>NC_140580.1:604709271-607109271 GCF_964204655.1 Triturus cristatus | reverse complement strand
AAAACTGAAGTAAAGAATCTAGGAATCTACTTTGACTCTAAATTGAGCTTTATCAACCAAATACATAGGGTTGCGGGCAAATGCTACGGAGCTATCAAAGTCTTGAGGAAAATTCTCAATCTCCTGCCTTCTAGCGCTAGGAAAACCATTGTACATGCGACAATAACATCTCAATTAGACTATGGAAATGTGCTCTATCTTGGAACAACAAAGGGGGGTATAGCGAAACTACAGAGGGTACAAAATGCCACTGCCCGATTAGTACTTGGCCTCCCCAGGAGGGCTAACTCACAGAACGCCCTGGAAAAACTCCAATGGTTGCCAGTAGGAAAGAGGGTCATTTTTAAGGCTCTGTGCTACGGACACCGCATCCTTATGAAATCCGGCCCCAAATACCTACTCTCTCTCCTAACTGAATACATACCTGGTCGGACCCTGCGATCCACGGATATGGCCTTGGTTAAAACACCGAGGATATATAAAGCCAGAATGGGAGCTCGCTCCTTCAGATATATAGCTGCTAGGACCTGGAATACTCTGCCACTAACCCTGAGAACAGAAACTTCCGAAAGACACTTCCGCAAGCAGTTAAAAACATGGCTGCATAGCAGAACGGAACCAGTATAGACTCAGAACTAGCACCCTTTTTTCGCTGCAATTTCTCTCTCTCTTGTGTCATAGCGCGGGGACACACTGTTGTGGTGTAGCCATGCGCTCTATAAATGTATTAAACTAAACTAAACTATGCAGAGCGCACACAGTAAATTGTGCCAACTGCAATTGCCATCTTATGCAAAAATGTATGATTGAGATATTAAAGGCTGTTTAAATATTGACAGCACCAAAGTAAACAATTGCTATATTTGCATGTGAGGAAAGAGAGTGGATGTGTGAGACAAAGAGTGCCAGAGGACAGAAGGAAAGAGTGAAAAGACTGTTATAAAGTGGAAGGAGAAAGGTTATGAGATATGCACATGGATATTTCAGAACGACCTGGTGCGAAAGAGGGCGTGAATGTCTTAAAGGGAGAGATTGCAGAGGAAAGTGGTGTAGATGCACAACTCTGAAGACAACTACTCCTTCCATAGACCTAAGTAATTTTTAATTCACAATCTTATATTTTCTGAATTGAAATATTTTCAATTTTAATTACTCACAACAGATTTTCCTTGATACTCTGAAGTACATTAAGATCTTAAAGGATCATCTATATGTTGCCTTAATTGATCTGGGAGCAGCATTCAATCTAGTCCCTACAGCTAATCTCTGTGCCACTCTCATGTCAATGGGGGCTCCTCCAACCCTGGTAGGGTTCTTGTATAGGTTACATGAGAATAACTTTGCCCAAGTTCGTTGGGGTAGGGGCGGGGCAGTAACGGAGAGGATTAGCATCACATAGGCAGGGGGTGCGCCAGGGCTGCGTATCGGCATCAACGCTGTTTTCCCACAATATTAATGATGAATTTAATTACCTCCATGATTGCATTAATGACACATCTAAACTTAGTGGTGTCCGCGTACTTGCCTGCTGTTTGCCGACGATGCATTGGGATTCTACCCAGAGAGAAGCCTCTCCAGTAGTGGAGGTTTATAAGGTTGCAGTCCAGTTGGCTGCACTTTACGGGGCTGAGATTTGGGGCATAGATTCTGTGGACAGTCACTTTGTCAGAGAAAAACATTTTATAAGGTCCATATTATCCCTCCTCCAGTCCATGCCACTAGACCTCTTGTATTTCGACTTACCTTTAAAGCGGATTGATAATTTAGCCACTCTGAGAACTTTGGTATAGTGGGTCAGGCTATCATCATGCCCTGAGCTTGAGTTGTATAGGTAAGGCCTTTGTTAACTCCTTCTTTTGGATAGGGACACAATTGTTTCTTGGCTAGCCCACATAAAAAAATGGCTCCTCAGGCTAGATCTGGAAGCTCTGTGGACCAATCCCTCTGCCACCAACCCTAAAAAAAGGGTCTTGTGAAGAAAATATTTTGGTGGCACATAAATAGCGCGTGTATACGGAACAGCCTTACTGGAAGGTTTCTGTCCATCAAATTTGCTCCTCAGTTTGAACCCAATCTTGATGAGGTCATTCGGCAGTGGGGAAATATACTTTTTATAAAACTTAGGGTCCCCATTCCAGTGGTGAACAGCTACACTTATAGATGGAACAAGACAAGCCTCGAGCCGAGTGACAAGCGATCATGTTCCATTTGTCGGGGCAGGGCAGAGACCATAGAACATATCCTATTTTGTTGTCCACTGTATTCTGTAGCGCGGGTAAAATGGCTGAAACTCTACTGTCAGAGTTTGGGAATTTGTCACTTTCAAATTGCTTTCTGAAAAGTTTGCTCCAACACAAGTAGACTGACTGTTTTTTGCATAAGCAGATTCCTATTGGCAGTGGTTGTCATTAGGAAGCAACTTGGTGTTCCACTCTAATTTTAGAGTTCTGCATTTTTAGTTATTTCAGTAGTGGGTGGCATTACAATTGGGGTCTATAGTTGTCAGTGGTGTACACCCTGTTCAAGTAAGGACCCTCACTCTAGTCAGGGTAAGGGAGTGACACAGCTAAGATAACCCCTGCTCACCCCCTTGGTAGCTTGGCAATAGCAATCAGGCTTATCTCAGAGGGAATGTGTAAAGCATTTGTACATACGCACACAGTAGCACAAAACACTACAAAAGGAGTCCACATCAGTTTAGAAAAATAACCAATACTTATCTGAATAAAACATGTCCAAAATGACAAAAATCCAAAATACACAAGTAAAGATATCACTTTTAAAAGGTTCGTTCAGTTCATAGGAATCTATGGATGTGTCGCTTTTAGCACAAAGTAACTGGGATGCATCAAAATCAAATGTGAAAACAGGCACAGGGTAGGTTAGGCGCCGCAAAAACAAACAATGCGTTGGTTCCTTGCTCCCAAAGGAGGTCAAGCGTCAGTTCCTTACTGCCAGGGGTGGTGATTCGTCGGTACTTGGCTGCTGCGCAGGGAAGGTGACGTGTCGGTTCCTTACTGTCAGGGGAGGTGATTTGTCGGTTCCGTACTGGAAGGGAAGGAGATGCATCAATCTCCGGACATGCGACCTCATGTCCGGAGCTGTGCTGTGTTGGAAAAACGCGTGCTGAAAGTCGAAGCATGGATTTTCTACTTCAGATTACCAGATTTTACTTCCAAGGGCCCGGGAAATGGTTTTGGCACCATTTGGTAAGCCTGGAATCTCAGCAGAAGAGCCCATGAACTGGTAGGTGAATTCTTTGATGGCCCTTAGTCTTCTTAACAGGAGGCAAGCAGGCACAAGAGTCAAGAAGTGTTGTGAATTTGGGGTGTGAGAGGTCCAATACTTATACCCCTTTCTGCCTTTGAAGTAAACAAACTACAAAGGAAAGTTTTTGTAGTGCGCAAGACCCTGCCTTTCCCTGACCTGGCTCCAGAAATACTACAGGAAGGGGGGACAACTCTGTGTGAGGACAGGCACAGCCCTATTATGGTGTCAGTGTCAACTCCTCCCACCACTCTAGCAAGGCCCATCAGCCTGGTGATGGCCCGGAGGAAATGCAAGGCACACCTTTGTGTGACTGTCTAGAATTAATGCACAAGAGCACACTTGTCATTCTCACTCAGATGTGGATTCTACAGACAGGCAGAGGCACAGAATGGTTAAGCAAGAAAAATCCCGCTTTCTAAAAGTGGTATTTTCAAACACACATCTTGAAACCAACTTCACCAAAAGCTGTCTTTCAAATTATGAGATCAGAGACCCCAAACTCCAAATCTCTATCAGCTCCCAATGGGAAATTACACTTAAAATATTTTTCAAAGCAATCCCTATGTTACAATATGGGAGAAATGGTCTTTGTAATAGTGAAAAACGTATTTAGCAGTATTACACTACCAGGACATGTAAAACACACCAGTACTTGTCCTACCTTTTAAAATACACTGCACCCCGCCCATTGGGCCTACCTTAGAGATCGAACTCCTCGCGGTTAAAGTCGGGAGCGCCGGCGTCAGTAGGCGTCGGGTGCTGCGGTGCAAAGTGTAGCGGTGCTGCATGTGATGCCCTCAGGTCGCGGTGCAGGCAGCGGCTCGGTGACGGTCGTCCAGTGGCGTCGGTGAGACCAGGGCTGTGGTGCGAAGTGATGTGGTGCTGGCAGGCCACAGTGCAAGCAGCGGCGTCATCGTTGCTGAAGCGCTGTCGTCAACTGACGAACTGGAGTCACTGACATCGGCATCGGTAGGCCAAGGCTGCGGTGTGGGATGAGGACAGTGCGTTGTATAGCTTACGAGCGGTGCCCTCGAACCATGGTGCAAGCAGCAACGGCGATCTCGGCATGGAGCGTCATCATCAGGGATACCAAGGTGTCGTCGTGAAGCAAGGCGATGCGAAGTGCGGTGCCCACAAATCACGGTGCAAGCAGCAGCTCGGTGGCGTCGGTGGTTGGCGTCGTCGGTGAGACCAGGATTGCGGTGCGGCATGCGGCGATGTCCTCTGCGGCGCCTTCAGAACATGGAGTCAGCAGCGGCTTCGGAGATGGCGTCGGGTTGCTTTTTCTTCTGTTGCAGCACAAAGCACACAGTCCCCAGTACTGATGGCAGAAGAGCTTTAAGTCTTTGCTGTTCCTGAACAGGGAGCAAGCTCTACACCAGGCCCTTGGAGAAACTCACAAAAAGAAATTGCAGAAAGTTCAATTCAGTCCTGTCATAGCCCAAGACGGGAGCAGCCACTGCAGGCCAACATAGCAAAGCACACGGCAAAGTGGTAGTCCCACCTCACAGCTGCTCCAGCTTTTCTTCTTGGCAGTCTTCTTGGTTCCAAAAGAGTTCTAAAGTTCTGGGGTCTGGGTGCCAACATTTATACTCCAAATTCCTTTGTCCTTGACAGAGAGTGTCTGTGCTTAGTCCAAACCAGTTCTGTCCTCTCTGGCCCAGCTTCCTGGCAGGGGGTGGAGACAGCATTGTGGAAGGCAGACCAGGCCAATTCAGGTGCAAGGAAATCTCCTCCCACTACTCTAGCCCAGGACTATTCGGCCCAGCCCTGACCCATCAGACTCTTTGGAGCCACTGCACATACCCAGCCCCTGTCACTCCAAAGCCAGGCAGTCAATCCACATTTTAGCAGAGGCACACAGGATGGCTAAGCAAGAAAATACCTACTTTCTAAAAGTGGTATTTTCGGAATGTAAAAATCACCTTCACTAAAAGATGCATCTTTATATTCTTAGTTCAGGCATACTAAACTGTATCTCCCTATCTGGTCCCAATGGGAAGTTATATTTATAAGATGTTATAAAATAACTCCCATCCTTTCATATAGGGATGATTGCCTTTCAATAGTGAAAAACGAAATTGGCAGTATTTTACTATCAGGACATGCCACATACATTAGGGCATGTCCTACCTTTCACATACACTTCACCCTGCCCACAGAGGTACCTTGGGCCTACCTTAGGGTTGACTTACATGTAAGAAAAGGGAAGGTTAGGGCCTGGCAAGTGGGTACACTTGCCAAGTCGACATGGCAGTAGTATCCTGCACACAAACACTGCTGTGGCAGGTCTGAGTTACCTTTGAAGGGCTACTTGTGTGGGTGGCACAACCAGTGCTGCAGGCCCACTAGCAGCATTTGGTTTACAGGCCCTGTGCACACACAGTGCACTGTACTAGGGATTGACTAGTAAATCAAATGACTAATCATGGAATCACCAATCCATAACAACAATTCACAACAGTAGCACTTGCACTTTAACACTGAACAGCAGTGAGCAAGTGCGCAGAGACCCTAAACCAGCAACAACAGAGTCAAAACCGGGAGGTCTGAAAGCAATAAAGATAGGGGAAACACGCCAAAAGATGCCAAGTCTAACAGTTCAACACCAGATCAAATGATATACAATTCACCATGACATATGACACACATGAGATCTCCTTTCTTGATTTAAAAGTCCTAGCAGGCAGCAACAAACTGTACACCTTACTATTCAGAAAACCTACAGAAAGCAACGCTCTCTAACAATATGGTAGCCACCCGCCATGCAAACTTTAGGACAATCTCCTATTCACACAGTTCCTCAGGATCAGACGAAAATGTTACAAGAAGGAGGACTATTTCAGACAGTCGGATACCCTCATTTCCAGACTTATGGATAGGAGCTACTCTAAAAGATTAGTCAAACTGGCCCATAAGAGAGTTTGGTACTACCCAAGAGAGGCACTCCTGACACCACGGAACAGAAGAAACAGATTGATTGATATGTTTCAATACCTTCAGTATAGCAAGCAATACTGTCAAGGCCATTGTCAATAAACATTGGATCTAATCAAATCCACCATTCTGGTGCCCCAGTGCAAAGATTTACATTGAACATGCAACCTAAAAGGCCCTACAGCATAGAAGCCATTTCAAATATAATGTGGTAGGGGCAACCTTGGTTGAAAATTTTCCAGAAGAACATCACACTACAGAAGAGATTGTATGGCAAATGATAGAACAGAACCTTTCCACAAGGAACCCCTTTTCCGATTCCGCCAGGCTGCACTGCCACATTTTTAAATTTGAATCAAATGAATCAATTTATTTTCTGCTTTTCTCTTGCTTTATTTGTCATTGTTTAAACCATTTTAATCCTTAACTCTTGTTTAGTGGTCAATTCATTTTACTCAATTTTTGGTGGGCGTTAGACTTTTACAAAAGCTCAGGAGTCCAAATTGGGTTCCACATACCATGACATTTATTGAAACAACCCAATGCATTTCGGGAAGTAAATTCCCTTCTTCAGGGGCATCTACAAATACAGAAACAAATATTTAGCTGACATATTTAACTGTGTTTAAGCACTTCTTTGCGTTTAAAGAAACAAACGTCTTCGATTATACGACTAAAACCGGAATCACAAACCATTTATACAGTAATTGACCCCGTGTTTAGAAACATTCCCTCCTTGATCTTCCGTTTAAATTCAACACTTTGTATCCCAGTGAATCTACCCCACTGTGTGCTACACATCTCTACACTTTTTCTCACTGGCCTACATACAAACATATACTAATGTGCGCTTACCATAACTGGTGGGTCCCCATTTTATTTAAAATGATCGAACAGCTCACACTGACCCAAGAGGTGGTAACATGGCATAGCGACTGATGACGAATAACCTAAGGTGGATTGACCGGGTGGACTCTAACACACATGGGCTCAACAGCATCAAGGATGGGCGACAAGCATCTACTCTGTGAACGTACACATGCACGGGGCTTCAACAACAGATCAGCAGCATGTGGACAAGTCATATACCCATACCATTTTGAACAAGTGTATCCCACGCCCATAATGCACATTGAGCTACGCTCTGGGGGCATATAGTACACCCCTGTGCCCATAAAACCTTACAGCCGGCAGTTGAAACTACACTATGTGGACAGTTACTACATCTCCATGCCTTTTGAGTTCCCAGCTGACCAGTTCACTGTCATAGACCTGTTAGACAATGTTGTGATGATGTGATGTAAATTATAACTGTGCTCCTGGGAAGCCTAATTATTGCATCTGCCATGTAGCATGATTTTATCTCCTGTATTTCATAGGCATTTTTGAGTCTTTTTTCTTATTTGTCATTGCACTGTTAGGTTCAATTAATTTTGCACTACAGTTCATGTTCGTAATTTTTTTTGCATACTATCACTTCCACTTCCACCTTGAACTTTAACTTGTTCATGCATGTGAGGCGAGTCCATTGTTATAGTTGCTTCCAATATATGCCCCATGGACTAATTACCGAGCAGTCCTGTCTTCACATGCACACGTGTGAGTTTTCCTATTTAAACATGGATGCACACCACTGTGCGCTGAGCACAAAAACCCGACTGGGGAATTAGCAGGATGCCGCAGTAAGTAACAGAGCTTCGGCCCCTAAGCACACTGTTCCGGGCATTTTCCTGATATTTTGTTTTATCCACAGGCTTTCCCAAAGTGCTCTATTTAATACTTGTTGTGAAAGCGGGTAAGAATTTCCGCATGAGACATCCCCTTTGTTTTAAACACGATGATGTACAATATCATGGCTTCCCGGGTGCCCCATGCTGGCTACTTTGGCCACTTACGCTCAATCAGAACAGTGGTTTATTAACCCCCCTATTAGTCCATGTAAGCATTAACAGTTTCCACCACAAGAAATTTCTTGGTGCTAGAACATGGTGATGATTGTCTTGCACATTTACCGCAGGAGAGTTTTCTCCTTGCTTTACCTCAGTGATGTGTTTTTAACATGGCAACTCCTGTGCGACTGGCACTGGCACTGGTAACATTTGCCTCCTACGCATTAGTGTGACAGGCTGTTTCCATGCCCATATTGGGATGGAGGGGTGCTGGCAAACACTGCCCAATTTGGGTGTGAAAAGGGCTGCTTTATTGAAGCAGGTGCACATCACAAAATTTCCTGGCCAACCGCCTTCCAAAAACAAAATCTCACTATACATCCAGAGAACTAGTTCGTATCCCAGCCTCACCCCTACAATCCCCCAAACATGCCCACCCTGCAGATAACTCATTAACTGAACTGCATTTCAACATTTCCAAATTGAATTTCCCTACATCCTATGAGTATCTATATGAATCTGAAAGTAACCAAATGTCCTAAAGTGAACGTTTAACTACCTGACTACCCAACCCTTGCACATGGATCCCCAACTGGCAACGCCAAATAACTTCTGCAAACTCCTGTCAAACTTTTCATGCTCCCCCACCACCCAGAAAAGGGGTGTTGGGAAACTAACCCCCCTTTTCTGCCCCCCCAGTTGTCCCCTCCTTCGTGTGGTCCGACCTCTAGTGTTTCATGTTCAAAACCTTCCCTAACACCTCCCTAATATCCAGTAAATACAAATCAATGCCTATGCGAGACAGATAGACCCCGTCCCCTCCAAAAAACTCCACAACCTCAAATGTAATGTCCAAGTGACAAATCTTGTCCTTCTGGATGGGATTTCCTTACAGAAACAGACCATCTCCCTGTTCAGTTTCCTCCTTGCCCTGTCTATCGCTACCGGTTTGGAAGCCCCTCCCCAGGAATACCGCAGAACAAACTCTGTTCATAACACAAACATGCCGGACCACTGTACCTTAATTTCCTTCAGATCCCTCTTCATGGTTCTCATCAAGACCACCCCTTTTCCACTGACCAAGTCATTCTCCCCGAAATGAATAAGCAAAGCTTCTGGGCACCACGTCCCAACCATCATCCTGTTCAATATGTGTAACAATTCCATAACATACCCCCTTTTCCTGAAACAGTCCTCAAAACCCAAATTGGCCCCCACCCCCCTCTGTCCTACTTGGATCGCTGCCCATTTTACAAACAAATGGCCCACTGTCCAAATCACCACTGCCTCCGACTCCGGGCCCTATACTGCACTTGAATTGAGCCAAAAGAACAGCAAGCGTTTACATTGATGGTTCCATCATGCTAGCCTCCTCCTCTAGCTCCCGTGCATAGCGCTTGTAGCATCCTGATGACCAACGCCCCAAGTGCACGGTATCCTCCTGTGCCATGCCCATCCCCGGGATGCTGCTTGTGGCGCAGATCCAATTTGGAAAGAATGAGTGCCATACTCAACAGCCCGCACCCCAAGCCGACCCAACGCTGACTGATGCATCTCCAGCACCTGATATGCTGTCACTCTTACCCCTTGCATATATAGTAAAAACACCTCACTTTCCCTCCTGCAAACATACGTCCAGCACTTGCCCCATGCCACCGGGTACAGTCCTGAAGCACCCATGTTGCTCAAAATAACCTGCTTCCCTTGGGCCCTCTGAAATTGAAGTTGAAGTTGAAGTTGAAGGCATTTGTAAAGCGCACTGTGACCGAGCGGTTTCCTGGCGCTAAGGGATTACTGGAGGCAGAGAAGGGAGGTTAAGTGGAGGGGAACGCCTGGGTGAACAAGTGAGTCTTGAGCGCTTTCCGAAAGAGAAGGTAGGAGGGGATTAGTCGAATGGTAAGAGGGAGACTATTCCAGATGCGAGGGGCCAGGAAAGAAAACCTGGTACCGCCTGCTCGAGATTTACGAAATCGAGGGACAGTGAGGAGAGCCTGACTGGAGGAGCGAAGATGATGACTGGGGAGGTAGTGAGAGATCATGGAGTTGACGAAGAGGGGGGCTGTGCGAGCACGAGCCATAAAAACTATGCATCCCATTTTGAAGAGGGTGCGGAAAAAAATAGGGAGCCAATGAAGAGTTTTTAGGAGAGGGGAAGAGTGGTGGAATTTGGGAAGTTGATAAATTAGGCGAGCCGCCTGATTTTGAATGGTCTGGAGGCGCCGTAGCTCATAGGCAGGGATGCCAGCATAAAGGCAATTCCCATAGTCTAACCGGGAAAGGACCATGGCTAAAATAATGATTTTGAGGGCATCAAAAGTAAAGAAGCGGCAAATCTTGCGGATGATCAGCAGGGATAAGAAGCAGGAGGACACTACGGAGCTGATCTGGGGACGCATGGAAAGGTCCTGGATGATTTCTATCCCGAGGGTTCTAACTGATGTCGAGGGAGCCGGGGGGGGATCAAAGCTGGCAGGCCAATAAGCAGATGACCAGGTGCTTGAAGAACCGCCAGTTCAGATCAGCTCAGTTTTGTCAGGATTGAGTTTCAAATGATTTTGGCTCATCCAATCGGAGATAAATGTGAGAGTGGTTTGGAATTTGGAGAGGGAATCAGTAGAGGAGGAAAGGTTGAAAATAAGTTGAAGGTCGTCCGCATAATTGTAAACGGATACTTCCATTCTAAGCAGAGAAACAATAAGAGGGTAAATGTAAAGGTTGAAGAGAAGAGGAGAAAGGGAGGAGCCCTGGGGGACCCCACAAGAAATTGTGCGAAACGGGGCAGAAAAACCAGAGAGCTGGACAGCCTGAGACCGGCCTTGAAGAAATGACGTGAGCCATGAGAAGGCGGTGCCTTGGATGCCCGCCGCCCTGACACGGTCCAGAAGGATGGAGTGGTCGACCGTGTCAAAGGCAGCGGATAAATCCAGGAGCACCAGGGCTTGAGGGCAGTTGGAGTCCGTTTTACTCTTCAACTTGTCAAGGACAGAGAGGACCACAGTTTCGGTTGAATGGGCCGGGCGAAAGCCCGCCTGATGGGAGGCCAGTAACTGGTTGTCCTCAATGTATGTTGATAGGCAGGTGGTTACATGGCTTTCTAGGATCTTGCCTAAATACGGGAGCAAAGAAATCGGCCTGAAATTGACAGGGAGGGTTGGATCAGCGCCAGGCTTCTTTAGGATAGGGATGACAGTGGCTGATTTGAACTGTGGGGGGACCGATCCCGTAGAAATAGACAGGTTGAGAAAGGACAGAGGGGGATCGGGGCAGCCAGCAAATAGCTCCGTGAGGATTCGAGCAGGGGCGAAGTCAGCGGGCGAGCCTGATTTGACTTTCCTGAGCAGAGTCAAGAAAGATTCTTTGGAGATGGGTGGGAAATGAGTGAGAGAGGAAAGTAGAGGGGGGGGAGAAAGGGGAAAGACAAGAAGATGGTGGAGGGATATTCCGTTTGATGTTGGCGATTTTCTCAAAGAAATAATCGTTAAGAGAGAGACAGAGAGAGAGAGAAGGAGTGGGGTGGAGATTGACACGTTCTGATAGGGCTAGGTTATGGACAACTGAGAAAATTTCCTTGGGCTTATTAACTGCTAGTAAGATCTTGCCCGAGAAGTATTCTGTTTTTGCCGCAAGAATAGCTCTCTTATAGTTGTTAGGAAGGAGCTTATATTGATCCTTCAGAGAGGGGCAGTAATTGCGTCTCCACTGGCGCTCAGACTGTCGGAGAGCTAATTTGAGGGTTTTGAGGTCGCTCGAGAACCATTTGTTGGCTTCATGGGGTCGGCAGGCTTTGACCGTCCTGAGCGGAGCTATCCGGTCGCAGGAGGTGGAAAGCCAGGTGTTAATGGCGTCTGCTTGAAGGTCGAGGGGAAGAGCAGATAACACCGGGGAGGTGGTCTTCAACGAAGAGTGAAGGGAATGGAAGTCAACCCGGTTCCAGTTACGCGTCGAAACATTCTTCGGCAGGGAGGATTTGGATTGGCAAATCACCACCTCCCATCTCCCTGCACTTGAATCTCTTCCTTCCAAAGAAGTCCCCTCCTATGTCTGCCCCCCAGGAGCTCAGATACTCTGAAAACCACACAGAACATCCAGACCATTATCGTGGAAAACAGACATGCCTTTGCTGGATCTCAACAAACTGCTGGCAATTGGTCCAGCACCCTCAGCAACAAATTCCAAGACAGAGGTCTCCTAACCTTCCCCCACTGGCCCTGCTCCCTTGCCCATCGCTCCAAAATCCGGTGGCCCAACCCCCCCGCCGACACGGTGTAACCCCACAACAATTACCTAATGAAGGGTAAACCTGCCAACTTCCCCGGTGGTCACCCGAGACAAACCTTTGTCGATCAACCCCAAAATTAATTGCAATACATCTTTGCAGCGTGCCCATCCCAATTCCCTGCTCTGCACCCCAACATCAAAAACTCCTTCCAAGCCTGAAAGTATGCCCTGCACGTTGAATCCGCCAACTACCCTACCACCAGTTGAACTATCCGGCATTGCCGACGGACCACAACTTTGCCCAGCATGGCTGTTGGGTCTCTGTCCACTTCCTTGGCTAACCCACGGAATCTCCCCCACTGTGAATGAGACAAAGCATCCCCAATGCCATTGTCCACACCTGGAACATGGCGTGCTCTGAAAGTTATGTCATGGCTCAAGCAGCACAGCACGAACACCCGCAACAACTTCAGCACCTGCATGTCCCTGACTAACTGTCTGTTTACCACCTGTACCACTGCAAAGATGTCCACCCGGAATAACACCCATCTGTGTGCCATCTCTGTGCCCCAAAGAGTCCCTGCTACCACCAAAGGGAAGAGTTCCAGGAAGGCGATGCTCCACGCACCATTTACCCAGCCAATACACGCCGAAACCCAGGCCTCCAGCTGCATCAAAGAACATTTGCATACCCCAATCAAGATCCCCTGTCTCGCCAAAGGGATCCTGTTGAAACATGCACTACATCCTCATATCCTCTTTAACTCCCGCCGCAATCCATATGTGGTGGTGAGGACGAGCATTCCCCAACAACAACCTCCCCAGCCTCCTGCAAAAAGACCTTCCCGCCCGTACGACTCCGCACACAAAATTGAGATGACTCAGCAGAACCTGAACTTCCTTCACTTTGACCTTCTCCTTCCCCAGCACGCACCTTATTAAAGCCAGCATCTTTTTCCACTTATCCTCTGGTAGTCTGACTTCCATTGGTACTGAATCAATTTTGATGCCCAAGAACGACAGCACCGTGTCAGGGTTCACCGTCTTTTCCATTATTAACGGCACCAATGAGCTCTTGGAAGCTAGCCAGCAACTTCTGGCAGGCTGTCGAACTGGGTATCCCCACCAAAAAGCCATCGTCCAAGTAATGCGTCACCAGCTGATTGCCCATCTGCCATGTGAATACCTATTGCAAAAATGTGCTAAAGCACTCAAACAATGCACAGGATATTGAGCAGCCCATCGGCAGCGCTTAATCCACGTACCATTTACCTTCAAAATGCATACCCAGTAGCCGAAAATCCTCTAGGTGTACCGAAAGTAGCTGAAAATCTGACTTCACGTTGCATTTTGTCATCAATGTACCTGGGACCGGCGCCACTACCAGTGACATGTCCTCATCCACTAACAAGGAGGACACTGACATCACCTCCTTTGCGATAAAGTCATTTACCGACTGACCCGCCGGCCACTAGAAATGCTGGATCAAGCAAAACTGCCCTTCCTCCTTCTTGGGAACAACCCCGATTGAAGACACAATTAGGTTTTCCAGAGGCCAAGCAGCAAAGGGTCCCACCATTCTGCCCTCCTGAACCTCCTTTTCCAATTTGTCCCTCACTGCCTGTTTGCGCTCCGCAGCCTCACGCAAATTCTCTGCCCATCAACGGATCCTCGGACAGCAACCTAAACCCCCAACAAAACCCTTTCAGCAGTGACTCCATGTCCCCCCCTTGTCTGTAAAATTCCAACCAATATTCCAACTTCTTGAGGTTAACCGGAGAATGAGCCCTTTGCACCAGGTCCTAAACACCACTGCCCACGATTGGGCCCCTAACTTGCTGCTAATGTCCACCCTGTCTTCCCACATACAGCTACCACTGGCTCCCTCCCTGATTGTTGTACGCACCCCCTGCCCTGTAGCAGTTGACCAGGGGGTTTCTACCATAACAATTTGAAGATTTGTGGCGGAATTTGCAAAACTCTCAAGTACACAACCCTTTTTTAAAATCCCAACATGTCCCTCCTGTCCCCGACAAGAATTTTGACGGTCCACACACCCCTCCCCGGGTGGGACGCCCTTGAAAGGGTTGATGTAAAATAGGCAGACCACTTGCTATGAATATAGTCTTTCTCCCCTTTGCAGCCCCCATAGTGTGCTGCCACAAATAAGAGTCCAATTTGCCCCACTTGCCCTCGAGGTCCCATTCCAGATGTGCCAAAACTTCAAGTTGTACTGTGCCCAAACTTACCCCGCCCCCCATGATATGGGCCTTCTGAATCATGCCCATGTTCTTAAACAGGGCCATGCAGTGATCTGGATATTTCTTTACATATATACTGGCATATATTAGGAACGCCACCATCCTATTCTCTATCGCAAGAGAAACTTTAATTTGCTTGGCCAATTCATATTCTTCCTCCTTAGAACCTTCCTTCAACCTTCTCTGTGCAGGAGTTTTAACATTTCCATGTACTCCCCTTTCCAAAAGTGCTCCTTTGTAGCCAACATCAAATTGGCGCCCAACAGTTTTGTCACCTCTATATATTTCTTAAAATTCAACTAGACGGAGCGTTTGAGCAAATCAAACACTCACCCCCAGTCAACTGATCTGGGTTTAATCCATCATCATTCTTTAGCTCACTCCACCACCCCAGTTCAGACATGGCCATATGTAAATCAGTCTGACCCTGTGCCTCATGGGAACAGTCCAGCCTGAACTGCCAAGCCATGTCTTCCCTGGACCGAAAGCAAACATCCTGGGACAGGTTTTGGGTTCATAACCCTCATCAGCCAGGCTATCTTGAATCCAGTGGCAAAGTGAGCAAGGGACCCACATCTGGGCATACCCTACCAACTTAGGGCAAACAAAGCGATACCAAAGGGGATAATGGATGGAGCGTTTGACCAAATCAAACACTCACCCCCAGTCAACTGATCTGGGTTTAATCAATCATCATTCTTTAGCTCACTCCACCACCCCAGTTCAGACATGGCCATATGCAAATCAGTCTGACCCTGTGCCTCATGGGAACAGTCCAGCCCGAACTGCCAAGCCATGTCTTCCCTGGACCGGAAACAAGCATCCTGGGACTGGTTTCGGGTTCATAACCCTCATCAGCCAGGCTATCTTGAATCCAGTGGCAAAGTGAGCAAGGTCTAAACTGGGGTGGCATGGTGAGCAAAAGAATGATGGATTTAACCCAGATCTCTTGACTGGGGGAGAATGTTTTGATCTGTTCTGCATTCCGTCTATCAATTGTGTGTCTTTTGCTTTCTCGCCCTAAGTGCGCCGGGTATGCCCAGATGTGGGTCCCGGGCTCACTGTGCCACTGGATTCAAGCTATCCTGGCTGATGAGGGGTGAAACCCCGAAACCGGTCCTAGGATGTTTGTTTCCGGTCCAGGGAGGACCTGGCTTGGCAGTTCGGGCTGGACTGTTCCCATGAGGCACAGGGTCAAGACTGATCTGCATATGGCCAAGTCTAAACTGGGGTGCCAAGGTGAGCAAAAGAATGATGGATTCAACCCAGATCTCTTGACTGGGGGAGAATGTTTTGATTTGTTCTGCATTCCGTCTATCAATTGTGTGTCTTTTGCTTTCTCGCCCTAAGTGTGCCGGGTATGCCCAGAGGTGGGTCCCGGGCTCACTGTGCCACTGGATTCAAGCTATCCTGGCTGAAGAGGGGTGAAACCCCAAAACCGGTCCTAGGATGTTTGCTTCCAGTCCAGGGAGAACCTGGCTTGGCAGTTCGGGCTGCACTGTTCCCATGAGGCAAGGGTGAAGACTGATTTACATATGGCCAGGTCTAAACTGGGGTGGCATGGTGAGCAAAAGAATGATGGATTTAACCCAGATCTCTTGACTGGGGGAGAATGTTTAGATTTGTTCTGCATTCCGTCTATCAATTGTGTGTCTTTTGCTTTCTCGCCCTAAGTGCGCCGGGTATGCCCAGACGTGGGTCCCGGGCTCACTGTGCCACTGGATTCAAGCTGTCGTGGCTGAAGAGGGGAGAAACCCCGACACCGGTCCTAGGATGTTTGTTTCCGGTCCAGGGAGGACGTGGCTTGGCAGTTCGGGCTGGACTGTTACCATGAGGCACAGGGTCAAGACTGATTTGCATATGGCCAGGTCTAAACAGGGGTGGCATGGTGAGCAAAAGAATGATGGATTTAAACCAGATATCTTGACTGGGGGAGAATGTTTTGATTTGTTCTGCATTCCGTCTATCAATTGTGTGTCTTTTGCTTCCACTTCTCTCCCGGCATCAACGCTAGCGAATAGGCCCCGTATTCACAAATGCATTTACAACGCATGCCTTTACAATGCAGGCTATATAACAAACGCGCTGTTACCACGCGTTCCATTACAATGCAAGCATTACAACGACTTGCTTTAAGAAAGTGCTGGAGTATGGAATAGTATATTTTACTAATCCAACTCGGGTCTATGCAATGGTAGGGAAGGTTTTGGATTTAAAATCAAACAGCGAGTTCCCTAAAGCAAGTCATTGCAATGACTTGCGTTGTAATGGAATGCATGGTAACAACACGTTTGTTGTAGTGCTTGCGTTGTAATGGCACTGCGTTGTGCTGACTGCCAATGGTGCCACTGAGGCCGCGCGCCTCCTTGTGCCTTTCACCTTCTCCTGTCTGGGGAAGGTGGACGGTCACTCTGACAACACCTGCTTCTTCCCTTTACTCATACTCGCACCTCACATGCGATGGGCTGCTTCCCTCTGACCCGCCCTCCCATGCCCCTCTGCACCCCCGCCTTCACCGCACATGGGCTGGCCGGCCTAACAGGATCAGGTGATGTGCCCACTACCCTCCCCTTCCTCCCCCCACTGACCCTGACCTCGCAGGAGGCAGCGCCACAGCAGGCACGGCCTCTGCACTCAATGCGAGTGCGCCCATGAGAACCGAGCGGCCACAAAAACTCATCTCATGGGGCATGGCCTCCGCTGTCCCTTCAGCGCACAGCGGCAAACACGCCATCACCACAGTCGCCAACCCCACAGAGGCCGAAGAGGCACGCAAGCACGGCAAGGTGGCGCCTGCCCAACCACCCTGCCAGCCTCTTTCAAGAGACGCATTGCCTCAACTATCAGAATCTAGCTAGACATGGTAAGGTTTTGCCAGAAACGCTTGAATGACAAAGAACAAAGAAACAACCACTGCTAGGGTTACCAGCAATCCGGTCACCTGAACCTAAAAGGGTGCCTGGTAGCCCAAAATGTAAATCGTTGGGCTACTATAAAGCCCAACACAAAATGACAGTTGTTGAACTGCACCACCCTCCCAATCTGCCCCAGGGGGAGACTTCAACTTGGTCAGCTGCCCCTCAACCCCCCTTAGCCTTTTCCGATCATGCCATACATATTTGAATGGCTCGGTGAGAAGAGGGATATAACAACCTCGCACACATTTGGTGTTCTACAAGTGATCACAGACATGGCTACCATGCCTGTGATTGCAATGATTTCTTGCGGGTCACAAATTGTGACCTATCTCATTAATATTCATGAGGTAGATCGCTTTGAAACCCCACTAGGACGTGCTATTTTAAAATATATTCTTTAGTACATTAAGTATTAAAATTTTCAATTTGAGATTCAGTAAGAATCGCAATGTGGATATTGCTATTCCTAATTTTGTTGTTGTATAAGCTTTATTTCGACAGCTTGTGTCATAAAAGCTATAAAAACAGCATTTTATAGAAAAGAATAAAAGATAAACATTTCATACAAAATCTTTAAAAAAATAATATATACAAGCAATCCATCCTGGTGCGCCACTGCACCCGGGGTGTGGGGTTCAGTTACAGGGATCAGCAGTAAAAGAATTGGTACACATATATCAATAAAAGCATACATTTGATTCATTAAAATGAAGAGGAGAGAGCAGCATAACAATACTTCTTAATTAAAATCCCTTGTGTTAGGCTCAAGTTGAGACCCCCAGCAGACCTCTATAGAAATACCAGCCCTCCTTAGACCAAAATCGCAGAGAGGTTAAGATCAGTAAAGTGCATGTGCATAACATACGTATATAAAACTTAAATAGCCAGCCTTTGAGCACTACAGCAATTGCTTGTCAGCATCATTCAGCTAAATGCTGTGGCATTCCTGTCTGAGTCTTCTGTCTAATAGCTGGCTGAGAAACTTTGCCACACAGCATACAAAAAAAAGGGTAATTTTTTTACATATGGCCCCATATATTTAATTTCAAGACACCTAACATATAAATTACATAGGTACAATAGCAACTATTATAATATAAAAAATACTAATTTTCACCCCAGTTTGTAGCTAAATTAACACTTACAACTTTGAACCAATACTCTCTATTATAAATGTTTCTTAACCACTAAAGTAGGGACTGTGAGAACCAGCATCGTAACGTGTGTTACCCATCTCACTACTACCGTCCTTTCAAACAGCACATAAATCAGTCTACCCACTACGCTGCGAGTGATTAGCTCCTTAACGTACAATACTTGCCTGTACTGTACAACATATTCTTCTCTATTTAATTTAGATGACAGCCTTTAACCAGCACATCCAAGCTCCGAATCTAGATTATTCTCAGTATGTTTCCTGATGAGCTTCATAAAAAAAATGGACTATCATACTGCAAAGACTCTAACATATATGAACATACAAATTTATACTGATGAGTCTAGGCTGTAGAAAACCCTCTAAACCCCCAACACGGGGTGTGGCCTAGACTGAGGTGGTGTAGGAGCATTTTTCGGAGGCTCCACCGCCTGACCTGCCAGTCTGCCATCTTAGCCACTTGTCTGCCTGATGAACTGGTCGAGGTGGGGGCCGGTGTTGTGGTGGAACCTACAGAGTTTGTGGAGCAAGAGTGGGCAGTGGGGTAGTGCTCTAGACAGCAGACATGCTGAGCCGAAACCACCCGCACCTCCCAAGAAGTCGGCCAGGCCTGAGAATCTGCTTGAACGGCCATTCTTCACAGTTTACGGCTACAAGTTTCTGCACCCTGGTGAGCCCGCCATTACCCGCTTAATTGTATCATTAGAGGTTCCTGAACAGACTTTTGAGAAATATATTTCCTGCAGTGGGTCACAGCAGAGCCCTTACCTTCTCGTGATGTGAGATGACGTGATATGGTGATGACTGTCTTGATGAACAGACACATACAGTTCATTCCACTGTTCCCCATTGCCTCTTTACCCCCTTTTCCTGTTCTTGCTCGCCTGCTGATGACACAGAGAGCATGAGCCTGGTCAGGATAGCGTCAGGCAGGATTGCTTCACCTCTGCCTTCTACAAGACTTTCTGTCCACAGTAGGCCCCACTTCTTCTCCACCTGTTTGATTCCATTGAAGACTCAGGCCATTTACAACCCACCATGTGCGACAGGGTGATCTCAGTGACCCCTAAACCAAGAAAGGACCTGGTCTAATGCTCCTCCTACCGACCCATTTCCCTTCTGAATGTTGATTCCAAACAGTTCACCTGGGTCTTCTCTGGCCAGCTTAACCCATATATACAGGATCTGGTAGACCCTGGTCAGGCAGGCTCCATTCCAGTGAGGAACTGTAGTGATAACACCAAAGCCAGCTCTGACCTACAGACTTGGGCCTCTCCTCACTGTCCCGTCTGGCTGCCATAAAAATGACTGTCTTACCCAAAATTATTTGGGTCATGCAGACCTCCCAGCTCAACCTCTGCCCCTTCTCCCTTCCTAATTACAATAAATTATCAAGTCTTCCATATACACATCACAGAGGCCGGAACTGAGCCTACCTCCCACAGGTGGATGGTGGTCTTGGCACACCACATCTTAGCACTTACTATCTTGCCTCCCAAGTGAGTTACATGCTGGAGTGGCACAGGCCTGACTCGGAGACACTTTAGATTTTCATAGATCGGGGTATTGCTGGTATGCACATTTGAGGCCTGTGATATGGTTTCTATCTACAAGGGCCTAACTATACCGCTATCACCGCTGACACCAGTGATCGTCAATCCTGACTTTCCCTTAGCCTCAAAGGGGGAGAGGTTTCATGAATCGCAAGAAACCAAATGTAAATGCACTGGAGATTTTTTTGACCCGGAGGTCCTGATGACCTTTTAACAACTCCGACTAGAGTATAGGATACCAGAATCTAAATGTTGGTGCTATATCCATATTCGCCATTGGGTTGCCCAGGCCTCTATTAAGCCCCACACTGCCAGGCCCCTTACCAGTTTTGAAAAATAGATCATCACTAAGCCAGATGACAAACAGCTGTTATCTGAACTCTAAAAAATGTTGCTCCAAATGCCCTCCCCTTTCAAAGTGGCAATGCAAAATCACTGAATTTTGAGTATGAACCAAAGTATATAATAAAAAATATGTAGATATATTTAGATACATGTACTGTTTTACCTAAATAAAACATTTCTTGGGCATGATTACATGATGTGAAATTTAAAACATAGAATATAATGTAGATGACATGTTTGGAAATTATGCATTTTTTGTAATTGGTTTGTACGGTGTTTTTATAGATGAAGTGTTGGGAGACATCAAGCATTTTTGCCTGAAGAAGGGGGTTGGAACAATTGATACCACCGAAACGTTTTACGCTGCATTTAAAAGCACTAAATCGAACTGGTTTGGTCACCAAGATATGAACTGTATATAAGGATGTGTTGACCATGACATTATTGTTTGATGAGTGCGCCTAATGACAAGAAAACGTTTTATGTCTAGCATAATCTCCCACTTTGAAATTTAGAAGTATTATTATGTGTATGTAACCTGTTAGAGGAGACTATTGGTTTATGGTAAAACAATTGTATAATGGTTTTTAATGTTTTTTTAATGTACTTTTGTAACAGGAAGTTTTTTATTATACTAATGAAATGGGTATTCATTGAATAAAACATTTTTAATTTAGCGTTGGTGATTTTGTGATACGTACTGGTGAATATTGTATGGTTGTGCATGGAAGTAAGATGAACGAGTGGTAGTGTGCTCTAAAATCATTCCAAAGAGAAACAGTTGATTTTACTTGAAGCTATATCCAAATTCACCATTGGGTTGCCCAGCCTTCTATTAAGCCTCACGCTGCCAGGCCCCTTACCAGTTTTGAAAAATAGATCATCACTAAGCCAGACGACAAAAAGCTGTCATCTGAACTCTACATAATGTTGCTCCAGATTCCCTCCATTTCAAAGTGGCAAAGAACTCCGATGGGACGCGGAGTAAGAACGCATCCTAACAGATAAAGAATGGACACATATTTACTGTAGGGGGCGCATCTCTGAGATTAGTGTGACGGCAAAGGGGGCAATACTTAAAATGGTACATTATTGGTAGTATACCCCAGAACACCTAGTTAGGTGGGAGTCTGGTGTGTACACTGTGTCCTGGTGTAACTGTGGGGCTACAGGCATGCTGTGAAGAGCATTATCCTACCTTAGAGAATGTCACCCGGTTGCACTGCTGGACTCCCGGGCTGGAATTAAATCCAAGCATTAATCAACAAGGTTGTACTAGTGTGTAATAGCTTTTACTTGTTTTGTAGCGTGAAAAAGTTATACACATAAATAATTTCCTTCAGAATATCATATCGCTGTGATAATGGTGAGTCAAAATCTTCTAAGCCCAATGCATTTCAGGTCAGCCCTTCGTCAGGGAAAAAATTCATCATTGCCATTTTTCCCACACTGGTGGATCAGTCAGCGATACCCAGGCTGCACGCAAAACGTTATTACCGTTCTAATTCCATTCCACCCTTGTGTGCTTATACCACTACTCTCCTAATTTTCATTCCTGACCTGGTATATAGCACCCATTGGCATAATGTCATACGAAGAAATATCAGGAACAGAGCTGACACTTTTGCTTTTTCTGAGAACGAAGCTCAAAGAATTTATGCTCTCATTAATGAAATGGAAACTACAAGCTCCAGCATAGGCAGTATTCAAAGTAACATCAAACAAATACTATATGTGACTAAACGAGAAATCATTTAACGCCTACATGCCAGCACCCATATAAAATACCATTGAGTACAACGCATCCCCAGAGGATTAAGAATTCCATCGAAACCTTCACTTTGCAAGAATAACACTAAGGTTATCGAAAAATGGTACGCTATTCTTAGCAAGTGTTCTCTTGATTTGATTGTATTAATCGTGGAGGAGCTACCTAAACTGCTAGAAGAACTAAACAGTGAAATACATCAACTCAAACAAGAATTGTCTACAACTTAAACAGCAGAAGATTGGGCAAAGACTTTGGATGACATCAATATCCAACTTGAGAAACACACCCAAGAAATCAAAGAAGGTAATATAAGGAAATGTAAAAGAGACACAATCGACTATAAATTAGGAGAGGTATACAATTGGGCTGAAATGTATGCTAAAAGACGTCAAAGCAGACCATCTTATAAATCTTCTGAAACAGAAACCTCTTCAACTGACGGTGAATCCAACACAGGAAAACGTAGAAGTGACACACAAAATGCGATTCGTACCTCATGAACCAACAACTACCTCCTACGAGCAACCAACAAACTAGTGCCACTCCCTCTCAGGTCTCTTTTTTAGGATGTTGCCACCCGCCCTAGATGAACCAGGTGGGGCAAGCAACGAAACAGGAACAAGAACAGATCCTTCATCTTCCAAGAAAGTAATCAGAAGCCACAGAACTTAATGGTGCAAGAATTAGTTATCAACATCTCCTCCCAACCTTTACGCACCATGGAAATCAACACCCTTCAAAAGAGTACCTCATTCATCCCGACATACTATTCCAATCCTCTTGAATTGGAAGTTAGCTTCTTCCAATTCATGCGCACTCTTCGTTTGAAACATTTCTTTACCAACATTGTGCACTGAAGGTGGTACATTAAGAGGATTAAAACCAAAGAGCAATTTCATGCCTCCCGTCAGTGATAAAATACTGGACGTTTTTGACATTCTGATTAAACAAGAAATGCAAAAGATGTTTAAGGCAAAAGATCTAAACAATCATATCTTACAGTAAAAGAAGGAGGAATTCTGGAAAAAATTGTCAATAACCCTGCCATAACTTGTAGCAAAGCAGACAAAGGAGGAGCACCGGAAATCATAGATTCAGCCTTCTACCAACAGAATGTTCACGAACACATTCACAATTCCACAACTTATGTGAAATTGGAAACAAATCCTATTGATGAATTCAAAGCCATTCTTGCAACCATTTTAGATGCCACAGTCACAAATGGGACAATCACCGATCGTGACAAACGGTTCCTACAGTTGGATAATCCTAGGAGTCCTAAGATCTATATGTTGCAGAAGATTAATAAAAATCTCACTATGGGGCATATGCATCAACATTAGCATTTGCGATTCCTTATTAGCGAAAAATAAGGATTCGCTAATAAGGAATAGCAAAAGGCTATGCATGTAGGAATCGCTATTCAAATAGCGATTCCTTAACTTTCCTTAATTGCTACTAGCAAATAGCGAGTAGCAATTAAGGAATGCCATCCCAATCATTCCTATGGGCCTCCAGGCCCATAGGAATGAATCGGAGATTGCATGAGCAAATAGCGAGTACCAGTAGGTTCTCGCTAATTGCTCATGCAATTTCAAGGGTGCAAGGGTGTCAAAATGACACCCTATAGCACCCCTGAAAATGATATGTGCACATATGTTGCACACACACATGCTCTAAGGGCATGTGTGTGCGCAACATGAAACTTTGAAAAATGCACAAAAGTGCATTTTTCAAAGTTTTTGCAAATTACCATGCAGTTCATCTTCATGGTAATTTGCTCCCCCTATTAGCGAAATCGCTAATGTTTTAACTTTGATGCATTGCATTTAAGGAATCTCACTTTGGGATTCCTTAAATGCAATCGCTATTTAAGGAATCGGTATTTAAGGAATCCCTATTTAAGGAATCGGTATTTAAGGAATCCCTATTTAAAGAATCGGTATTTAAGGATTCCTTAAATAGCGATTTCTGCTTTTGGGTTGATGCATTGGGATTGGGTATTTTTAACTTAATACCGGGAGCTATTAGCGAATCGGTATTTTACCGACTGGATTTTGGGTTGATGCATGAGGCTGTAAGCCCCTATTCAGACCCATTGTATCTACTTGCTGTACAATCCCTGAACCCTTAGGGAGATACTTGGACAAATATCTTCAATCTTTAGTAGAACAGATGTCTACATATATCAGAAACACCAATGACTTCTTGCTCAAGATCCGTTCTATTCATTTGGAGGATGCCCAGAGCATTTTACTAAGTACTATAGATGTACAGTCACTATATACATTGATCCCACATGATTTTGGAATATGGAAGCTGTTAAACACTTCTTAACTACCACTGAGTTAGATCAGGATCTCAAGATTTTAATTCTTGAATTACTACATTGCTCATTGTACTACAGCTACTTTATCTGGGAGAACGAATATTTTTTACAGCTTAATGGGACTTCCATAGGCAATTGCGCAGCACCATGCTATACTAATGTGTTTATGCATAAGTTTGAATTGGATCACATTTTATCTTATGAACCCTGGAACAACCCCCTGATGATGTTCGTCAGATATATAGACAATATCTTCTTATTATGGGATGGTTCTCGCCTTGATCTTTCAACAGCCATACAACAGCTAAATTGTGTCAATGACCGGATTGAATTCACACACAACATTAATGATACCACCATCAACTTCCTGGATGTATCCATTACCAAGATGGGCAGGGAATTGGAAACCAACACTTTCAGGAAAGAAACTGATCACAATAACTTATTGCATTTCCACAGCTTTCATCAACACTCTTTAAAAAAACATTTACCTTACTCCCAACTTCTCCGTGTCAAAAGAATCACATCCAATCCGGTTAAACTATCTAATAACACCAGTGAGATGCTCCAACGATTCAAAGATAGAGGGTACCCTCAGGACATCCTGGAGTCTGCTGTACAATGGTCCTCTATGAAAACTTGTGAAGAACTTTTAACAAACACTCAACAAACTAAGAAAGACAGAATCGTCCTTGTCACAAAATTTTCCAAAGAGAGTCCTAAATGTAAGCGAATCATATTGAAACATTCGCCCATGATACAGCTTGAGCCATACTTTTTAAGGGAATATTCACTGAACTTCTGCTCTTCATGTATGAACGGAGTAGAAATATCATAGAGATACTCTCCGCGTCTAAAAGGACTCACATCAGGGAACCCTTCCTTGTCATAATTGCAACAATTTCAATAATGTAATCAAAGGTGATTACATCACTCATTCCCGGAACGGCAACAAAATTAAGCTCAAGGTTACTGCAACTTGTGATACCAAGAACGTTATATACTTACTTAAATGCCCATGCGGACTTGCATACATTGGGAAAAATGAACTAAAAATAAAACCCAGCCTCGAATGAACATAAGACTAACATCAGGACCATAGAATCTAAAGTCATCCGTTGCTTCCCACTTTTTGGAACTCAAACATAATATCAACCAACTTCGGTTTATGGTAATGGAAAATGTTGACATCCGTGAAGGTCTCAACAACCGCAAATATTTGCTCCAGCGAGAAACTTATTGGATTAAAGCATTGGACACTCTAATACCACATGGTGTAAATGACCATATTTAATTCAGCTTCTTTCTTTGACTTTGCTTGTATCACTGTCTCTTATGTCTCCTATTTCTTACTTTTTAAATTTTCTTCATTCTGACTGGCTTTTTTGAATACTTTCTTCAATTTTGCAATTTAACATCTTTCCAATCTCTGTACATTTGTTCCACCCATTCTCATATCTCTCTTGTCACTGTCTGTTATTCCCCTTGTTATGCATTATTTTTCATTTTGTTGACCTTTCAATCATAGCCCCCGTAGATCCGGAGTCTGTTTTGGTCCTTCTTCTACCTCTATTTTCCTGGTTAACGATGATCTATTGTAAGATGGCGCATAATTTTTGGTGATTGTTTCAGCCTTTTATTTTTCTTTCCCTTTACATCGACTTAAATTTCTTCCATTATCTTGGTTTTACATTCATGGTACCATATCACAATTAATTGTACACTTGATTTACACGCTTCACTCGGGAGACAACTGAGGATTTTCACTTTCTCCTTCTGGTGGAGTTAACTTCTTGTCTGGTGTTTATTTCTACCTTTTTATGTTGGTTACTTGTTTCTGATGGAACTGCACATGGAACTCTTCAGTCTTGTCACTTGAACGCCATGTAACGCGGCGGTAAGCTTTTAGAACACCTAAACTTTATTCGGGTGCCTACTTGAGGAGCTATACTTGCCTTTCAACAATGCACAACGGTTCCGTCTTTCGTGTTTGTATATTTGTTTGAACATTTATCCCAGTCACTATTACAGGGTACATTAGTTAAATTCACTAACGGTTTCCTAGTCATGGTTTACTTTTTCGTTATTATCATTTTGGGGCACACCTTTTATTCTACTTTTTATTCTACATGTGTTTCCTTATGATTGTGTACCTATTTGTGTTGAGGTACACTTGTCAGTTTTTTTCCCACTGCGCACTGTTCTCACCGTGGGTTAACCTTTTCATGCATGGCACTCACATGACCACTTTGGATTAATACTATACCTTATACAGCATTTTACTGACCCGATTTACTTTTGAGACACCCTACCTACCCTGGTGCTTTCCGCTTCATTATTCACGGATGAATTTTCCCCTAATGAAGGGCTTGCCAGAAATACATTGGGCTTAGAAGATTTTGACTCACCATTATCACAACAATATGATATTCTAAAGGAAATTATTTGTGTGTATAACTTTTTCACACTACAATACAAGTTAAAGCTATTACACACCACTACAACCTTGTTGATTAATTCTTGGATTAAACCCCCAGTCTGGAGTTCAGTTGTGCAACTGGGGCACGTTTTCCTGGAAGGATAACGCGCTTCATTGCCATTTTTTCCATGCTAGTGGATCAGTCAGTGATACCCAGGTTGCACACAGAACATTATTACCATTCTAATTCCATTCCACCCTGGTGTACTTATACCACTACTCTTCTACAGGCTCGCTGACACACTTGCTCTGCCACTGCCCTAAACTCAAGCATTATTGGGATGCGGTATTGGCTGACATTGACAATATCTTTGACACAGCCTACCCTGGCTCATTAGCTATATCCTCTTTGGCCTCACCAACGCCCTCACCCCCTCTGTTTCCCTAGAGGCAAGGATATAACAGTAATGGTGCCAAAGAGGTTCATTTTGCCAACTGGGGTACAGACTACATGTCAGAACTCATTGACTGGCTTCACAAACTGTGGGACACTCTGGGTATATGAAAGATCTCCTCCACCACAAATCACCAGCCATGACAATTTATGAAGCAATGGCCACCTGCGTGAACTTTATTGTCAATGAATTTTGGGAGCTCAGTTGCTCAAAATATCTACGAATACGACACCTCACGGACCTGGATTAGCGTGCAGCTGTGTGCACTGACTCGCTGCTAACAAACCACATGCGACTAACTTGGCCTCTGCTTCTCTACCAAGCTAGTAAGCACACAGGACATTTTTTCTTGTTATCGTCTCCTAATTTCTCCCTCCCACAGTTCCATTGCTCCCCCTCACTTCCTCTCCCTACCTTTGCCAGCTTTGATAGCCTCCCTGGCCAGTGGATGTAGGTGGGAGTATGTGTTACCCCAATTTAAATTCTCTATGAAACAGATTTAAACTATAAACTCACGTCCCGGCCTCAACTGACATTTTGACTCTAACGACTTTCATAGTTGCTCTGAGTGAGAAACTGGAATGTTTGATGAGGTGGATGTAGGATCTTCTCAAGCAAACATAACAATCCCAATCAGGGTGAACCACTGATGTAATTAAATTAAACGTTGCTTAACCTTTGTGTAGGGTGGCACAAACGCAGTGAGGCTTAACTTAGAGACAATGTGTAATGTACTTATTCAGCATACAAACAGTAATAAAGTGAAAACACAACATGAGAAAATCCCACACCAATTTTGAAAAATAGAGTACATTTTTAATAAGTTGTTTGACATGAAAACACCAAAAATCCAATTGTTAGAATTAGAGAGCTGCAATTTTAAAGAGTTAGGTAAAAATATTGCTTAAAAGCATAAATTGCCAGCTGTGAGTTGAACTTGGTCATGCACTGAGGAACTAAGGTGCAATCCTCTGCGGGCTAAACTTGGTCTTGTGCTTGGTCTGCACTCTATCATGGTCTGTCTGAACTTGTGACTTTGTTCTGATCTGGTGGTGACCAGTTAACCACAGTTGGTGCTTGGTGCTTTTAAGAACCATTTTACCCAAATCTTTAAAATTGCATATGTCTGGTTCAAATAATTTGATCTGTGTCATTTTGGTGTCAAATCATATATTATATCTTTTAATTGGTGTGGGATTTGTCTTGTTTTGTGTTTTCACTTTATTACTATTTGTGTGTCTCACAAATACTTTACACATTGCCTTTACGTTAAGCCTGACTGCTTTGTGCAAAGCTACAAGAGGGTTAAGCACAGGATAATTGAGGTATGCTTGTGTGTCGCCCTGACAAGAATTATGGTTGGTGCTTAAATAGGGTTTCCACTGCCTGCTCAAAGAGTAACCCAATTTCCTACATTGGTGTTCAGTGCGATCTGGGACTTGTATGGTTATAGTGTCATACATAGACACCTTCCTGCACAAAAACAATCCATAGAGGCAGCACACATAGAAAGAGAAGAAATAAACATATTTCTCCTCATTAAGCCTCATCTGGGGAGGCGTATGTTTTTGGCACATTCCCAAGTTGACTAGATTTGGATAAATCTGAGAATTTATCAAAAAACATTCGGCACATGCATCAAAATTCACATTCGGGATTCATTATTAGTGATGAATAAGAAATCGCTAATAAGGAATCGCAAAGCGCAGTGTATCAAAAATTTTGCTAACATTTTGCAATTCGGTAAAAATCGCAATCGGTAATTCAGATTTTTTGCTACCGAATCGCAAATTTGCGAATCCGCAATTACAAAATCGCTATTAGCGATTCCGTTTTTCAGATGCAGCTTGATGACATCACAACCAGGAAGTGATGCATCCCATGCTGAATCCAATGCACTGAGAGAGTCAGAGGAGGAGGTAGACTGCAGGAGCACAGCTGAAGGAACCATTTTGGGAGTGTGAAAACTGTTCAGGGACATCAGCATGGCTTCAGGAACAACTGGGGAGAAGTCTGCAAATGGCAAGAGGAAGCTGAATTTCAGCGAAAAGGAGATTGAAATCCTCATTGAGGAAGTGGTGAGGAGGCATGACAAGGTATTTGGGAAGCAGTCACTCCAGGTCCCTGAATCAGAGAAGTGCAAAATCTGGCTCGGAGTACAATCCAGGGTAAACGCAGTGGGTGTCAGCCACGGCACAATAGAAGATCTGCGCCGGCACTGTTATGACCTGCGCAGCCGTGCAAAGGAGAGGGTTGCTGCCAGGCTTGCCGAGGCAATAAAGACTGGAGGAGGACCTCCAACACAAACTGTAAACCACCCCTGGAGGACCTTGTTGAGTCCACGCTCCAGCCCGAAGCTGTAGTTGGAATGACTGAGTTAGACACCTCTGCACGGGCCTGTACTTCTCAAGGTAAGATGCATACAAATGACCATGTAATGCTGAATCGAACAAACAACCTCTCAAGTCAGATCAGACTTAGTGTTCAGAATCATACTGCTACACACAAATGCTACATACAAATGCATTATGGGATTAACAAACAGAAACTCCAATAGGAAAGGCAAGCAGGGAGCAAGACAGCATTGTTGCTTACAAGTACAACAAGCAACTGAAATATATCGACACTGTGTGTCAGAATATAATTTCATAAAACAAAACAATGTTCAAAAGACCTAAACTAAATGTGCACTGTTTAACATCACAGATGCAGCTGCACAGGAGACAGTTGAAAGTGAAGGCGAGGACAACCAGGAGACTCAGGCACAGTCAGAAGTGGAAACACATGTAGCCCCAGAATCCCCAGACCCTACACCCACAAGAGGCAGGACCACAGTGGTACCACTACCTGCCATGGAAGTAGAGGAGGAGAGACAACATGATCCCCAGACATCCCAGCCTGGGCATACCCCCACCCCAAGAACACATTCACAGGTGCGGCGCAGCAATGTCCAAACCCGGAAGCGCAGGTCAAGGGCACAAAAGGGATCTGCAGAGGATGAGAGTCCTAATGTCTGGGGTGGGATGGACAGCCAAATGCTGAGGGTGCAGTGCCTGCAAGCAAAGAACATGCGTTTAATGCAGGCACAATTTCAAATAATATGGCAGATATGAGGGAGACAGAGAAGGTCCCAAAAATTATAGACCCCCATCACTTTTAGATACAACTGCAAAACGTATGAACCGCCTCCTCCTATCTAGGTTGGAGGCCTGGGCATTAGATAAGGAAATACTAATGCAGCCCCAATATGGGTTTCGGCGGGGCAAAGGCACGGTAGACCAGTGTTTGAACTTTTCAGTCCTATTAGATAAGTATGCCATAGCTAATGGTGGGAAAATCTATCTTGCTTTTATGGATCTCTCAGCAGCATTCAACTGCGTTTTCCACCCTAAGCTCTGGCATATTATTAAAGGGATGGGGATCGAGCAGCCCATAGTTGATTTCATTAGGGACCTATATACTGATGCTTCGGCATCAGTCAGCTACGGGAGAAATGGTGAATGCACCTGACCATTCAAAATCTTACGGGGGTCAACAGGGCTCTGTCCTAGCACCATTCCTCTTTTCTATCTACACAAACGGTGTGGAAAAAGCCCTGCTTGGTGTAACAATGGACCTTCCTGTATCTGACTCTACTCAGCTGCCAACCCTGGCTTATGCCGATGATGTGGTCTTGATCGTTAGAACAGGGATAGGGCTACAACGCCTCATTACTGCCTATGTGGCCTTTATGAACACACTAGACCTGAAAGTAAACCAGACAAAATCATTTGCAATTAAGGGGGTGTCCGTGATAAACCACCTTACCTTTGTACGGGAACAGGAAAATTAGAGGTCGTTGACTCCTTCTCCTATTTAGGGGTTCTTTTTGATAACAAATAAACATGGTCACGGCTAGTTGAGGGGACGGTCTTGGGTATGGAGAGGAGCCTAGCAGTGATAAAAGCATTTTAATCCAGGATGGGTGCGAAACCACTAGCCGTCATCAAGCATATTTATCATGCCAAAACTAAGTCTGCGGCCACATACAGGGCTGGTGTTTGGGGTATGTCTTATGTCAATCGACTTCAATCCATTGAGAACACTTTTTTTAAATCACTGGTGTCCCTTCCACAATCCACCTCAGATGTTATATTACATGTGGAGTTGGGTTTACCTTATATAACAGATGTCATTAGATTAGCCCTGATCTTGTTATGGCACTCTATTTGGTGTATGGACACAGTGCCCTTAACCCAAAAAATAATAAGAGACTGTCTAAGCCTAGAAAACTATAAAATAAATTAGATGGTTAAATTATGTTGACCAGGAATTGTCCGTGATTTGGATGAAAGGACTAAATGAGGACCCAACAGCCTGTAGACTGATGTCACGATGCAGACTGGTGGAAACTTTTACAACAGGGGCCCAATATAATCGTAGGCAGAAGAATTATAGCAAAAAGTCTGTCCTTACCTATCAGTTAGTTCCTTCTTTCCTAGAGGGAGGATACTCCTACTTAGAGGATGTTCCTCCATCGCAACATAAATTCATATTATTGCGTTTTCACCTGAACATGATACCATTGATGTTGGGCTTTCCTGTGGAAAGATTTAACCACTCAGAGTTGTCTCTCTCTCTCCATGTGACATGAATTCCTCTCAAACTGACCTCCACCTAATATTTATTTGTGGATTTTATCAGAGGGAAAGGAAAAAGTATATTATCCCAATCTTAAAGCCCCATGATTTAAAACAATGTGGAGTGGCACTGTATTTTTTAAAATCACTTTCCAGCCCCTTGTCTGTATTTCATTGGCGCCATTTTTATGCGCATGTATGAAAACGAGAAGGTCTTTGGAATATTAAGTGGCCCAGGCATCTATTGACTTAGACTTGTACGACTTTTATCTTTAACCTGTTTTAACCCATTTTTTACCTAGCACCTGTGCATGTATATACTGTAATTTCTATAATGATTTTTATCATTTCTTGAAATGTTTTGTCTCTCTGGAATACGTGAATTGTAACAGCAAAATGGTTATGGGTGTAACTTAAACTCTTGTCTTCTTTTAATGTACTTTTATGATATTATTTGACAATGATCGAATAAAGCTATTGAATCGAATCGAGGGACAACTTGAAGGAGCTGACTACAGTGGTGGTGGAAGGACATAGACATTCAAATGAAGCCATGCAGGAGCTATGCAGGGTGATGCAAGAGGACCAGGTGTCCCAACACAGAAGGCATCGCCAATTCTTAGGGCACTTAGATAGCTAAACCAGAGCCATCAACCAGCTGAGCACCAACACAGCTATGCTGTCCCGTCGTTCAGTGGCCATGTAGGTCGAAATGAGCCATTGCTGTGGGGATGTGGCCAGGGGACTCATCCAGGTCACCAATGCAGTTGAACAATTTCAGACTGCTTCTTTTGGGGCCGCAATGTATTGGTTTGAGGGGAGAGTGAGGAGGCGTCCAGCCTCCGTTGTCTCTCGGCACCAGTGACCACATGCAGGAGGCGCACTACAAGGAGTACCACAGCATCAGAATGCTCCATGAGGGATGTGACAGAGTCCACAGAAAGGGATGTAGGAGTGTGTGGCCGCAAAAAGTAGGGTGGCGTTGGAAGACTGACTCCAATATGGTGATGTAACCATAATCATGACAATTGTTGTAACTGACTTTCAAGTTTAATGACAATGTCATTTTCTATTATTTTTACACTCACTGTGCTAGTTAGCACCTGGTATGTGTGCATTAACACTACCACATGTTATTCATTGAAAACATCCACTACAGTTAAACCATGCAGTGTCTTGTCTCATCATTACCCACCTTTAAAATAATGCTATGTTATTTCAGCACGTCTCTGTCTCCCTTCTGCTAAGCTTGCCCCAGCTGCTGCTTGTGGTTGCCCTGGCTGGTTGTCTTCCTCAGGCTCGCCGTTAGCAGTTCCAGGGGTGTGCCTCTCCTAGTTGCGATGTTGTGCAACAGGGCACACGTTGCCACAATTATGCAGCAGGTATTTGGTCGGTACTACAACGCCCGCCAGTCTTGTGGAGGCCGCAGAACCTACTTTTGAGTAGGCCACAGGTGCGCTCTATGATGCTTCGAGTGGAGATGTGTGCTGCATTGTAACGCTGCTCACTTGGGGTACTTGAGTTGAAGTATGGTGTCAGGATGTAAGAGCGCACGGCGTATGCCCTGTCACCTACAGGGTAGTAAGCAACGGGTTGCTGACTGAAATGTATCACCATTTGCCCAAAGTATGCAAGTCATTGTAACATATGTTTACCAAGCAGTTATCCTTCACCAAATTCACCACTAAGGAGACAAGTGTGTATGCCACTGTGTCTGAATATGTATGAGTGATGTGTGCTGCCAGAGAATTGTGCCACTATGTCAGTTATGATGTTTTTGGAATTGCAGACGGCTTGGATATTCAGTGAATGGTAAGATTTTCTGTTGCTATAAATGTACTCATTCACTGATGGGGGACAAATGGCTACATGCGTTCCATCAATGTGCAACCAATTATGTGGGGAAACCGGGCTACCTGATAGAAGTCTAATATGGTTTGCTTCAATTCTTGTGGGGTGGAGGGGAAGCTAATGTGGTGGTGTATCCTGATCAACATGGCGTCAATTAATGATTTGAAAAAGCGTGAAAGGGCACCTTGTGACACCCCTCCAGCTACAGCTACTACACCCTGGAAGCTACCTGACGCTAGGAGGTACAGTGAACATAGGACCTGCACATGAATGGGTATGGCATGTGTCCTGTGAGTCTGACGCTGCAGTAGGGGATCTAATTCAGCAATAAGATCATAGATAATGTCTGCATTTAACCTATACTTGTCATAGATCTCGTCCTCTGTCTGCCACAACAATGTAATGCTCACACTAAAAATACACTCCTGTATCCTCCTTCTTCCCTGTGCTGCTGCTCGTATCCTCATCCTCCTTTCCATGATGTAGAGCGCTGCCATTCTGACACTGTCTGAGGCCTTCTGGGCCTGTTTAAATACTTTGCCAATGTCTCCCACCAGTTTTAATTGTTTTCACCTGGTTACCACCTGACTAATAATTCGGTATTTTGCAATTAGCGATTTTTCATAGATTGCCATGCGAATCTCAAATTGCGATTCGCAAATAAGGATTCAGTAATTTGGAATTTGCAAATTTGTGAATCTTTATTTTTGCAATTTTTACGGATATTTTGCGTTTTTTGATGATGCATTGCTTAGGGCTATTTTGCAATCGCAAACGGCCTTTTTTAGCAAATTGCAATGTTTGAGATTGCAAAATAGCTTGATGCATGTGTTCCCATGTGATTTACATGGGAACACCCACCGCAAACCCAATAGAATGCCTCCCTTGCGCAGAGTAATGCAACACATTTATTTGCTCTGCATTGCATTACTCCATATTTTTGAAGCCATTCAAAGCCATGCAAAGTGGCTTTGCGTGGTTTCATAAATATGACTTAGAGGTTTGCTTCATGCATGTACCACGTTGCGTGGGGCAAGTATGACGTAAAGCCCTCATAAATATGCCCCTGTAGGTCCTGGGTTCAAGGTGCAGGTCCAGTCATTCTTACTCAAGCAGCAGGGCAGCAGGGCAACAGAGCAACAGGGTAGCAGACTAGTCCTCAGTGCATCAGAGCAGCAAAACAGTCCGTCTTCTGATTTTTCCACAGGTCCTGAACTGATCTGAAGAGTGGGTTTGAGGGTCAAATTGTATACCTGGTGCTCACGTTGAAGTGAGAGAAGCTTCTGGAGTTTTCCCTACAGAGGTTTCTTGCCTTTCCTCCCTATCTGCCCTGGACCCAGTATGAGTAGGGGCACAATAGGCTGATGAGAAGTCCTGTGTGAGTAAGCTGAGCCAGTGCCTTTGAAGTGCAACTGTGGTAGGTGGTAGGTGGTAGGTGTGGTAGGTGGCCAACTGCCAACTACACCCAGTCATGTGACCCAGTAACAGGCTTCGGGTCCCAAATGGTCAGGACAAATACATGCCAGCTTTCTATTGCGGCATTTTCAGAATTGTGACCTAAAATATGAGTTTACCCTTAAAGATTTTAAATTACAATTCCTCAGACACCAAACTTGACTTTTCTAGCTATCCCTAATCAAATAATGAGCACTTATTAAATGCAAGAAGGTAACCTAATGTTATTCCATGGAAGAGGTATGCCTCACAGTAGTGAAAAATGAATTTGTTTGTTTTTCACTACCAAGTAAAACTTAAAGTACATGTCCAGCTTTTTAATTACATTGCACCCTGCCCTATGAACTGTTTTGGGCCTACTTTAGGGGTGACTTCCATGAAAGAAAAAGTTACTTTTAGACTTGGCAAGATGGTTATATTGGCAGTTTAAAAGTGCCGAAATGCTGCAATGGTTATATATATCGAGCAACATAGTACTACAGAGGGAGTACCGAGGTACTAACGAGAAAAAAACCCAGCAAATAAAGCATTCTGATTGGTTGGTACCGTTGGACTGGACCAGCCCCACAAGACAAAGCGCTGTGATTAGTTGGCAGCAATATGAAGAGAAATGTTGCGGCTGCCATTATAAGACTCTGGGACTGTATTATTCTTATCACTGTTTTATATAAAAAACACCATACCTCTCTGTTTGTAGATGTTCTCTCTTATTTGAGGTAGCGTGTCTGTATTATCTTTATGCTCCGCCACCGCTGTATGTATCTTTCTCTATTATTGATACAAAATGTATATGTATCTGCTTAGTTACTTATAGATTCTAGTCAGAAGTAATACGATATTCCTTAATGTAGTTGGAATTCATACCTTGTATTTCTGTAATATCTGTTTGAGTTCTTGTCTGTGTGCGCTTTCTCAATTGGCGCTTTGGTGCTTGAAGTGACGATAATTTCGTTTTGATACTGTCTGTGGGATTAATTATACATCTCTGTTAGTCTCTATAGACCTGATACCTCATCTGTGCTTTACTATTTACCCTTATAGGCTACATTAGAAACTAATTGGAGCATGTTTAGTTATAGATACTGGTCTTGAGTGTATTCCACATTCCATAGTTATTCTATTGTAATGTCTGTTTATTCCTTTAGCTATACATTCCCTCTGGTAACGGGGTAACAAAGTGGTAACGATAACTATCACAAGTTGTCCGTAAGACACATTTTGTTAGTAAATGAATTAATGAGTTTAACTATAATTCGGCAAGATTTCATCAATATGTTTATCAATGATAATTTTCAGTTGTTTCAATTGTCAGATGAACGTGTTGTACCCACTTTGCCTATGTTTAATATTGAACAATGCCCAGTTACAAGACGCAAGCGATAACCATTTAAAGATGGCCGTCGAATTTATCATGACATTAATCAATCCTATAAGTAAAAATTCCAATCCTGTACATAATAGAATTTGGTGTCAACAACATCACTCGATATATATAAAAACTTCCTTAAAGTAAAGAATAATACATATGTATACAATAGAAAACACCCAACATGACGCGACCATGTATATCGCTACTAACGAGATGGATAATATCACCATCTTAAGATGGCCGCCTTCCTTTATATAACGGCGACAGAAATTAAACATATGAAATCACGCGAGCGAGTTAGAAATCAAATCGTAAGAACAATACATCCCCAATTAAAAAATATGGGAAGAAAGTTTCATAAGAGGAGATATACGGCTTGACTGATTAGATCAATGACGTAAGGACCGGGTAGACTAAATGATATAAATAGCCCGGTGCCCCGGAAGTTCATTACAAGAACATTTCCGGAGATTCGTTTGGAGCAGGGAGGCCGCAGAAATCGTATCGGGTAAGTCCACGAAAATCTAGTCGATATCAGTGAGTAATTGTTCGCGGTAGCTTTATGAGTTATACCCCGTGTAAATACAGCCCTGTAAAAGGAGTGTCCGAGAGGAGGAGGAACTTATTACATCATGAGTAGAAAACAGGGTAGCTGCTAGAACTACATTATATGGGGATAGAGTTATGCAAGCGGCAGTTTTAAGAGCTACAGTATGTTTTTGATCACTAGATTACGGTAGCTGTAGTAGACATACCGCGTGTATAGACTGCTCGGTGAATAAAAAAGTGTCCGAGAGCAGCAAGAAACTAATTACACCATGAATATGAAAAAATGGGGTAGATCTAAGAGCTATATGGGGATATAGTCATGCAAGCAGCAGCCTTAAGATTTAAAGTTTGGGTAGATACTGTCACGCAAAAAGTATCCGAGAAATGCAGTAAGAAATCTTTTTTTTTTTAAAGTGAAGCAGGTTTAACAACATCCGGAATAAACCGGAAATTAGATTAGGGATAAAAACGAGGGAAAGAAATGAAGTTTTCTCAAATACCCCGTTACCAGAGGGAATGTATAGCTAAAGGAATAAACGGACATTTACAATAGTATAACTATGGAATGTGGAATACACTCAAGACGGGTATCTATAACTAAACATGCTCCAATGAGTTTCTAATGTAGCCTATAAGGGTAAATAGTAAAGCACAGATGAGGTATCAGGTCTATAGAGACTAACAGAGATGTATAATTAATCCCACAGACAGTATCAAAACGAAATTATCGTCACTTCAAGCACCAAAGCGCCAATTGAGAAAGCGCACACAGACAAGAATACAAACAAGAACCGAGTAGGAATCTTGAAAGAAGAACCAACTCTGGGCAATCTGATCGGTATCCATGGAACTAATGGTAAGGAGTGATAATTCTGGAGCACTGTATAGTAAGCTTACAATATAAGTAAATCTATTAAGCTTCTCCCCATTTTTTCTGTAATAAACATAGGAACAAAAATGAAGAGATAAAGGTTAATATAGCCAAAAATACAAAACCTATTAACCGAGAGGAAATTAAACGGTGGCTCCAACGAACTCAAACAGATATTACAGAAATACAAGGTATGAATTCCAACTACATTAAGGAATATCTTATTACTTCTGACTAGAATCTATAAGTAACTAAGCAGATACATATACATTTTGTATCAATAATAGAGAAAGATACATACAGCGGTGGCGGAGCATAAAGATAATACAGACACGCTACCTCAAATAAGAGAGAACATCTACAAAGAGAGAGGTATGGTGTTTTTTATATAAAACAGTGATAAGCGAATAGTTATGCCCTCTAAATTTGCTTGAACACAAGCCTGATGCATAAAAATTAGAAGATTTATGCATAAACATTAGAAGTCTAACAAAAAAGGACAGATAATAAACTGATATTTCCCATTAGAGTAAAAGCAGTCATTGATACACGAAGAAAATAATTTTGACAAATCTAGCTGTAAACATGTAGACCTCAGAAACTTATTAGACCCAGAGAACGAAGCAAGACAAAGTAGCAACTGTTTTATAAGTACAAATTCTTTATCGAATGGTTACTAATTTAAGAATTTCTTTGCCACACAGATTTATGTTGAATGTTGTTTTTCCTGAAGAAGGTGCTAAATATAAAGAAATCACCGAAACGCTGCGTCGACACTTTTTTAACAACCCCACAGACAAGAATAAAAGAATTGTATAACTGTATAGATTTTAATTTTGTGTATTGCATTGGTTTTATTGTTTTTAAACATGTGTATTGACTACATCAAGTAGAAGTACAGTCTGTCTTTTTCTAACAAATGATGAGAGGTCAATGAAATTTAGATTGTAACCGATTAAAGGAGGGAGAGGAAGACATCTTCCTAAACATAAAGTGGCTAAAAGTAAAAATTGTTATCATGTATTTTTTCAATACATTTTTAATACCTTTTATAGATTTGGGCTTTTTGCTTGCTTGTTCTCTAACGATATGATCTGAACCAGAGGGTGATACTTGAATCTAAATACAAACTGTACTCTAGGAGCGTATTGCTTCCTCCTGTATGTAAAAAATCGATAGGGACTCTATTGTTTTGAGAAAGTTAAAGTTACTTCACTTAACTATCACAGGTGAATTTCAGTGGGTATTTTTAGGTTTCCCCTACGCAGCGCGCATGAGCTGCATAGGAAAGACCTTTAGCCGTCGGCACAGCTTTGAGGGCAAAAACGTGCACGTGTTGCATTGCTTCCAATGGCAATGTGTGCACGTCTGGCGATTCCCTTGCGGAGCGAGCGGCGCCATATGGTGGCGCCATATGGTTGCAATCATCGCGCCTTGCTGCTCGCTCCCACAAGGGAATCGCGTAGGCCCCCCTCCCTCTGCTGCCACACGAGGCATGTGCTTGTGCTGGTTTATTGTTTGAACCCTGGGGGCCTTTCTATTAGCGTTAGAATGTTTGATTGATCGCGGATCATCTCCGTGGTCCCGTGTTTCCGTGACCCCCATTCTCTATCGAACAGCAGATTTCCTTACTGTAGGTAGAGAAATTAAGCAGGAGGGAAGCTGTCTACCTCCCCAGCAATATCTAGGTAAACAAGCATTGGCAAATCCACTAGGTCTTTGCGTGATCTATTGTCTTTGTCAATGCTTTTTCGGGCATGTTGTACAACTGTTATGGTATGGTATGGTATCAGTGGCGTAACAAAGGCCCTGCGGTCACTCCCCCCTACCCCTCCCACTTGTTTTTTTTATCTTTAGCGCGTTTTCACCCACGCAGTGCTTGTTAATTCAGTTTCTTTTGTGTGACAAATGGCTCCCGTTAGTCCCTCTTTTCATGGTTTGGATCACGCCTTTAGCGACTGGCCTTCTTACGTTTCTTATCTTGCCAAGGGGAATTTAGGTTAATTTGGCTGAACTATTTTCTTACTTTGCTTTGCCTCTCGATATTGGTTTGTTGATTTTTAGGGGGGGACAACAGCGCTAAAGCTGATGGGATTTTCCCCATGCCGTCCTCTCCACCGTTGCCCAGCCTCACTTTACTGCTACTCAGTGCGGCGGTCAGTTCCTGCTCCCATTCATCATCCCAGCGAGCATCTGTGTGCATCTCGGGCTCTCGGGTGCCCTCAGCACCATCTACTCCCTTTGTCTCGGGAAGCATTGAAATTATATAAAAGGCACATGCTATTGTTAGCTAATTTACACTATTGTCTGCTCTTTTAACTTCAAACTCTCAATAGTCTTCCTGTAAAGTGAAGGCCACTGACATTCCTAATGCAGCTTATCTCAGATGGTGTGGCTTAATGGCTTTGACGTCCGAATTCGGAGCTGGGGATCCAGGTTCGAGTCTGGCAGAAGGCTCAAACATCCTGTGATTCTGGGCGAAACACTTTATTTTTTTTAATAGCATGAACTCCACCCGAAGAGCGCTTTACATGGCACCAGTTGCGTTACAGATATACACATTCATTTTTAGGCATGGAGAGATTAAGTGATTTGCCCAGAATCGCATGATGTTTGAGCTTCCGGCCAGACCCGAAACTGGTTACCCAGCTCCAAAATCGGCCACCCTAGCCTTTAAGCCACACCCTGTGCACATGCCTAAAAAATGAATGTGTCCTTCTGTAACACAACTTGTGCCCGTGTAAAGAGCTCTGATACCTTCGGGTAGAGTTTGCGCTATATAAAACTGCGATAGACAAAGAAAAAAATGTGGCCCATAGAATGAGACCTAAACGTACAGGAAAAGGCACCTCAAAACCCAGCTAAGTGAAAGGACTTTATATATACACTTAATAAAGCCACGTATGCCCCTCTGTCCCCCTCCCCTTTTAGGAAGCACCCTTCCCACAGAAAAAGCCGGCTTCACGACATCAAACCCAAAACCTTTTACCACTAGCTGCCTTGGCATCCTTCAAGCCCCGATTTTGCAGCCACACCCCCACTCCCCTCCCTCCGACTCACACGGGCACTTTCAAGCTGGAAATGATGAACCAGGGAAGGGAGGGGCCCCCTCCTTCTTTCCCAAGGTAACTGGACCCCTGGTGCTCTGCTCCCTAAAGCCGCTAACATATTTTAATCCATGGACCAGCCTCCACAGGGACCACTGCCACCTTGGTGCAGCAGGTGCAGAAGCACTGAGGCCCCATGTGACTCAAAAATTGCTCCCCTTTTGCACCCACACACATGTCCAAAGGGATGGGGCACCACTTGCTTGCAGCTATTACTCTCACAGCAGTGCTAAGCTACTACCCCCACGGCAACGCCCCCCCTCCCAGGGGCCAATGCATCCTTGTTCACGCACCCTCCAACCTGCCCGCAGTACCTCTCTGTGGCCCTCATGTCAGCCCGGCTGCAGCACACGCTAGTGGCCCTACATTAGAAAGCCATACTGCATAAAAGACATTCAGTCCCATATTTATTTTTATGTTTGTGTTCTCTTTGTAAAATACACCCGCACCTAATAGTGACATACTAAAGTTTTACAAACGCATTCTTGCCTCTCGTCTAGCAGACCTTATATGGCAAAGAGGGTACAAGTTCTTTGTTTAATTGTCCTCCTTTTGCTCCACAGATTACTTTCTAAACCCCACAGTCTTGTTCTCAGTAGTGAGGGTGAGGAGGAATAAAGAGGGGAGGACTAATCCTCCAAGCAAAAGCCCACTGGCGATAACCGGCGGGACATCATCTCCCTGCTTATATGACACGCCCTGAATACCTATCAGCCCTGCACTCTCTCATCTCTGCATGCCCCTAACCCCTGTCTTTACTTGCTGTTTCTTGTTCTTGCTTGCTTTCTCTGACCCTGGATGCCACCTGTCCCTTTCCAGTACCCCTTTCTTGTTCTCCTCTACTTTCTCATCCCTGCTCTGCCTGTCTTCCCATTTGTGAGCGCTTCTGCTCTTTCCCTCTCCCTCCCTCTGTTCCTTCTTACTCTCCCTGCACCTGTTGCCCTACTTCTTCGTGCCTAAAGCTGGCTGTTTTCATTAACCCGCCCTTTTCTTCTTACCACTGGAGAGATCTGATGCCAGCCGGTTGTCTTATGGCACTCCTTTCGTACATTTTTAGGTCTCGCTAGCGTAGGCTGCGCACATGCGCAGTCTCGCTGGCGAGATTTAATGACTTTGGGTATTTTTTGTAAGGGGCATTAAGCCCCGCCCCTCTTTTCGATTGGCCGGCGTCACCGTTTATGCTAAACGGTGGCCAGCCATTGGAAAAGAGGTGTTGGTGACGTTTTCGCTCGGCTTTTTCTGCCGTCCCACTTGGACGGCCTCGCCTGCTTTCCTTCTGAAGTAAAAGGTTTCTTATCTTTATTGGGGCCAAACACATGGCCCCATAAAGATAAGAAACCTTTTAGCAGGCGAGGCCGTCCAAGTGGGATGGCAGAAAAAGGCAAACGAAAACGTCATGGCGAGCGCTTGTTAAATGTTTTAGCAAGGAGAAATGTCGCTCTCCTTCCCCCAGCTAGAAGTCCTACAGTAAGAGTTACAATAAATGCATCTGCAATGATCTCTGGCCCTGGGGATGCCAAGCTCAGACCTGCCACATCACAGCAGGCAGCCCACAAAAATAAATAACTTTTTCAGTGCATTGTAGCGCGAGAGTCGATAAATCCCCCACTGACCAAAATTACAGCTCAGAGCTCAATGGGGGCCTGTTGGCTCTTCTGTCGCTCCCGCACAGGCCTGTGATTTGCGCCCAGGCATGTCAGGGCTGCATTGTTCCGGGCGCCTTTGGTTCGGGCAGGCGGACAATCCCGGACTCTACCGTCAACGGCCGGATCTTCGCCGCCTGCTGTTCCCATCCCTGCGGTGGGTCATTCACTCCGAGGCTCCCCTTTAGTCCTTTATCCTCGGTCACACACACAAAAATACCTCTGCGAAGCGCTACTGCGGGGTAACGTTCCCCCCAGGCCTGAGAAAAAGAACTCTGTCAAAGGGGGGAGGACAGAGACAGGTCTCTGAGCCCCATCCGATGCACAGCTGCCACCTACGAGCGCAGTGCTCATAAGGCCGGAACTCCATTTTACAACTTACAAGAGCGTCAATTCAACAAAAATTGCCAGAGGAAGTGACATCATCCATCGTTTGGTTCATTGGTTCCCAGTGTCACCAATGGGTTGATCCAATGTCTCATCCTGGTCCCTTAATAACCTCCTCTCGCAGCAGCTGACGAGCTAAAACAAGGACAAGGGGTGGAACCAACGGAAAGTAAACAGGCATCTATGAGCAACGTTTGATTTATTCCCCGTTTACTTTACATTCCTGTGGCTGCCTGTATATATTCCTGGGGCTAGGGGTAGCAAAGGGCAAGCGAGGGGTAGCAGCTGCTATCTATCCATGGTTAGAGGTGGTGAAATTCCAGTGCAGAAAGCACAATATTAGGAATTTCACGCTTTTTTCCTGCCTACAGAGTGGAACTGATCCACTAGCACATGGACAGAAAAAAAACCAACAAGCATTAAAAATGCAATAGGTCTCGCCTTTCATTAAGTTAAAGCCATTTGCTTTGCTATACAATACCATTAGCAAAGCAAATGGTTTTAACTTAATTAAAGGCGAGACCTATTGCATTTTCAATGCTTGTTTCCACCTGTGTCTGGCGAGCAACAGGGATGCACTGGTAAACAAGGAGGGCCTGTTGTAATTGTGCCTACTATTTGGCGGCATGACGCACCTGTGACCTCGGTCAGCTGATACCGTCCCTTGAAACGTGAATAAAATGCAAAGATACCTAGCCTTGATTCCATCTTATCCCTCTTTCTTCTACCAACCTACACTTCCTGTCTCTTTGTCTCATTTGTTTGTGTTTTTTGTTCACCCCTGCTTTTCACTGTTTCTATCCCCTTCCTTCCTATCTCTTTAAGTAGGTCAAAGACTGATAGTGAAAAAGAAGTCCTCCAATAAGCCCCCCAAAATGTTGTGCTTCCCGGTGACAATCTGTGTGGCACCGAGGGCAGGCTGCTGTCATTTCAGACTGCAGAGAGTTAATTTGTTGATGGATCACAGCCTATTTGCTCAGTAGGTGGACAGCTGCAGAGATCTGTGCGTGCCCGCCCATTCATATCTTTCAATCTTTCCACTGTCCAAAGCATGCTTAATTTGGTGGGGAGAATCCCAACACTTGGCATGTACAGCGCAGCGAAGCTGCAACTCTGTGGAAACAAGTGCGGTACAATAATGCATTTTGTAATTTCTTTTTACAATATTTGATTTTGTTTGCCCTGTGAAAATTGTTCCTCTGTGTACTGCGCTCTGATGCCCACATTGGTGTCTTGTCAATTCAGAGAAGGATGGTGATGCAACTACACCACTTTTGCATACCACACACCTGCAGCAGGAAACAACAATAGTGCAATTCAGTGGCAACAAGTGCATGGGATTCATTACCTGTGAGTTACTGTGGAAGTGCAGAGTGTGATTTCAGCATCTATATTGCGAGGTTATTGAGTTACTCAAATACATAAACCACCCCATATGCCACCGGAGAGGGCTTACTCTCCCTTCATTCAGAGTGTTCGCCGGCCTCTCTGCTGCTCATTTAACAGACAGAGCCCCCAGCATCCCTAGCAGTGGCCCCTGAGATGCTTAGTTTATGCCTCGTACCACAGCTAGCCTCATTCTTCGCAGGCCTCAACATCTATTCAGAGTGCCCATCTGCTTCTCTGATGTTAGACATGTCACTCAAGGTCGGCTCTAGGGTGGTGCGAGCGGTGCCACTGCACCGGCTGCTGACTTGGGGGCATCATTTTCACAAGTAATATTATCATTTTAAAAGCATCAACCTGCTGGTGCGTTCCTGGCCTCCAGCAAGTTTTGTAGGCATCAATTAACGTCAAGATAACTCCAGTGATTTATCTTCTTCCTGGAAAGAGACTGGAGGTTTGTCTAGTGGAAGTTTTGACTCATCCAAAGATAGCGCAGAGGGTTAAAATGCCTGCTGCTAAGAACATGTACCATGCAGATAAAGTGCATGTAATGTAAATAGGTCTGTGGGTTACTGGTTTTATAAGAGGGCTCCTTTTGTTACTTATCGTTTGTAAGTAAAAATCGTAATATAGAACATTGAGCTATTAACTGTCCTGTGTGCAAATGCAAGGTATGTGTTAGAGCTATATGTTTTTTTGCCCAGCCTTTCATTATCCTAATCTTGCGAAAAGGGTTCATTTGGGTGGAAAACAATTCTTGTTATTAAAGAGAACCCCTAACAATGGTGTTACATTTTAAATTCTGAATTTGTGCTTTTCCAGAATAAGGTCTGAAAAACTATATTGCCTACCAGTATTGATGACATGTTACTTCTACACTACACCTTGTAGTCCTGTCTGATGTAACATTTCCTATCCACTGATTTACACACCTATGGTTGTCTCTGTGCAATGTGTGTGTGATGTAAAGTGCTCTGACACCTTACACTGGTATCAGTGGTGCTATAAAACTAAATGAATCCGAGAGACAGTGGTTCTGGAGACTCGAGGGGCACTGTTAAAGGGGGGTGGTGAGGGTATCCGTGCAGAGGTGGTCATTGGGGGTTGCGCCAACTGACATTGTCGCATAGGGCGCCACCAGAGCTAAAGCCGGCCCTGATGTCACTTATTCAACATGCAGAGTGTCCAGCATCCACTGCAGCTGCCGTCTGCTACCCAGTTCTCCCTGCAACTACTGCCCTGTGCAGAACTTGCATTGGGGGGAAGCTATTCAGCAGGCCAAAGGGAGCGCACACCCTTGACATTCCTCCCACCATCTCTGCTAGCATTCCTTCACCTCCCACACCCTGCTCATCCAGCATCAAATGCTCAATAAGAACTTTATGTTAGATTGTGGATCACTGATTAGAGGCCACCGAAGGTGTAAATATAAACAAAGTAATAGATCCATGGAGCTGCAGTAGAATAGCTTCAACTCCTGTTTCATTACCCAGCTTCCTGCACAGAGTGAGTGCCACTGCACAGCCTCTAAGCTCTCCAGTATCTCTGCGCGTTACAGTTCTGCAGACAGCGGAACTTCCTTGTATATAGTGAGGATTAATGGGTGAAGGTGCAAATCTTAACATGCTCTAATACTCACAGAGGAATTAAATAGCATGAACGCTCATCCTTGGGTGTGTGTGGCTGTTCACCAGTGCCATGTGAAGTAACTGTAGATGTTGGCGCACGCAGGATTGTATGCTGCATGGCTAAATACTTATAAGGTCCCAAAGGCGAGATCTATTGGCTATGCCAATGCTTGTTAAGTTTAAAATGGTATTTTAAACATACATTTTTACCTATCTATAATGTCAGTTTAAACTTTTCTCTTTCTAGTAAAAATATTTATGTAATTCTGTGTTTTGTGTGAATAGATTCTGATTCAAGAGATAAAAAAATAATACATTTTGATTACTTTGGGTTTTATTTAAGGATCAGCAGCTTGCCTGCTGTCTGCCACAATGGTGGAGGTGATGACCTTTACCTTCTTGGTGGCTGTCCTTCGGCATGGGTGAGCTGGGCCCAGGTCTGGGGTGCCAATATTCAGTGGCAGGCAGCAGGGAGCTCCAGGCTTAATGTCATGCAAACAGCAGCTTGTCCATCCCATTTGGTCTCAATGGGCCTGTTAAAGACTTTGTAATCAGTCCTTAATGTACCTCAGCGCAATTGTTAGCACCTCATGAACCCTTACCCTCCTCCCACCTTCCTCACACCTTGTGCCATCACACCACAATGACCCCCGCCCCCATAACAAACACCAAATTTTCTTTCTGACCAGGCAATGTCCTTGTCAATCCCATTTAGGGCCGGACCTGTCCCCACCTATCTGGTGAAAATCTCTGTGCCTTTAGAGGAACTGCTGCCACTGGAGCAATGCTGAAGGCAATGTAGTTTAACCAAGCAGTCACCATGTTTCATGGAGCAGGGTTTTCGTAAAATGAAACGTGCTCGGATTGAAACACCCTAGTAACATTTTCTAGTTTTTCTAACAGTATGCAGTGAAAAACGTGTGGTTTAAAAGACTAACATGAAGGAAAATAACACTGCGCAAGCGCGTACTAAAGCACTGAACTAGGACACAAATGCTTGAATAATGAAAATAAAAGAGATTAATGCTGCTTTTGTGCACGTTATTAACGTTTGCTAGGGAAAATATTAACATGGGTCGAGCATGGTTAGATGCACCATTTGAAGGGTGTGTAAAGAAAAAGCATTGCAAAATGAGTAATAATGCATGTTTTATTATCTGAAGAAGCATGGGTTAGGAAAGAAAAACACTTATTAACTGAAAAAGCAAAAGAGAATGTGCAGGGAAGGCAAAGGCGAGTGACCTTCGAATTTATGTGGGCCTGCTAAAAGTTAAAGGTGGAGACGAAAAACAATCAGCAAGTGATGAACATTTCCTCTGGAAGCGCATGAGTGGCACAAGAAGTAACATATCTGGAAACATTAGTGGAGAGAAGGAAGCTGTAGCCTGATAATAGTATACATGTATTTCCTGGGATGATGTAGTCCTGATGTTTAAAAAAACAAAACAATAGAACAGTGAGTAAGATGGACATGTCGAGTGTGGTGTGACATGTACACCCCCTTCCTTAACCAATCAAATGTAAAATGTTCTTTCATTTGAAACAAATGTGGGTTGGACATTTGTGTTTTAGGGTATAATTGAGGTGCCTGGTGGGAGGGGTGTTCGGAAGACGTTTAGGCAGATCCTTGGGAGATCGTCGCTGTCGGCGGTTTGCTGTAGAGGCCTACCTGTTTCTTTCTGTTCCTGATACCTGACTAGTCTTTGCCCTATCAAATCTTCTTGAGGGGCCTTTTGCCTCTTGTGGCCAGAGATTGCCTGTTCCTACTGGGTTAGTATAGATAGAAACCTGAATTTGCATAATCATTTGCAAATTTATTTTATCTCTGAACCTTTTCTCTCTTTGCCTTTCCACTCTTTCAATGCACTGTCAATATGATGTGAATTTTGTCATTTTCTTTGCTAATAAGTTACTCAGGGATATTTCTTGATTTTTATTGTGTATTGATACTTGATGAGCATTTATTTTACATTTATTTAGATACACATTATAAAAATACACACTTATTCGTCTTTATTCAGGGTGTGTTTATAGATTATTGCCTAGAACTATTCAACTATAAAAATATGTAATCGCCACAGTATTTTTCTATGAAAAATGCAGGTTCAGTCGGAGAATGGTAAGTTAGGTACGAACTTTGCATTACACTGAACCCAGCGTGAAGAGAATTTTTGGGTAATGTAATTGGGCCTTGTTCATTGCATATTTAATGATCTCTGAGCGCTGGATCACCACCGCTCCAGCAGAGTTTTTTGTTTTTCAAAAATAAACTCCTTTCTTTAAAACAGCAAGTGTGAGTGACCCAGGACGTGGGGGTAATTTTTATTTTTATTTTTTTCAGTTCGGATGCACTTACATTTTCCTGGAGGTCCCGAACAGGAAAGAAAGGGTATCGGAACGTCCACCTTCAATAGGGCGAATGGTGCAAGGTATTTAGACCGGCTGCCCAATATATGTGGGGGTTGCCGGCAAAGCCAAGTGTGGGCAGCGTCGGCAGAAACACAGCAGCTCTGATTTCAAATAGAGGGGCATATTATCAAGAAAAGGCGTTAAAATTATCACCGCTTTAGCGGCAGAAAACTGGCGCTAAAGCGGCGATAATGGGCTTGATAATATGCCCTTGAGAATTCCAATAGAAGCCCATGTTCAGGCGTCAACATGGGCTTCTATTGGAATTCTCTGCGGCATATTATCAAGCCCCTTATCGCCGCTTTAGCGGCAGAAAAGCGGCGATAATTTTAACGCTGTGCTTGATAATATGCCCCAGAGTTTGTGAGCAGACAGTTTGGGGAGCAGTGTAGCCTCCCCGCCGATCTGTAAATAAGGTGGTTAGTTATTTGCTGCACTTCCATGCTCATTTTATAACCACACCCTACAAAACGTCAGCTTTCTTTAGATATCTTGTCTAAAGCTATTGTAAAATTCCACTCCAATTAATATTTACAAAACACAAGCACTCCCAGCATCCTTCTTGCTTCAGGACTTTTGAGGCATTTAAGGAGAAATGACTTGTTGAAGAGTGCAAATGTTCTTTTGTTGTTGAAATAAATACAGACCCTGACGGCAACTCCCCCTGGTGTCCTTATAATTGGGTAATTGGGGTTTAATTTATTTTCGGGTGTTTAGTTCTTGTTCTACTAATGTACGGTTTTTGCGTGTGATACCAGTGCGAGTCACATATTTTAAGTGAACACATTATTATTTTCCTCAATGTTAAGGATGTCTGGCTCTCGCCTTATCTGATATCTTGTATTGAAATTGATACAAGTGAACTCTGGGTACAGCCACAATTTATCACGATTCTAACCATACTTATTGTTATGAAGAGTAGAGTCCACTTGAATTAAATTCGTCATTTTTGTTTTTTTTATGCTTATGTGTTCGAAGCAGGTTTTCCCCAGGATTAGGCGCTCAAGGAGCCTGGCTCACAACAATATTACAAATAACTAAACCGACATGTGCACGTCGCTCAAAGATCACATTTTCAACCAAGTGACCCAAACTCCCGGGGGCTCCAAGGCCTGCTCTGCCGTTCACCACTTGAGAAGCTGTGGGCAAACCCGATTAACTGAAGTCGACATACTCATTAGGAGCGGCTGATTTGCATTGGCTTTATGGTATTGCTCCTCTGGGCTTTAGCTTTTAAAAGGGTCCTTAATATTGACATGCAAAGCCTGCGCGTACGACAAGCCGTACACCGCTTTCTCATTAAGCCTCGCTCAGGCAGGATTAGTGATGTATTTTCATCGGGTTAATGTGCCGTGGCGTGGCTGGCACCGTTCTGTGCCGAGAGACAGATCAGGGCGCGCCCCATTAACATCATAAGCAGATTAACAGCAAACGCAGCTCTTTCTCTTCGTGGCCGGGCCATGTGGAGCGCAGCGGTGAGTTTTAAAGCCCCTACAGCCCGGACAGAGATAGCTCTTGCCCACAATGAAAAAACAATATTAAAATGCGGCACCTTTGTATTGTTGAAGCTTCACTCAGGGCTCTGACGCAGTGCGTGAAAGAATGCCGCCTAAAACCAGTAAAGCTGCAGGGGTCTAAAGGGTCCCGGGAATTAATATGAAAATAGTAGCGCCATTCCTTGGAGATGGTCCTTCTCTTTTAGGGGCAGGAGGGCAAGGTAATAATGTGTTTGTGTGTGTAGGTGTGTGTGTGGAGCTGGCGGGCGAGGGGGGTCAATCCTTACGAGTGTGTTAGTGTCATACTGGATGTTAGTTTTTTCCTCCACTCGAAGACAGAGCTGTCTATAAAAGTAAGGAATTTCCAAATAAAACTTAATGATCAGTACGGAATCCTTTAATTCTTTCCGGTTCTGGGCACAAGAATGGAACAGAGACGTGCCGGGTTGTTAAAAGAAGTGTGACTGCTCCCAGGAGACGAAAGGCACGCCGTGTTTGCGAAAAGCGATTAAACACAGGCCCAAATGTTGCCAAAAATCCCACCCAGGCAGGACCTATTGAAAAACCACAGAGGGTCGAAACTGGTAGATATACAAATTTATTGGTCAGACACAGAGCCCCCCACCTACAACGTGATCGATGCAAATAAATCCACTTTACCTGCCGTAATATGTATACCACAAAAGTTGGCAATCCGTGAATGCAAAATAGTGAAGGCAAATGAAGTCTTGTAAAAATGTATGTCATTCCCCATTTTATTAGAGAAGTATGTTCCATGAGAGTTGATGGAAGGATGACTGACGGTCAGATAGATGTCATGCAAATGGAAAATATTTGAAAGTGTGTATATACACACACAAACGCATATATTCACTGAAAAAAAACACAAAGGTTGAAATTATACTTTGGTAATAATATCTTACTTTCCATTTAAAAAAATCAACCTTAGAAATTCACTGAAAAAAGAACAGGTTAAAGGGGCATTGTAGTTATGTGAAAATGTCAGTTGAAACATACCATTTTGGACTAACAAAACCACTGAAATACACCAGTTATATGTAGCTCAAGTAACTATAACTTGTGCTCTAAGATAACTATAACCTGCGCTCCCGCCATACACAGTCTAGTCATCAATGATTTCATTTCAGATGTTGCAATCATGGTATCAATGATGTCATGGATCATGTCATGACTGATGTACTATGTGGGGAAATTAGCAGTGCATGGCGAGGACGTGAGTTATAGGAGAACCAAAAGCATGAAAATAGTTAAAATGTGCTAGGGCATTTAGCGGCACTCCTTACTAGCAGCTGTGAAGAAGAATTCATAATTATTCATTATTTTTAGGTCTCGCCTGACCCAGCGCTTGCGCTGCTCTGGTGAGACTTTAAGTAAGGGCTTCAAAAAATGCTACTGCCGGCCACAGCTTGCAGTACATGTGCGCGGGCGCGCGCTTGAGCAGAGGCGCCATATGGCGTGATTACTGCTGCGTGCGTACCACTCACGCATATGCACTGCAAGCTGTGGCCGGCGGTAGCATTTTTCCCCACGATCACTTTCACTTTGGCCCCACGGTTAACTTCCTTGTTTTGTTAGTTTGCATAATGCAACAAAAAAGGAACAAGCCGAATGTCACATATCTTCCTACATGTAACATGTAATTTCAACGAAATACAACTTTTGAGGTGGTTTACTCCCTTGAACAGTTGGCCTCGTATTGAAATTTGCACTGGAAGTTGTCCCTCGAGTGCAAGTCTTGTGTTAATCGGTGCTGGTTCACCTTTAAGCCATATCACGGCAAGAAAATAGCCTTATAGCACGAGTGCTGCCAATAGCGTAAAGTCTTGCTAACTATGGTGCTTCACTATTTTTCTCCATTCATTCTGAATACTGTTGCACATTTTCACACATGAAAGTTGGTAAATCAGACCCAAACGTGTTGCACAGGCTTCCAGGGCAATATTAAATAGATCGCAGAAGCAGAAATCTGCAGTACCATTTACAAAAAACTGGATTTCATTAGAGAGCGATGCAATTTTGTACTGAAATTTGTACTGAATAAATGATGTGCCTTATGCTTTTTGCAAATGTCAATCAGTACAGATTTTGCACTTACCTGGTTGTACTTTTTTTTGTAAAAAATAACAGTGCAGTCTATGGGGCAGATTTATAATAACTGGCGCATCCCTGCATATCATCAGGGATGCACCAGTTATTGTGCGCCACAGCTCCGCCACCATGGATGCGCCGCATTTACAATGCGGCGCACCATGGGGCAAAAACGGCACAGATGCGTGACGCATCTGTGCCGTAAAAGTGGCGCATTGCTGGAGTTGCGTCGCAAGTGCGACGCAGCTCCAGCAATGCTTTGGGGGAACCTATCTTCACAATGCTGCGTCAATCCTTACGCCTGCTTCAAGCAGGCGCAGGGTTTTGACGCAGCAAGGGCTCAAAAGTGACTGAGTGAAATCTTGTAGATTTCACTCAGCCACTTTTCTGAGGTGTTCCTGCGCCGGAACGCCCGCCCCTGTGAAGGTACGCCCACATGTGGCGCAAGCTTTACAACGTGATGCATCTCCCTAGATGCGTCACATTGTAAATCTGCCGCAGCATGGCACTGGCTTTGGGCCGCCGCTGCGTCACAAAAGTGACGCAACAGTGGCGCAAAAGTGACGCACAGGGCTTATAAATCTGCCCCTATGTATTTTAGCCCATAATGTAAGTATTGCGCTGCACAGTGCACTCACTGTACATTGGTCATGTTTTCACTCTAGGTCCATGTAACATTTTATCATATAATCCACACCCTTTACAATAGTCATTCAATGACAGTGGTGAGAATGTGCTTCTTAGGGGTCAGCCAGCAACAGACGGAAGGGATTACAGGTAGCCAAAACCCACAGCATTATGCCTTACTCGGGACTTTACACACTAGAAGTTCGAATCCCCCCTGGAATCAAAGCATAGTTTTGACAAAGTTTTAATCCTCAAAGCGTATAATGTTGAATGATTGATATAGTCATGGAAATACTAGAATCACAATGCTTATGCCGTCCAGCAGGTCACCCCTCCCCACCGCTCCCTCCTTTATTTCAGATTTTCATTTATACCAAGCACAGAATCACACTGCAACCGTATGAGCCATGCAAGCCTTTGAGTAAAAACCAAAAGTCTTGTGTGTTGGTATCACAAGGCTGCAGTGCACGGGTCTGTTTATTGGGCGGCTTGCATTGCGCAGTCTGATGCTTCATGCCTTTACTCACAGTATCATCTGGCTTCCGTTCTCATCGGACATCTTGGGACAGATCAAAGTTTCTCCATATTACACTTGGTTAAGAAGGACTTTTCGCTTTTAAAAGGCATCAGTTTCCCCTCATGTTTAAACCGTACATTGCTGCAGTCTCTGAGTTATTATTCACAATTTTTCTTTAATCAGCTTCAAGAAACTTTAATGGAGCACAGCCCGTTTTGTCCACTCTGTTAAGATCTGTATTGCTCAATTTCCATCTAAACTATACTAAAAGGTTGTTTCAAAGGATTTGTTTGTATGTTTTTGTTTGCTGAGTGAGAAATACATTGTTTCCCTCTTACTGCTGAAGCAACCTTTCACATATGTGTTCCCACTAACTACATGAGTCAGAAATTACATAATTATATAAAGCATGATATTTCTATGAGAAGGGAGGTGATTAGGCTCCATGGTTTCTAACACCATTTAATAGTAGCAGACAGCTGCCGACTCATCTGGCCTCTATCCCTGACCCCTTGCTTTCCCATAACAAGCATTGGCATAGCCAATAGGTCTTGCTTTCGGGACCTTATAAGTATTTAGTTATGCAGCACAATATCCTTGGTGCAACAACATCAACTGTTGCATGACTAAACACTTATAATGTCCCAAAAGCGAGAGCTATTGGCTAGGCCAATGCTTGTTTTCTATATTTTGGATGTGCTGGTGCTCATCCGGGGCAACCAGATGCTTATTTTTTGTTGGGGGCTGCCGAGAGAGTCACAGGGCCCTCGCGCAGCCTACCGGTTCCCTTGTCAGCACCCCTCCTGGGTGCCAGCAGGAGCCTGCAATTCTTTTTTTAAATTTAAATAATATTGGGGAGGTGGGGCGTGTGCCCCTCTTCACCGAGCCTTTACATGCCCCAGGGACCCCATAACCCAGAGACTGTATTTTCTATTTTTGGAGGGAGACACCGCCACCTTTCCTGAACCTTTACTGGCCCTAGGGTCCCCTCTCCCCATGGGCTGTATTTATTTTTAAGGGAAGAGGCCACGCAGCCCCCCATGCTGAGCCTTTACAGGTCCAGGGACCCCATTCTTCAGGGCCCTATTCTTTATTCAAGGGAAATCAGGTAGTGTGGTCCCCATTCCCTATGCCAATGCTCACTCAGGGGACCCCATCCCAGGGCCTTACGTAGGTGCTGTGGTGCACACCTGGGGCACTCTCAAGACACAACATTGGGGAAATTGAGGGGAGCCCCAGGGCCGCTGCGGCCCTGCCAGCTTCCCCCATGCAGCCATCCTGGGTTTAGAGCGAGCTGATATTGGTCCAACTCGGTGGAAGCAGGTATTTTTCCATGCTCCCACCGGGCGGGAACAATCTCTGTTTCCATGAATGCAAGAGCACGGGGGGATTTTTCTCTCCAAGCTTGGCACTTGCTAATCTTATGCTTAAAGACTTCGCTGTAAAAATGGTGAAAGACTTTGTCACAATTCTATGCCTAAAAACTCTGCTATAGAAACAGACTCTCGAGTTGAGCAGATTTAGAGTGTCAGAAGTTCTCGATATAAAGGAGTTACTCTCCACCTAAAATTGGGAGCCACCCAGTGTTCCCTGCTTCTTTTTTTGCATATGTCAATATATATCTATAAACGACTGAATGACTAAACGCTGTGATCAATAGCGGTTAGCCATCTGCCTGGCCAGACCCTGTGCCATCCCCAGCTGTTCACAGCCCAAGAGAAGTTGGCCTGCCTATTCTCTACCCCTGTGGATTGACTGCAGCACCTAGGCAAAGGTTAGGCTTTGCCAGCAACCCCCTTCTGCCCACATGCATAGGCCACGTTAAACCACAGCCCTCTGCAGTTGTTAAAGTGCCTTGCCACAGCAGGAACTGCAGCCAAACCGCACTCTGTCCGGCTAAAATCTATCTGCAGTGTCTGTACAAAGTCTGTGTTTAGGGGTTTTTGGGTTAATGGCTGTAGGTTGGTTGCAGTAAGCCAAAGCCCTTGCACAGAGGCGATTGAGTGCCCACTGCAGGTTGGTCACAGGACCTGTGCCCTGGTGTTGATTAGAATATGATAACAAAAATCTATAAATTCATTGAAAAAACAGGATGAAAATAAAGGAATAGTTAGTTTTGGTTACTACACCTTAATGTGGAGCCAGGCACAACCCCCAGGGTGGCCAACACCTTGCAGCACATGGTCCATGGCCATTCAAAGCAGGGTTTAGCTTCTGAAGCTACCCTTTGGTCAGGACCTATGCCCAAACCCTTCTGTAGAAGAGAGTAGATATTTGTGTGTGTTTTTTGTGTTATTTGTCATTTTTATTTCAATTTTTAAAAGTATTCAACAGCTGCTTTTAGAAACACTTGTCTACAGATTTACAGCACTAACCTGCACCAACTTTAGTGGAATACTGCAGTGAAATTTGAAGTAAGCATGTACCATGAACTGCATTGAACAGAATGCTAAGGGGTGAACTGTGCTGAGAGGAGAAGCAGTGTGCTTCCACCCCTTCCTGTTTGAAAAGTCTCGATTGAGCCATTGAGCTGGCGAGCTTGTGGAGATGCACCTGTGCGCCTGTGAGAGGTACCGAGACCTAAAAAGATTGTAGCATCCTGCTCAGTAACTCCAAAGAAAATTTGTTTTTATCTGTACTGATGACAGATGATATCCAGAAACACGCGTCTACAGATTTAAAGCACTAACCTGCACCAACTTTGGTCGAATACTCCAGTGAAATTTGAAGTAAGCATGTACCATGAACTGCTTTGACCAGAATGCTGAGGGGCGAACTGTGCTGGGAGGTGAAACAGTGGGCTCCCACCCCTTCCTGTTTGAAAATGCTTTCTTGAGCCATTGAGCTGACGAGCTTGTTGAGATGCACCTGTGCGCCTGTGAGAGGTACTGAGACCTGAACAGATTGTGGCAGCCTGCTCAGCAACCCCAAATAAAATTTGTTTTGATCTGTACTGATGACGGATGATATCCAGAAACACGTGTCTACAGATTTACAGCACTAACCTGCACCAACTTTGGTGGAATACTCCAGTGAAATTTGAGGTAAGCATGTACCCTGAACTGCATTGACCAGAATGCTAAGGGGTGAAATGTGCTGGGAGGTGAAGCAGTGTGCTTCCCCCCCTTCCTGTTTGAAAAGGCTCCCTTGCGCCATTAAGCTGACAAGCTTGAGGAGAGGCACCTGTGCGCCTGTGAGAGGTACTTAGACCTGAAAAGATTGTGGCAGGCTGCTCAGCAACCCCATTTACATTTTTTTTTTAATCTGTATTGACGACGGATGATATCCAGAAACATGTGTCTACAGATTTACGGCACTAACCTGCACCAAATTTGGTGGAATACTCCAGTGAAATTTGAAGTAAGCATGTACCATGAACTGCTTTGACCAGAATGCTGAGGGGCTAACTGTGCTGGGAGGTGAAGCAGTGGGCTCCCACCCCTTCCTGTTTGAAAATGCTTTCTTGAGCCATTGAGCTGACGACCTTGTGGAGATGCACCTGTGCGCCTGTGAGAAGTACTGAGACCTGAAAAGATTGTGGCAGCCTGCTCAGCAACCCCAAATAAAATTTGTTTTGATCTGTACTGACGACGGATGATATCCAGAAACATGTGTCTACAGATTTATGGCACTAACCTGCACCAAATTTGGTGGAATACTCCAGTGAAATTTGAAGTAAGCATGTACCATGAACTGCTTTGACCAGAATGCTGAGGGGCTAACTGTGTTGGGAGGTGAAGCAGTGTGCTCCCATCCATTCCTGTTTGAAAAGGCTCCCTTGAGCCATTGAGCTGACGAGCTTGTGGAGATGCACCTGTGCGCCTGTGAGAGGTACTGAGACCTGAAAAGATTGTGGCAGCCTGCTCAGCAACCCCAAGTAAAATTTGTTTTTATCTGTACTGATGACGGATGATATCCAGAAACACGTGTCTACAGATTTACAGCACTAACCTGCACCAACTTTGGTGGAATACTCCAGTGAAATTGGAAGTAGGCATGTACCATGAACTGCATTGACCAGAATGCTAAGGGGCGAACTATGCTGGTAGGTGAAGCAGTGTGCTCCCACCCCTTCCTGTTTGAAAAGGCTCTCTTGAGCCATTCAGCTGACGAACTTGTGGAGATGCACCTGTGAGAGGTACTGAGACCTGAAAAGATTGTGGCAGCCTGCTCAGCAACCCCAAATAAAATTTGTTTTGATCTGTACTGATGACGGATGATATCCAGAAACACGTGTCTACAGATTTACAGCACTAACCTGCACCAACTTTGGTGGAATACTACAGTGAAAAATGAAGAAAGCATGTACCATGAACTGCATTGACCAGAATGCCAAGGGGCAAACTCTGCTGGAAGGTGAAGCAGTGTGCTCCCACCCCTTCCTGTTTGAAAAGGCTCTCTTGAGCCATTCAGCTGACGAACTTGTGGAGATGCACCTGTGCGCCTGTGAGAGGTACTGAGACCTGAAAAGATTATGGCAACCTGCTCAGCAACCCCAAATAAAATTTGTTTTTATCTGTACTGATGACGGATGATATCCAGAAACACATGTCTACAGAATTACAGCACTATCCTGCACCAACTTTGGTGGAATACTCCAGTGAAACTTGAAGTAAGCATGTACCATGAACTGCATTGACCAGAATGCTAAGGGGCGAACTGTGTTGGGAGGTGAAGCAGTGTGCTCCCACCCCTTCCTGTTTGAAAAGGCTCCCTTGAGCCATTGAGCTGACGAGCTTGTGGAGATGCACCTGGGCGCCTGTGAGAGGTACTGAGACCTGAAAAGATTGTGGCAGCCTGCTCAGCAACCCCAAGTAAAATTTGTTTTTATCTGTACTGATGACGGGTGATATCCAGAAACATGTGTCTACAGATTTACAGCACTAACCTGCACCAACTTTGGTGGAATCCTCCAGTGAAATTGGAAGTAGGCATGTACTATGAACTGCATTGACCAGAATGCTAAGGGGCGAACTATGCTGGGAGGTGAAGCAGTGTGCTCCCACCCCTTCCTGTTTGAAAAGGCTCTCTTGAGCCATTCAGCTGACGAACTTGTGGAGATGCACCTGTGCGGCTGTGAGAGGTACTGAGACCTGAAAAGATTGTGGCAGCCTGCTCAGCAACCCCAAATAAAATTTGTTTTGATCTGTACTGATGACGTATGATATCCAGAAACACGTGTCTACAGATTTACAGCACTAACCTGCACCAACTTTGGTGGAATACTACAGTGAAAAATGAAGAACGCATGTACCATGAACTGCAGTGACCAGAATGCCAAGGGGCAAACTGTGCTGGAAGGTGAAGCAGTTTGCTCCCACCCCTTCCTGTTTGAAAAGGCTCTCTTGAGCCATTCAGCTGACGAACTTGTGGAGATGCACCTGTGCGCCTGTGAGAGGTACTGAGACCTGAAAAGATTGTGGCAACCTGCTCAGTAACCCCAAATAAAATTGTTTTTATCTGTACTGGTGACGGATGATATCCAGAAACACGTGTTTACAGATTTACAGCACTAACCTGCACCAACTTTGGTGGAATACTGCAGTGAAATTTGAAGAAAGCATGTACCATGAACTGCATTGACCAGAATGCCAAGGGGCGAACTGTGCTGGGAGGTGAAGTGTGCTCCCACCCCTTCCTGTTTGAGAGAACTCCCTAGAGCCATTGAGCTGACAAGCTTGTGGAGATGCACCTGTGCGCCTGTGAGAGGTACTGAGACCTGAAAAGATTGTGGCAGCCTGCTCAGCAACCCCAAATAAAATTTGTTTTTATCTGTACTGATGACGGATGATATCCAGAAACACGTGTCTACAGATTTACAGCACTAACCTGCACCAACCTTGGTGGAATACTCCAGTGAAATTTGAAGTAAGCATGTACCATGAACTGCATTGACCAGAATGCTAAGGGGCGAACTATGCTGTGAGGTCAAGCAGGGTGCTCCCACCCCTTCCACATCTTTTTTAACAGTTTAACTATTGTGTTTGTATTTTTTAAATATTTATTTTAACTTTTGTATTACTTCTTTTGTTTTTCACATAAGTCTTTGTATTCTCTTTTCAGATGCTGTTCCTTGCCCACTATATATATTCTTATATTACTTCACCACAGGGCACAACTTTATGACAGTGCCTTGTCAACTCGTAATTCCTCGGGGTTTGCTCATTGCCAGAATGTTCCACTTACAGGCACCATCAAGTCTAAATCCCATTATGCCGCAGATTATTGATGTGGCCAGCTGAGGGAAAGGGTGGTTGAAAAGGAACTGCAGGGAGGGAGCCCTGCAAAGAAAAACAACAGAATCGTAATTGGTGCCTCGTGGCCTCCACTATACCCCAACAATATTTGCATGCCTTTAGAATAATCACCAGAACCCTGTATCGCAGGCTCCTAGAGGTGTTGAGATATAAGGAGTATGATGTTTTCCCTACAACATAATGAAATCACTGAGGACACTCATATACAATAAATAGCAGACTAATATTCAAAGCACAAAATTGTTTTTCTGTAACCCCTCTAACGATGTATCCTTAACAAACGCAGGATCTGCCTCGCAACATATGTACAGTGATTGTCCAATTGTCCAAAAATTACATTTAGAAATGTGGTTGTATCTGGTTAGCGCAATGAGATCTTACCGCCCGACATTGGGCCAATCTTAACTATTGTTTTGGCTCACAGAACAGAGGGCCAGATGTATGACCTGATTTTGCATGCGCAAATGGGTTTGCGAACCCGTTTGGTCATGCCAAAACATCATGGGCCATGTACAAAGCCTATTTAGGGAGTCACAATTTATTTGCAACTAGCTAAATAGGTTTTGCAACTCACTATTTGGAAGGGGCGTTCCCTTCCAAATAGCGAGTCTCAAAACCATGTACTAATGTTTTGTGACCACAATTGCGGTCGCAAAACACTTGCAATTACCACCTACTTCAAGTAGGTGGTAATGCATTTGTAAATGGGAAGGGGTCCCCAGGGGACCCCTTCCCCATTACAAATACATGCGAAAATATCTTTTAAGGGCAGGCAGTGGTCCCAGGGTCCACTGCCTGCCCTTAAAAAGTGAAACAAAAACGTTTCATTTCTTTTTTAAATGCATCCCGTTTTCCTTTCAGGAAAACGGGCTGCGTTAAAAGAAAAACTGCTTTATTTAAAAGCAATCCCAGACATGGTGGTCTGCTGAGCCCAGCAGGCCACCATCCTTGGAAGGTCCTGTCATTCCCATTTGGCTCACAAATTGCCAGAGGCTCATCAATATTAATTAGCCTCGGAATTTGCAACCCAATCGGGACTCACAAACAGTGTTGTACATTTTTAATTAGTAGCAAATTGCGAGGCGCAAAATAAAATGGACGTACATCTGGCCCAGTGTTCTCCATTAGAATTCCGAACTTCAGCATTTCCACCAACCTGCGCCTACATTTGCCGAAATCTCAGGACACGCCTAGGTGTATGTGGAACCGGAGATCCGCCAACACCGCACTTCTGACGAAGAATAGCAAGCACTCGGTCAAGGGCGGGGCTCGCTTTATACTAAAGCCCCTCCCAACACGGCAGCGGCACTAGAATGTCTGAGAAATGTTAGACCCCATTGCGTGTCTACTGTGTCTGCAATTAAGAACACAGAGCAGCGAGCAGCACTGAATCACTGCCTCCCATGTAACATAAAGAAAAGAAAATATGGCAGGACAATAAAAATGATGCAACAAAATAAAGAAAATAGTCATGTACAATTACTGCAGCAAAATAAAGGAGATGGTAATGAATGACAGAATAATGTGCTATTAAATACTACAGTTTGTCGTTGGAAAGAAAACCAAATGTGCTCTCAAGAGCAATGCCACCAATACAGTCTGCGGTTGGAAGGAACACCGAATGTGCTCTCAAGAGCAGTACCACCATTATTTAGTCAGGGCCAATGGTCCATGTATTTCTCCACGCAACGGACTGGAACATGACTTGTTAGAGACCCTAGAACCACTGGCTAAGACAATTGCATGTAGTATATCATGAAATGCTGCATGTTGTCCTCATTTTCTTTCTCTTCTAGTTGCAAGACTTACTCTGGAGAAATTGGATGTCTTTCCACCAGCCACTTGTTCTACATCTCCGCATATGCTATGCTGTTTCGGTGTATAGCCCTCAGGTGCTTCCACATTCCAGTGGTTATTGAACATTGAGAAGTCTTCCCTCTGTGGAGCACCTTCTGGCACAAAGTGCACATAGCTTCCAGCTGCACAATTGCTTTTTCACCAGCTAGAAAGTCTAAAACCAGCTACGTCAGTATTCCTCAGCTGACCTTGCTTCTTATGGTGCTGCAGAAGTGCTTCAGAGAACACTGATGTCATCATCCTCAGATGTTGCACTTTGCATAGGGTTGATTGATGGAGCAGTTGTTGCATGCTGGTCTCCAGTTTTATTCGAGGACATGATGGCTAGCAAAATCATTTCTAATTGTTTCAGAAGGGTGTGTGTTCTTTTAGCAGTGTTTCGTAAATAGCCAATAAAATGGCTGCTTTTATTATTATATTTTTTTTTACCTCCCATAAAGTAATGCAGTACTCCTGCGGGGCCCATAGAACCAATGAGAGGGTGCCACCGAAATCCTGCATGGGTTGTACTTCCTGTTCCATCTCCCACTGGAGTACTGCGGGAACCAGAACTCCTTAAAAAGCATATTTACTGTGATAGAGTGGTTTAATTTAAATTTAGAGCTTAGATGTTTCCTAACAGGCCCAAATAAGATAGCTGTCTTGAACGTTTTACTAAACTTTCTGTGTTTTTAGGTGTAGTTGCACCTGAAAAATGGATTTGCGGTACCCATGAAACAGAGAAAACACATCTGATTGTATGTAACAACTGTATTCTTGCATTTACAGAAAGTTCCCACCCCTTTTTTTTTCATTAGGAATTAGGACTTGTTTGTCGCGCATTTTATACTGTACTCTACTTCTACTGTTGGAGAGCACCTTCAGCCATGCACCCAACCTCTTCTGAACGGCCACCCTACTTGCCACAGATGGCTTTGCCTCCCGGCCTATACCCTGAGGATGACAAATCCACCTGTGGTCGGCCAGCACCCCACAGACCTTATCCCACAATTTTCTACGTGAAGCTTGCACAGTCTTGTATTACTAGTCTCCCATGGACCAGTACCCAAGATCATGCACACCTTACGAAGTGAAGCTTTTGTAGTCTTGCAGTATCTTTCTCTTGTGGAAGTCCCAAGGTACCTCATGGGGGACCAAGCTGGCTTTCATGAAAGTATCATGGTACCAGTAACTTAAACAAATTACATTTGTGGCCTTGGGGTGCTCCTCTAGATCCCCCCTGAGAAGTGCCAGAGGTAATGATACCCATACCCTGCCCCCTTATATCTTATTTTTTCATTTAGATCATGACACAGAGATCGAGTCCCCGTATTCTGTAATGGCAGCGGCGATATTCTTCTTTATGTTACCACCAGCTAATCAGATTTCTAGGTCCTATGAGACAGTGAAGGATCAGTCTGGTGGGACTGAAATTGCCGATGGGAAAAAGTTAGTTAGTCTTGACTGGTTAGTGACCTGAAAATTGTGTGAAACAAGGTCCACTATATATAATAATTTGAAGTGATAGATACATTGCAAAATAAAAGTTATAAATATACCTTTAACATTTTTAAAGTTTGTGTAGTTGAAAAATGGTTTGAATAGGGAAAATACGTTTTCTTAACTATAACTAAGCTTTAACCTTTGTTTTTTTAATTGAATTTCGATATTTTCTAAAAGTTTTTAATAAAAATGCATTTCAAATCGTAAAGCCCAGTGTCACAAGTGGAAAGTTGTTATCATTAGAGTGTAGTGCGGTGTTGTACAGTATTGGAAAGTCATGTAGACTACAGTAGATTAGAGTGGCATACAGTCAAGTTGATTTTTGTAGAGTGGAGGGGTGTACAGGACAGTACAGTGTTGCATGGTGTGGTAAAGTCGAGTGACATACAGTGTTATAGAGTACAATGGCATTCAGTGGCATAGAGGGTATTGGCATGCAGTGGAATAGTGGAGTACTGTGTTAGAGTAGAGTGGAGTAAAGTGGGGTGCACTGGCATACAAAGAGTTGTGTACACTGTCCTATAGTAGACTTGAGTATTGTAGAGTAGAGTGTTGTACAGTGGTATACAGTATAGTACAGTGTGGTTCAGTGGAGTGAAGGGGTATAGATAGGAGTAAAGTGTCAGAGAATGGCATACAGTGTAGTAGAGTGTTGTAGAGTGGAGCTGCATGGAGTTCAGTAGTGTGTGAAACAGTGGAGCTGTGTTGAATGGATTGTTGTTTAGCAGCGTAGAGTGAGGTAAAGTCTTGTACAGTGGAGTAGAGTCAAATGGTGTAGTGTGACATAGTGTGGAGTAAAATACAATAGGGGCATATTTATAAGAGCCTTGCATCATGCTTGCACCATGCAACATTGTACATGTGTGATGCAAACTTCTAAGTCAGATCTATGAAGTCATGCAAAGCCACTTTGTGTAGCCCAAATCGCTGCATTGCCTCACTCTGCGCTGCCTTACTCGGTGCAAGGTACGGTGGGTGTTCTTTACACAACTCCCATGGTTTTTTTATGCATTCCCAGATTTCCAAGGACCAGTAAACCTAGTAAACCAGATTTACTAGTCCATTCTGCAGCACACATAGAGGAGAAAAAAGCCTCTCAGGATTATTTTTGTGTAGGAAGGTGACCCTCCCTGCACAAAAATAATCTTGCCTACAACACAGGCACCCTTGCCCCATGGTGCAAGGGTGCCTGCATTGGCACTAGGCTGCCAAAATAATGCCAGGCATGGGGGAAAGGACAGGAACGTGCTGTATTGAATACAAAACGGTGCATTCCGGCCCTTTCTCTGTGACGCAGGGCAGTGCAGCAATGTGACTTGTTGTGCTGTGCCACAAATGTCATAAATATGGCCTAATAGAGTGTATTGGTGTGCTGTAGAGTGACATGGAGTGGAGTGTACTGGTGTAGCACAGGTAGTAAACTGTTATACATTAGAGTAGGGTCTCGTACAGTAGAGTAGAGTACTGTGTTGTATAGAGAAGTGTTGTAAAGTGGAACAGTGTTGTACATTGGAGTGTATGGGCACAGAGTGGAGTATAGAGTTGGACAGTGGAGTGTATGGGGATAGAGTGGAGTAGAATGTCATAGAGTACCATGAAGTGTAGTAGACTGTTATAGAGTGTAGTTATATAGAGTGGAGGAGGGTGTCATACAATGGAGTGGCGTAAACTGGAGTTGTGTACACTGCAGTGGCATAGAGTGGATTACTGTAAAGCAGAGTAGCATACAGTGGACAGTGGAATACAGTACAGTGGAATGTAGAAGAGAGGGGTAGCATAGAGTGGAATAGTGTAGAGTGGAGTGGTGTACAGTGGAATGGCGTCCACTGGCATAGAATAGAATTGAATCTGGTAGAGTGGAATGGCATACAATGGTGTGGTGCAGAGTGGAATAGCATACGGTGGAGCAGCATATAGTGGAATGATGTAGAGTGGAATAACCTATACTGGACCAACATAAAGTGGAGTGGTAGACAGTAAAGTGGCGTACAGTTGAGCGGCATACAGTAAAATAGTGCAGAGTGGACTGGCATAGAGTGGAGTTATGTGCAGTGTAATAGGAAAGAGTGGAGTGGCATAGAGCAGAGTGTTGTATAGTGAAGTGGCGTAGAGTGTAGTAGAGTATAGTGGTGTAGCATACAGTGGAGTAGCTTATAATGGAGTGGTGTAGACTGGAATGGAGTACAGTAGCGTGGGGTAGAGTTTAATAGCATTCAGTGGAGTGGTGTACATTGGAGTGGGGTCCAATTGAATAGTCTAGAGTGAAGTGGCGTAGAGTGGAATTCCATACACTGGAGTGGTGGGTGTAGAGTGGAGTAGCATACACTTGAGTGGCACACAGTGGAATACCATAGAGTAGAATGAAATAAAGTGGAATGCCGAAGAGTGGAATAACATATACTGGAAAAGTGTATAGTGGAATGGCATACAGTAGTGTGGCATACATAAAGAAGCGTAGAGAGGAATTGCATACAGTGTAATAGCATAGAGTGGGCTGGCATAGAGTGGAGTTGTGTACAGTGTAATAGCGTAGAGGGGAGTGGCATTGAGTGGTGTGTTCTACAACGGAGTGGCCTAGAGTGTAATAGAGCATAGTGGAGAACGGTACAGTGGAGTGGCATATAAAAGAGTGGTGTAGACTGGGAGGGTGTACAGTGACGTGGCTTAGAATGTGATAGCATACAGTGGAGTGGTATATTTTGGGGTGAGGTCCAATGGATTCACATAGGATGAAGTGGCGTAGAGTGGAATGCCATACACTAGAGTGGCATAGAGTGGATTAGCGTACAGGGAAGTGGCATATAGTGGAATAGAATACAATGGAGTGTTATAGAGTGGAGTGGCATACAGTGGAATAGAGTAGAGTGAAGTGGCGTATAGTAGAATGGCGTAGAGTGGAATAGCATATAGTGGAGTATCGTCCAGTGGAGCGGCGTACAGTGGAGTGAAGTAGACTGGAGTGGCAAACAGTGGCATTGCGGACAGTGCAATAGCGTAGAGTGGAGTGACGTAGAGTGGAGTCTTGTACAGTGGAGAGGCATAGAGTGGAATAGATTGGAATAGCCTATAGTGGAGTGGCTACAGTGGTGTGGCATACAGAGGCACTGCAAAATTTAGCAGAGAAGTAGATTACGGTGTGCAGATTATTGCAATACAGTGAATTGCGCTGCTTTGCATTTCTACAGATTTACCAATTAAAGCAGGTCCACGCACTGTGGCCTTGTGTTCCTTTGTAAATCTGAATCACATAGTTCATTGACCATGCAACACATAAGTGACTAGAGTAGTGTATAGCGGAGTGGCATACAGAGGGTAGCGTACACTAAAGAGGCATGGACTGGAGTTGGTTACAGTGAAATAGTGTAGAGTGGACTGGCATGGAGTGGAGTTGTGTACAGTGTATTAGCATAGAGTGGAGTGGTGAAGAGCAGCGTATTTTATAATGGAGTGGTATAGAGTGTAATAGTGTAAAGTGAATTAGCATACAGTAGAGTGGCATTTAAAGAAGTGGTGTAGACTAGAGTAGCATACAGTGGCGTGTGGTAGAATGTTATAGCATTCAGTAGAGTGGCATACATTGGAGTGGTATCCTGTTGAATAGTATAGAATGAAGCAGTGTAGAGTGGAGTGGCATACCCTGGAGTAGTGTAGAGTAAAGTAGTGCACAGTGGAGTGGCATATAGTCGAATAGCCTACAGTGGAGTGTTGTGGAATGGAGTGACATACAGTGGAATAGGGTAAAGTAGATTGTCGTACAGTAGAATGGCATAGAGTGTAATAGCATATAGTGGAGTAGCGTCCATTGGAGTGGCATACAGTAGAGTGCTGTAGACCGGAATGGCACACAGTGGCATTGCGTATCGTGTAATACTGTAGAATGGAGTGGCATAGAGTGGATAGAGTGGAGTCTCATACAGTGGCGAGGCGTAGAGTGGAGTACAGTGGACTTATTGTATAGTGGAATGGCTACATTCGCATGGCATATGGATGCATATGACATTTAGCAGCAAAGTAGATTATGGTGTGCAGAGAACGCAAAACAGTGAATTGTATTGCCATGTGTTTATCCATATTTACCAATCAATCCGGGCCATGCATGGTGGCCTTCCGTTCCTTTGTAAATCTGACTCAAGTATTACATTGCCCATATGACACCAGGAGTAACGCAAGGGTACTAGAGTCCAATAATACAGCTAGGCTTTAGTTTTATTTTGGGCCATGGTATACTGTGATAACTTTGCAATATACCGTGGTACACGATGATGACAAGCAAGTATATAATTGGGTAATGGCAGTTTTTTGAGAATGAGAAGGCAGACATTTGGTTTTACTACACTTTGGCTGTGTTTAGTGTAAGGGCTTTAGATATAGGTAACTATTAGGTCCCTACTTATTACCACTTTTTTAAAGTAATAATAAGTAGGGAAATGTATTTATATATTTTCTATTAAATTTACTGCCATGTACCACGGTAGAATCACAAATTTGGTGAAATTCAATGACAGTACCAAAGTGACAATATCACTAAATTGAAATGCCTTATGACTAAAATAATACTTACCCTACTCAACTGCAGTACCCAAATATTTGGTAATTGGTTTACATAATCATGTGACCATAAATGTATGTTTTAGTTGTTTATGTAGAAATTCTGAAACTTTACACATTGCAGGCTAGTTTATTCTTTGGGCTTATATGTTACTTTTAGGGGGATTGTGCTGCATATGAAGACCAAAGTGAATAAAATACAATCATTGTTATTTTTATGAAGATTACAATTACTATTTTCTTACTACTGACCAATTATCATGCTCTCCACATAGTAGTTTGTGTGGCTCACTGCTATATCAATTTTTCATTTTGTGTTATAGGGGGTGCATAAGAAAGATGTTTTTTGTTTAGCTTGTTGGGCCAGTTTTATTTTGTGAGCTAGAGCGCATGTAAAGGAAATGTATGTAGAGTAAGATGTACTCTATTTGTTATGCATTTGTTTATAAATTTCCATTAGCATGTGACCATAAATGGGTCTTTCACTTGTTAATGTAGTAAATCTGAAACTTTACATATGCAGTCTAGTATATTTTTGGGCTCTCTTGCTACTTTTAGTAGTATTGTGCTACAGGATATCACTACGTTGAAAAACTTTATAACTTAACCCGTACTTACACTACTTACCTGCAGTACCCCACAGAAACATCTGCAACCCCTAATATTTAATAGTGCCAAATTTAATAAAAACCCCAGCTGATGGTTTTTGCGTACTGCGAAATAAAAATATCTATAGAAAATGCATTGGACTGGAAGCCTGTTTTAGGACACATGCCTTTTTTCTTTGGAACCCCTTGATTAAACAGTAAAAGTTTCAGTGATCCAAAAATGAAAAGGGGGACGTGGGGGTAGCAGGCCTGGAAAATTTCATGCATATTCGTCAAATGAGTACAAAGTTATAGAGGGGCAAAAATGCGAAAAATTCCTAGCTATAACTACAGAGTGGGTACAGCCACTTTGCAATATATATTGCAATTTGAAATGTCATCAATGAATTTATCAGTGATGTCCCTGACCATGTTATGAGTGATGTAATATGTTATGTCATCAGCAGTGCATTGCGGGGGCATGAGTTATAATTAGCTCAACTAACTCTAGCGTCTGAATTTCTCTGGTTTTGTACAATGAAATGACAGCCTAAATATAATGTCCCTAAAACCTAAGTTTTTTTCAGTGAATTTCTAAGGTTTTTTAAATGCTAATTCCTAACTATACAGTCCATGTAAAGAGGCAAGAGAAGTGCAGAAAGGGAAAGAAAGGTGCAGAAAGAAGCAAAAAGAAGTGGAGAAAGAGGCAAGAGAAGTGCAGAAAGAGGAAGAGAAGTGCTTGAGACAGGAGACCTGCTATTTTCCTTTGCAGTAAATCAGAAAGAAATTTCATTTCCATATCCTCAAGACAACCCTTGTCAATCTTCAAAAACCAAAAACTGTCATTCAGCTGATTCAGGGCCTACTCCTGATACATGGTGGGTGGCCAAAGCACTATATTGCCTCCTTTATCGGCCTGTCTCACCGCTATATCAGGACGAAGACGCGACTTGGTCATCAAACTTTTATACCCTATTGATGACGTGATCTCCACCTGGTTTCATTCTAAGTTACTGTATAACTCTTTTATGTCTTGTACTACCCGGTCTGAATATTGTAAGTTGTGTATGGTGTTTAGGGGGTGTTATACAGTGAGTGTGAAGGTAAATTTGCGCGTATCAAATCAATTTGGTATTTGGAAAGTGCAAACTACTCACTTGTACCGGTCTGATGGCGCTCGGGGCGTAAGCTGAGCTGCTGCTGGATAAAGGCGCTGAACTACTGACCCCTACCTGTCTGAAAGTGTGGGGAATGGAAATTAAGTGAGGTATTGACTAGAGTGTTATGCTGCTAAATTGAGCTGCTGCTGGACTCGGGGATCGGCAAGACTGATGTAAGACGGCGGCGCTGCTAGCTGCTTTTACTGTGTTCTTTTAAAAAACTTGAATTACTGTTGAAATACTGCTTGCTTTTAGAAATTGCATATTCGCACAGTTCACCCTCGCACCGGCCTGACCCGGCAAGTGCCGTTGTACGGAGGGCGTCATTAGGCCTGTCACTGGTGCTTTAAGGATCGGGATCGTGGGGCGAGTCAGTGGGCAGGTATTGGCGCGAAAGAACGCTACAAGACCAGATGGCACAGCGCCCGCATAGCGGGCGCGCCAAAGGCAAGCCCGTCTGCGCCCGTCCGAGCCTGGCCCGGGCCTAGGGCCAGAACACCTGGATCTCGACACACTGAACCTACAAAAAAAATCACATACTCCCGAGAGGAGCTAGTAAAATGGAATTCAGGGCTTGCTACACCATGCTGCTCCAGACTGGATCCTCTGAAAGAGGCTAAAAAATGTGAGCAATGCTTGTTGCAATTTAGCTTCACGAAAAGAAAGCTGAGGTCATCATTGATAAAACCAGCACATTCGCATGCCACCAAAGATATTAAAGCCATGCTGATTAACGCATGCTCACTACTCAAACATAACACTGAAATGGCTGAGATGATAGAGAGCCATAAGCTCGACTTAGTCTTTGTAACAGAAACTTGGGCGAACACAACTTCTGATCCTGATCTGACACTCGCACTCCCCACTGGATTTACCATCACTAGAGCCGATAGAACATGTAAGCGGGGAGGGGGGCTAGCCATTATTGCCAAAGAAGATCTATCAGTAACAGGATCCTCGTCTGGTACCTCCCAGGATTGCGAACTACTATCATTCCAGATACTGCTTAATAACAATTACTCTTTAAACGGACTACTAATCTATCGTTCACCTAAGGCTCAGACTCCCTTGCTGGACAGAATAAGCCCTTTTCTGGAAGCCAGCATAAACTGCACAGATTACACAATTTTAGGAGATTTTAACTACCATTTAGAAAGCACAGCTGATCACAAAAATATCGAACTCACTGACGTTATGACAGGTCTCTCAATGGAACTAGTCAGAGAAGAGACTCATGTTGCAGGGCATATTCTTGACGGCATCTTTACATCTATTACCATGCTCAAAATACTTGAGGTGCTACCAGTCCCTTGGTCTGACCATATAGCCATTATTTTCATAATTAAGGCATACTCTCAACAAACAGCAACAACTATCACACCTGTTGCATCCTCGTATCAAGACTGGGCCAAAATTGACATTAACTCCCTCCAGACGTCACTACATGAAACCAAGCCTAAGATGGTAGCAGATACGAATGAAGCGGTTTATAATTTGACATCATGGGTTAAAAAGGCGGTAGATGCCACAGCACCCATAAAAACTATCATTTCTAGAAGGAAAAAGCCTTCCGAACCTTGGTTTTCCGAAAAATTAAGGGATCAAAAACAACTATGCAGAAGAACCGAAAGACAGTGGAGGTCAAACTATGACCAGGCGTTAAAAGTAAAGTATGCTCAATCGTTGGCATTATATAAGAGACTAATCATTGAGGAAAAATGCAAATATTATACAGCAAAAATCTCGGAGGCCAAGAACTCCAGTAGGGAATTATTCTCTACTGTTAAAAACTAGCCAAGCTTCCAGCCAAATCCAAAACAGACAGCAGCCCGTATTTCTGTAACACCCTGGGTCGGGCTTTTGTTAACAAGGTAGAGACAGTTTATAAAACCTTTTTAGACAGTAATCCTCCCTCTACCAAATCTCCAAAGTCAGGGACTGAACCCTGTACGCCACAAACCAGTTTCTCCTTCTCCCCCCTTCGTGGGAACAGATGATCCAAACAGTAAAGGCAACCAAATCCTGGGCCCCAACAGACCCCTGCCCCCCAAAAATCTTCAACTTATTTCCTAAAAATACTCAGCGAACAATTGGGCTTACTGTTCTCTGAAACAATATTGTCAGGACAGTTTCCTGAGGCCTGGAAAGTAGCTTCGGTACTCCCTTTGCTGAAGAAACCCCATCTGGATCCGGAGGATCCCAGCAACTATCGGCCAATCTCCAGAATACCATTTCCATCGAAGGTACTGGAGAAACTGCTTAATACCCAGCTTACCTCTTATATCTCCTCGAGTAACCTTTTAGATTACTCCCAATATGGCTTCAGAGAGGGCCACGGAACTGAGACCGCTCTGATTACAGAACTCAGAAGATCATTAGATGAAGGAGGGAAGGCCGCCTTGATTTTGTTAGACGCATCGGCGGCCTTCGACACTGTCAATCATACAATACTAATTGACAGATTGGCGGAGCTGGGCATGCAGGAATCCGCTACTGCTCTACTAACTTCATATCTTGCTGACAGATCTTTCTCAGTAGAACTGGGCGGCTCTAGCTCCAAAGTTTTCAATCTACCATGCGTGGTGCCTCAGGGCTCGTCCCTGAGCCCCACGCTATTTACCATTTATGTGGCTCCTCTGGCCTCGATGATCAGGCAGTATGGCTTTTCCATGATCTCCTATGCAGACGACACCCAGGTGATCGTGTCAATAACTAACAATGAGGACGAGACTGCTGATTGCTTTAACAATTGTATGTCTCATGTTAACATCTGGATGCAGACCAATTGCCTAAAGCTGAATGGTGAGAAAACGGAAATCCTGCTATTGGGCTCTAACCCTCTAGTCTGGTCGTCGAAATGGTGGCTGGCTAACCTGGGAGACTGCCCAACACCTATCGCTAAGGCAAAAAAGTTAGGCGTGATCTTTGATAATAGACTGACTTTTGACGGCCAAATCAATAATCTCTCTGCCACTTTTTGGGGTATTTTTAAAATGATTAGGAAGATTCACTCCTTTATTCCCCCTGATGCTTTAAAAACATTAGTAACCACCTTAGCGCTGTCCAGATTGGATTACTGCAACGCCCTCTATGTGGGGAGTCAGACCCATTATCTACAAAACTACAACGCTTACAGAATGCTGCAGCTAGATTGATATTGGATATTCCTAAATATGAATCAGTGTCACATCGACTAGGAGCGCTACTCTGGTTACCAGTGAGAAAAAGAATAATATTTAAATCAGAATGTATTGCATTCAAAGCACTCCAGGGCACAGGTCCCCTATATCTGAAATCGCATCTGAAATGTTATGTGCCTTCTAGAAACCTCAGATCCTCACAGTTAAAACTGCTTCAAATACCTAGGTACAGACAGGCACGATGGGGAGGCAGAAGTTTTCTGCTAGGAACTGCGAAAACCTAGAATCTTCTACCACTAGTGATTAAAAACAGCACGTCTCTCATTTTCTTCAGAAGATCATTAAAAACATGGCTTTTCTCAAACTGACCGAGGAGACCTGCTAGTTAAGGCGTACCTGTTTTTATATACGTCCAGCCACGTCCAGCGCCAAGACGCCCTCGGGCAATCGTTGCGCTTTATAAATTGAAAATCAAATCAAATCATCAAATCATACTGGTCTGAAAGTGCTGGGGTACGGAAAATATGTGAGGTATTGTCTAGAGTCTCATGCTGATAAGCTGAGCTGCTGCCGGACTCGGGGATGAAAGCATGAGTCCAAACTGTGTGTCCTATGCTGTGAAGTCATGTGCTCTGGCAGCTGTGCCACATCTGTGCAAGTAGTGTCAGCATGTAGTTATACCTACTCGGAGGAACCTTTGTTTCGAATATTGTAAGTTGTGTATGGTGTTTAGGGGGTGTTATACAGTGAGTGCAAAGGTAAATTCGCGCGTATCAAATCAATTTGGTATTTGGAAAGTGCAAACTACTCAATCGTACCGGTCTGATGGCGCTGGGGGTGTAAGCTGAGCTGCTGCCAGACTCGGGGATAAAGACGCTGAACTAATGACCCCTACTGGTCTGCTTCAGGTTATTCAGAAAAACTCGATTTCCCTGATCTATGAAGTGTACTCCATCACTTCTGTACATATCAGCCATATCAAAACGTATGTTTTTGTCGTAGATTGACCCCATTCTATGGTCTCTGAGGTATGCTGACATAGCTTTGTTGACATTCTTCCTAGATTTTTTAATCTGAGGACAAAATTGGTTTGACCATTTCCAATTCTGTCTTTGGCATATATTGGAATTGTAGGACCTGGGGTCACCAGGCCCTATGGGGCGGTAACGTGACACGAGCGGTCGGGCCACCAAAGGTCTGTGTGTTAAGCAACCATACACCACGCATCTCTCATGGACGGGAGACACACACAATAAGTGACGCCACACAGGTTAAATTATGCAAATACTTCAAGTTTATCCAAGTAAAGCCAGATAGATGCAGTTCATGAGATATCAGTGCAATGCGTGCGATGTAATACAATCCATCAAGGTTTACAGGCCAGACATGAGATGTAACGGCAGTTCAGAATCTATACAATCACTTCATGAATATGGCGAGGCACGCTTCACTTATACCAGCGCGGGACTCCCTAGGAGGGTTAACTATCTGTAGGGCCCTGGGGGTGATTATCGCGCTGTGCGCGTTAAGCAAGGTCTATCTCTGAACGGGGCATCTAGCACCGGGCAATACTCGTGAGGGGTGACACTGGATACTTCAACACGGAGCCTGTAGAACAAAGCGCTCCTCGTAATCAATGGCACTTAATACTTTGAAGCAGAGCACCTAAAACAAAGCGCTACTCGTAATCAATGACATGTAATAATTTCAAGCAGAGCAGGTAAAATAAAGCGCTACTCATAATCAATGACATGTAATACTTTCAAGCAGAGCAGGTAAAATAAAGCGCTACTCGTAATCAATAACATGTAATACTTTCAAACAGAGCATGTAAAATAAAGCGCTACTCGTAATCAATGACAAGTAATACTTTCAAGCAGAGCAGGTAAAATAAAGCGCTACTCGTAATCAATGACATGTAATACTTTCAAACAGAGCATGTAAAATAAAGCGCTACTCGTAATCACTGACTCTTGGTACTTTGAAGCGGAGCATATAAATCCAAGCGCTCCTCGTAATCACTGATAGTCAGTATTTTCGGACAGAGCTTCCAGTGGGGAGCGCAACGGGACTTGAGGAGTGAGTCTCCAGGCTCCGGTGCAGCTCGTAGGGCACCGCGCTTCAGTACCGCTCGAGGGGGCACACGGAAAGGATCCCTCTGCGGGGTCGGACTCCCACGGAGGGGGAACCCGGGATAAGAGTGCGGTGCGGCTCCCAACCAGCAGGGGGTGCACCGGGGATGATCCCAGCCTCCGGGCTTACCTCGATCTCGGCGTCAGCAGGCGTCCGCTCCCACGATGATGGGGGAACTCGGCCCCGGCCTCGCACACCTCCTCACGCAGCTGCGACGGCAGGGACGGGCCCCGGGCTTCTCCGCAGGCCTCATGACACGGCAGGGCACTTCTCCTGGCCTCCAGGCCGCGGCGGTAAGCGCGCTGGCTTTGTCGTCACAGGGGGGGCTCAAATTAAGGATGGGGGTTCTGTGCTCAGCGGAGCACGCTGCCAGGGGTCCCAGACCAGGGCAGGGAGCGCAGGGGTCACAGCGCTAATACCTGGTCGATCCCCGGTGGTTCTCCAGTCGGCTTTGCATCAGGGTTCAGGGGTCAGTCTGGACACGCAGTCTCAGTGCTTGGTGAATAGGTTTTAGAGTTCAGTCTGGACACGCAGTCTCAGTGCGTGGTGAATAGGTTTTAGAGTTCAGTCTGGACACGCAGTCTCAGCATTCAGTTTTGGTTCTCAGCTGTTAGATGAAGTCTGGTTGGCGCAGATGTATCTGGCGCCCTTAAGGGGTTCTGTTACAAGGGGTTAGGAATGGAGAGGGCGACTAGATCCTTCCTAGTCAGGCTGGGCAGAGAGTCTCTGGGTCCTCCTACTGCTGGGCAAGATCAGTGGGTTTCACAGGGTCCCTCACTCACTTAAGAAGCAGCACCTAAATCCTGTCACTCTCAGAGGCATAAGTCCCTGGCTAGGCCCTACCGCCTACACTCCTGGTGGATTCTTCCAGCTCTGCTTCACCCCAATGGCCAACTCACCACAAAAGTTTCCCTCCCACTCTTAAGTAGCCCTAGGTCAGGTGACCTTTAGCCAAGGCGGCAAAAGAAAAACCACACCTCCCTTCTAGAAGGTTCCAGCACATTCCAGGAGCTTCCCCACTCTACCTATGGGACAAAAAGGCGGGCTGGAGTCGCAACATTGTTGTGGGGTTCCAGCCAGCTCCTGGCAGCTAGGGTGCTACTATGAAAGACCACTCCGCAGTAGCAGGGGTCTGTGGCAGCCAACTTGGGAGAAGGGAACACCTGCACCTTAACACTGATTGGCAATGAAAAGGCGCCCGAAGACCTAGTCCAACATAAAAATGAGGGTGGAAAAAATGAGGCACGATACAAAAATAGAAGGGGAGACCACCCTAGGGCTGACAGGTCCAACATGCGTCCCCCCCAGCCGAAAGAGGGGAGAGCTACCCAACCTCTAGGGAGTTCTCATCACTAAGGCGGAAAAACCTGGAGAGACCGTCAGCATTGGCGTGGTCAACTCCGGGCCGATGTTCCACCCGAAAGTCCATCCCCTGTAGGGAAATGGACCACCTCAACAACTTGGGGTTTTCGCCTCTCATCTGCATGAGCCAGCGAAGGGGCCGGTGGTCGGTCTGAATAAGGAAGTGAGTGCCAAAGAGGTATGGCCTCAACTTCTTCAGTGCCCAGACCACCGCGAAGGCTTCTCTCTCAATGGTGCTCCATCCCCGTTCCCGAGGGAGGAGTCTTCTGGATATGAAGGCCACAGGTTGATCTTGGCCCTCGGTATTGAGTTGTGAGAGCACCGCACCTATGCCGTGCTCTGAGGCGTCTGTCTGTACAATAAATTCCTTGCTGAAATCGGGTGTTGCTAGTACTGGAGCGGTACACATCGCCTGTTTCAGCGTGTCAAAGGCTTCTTGGCATGCAGCTGTCCATATGACCTTGCGAGGTTGTTTCTTTGAGGTCAATTCCGTCAAGGGGGTCACGATGGTACCGTATCCCTTGACGAACCGGCGGTAATACCCAGTGAGGCCGAGGAAAGCTCGGACCTCTGTTTGGGTCTTGGGGGGCTCCAAGGCCAAGATGGTCTCAATTTTGGCTTGGAGGGGTTGCACCTTACCTCCGCCCACCAGGTGTCCCAGGTACACGACAGATCCCTGTCCAATCTGGCACTTGCTGGCTTTAATGGTTAAGCCAGCGCGTTGCAGCGCCTGCAATACCTCCTGGAGGTGTTGCAGATGGTCCTCCCAGGTGCCACTGCAGACAGCTATGTCATCCAGGTAGGCCGCTGAGAAGGACTCCAGGCCAGATAGTACCTGATTCACTAACCGCTGGAATGTGGCCGGAGCATTCTTGAGCCCAAAGGGCATCACTCGAAACTGGTAGTGGCCCTCGGGGGTGGAAAACGCTGTCTTCTCCCTTGCTCCATCGGCCATGGCAATCTGCCAATATCTGGATGTCAGGTCAATGGTGCTGAGGTACCGGGCTGCTCCCAGCCGGTCCACCAGCTCATCTGCACGTGGGATGGGGTGAGCATCTGTCTTCGTGACAGAGTTCAACCCCCGGTAGTCCACACAGAACCGAAGCTCCGGTGTCGTACCCGGTGGGGCCGCTTTCGGCACCAACACCACTGGACTAGCCCACGGGCTGCTGGAAGGTTCTATCACCCCCAGCTCCAGCATCTTTGCCACCTCACGCTGGATGCTATCCTTCACTCGGTCAGAGAGCCGGTAAGACTTGTTCTTCACCGGGGGGCTGTCCCCTGTGTCCACATCATGGGTACACAAATGAGTGATTCCAGGTGTGAGGGAGAACAATGAGGCGAACTGTCCCAGGACATGACGACAGTCCCTCTGTTGCTCTGGGGTCAAGGATGGGGAGAGGACTACACCTTCCACCGAACCATCCTTCTCTTGCACCGCTAGAAGGTCAGGAAGAGCCTCACTCTCTTCCTCTTCGCTCCCATCCGACACCATAAGGAGAGCAAGCTCTGATCGCACATGGTGCGGCTTCAGGCGGTTGACGTGGAGCACCCTGAGGGGCTGACGGGGGGTTTTCACATCTACAACGTCCGTGGTCTGGCCTCGCCGCTCCACAATGTCGAACGGGCCAGTCCACCGGTCCTGGAGGGCACAAAGCTCCCCAGGTTCCATAACCCACACCTTCTGTCCCACGTCTAACACGAGCGTCTGAGCGTTGCGGTCATACCACTCCTTCATCACGGTCTGGCTAGCCTCCAGGTTCTCTGTGGCTGCCTTCCACAGCTTGGTCATCTGGCTGCGGAACGCCAGCATGTAGCTGACAATGTCACGGGGAAGCTTCTGTGAAGTCTTCTCCCACCCCTCTTTCACTAAACTGAGGGGACCCCTAACGGGATGGCCATAGAGCAATTCAAACGGGCTGAACCCGACTCCCTTCTGCGGTACCTCCCGATAGGATAATAACAAGCAGGGGAGGAGGACGTCCCATTTACGCCTCAAGCCCTCTGGTAGGCTTCGGATCATCCCCTTCAATGTCTTATTGAAGCGCTCTACAAGTCCGTTAATCTGGGGATGGTAAGGAGTGGAGAACCGGTAGGTCACCCCACACTCCTTCCACATGGCCTACATGTAGGCCGACATGAAATTGGTGCCCCTGTCCGACACCACGACCTTGGGGAATCCCACTCGGGTAAAAATCCCCAACAGTGCCCGCGCCACCACCGGTGCAGTGATGGTCCTCAGAGGAATAGCCTCCGGGTACCTTGTGGCGTGGTCCACCAAAACCAAGATGAACCGGTGTCCCGCTGCAGTCGGAGGGTCCAATGGCCCAACAATATCGATACCGACCCTCTCAAAAGGGGTCCCGACCACGGGGAGCGGTTCCAACGGGACCTTCAACTTAGTCCCTGTCTTGCCACTAGCCTGACAAGACTTGCAGGTCTTGCAAAAGGTATCTGATGCAATCCTCATCCTGGGCCAATAAAAATGGGGGACCAACCGTGCAAAGGTTTTGTCCTGACCCAGGTGTCCGGCTAAGGGTATCTCGTGCGCTAACTCCAGCAGAAAGGCCCGGTAACATTGGGGGACCACTATGGCCCTTGAAGATCCATGTACCGGCACCCTGGGCTCACTGTATAGGAGACCATCCTCCCAATACACGTGATAACCTCCCAGTTCCTGACTGGCCACTTGGGCTTTGGCCTGCCGCCGCATGCCTTCAAGCGTGGGGCACGCCCTTTGTGCCTGACAAAATTCCTCCCGGGTAGGCCCTCCTTCCACATGCCAGTCAGCAAGGGTCGGCAAGTCCTCCACAGGAACGACATCTACCTCCGCGGACTCCGGGGGCACCTCTCCGGCCTCCCCATCCGTCTCACGGGGCATGTCCTCTACCACCTTCTTCTTTCCATGTTTGGCTTTGGGTTGGGCCATGATTCCAGGCTCCAACCCAGGGTGAGTTCCATGCCGGGCAGCCATGGACCGCGTGCTGACGCAAGTCCACCCTGGTAATCCCAGCATCTCGGTGTGAGCGTGAAACTCAACGTCTTTCCACTTGGAGTGCTCCAGGTCGTTCCCTAGCAAACACCCCACAGGCAAGGCAGGGCTCACAGCAACTCTCAGTAGGCCTCTGACTCCTCCCCACTCAAATGGAACACAAGCCACTGGATAGTGACTCATACTGCCGTCAGCCAATACGGCCGGATGGAACTACTCGGGGACTGCTTGGTCTGGGGACACCAGCCGCCGCACGACAGTGGTCATGCTGGCCCCTGTGTCTCTCAGAGCTTCCACCTCCTCCCCATTAATTCTCACCCTCTGCTGATATTTAGCAGTGTTCGGGGTCAGGGACACTACGGGGACCACCTCTCTATCCCCGAGTGAAACCAGCGTCAGGCCTGTCCACTCCCCTTCCCTATCTAAGGGCAGCTCCACCCCAAGCGCTATACTACTCACCCCGGGACTTTTCCCGCCCGTTGGGGCTGGTGGTTGCTTGCGACACTTGGGATCTCCCCTGTAGTGTCCAATCTCCCCACACTCGTAGCACCGCACAATCCTAGGCTGCTGACTCCTGTCAGGGTAAGTGGGTCTTGTGGAATTGGACGGGGGTGGGGTTCCTACTCCCTTCCCAAACTTATTTTGGGGACCTTTCGAGAACTCCACCTTTTTATCTCCCCCCTCTTTCTTCTGGGGGAAACCCTGTCCACCTTTCGAGCCATCTCCCCCGGGGCCCTTGGGAGACACCCGGGTGCTCACCCAAATATCTGCCTCCTCCGCAAGCTCACGGGGATCCATCAACTTGCGGTCCACCAGATGTTGGCGCAGCTCCGGAAAGCTCTTATCCAAGAGGTGCTCCCTTAAAAAAAGATCGTACAACCCTTGGTAGTCCTGCACCTCGCTGCCACGCACCCAACCATCTAGTGCCTTCCTCGTATAATCAAAAAAATCTACCCATGTCTGTGTGGACAGCTTATGGCTGCCACGAAACATTTGCCTGTAGCTCTCGGGGTTGAGACCAAACTTTTTTAACAAGGTCTCTTTCATGGGGGCATACCTTACCTGATCCGCCTTGGCCAAATATAGCAGGGTGTCCCTAACATTGGGAGGTATATACCGGTATAAACCACCTCCCCAATTACTCTCGGGTACCCCATGGGCCGTCAAGGCTACCTCGTATGCCTCCAACCATTTCATGATGTCGTCCCCCACTGTGTAATTGGCAATTACCTCTTTGGGTAGGTAGAACTTTGATTCTTGAGGTTCCTTAGGTATGCTGCCACCATTGTCCTTATTGGACGCGTTCAATTGGAGGGTGCGTAACTCCAGCTCTTTTAGCTGAAGCTCGTGCGCAAGCTTCTTCTCCTCCATTGGCCATCTCCTATTTTCTCTTTCCTGTTCCACTCTGGCCAATTCCCTTTCTTTCTCTTGTTCTAACTTGGCCAGCTCCCACCTTAACTGCCTCTCTTCCCTCCTGTCCTCGTACTCCTCTGGAGACGCGCTCCTCCTCGACCCTGTCCTACTACTGGCCCCAGAACGTCTCCCTGGGGGCACATTTTCAGACACATCTACATTCAATATGTCGGTCACTTCTTGGGCGCTCTCCTCCTGAGGTGCATCTGGCGCCTCCTGTCCCTCATCCCCTCTCCCTTCTGGGTGGGCTTCTACCCATGCCCTAATGGCGGTGCGGAGTTCCGGTCCTTTGGCCCTCCGTACCCCAGGCACCCCCATCCCCTGCCCGAACTCCCTGAGTTGCTTCACTGAGTACCCCTCGAGGTCAGCTAACCGGAATTCCATTCTGGCAGGCAGGGACCTAGACACTAAGGAGAAAACTTCCTAGGGTATAGGCAACAAAGACACTTTGAGGCAAAAGCAACATCAATTGTCGAAAGGTGTCCTTCATTAGCATTTCCAAACCTACCCCAGTCAATGTGCCTAGGTCGTTTCCACCACAATGCGCAATCATGAGGTGAGGGTGTTGGAGATGCAAACAGGTTTTAACCAAAGGCAACAATTTAATGTCCACATTTTGTAAACCTAGGTCTAAGTCAATACGTCTCTGTTCTGCATACCTATTGCACCAGAAAACATAGCTATGTCCTACGATCCACACTAGCATTTTGAAGGTATGGCTGGAAGGTATGGAAAGATGTCTGTAGCTCATGCAGTTCCTTCGTAGAGTAAGAGATATGTTTAAAGATGGGGAAAAATCTTATTTTTTTCCACAGAAAACGATAATTGATTGGAAGATAAGAAGCATTGGCTACTAAAAACTATGGTGCATATTAGTTGCTTGAAAAAGCATGTTTGTCATTGGTAAATAAAGCAGTCTAAACGTGGAGTCCATACAATAGGAGGAAATGTGCTCAGCTCAACCAGAGGTGCTACTTGCATTTGGAAGGTACATTTGGAACTTAAAACAATGGTGAACTTTTAACCCGCAGGTGCTATTAAATTGTTCGAGAATAAGCTGAAAAAAAACGTTATGTTTAAAAAAATCATGAACTTTTAACCTGCAGGTGTCGTAGAATGTTCCAGAAAGTGTGGTGATAAAATAGGTTGAACTTCTGACCTGTATGTGGCATGGAATATTAAGTAGCTTTTCAGATGGAAAATTCAAAAATAACCAACGGAGATAAGTTTTGGAATGTCGATGAAGGAATGAAGTATTCTGATTTGTTCTTTACATGTATTTATATGTGGGGCGACAGAGAAATTGTGCCATTACTGGTTCCATTCTTGATGAAAGCGGTGCATTACATGTACTGTGTGACAAAGAAAGAATTGCATGTGTGTGTGACATTTGAAATCTGCATACCAACTACAAAGGTGAGGTAGAAAAGAACAAGGTGTGTTATGTGTACTGTAGTAGTGATTAAGTATTTGACGTGATCTTTTTAAGTTTGAAAGTATTTTTTATTTCAAAATAATATACTGTTAGTAAAGTGTGGTGTTTCCTATTGGTTATAAAATATGCTTGAAGTTTGATCTGTTGTTAAATAATATGTTTAGGAATTTTTCACAAAGAAGAAAGTAGTCATCTTTAAAGGACTGTATGGTTTTGAAAATGAGGTGCAGCGTTAATTTGGGTTTGCTAATGTATTCAGGGGAGATAAAGAAAACCCAGAAATGTTATGTGGATAGGTTGTGGTCTCATTTTTGACAGTGAGAGGTAGATTTGAATATAAGTCTAGGTAGGTTGTTGTACTGTGAGGCCGTGTACATTGTTTGGAGATTACATGGAGAAGAGATGAAGATAGTAAAAGTGATACATTCCTTTTATATGTACGCATAGTTTGAATCATTTGTTCATAGGTTGAGATATAATATGAACATGGTTTCTGGTTTGCATTTGGGATAGTTAAAAGTTTTAGTAGTTTATGACTAGTGAATAATAAAAAGGTAGATATGCTAAAATATGGTAGTAAACTTATTAATGATTGTCTGTTCTTATGGAATAGAAGTAGTTGGGGAGTGCTTCTTTAGAAGAGATGTTTTAGAAATGTGTGAGAGATAAAAAAGAAATGAAAATGTTCGGTATATTTTCTGTATGACTTTCTTGACATTAGTAAACTACATGTGATTATAAGTGATACTAATTGTCAAGCTGTGTCCCTGTGCTGAATATAAGTAGGTGTTTCAGTGGTCCGGGTTTTACCGGTGCTCAGCTTCTCTATCCCTTTTGAGACACTCGTCAATTTTTTCATTCCATTTAATGTCCTTAATATACATACAGTAAAGGGACGGTATATCAAAAGTTTGGGATTTAGAACTTTGTTTACTCTCCACATCCTCTGCTATACACTCTACAGAGTGTTTAAAGGACTTTATTAACATACAGATGTCTAGCTAGTAAAGGCAGTGTAGTGCCACTGGGCCCATTTATAAACCATGCTATGGGATGGTTTATGTTTTACTCGCCAATTTGCATGTTTTGCATACTTTTTGCTGATAAGCGTTCCGGAAGACACCTGTTAAAATTAAACCCATGTATGGGTTTAGTGGCGCTACTAGGAATGTTGGGGGTTTCTGTTTGATTTTGTATGGTTAAGCAAGGGCGAGGGTGGGGGTGGGGGAGTTGGGTATTTTGGTGATTAAAACACAGACTTTAGTAACGTGCATATGTCTAGCTACTAAAGGTGATGTAGTACCACTGGGACCATTTATAAAACGCCCTATGGCATGGTATATGTTTTACCCACAAATTTGCATGTTTTAATATGTTTTGCTGATGAGTGTTTCGGGAGACATCTGTTGAAATTAAGCCTCTGTATGGCTATAGTGGCGCTTCCAGGTTTGCTGGGGCTCTTTGTTTTATTGCGTAAAGTTAAGCAAGGGCGGGTGTGGAGGTGGTGTTCTGGTACTGGGACTATTTATAAACTGCCTTATGGTATGGTGTATGTTTTACTTGCAAAATTGCAGGTTTCAATACCTTTTGCTGATGAGCGTTCCGGCAGACACCTGTTGAAATTATGTCTCTGTATGGCTGTAGTGGCGCTAACGGGAGTGCTGGGGCTCGTTGTTTGATTTCGTAAGGTTAAGCAGGGGTGGGGGGGGGGAGAGCTGGGTATGTTGCTGATTATAACACGGACATTTGTAACGTGCACATGTGTAGCTAGTAAAGGTGATGTAGTGCCACTGGGTCCATTTATAAAGCTCTCTATAGCATGGTATATGTTTTACCCGGAAATGTGCATGTTTTAATACCTTTTGTTGTTGAGCATTATGGCAGACACTTGTTGAAATTAAGTCCCCGTATTGGTATAGTGGCTCTACCAGGTTTGCTTGGGCTCTTTCTTTGATTTCGTAAGGTTAAGCAAGAATGGGGATGAGGGTGGTGTAGTGGCACTGGGCCCATTTATGAACCGCTTTATGGTACGGTATATGCTTTACTCGTAAATTTGCATGTTTTAATACCTTTTGGTGATGAGTGTTCCAGCCGACAGCTTCGCAAATCACACAACATTTCTGTGGATAACAAATCTTCGTGCTGATAGACACTCTTGCACTGTGGTAGAAGGCTGCCAGCGTTGATGGCAAATTATGAAAGTTGGTGGCATTGTACATTTAAATGGAAGCTTGGACCATTTCTTTGTTACTGTGGTGCAGTCAGGGCTTTAAGTGGGAAAAAAAACTGGGGGTGCTCTAAAAGGGGCGGGGCAAACCTGTTAAAGGGTGTTGGCTATCCAAATAGGGGTTTGGTCTACATCAAGATAACTAGCATTGTGTGTTTAAGAAAATCCCTTACAATTATCCTACGTTCGGAAAACACGCTCTTTAAAGGATTTCCCTTCCTCGAACAACGTGGCTCAGCTAGCATGATGTCTCCACTTCTCAGTAGTGAGCAAAATGAGCATGCACACATTGATGTGCATGCTCTCACTGCAGTCCAATAAAAACAAAAAAAAAGAAAACTGACTACCTTTGCGAGGGCCGAAAATAGAGCCAGATAGAGACCCGTTTCGAGGCCTCCTGAAAATAACTGCCGGTGCTCAGACCCGGCCCCCTTAAAGCCCTGCATCCATCCATCCTAGGCACTGCGCCATCCAACCATCTTTCAATTAATCCATACATTCCTACCTACATACATACATACATCTGTCCCTGCACTTATCCTAAGCATCTATCAGCCCACTCGCCTAAGGTAAGCACTGTGCCATCCATCCAGTCATACGCCCATATATCCATACATACATCTGTCCCAGAACCAATCCTAGGCATCTATCATACCACCCGTCTATCCTAAGTACTGGTCCATGCATCCATTCATCCTTCCATCCATTCAGACATCCATCCATCTAGCTATCCATTCATCCATCTGGCCATCCATCCACTCGCACTTTATTCAACTATCCGTCCTTATTTCCGGGCAAGGGGCCGAAAAGGCTGGCGATAATTATTGACAGGCAGATGTTTCTGATAAAGAACAAGAATGCTTTGAGTTGCTCTTTGTGGACCATAGTTCACCACCCTTCTCTGGTGGTGTTTTAAACAAAGGTTGATCCAGCGAAAGAAATGTAAAGCAGCTTTTCAGTGTAAGACGTTAATTTAGAAACATAACGGGGCATATTATCAAGAACGGCGTTAAAATTATTGCCACTTTAGCGGCAGTTTCCTGCCGCTAAAGCGGCGATAATGGGCTTGATAATATGCCCTTGTGAATTCCCATAGCAGCTCAGGTTCTGATGTGAAGCTGGGCTTCTATGGGAATTCACAAGGGCATATTATCAAGCTCATTATCGCCGCTTTAGCGGCAGTTTCCAGCCGCTAAAGCGGCGATAATTTTAACGCCGTTCTTGATAATATGCCCCTAAGTGAGCCAGGCAAAGCATGTGTTTTCGTAGCACTACAACAAGATGCTGTGAAAGGTGAGAGCAGGGTTGTGCTGGAGTTGGCTGCGTGTTGTCGTCTCCAAAGGCGCAACCAGAGCGAAATTTCGGGGGAGGCTAATTCTTTCAGCAATAGGCAGAGCATCATTTACAAGCAAATGGTCTTTTGAAGACCTGTGAAGTACTCGGGTGCGGCTCTTTGTGTGCGATTGGGAAGCTGTCTCAAGGAGCCCGGGGCAATGGGCGTTACGCGCCTGGTGGTCTCTCTGCTAATCACGCCACGATGATGTTGCTTCTGCGCTGCAAGAAGAGAAGGGAAATCGTGAGAGAAAATGGCTCTCTTTAAAGGATTTCTTTTCTTCTACAACGCGACTCACCTGGCATGATGTCTCCACTTCTCAGTAGTGAGCAATGTGCATGCTCTCACTGTCACACTACAGTCCAATAAAAAATAACAACGGACTACCTTTGCGAGGCCCGAAAATAGAGCCCCATGGAGATCCGTTTTGAGGCCCCCAAAAATAAACTGCCGGTGCTCAGACACCCACAGACCGCCCCCCCACTTAAAGCTTTGGGTGCAGTGTTATGTTTGCGAAGTTGTAGATAAAATTGTTAGGCTAATAATGGTCATTTTCTGTGTGCCGTTTGGTTGATAATATCATCCTAAGGACATAGATTACAATTTTTTTAAATACTATCTATAAAGTTGTCTACGGTGGGTTGCAGAGGGAGTGCTGTGGGGTTGTGGGGTGCGGTGGAGAGGTGAAAAGTACGAGGTAGTGCAGTTACATGTAAATTGTAAAGGTGTATTTAAATAATTAAATAAATACTTGCCTTATGTTCTATGGCACTACCCGTCATCCTACTGCTCCCCTGCTCCATCACGTTGCAACACTGCCTCTGGAAGCCGTCAGTAGAACTTATGTAATTGTATGTTATTATTTTAATGTATTGCACTGATGTAAAAAATAATTGAATCTTTTTATTTTTTTGCAGAAAATCATTTCGTTTGGATTAAAATTTGAAAATGCCTAGAAGAACTGAAAAAAAAGACAAGAGAAAAAATATATATATTTGAAGAAAAGGAAACATTTTCAATTAGAAAAAAATGAGAGTACTACACAAACAGTTTCTTCTGGTAAAAACACTAGACAATTTCTGAAAAAAATATTACGAACATTTAATGAAAATAACATCACACAAAGAAAAAAGAAGAATTTTTCAAGTAAGGAAAAGGAGACTTCAATTTCAAATACCAGGAAAAGAAAACATGATAAAGAAACAGTATCTGTTACCCGGAGACAAAAACAATTTCAAGAAATTCGGCAGAGACTTTTTCCAACTAGAGTGATTCAGAATTTAATGAAAACATGCTGCAAATATAAAAAGAAAGTGCTGCAAATATAAAAAGAAAGTGCTGCAATTCAAACAGAAGCAGCGTATTGAAAGTATAGTGGATACTGCTTTCACTTTAAAACAGAAGTTATTCATTGTGATTTTGAAGAGGATCAAAGTGTTGGATAAAATAATCAAAGTGTTGAAAGAGAAAAGTAGAAGAAAAAGACTTGTGAACAGAACCAACGTTTGCAAAATCTTTAGTGGACATTGTAAACAAACTTCTACTAGTGTGCCTTTTTTTAATGAGGAGAGTTACTTGCAGGAAAATAGTTTACCATTTGCAGTTGATACTGGAGGTCGTTGCTACGAAGTTCAGGATGGTTGTCCCTTCCAAAAGCGGAATTGGTTGGTAAAAGTGCAGAAGAGTTAATAGCTGAAGAAGTGCAAGGGAAACGTACACAAGCTCCTGTGCATAAGTGGGGTTGTAGCAGAATTTGTAGTATTTGACAGGAATCTATTAATATAATGCGAAATTTGAATCAAGAATATACACAGAAAAGTATTAAACAGAAGATTAAGTTATTGCAAGGACTAGATCCATGTAATGTAAGAAAATATACTGAGAAAATATACTGAGAAGCATGGGCATTCTGTGTAAAAGTGTTTTTCATCACTTGAGGATATTAGTAGTACACCATTCAGAAATGCAGAAGTTTGTAAGGAAACTGTACTATGTAAAAAGTCCTGCATTATGTTTCAGTGAACTGAATACAGCTCTTTTACATGGTTCTTTATCAGATGTTCAAAAAAAGTGTGATGATATTGAAATGCGATATTCTGGTTCAGAAGAGCAGTCCATAGAAAGTGAAAGTTTGACAATTACAGATGTTGAAGGAGATGGGAAAGTGATTAGCACTGATCAGTCTGAAGAAGAAATTGGAAAGTTTAATGTAGTGTGCTCTGAAATACCAAACTATGTTTGTGTTTGTTGTCGACGTACTCATTATAAAAGTCAAACTAGGAATGTTGATTTGTATTTGAAAAGTGAAAAGGAGAACAATAGTAAGTGGGAAGAATTTGCAACGTACTTGTTGGTGGAAGGTCGATTTGAGTTAGGTAGTGATCAACGTATATGTAAATATTGTTATAAAACATTAGAAGAGAACAAAATGCGTGCTAGAGCAGTACATAATAACTTAGAATTAGTAGCTATTCCGGAGGAACTGGCAGAATTGAATACATATGAGTCGGTTCTAATTCAATCTGTTCATCCTTTTCAAACTATAATTCGGATGGAGCCTAAAACAGGTAAACTGCCACTAACAGACTTGCAAAGAGGGCTGAAAGGAAGAGTGGTGTACTTACCTTTGGATTTTAAGAAAAATATTGAAACTATTGCTGGAGAGGAAGAGGAAAATGAGGCAGTAGTCATTTTAGTAAATGGTGTACCAACAAAGAGTCGGAAAATATGGCAAGAATTTGTGGATGTTAATAAAGTTGAAAAGGCTACCTTGTATCTTATAGAGAACAATATTTATTACAAAACTGTAAATGTGGATGAACAGGTGATAAGTTTAGAAGATGAATGTGAAATTTCAAGTGGTCAAATAGAGAAAGTGGACAAGTCAAGGACTGAAGAGATTTATGAACATTACACAATATGTCCTTTGCATTCAAAAGAAGTAATAGGAAGCAGCATTGAGTTATTTCAAATGAAAAAAGCACAGGGCACTCCAATGAGTGTATGGGAGAAGAGATTGGAAGCTCGTTGTTTTCCACAGCTGTTTCCTACTGGAGAAGGTGGACGATATGATGACCGACCTGTATGGATTCCAGCTTCAGAATATCAGTCAACAAGATTATATTCTGAAGATCCTAGATTTCAAAAGTGCATTCTATACATATTTCACCTTTTGTTTGAAAGTGATCTATCTTCTCTGTCGTATGCAGTGAACCACATACTTAAAACTGGAGTTCATCAATCACATCTTTCTGCGAAAGAATTTGTGGAGAAAGTTCAAGAAACAGCGAAAATTTAGAAGCACGGTTAATACATTTTATTACATGTCAACGTGGAACAAATGAGTATTGGTATCGTAGTCATGGAGAACTCAAGTGTATGTTACGGAACTTAGGTACACCAACATGGTTTGTCCCACTTAGCTGTGCAGAGTATGCATGGGAAGATTTGCTTGAGTTTCTAAGAGAAGTGAATTCCAATATATAAAATGTTGAAATAAAGACTCCTGGTTAACTGTGTTCATTGGATCCTGTAAATGTGTGCAGATATTTTAATCATAGGTTTCAAGCTATGATGTCTTTTATCTGCAATAAAAAGAATCCACCTCTTGGAGAAGTTACCGATTTCTTTTGGGGAAAGGAGTACCAAGCAAGAGGTGCGCCTCATATACAAATGCTACAATGGGTCAAGGATGCACCTACATTTGGAACTGATTCTGATGAAACAGTATTGTCTTTCATCGAACAGTATGTGACATGTGAGATTCCGAGAGAAGAAGGAGATAGAAGCTTGAGACAGCAAGTTTTACATTTCCAAAGTCACCGTTGTGGAAAGTACTGCAGACGAAAATACAAGTCTAAAGGAAAATTGTATAACAAATGTCGGTTTGGTTTTCCACATCCAGTCATTTGTAAAGGAAGAGTAAATTCTTTTTTTTCTTCTGTAAGGCACACAATAACTCGGAAATCTCCAAAGAATATCTACAACCTAAAAAGAACAGAAGTGTCAAAGTATATCAATGACTACAATCCAGTCATTTTAAAAATGTGGAATGTGAACATGGACATCCAGTATGTTGCAGATAACTCAATTGCTGTTGCACAGTATGTTACATCGTACATAACAAAATCAGAAACAACAGAGATGAAACAAATGTGGGAAGAAATTGCACAAGAGAAAAGCCTTAGCAAACAATTGTACAGCTTTACTTTGAAAATGCTTTCCCACTGAGAAATTGGATCCTATGAATGTTCAGACCGCTTGTGCTCTTCAAGTTTATATTCAAAGTCACGAGGAATCATTTGGGTAAGTTTAGATCTTGCCTGCTCACGGAATAGAGTGTTGAAATCATTAGAAGAAATGGAATACTTAGCAGCAAATGAACCAGACAGTACAGACATTCTTAAAACTAATATGTTGGACACATACTATCCGAAAAGGAGTCGACATCTGGAACAGCTATGTCTGTATGAAGTACTTCAACATTACAGCTTCAATAGAAATGTTAAACAGAATTTAAAAGAAGGAAAATATGCAGTAGTTGGATGTCATGGTTGTCTAGTAAAACATGCAAAGGGTAATCTTATAAACCACAAGAAACTCAGTTGTTAAACTCCAGATAAGCGAGAATTTTACTATTTAGCACTTCTCCAACTCTTTAAACCATGGCGTAGTGAAAGTGAATTACTGGAGACTTTGACTGCTACCAAGATTCTTTTAATGCATGTAAACATAGCATTGCATGTACTATTTTCCCTACATATTTAAAAATGTTGAATGATGAAGTTGAACAGGAAAAGACTATTACAGCTGAAATAGCTAATGAAAGTTCTCAAGATAGTCAAAGTAGTGGCCAATGTAGTCAAGGTCCTCTTGGACAACCAGTACTGGAAAATTAAGCAGGGATTGCTATGCATGAAGTTGAAATTGCAATGCAACAAGCACACGAGGAGAAAATTACATTAGAAAACTTAGAAGACCAACTAAATGTTGAACAGAAAGAAATATATGTACAAGTAAGAGAACATGGTTTGTTGCATGAAAAAAAGAATGTGTGTGTTCATCTTTTAAACCTCTTCTGATGTACATCAGTGGACAAGTTGGGACAGGTAAAAGTTTTTTTAATTAAAGTTTTAACCATTTATCTTCAAAAAACTACTGGTTCACATTTATGTTCTGTGTTAACAGCTCCAACTGGATTAGCTGCACACAATGTTAAAGGAGTTACTTTGCATAGATTACTGATGTTACCAGTTGAGCATGATAATAAATTACAATATCAGAAGTTGTCTGGAGAAGCTTCTCATGAAGTGGCAAGAGTGCTGAAGAATATGAAACTATTAATTGTTGATGAGGTGAGCATGGTCTCAAACTTAATGCTTGCTTTTGAACACTTAAGATTGCAACAGGTATTAAAAACAAATTATGACATTCTCTTTGGAGGAAAACATTTAATTGTGTTTGAAGATCTGCTACAACTAGCCCCTGTAAAGGGAGAACCAGTGTTTAAAACTCTTCTACACGAAGACACAAAGATATCTCTGGGAAGTATTGGAAATGTGAATCTGTGGTTACATTTTGAATATAAAGAACTCACTCAGAATATGCGACAACCAAGAGATGAAGATTATGCAAATATTCTAAAAGATGTAAGAATTGGTGTTCTAAGCAAACATGGTAAAGAAGCTTTTCAAAGTTGTCTACTAAAGAACTTGTTTACAAATGAAAACACACCAGCAGAAGTAATGTACAAGAAAATGAAAGAAAAAATGTCTGTGGTTTGCTTAACGCCTATAGTGGAAGAGTGTTATACATTTAATAGAGAGCTTATGAAATTAGAAAGTCAAGAAATAGTTCACATTGAAGCTATTGATAAAATCGAGCATCAAGGACTAACAATTTTCTTTTAGAAAAACTACAGACTAAATTGGATTCTCTGGAAAAGTCTGTATCAAAAACTGCTTGCTTATAAAAAAATGTAGATGTATGTTTACACTGTTGGGTAATTTTGAGGCGTAATCTGAATGTAGAAGAAAGTTTAGTGAATGGAGCAATGGGGAAAGTTGTTGATTTTGTGAAATATCAAAATAGAAATGGAATTGAATTTTTGAAAGTTAAATTTGATCAGATTACAGAGGTAAAACAGATTGCGCATTGTGCTGTACATTTTTTGCTTGTAAAATACTTGTATTTTCGTAGAAAACTGTTTCCCTTCTGTTTAGCATATGCAATAACTATTCATAAATCTCAAGGTTTAAGTGTCGATAATGCTTTGGTAAATGTAGGATGAACTGTGTTTAAAGAGGGAATGGTATATATTGCATTATGTCGAGTTAGAACGTTGTCTGGTTTGTATTTAATTGATTTTGATGAGAACAAGGTTAGTGCTGATGTTAATTGTGTAAGAGAATATAATTGTTTGAGAAGGCTTTATGCTCCAAGTTTAGGTGAATATCCTATTTATGAGAAACATGTTGTTTGTTCAAAAAGCAAACATGTTGAAGAATCAACTATGGTTGGAAAGCAGAAGCAAAATCAAGAGAAAAAAAAAGATGTAAAGAAACAGAAAATACAAACAAGTGATGATGTTGTCGGATACCAATTAGAAAATGCTTCTGGTGTCAACTGCTATGGTAATGTTATTCTAAACTTTATATTTTATCTTGAAGATGTTTATGGTGAAATTATGGAAAGTCAGGAAAAACGATTATGTTCGGCACTTTATACTTTATTTCAAGAATTGAGAACTGATAGAAGTAAGATCCATTCTGCTTCTGGTATTCGCCAACTGTTGGATACATGTACTGGATCTTTAACGTTCAGTGCTAATATACAACAAGATGCACAAGAATGTCTGATGGTTATGCTTGGAGTACTAGAAGATGAAGGCATTCAGATTGAGAGTTTATTTGGACTCAGTTACAAATAGGAACATAAATGTGAACAGTGTTCATTAACTTCAAGCACTATGGTTAACAGAGAACACTTTCTATATTTGACAATACCTGACTGCAAATCTGTACCATTTTCCAAACTAGTAAAAGAAGCTGATCACGAGATCATCTGTTCTCATTGTAAAATCTACATTATGCCTACAAAGATATGGAAAATATTTGATTATAATGCTGCAACGCTGTAGACCAAATGCAAGAAAAGTGGAAACCAAAATAAAACATTTTGTTGCTAGTCAAGTATCTATTTCTGGAAGAACTTTTGCAAAAGTTGCTATTGTTTTCCATGCTGGAAGTACTACCAAAAGTGGGCATTATACAGATTATTTAAAGTGTAATAATGATTGGAGTCACTGCAACGATACACACTTGGAAATGAAACCGAGATTGCCTTATGAATTACCCAACTCATTCTTGAAATTTCTGAAACAATAATTTTAGATACATCATTCGGCCTAGTGGGAAGGTGTAAAGATACCTTAAGGAATTCATACTGGATGATTTCAAAGCGAAAGTTTTGATACATTATTTGGCGTATTGCAAAATGTGAACAGAAACTCCAAAGTAAAGGTAAGATTTGAAGATTGGAAATAGTATTGGATGTGTTATTTGTGTTGATTTTGTATTATATCATCAGTGATGTAATTTAAGATGTCATCAGTGATGTCATTAGTGATGTCACTGACCATGTCATGAGTGATGTAATATGTGACATCATCACCAGTGCACTGCGGGCGCATGAGTTATAGTTAGCTCAACTAACTATAACGGGCGAATTTCTCTGGTTTTATATGAGTCAAATGTCCAACTAACTATAACGTCTCTGAAACCTATGGTTTTTTCAGTGAATTTCTAAGGTTTTTTAAATGCTGATTCCTAACTATAACATCCCCGAAACCTATGTTTTTCTCTGTGAATATATATATATATATATATATATATATATATATATATATATATATATATATATATATATATATATATATATTCACAGAAAAAAACATAGGTTTCAGGGCTGTTATAGTTAGCTGGACATTTCACTCGTACAAAACCATTGAAATTCCTCCATTATATTTAGTTCTGCTGATGATGTCACATATTACATCATTCATGACATGGTCAGTGACATCACTGATGACTTCACTGATGATATCTCAAATGACATCACTGATGACATCATCCAGTGAATGTGGTTTGGTTTGTTATTTAAATATGTATTTATATATAGCAATCTGCATTGAAGAATGATTGGATATATAAATATAAATATCTAGATAGAGGATTTAGTAGCAGTGTGTTTGACTGTTTACTTGACTAATTTATAGTGTGTCACTAAATATATTGGATAGTGACTAAACTGTGTGAATATCTGTATCAATTTGTCAGTTGTTGTGTAAACTGCTGCACAAGTTGGTTACTAGCTATGTGAAAGTCTATATTAGTTATTGATTAGTTAACTGAGTATTTGTATGGGAGAGTGAATGTGTGTGTGGTTCGGTGGGGGGGGTGTGACTGCCCAAAGATGTGTGAATACTTGATTCAGTAGGTATATGAGGTTAAGACTACATGTTATAACAGTTGTTTGGGTGAGTGAATATCTTTATGGGTGTTGTGATGAGCAAATATATCTCTCAATGGTACATGTCCAACAAACTAGAAAAATAAAAGGCAGTGTATGTGACAGTTTTTGTATATAAATAAGTATACATAAGACTCAGTGATTGTATGAGTGACTGTATGGATAACTGTATACTTGTATTAGTGATTTTATAACACACTAAGTATGAGTTACTATCTATATGAATAAATGAAGTGGTGTTTGTATAAGTGTGTAACTGAGTAAATGTAAGTATGATCCATTGTTTGCATAAGTGAGTAGGATGACTGCATAAGTGAATAGGATGTGTGCTGGTATGTAATGTCGATATAGGTGTATAAGTATATTTGATAGTGTGCTATTGATCATTGACAGCATGTATGAGTGAATCTATAGGTAAGTGATTAGATGTGTGTGTAGATCTAGGAATCACTGAGTGGGTTTTTAGAAATTTGTAGTGGTGTGTCAATGGATTCAAATATGGTACTCTGTATTTTACAGTGAGTGATGAAAGGTTATACTACGGTATGATGAGGTGTATCTGATTGTCACGTGGATGATGTCATCAGTGATGTCATTTGAGATGTCATCAGTTATGTCATCAGTAATGTCACTGACCATGTCATGAATGATGTAATATGTGACATCATCAGCAGTGGATTGTGGGCGCGTGAGTTATAGTTTGAAGAACTAACTATAACAGAGGAATTTCAATGGTTTTGTACGAGTGAAATGTCCAGCTAACTATAACAGCCCTGAAACTATGGTTTTTCAGTGAATTTCTAAGGTTTTTAAAATGCTAATTCCTAACTATAACGTGTCTGAAACCTATGGTTTTTTCAGTGAATTTTGAAGGTTTTTTAAATGATAATTTTTAAATGTATTAATAGTTATATGTATTTTTTATACTGATTTTCTACAGTTCTTTAACTGTTTATTTTTACATATTTATTTTTTAAATTACCTTACATATTTTTAATATAAATGGAAATATAAATGTTTTTTAAAATATTAAAACTGAAATATTGCTTATTTGTTGTTGAATGTATAAGTGCAGAACTATAAGTGTGTTGGTTAGTTAGGGGACTGCAAGCATAGTGGAAAGGGGTTTGAAGCAGTCCATGTGCTAAGGCCTGGCTGAGTGCATGAGTACTTGGGTACTGACTGAATGATTAGAGTACTGCAATGAGAGTGCCTGTGTGAATTTATACGTGGTTGGGTTTTGGCGCAGTGAATGGATTAGTACATGGTGCTGAATGGGTCACTAGAGGAGTGCAAGGGGAGTGACAGGGTGTTTGCTGGAAATGTATGGATACTGACTGGGAAATTGAAGGTGTGAAAGACAAGTGTGTAGGTGGTTAGAGGACTGCATGCATAGTGGATAGGGGTTTGAAGCAGTCCATGTCCTAAGGCCTGGCTCACTGCATGAATACTTGTGTACTGACTGAATGATTAGAGGACTGCAAGGAGAGTGCCTGGGTGAATTTATAAGTGTTTTGGTTTTGGTGCAGTGAATGGATTAGTACATGATGCTGAATGGGTCACTAGAGGAGTGCAAGGGGAGTGACAGGGTGTTTGCTGGCAGTGTATGAATACTGACTGGGGAATTGAAGGTGTGAAAGACAAGTGTGTAGGTGGTTAGAGGACTGCATGCATAGTGGATAGGCGTTTGAGGCAGTCCATGTGCTAAGGCCTGGCTCACTGCATAAATACTTACACAGTGGTGAAGGGAGGGGAGGGGGGCCTGAGGTGACGTGTGAGAACACGCCCTGTGGCGCGTTTTAAGTTGGGGAAATAATTCCCCTTCAATCCTGAGGGCCCCTGGGGGCTAACTAGCCCACCCAGTGCTTCCAGTAAGCGCCACTATGCTGTGTTTCAGACAGGTGGCCCAGGCCATGCCCCTTTTTAAACCTCTCTGCAACGCAGCTCTGTGGAGAACACTGGAGGTACCAAGTGGGCTACTTGGACCCTAGGGACACTCAGGATTCAAGGGGACTTAATATCCAAAATTAAAACGGACACAGGGTGCGTTTACAGACCTACCCCAGTTAAAGTGCCTAGGTCATTTCCACCACAGTGCACAATAATAAGGTTAGGCTGTGGGAGATGTAGAAAGGTTTTCACCAAAGGCATTAATTGGTGCCACTTTAACCCTCTCTGACCAATCCATTTAATGTCTACATTTGGCAAAGCAAGGTCTCTCACCATACCTCTTTTTTCTGCATACTTTTCACTCCAGAAGACATAGCTGTGACCTACAATCCACACTGTGAACATCTTTCAAGGAGATCTGGATGTACTCAGGAGGTGTCTTTCAGTAGAATGGCAATATGAAATGAAAGACAGTTGGAAAATGGAGGCATAGATATTTTTTTCATAAAAAGAACTCATTGGCTGTTTCAGAACATTCAACACTAAAAACTAGGCTGTATGTTTAGATTTTTACAAGCCTGTTTTGTATTGGTTCAGAAAATTGTGTTCCCACAGAAGATTAATTTGGATTTGCTGTTAGGTTTGACAGGTGAAGCACTCTTGCTGTTTGGAATAGAAACATTGTGTGCAGAACTTCTGACCTCTCTGCTCACACCAGTGTTCCATGAGCTGTTGCTATGGTAGCAGGCAGAAGTCAAGTCGGGGAAAGGGTTCATTTGGAAAGGGGTTGCAGTTTTCCACCAATAGAAATGTGTGGTTTCATTTGAAAAAGTGTTGGAAGCACTGAGATTTGTAATTAACATGTATATGTGTGAAAAAAGTAAGGGAAACATTGCCATTTACTGGTTCTGGTGGGAGGAGAGAGGTGTACAGCTCTGAGATTCTGACTCTGATAATCTGCTTTTTGAGTGCCACATTTCTTTCTCAACTAACTAATTTTAAAGGTGAGATATGAGTTTGAGAGGGGATGTATGTGGTGAATTTTGATATAAAAAAATGAATTGTGATTCTTCTTTAAAAGTTGTGTTTTACATTTTGTGGTTTGGGAGATATTTAACTGTCTTGAACTTGTAAAATATTATGGAGTATGTTTTCACCATAAGTTAAGGTGTACTGGTATCAATGAGGAATAATGTTTTGTGTCTAGAATCAAACCATGAGTCTGTGTGCACACAGGAATTGTTGCCAGAGGTTTTAATTGTGTTGGTCCGGTTCTGTAAGAATGGCATATGTAGGAAAGGGGCAGCTTTTTTTTTATAAATATGATGGTTTTATTAATAAATAAGTTATTTTGTTGGTCAGGTAAGTGTGTAATTTCTGTATTTATCACACATTTAGTTTCATGCTCCCTTTTTTTCACTTCTCCTCTATCTGCTTTTCTCTTTTCCATTGTACTCTCTCAAGGACCTTGTAGGGTGTAAAAAAAAATTTTTGTTTAAAAAAAAAAAAAAAAAAAATACGCGTACCGTACGCGTACGGTAAAAAAATAAAATAAAAAAATTAATTAAAAAATTTAAAAAAAAGTTGAGAGGTAAGGTTGGCTCTTAAAAGAGCCGTTGTGTTAATACAGGGACAGAGGAAAGAAAGAATGGGAATATTAACAAGGACCACAGATGTGCTGGTCTATCTTATTGTTTATTAGGGAAATACTGGTCTCCCCATGAACAATTAGACCATAACATCTGGTGCACCTCATTTGTACCCTCTGAAATCGAGGGTTCCTTTCCAGAGGAGCAGAAGAGGGTGATGCTCCCACCGCAGAGGAAGGGCTCGGCTGAGCTGCCGAAGATGTACTCGGCTGAGCTTCTGCGGATGTGCTCGGGTGACTTACTGAAGGGTTTGCTTCAGTATGTCGAGCAAAAGTCCTTGAATGAACATCCCTAAGGTGTCTCAACATAGTGTGATTACCAAAGGAATACTTCTTTCTAGGATTACCTCTAGATAACACACGCTCACAAAGTGAGCAGGTAACTAAAGGAGCATTTACCTTTTTCTGCCCCTCAGGAAATGTAAAATACTCCCAAATAAAAGAACTCTTCTGTTTCCTCCTTCTCTGTCTGATGATGCTGCTGCCCTGCTCACTCTCAGAAGAGGTCTGCTGCTCTGCCATTGTATCCCAAAGACAATTCAGCTCCTTCTCCTAGAGAATCACAAGCAGTAATGAGGGGAATGGGTGTGGCGTAGGAAGATTCTGGAAATGAAAGTAGTTTAAACCAATCAAAAGTGTTGTTTCTTGATCACATGACCAACCGTACGCGCACGTTACGCTTACGGAGCGCTTACGGTAAAAGTACGCATGCGCGAGAGAAAGACACACGCAGCCGTGCATGCGCATTACAGGCACGCACTTACGCTTACGCGTAACGTGCGCGTGCGCGTGTAAAGCATGCGCTTACGCGTCGCGTAGGAAGTATGGACGCCTACGCAAATTGCGTAAGCATGCGCACACGGAGTATAAATATTACGTACGCTCACCGTACATAACGCGAAGCATGCGCTTACGGTAAGCTTACCGTACGCGCACGGTAAAAAAAAAAAAAAGGTTTGTTGAAGATATTAACTATGTTATACAACTATATCTAACCATTTATTTAAAAAAGGTGAATCTTTATAAATTGAAGAATGCATTACAACCATGAATATATACATAGGTAGAATAGTGTTTAAAGGGAAAACGAAAAAGAAAAAAAATGATGTAAAAAAAACCGAACAAAAATGAAAAAACCATAGGTTTCACACACATTATAGTTAGGAATTAGAATTCCAAAAACCATGCAAAAACACAGAAAAAAACATAGGTTTCACACACGTTATATTTAGAAATTAGCTTTTAAAAAACCTTGCAAATCCACTGAAACAACCATAGGTTTCACAGACGTTATAGTTAGGAATTATCATTTAAAAAACCTTGCAAATTCACAGAAAAAACCATAGGTTTCACACATGTTATAGTTAGCTGGACATTTCTCTCGTAAAAAACCATTGACATTCCCCCGTTATAGTTAGTTCAGCTAACTATAACTCGCGCACCCGCAATCCACTGCTGATGACGTCACATATTACATCACTCATGACATGGTCAGTGACATCACTCATGACATCACTGATGACATCTAAAATGGCATCACTGATGACATCACTAATGACGTCAACAATGTGATAAATTACAACATCTTCTCACACCCTTAAAAAACCTTTGATATACCAACTCAAAATTACAGAGTTCAATTCTCATATCCATAAATAATGCAATACCAATAACTGCATACCCACATAATAACTTTTAGGTTTTCATACACCTCCAAACACTCACCTGTAAAGTCACTCATAGTTACAGTCACTCCATAAAAAAGTATCATATGAATTTATACACACACCTATATAGACACTCACACACTACCAATCATCCATAGAGGTACTCTCACACCTAGTCATACATACAATTAATCACACTGCCATTTACTCACCTATGCAGTTATACACACTCAAGTTCCCTTGCTCACAAAAATAGTAACACATTTTTATGCTCTATTAGAATCATTGAAAAAAGCACACACTCATCCATACAGTCACTGTCACAATCACACATTCTCACATCTAGCCACTTATATACTCTTACACACATATATACTGCCTTTCACATATGTAGTTAGTCACAAATGTACCACTGAGATATACATTCAATCCCTAACACACCCATACATACACTCGCTCAACCGTACAGTCCATCACAGATGCACTCTTAAAACCATGCACCCATAGAATCACCCACTCACACATCTACCCACACTAACACTCAGCCACCCATACAGATACTCAGACAACCAATCAATAACCCATAAAGACACTCATATAGCTATTCACAAAAGCATGCAGCCACTTATACACCAACAGACAGACAGATACAGACATTCACACAGTTTAGTTACTAGTCTGCAGGAAGATACATTAGTGATGTCATGAGTGATGTCACTGACCATGTCATGAGTGATGTAATATGTGACGTCATCAGCAGTGGATTGCGGGCGCGCGAGTTATAGTTAGCTGAACTAACTATAACGGGGAATTTCAATGGTTTTTTACGAGAGAAATGTCCAGTTAACTATAACATGTGTGAAACCTGTGAATTTGCAAGGTATTTTAAATGCTAATTCCTAACTATAACGTCTGTGAAACCTATGGTTTTTTCAGTGAATATATATATATATATATATATATATATATATATATATATATATATATATATATATATATATATATAAAATGTCCACATCCTCAGTATTCCGGGACACAAATGCGGCGGTGCAAGAACAGGGTCCGAGGAAGTCCTGTATTTATAAACGTCTCACCAAGTGTATAACATACACGGATGCACTCCTCCCCAAGCAAGACACAGCATTTCCAAATTCAATCACGAAGATTTAATGTGCTTTTAAGCCAAAGAATACCCAACGCGTTTCGACGAACATATCGTCTTGGTCACGGGTAAGTATCTGTTCAAATTCAACAGTTAAATACATTCACACAAATGATGAGTGCATTCTGCACAATGGCAGCGGAATAAAAAGCTTAGCCACTTGCAGGGATATAAGCCATAACGATTGAAATGGATCAAGATACAGAGTCACGGAGGAGACTCAGAGCTAAGACTATGTTTGTCAAAACGGCTGAGCAATCACAAGCCGGTGAACAGGTGGCAGCGATTGATTACCAATCAGGCAGAATATTCACGTTTAGTCATAAATATGACCATGTGAATCGCAAAGGACTTCAAGGAAGTATAGACACTATTCCAACAGGAGGCGAAGTTGAAAGTGATGTTGTTGAAAGCGATGTTTCGGATGAGGGCACCCCACAACCAACGAATATTCCAAGCAAATCAGCAAATTTTTGGGAGGAGTTTCGTCTAATGAACCTGACATCAAATCAACAAAATTGGCAAATCGACAGAGGCCGAGGAAGGGGACGTGGACGAAGCTTCACAGGACGCGGCAGAGGAAGAGGCAAAACTTTGCCATCCACAAGCAAACCAGGAGGGGTGGATGGCGGAAAAGCAACAACAACCCCAATGGGAGTGGAAACACGGGGGCAAAAGAGACGAGGAAAATGAATGACTGCAGGAATGTGGTAAATCTTTCCCTACGCTCACTAAGCTCTGCTGAACTGGAGGTTTTGCAATATGGTCTTTCCTTCTGCCCTTCCTCTAACTTTTCCTACTCCCAAGAAAGAATTGATTTATTTTACTTTACTCGCAAATTGCGTTTACATAAATGGCACAAATTGAAAGTAAAAAATGTTGTGGCTCCTAGTACACTTTCCACATGTTTACCGGTAAATGAAACCATTAATGAAGTGAATACTCTAATTGCTCTTAAAGAATTGGATTACGACAATGTGGAAGTAGGATCGATTAGTGCACAAACATTGGGCTACAAAACGGATCTTAACTGTCCCAACCATTTTAAACCAAAATCCATTTTTAATCCAACATTGCCGCCTTGTGGCATTGATATCTTTGAAACCTTGGTAATCAATGACCTCAAAAAGCTGGCGAAAAAGAAGAAATGGTTTGTTGACAATCTAACTAAAGGACATAGACTGGCAATCAAGTCTTTACAATCAGATAGAAGCATTGTGATCCGTCAGTCAGATAAAGGCGGGAACGTTGTTATTCTGAATGTGCAGGATTACATACAAGAAGGGTTGAGACAGGTTAATGATCAAGGTTGCTATGAGCAAGTACCAATCAGTGCCATAGATGAGTCTAATGTCATATTTCACAATATGCTCAAAGAATGGCATTCTAAGGGTATTTTAGAATGGGATGAATATTCCTATCTTATGAATCGTAATCCCAAAATACCCATTCTTTATTTATTACCCAAATTGCATAAAAATTCTATCTCCTCGCCTGGGAGACCAATTGTCTCTTCAATAGGTTGTCTAACAGAGAACACTTCCAAATACATTGATTTTTTCTTGCGTCCATATGGTCAGACTATGCCTTCTTATTTAAAAGACAGCAAAGACTTTCTGAATAAAATCAAAGATGTCATGTGGCAGGACAGTTTCCTGTTAATTTCCTTGGATGTTTGCAGCCTATATACATCTATCTTACATGTGGATGGTTTAGAGGCGTGCAAACAATTCTTGGATACTAGGTCCGTTTCATTTTTGGAACACAATGAGATGGTTGTACATATGATGAAATTTTGTCTGGAGAACAATTTTTTTATCTTTAATGATAAATTTTATAGACAAAAACAAGGCACAGCCATGGGCACCTGTTTTGCTCCCAGCTTTGCCAATCTTTTTATGGGCTGCTGGGAGCAGCAGGTGTCCAGAACTGATAAGTTATACCACAGCCATGTGAAAATATGGCTGCGGTATATTGATGATTTGTTCATTATTTGGGATGGCTCTCGTGAACAAGCTGAGAATTTCATCTCCATTCTGAATATGAATACCAAGAATTTGAGATTTGAGGGTACAATCAGTAGTCAGAAAATTCAGTTTTTGGATTTGGAAATTGAAGCAGTGGACAAAAGGCTATGTTCTCGACTGTACCGTAAGATTACTGCAGGTAACACTTTGTTACACGCAGAAAGCAATCATCCAAAAAATCTGATTCGCAGCATCCCGTATGGGGAATTTCTTCAGGCTCGGAGAAATTGCAGCACGGATGCTGATTTTAAAGGTGAAAGTGACTGCATGACGAAAAGATTTGTAGAGAGAGGTTATAAATTAAATGTGATACAAGAAGCACTCTCAAAGGCAAAGCGGTTCACACAATCTGAATTGTTGAAACCAAAAGATATAGTGCAGGAGAAGGATGGTCAGGCTGTGAGATTTATTTCTACTTTCAACTCTAGCTCTTATGATGTTAGAAATTGTCTAAACAGACATTGGGAGATCCTGAAGACTGAGTCCACATTAGAGGATATAGTAGGAGATGCTGCAATCGTCACCTACAGAAAAGCGAATTCTCTAAAAGATAGACTATGTAGCAATGATGTACCTGGCACTAAAGGATCTAACATGGACATTCAAGGTTTTTTCACATGCATGTCATGCAAGGCATGCAAAACTAGCTCCAATGTGAAAACAGTACATTTCCCAGTCTCTGACACCAATAGACGCATTGAGAAACATCTAACATGTCTGTCGGATTATTGTGTCTATGTGTTGATGTGCCCTTGTCCTAAGAAGTATGTTGGCAGCACCATGTTTGCTGCTAAGAAACGTAGTTTGGAACATATGAGGGCAATTCAAAACAAAGATAAATTGTCCCCTATTGCCAGGCACTTTGAAGAGTTCCATAAAAGTAATCGCAACCTGTTAAGATTTTTTGTCTTAGACCGAATTTTACCCTCCAAGAGGGGTGGCGACAGAATTCGTAAATTACGCCAACTGGAGTCCAGGTACATTATGGAGCTCGATACTAAGATTCCAGTGGGTTTAAATTCGGAGGAAGAACTGTCTTGGCATTTGGGAGATAAAACTTGAAATTCAGAGCGTAGGTTAATTTTTTGATCCCTATTATTTCTTTTTCTCCTTGAAATTTCAGGGGTTACAGTAAGACTTTGCTGCTTCTAAAAATCCAATAACTAGGTCTCCAGTTCCTGGCTTTTATGCGAATGTTCTGAACCTTATTGTCCTATCTCCATTCTGTTTCTCCTTGTCTTTCTGTTAGGCCGCTATAACATTTTAGTATAGAAATATGTAATGGTGGGTTAGCTCTAATGTTTTCCTCCTTTGAGTCTATATTGATCCTGTCTAGTTGTTTAGCATCGGTGCTACACTTTGATATGAGAGTACTAATCTGATTGACGGTTTGCTTTGTTTGCTATCTCCACTTTGCCATGTTTAGGTGATCCAAGAAGTAGAATAAAGGATGAAAGAGGCAACTATCAAGATTAAGAGTCAGAGAAAGAAGTATAAGTACAAGAGTCAGATCAAGAAGTATAAGAATAATTGCTGGCCCACTTGGGCTAGTCACATACACATGTATGTGTGGATATATACATATTTTGAATAATTTTGCATAATTCGCAATTTTGAATTTGGTTTATTTCTTTATATTTCTTATACTCTTGTATATTGAAGTAAGATGAAGTATTCAAACTGACCATTATGAAATGTGATACATAAGCATAAAATGCAATGTTGAAATGTTATAACCACATGGATATTCCCCTTTCAGCAATTTTGTTAACGTTTATCCACTTGGATAGTATATCCTTTTCACTAATTATGTTAACATTTACCCACTGGGGTAGGATGTGAATATTTTGTGAACTCTAAAGCTTTACACCTATAACGATGTTTTGAGGCAATTAGGGGCATTGGATTGAGTTCAAGAACAATGCTCGATGAATTTGCAGCTGCAACAATTTCATTAAAAAAGTATCGACTTATAGAGTTAAGATATAGCAGGCAAACGAGCAGACTTTAAACGCTATTGGCAGATTGCAATTCATGCAGGAATATGAATTAATATTATTTACGTTCTCGCCTCTGTTCCCTTTTGAATGTATAACTTTATTGAGGTATTTTTTTGTTGAATATGACAGAATGCCTTTACCGTTTCAAGATGGCCGCCAAGCCGCCAACCAGGAGTATATGCAAACTTTTGTCCTCTCTTTATGTTCTTTTACGCCAGACTTGTGCGTGGTGCCGATGCCTCTTTTTGTGTGAATGTATTTAACTGTTGAATTTGAACAGATACTTACCCGTGACCAAGACGATATGTTCGTCGAAACGCGTTGGGTATTCTTTGGCTTAAAAGCACATTAAATCTTCGTGATTGAATTTGGAAATGCTGTTTCTTGCTTGGGGAGGAGTGCATCCGTGTATGTTATACACTTGGTGAGACGTTTATAAATACAGGACTTCCTCGGACCCTGTTCTATATATATATATATTACCTACTGGCGGTCGCCAGTAGGTAGTTATAGTTAGGACCACGTGTCCATAGGAAATCCGCAACATTCTATTTTGAATAACTTTGGCGCCGGTCGACGAATCCTCGCGAATTTTTCAAAATAGGTGAGGCGCTACGCTCCGCTCCTACCCTGAAAGTCTCGGGGGGATTCGTCAAGCGGGGGCTGAGATAAAAGGGGGGTCCCAAAACGCGTTTTTCCCATGCATTTTTCCGTAGGACCTTTAGACAGGGCTACAGCCCGAACGGCTGAACAGAATTACTAGAAATTTGGCAGAGAGGTAGTCCTCAGGTCAAGGAAATGCCTTTTGTAGGTTTGGTGTAAATCTGTTCAGTAGATTCTGAGAAAATAGCCTTTAAATCAATATATATATCTGAGCCAGCTTACGGTGCGCTGATTGGCTCTTAGATCTTAGTAAACATTCGAATCGGCCGAAACCAGGAAGCGGCGGCCGCCATTTTCTCTCTCGCACTGAGAGTTAGGTTTTAAAATAAAGCCCAAAAACATGTAAAGGGGCTGTTTAGACAGCTCCCACACACATAGCCATGTTGAGGGAGTCCCCAAAGATCCCCCAAGGGCAAAAATGTAATTTTTATTTTTTCGCTAATTTTGCCGATTACGCTTACCGTACGCGTACGGTAAAAAATTATATAAAAAACAAAACTATCCACACTCTCCCCACCCCGTGTGCAATTGGTGGCCGAAGGCCACCAATTGTGCAAGGCTTAGAAGAGGTATAATATTTTTTTTAAAAATAATAAAAGAAAAAATTATCCACACTCTCTCCACCCCGTGTGCAAATGGTGCCCGAAGGGCACCATTTGTGCATGGCTTATAAAAATTACGAAAAATTACAATATTACCTTTCAAAACGAAGTGCATCATATGTCCTCCATGTGCGCACGGTGCGCGAAGCGCATCGTGCGTACATGGCCCATCTAGCGTAACGTGGGCACGCGGTGCACGTAGCGCACTGCGTGCCCACCATGCGTGCATGGCACTAACTGCGTAAAGTGGGCGCGCGGTGCGCGAAGCGCACCGCGTGCTTACTGTGAGCGCATGGTGCGCGAAGCGCACCGTGCGCGCACGGAACAAACTGCATTAAGTGGGCGCGCACGCCACGAATGGCGTAAAGTAACTTAGCATTTAAAAAAACGTACAAATTCACTGAAAAAACCATAGGTTTCACACACGTTATAGTTAGGAATTAGCATTTAAAAAACCTTGCAAATTCACTGAAAAAACCATAGGTTTCACACATGTTATAGTTAGCGGGTATTTTACTGATAAAAAACCAGTGAAATTCCCCCGTTATAGTTAGTGCAGGCAACTATAACTCACGCGACCGCAATCTTCTGCTGATGACATATGTGTCTTTATGAAAAAAAAATATTTGTAATATATGTATAGCTAAAAATGTATGGAAGAAGACATGGGCAAATAAGTGTCTAAATACAGTATTAGCATCAGCAGAGGATTGCGGTCGCGTGAGTTATAGTTGCCTGCACTAACTATAACGGGGGAATTTCACTGGTTTTTTATCAGTAAAATTTCCGCTAACTATAACATGTGTGAAACCTATCGTTTTTTCAGTGAATATATATATATATATATGATTCCTGGAACTGCAGCTCCCAACATTCATCACTCTTGTCAAGTTGGGTAAGTAACTCCCATCGGCTACCATCGTATCTCAACATGAAGACTGGATTATTGTTGGGAACGTAGTTTGTCTGGGCGGCAAAAACACAACGTTGCTGCTGGAATAATTTTCTTTCCGGGCCCCCAAGAAGCCCAACCACATAAGTCCATATTCAACATTCCCTTAAACCACGTATACAGGGATCCTAGTTCCTCCGTGAAATCACGGACTGCTGTCTGCAGCGGTGCTGTGCTGTGCGTGGATGCGCTGGGCCAGAGTACTTCCAATACCTTGGATCCTTAGTTTGTGCCGAAGCTGCCCTTATGACTCTGGCCACTTGATAGGCGGGTCTCCTCCAACGCGCCCGGGGCTAGCGTGGAAATATAACAAAAAAGATTCCTGCGATGTGAAGAACCAGAGGGACACAGTGGGGATACCAAGGAGGAAATTTATTTTAGTAATGGCATGATGTGTTTCGGACATGAATGCCTTTCTCAAATGCCTGCTGCAACAGAGTTATTCCTGCCAATCCACTTTGAAATAGTTCTAGTCGTTCTGCCATTGGTTGCAATCCAGGTGGGCCGGGTTGAAATTCTACACAACACTGCAGCTGCATCGGCGAACTGCAGCTCCCAACATGCAACACTCTTGTCAAGTTGGGTAAGTATCTCCCATCGGCTATCTCATCATGAGGACTGGATTATTGTTAGGAACTTAGTTTGGCTGGGTGGCGAAAACACAACGTTGCTGCTGGAATAAATTTCTTTCCCGGGCCACCAAGATGCCCAACCGCATAAGTCCATATTCAACATGCCCTGAAACCACGGATACAGTGATCCTAGTTCCTCCGTGAAATCACAGACTGCTATGTATATATTTATATTTCTTCACTGAAACAAAGGTTACAGGGATGTTATAGTTGTGCTCAGATTTCACTCCTATAAAGCCTTAGAAATTTAGCAGTTTCAGTTACCTGATCTAACCATAACTTACACACCCGCAATGCACTGCTTATGACCTCACATAAAACATCACTCATGACATGGTCAGTGACATCACTGATGTTTGTGGTACTTATAAATGCGATATATTATGATCAGCAATTGTTGGTGATACCCGTGGCAGGTTGTGAGCACATCATCCACTAGGTTAGGAAACAGAGGGCATGATGTACTAATTGATTTACAGTTGTAAAAGTCAGGTTTGAGCCTTTGTGACCTCAAAATGGTATTCAGTAACGTTATCATATCGCAATTTATGTTTCAGACAGAATTCAGAATCGGTACTTGGAAGGTGGGTGTAAAAAGTGCCCCTTCCTTAACTTATGTATTAATGTTTTGTGACTGAAATCTGGTTGCAAAACTTTAATATTTTACCACCAAATCCAAATTGGTGGCAACCCATTCCCCTAGAGACCCCTTCCCATCTCTGAATGTCAACAAAAACATTTGCGGAGCAGCCAGTGATAAACGTTGTTTGTAAAATTATTAATTTTCTCTTTAAAACACATCAGGAAAACAGGAAGCATTAAAAAAGACTACTTTATTTAAAACAAATCACAGACATGGTTGTAATGTACGAAACCTCAATAAATCAAGATTAATTTATTATAAGTTGAAACACAATATGCAGAAGAGAGATAATGTGCTGACTCTAGTAGCTCCTGGTGCTCTAAAACACAATAACAGCAGCTGGAGGAATGAGCTCTAGAACACAATAACAGCAGCTGAAGGAATGAGCTCTAGCACACAATAACAGCAGCTAATGGAATGGAAGTGAAAATACAAAAGTAAACACCTATTAACACAATGAGTTACATATAATTAAAGGAGGAATACAAAATAAATATAATATAATAATAATAATGCAACTCATAGCATATATACAGTACCTCAACAATAGTGTACTGATCCCAGCAGGCCACTATGCCTGTGACTCTAACCAATCGTAATAGATTTCAATTTGAGACCGGGCTCATGTATATTAATGAGGTTGGTTGAATTGCAACCCATTACCTTTCAGTATTTTGTAAACCAGCCTATTAATACATAGGTTGGTTCACAAAATACCAATGTATTTGGTTGGAGTTGATGTGTAAATTGCACTCAATTTTACCGAATCCAAATTAGTAGATTCCTAAAAAATTCTATCAAAAAATGTAAATCGTTATTTGATGCAATTTAGGGTTTCTTATTAGGATTTTTTGTACATCAGGACCAGAGTCCAGATTGTTCAGCGATCCTTTCAAAGGGCCTCCTTCAGCGAATAATATTTTTCTCTCAAACATATAACATAGATCCAGATTTTATAAAACAGCTCACTAACTTCCTTTTCAGTCCATTTTCCACAGAATGTAAACTTTTTAAACGGGATTCTCAAAGGGTGAAAAGTGTTAATCTTATATCATTTTTTTTCCAGTAAAGTCTGATCAATCTATTCTGTCCTAATCAATGTTGAACAGATCTTTGTGCCAGGCCTAGCCTCGCCTTATCCGATCTGACGTCATCCCTGCTGCTTTTCGTCCAGCTAATGCTTATCCCATCAACTGCCTGAACAATCTCAGTTATGGTCCCATTAGGACAGTGTTTGCCTTCAGGGATAGATCCAGATGAAGGAAGAATTCTAAAGAGGCAGATTAATCTCTGTGCAGCACACAGTGCAGCCGGAGCCCTCTGCTCCATTTATTACCAGAGGGAAAAAACAACCCCGTGATGGATTTTATATGTTTAAACCAATGGACCAATTTCATGGGTTAGGGCGCTAATGAAAACAATGCTGGTTTCAGTGAAATTGAAAGATGTGGAGCTTATGTGCTCTGACTTGTAATGGAAACTGCAGTGTTAGATTACTTACTGAAGTCCTTGGTTATGGAACTGTGGCTTATGAGAGCATCTCACCCAATTCTATATTTCATTCAAGGAATGACACTGGTTTTGTGTATTTTTATTGATTTCAAATTAGATTATGACTAAGCCCCACTCCCCCCCAAATGCATCTGATTGACTTTGGAAAAGATAGTGGACAAACGACAATACTTCATTAATTAGTGGTGCACATTCAACCCATGACCACGCTGTTACTTGCATTTACATATATTTGCTCAGAAATAGATGTATTTATTGCGTGAAAAACAATGAGGAACATCCATTGCTCTAGGTTGTTCCAAGACTGAAACCTAGACGAGATTCAGAATAATATACACAACCGAATGTTGCACAATTGAAGCGAACAATGTAAAATAAAGTCTGATTATTAGTTAGGACATTGAGCAGGATCAAACTTTCAGTTGGTACTTTGTGTTCTCATTATGCTTGGTACCTTCTACTAGTAACACATCATTTGACTTTTTTTTACGTATTGTGGATGACTCTACATTACTACAAACCTTTGTCTTTTTTCTGGACAAATCATTCTTGAAGCACTCTCCAACGCATGAAATATGTCAACTTTCACCGCAGAGTGCATTCACACTGATACAGAGGTCCAGCATTAGGAAAATAAATAACAATGAAACGTTTGATCCCGGCAAAAGTCGATTGATGCAGCCTAACTTTGTAGTAATCATTTTATTGTGTCTCTTCACTTACTTAAAAGATTGTGCAACAAATATTTGGTTTAATTTTTTTACCTGGAGAAGAAACTGGGGCCTGAATTAAATTTTTCACTTCTGATAGTACGGAATAAACTATTTGTAGAAGCATCATGGATCTTAGTTCTCACTGATTTCTCCTAGGAGTATACATTATGTAGGCAGTCCATCTGTCCTCTTCCTATGTAAGAAATATTGCAAACTACTTTACACACACTGAGATCTATTCCAGAGTTCTTATCATGACTTTGACAATATTATGACATTCTTCTTCCACTATCCATCAACTGGGGGGGTTGTTTGGTCTGGCACCTAGATGTGCTCTTTTCAAGAACTCCAGTTGTCATGCGCCTTGTCACACACGCAATTTCATGAATACTTTCAATTGCATCATGCGCTAGGAACATACATTCTCCAGGGCGCGACACTCCCTGAATTCAGTCCCCTAGAGGTGAAAATCCTGATGGGTGCACTACCAAAGAGGGGGCATCTCCCACATTTACAGTTCCTAAGTCATTAACGCGACTAACACATTGACACATCTGCGGGCTCAATGGGAGGAGTGGGTGGGACAGTTGGAGGATGACGACTGAAAGGATGGTATGATGGCCTCCCCACACTATCACAATATCCTCAAAATGGTGACTGGTCCAGGCGTATTCTTATATGGTCCATACCTCACCCGCACCTTCTCCCCAAAACACACCTCCTTCCAAGCCTGACATGCTTCAGATGTCCACACGCACCTGCTGACTTTTTATCATATGATCTGGACTCGCCATGTTATTTTGAGCTATTAGACCAAGGTGGCTGAAGACCTGTCAGAGGTGCTTTGGTGGTAGGTGGAACTCTTGCCAAGGTCACTTCTCCTGGCCACCTTTGAGGGTACGGTGGGCACGAGGGCTGACCGGGCGTTATTAGGAGTGGCCACCATGGTGGTAAAAAGAGACATAGAGAGTAGATGAAAGTCTCCCAGTCCACACTAGATGTTTTAGTGGCATCGTAGGGTGGACTGGTGTGATCAACAAGAAAAACTGGTGTATGAGGCCAAGGGTTGTCCCAAGAAACATACCAAGATCTGGAATAAATGGTGGGATTACTTTGGGCTAGTCATGATGTGACAATTATATGGGTAATGCCCTTTCCAGTGTGTGTATTGTGCACTTCCTGCCTTGAATGTAACAATGATGTTATACTTCCTTTTGCTAATGGCTAGCGTCAGTTAGAATTGATGCAGGATTTTGTTGGTGAGAAAAACAATATGTTGTTTATTAATAAAAAAAAGATGGCCTAACTTTATGGCTCTCTGATATTCTGCTAGTCCTGTTCAGTGAGGGTTAAAACTTCGGGGTGTTTGGGGTGAAACTCTCTTTGAATATGAGTGGGGACATACGTTGTTAGTGGTCTTCCTGATGCATTGTTGACTGACAAGTGAAATGAAGCAGAGCATTATACACTATCTGTGGTATGAGTGTATGACACTTTCAATTTTGCTCCAAGGTAACATGAGCAGTATCCTGTGTGTGTGGGGGCAGGGGGTGGACCCTTTGTCACTCAGCATTGGAAAAGCAGGAGGTGGCTGCTAGATGTTTGGCATTGTTGATGTGTATTTTGCTATGTTTTTAAAAAAACCTTTGTGTTGTAAATGCAAAAATATTTAATAGTCTCCAAGGCACACTTTGCCTTAGCAGTCTCTGGCAATGAAGGGAAATGCTTTATGTGGATGTGCTCCTCGTGAAAAGGGAAAATGCTGTCAATCACAGTGACGTTAGCCAATGGTTGAAGTGGGCGGACCCACTGCCCCATGCTACTTGCAGTAGTGGGCAGAAGCATAATGTGAATGACACAATATTAGATGAGTAGATGAAGAAAGTTGACTGAACGTCCTCCAAGTCTACCATACATATATTTTGGTAAAATCAAAAAGGTCTTGGCTAATGCCAGACTTAATAATGACCATGCTGAGAATAAATAAAGACTTGCTTTCAGCTTTGACAGAAGTTCTGCGTTTTCTGGAAGCCTAGTTTCCACTTCTCATTGGCCTAGCTTTACAAATGCTCAACCAAATGGAGAAGGCATTGGGGACCTACGTGCAAATGTGAGCTATTACTCTCAGGACCTCTCCCTACCTTCCTGTCTCAGGACCTCTCACTAAGCAGACCCAACCTCTCATCTGCTTGCCTTTCTGGGTGCTGACACTCAGGCCACCACTGAGTACAGGAGAGTGCGGCATACTGCAGTTCTCTACCCACAGAACCCTTTGTAGACCTAGCACCCAGGCATATATTATTTAATCTTTGACTTGCTCCTCGCCCAGTGCTTGGATCAGAAGACAAAAGGGAATGCCTTCATGTTTAGGGGAAGCACCACAGTGTCACTAGGTGCACTACCATTTCCCAGGTAAGTAGGGATTTGAGTTCTGAGGTTGAAAACGAGAGCTAGATAGCTAGAGAGAGAGTGAGAGAGATTTTTGTTGTGTGGTTTTGTCTGTATCTATGGATGCATGTCTTTCTCTGAAGGGTATCCCTGGAATTATTGTGGAAATGCCATGGTATAGTGGTGTCAAACTTTGGAATCATGGTGGCCATCTCTAGCATTATGCTGGCCCTCTGGCCTACATAACTTGGCCTGCCACATGCAGTCATTCTATGTATTATGGAGATAATTGCCAGCATAATGGTAGCCATCAACATCATAGTACAGTAGCCATCCTCGAAATATTGTGACCCTCCATGACATTCTTGTGGCAACATTGGCACAACGGTGAATCTGGTATACAGTTGGCATTCTTTGCATATTGCACCCACTTTGGCATTATGATATATTCATGGAATAAAGGTTACCCTGTCATATTGTTGCTATCATTAACATAATGATCACTGGCAAAGTGATAGCTATTCCAGGATAATTTCAGCCTAAGCTTCAGGAATGATGGTGATATATATTGCACAACGATGGTCCTAATGTAATTATGGGCTCCCATAGCATTTGGCACTCATAATTGGCATCTGGCCTACTCTGGCGTCCAATGGCTACCCCTGGCCTATAGTAGGCCTTCCCTGTGTGGATGGCGATACAATGCATGGGTATGTGAGTCACAATAAGTCCATGCTACAACAGAACACATAGGGCCATATTCACAAGGGGTTATCGCCAAATTAACTGCACTTTATCGTAGCCAAAGTCGTGATAAATTTACCTCCCCCTTTTTTTTGGGGTTTGTAATTTTCTTTTGTTTGAAATTTACCTCCCCATTCACAAGCTGGTGCTAACAGCCCACAGCACCAGTTTACCCACAATAGCAGCTGCAAAAAACAGCACCACAGAGGACCTCCGCAACTATCGCTAATGAGATGCAGAGTGGGCGTTCCCGTGCCTAAAGCTGCGACCACACCACTCCTCATCATTCTCAACGACCAGACAGACCGGCGATAAAAACACAAAACAGGCGATAAGGCGCATTAGCACCAGGAAAGTGTAACAGATGTCAAGGAGCCACTCATCATGCGGCCCGGACACCCAAGAGGGCCACAACACCCACCAACACCACCCCAGGACCCCACCCCACACCCGGAACACCCCCCCCCAGACAACCGCAGATGCAGCGCAGACAAAGACAGCAGACTCCCAGGAAATGCACCAGCCTCACAGGCCCAACATCTGATAATGTCACCGTCCACTACAGGCTGAAAGGAACAACCATCCTACGCATCTTGTCCATCATCACCTAACAGGCCTACAACACCAACATAGCGGACAACCAACATCCCACCCCACACCAAGCTGCTGATTGGCTGCACCTGTTGGCCCCTGGCATCCCCCAAACAACACCCGCCAGAGTTGGAGGAGTCTCACTGCCAGCCACATCCAAGTCCCCCACACCTTTCCTGGACATCACCATCACCCTGGTACCCCAGTCCCCATAAGTCCAACACAATGCGCAGGATACGCTGGAGACCAAGCAAGGACCATACACCATAGCAGGATGCACACACGTGTTGGGAGCAATCCAGAGCACACATGTCATACCCGTGCCCCCTGCCGACACAGCACACAATCACCGCAACAGAAAGCACATGTCTCACATCAATGTGCAGGCAACAACGGAACACCGTGGAACCTCGAACAATGTCGCCTCTAAATACCCAGGCACTGTGCACGATTCCTTCACCCTCCGACAGTCCATCAGCAACCAGCCTACCCAGGATGGCAACAATGGAAATGTACAGACCCATGGCAAGTTTCAAATGGACACCCTACTCACCTCAGCACCACAACCATGCAACTCACAACTTTGGCAATGCACACGTCACAAAATCACTACCAACATGCACAACAACATGACCACCCACCAGACACGACAGAACAACTCACAATGGCTACCTGGCCAAGCCGCCGTGAACATGAGCCATCAACTGCATGGCACCTCAGCCACACAACATCCGAATGTGGGGAGAGGTGGCAACCAGACATGTGTGAAGGATGCAGTAAAATCATGATTGGGAAAGTACACAATGCCAAGAGCGGCGGAGATGTGCTGGACAGACCGCAGTATGCAGAACACACCCATATCCATGGTGACACACACCTCTGGTGTATGGAGTCTAAGGGACAGTGGATGCAACCATTTCACCCCAGCCAGTAGGGGACCTTGCGGAAATGTTGCCTGTTACGACCCCAAGCGTGACCGGAGTGGGATGGCCCGGCAAACGCCACGCCAGCGTAGGGGTGTGAATAAAAAGCACGTAGCCCTGGGCGTGGTCCTCTTCGGGAAAGCACAACGTCTCTGCCAGGGCGGCGCCTCTCACCCCGCCATGAGGCCATCCTTGTGAGCGGAGTTGCCTGCGATGCCGTGCACCTGCCGGGCCCCGGCACGCTGGACCACAAACCCATCAGGCCCGCCCCTGCGCATCCAGGCCACACTGATCACTTGCCGACACCGGCGTGTGTCAAGGAGGGCCCACCACATGCCGGCGCAAGCTCCAAGCCCAAGGGCCGCAACCTTGGCAGCCTCCTCAGTCCATCACGGCCTCCACGACACAGGCCCACTTGAGTCCTGTCCCGTTGACGTACTCTACTGCCGCCTTCAAACTACTCTTCAGCCCAGTTGGTCACATGTGTGAAAATGTGTCCAGATTCATGAATGGCAGTGACCCCAGTTCCGGGCCAGCGGCCAGCGGCCACAGCACCAGACCCACCCCGATCAGTGAGGCATAGTTCCATATGGGCTATTTGCGACACGTTGTGCCACTAACCCTGTTCAACGACCAGCATGCGACACGTGGTGCCACTAACCCTGTTCAATGCCAGCCTGCAACACGTGGTGCCACTAACCCTGTTCAACGCCAGTCTGTGACACGTGGTGCCACTAACCCTGTTCAACGCCAGCCTGTGTCACGTGGTGCCACTAACCCTGTTCAACACCAGCCTACGATATGTGGATAGGGACCAGGACTACCCTGCGGACCAGTAGGTCTCAGATCTAGCACCTAGGCGCAAAGCACGAATGGCAGAGTCCACACCAGTGGTTGCACAGAGAGGAGTAAGAGGAAGATGCAGCTCAGGCCGGACGAAACCCGGGTCAAATACACGGAGGTGTCCCAACACGTGGTGCCAATGAACCTGAACTACGCAGGCCGGTGGGGCCATCCAACCTATGCCGGCGACACTCGGTGAATGGGCCGTGCTGACTGCTGCCTCAGGCCTACACCACGGTCAGGTAGGTCACAGATTTGGAACTGAACATCGGTTATTCAGAAGGCAGAATACATGTCATCGCATGCACTGAGAGGTGTAAGAAGATGACCCGTTGCAGTCCGGAGGGATCAAGATCATCGTTATGGAGGTGATCAAACACTACCGACAAATGCCCTTGTGTCACTAACTCTGTGCCTCGCCAGCCAACGACACGTGGCTGTGGGCCACTGCTGACCACTGCCTCCGGCCTACACTGTGGTCCAGTAGGTCACAGACTGTTCATTTTGCAATGGCTGAGTTCATATCAGCGTACCGCCATCATCACAGACAGCATCCCTTCTCAGTCCCGGTGCCACTAAGTCTGTTCCCCGACAATCATGGACACTCTCTGGTCGAACTTTGGTGGTGTCTGAGTCTATGGCCTAGGGGGCAGTTTTCATCCTCATGTAGTTGATACCTAATTGGTGGTGGTAATGAGGCTGTCGCATTCCGCTCCTCCATTTGCTGCTTCCGGATAAAATCAAACCTTTCAGCATCATGCCCTGGAGGACACCTTCCACTGTCCCCCGATACCCTCTGCAACATACACCTCGGACATTGATGGTGACCCGCTCAGGTCGCATGGCCCATCTGACTGCACCGCAAGTCACCATCCCGTGGCTGGGTGCCTGTGCTGGCCGCTGTGCATCCAGGGCCACTAACTCTGTGCTAGTCAGGTCCGGGACCCCTTCTTCTGAGAAATTGGATGGCCCCTGAAGCGTTGGCCTTGGGGTCATCAATGCCATTTCTCTGTGGCTCTGCACTGTACGCAGCCTCCGGGCCCAAGAGCATCCCAGCAGGGCTCACATACGAAATCAAGTCCTGACCGGCACGGACGTGGTATCACTGCAGGAGGCACATGCCACCACCACAAGGACCACCTCCAACAGCCATCTGCCACAGTCGACACGGTGGTCCTGACAGACTTACGGAGTTGCTCAGACCTGTCATGGATGCCATCATCTGCCTGATACCCTGCTCAGCACTCAAGGTGCCAGTGACTCAGTGCACCGCAAGCCATTGTCCGTTACTAATTGACATTTGTGCTGTGGAGATGTTGCGCAGCAATGTCACCTCATGCAGTGGGGAAGAACTGGGACTATGATGAGTAAGATGTGTCAAGTGTGCGGACGGGAGATGGCACAGACAATGGGAGAGCAGGAGGCAACATCCCCAATGCAGGAATGCAGACTGGAGGTGGTAGTCGAGCCACACACCCGGAACCATTACTGGGTATTGCACTGTGGACTGTACACGCAACTGTCCCCTCAGACAGTGTGGGAGACCTGGGACATTGAAGAGGAAGTTGATGCAGGTGTAACACACCCCACTGCATCTGCATCAGGACTAACACGAAGGGACACAATTCTAGCATTACCTTCACATGAGCGCGCTCATCTCTGGTGCCCCTACCTCAGTTCACTGCAACTCGCAGAACCTCCTGACTGAATTTCGGGTGACCTCTGTCCTTACTCCGGCTTCCTCCATGTTGCTGTGCAGTTGACTCGGTTATGCATGTGTTTTCTGTTTCCGTTGCACTGGTGTCCAATGTTCAAGTTGTTGCCAGCACCAAGCATTCCTTGTGGGCTGGCTTACACTCACCCCACACACATCCAGCACAGGCGTCACTGTACATGTGGCCCTGCCAATAAAGGGATGTGCCCGTAGCCAGTTCAACATGATAACGGCGTGTGTCCCTGTGGTCTTGTTGTATGCATGAGGGCCCTGGGCCCCACAACATTACATTGTGCTGTGTACATCGGATGCAATTTGTAAGGGGAGTGTCCAGGGCCATTTTACGCAGAGCCAACATGGATGTGTGACTTCTATTTGAGCGCCCCTGCCCGTGGTTCTGTACTGTGAATGCGCATCTGCATGTGTCTCTATGGCAGTGTGGGTCTCCTTAGTGGGGTGTTGGTGGCCCCTGAAGAGTGATGGACACCTATGTATGTGTCCTGGTTCGCATTCCATGGGTTCAGCCCCCACCCACACCTATTTGGACACCTCCTTTTGGCGTGCAGGGACATGGCATTGGGGTGCGATGTGTGGGTGGGTGAAGTGTCATGAGCCAGCTGTGCTTGCGGGTGCTTCCTGCTGTGTGGTCTGTTGCAGGCTCGGTGTTCTCCTCTGAGTAGCTTGGCTGTCTGGGTCCTGGTGGGGGGTTGCGTCAGATATCCATGTGCTTTTGTAGGGCGTCGGTGTTGACAGTGTGGTGGTCCTCTCCGGCATCACTGATGTGTTGTATTCTGTGCTCTGCTGAATGTTTTGTGTGCCCCTCTGTGATGTCAAGGGGAGGTGCGTATTGACTTTGTGTTGACATATATGTTGGCGCATAGTGCAGGTTTGCATGCAGACTGTATGGTAATGTACATTGTGACTGTTTGGGGGGTGCAGGATTCTTCTGCGGGACAGTGTACATTTGGTCTACATGACGGATGTGAGGTCGTACGTGTACATTTCCATTTCACAGTTTCCGGCTCCGTCAGATGTAGTAGGCATGTGCGGAGCCAGTTGTGTTCTGCAGTGTCGGCTTTGTGCTTTGTTCCTCGTTGTCGTCAATATGGGTGTGCTGTTCATGCTATGTGTGTGTGCTGCAGTGTGCAAAGGGGATCTGGGCCATGGACCTGGGGGATTGTGGGTGTGCAGTGTGGTACACCTCATTGTGCATGTATGCCATTGTGCCTACTCCCCCCGTCCCCCCAGTCCTGTTCGTTGCACTCCCTGTTGATGTTGTGTCAGGTCCTCTCGAGCTGTGTCCGTACTCCCTACTCCTTGCACCGTCTCCACTCTGATGACTGTGGCCTGGGTTTCCTTCAGCTCCTCCACTGGCGCTGGACTGCCACCTCCTGTCGCCGTTGCTGCCTTCCTGTTGGCAGTGGGTTTGTGCCTGGTTTAGGTAGTCACGTAATGCCGGTGCCTATTGGCCTCCTAGATTGGCCTCCTCGGCACTCCGCCTGCAATCCAGGTGGTCTGCTTGTGGGTCAGTTGCTGGTAGTGTTCTGGCACCTCCGGGACGCTGGTCAAGTTTTCCTGAGGTCTGCACCCCGTCTTCCTCTCCCTCTTCTCCTTGGCCTTCCCCGGCCCAGTTGTTCCTCGCTGCTAGTCTGTGGGGGTTGTGGGGTTCGGGTTGGCCCCTGCTCTGTGTCAGGGTGCATCCATGTTGCTACGCACTTTGGAATGTTTTTGGTGTATTTTTTCTGTGGTTTTTATAGTGCATTGTTCCGCCAGACACGTGGGATTTGCAGGCCTGTGGCTGGTTTTCGCTACTTTTTGTACCGCGGTTGTCCTCATCGCATGTTTTTTTGCGTTCACGCATCGCATTTATGCGGCGTGGTGTTGATTTTGACACGGACATTTGGAGCATTGTCTGGTGACTATCGCATGCTACCGTCTTGTTGTGAATCCCACGTTGTCACTGGGTTATTTTCCTGTGATTGGCTGCGATATTGAAAGTTGTGATACACTACTCTTGCGGTAGTTATCCCACGTTCTTGTGAATATACCCCATAGGTTTTACACATGTACTTTCAAAAAATGCCAAAATGAAATTTGGGAACAAAGCTCATCTGTTTACTACAGATATACATGGATCAAAAAGCCTAATATTTAAGAATCAAAATATATGTGTTTTTAGAATAGGCTATCCTGGTGTTTCTATAAAAAGTTTATTTCACACACAAACAAAGGCTAGTATTAGTGTGCAAACGGTATCAATTTTTAGAAAACGCCAAGCTGGTGTTTGAGGATACAGGGTTTTCAGTTGAAAACAGGCTTAAGACTGGCCTTTTTCTAATAAATCATGCAGACCTGAGTGCACACATTTAATAGCTATAGCCGTCTTGGAAGTGGCATTATAGAAAAGTAGAAGGTAGAAGGTAAAAGGGAAGAAAGATGTCTTATAACTCTTGAAAAAATATATGAGGCCAAGTTAAATGGCATACCTAGCTATGTTGAAATGTCTCGAAAACATTTAAGATTTTAACAAAATTTACCAACAATACACTGAAAGCTGCACAGTATTACCATCATATTTTCCAAATTTTCCTGGGTATAGAAACCACGAGGACTCGTGCAGGGTCAGGCTTTCTCGGTGCTCCATGAAAGTATTGGGTATTTCATGGGTATCTCCTTTGATCTTATTTTTACAAATGTATTTGTGGGGATATCACACTCAACCCCCTTGGAACAATTAGAATCACTCTCTAATCCCTCAATATATTTCAACGCTACTTTTTACTCACCAGCATTTGCAAAGGACATCAGCTACCACTTTTCTTAGTTCATTGCTCTGTGATACGTCCGACTCTAATGAATAAACCGCAGGGAACATAATCAATATTACTTTCCATAATGTGCTTATAGAGGTTGGCTGTTAATTTTATTAATAGGAAGTGTTCTAATAAGATGATCTTGTATGTTTACTATACCTCTGACATGACAATGGGGACAAATTATGAAAAAACATTTATGTCAAGTGCTTAATTTGTAACTGAAAGAGTGCCAGTGCCCAAAGCCCTGCCCACAGTCGGAGCAATTAAATGTCAGCGTGCCCGAATCCTTCCCCACAAGCCCGCAGTCGGAGCAAATAAATGTCAGCGTGCCAAATAGCAAAGGTGCAGAGACTTCAATCCACCTCCTGCCTGTTTAATCCACTACTTAACACTAAGTTTGCTGCTGGTCATTCGTGTGGGGAATCCAACCCCCAGACTACACTGCCCAATGGAGGAGGGACTAGGATCTTGCTGCTTACCGCCATTGCCACCCGCTTGCACTATAAACCGACTGGAGCCATCCTGCTGCACGGGATGCTAAGTTTACTGCTGGTCCTTTGTGTGGGTGCTCCAAACCTCATATAACACTGTACTGAAGAGGTGGGGCCAGGACTTTCCCGCTTCCCACCATTGCTGCCCACATGCACTACAAAGCGCCTGGAGACATCTAGCAGCGCAGGACACTAGGTTTGCTGCTGGTCCTTCATGTGGGGATTCCAAGCCCTGGGATATCGATCAATCAATCAATCAAACAGCATTTGTAAAGTGCAACACTGTCCCCCTAGGGGTATCTGGGTGCTGTGTCTCCGTCTAAGTGCCTGGTCTTGAGTCTCTATCTGAGGTCTGCCAGCAAGGAGGCTGTACAGAGCTGGAGGAGAAGGTTGTTCCGGGTCTTGGCAATGATGTAGGAGAAGGAGTGTCCCCTGCAGCAGCTGTGACAGGTGTGGGTGTGTGTGAGGGCAAGTGAAGACAAGCTCAGGTGACTAGCAGGTTGGTGGAAGTTCAGTCGATGGGTGAGGTAGGCATGTCCTAGGTTGTGGAGGGCTTTGTAAGCGGGCGTGAGGATCTTGAACTGGCATTTCTTCTGGATGGGGAGTCAATGGAGGTCTCTCAGATGGGGGGCAATGTGGGTTTGTTTGGGGAGGTCCAGCATGAGCCTGGCTGCAGCGTTCTGTAAGGTCTGGAGCCTTCTGAGGAGCTTGATGGAGATACCAGCGTAGAGGGTGTTGCCATAGTCAAGAAGGGTGGTGATGAGGGCCTGAGTGATGTTCTTTCTGATGTTGTTTGGGATCTATCTGAAGATTCAGCAGAGCATGCAATGTGTGTGGAAACAGGAGGCGACTGCTTTGACTTGTTGTTTCATGGTCAGCGGGCTGTCGAGGATGATGCTGAGGTTGCGTGCATGGTTTGTCAGTGTGGGTGTAGGTCCGAGTTCTGCCAGCCACCAGCTGCGGTCCCATGCAGAGGTGTTCTACCTAAAGATCAATACTTCAGTTTTGTCAGAATTCAGTTGGAGGCAGTTGTCTCTCATCCATTTGGCTATGTCGATCATGGCATTCACTAGTTGGATTTGGCGTTGGAGGGGTCCTCGGTGAGCGAAAGGATCAGTTGGGTGTCCTCTGCGTAGGAGATTATGTTGAGTCCATGGGATATGATGACGTCTGCGAGGGAGGGTCATGTAGATGTTGAACAGGGTGGGGCTGAGGTATGATCCTTGTGGTACGTTGCATATGATGTCTTTGGGTGCGGAGGTGAAGGGAAGCAGTCGAATGCTCTTTGTGCATCTTGTAAGGAAGGTGGTGATCTGCTTGAGGGCGTCTTGCTCTATGCCTATGTTGTAGAGTATGTTGATGAGAGTGTTGTCGGAAATGGTGTTGAACACGCGGAGATGTTAAGAAGGATCAGGGTCACAGTTTCTCATTGGTTGAGGAGTGTTCTGATGTTGTCAGTGGAGGCAATCAGCATAGTCTCAGTGCTGTGGTTGGCACGGAATCCTGATTGTGAGGCATTCAGTAGGTGGTTAAGTTCCAGGAATTCGGTGAGCTGCTGGTTGATGGCTTTCTCGAGTACTTTGGCCGGGTAAGGGAGCAGAGAGATTGGACAATAATTGCCCTAAGGAGGCAGGGTCAGTATTTTGCTGCTTCTCACCATTGCTGCCCGCTTCCGCTACAAAGTGTCTGAAGACATCCCGTGGCCCGGGACACTAACTTTACTGCAGGTCCTTTGTGTGGGGACTCCAAGAGTACACTGCCATTTGGAGGAGTGTACAGGATCTTGCCTCTTTCCGCCATTGCAATTCACTTGTGCTACAAAGCACCTAGAGACATCCCACAATGCAGGACGCATGCTGGCTGCACCCGGGCAAAGTCCAGGCCAAGGGTAGGCCCATCCTGTGCCCATTACTGACAGGAAGATGCAGAGCAGGGCCACCCCGGTGCTCCTCGAGCAGGACTATGTAATTTTCCCCAGAAAGTGCTATGTGGGTGCATAAACTGGTTTGATTGCACCTTATTGGGTGTGTTTTCTGTCATTTAGTTTTTGCAGCAGGGGCAGAGCTGAGTCTCCCTGTCTCTGGGACTATAACAAGGTTTGCCTCAAGACTCTAGGGAAGGTCTGGGGGCCCAGGCTTCCACCTTTTACGGATAGTGTGCCTGTATTATCCGTGTATTTCTTTCTGTGATACCTTCCTGGCACCCCTGGTGGTGCAGGCCTCCGTTCTTGGGGGAGGAAAGGACGTCTCTGGGATTTGGCTAGCCGATGTTATGGTGTGATTGGGAAAAGGAAGTGGGTATTTGTATAACTCAGTCAATAGCGACCCAAGACCAGCAAATTCACACTCTCCTACCTAAACACTGCTGTGGAGGCCCTCACAGAGCAGATTTTCTCCACAGAAGAGGAGTTAGATGCCATCCAGTGCGTATCTAATGCAGTCACAAGGCAGGATTCCGTGGGGTCCACTACCGGTCCCCCTTTTAAAAGTGCTTCTAGTCCCCCCTCTATCACCCCCTTCTGGCCTATCGGCTGATACTTCTGTCCAGTCTTGCCTTTTGGCTACACCCCGGCCACCTGCTGCTAGCCTCAAGAGAGGTTTGGCCCCCAACACACAGGTCAACACATTCTACATGCAAGAACCCAGATGGAGGGGACTAGGTTAAAGGATTGAATATTGGGGTTGCACAGTAAATCCAAAGCAGTCGTAAAGGTTATAAGTGATTCTAATAAAGGTATCTGGTCCCATGGGCTGGACTCAGTAGAAGCTAATAGTTCTGAGTTAGTAGGTTTCCAACATTTGAAACAGCTTATTAAGACCAACCTCTATGATTTGGCCAGCTGTATTTCCAAGGTAGAACAGTTCTCTAGGAATCTGGGCACCTCTATAGCGGCAATACATTCCCTTTTACCCCCCCCAATAGATTGGTATAGGTTGCGGAAAACGTCCCTCAGCACCAGGTGTTACTTCTCATGCCGGTGTGGACATTGCACGATCTAGAGTGCCCCACATGTGTGAGGTTGAGAGGTGATGATGGGTGCTGGTCCTTCATTTGTATGTCCCTTAGGCAGCCCCCACCTTATCGCCTCACCTAGCTCAGCCTGGGCCCCAGCCACAAGCGGTCTCGGTTTTAAAGGTGGTTTTATTCTTTCAGAACATAAGACGCAGCGGGCCTCGAGGCCGATGGGAGGTGATCGCCCTGTTCCCACTGAACTCAGAGTGAGGACTTTGCCGCACAAGGATGTTATTCAACTCCCACCAGCCTCAACTCCTTATGTGTTGGTTTTAGCTAATGCTCCTCCCCCCTTTAATCAAGAGTCAATTGAGAGTTACCAACAACTTAAAAACAAAGTAACCAACTAGGTGTCCAGTCGAGTTGAGGTTGATCCCTCTTTTTAGAGCGCAAACACAAGGAGATGATGGACAGAGCACTGAAACTTTTTCAGACACTCACCCCCAGTCACAGATCTGAGTTGAATCCATCATCGTTCTTTAGCTCACGTCATCACCCCTGTTCAGACACAGCTATATGCAAATCAGTCTTGACCCTGTGCCTCATGGGAACTGTCCAGCCCGAACTGCCAAGCCATGTCTTCCCTGGACCAGAAACAAGGTTCCTGGGACTGGTTTCTGGCTAACAGCCCTCATCAGCCAGTCTAGCTTAAATCCAGTGGCAAAGTGAGCAAGGGACCCACGTCTGGGCATACCGTGCCAACTTAGGGTGAACAAAGTTAACACAAGGAGATGATGGACGGAGCGCTGAAACCTTTCAGACACTCACCCCCAGTCACAGATCTGGGTTGAATCCATCATCGTTCTTTAGCTCACTTCGCCACCCCAGTTCAGACACAGCTATATGCAAATCAGTCTTGACCCTGTGCCTCATAGGAACAGTCCAGGCCGAACTGCCAAGCCATGTCTTCCCTGGACCGGAAACGAGCATCCTGGGACCGGTTGCGGGCTAACAGCCCTCATCAGCCAGGCTAACTTAAATCCAGTGGCAAAGTGAGCAAGGGACCCACGTCTGGGCATACCCTGCCAACTTAGGGCGAACAAAGCAAACACAAGGAGTTGATAGACGGAGCGCTGAAACTTTTCAGACACTCACCCCCAGTCACAGATCTGGGTTGAATCCATCATCGTTCGTTAGCTCACTTCGCCACCCCAGTTCAGACACATCTATTTGCAAATCAGTCTTGAAAGTGTCTGAAAAGTTTCAGCGCTCCTTCCATCATCTCCTTGTCTTTGCTTTGTTCTCCCTAAGTTGGCAGGGTATGCCCAGACATGGGTCCCTTGCTCACTTTGCCACTGGATTTAAGCTAGCCTCTTATAGTCTGGCAAGTAATACCAGAAAGAGGAATTTAAAAAAGGAGCTCTGGGACAGTTTACTGGAGCTATATAAGTCTCGGGACAGTGTAGCATTTTGGAAAGTTATTAACCATCCTTTGTTCTTTCCTAAACAGGCATCTACGCAGGCACTCACTAATACCTCCCAAGCTTGACACAACAACTTTGAGGCCATTTATGAGTTTGATAATGTCGAGAATCCACCAGACCAAGGCTGTTTCGACACTGGCTTGTGCTTTGAGTGGGGGGAAGATAAAAAAAAGCCATCCTGTCCCTCCCAGATAGCAAGGCCCCAGAATTAGATGGGGTACCAGAGGACTTGCTTAAATCAGAAGTGGACCTTTGGGCTCCCATAGTGACCCAGCACCTTAATGCTGCTAATCGTAGTTTGCTTCTTTGTAGCTGGTGCCAACCCATTATCATACCTAGTTTTAAAAAAAAGGGCCTGAGATCCGACCCTGCCTGTTTTCACCCAATTTCTTTGGTGGATAGTGAGCTCAAAATTATAAGATGGGTCCTCTTGGACCGTTTAACCACATGCGACAAAGACAATATTGTGCTCTTGGAGATCCAATCTGGTTTAGGGCAGGGCAAGGAAATGTAGAACAGAACTTGAACCTCTTCCTGGTGATCTCCAAATACACTAGGACAAAGGGAGAGACAAATCATTTGGCCTTCATGGACCTCAGCTCAGCCTTTGATAGGGTTAACAGAGCTAAACTCAAGGCCGCGCTGGGGTCCATGGGGGTAGAGCCCATGTTGATCACCTCCTTGCGTGACCTTCACAAGGGACTTACGGCATCCTTGAGATTTGGGACAAAAGGAGAACGTACCAAGCATTTTAGTCTGAAGAGGCGGGTCCATCAGGGGTGTATACTGCCCCCTTACTCTTCATCCTTTACATCCATGTGCTGGAGACAGCCCTTCCACTCTGGGATTGGACACACCAAGCCTGGGGGGGCGTCCACTGTCAGCACTCATATTTGTGGATTATGTTGTCCTAATATCACGTACAGCTATGGGATTGCAGCATCTTCTAGACTAGTTTGTCTACTTCATGGATGACCTCAACTTGTCAACCAGCTACACCAAGTCCCATGGTGATCGGTCCCAGAAAATCCAGCGCAAAAAAATGTATCACCAAAGGTCATGATATTAGTAACTTTGAGCACTTTTCTTATCTGGGGATTTTACTGGACTCACATCTTTCATGGCGACCCTTACTGCAAAAAAATGGAATTCTGTTCAAAAGGGCAATTAACGGCGTCAATTCATTCACTAGATGTTTTGGCCAATTCCACACAGAATCCCTCACTCAAAGTTCATAAGGCCAAATGTATCTCTGTGGCTTATTTTGGTGTGAAATTTGGGGGTATGCTCTGATAGCCCCATTACAGGTAGTTGAGCACAAATGCTCAAGAGGACTCCTAAAAGATCCAGAAGGAACTGGATGTGAAGTAAATTGGTTTATTCCCCTTGCTCTATGGCTCTCTATCTGGCTCAAGGAGGAGCTCAAACTCAATAGAGCACTCATACGTTATTGTTTAATCCTGGACAATTGGTCTCAAAGTCCCTGGATATTATTCATTAAAAGCACTTTTTCATGACCTGGAATGGATCATGAAGGGGGATATAGTATGGTTGAAGCATGCCTTTCTCTCTAGGATGACAGCTGAGAGCAAGTCCTCCGCTCTAAGCAAACACTCAATGTGTCAATTTTTTATGGTCAAAGCAGTTATGGGATGGAACAATATTTAAACTGGGGGATGGCTAGCTATCATCATAGGTTGTTAACCTATTTTAGACTGAACTTGTTCCACCATTTGTTTCTCCCTAAGGGTTGTTGAACTAAAGTATCTGAATTACAACCCTGTATTTTCAATAACACCTCCTTGCCAGACACTTTTCATATTGTCATGATTTGTCCTGGATTCAATGCCCTATGGCATAGTTATATTCGCCAAGTACTTTTACCATTGAATTTTAGACAGATGAGACCCACCTGTACCTACAATTGCTACAAACACCTAGATTATACTATATGGTCTGCCACTTTCTCTCTGGTGTATTCCTTGGACAATGAAAGTTCCCTGGGTATTTTAAATAGTTTTCTCTACGTTTTTGCTTTTAGTGTGTACACTTATTATTAGTTTCCATTTTTTTTAAACTTCTACAATAGCTTCTGTTAGCACTTTTACATTTTACCTCATCTTCAGCGCTTGTACTTTTTAATACTGATTTTAGATCTATATGTTTAGATTATGGGGGAAGATGATTTTAGTTTTCTCCCTCTACTTGATTGTACTGTATTATACTGTATGCACTTATATGATTATATGAGAAAATGGAATAAAGTTTATACTGAACTGAACTGAACACTATTCGACACTTCGTGACCCTTTATCTAACTCTTGCAGGTTCCTACTGTCTCCCTTTGTGACTGCATCTCACTCTTTCTCTTCCTCCATCTTTCAGCGTTGTGCTTTTTTCCTTCCTGCACAAAAACAATCCTGCCTGCAATGCAGGGTCCCTGGCAACAAAGCAGCCAGCACTCAGGACAGAAATATGCTTTATAATGGTAAATACTGTGCATTCCTGTCCTTTAACGCAGCACAGTAAGGTGATTTGCTGCGTTGCTTGAATTGTTTATAAATATGGGTCTTGGTTTTTTCACATTTGTACTATATACAAAAGAAGGGGGGGACTGGGAGCAAATAAAGGTCCAGTATCCACACTCTGAAACAAATGTGACACTCATGTTTGGAGGCACTGTTCCTATAGTAGAGAGCAAGAGGGAGAAGAAGAAATGGTGGATGAATACAAGGAGATCCTTAAGATTATTTCTTGGTACCCTCACACACCAAAAGGATGTCATGCTTCATCATAGGGTATGCTCCCAGTAGGGCAGCGCTGCAATGCCCTACGGGCCGCACAAAGGGTCTCCTTAGCTGAGATCTTTCTATTTTTAACCATAATGAAGTGTGCATGTGTAAGGGCTTAGAACGTGCGGGTGGAGTGAGTGTATGGAGTAAGGATAAGTGAAGCTAAAATTGTCTAAGGTATACCAAATTAAGTTTGAATGTGGGGGTTTCCTTGGAAGGGTTAAAATAAATGAAGGAAGGCTATTATAAGGGCTAAATGGACACAGATAACTTAAATGAGTGGGTATGGCCAGGTGGACATGTTTTGCACCCAATGGCCCAGCCAGATTCTCGGCACTTCCTCAGAACCTAGAAAAGATCCCTACCCCACACCTAGGAAGTAATGTGTAGTGTGAGGTACTCCTCTATAGGAACATCCCTTAATAAAAATGATCCTGCAGCAACCTAAATAATACAAAAAATATAAAAACCATTAGGCAAACCAGTTGTCATCATACACGGTAAGGTGCCTGTCAAGTTTCGCACAATGCTTTATAATGGCTACTGTTGGTAGACACGCTCATGCTATCATTGGCTCTGACAAGTTACCGCAACTTGAGAGGTGTACACACAAATACACACAAAAGGTAGGTGGACACACATGAAAAAAAACAGGAATCAAAAGTAAAGTATAGCATACAGCTGCTAAACTGGTAAAAAATAACAATAATGACAGTAAGGGCTTAGTAAATCAAGAAGACCCTGGAAGGACCTCGAGAGACACAGGGAAATTATGTCAGAGGGAAAGTTCAAAGTCACTATGGTACTCATGTGGTCCTAGAGACCTACCCTTCTCTGCTCACCTGGGTCGGAAGAGAGCAGAGAGGAGCAAGTGGTATATGGAGTGTCACTGATTGGCGAAATTGAGGTCAGGTGATTTGTTGCGGCAGTGATTGCCCTGGTGTTAGGAGGACGAGGTCGTAACACAGTTGAATGGCGACCAATAGGGGTAGTTCACAAGCCCGTGAGGGCACATCAGGGCCAATTATAATGGACCGCTAGTGTGCATGCGCATGCGTACATAGATGGCCGGCAAGGTAATAGCAGCTGCCATCTTTGAGTGCAAAGGAGGGCGTCTCATAGCCCTAGATGATACGCTGTGTCAAGTGGAACATTTTGGTTGTACGATGCTATTATTAATTTGAGGGTGTGACCTCAAAGGGACATGCCACAGATGTGAATCTGTTGAACACATGTTTCCACCAGGGTAATCTCGAGGAGGGGTTGAAAAAGTCTCATTTTTACAATACTGTGGTATATGGGGCAAGCTATTATTGACAGTAGGTGTGGTTAACATGACTAAGCTGGGATATAGGTGGAAAATCACACCTTGCACCACGGAATTTCATCATTCAGACCTTTCATGTTGGTGGAGAGGCAGCAGATCCATCCACTTTTTCTCTTATCTAACCAGTCTCATGTTGTTCCACAGGTTGTTAGCCTCCAAAATGGTCCACCTCAGGTGGTTACACATTTTGGTGTTGCCGTGTCTACATCGAATATTGCTTAAGTGTTCCATTATCCCCATTTTTGCAGGTCTTGTGGTCACACCCACATAATGAAGGTCACAGGGGCAGGTAAAGAGATAGACACAGTTTCTAGAATTGTAATTTGTATGAATTTGTGTGTCCAACTCAGTGGCACCTCTTTGGTGTGTTTGGTTAGATTGTAGACCCCACAGGACCCATAGGGATAACGTCCCATGATAAGTAGAAGGGTCCAGAGGGTGTTCTGTTATTGTGTTGCTTGATGTGAGCTCTGGTATGTACCAGAAGATCCTTCAAGTTCTGGGTATGTTTGAAAGGGAAGAGTGGCTGTGGAATCTCCAGGGAACCTTAATGTAGGATTTACCAATGTCTCATGATAATGCGTTGGATAAGTTTGGAGTTCAGAGTGAAGATGGTCACGTGGGCTAGGCCATCTTCTATGGGTTGGGTGTTGATCTTAAGGAGGGCTTCCGGATGGTTGCGCCGTGCTCTCTTTTGGGCCAGTTTGATGATTGTGGGAGGATAGCTACGGGATGAGAGATTCCTGCTGAGTGTAGTGCGCTTTGAATCTAGATAACCAGACAGTTGGATAGGTTATTTCCAAGTTTTACAAGGAGACAGACAGACTCCGCTGCACAGCAGCACACCTGCACTGTTAATTTTGGCATAACTTAGAATACTTTGAAAATTTTGAGTGCATGGTACAGCCATAGTTCCCAAATCTTTTGTTTTTCTGCCCAAGTAGTTGCCGTCCAACGACACCCAAAAATGTTATTTGATGACATAGCTCATATAACAAAAAAAAAAAACAAAGCTGAAAATAAGGCATATTCTCCTGAAGCGGCAGTGGACATTTATTACTTAATGCAAGATGTCAGGACCTTTAGCACCACTCTAGGCTCAGCAACACAACAACTGAGACAACAAGAATACTTAATGAAAAGAAGAGGTAAATCAATGCCTGAATGCCACAACACTTATACAATACCACAAGGCAAATATAATCCCAAGGGGTTTGAGAAACAAATTGAAACCAATGCATTTCAAATTCAACAAGAACTTTATGTCTAGATGGTACGCGATATTGAAAAAATGTTCATTAGATTTAATTCTTCTAATCATGGTGAAATTGCCACACATTTTGAAAGATATCAAAACTTCATTAGAAACCAGAATTGATTCAAACACATGGAAAGGGACTTTGGATGAAATTAATGAAAATGAGGATGCGTATGCCAAAGAAACACATGAACTTAAATTACATAAGTTCAAGCATGACACCATAGACTATAAATTAGATGAGGTTAATACTGGGGCAGAGACATATGTACAACGTCATGCATACAGAAAACCGAATACCACATCCTCTGAGGAAAGTGTAGCTACAAACTGTGACACAGCATCTACTCGACTACCGATTGCCCAAATATCACATATCACAGAAAAAGCATACACTCCACAATGGATTTCACTCAACCAAAGGTGTCTTTTTTGTTGACCAGCCCACGGGGAATCAACCACCGGAAATGTCCAGCTCTGGTCAAACCGAAAACCATAAGCCCGCTGAAACAAAGAAAAACAAAGCAAGAAAGAGAGGCAGAGTTTCAGGAGCCAGGCGAAGATTTAGTGTTCAACATATCTTCGACAGAACTATCAGCAAAAGAAAGAATAATCCTCAATAAGGGTACTTCTTTTGTACCCACGTGCTACACAAATCCTTTGGAAAGTGAAATATCTCTTTTCAATTTCATGTGAAAACTGAGATTGCATTTTTTCTTTCACAATTTACAGCCACTCAAGTTCATTCCAGAGGAAATGGAGTTTAAATATTTCAAACCGAAGAGTTTATGTATGTCTCCAACCTCACACAAGACTTTAGATGCTTTTGAAACTTTAGTCAAAAAAGTCTTGCAACACATTAATTTTCAATCCACACAAGTCATGAATTTAACTCAGCAAGAAACTAAAGTTTTGGCTAAATTGATAAAGAATAAAGATGATTGTTTTTTTAAACTGCAGACAAGAGCGGCGCCTTGGTTGTTATGGGCCGTGAGTATTAGGAAAGTAAGGTCACAGCAAATGTCATGGACCGGGATACATACATCCTTCTGGATAACAAACCCACAATTGAATTTTCAACTACATTATTAAAGATTTTGGATAAAGCGTTGGAGTATTGGGATTACTGAGCATACTCAAACATTCTTGATGACGGAATATTCACGTTGGCCACATCTGTATATGCTTCCGAAAATTCATTAAAATTCGCAAGACCCCCTGTTTAGAACAATAGTGTCAGGCTAAGGTTTAATGCACGAACCTATTGGCAAATACTTGGACAACGTCTTACAACTGCTAGCACAATCCTGGCAGTCATATATTCATGACACAACTGACTGTTTGAATCAACTCAATGGGTTGGAAGATACAAATTTAGAGTCATATTGGCTACGCACCATAGATGTTGCAGCTCTCTACACTTCCACTACCTATGAAGAGGGGCTTAAAGCAGTTGAGTGGATATTATTAAGACATGCAGCCAATACAATTTTTCTTCTTGAATTGTTACAGATCAGTCTATTTCATTTACTTCACCTGAAAAGATTCCTTTTTCCTACAAAGAACAGGAATGCCCATGGGATTTTCCGGAGCTCCCTCTTATGCAAACATCTTTATGGCCAAATTTGAACACCAATAATTTTTGAGAATGACTATTGGACTGAGAACTTAGTCCTATAGATGCGGTATATTGAATACATTTTTCTTATTTGGAAAGGGTCAAAAGCCTGTGTGGAATACAATATCAGTCTATTGAACAGTCATAATCAACGCATTTAATTCACTCATTCCATCAGCAATTCTAGCTTAAACCTTCTGGATATACACATGGAATGTACATCTGCTGGACTGTTGACACATTTATTCAAGAAGTCGACAGACAGAAACAATACCTTACACTACAACAACTTCCCTCCTCCTTCACTCAACCAACACCTACCATTATCCCAATTTATCTGCATTAAAAGAATTACATCCAACCAGGAGATATATCGATCGACGTTACAAAAAAATCAAACAAGATTCAATCAGTGAGGATACCCAGATAAGGTACTAGACACTGCTTTAGAATGGGTCTTTACTATGAATCGTACCATATTTCTACAACAGGTACACAAAGAAAAGCCAATACGGGAAGTCTATGTGTTGAGATTTTCCACAAAATCGGAAGAAATAAAGCAAAGTGTGTGCAGACGCTGGGATCTATTAGAAACAGAACTGGATTTCAAAGGGCTTTTTAATGAGAAACCAATGTTTGCTCATTTACGTTCAAGAAATCTCAAGGAAATGTTATCGTCTTCAGCGGTTCCGCACTTGTCAACTCATAAAGTCATGCAAAAATTCTACAATTGTGTTCATTGTGGAAACGTCATCACAGGAATGACCTTGTCTCATCCACTTACGGGCAAACAGATTAAACTACATAATGCATCTGACTGTAATTCAGATAAACTAATTCATGCCATAAAAAGCCCTTGTGGTTTACTGTATGTATGGAAGAGTGAGCAAAAGGTGAACGGCAAAAGGTGAAAGTGAGGATAACAGCGTGCAAAAGCATGATCAGAACCAAGAATCAGAATTCAAACTTAGTGATCCATTGGTTGGACGATCATCACAATATAGCTCAACTACGATTCACAGTCATTGACAAAATCATTGTGAACCCAAATATGGACATACAAAGAGTTTTAGCACAGAAAGAAACTTTATGGATAAAGTATTTTGATAGGCTGCCCCCAATGGTTTGAATGACAAGTTAGAAATGATCTGTTTTTATATAACTAGTCATCAGAATGTTGACCAAAGTTAGCACATCGTACACGTTTTGAACACATATTGACAGCTGCTTTATTCACAATAACCTCGTCATGAAAGGTAGTTCAAATGGGACACGTTAACGTAATCATTATAGTTGTTTTATTGTGTGTGGGGAACTGAGAACAAGTACAACTGGCGGCAGCAGCATGCATCATAACCATGTGTATCAAGCCAAGAGAAACTGAGAGTTGTTTAACAGTGAACAGCTTAATTTTAAGATTAATTTAAATTCAGCCTGTAGAATTGTGAATATGTTGGTCAGCATATACATAATAGTTTGCGTCATGTTAAGTTCAATAGTATTTCTATCCAATGGCTACATCATAATTTAAGGTTCAATTAACAGTGATGTGGAGATGACTGTAAGGCATTTTTTGTGTGCTTTCTCAATTAGAATAAGCCTCCTATGTCTATCTACCAATTAAGCATCTCAAAAAACATTCTTTTGGATTTGAAATCATTCTGTTACTTGTATATTGGTATCATTTTGTGTTTGAGTATATGATCTTATGTGCATACCTAGTAACAGCACACTTATTGCTGATGCATAAGGCATGGTGAATACATTTCGGATCAATTTAAGAGTAATAGATGGCACAGGCAGCGGATCAGTGTTTTTACATTATGTAATTTGCACCCATCCATTTTGGATTTTTTACTGTAATGCGGATTGGTTGCGGTTTTTGCACTAAACTTTGTTAATCCAGGGTCCAGTTAACCACATGCATGTGGGCACTCACGTTTTCACCTTGATAATAAGGGTCTCTCTCCTGTGTCTATTTTGGAGTACGTCTTGACATACGTTTTAATTGTGCATCCTTCCTGTTGTTGTATTTACAACAAGAGGTAGTCTATCGGAGGCAAACTGCACTAGTATTTTACAGAGGTGGTGAGCACATACGACCGAGTTAAAAGTGCAACGCACGTCTTACTGTTTTTAATTTCTGCTGCATTCCAGATATTAGAATATGTGGCTAAACAGCCTCTTGTTTTGACTAACATACAGCTTTTCCAGGTGGCGGATGCTGGACACATCACTTTGGAGAACTTGATTATCACTTTTGATTCTCTCGTCACACTTTTCATGGGCTACCGAAGTGAGGAAATGCATATTTCATTGGTAGAGATTGTCGTTGTCATGTGTTCACAGAGCCATATTCTGACTGCTTTGTTTGACTATTTTTTCAGCTGTTGAGGTTGGATTTGTTTCTTTTGTCTTCATTAAGGGATGTCTTATATGACTCAATTAGTACCATTGGCGGTGTAGGCAAGTGCCCCTTTTTGCATGGTTACATCTGATGCAGTTTGACTGAGTGTGCACTGGGTCCCTTCAAATCAGGTTCCCAGTGCCTGTGTTCTTTCCCAAAACTGTGCCTTTGTTTTCACAATTGGTACTCCTCTAGCTCACACATAAGTCTCTTTTGAAAGGTACAAGAGGGTCTCTAAGTGCTGCAGCATGTATTGTGCCACCCCCAGAAATCCCTCACCTAACATATGCACTCTTCCATTGCAGACTGTGGGGCATATTCTCAAGGAGCTATCGCTGAGTTAACATCAATTTAGCGCAGCCAAAGTTGCGTTAAATTTATCGCCCTATTCACAAGCTGGTGCAAACAGCCCATAGCACCAGTTTACCTACAATAGCAGCTGCAAAAAACATCGCCACAGATGACCCCCGCAATTATTGATAATGAGATGCAGAGTTGGCGTTCCTGAGCAAAAAGTCGCGACAACACCACTCCTCAACATTCTCAACGACCAGCTACATCCGCAATAAGAACACAAAACAGGAGATAAGGCACGTTAGCACCAGGAAACTGACACCTGCTCAGACCTGGTGCAAAGGGCAACAGATGCCATGGAGCCACTGATCATGCGGCCCGGACAACAAAGAGGGCCACAACACCCACCGCCACCACCCTCACCAGAGTAGGAGGAATGTCACAGCCAGCCACATCCAAGTCCCTCACACCTGTCCTGGATGCCATCATCAGCCTGGTACCCCAGTACCTATACGTCCACCACAATGCGCAGGATTCGCTGGAGACCAAGCAAGGACCATACGCCATTGCTGGATGAACGCACGTGTTGGGGGCAATCCACAGCACACATGTCCTACCTGTGCCCCTTGGTGACACAGCACACAGTCACCACAACTGAAAGCACACGTCTCACATCAATGTGCAGGCAACATCCGAACACCGTGGAGTCGCCAAATACCCAGCCAGTGTTCATCATCCTCCAACAGTCCATCTTCAACCAGCGCTCCCAGGATGGTACAAAAGGAAATGCACAGCCCCTTGGCAAGTTCCAAATGAACACCCCCACACAGCTCAACTCCACAACCATGCAACTCACAACTCTGGCAATGCACATGTCACAAAATCACAAACAACATGCAAAACAACATACCCACCCATCAGACATGACAGAACAACTTACTATGGTAACCTGGGCAAGCTGAGAACGTGAGCCATCAACGGCATGGCACCTCAGACAATAGCGGAATGTGGGGAGAGGTGGGAACCAGGTATGTATGAAGGAGGCAGGAGAACCATTATTGGGAAAGCACACAATGCCAAGAGTGGCGGAGATGTGCTGGACAGACCGCAGTATGCAGAGCACACCCATATCCATGTCGACATACACCGCTGGTGTATGGAGTGTAGTGGACAGTGGACACAACCATGTCACCCCAGCCAGTGAGGGAGTTCACGGAAATGTTGTCTGGTACGTCCCCCCCATAAGCGTGAGCAGAGTGGGATGGCCCGGCGTACGTCAGACCAGCATAGGGGTGTGAATAAAAAGCACGTAGCCCTGGTCCTCTTTTGGAATGCCCAACGTCTCTGCCAGGGCAGCGCATCTCACCCCGCCACGAGACCAACACCGTCCTTGTGAGCGGAGTTGCCTGTGATCCTGTGCGCCTGCTGTACCCCGGCCCGCCGGACCCCAAAACAGTCAGGCCCACCCCTGCACAGCCAGTCCACACTGATCACCTGCCGACACTGGCGTGTGTCAAGGAGGGCCCACTACGTGTCGGCGCAAGCTCCAATGCCGATGCCTGCGACCTTGTCAGCCTCCTCAGACCATCATGGCCTCCATGACACAGGCCCGCTTTAGTCCTTTCTCGTTGACGTACTCTACTGCTGCCTCCGGCCTCCACTACGGTCAAGTAGGTCACACATTTGGAACTGAGTCTTGATCACACGATGGCAGACTACATATGTTCATTGCAGATTTTATATCAGTGTACCAGCTCTGTGCATGGCATTCTTATGACACATGTCTGTTGTCTCCTGCAGACTACTGCCTTCGGCCTCCACTACGGATAAGTAGGTCACACTTTTGGAACTGAGTCTTGATTTCATAATGTCTGAGGCCATATATTCATGGCAGCCTGTATTTCACTGTATTCCCTTCAATCAGGTGGCAGCAACCATGTGCATAGCATCCCAATGACATGTGACTGTGGGCCCACGCGGACTACTGCTCCCAGCCTACGCTGCACTCGAGTAGGTCACAGAATTGGAAATGACCATCGATTATTCAGGCAGAGTAAGAATCATTGCACGCAAGGAGAGGCGTAAGAGGAAGACGCGGTTCAGTCAGGAGGAAATAAAGGATCATTGTCACGGAGGTGATCGAAAACTCCCGACAACTGCCCTGGTGTCACTAACTCTGTGCATCGCAAAACAACGACACGTGGCTGTGGGCCCTTGCTGAGCGCTGCCTCCGGCCTACGCTGCGGCGAGTAGGTCACACATTTGGGACTGAGTCTTGAGCATACATTGTCCGAGTAAGCACATTAATGAAGAGTTTATTTCACTGTACTCTCTTCGATTTGGTGACACCAAGTATATGCCTGGCCTCCCAACCACACCTATCTGTGGGCCCTTGATGACTATGCCATCGACCTACACTGCGGTCCAGCAGACCTCACGCCAATCCAATCCAGTCCGTACCAGGCAGGACACGTCATCGTCGCTGACTGAACACCTGCTCGGCTCTGGTGCTTTTGCCTCCGTCAACCACAAGTCACCCCCAAATGTCATCTCAACATCGTGTGTTAGAGTTCCAGGAGGGGCTCGCTGAACCACGTCTGGCCCTTGCTGACTGCTGCCTCAGGCCTACACTGCGGTCGAGTAGGTCACACACAATTTAGAATTCAGTCTTGATTTATTTATGGCTGACTTGATGTCATTGTACAGGCCAAAACGCAGCCTGCATCCCCTTTCAGCCCCGGTGCCATTAAGTCTGTTCCCCAAGACCCATGGACACTTTCTGGTTGGACTTTGGTGGCGACTGAGTCCATGGACTTGGGGTTGTCGTCGCCATCATGCCGGTGATACTGACTTTGTTGCGAAAACGATGCTGTGGCATTCCACTCCTCCATTTGCTGCTTCCGGACAGCTTCTACCCTCTGCATCATGCCCTGGAGGACACCTTCCACTGTCCCCCGCAACCCTCAGCAACATACACCTCGGACATTGATGAGGACCCGCTCAGCTCGCATGGCCCATCTGACTACACTGCAAGTCACCGTCCCGTGGCTGGGTGACTGTGCCGGCTGCAGTACATCCGGGGCCACTAACTCTGTGCTGGTCAGGTCCGGGACACATTCTTCTGAGATATTAGATGGCCTCTGAAGCGATGGCCTTGGGGTCATCAACACCATGCGTCAGTTGCCCTGCACTGTCCACAGCCTCCGGATTCAACTGCGCCTACCAGGGCTCACACATCAAATCGAGTTCTGGCCGGCTCAGATGTCGCATCACCGCAGGAGGCACACGCCACCACCGCCAGGACCAACTCCAAAAGACAACTGCCAGTGTCGAAAAGGTTGTACTGGCAGACTGACAGAGTTGCTTGCACCTGTCGTGGATGCCATGTTCTGCCTGATCCCCTGCTCAGCACGCCAGGTGCCAATAACTCAGTGCACCACGAATCATCGTCCATTACTGTCTTGGTTATGTACTGTGGAGAGTTCACGCAGCAATGTCACCTCAGGCAGTGTGGGAGACCTGGGACCACGATGAGGAAGATGATGCAGGTGCGACACCCCCCCCCCCCCACTGCAGCTGCATCAGGAATTTCCTGAAGGGACACAATCCTAGACATTTTCTTCACATGAGCGTGCTCAGCTCTGTTGCCCCAAACTCAGTGCACTGCAACTCACGGACACTTCTGTTTGCTCATTTGTGTGCCCTCTGGACTTGCTCATGTTACCTCCATGATGCTCCGCAGTTGACCCTGTAATGCTGGTGTTGTTTGTTTCCGTATTCATAGTGTTCACTGTTGTATTTGTTGCCAGCACCAACAACTCCCTGAGGGCTGGCTTGCACTCACCCCACACACATCCAGCACAGGCGTCACTGTACATGTGGCCCTGCCAATAAAGGGGCCAGGCGCACGTGCCCGTAGCCAGTTCAGCATAATATCTGCGTGTGTCCCTGTGGTCTTGTTGTATGCATGAGGGCCCTGGGCCCTACGACATTACATTGTGCTGTGTACAGTGGACGCCGACATGTCACCGCAGGCAGCGGGTTAGAGCTAGAACATGTAGCTTTGTCGTCACCCACTCAATTCATAGGGAAGTGGTCAGGGCCGTCGTACGCAGAGCCAACGTGGGTGTGTGACTGATATGTGCGTGCCCCTGGGCGTGGTTCTGTACAGGGAATGTGCATCTGCCTCTATGGCAGTGTGGGTCTCCTTTGTGGGGTGTAGGTGGTCCCTGAAGGGTAATGAACACCCACGTATGTGTTCTAGATCGCCTTCCATAGGTTTGGATCACACCCGCACCTGTTGATCCACATCCTTTTGGTGTTCTGATACCTGGTATTGGCGTGCCATGTGTGGGTCGGTGAGCTGTTGTGAGCCAGCCATGCTTGCAGGTGCTTCCTGCTGTGTGGTCTGTTGTGGGGGCTGGGTTCTCCTCTAAGTAGTTTGCCTGTCCTGGTCCTGGTGGTGGGTTGTGTGGGATGTCCATGGGCTGTTATAGGGTGTCAGTGTTGAAGGTGTGGTGGTCGTCTCCGGCATCACTGAAGGGTTTTCTGGTGTGACCTGCTGGAGGTGTTGTTTGTCCCTCTGCAATGTGAAGGGGAGATGCATGTTGACATTGTGTTGACATTTATGTTGGCGCATTCTTCTTGCAGACATGCAGACTGTGTGACAATGTACATTGTGACTGTTTGGGTGGTTCTGGCAATTTGAGTTGGGACAGTGGACATTTGAACTACATGACTGATGTGAGGTTGTACCTGTACATATGCGTCTCACAGTTCCCTGCTTTGTCCAATGTGATTGGCCTGTTTCTGCAAATGGGCGGACCCAGTTGTGTCCCCTGTTCAGCAGTGTCGGTGTTGCACTTTGTGCCACATTGTCATGGAATGTGCTGTGATTGCTATGTGTGTGTGCTGCATTGTGCCACGGGGATGGGGGACATGTCCCTGGGTAAATGTGGTTGTGCAGTGTGCTACACATCGTTGTGCATTTGTGCCATTGTGCCCATTTCCCCCCATCCCCCCAGTCACTGTTTGTTACTCACTCTGCTGTTTTTGTGTCAGGTCCTCTCGAGCTGTGTCCGTACTCCCACCTCCTTGCACTGTCTCCACACTGATGACTGGCCTCCATTTCATCCCGCTCCTCCTGTGGCGCAGGACTCCCACCGCCTATCGCCGTTGCTGCCTTCCTGTTGGCAGCGGCTTTGTGCCTGGTTTAGGTTTTCACATCATGCCAGTGCCTCTTGGCCTCCTCCATTGGCCTCCTCGACACTCCGTCTGCATTCACAGTGGTCTGATTGTGGGTCAGTTGCTGGTAGTGTTATGTCACCCCCGTGACGCTGGTCTTGTTCTCCTGAGGACTGCACCCCGTCTTCTTCTCCCTCTTCTCCTTGGCCTTCCCTGACCCCGTTGTTCCTTGCTGGTGGTCTGTGGGGCTTGAGGGGTTCTCATTGGCCTCTGCGCTGGGTCAGGGTGCATCCATGTTGCTACGCACTTTGGATTGTTTTTGGTGTGTTGTTTTTGTTGCTTTCATAGTGCATTTTACCGCCAGACACGTGAAATTTGCAGGCCTGCCGCAGAGTTTCGCTGCTTTTTGTATCGCGATTGGCCTCATTGCAGCTTTTTTGGCGTTCATGTTTCGCATTTTTGCGATGTGGCGTTGATTTTAGCGCGGTCATTTGACGCGTTATCTGGTGACTATCCCATGGTACATTGTGAATACTTGATTAACACTGCGTAAATTTCCTGCGATCGACTGCGATGTTGGAGGTTGCGTTAAGTTACTTTTGCGATGGTTATCACATGTTCTTGAGAATATACCCCTGTGTGTTTTGGTGCAGACAAAACTTCAGAGTCAACAAGCCACACATCGCTGTGTGCCATGCCCATTAACCACTGCCTGTGACATAGGAAAGTCACCCTTCTAGAAGGCCTCACAGCCTTGAGGAAGGGTGCACTATACCACAGGTGAGGGCATATTTGCATGAGCAATGTGCCCCTACAGTGCCTGTGCCGTTCACAGACATTGTAAGTGCAGTGGAGCCATATTGAGTAAATGGGCTGGGAGTTTGTCATTACGAACTCCACGGCTCCATGATGGCTTTACTGAATGCTAAGGAGTTTGTTATCAAACTCCTCAGCATAATAAACTCACACTGATGCCAGTGCTGGACTTATTACAAAATGCACTCAGGGGGCATCTTAGAGATGTCCCATGAAAAATGACCAACTCCCTCGTGTCCAGCTGACTGGTCTGCACAAGCCCGCCACACACAGCCATGTGTCTGACCCCCTGAGGTGGGTGCCCTTGGGCTCTTGTGGGTCAGGGACAAAGGCTGCTTGGGGTGGAGGTGCTTCACTTCTACCCCTAAGCAAGAACAGCATTCAGGGTGGAAAGCCCCAAAGGCTTAATGTCCTTTGATATGCTAGCCAGGGCCTCTCCAGCTAGTGGAGATGCCCTCCCCCTTGAACAAGCCCCACTTTTTGGTCAAGGGGAACATTATTAGTCAGGAGAGGTGGTCCCCTGTCTGGCAGGACCACCCCTAAGGTGCCCTGGACCAAGGTGACCCCCTCCTTAGGAAATCCTCTATTTTGAACGGAAATCTTTTACCCAATTAGGTTAGCGGGATGCCCCCTCCCCTAAAGGCAAGTAGCTCATTGGCTACCATGTGCTAGTACCTGTAACACTCCTAAATACGTTATTTAGGGGCACCTCTGAACCTTTATCCTCAGTTTCCTGTGACTCACGTAGAAAAGGATAAAGAAGATGCCATGCAGCCGACCCTGGAAGATGACTACTGATTTGGCCCCAGCCCTACAAGCCTGTCACCAGCACAAAAACTCTGTGAAGAAGACAACACCTGTCCCGTGACCAGAGACTTCCAAGAACCCCAGGAAGACTGCCACTATTCAGCCAAGAGAAGATCTCCAGAAGACAGCGGCCCTGTCCAAAAGAAACCACACCCAAGGATTCCGGACCCAGGAGGGTCCTCGACCCCTGTCCATTCTCCACCAGATGTCCACAGCCTGAGATCTCGTGGCTCACCTGGTCCGTGAAGTCTCACCCAGTGATCCTGACCTAGTCCAACAAGATCCGCCACCAAATGGTGCCCCTGCCTCCTCATTCCTCCAGCCTTCTGGAGTCCAACGGATGGTGCCTCAACCTCCTCCAGCCCTCTAACTTACCTGCCCATCTGGTGGTCACAATAAGCCAGTCTCCTGGTCCGAGCCTGCAGCCTCTTTGTGCAACCGAGATTCCCCATTGAAACGCATTGGGCCCCTGATGCTGACTTTGCACCCGTCCGCCTCTGCGCTGCTGGTGGTGTAGCTTTGATGCTGCCTTGTGTCCTCCCCCGTGCTGCTCTTAACCCCTGGGGCCTGTGCCCTGAAACCATGGATACTTACCTGCAAAACGTGCCTATTTGAGGTGCCCCCAGTATCCATTGATTTACATAGGGCTCAGTGAGCTCTGCACCCAGGCACCCCAGTGCCGCTGCTGGTGCAGTACCTACCTTGAACTGACCCTTACCCAGTGATAGTCCAGACTCCTGAAGACTGGAATTGTAAGTCGAGTACTTACCTGGTAATGCTTAATGCTGTTTTCCTTCCATAGGATTGTACTGCATTTACAAACCTGTTGCATACAAAAGTCTATCTATTGCTATTGCAAAGTTCTTCTGTTCTAAATTATGTCTACAAAAGAATTCTGTTGCTGTAAAGCATTTTCTATTGCCTTGCGAAACTATTCTGAATGCGTTTGAAAAGTATTACTGTTTTTGAAACTGTTACTTACCTGCGACTGAGTTCCTCTTGGTTCTAGAAAAAAAATAACAAAGTAATAACTTTGAATACAAAACAATAGGTCTGGATTCAGTCTTTGAGTGTCCCCAATTATGTCTTATCTCAGTGTGTACAATAAATGCTTAACACAGCCCTCTGATAAGCCTAACTGCTCGATCACCCTACCACAAATAGAGCTTTTAGTATTATCTACTTACGCCTCTTTAAACCTCTGGTGATCCACAGGACTCTGTGTGTGCACACTATACTTTACTTTGATAAAGTATATACAGAGCCAGCTTCCTGTAGGTGGCAGACACAGTAAGTGTCAGTTTTAATGAATGCTGGGACCACAAGTATGTTTCAAAGTTGAGCACACTAATATCCAACAGGCATGTAGCACACTGCGCTAATTTATGTATACTGCTCTTTTTCACTTTTATGTTAACCCGCGTTTTGATCTTTCACCGATGGTTGCCAGTTGTTGCATTTACATGTAATGGAGTTGAGAATCTTTTGGCAAACCTTGACAGGACCAATGGTTGCTTTATAGATTGGTATGGATGTTGAATGGAACACCGGTTGTTTCTATGTTTATCATTATAATTTCAATGTTGGAAAATAGTTCAATAATAACTGTCACATTTCTTTCGATTAAGTGGTGATATATTTTTCTGGCCACCGGATGCGTGTGTGTCTAATGTTTCGCACTTTGTGATAATGAACATGGAATATTATCTTAATACTGTTGTATACATTGATTCAAAGCTAGCCCTGGCAAAGGGTGGGATCATCCAAAATGCATTGGGTATCTACAAGCAAGCTGCTGATACAGAATTCACCTAAGTTTAAAACATTGTGTGTTGTTGTTTTGAATGGAAAGCAACATTTGTATACAAGAAACATTGATGTATAATAAAATTGTCATTCTTTTATACACATACTGATACATATTAGTGTTTAAGGTAATAAAAAATGTGTTTTGACCTTTCATAAGACAGGTCAAGATCAGCACACAGGCTGTCATGGTAGTGTGCTTTGCTTCTAGATAACTGGTTTGCTGGTTAGGCTCTCTCAGAGTTTTACACAGAGACGGGCAGATTTTGTTGCAAAGCAGCACACTTGCACTGTTAATTTTAGTATAACATAGAATACTTCAAAGATTTCATGTGCATGGTACATCCACACACAGTTCCTTAGACTGTCCACAGGGCCATAATAGTTGGTTGTCTAGTGGTGTCCCTATCACATTGAATATTAATGGTCTCCATGTTACTTTTGAACATCTCAAGTGCAAGGTGATGGCAGGCGTCAAAGGCTGAGGCACTGGCTATTGTTTGTAGCGATAACACTTTTAGACAGGTAATTTTGGCCACAAAATTGAGAGTCTGTAACAAATTGGGTTATTAGTTGAGAGGGGTGAGAGCCCCACTCAAATGATAAACACAGTCCTTGTCAGGGGGAATCCCAATGGTCACTAAATAAACCTATGCTTATCCCTCTTATAGCATGGCACAAAAGCAGTAAGGCTTAACATAGAGGCACTGTGCAAATATTTATGTAGTGCTCACACAGCAATAAAGTTAAAAGACTCCACAAGAAAAATACCAAGTCAATTTAGAAAAAGTGAGTACAATTTAATAAATAAAATCATACCAAAATGCTAAAAATCCAACAAATAGAATCAGAGTCATGACTTTTTAAAATTCGAATTAAAAATAGCATGAAGAAGCACAAAGAGCCAGCCACGTTTATCTGGTTTTGCTAGAACGGGTCAAACATAAAAGTTCAGGAAGACTGCAATGGATCACAGGTTTGATACAGGGACCAGATTTGTCCCCGGTGGAAAGTTTGCCTTCTAACTTAGTCTCGTTCCACATGAGAAGCACTCGTCAACAAGGTTGCTGGTGGTCGAGTGGCAAGCTGGATCTGGAAAGGGGAACTATGACGACGGGTTGCTGTAGACTGGAACTTCGCGTCTGCAGTGGGGTCGTCGTTGGCCCACAGGATACCCTTTACAGTTCTAGAAGGGGTCAGTATAGTTCTTCAGGCTATCCTGCTCAGGAGAAGAACGCCTTTCTGCACACCCAAGGCCGTTTTGTCCCTTTTTTGGATGGAATACACATCGCACACAGGAGAGCCATTAACAGTTATGTGACCCTGGACACTGGCAGAAAGGCACATTTGGTTTAGGGAGAAAAATGCCAACCTTCAAAAAATTGAATATTCAGAATAGCAGTTTAAAGTTTGACTTTACCATTAAAGAAGATTTTAAATTACAATTCAAATGGGTGTAAGAAGTATTTTTCTATGTGCTCCCAAACTTAAGTTATCACTTATTAGTTGTAATAAGGTAATCCAATGCTAGTTTATGAGAGAGCTAGCTTTGCCACAGTGAAAAATGATTTTGAGAGTTTTTCACTGTCAGGACATGTGCTACATTTTAATGCAATGCACCCTGTCCTACGAGCCTTTATGGCCTACCGTAGTTGGGACTTATAAGTATTAAAAAGGAAAGTTTAGGCCTGGTAAAGGGTTAAATTTAAACCTGCACTACAGGCTGCAGTGGTAGGTGTGTGACATGTTTTACAGTGCCATTTTAGTGTGCTGCAGCACTCTTGTAGTATTTAATTTACAGGCACTGGGCACACGTACTACCTTTTACTAGGGACTTATTAGTGAACTAAATGTGCCTTTTGGGTGTATACCACTTTTTCCATGATTGGAAGGCAGAGCTCATGATCTCTACCACTGGTTAACAGGAGCAAAGAGTGCAAATTCCTAATGCCAACAAAAAAAGTTTAGCAAAAAAATAGGGTAGTTAAGGAAAATAATTTAGGGAAATACCACATGAAAGACGGTAATTCCAAACAATCTCCAATATAGAATATCACAGCTGGGGTGATAAGTCATGTTGGTTTGATATTTTTGAACTTGTGACATATATTCCACACAAGCAGCGGGAAAACATCCAGACCATACAACCAGAGGGGAAAGTGTGTGAAAGTGCATTCTGCCACACTGTTTTGCAAGTGCTTTTTGCAATCTTAGAGTATGAAGATTCAGTCACCGACACAGCATGGCTAGAGAACATCACTGTGCCCAGATTGCTAATTTTGGAAGAGAACTTTTCAAAGGCCCACTAGACTTGCATCCACTACATGCTCTGTCCTTAGTTTATGATCTATTAGTTTATGTTTGAAACCTTTCACAACTACATCACTGAGCAGGGTGCCTTGGACTTGGGAGAATGCTCTCACATGTACCATGATCCATATCCAGGGGCATTTGGCTTTTATTAACTATGACAGTTAATATTGATTGCTGCATGAAGTCTGTGAGAGTGGCCTGGTGTGGAATGAGTTGCTCACAATTGGAGACCATTCCCAGAAAACTCCTGACTTTAGTTAATTTGTATGTGTCCTTCACATCTTTAGTGTCCTTGACTGTTTGGGGGTCGACTCTTACTCGTTGACGGGAGAACAAATACCCATAATAATTTATGGTGTCTATGAGGAAAGCTCATTTCTGTCTATGTGGCATTAAGCTACTGTCTGATACCCTCTCTAGGGTGGCTTTCTGTCTTTGGTGGTGGTCTTTGGTGGGCTTTTCATGGATTACTATGTCATCATTGATATTTAATGGGCCCACAAGTCCAGGAGTGTCTCTCTAATTGTGTTTTGGAAGACATTGGCAGCTGGCAATATGACACAACTGGGTTACTTTTATACCTGTGCAGGTCCTCGTGTATAGAAAAAGTAGTGCTGTACCTGATGGTCTCATTTTCTTTTAAAGCAAACACAAAGAGATGATGGACGGAGTGCTGAAACTTTTCAAACACTCACCCCCAGTCACAGATCTGGGTTGAATCCATCATCGTTCTTTAGCTCACTTCGCCACCTCAGTTCAGACCCAGCTATATGCAAATCAGTCTTGAGTCTGTGCCTCGTGGGAACAGTCCAGCCCGAACTGCCAAGCTAGGTCTTCCCTGCATCCGAAACAAGCATCCTGGGAGTGGTTTCAGGGTAACACCCCTCTTCAGCCAAGCTAGCTTGAATCCAGTGGCAAAGTGAGCAAGGGACCCACGTCTGGGCATACCCTGCCAACTTAGGGCGAACAAAGCAAACACAAGGTGATGATGGATGGAGTGCTGAAACTTTTGAAACACTCACCCCCAGTCACAGATCTGGGTTGAATACATTATCGTTCTTTAGCTCACTTCGCCACCTCAGTTCAGACCCAGCTATATGCAAATCAGTCTTGAGCCTGTGCCTCGTGGAACCAGTCCATCCCGAACTGCCAAGCCAGGTCTTCCCTGAACCGGAAACAAGCATCCTGGGACCAGTTTCGGGGTGACACCCCACTTCAGCCAAGCTAGCTTGAATCCAGTGGCAAAGTTAGCAAGGGACCCATGTCTGGGCATACCCTGCGAACTTAGGGCAAACAAAGCAGACACAAAGAGATGATGGATGGAGTGCTGAAACTTTTCAAACACTCACCCCCAGTCACAGATCTGGGTTGAATCCATCATCCATTTGCACTGATTTTCCAGCACTGCTCGCACTACTAGCACTAAATTGCAGCACGAGTAGCGTGACATGCATCTTTCCGCTCGTTGGCAGAACGCCACAAAATCTCGCTCAGATTTTACGTAACTCTGCAGAACTGCATGAAGTGAGTTTCGCCCACCCCTAGTGAAAAGCAAGTGACACATGGACAAAGAGTGGAGGAAATGAGAGTACACAGAGAGGCAACAAGCCAAAATTCATTAAAAAGTACTAAATCTGCACCTGTGCTCTCCACGAACTGATGCAGATTTATTATTTTTGAGAATTCCTGCAAAGCCGTGACAGGTACAGGTCTTCATATCTATATTGCTGGAAATGTCATGTGTTATGTTCCCCAGACTCATAGCTCTCCAATGGTGAATTGTACTTAGTGTACATGTCCACCCTCAGGAAATGCATCATGATGTGCAGTTTCACATTTGTTCCTTTTCAGTTTTTTCCTCCTTGCGGAAAATATTTTTTTCCATGGAGAAACCATTTACCCTACACCCCTTCCGTGTTTGTAGGTGATCTGTTCCTTTCCGAATTTAAAAGGGAAGTTAATCTACAAAAACTCTGAACATTTTAAGGGTGGAAAGGTCATCTTAGAGTTTGTGCATGGGAACAAACTCAGGGGCATTTCAGCAACGAGGCGATAAAAATTTATCGCCGCTTTTGCGACCGTTTTCGGGTGAAAAGCGGCGATAATTTTATCGCCTAATCAGCAAGGTCAACTATTGTGTGAAGCCTTGCATTAGCGCCTGAATTCTGAACGTCCAGCTTTGCATCTCTAATGAGATGCAAAGTGGGCGTTCCTGCCCTGACATTACTGGAGAAATGTCGCTAAGTGACAATTCTCCTATCATCAAGCCCCACGCTATGAAGCATAGCGACAAGAGAAGTAGCGATAACCCCTGTTATCGCTACTTTCCTTATGCCTGCTTCAGGACTGACTTAGCCATGATATCCTATGGAAGGTGGATATCATGGCTAAGTTTGCCTTGCCCTATCATCAAGCTAACACCAAACTTTGTGAGATTATCGCTGGGTTTCCAGCGATAATCTCACGTTTGGCAGTTAGCGCTAGGATTTTTATCGCTTTTGAGAGAAGCGTTGCTAATAGCACGCTATCTCAGCGATAAAAATCCACGTTAGCCGGCGATAATTATCCTAGCGCTAAGTGCGCTTAGCGATAATTATCGCCGGTCCTTGATGATATGCCCCTATATTGTTTGTTTGTGTTCACTAACTTTCAAGTTAAACCGTGCCTTGATATGCCCCATTCCCGCTTGGAAAGTCTTCATTAGATACCTGTAAATGTGCGAGGCTAAGTTATCAGATATAGTTGACCACCTCAACCCATCTGCAGTTTGTCTGAAGGGTGACCCCTAAAAATGTCCCCACTGACCCAATGGTGAATTGGAGATTGTGTTCTAGGCAATGTGCTCTCCTGAGAGAATGTCAAGTGATCCTGTCAAGTGCTAACCCTTAGTTTGAAGACAAATTGGCAAGGAGTTCTTTCTGCTTTCTTCTGGCAAGAATGGAGGAAAGACCAAGGGAATGCAGATCAGAACTTTCCTTGCCCTTATCAGGGCTCAGCGGTCCTTGCAAAGTGTCTTGGAAGAAGTGGTTTATTAGGCACGAGTACGGGGGTGGCTGCATCCGCTACAGCTAAAAACAGAAGCCCCATTTTCTGTGTGGTCATAGTGGGGAAACTGTGCACTGGATTACAGGCAGCCATAAGTGTCACTGTCTACCTTCAGCATGTTTGTGAGAATAGCTTCTGAAAGGCTTGTGGAAGAGAACTACAGCCCACCAATGCTCTCAATATGCCATTACCACTGATTAGGTCATAATAAGATTTCTCGTTATGACCTAAATGAAAGTCAAATATCCTGTATTCAAATCGGTTTCCTGTTAATCTTTACGGCCTATGATTGCAAAAAATGTTAATACATTGATTTCTTTTTAAGACGCTTGTTACAAAATTACATTTTGTCCATAACTGGGTACATTTTGTGTATGAGGAAAATCATGATTCCCTATTACTTTGTGCGATGCTCTGTGCCCAAAATTTCATAATATGTAAAACAGAAAACTGATAACTAGAAACGCAGCCCGGCAGACGGAGGGACAGATGAGGAGGCGGCACAGATGTCCCGATGCCCAGAGAGATAAGCAGACATGACATGTGGACAGTCAAACAGGAGTCTGTCTGCCCTGGCATTTTAAAAACATTAATCCACACACCACTTACAACTGGCATTTCCGTCTCCTACGACTCTGCTGGTTTTAGGTGCCGTTAAAGAAAACCTACTGAAAGAAAACTTCATAAGGGTGAGTTGAACCTCGTCCTTTCGTAGTCATTTAAAGGGGGAGGGGTTAAAACGGTCCCCATAAAAAATGCAGGGCGCTTGAAAGCATTGTCGCGACTGGTTGGAAAAGCAACAGACGTACGGGAGCCAGCCCTGGTCGCCATTAAAGAGAAGAGAGTCTGGGTCGATTACAAGGAGGGAAAAAAGCTTCTGAGCGAAACAGAGAGCTGTAACTGTGCAGGGTAAATGGATTACATCAAAATATCACTATCATACAATCAATTACATAATTGAGAGAGATACATACATGCCCTAATTGGCAAATGCTCCTATTAAGTTTACTATATGTACACAACCTCCTGCTGGTATGTTTTGGAAGCAATAACTAAGAAAAGAAAACAAGCACAGAAACAGCCAGCCTCGCATACCTACGAAATTCTGAATGAATAAAGTCCAACGCTATTTGTGGCGCTGATAGTTCGGCGTCCGTATTTACTACAGGTAGCAAACTGGGCGATGTCACTGGATCTGGGAATAAACTTAAATGAAACCGGTTCTCTCACACTATGGGATGCAAGGAGTTAATTTGTTTTGTGCCGGAACGTTACGGGCCGTGTTGTAACAGTGGGTAGGAGTGAAACATCCTTTACTACATAACCAAGTGGGATTTATGGAAAAATACCTCAACAGTAGATCAGCATTATATGCTTTCACATTTAGAACAACAAGACGTACACGTGTGAAAATGCACGCATTTGTAGGCCGTCACTACAGGTTGTGGGGGAGTGATACTACTCGGGGATACTTTAGGTTTACTGGGGCTGCATATTCTGAGCTCGGTCGTTTCAGAGCTAGAAACAACAGACCTGAACTGACCAGAGTATCACCAGTAGTGCAGCTGCTGTCCCGGCCCGCTCTACTTCACTGAGCACGAGTGGAGCGGCAAATCCTCCCCCAACGATCCTCTCTACTCCAGGACCCTCCCACTCTGAGCCCCCCACCGCACATACTACTGCAAAAACAACCCCCTCCCATCCATTTATGTTATGTTATGTGTATTTGTAAAGCACAAAGTCGCCAGTGGGGGTATCCTGGTGCTGAGCAGGTGTGTGTGCCTAGCCCTGGCTAGGCTATGGTTGGTTAATTGGAAAGTCAAGTCTTCAGCTTCTTGCGGAAATCAAGACAAGAGGAAGAGGCTCTGATGTGAAGTGGGAGGTCTTCCATGCTTTAGGAACAATGTAGGAGAATGCCCGTCCTCCTGATTGCGTTCTGTGTATGCATGTGATATGTGTGACTAGAGGCCCTACGGAGCAAAGGTATCTGGACGGTTGGTGGGTGGGGATGTGACTGTTCAGGTAGGTTGGGCCTAAGTTGTGTAATGCTTTCAATGTGTGTGTGATTAGTTTGAATAAGCACATTGTTGTATCAGGAGGCAGAGCTCCCTCAGGTGGGGTGTGATGTGAGCTCTGTGTGGAAGGTTGAGCATGAGTATGGCTGCCGAGTTACTAATGGTTTGTGGTCTGGTGAGATACTTGGTGATTCCTGTGTAGAACACCGTTTCCTAGCAGCTTGAAAGACTTTGGGTAAAAAAAAGATTCATTGTGTGAGCAATATGGGATGACATTAAAGGTGAAGTCTCTAGCAGTAGTGTAAGGTTCCTGTAAGCCAGTGATGGCTAACCACAGGCAGTTCTACAGAATAGATCAATGTTTGCTGGCAGACTCTCAAAAGCAATAAACCATCTTCTAGTTGGTTTCACTCTTGGGAATGCCAGGCTCATTCATCTATCCCATGCCATTATCAGATTTGCGAATTTGTTGGCTGGCTGGACGAAAATTAGGGGTTTACATTCCAAGGTTATATTCCACTGAAGACAAGGTGTGAAGGATGCTCAGTGGTAAGGGAGGACAGCACAAAGAGGAAGGGAGACAGCCTGGCACAAATTGAGTGTGGTTCTCAATGAAAGACAAGGTACCCATGCTGCTGTAACTGATTAGTGTTGAATGTGGTAACATTAGCTGCCTAACTGTAGACACAAGGAAGGGGGCACTCAGGACTCCCACAGACTCACTGGGGCTGGATCGATATCACTCCACAGCAAACAATAGTTTTGAAGAATCTTTCATGTTCCGATCCCTTTCGCTACTATCGCCACGTCCAATTTCTTCACTCCTCTGTGTCGTACTGCATTCCCCCAATATTTGGAGTGCTCCTCTGTCCTAATGCTCAACGGACCTGTTATTCAAAATGTGCCTACTTCCATAAAGCTCAGACATGCATTGAGCCCACAACAGCACTTGCCAGCATGTTATGCCACACTCTGATATCCAGTCGAATATAGTCGACCAAATATGTTTAGGTCACACACCACTCCATAAATATCCCAACAAATTTGCTATTACAAGGCACCAATAGCACGTCCAACCAAGATAGGCCTCACACAAATATATAACCGATAATATTTGAAAGAGTGCCCCACGCATATCATCGATCAAAAAACTTAAACAGGACCAATCGTTATGGAGACTTATGCATCACAAACAAAAGAACACATTAGACAGGACATTGCTCAGAAAAATCTTAATCACTAAGAACATAATTTCAAAAGACATCACGCATATCCAATTCAGATCATATATACCATGTAGCTTGCAAAACCCTATGTTGTAAACTAGTTTTAACATCCTGGACAATGGGAAGATGCCAATGTAACCAGTAAAGCCTGCCGACTACCTTTTTCTCACACAAAAATCATACACCACTGCTCAATTTGCCAGCTAAAATAGAGAAAGCGCAGAGCACAACACCCAACATACCCTTACAGATTGAGTTTGATCTGTGATGGGCACTTTGGAAATTTATGGGCAGCTGCTCCGGACAACCAATTAATACAAGTTAATACGGATGGTAGATGCTGTGCCTAATTTGAGCCAGTGGTTGCAAGTGGGGCCCACTAGCACTCAATTTACAGGGCCAACACTTATTTTTCCTCAACTTTGATCCAGATGCAAGAGAGAAGTTTAAGAAAACAGGCCTTTTTGCAGCTGTCCTCCACTTTTTGCCCCTATTTGGACTACTAGATGCTGCATTTCGACTATGACAGTGCACTAAAGCCTGCTAACAAGCCCCCAGTGCAAATGCTCTCTCCCTAAAACTGATACATGTGAACTGGCAACCCCAATTGGCAAGGACTTGAACCCTCTTATTAGTCCTTAGTATATGTTACCTGTGGTGCATGAGTGTTTTAGGGGTCACCTGGGCCTGAAGCACTGTTTGTGCCATCATGAGTGACCCAAGTAAACTGATGACAGCAGGCCTGCCATTGCAGACTGCAGGAGCAGTGCAAACTGCTTGAACTCGACTTTGCCCTCACTATGTGCGGCAATGTCAAGGCGCTATTTTTGATATATGCCAGTCACCCCTAGGGAAGGCCCTGTGAGCCCAGGAGTCAGGGTGCATTATAATAAAGGTGAGGACATATCAGTGCAAGCTAATATTTCCTGACAGTGGCCTTTACCAGTAAAGGCTGCTATAAGTTTTCAGCCGTCCTTAGGATAACATGGGCTAGCACCCAAACAAACCAGAACTTGACAGCTCCATTATGCTAACGTCGAAATATGTAATGTTTGGTATCAAACAACGCCCCTAACAAGACTCTTGTGTTAAGGATGATGTAACATGCACACAGGTGGCTAACTTAGAGGTTACCCACCTGCTTGCCCCAGCCTTTCCTGTGCTCTGGCTGCCAGCCCGCAGCTGATGCTGCCAAGACAGGAATCTAACCCCCTGCCAGAAGGTGTGAAATCTCCTAGAAGTCAGTACAATGACCAGGATGGGAAGGAGGTCACACCTCCCTCCCTGACAGGATGGCTAGTGAAGTGGCACACAAAGATGGTGAGCTTCAAAGCCTTCACTGCCTAGGATATGCGCCCAGGCTGCCTCCCAAAGGAGGACACAGTCTTCCCCTTGCCCCCTGGCACATTTGCATCCTTGCAGGGGGGAAAATTAGGTATTCAGGAGGTGTACACCTCCAGAATGCTAGCTACACCTCTTGGGTTTGCTATCGGGTGAGTATAGCTAGGGAAGACTTCGGCCATTTTTCATGGAGGTAGAATAGAGGGTTCTATTCAGAAAAGGTGACACATACCCCCGGATGTGGTCACCTCAGGGGTGAATTAGCTGCTGGTGCTAGTAGCCCATACCCTAATGCCCCCAAAACCCGGATTTAAGGGCTACCCATGACACCAGAACCTCAGTTCTGAACTGACTTGCAAAAAATAACACAGGAAGAGACCCTAGTCTGCGACAACAGGAGCTTCACAAACCAAAGGTGTCTTACTTTGCACCTGTGGCAACCTTCCTGGAACTGCATGACTGTGACTTATCCTGGACCAAAGCTAGTTTTCCCCAGACAGAGGGACCCCTTTGAGAGCCAAAGGCAACTCCAGATTCCCTGGACTAGTGGTGGTATTCCCCTGCACACCACAGGTAAAAACAACATACCAGAACCAAATAATTGCTGGCCATCGGCCCCTCCAAGGGAACTCCCAAAAGTAGATGGTCCAGTGCATTGTGGGAAACATAGTCCTGACCTCCAGCAAGTTTCGAATGCCTACCATTTTCCCCTAGACCCCCGTACGTCGAAATAACTTTCTACTGACCTTACCACTGCCAAGAGTTGGTTGCTAGTCCAACCACCACCAACTATACTCGGCACTGCACCTCAAGGGAACTCTGCAAAACCTTCATCCGACATCAGCAGTATCTTTGTTATCACCTTTTTGCACCCAGTTTCCCACCAGCACCACATAAGCGGTGCATCTATCTCCCATGTGGCTCCTGCTTCAGCACCAAGGACAGCCAAGACAATTCTGCACCTCGGCTTCTCGAGCCAGGTAAAATCAAACTGACTGTCAAGGTTTGGTCCTGGGAACTGCATCACCTTTACCCTCCCTAGGCTCCATGCAACTCGACCTGCAAGTGACCGATTGTCACTAGTGCTTTTTCCCATTGACTGCAATGATAAAGTTTTGCAGTGCTGTTTTGACCTGATTTAATTTTGCTTCTAAAATCCATAACTCCGGTTACACTTATGAGATTGACTTTGTTTTGGTGTCTAAATTTATATACAAATCTGTTTTATTTTTATAAATTGTGGTCGGATTAGAGCCATGTCATTTACTTAACATCCATGCTGGTACTCTGAAATTCTTAACAATTTCCTCTAGTAAGCCTGACTGCTCTTTGGCACTCTACCAGGACTAGGTTAAGGATTTTTTATTGTGAATCCAAGGACCATCTCTGGGGTATTGTGAGAGTATTACATGGAGAAGCCTAACCAGCATCCCCTCATAATACTCCACCTTCCTAGAAGAAGTAAAATACAAAAGGGGGCAAGAAGGAGGTAAAGAAAAGACAGAAAAGAGTAACAAAGGGAGAAAGCCTGGTTGAAAAAGAACCTGCAAGAGTGAGATTCAGGGAATGTCTGGTGGTGGGTTAAAGAAGCATGAGGTGGAATAAAAACTACACATCCTTGGCATTGAGAACCTCATCTTTCGATAGCACTGCCCGCGGGCATCTGAAGAAACTTTGGGCCATTGCAATTATTTTGGTACAAATTAAACACAGGGCAGATATTGCGCTAGACAGACACAACTAACATAACAAAACATATTGTTTGAAAAGTTGAAGGATGAATATTGGCAAATGCTAGTCCCAAAGGGTGGTAAAACAATTAAAAACACAGGAGACAGGAAAAAACATGTGGTGCCTTACAGAGAGTAGTAAAAACCAGTGTAAAAAGATTGTATGCGATCTGAGAAAGAAAACAGAAACATTTACTTCTCTAAAAATGAATAATTCTATGTGGCAAAACACTACAATATACATGTAAGGTACCTAAGGGGTGCTCATCAGATCAGCCTAGGGAAATAACAAGTGCTGAAAACCAGGCAATGTTATATCTCATGCTCAACAGATTCATTCTCATACAAGCAGGCTCATTTTAATTACATAATTCCAAAGCCGACGTTTTCTATAATAATAAAGATCTGCCATGCTGATTCAATTGATTATCTGCTGCATTATTTATAGCACGTAACAATAATATTTCTAGCCCAAATGGATCAAAAGTTGTTAAAAACACTGCACACGGGATGTAACTCCACATCTGAACTTTTATAACAGCTACCTGGTCACCTTTCAGCTGTTGATCGTCTCATTCAGGTTTTAAAGTGGTGACATTTTACCCATGATGTTAAACATCAAGGGGGCATATTAACAATGCGGCGATAACAAATTATCGCCGCTTTTGCGGCCGATAATTTTATCGCCTTATCAGCAAAGACACGCTATCGCGTGTTTTGCTGATTTTGCTCCCGTTTCCAGCACGCCTAACTTTGCATCGCTAATGAGATGCAAAGTAGGCGTGTCTGTGGAAACAACTTGGGTAAATATCACGAAGGCAGCTTCGTGATATTTACAATGCGGGGAATCGATTATTTAAATCGCGCTAAGTATGCCTTAACGCAGGAATTTAACGTCTGTTAAATTCCTGACTAAGGCATAATTAACATGGGGGGTGGATTGTGTGGCTAAGACCACAGGCCCCTATTATCAAGGGTATCGCCGTTTTCCATGGAACATCGCTGGAAAACCAGCGATGTTCCATGGAAAACATCGCTATTGCTAGGATAATGATCGCCATTGCGCTGAGCGTTGTTAATACAGCGCTAGCATGGCGATAATTATCTGCGATAGCCGGCGTTAAACATTTTAACGCTAAGAGCGGCCAGCGATAATTATCGCTGGCCGTTGATGATATGCCCCCAAGTTGCATAGATTAGGAGATTTAATCTCTGTAGCATGAAACAAAAATCATACATATGTTGATGTAATTGAAATACGGTGAAAGCAAAGATTTCTTGATTGTCTTGAAAATGTGCTGCTTCACGATTCACAAAAATGCACATTGTGAATGAAAGTGCTAATTGTATTAAGGGCACAGTGAATGAAAGTGCTAATTTTATTAAGGGCACAGAGGCAAATATTATGCTTTCTTAATTTGCTACTTTTATTATAGCAGCAACAAAGCATAAAACTACACTTCCCAACAAACCCTAGGTCACAAATGACAGGTTGAGGGGATGTGAAACCAATAGTCAGTCGTAATCTCAGTCTATATATGGAAGTCACCAGGACAAAATAGCTTTTTTTCTTGTCGTGAAAAATGTAATTCTATGAATAAAATGGATCATCATAAGAATCTCAACTGAAACAGTAGAAGAACTTCTTTCAAAACCCCAAATGACTTCTCAGAAATATCCAGACGTCCGGACTCTTTAGCTTCATATGTTTCCTGTTGAGATGAAAACTTAGGAAGTAGCAGGAATTTAAGCAATTGAAGCTGAAAAAAAGAATCAAGAATATTTGCAGTATACAAAATGTAATGGGAGGAAAACAAAACATCTAACAAGATATAGACATTGGAGGAATAATATCTGTATGTGTCTTTTTAATAAAATCAGGACTTTCCTTCACTATTCTAGCAAGGAAAATATGCATTTTATTACAAGTCAGTAGGCTCGATTTATGCTTGATTAAAGCCCTTTACTACTACCAAATAGGCATACTTCCACGAGTTTCGGTTCACTGATAGAATATCGATGCTAAAAACATTGATGTAAAAAATATCGAAAAATATATATAGAATGTAAAAATATCGACTCCCTATTCTTAAACAGGTAAGTACAAAAATATTGAATAAAAAATATTGGAAGTTAAAAATATTGATGTAAAAAATATCAATAAAAATAAAAATGAAAAAAGTAATAATATATATTAAATATATAAAATATTAATATTATCTTTAACAAAATTAATTAAATTTAATATACATTTTAACTAAATATAAATAGAAACTTAATTTAAAAAATGTGAAACACGCTAACATAATAATTTATACATATGTATATTTACTTTAAAATAATTTAACAATTATTTTTATTACATTTTTAAACTTTTAAATTATATAAAAAGAAATATATACATATATCAATAATTTATAATGTAAAAAACATTCTATAATTATTTCAAACATTAAACTATTAAAACAATTAAAACATACATTCCGCAATACAATAAATACAACAGTAGGGAAAATGATGGATAGCAAAATAATTAAATTTACTATTCCAACTCCAGTGAGTGCAACAGTAGGGAAAGTGTTGGATAGCGGTGGGGTAAAAATTACTATTCCCACTCCAAAGAGTGCAACAGTAGGTAAAGTGTTGGATAGAAGAGGGGTAAAATTTACTATTCCCACTCCAGTGAGTGCAAAAGTAGGGTAAATGTTGGCTAGCGGAAGAATTAAATTTACTATTCCAACTCCAGTGAGTGCAACAGTAGGGAAAATGTTGGATAGTGGAGGGGTAAAAATTACTATTCCCACTCCAGTGAGTGCAACAGTAGGGAAAGTTTTGGATAGCAGAGGGGCAAAAATTACTATTCCCAGTCCAAAAAACGCAACAGTAGGGAAAGTGTTAGATAGCGGAGGGGTAAAAATTGCAATTCCCACTTCAGTGATTGCAACAGTAGGGAAAGTGCTGCATAGCGAAGGGGTAAAAATTACTATTCCCACTCCAGTGAGTGCAACAGTAGGGAAAGTGTTGGATAGCGGAGGGGTAAAAATTACTATTCCCACTCCAGTGAGTGCAACAGTAGGGAAAGTGCTAGATAGCGGAGGGGTAAAATGACTTTTCCCACTCCAGTGAGTGTAACAGTCGGGAAAGTGCTGGATAGCGGAGGGGTACAAATTCCTATTCCCACTCCAGTGAGTGCAACAGTAGGGAAAGTATTGGATAGCTGAGGGGGGAAATTACTATTTTCACTCCAGTGACTGCAACAGTAGGGAAAGTTTTAGATAGCGGAGGGGTATAAATTACTATTCCCACTCCAGTGAGTGCAACAGTAGGGAAAGTGTTGGATAGCAGAGGGGCAAAAATTACTATTCCCACTCCAAAAAATGCAACAGTAGGGAAAGTGTTAGATAGCAGAGGGGTAAAAATTGCAATTCCCACTCCAGTAATTGCAACAGTAGGGAAAGTGCTGCATAGCGAAGGGGTAACAATTACTATTCCCACTACAAAGAGTGCAACAGTAGGAAAGTGTTGGATAGCGAAGGGGTGAAAATAACTATTCCCATTCCAGTGAGTGCAACAGTAGGAAAAGTGTTGGTTAGAGGAGGGGTAAAAATTACTATTCCCACTCCAGTGAGTGCAACAGTAGGGAAAGTGCTAGATAGCGGAGGGGTTAAATGACTAGTCCCACTCCAGTGAGTGCAACAATCGGGAAAGTACTGGATAGCGAAGGGGTACAAATTCCTATTCCCACTCCAGTGAGTGCAACAGTAGGGACAGTATTGGATAGCTGAGGGGGAAAATTACTATTTTCACTCCAGTGACTGCAACAGTAGGGAAAGATTTGGATAGCGGAGGGGTATAAATTACTATTACCACTCCAGTGAGTGCAACAGTCAAGAAAATTCTGGATAGCGGAGATTCCCACTCCAATGCGTGCAACAGTAGGGAAAGTGCTGGATAGCAGAGAGGTAATAATTACTATTCCCAACCCAGTGAGTGCAACAGTAGGGAAAGTGTTGGATAGCAGGGAAACAAAAATTGCTAATAACATTTAAACAATTGAAAAAATAAATAATCTTAAAAATATATAAACAATATTTAAAAAACATACGATTAAATATATTAAACATATATAAAGAACAGATATTATAATGTTAATTACATAGAACAAAAAGGTACAAATATTATATAAAATAAATGAATAAATACATTTATAACCAATATTTATTTAAAAGGAGCAAATATTAACAAACACACAAATTATTTAAAACATAAATGCATTTATTTTATTTCCTACCCTATAACACCACACCAATAAAAAAGACGTCAGCACTTTTATTTAAATGTATTTCTGTAATTACCATAATTATTAATGAATTTGAAAACTATTATTAATAAAAAAGATAATAAACATTTATTGAGTACACATTCTTCAACACTATAATATCCACAACACACACCTAAAATGTATTACACAATTACCAAAATGAATTACTGATTAATTAATGTAAATTAATTAACAACTAATTGTTAAATATTTAATAATAAATTAATTTACACATTCAACACTATAACATCACAATTAAACAAATATTAATAAATAAAAATTATTCAATACATTTTAGATGATTAAATTAGTTCCCACCCTATTCCCCTATAAACCCACAACCCGCTACGGAACCAAAAAAGCAAACTTGAAAGATTTTATTTTTTTATTAACTGCTAACATTTTAACACATATATGAAAAATACAAATAATTCTTATACAAAAAACAAGCATCACACACATATAAAATATATACTAAAATACGTAACATTAATAAAAAATCGATATTTTTAACAACTATATTTTTGCAAACGATATTAAACACTTAGATATTTTGTAAATCGATAATACTTACCTAAAATCGATATTCTTGACCACTTGAATTTGTATGTCGATATTCCTGATTCAAGATGTTTTTGCCACGATATTTTTGCAATTCGATATTTTTTACTCGCTATTCTGTCTCTGCACCTACAGACATGTCTCTTCAAGTGAATAAAGCCCTAAATGTTGTGGTAACTTTTTCAGCCAAAGATATAGCCAAAACCAATCTAGCTAAAGTAGGAGAAGATTTTTTTTTTAAAGTGACAAATGAGGTGAGGACATTCTTAGCAGTAGTCTTTACTACTCATTCTTCATGGATCTAGTAACAGAAAATAATTCCCCTGAAGGAGAATAATGTCCTGCAGAAACACCTGCAGCCCTGTCATTTGAGACTCTTTTAAAATGGACATTAATTAGGTCAGATTTGTAACGATAAGGAGTCATTGTCAGTGTCTGTTTGGAACAATAGCAGAATTAGATTAACATCTCATGTTAAGGAATGACAGAGTTTGGAGGGTGGAATGTCTGATTTTCATCAGCAAAAGTTACATACTAAAAGATGTTCCTCTATGATTCTGTCCTCCAAAAGCTCAAAGTCAGCAGAATAGCTTATCGACAGCCATTAATATCCCTGACAGAAGTGCCTTGAGATGCCATTGAGGCAAGGAAATTCAGAACTGAAGTGATATTTGCTAAAATGAGAGGGTGTCCTTTCATTTTCCAAAAAACACCAAGTTTGCTATATTTTCTTGCAAGTCTTGAATGCACCCAGGGCCAATGATTATTTTATGAGGCTAGACATTTAAAGGTAAAGGGCCTGTTAGCAACCAAGAAAGCTTCAAAGCCACCAACCATAGATTAGCATACACAATCAGATTCTGACTGTGGGGAGTTTAGAGGTGGCAAGGGTAAATGGAAGCGATACAGGAATATCTGTGGCCATTTAGATGAGAGATTTGAACCAGGCCTGAGCCATCCAGAGTGGGCAATTAAAATCAACATCGCCTTTTGTCTAAGATTCTGAGCCAGGCTTCTTGAAATCATGATAAAAGGTGGAAAAACGCAAATGTGGCCCTCTTGCAAGAGTATGTATATGATAAGAGGATATTGTAAATGTGAGACAATTGCGAGTTCAAACATGAGACAAAGATCTATTGGCAATAGGCCCCAGCGATGAGTCAATGTTTGGAACATTTCTTGATTAAGTCATCTGCCATGAAGACACCTGGAATGCAAACCTGCAACCATGTGAATTCCAGGTAGAAATACTGCCCTAACTGAATTTTTCATGGGTCAGAATTCCCAGAAGGCCTTTTCCAACCCTATCATGGGTTAGGATTGGTAGCCCCCAGATAATATATGTTTTGGACTGTGGAAATGTTGTCCATCCACAAAAGTATATGGAAATGCACCTTGTCCTTGGGGAAACGCAAAGTAGCACACAAAAGGTCTATACAATTGATTTACTTTGCAAATTCCGTTACAGATAATGTCCCACCAGTTGAGTAATGAACACTTCAAGGACCTTGTCAGAACCCCGTTCAGAAGGCCATGGGGGAAGCAGGAATTACTGAGCCCAACTGTGATAGTTGAGGCCTTTTACTCCTTTTGTCCCTGCACCTGGAGCACTATGGGCTCTGAGCAACTGGGCCAAGTACCACTTCAGCACTTGAGTCTCAGTGATAGCTTGGGTTGAGCAGTCAAAGGCTTCTCGAGGAGGCTGTAGGTGAAAGGTGAGCACAGACTCACAACTGAAAATGCATCCAGCAACCCCAATAAATGATTAGTCAAGTACTTGCTTTAGGTAAAATGGATGTTTATCTTTGACTTTGAAATTGATAAATCTTTATTAGGTATATAAAAGTATAACCATGAAAGATGAAGCACCATGTATAATAAAATCACATAAAAAACTGTGAAAATGAAAACAGCACATTATTAGTTGTCAATTCACAGCAAACACATTTCATGTTCCAATGTCATAAAATCCATAAAAAGTTCTGCATGGGGCGGATGTTTATCTATTAACGCAAAGTACAATACAACACACTGCAAACACTATACGCAACTTCATTGATGTAAGCCCACTAGCATTACCCAGGTCAGCTTTCCAGTCCCACTTACCCGTTTATGGCTGATGGTTATTTCCCATTCACATGTGGCAACTCTCAAGCAAGGCCCGCTAATGTGTTCAAGTCTCAGAAGTTCTATGGGGTCTCTTTGGCAAGATACCAGAGTCCGTGAAGCACATTAAGTCATTGCAGGTTTCTCCAGGGCCCAGTGACCCGTTTGTCAGTCATGCCCGCGCTTGCGGAGTAGCCGTAGAGAGTCGCCGAGTGCCCGAGTGTCCAGATGGTGGGAAGCTGTGGTCGCAGTGGCCGCCATCCTTGGGGCTCCTTGGATGCAGAAGATCTCTCCTTGGGACCAGGAGCAGGTCTCCAATGCTTCAGATGGGGGAGTTGAAGTGGTTACTCTCACTCTTCATGGGTCACATCACATGGTATATTCTCCACTGCATGTGGGGGCAGGGCAATAGTCTTCTTCCTCCTTCACAACCCCTTCCTCCTGACACAAAGGTAGGGTCACTGCAGTGCATACAGAGTGACAGCCCATTCCCTTCACTGCAGACCCCACCTGGCAAACAGGGGTTGCAGGGAGCAAGAACAAGGTGACAGCCCCATTCCGGTCACTGGGTTGTATTGGACAAAGACCCTTAATCTCTCACAGTGCACCACCAAGGGCAGTAACCATCAATCTTCACAATGGCCCCCACCCGGCAAGGAGGTTTGCAGACTTTGTCACATGAGCTGGAAGCCCAATCGGTGCATCTGTCCAGGTGGACCAGAATCTGAAACTCTGCTCCAGGGATCCACGCAACAGGATCCCCACTGAAGCTTACTCCCTCCAAGCTATCTTCTTGATCTCCCAGAACCTACCGGTCTTGGGTCAAGCGGAAGCTTGTGCTACAGGCTCCAGGCAAGTGTTCTTCATCTTCCTGGGTGACTTCCACCCAGTCACCCAGCATGGGAGACTGGCAGGCTAGTAGTCCACAGCCCTGGTCACAACAGGTAGAACTCATGCTGAGCTGCTCCACGCTGATATACAGCTTCAGTTTGATGACTTAGGAGTTTCAAGCTCCCCTTTGTATAATCCATTTCCAAACACTCTTGTAATTTAGTGTTTCTGTATTTGAAGTTTGCGCTCTGGGAGTTGCTCACTTTGAAGTGCCCACTCCTTTGTTGTGCACTTCCTCCAGAGAGTAGTCTTTCACAGCAGGGCATTCTTCAATCTTGATAGCCCCAAACACAGACCAAGGGAGGGACTAGAGGTTCACACCTGGATGTCAGCCTCAGTGATATGTGCTTCAAAAAGTTACCACAGGGAGCTATCCCTACTCGTTATGATTCTATTATCACTCCCATCTCCTTCCTCAGATGTGCCCTGACCCCTTTGATCAATGACGACCTTTCAGAAAAAAAGAGCTCTTATTAAAGTTTACAGAAGATCCTGTCTTTCCTTCCTCCTATGTGTGTGTCCCACCCAGTTCTTAGAAAATCAGCAATCCACAAATCGAACTGGGGAGACCTCCACCTCCTCCTTCTTACCCATCAAGGCTTGAGTCTCCCAAAACGGAACCCAGTGTCTTCCATTTATTGTGCCCTTCACAAGTGCACACACACTGTACACACATTCGGACATGTGCAGTCTCCAATATACTATACCTCTTCCTGGGCACACATACATCCTAGCACACTCATGCAACTTCAGGCACAAACTCCTATGTAATGTACTTTCCTGCTGGCCCCCACACATCCTGGCACACATATGCAACTGCTTGCAATATTACTCATGCAGGGTACCATCTCTCAAACACACATACTTCCTCATACACACATACAATTTCGCTTGCTATTTCTCCTGCAGTGTACCATCTCTCAGGCACACGTACATCCTTGCGTGCACATGCATTTGCACGCGCTATTTCTCCTGCACTGTATCATCTCTCAGCCACATCTACATCCTCGCACTACATACAACCCAATGCAGACCAAAAGCTGAATTAATTACACAGCAGCAGAACTTTACTGGAGTGGGCCAGGAGGCACCACTCTAGTGACACTGGTACATGGACCTTTTACTGATCACTAATAAAATGGTATGCGGCCACAACTGCACTTGTGCTACTTAACTCCATGTGAACGCAGTAGACTTACATCTCTTGAGGAAAACACTTTGGGTGCCCCTTCCAGTCTAAGCAAACTGCAATCCATGAAACAGGCTTAAAACACAGCACACACCACAGCACACACACATGATTCATGTTTACTCATGACCACAAAACGTTACAAGGATCCAGATATCACAGCAATTGGGGCACTCAAGCCAGGGATACACATAGGTTACTATGAGACGGACTTTCTGTTCCAACTAACCGTATGTCCACAGACTGGTATGTGACTAAGACTAGATCTGGGGATCTAGTGAAGATGGAACAGTCATTCCTAGCAAATAAATGGTCTTCTCACTTTGTCATCTGTTAAAGTATCTTTGCTAAGGCTACTTTGTTTCTATAGGGGGACCCAGGTCTGATCATATAATAATAGCACGCATGTTAATGAAGGTGCCATGGACATAGAACGTAAATAGATAATGTCAAAACCCTACCATTTTGGACAGTTGCCGAGTGAGGTTTGCAAGGTATATCATACTTATTTTTGATAAGGGTTATCTTGGGCTCTGGAATTTTTAAAAGTTCCCATTTGGATTCTACAGAGAAATTTGACGAAGAAATGACAAGGCAGAATCAAAGAGGTGAGACTAAATTTGGTACACTCTACAGTGCCAGTGAAATTAAAGAAGCTTCCTGTGTTCCAGACAAATTGGGACAGTGATGCAATAGTTCTTAGGGTCTAGTTTCAGCATCCATTTACCTGGAAAAAGAACATGCATGATATGACCAATGACCTTCATTTGGAAGTGGCTGTTCATTTTCGTGCTTCTCTTTTCCGTTTTTTGGTCACATTAGGTCACAAATTCCCTAAGGAGCAGTGAATATTATTCTATGGCTCCATTGGATGGCTTTCCTATATTCTGAGTGAACTCTGATTCTTCTACACATGAATAAATTGGCTGTGGAGAAAACCTTAAAAGAAAGGAGAGAACAACTGTACGATTTGAAGAAACACATATTTTGCAAACAATTAACAATGGAGAAATGAATGGGATGTTGACCTTGAAGACAAAAACTTTCTTTATTTTCTGTTGTAGGGGAGTGTAAGTCCTTTCTCCTTTGGGGAAAGGAGGGTTGTGGTATTACTGAAACTGGTCACCATATGGGTACTCTTACCTGTTTTAAAATGCTAGTCGTAGGCACATCAGTTCCTAAAATCTACTGGCTTTGCCAAAACATGTTTCACGAGCACCTTCCTCAGAAAGTAATGTACTTTGTATAGTGTGGAAAAGCCTTGACATATATCACCCTTTGTTTTACAAAATGATTAGTGTTGGTTTAGGCCCATTTTACAGGTATTAAAGTGTTTGTGTTCTCTCCCTAATATGATACAATTGGAATCTACCTGATTGGTACACTTAATTTAGTTGTTAAGTCCCTAGTCAATAATACTACATGTATGCAAGGCCTGTAAATTAAATGCTAATGGGCAGCAGCATTCATTGTGCAACCCACTAAAAGTAGCACTATAAAGTATGTCCCGGTCCTGATCTTGCAGCCTATAGTGCAGCTTTAAAATGCCATTTCGACATGAGAAAATAAATCTTATGCCAGGCCTAAACCTTCTGTTTTAATACTTATAAGTCACCCCTAAGATAAGCTGTTCAAACTAATTTAAAATCGTCCCTGATGCTGAAGTAGGACTTTTAGTCACAATTCGGAAACTGACACTTTAGAAATTTGCCATTTTCTTGACATAACCATGTATGCCTTCTGCCGGTGTCCTGGAACACATGACTGTGAGTGGCTCTGCTATCGGGCTAGTGTACTTCTTCCAAACAGTAACACAAAGGGGGCTTGTGAGTGAACAGGATAGGCCATCCTGGCTGAATGATTGGAACAAGCATATACCCAGCCCTACTTACATTTAAGAGTTTTTGCCTCCTGCACCCACAAAGGAATATGACACCAGGTCTGTCCTGTCGATTGTCACCTCGAAGTTTGGAGCCTTGACAGGGGAAGGAAAAGAACTTTCAAGAACCAGATGTGAGGGTAGGAAAGGGAATCCCCCCATACACAGGCTGGCACCAGATATAAATGTTGAGCCTACAGAGCCACTGTTCAGAACATTCTTGGACCTGTGGAAACTTTGGAAGAAGGACTATCTTGCTGCCAGAGGACTGCCCTGTTGCTTGACGACTGTCTTGTTGTCTAGGAAGAAAGACTGCGCTTCCTTATCTTCATCCCAGATGAACCAATAGTGACTCCAAAGGTCATTTGGATATCCTCCTGTGTGAGATACAGGTACATAACAAGCTCCAAAGGCCTCCATGCAACTGCCCAGCTGACCTGATGCAACTGCACCTGCCTGCGCCTGCAGCTGGACCTGCTTCAGCCCTGCTGCTGGCCTCTGATTGGAGTGAGTCCTGATCCTCAAGAGGGGCCCTTCTCCAGGTCCTGGATGCTTGACTGGCATCCTCCATTCCTAACTCTGGGTTCCAATAAATCTGACGCAGCGTGATGCAATCCGATGCAGAACCTTGCATAGCAGCACCTAGCGGCTCCTGATGGATGGCTTCATTGAAATTGATGCCGCGTGTGGCAACTTGACTCAGGACCTCGCATCACAGCCTTGCTGCTCCTGATTGGAACCAATGCAGCGCAGAGCAACTCGACACAGGACTTCTTATTGCAGCACCGCAGAGCTCCTGATTGTAACTGATTCTCAGCGATATGAAGCCTCACATCAAGGACACAAGGTACAACCCTCATCCACACTAACCTGGTCCTGGTAGCTGACCCGCTGTCCATCGTGGTCAGACTGAACTTGTGACTTTGTCCCGGTTCAGCATGACCAGATAACTACAGTTGCCACTCTGTGCTTTTTTGTGCTGTTTTTACTAAAAACTTTAAAAGTGTTACACCCAAACCCAAGCTTCAGAAATTAACAGTCAGGAGTAAGAACAGAATAACCATCAGTACAGATCTTGAATATCCATTGGGAGTAAAGAAGGTGATGTCTTTATTCCAGACCCTCACAATGTGGTGGGGAGCATAACAGTCGATAAATAGTAAAAGTATGGGACATGTATTGGAACGATCTGTGAGCAAACTACAACTCTTATAAGCTTTGTAGACAACAAAAGCAATGATTGGCCACTCTGCGTTAAAAGCACTTCCGCATGTACGGCAGCGCAGATTATAAGTTTGTATTCCTGTTTGTGCTTCCACCGGAGACTCCGTCCCACTGCTCGGGGTGGTAAGGGTGCTTTTGAGCAGATCCTTTGTTTTCTCCTTCAGTCTGCCTTTGTGAAGTCTGTGTGGCTTGGAGTTCTTTCTGCTTTCGTTATTGCACAAGCCATTTTGGAGAACCCCTTTTGTCTGTGAACTCAGCTTTATATGCCCTCATGGTTTTCCTTGACGGGTTTCATTACAAGAGGTTTTGGGGGCTGACATTTCTTCCTATTGGATGTTCTTTACAATGGTCATAGATTTACAGATTGGGCATTATATGATTGTTTAAATGAAAGACTATCGTTTTAGGCTATTTGATTCTTGTTTATTTTTGGAAAAAGACAAAACAAGACAGTTGCCTGTTATAAACAACATAAACCAAGAATCTATTTATGTTGGCTACAATGATCATGAGACATTGATATCTATTCTTATACAGCATGGCAAATCACAATTGAATGAGAAAGCGCTATATGCAAAATGCACACATTTTTCATGGTGGTGATATTTATTATGTTTCCTTTCTTTCACCATTTAACAGGGGTGTTATAGAATCCTGGGATAGTGGTTCTTCCCCTGTGAGGCAATGCACCTCTTTAATATTGGTAGGTAATTAGTGTAGCCATCAAGGTGACATAGACTTCATAGGATTGAAGTCCCTAAGTAATACTTCCTTACTATTTCAGCTACCTTGAAAGAGCAGGCATATCATAGGAGCTGATTTGGTATCGATCCTTCTATGACTCAACGCTTAGGATTATATTTTATGTTACAGGTAGCAAATGGTAATATGAGCTAGATTATTACACTAATGTTAGGAGTAATTGCACAAACTTATTTGTATTACAAGTCTCTTTCCCCGCATTCTCTTCCTTTCCTCACTTGATCACCGTAAGCTTCTGTGCTGTAATAGCAATTAGAATTGAGAATAGCAAGAAGTGGACTTGTTGAGCAACTAACTAACCCCGAGGAACTAGATCATGACAGCATTACAGAATAATATGGCCAAGTAATCATCACCTCCTAGTCGGTTTGGTGCCAAAATGGCCTCTCTAGATGACGTGTTAGCAGCTTTAGCAGTGGTTCAACAGGAGGTAACTTCTTCAAGAGTTGGGACAGCAGCCTTACAAGACCAAATCGATAGAATGTAGCAGAATCCTTTTAATATTAACAACAGAAGAACGATTTGGGGTGCTTCATGGTTGTCTACCGGGAACACATCACAAAACCCCCCAATCACAGTTAGTGTACCGAATCCCATACCCCTAACAGCACCAGAACGGTTCCAGTGAGACATTACGGAGGTGCAGGTATGTCTCACGCAAATACTCTTACACTTCACTTCTTGTCCTAAGGCTTTTACAACCAATCAGGCTAGGGTTGCTTTCATTATCTCTTATTTAGCAGGGTACACTGCTCAATGGGCAGTACCTCTAATAAGAAGAGATGATCTGCTTCTATATGATTAGGTAGAATTTCATAGGGAATTTGAGAAAGTCTTTGACTGCAGAGCTCACACATTTTCAGCAGATAGAGAACTGTTGGAATTAAAACATGGAAAAAAAGATTTGCTAGTATACTGACACACATTTCAGAAGTTGGTGTCTGAAACACATTGACCAGAAGAGAAAAAAGTAGCCTTATTTCATCAAGGTGTGCGAGAAGAACTAAAAGATGTTCTAGCACAAATAGACCCCCAACCTACTAGATGCACTAATTTAACCTTGCATTTGAATTACCATCTGTGTGAACGCCAAGGGGATTAAAGAAGACTCGAAAGGCCAGCATCACGGTTTGATAGAAATCGAAACATGTGAGGGAGGGTTGGGTAATTTGGCAGAACCCATGGACATCAGTTCCATCAGAGCCTCCCTCTCTCAGGAAGAAAGAGAAAATCGAAGAAAGAATGGTCTTTGCCTCTATTGTGGCAAAAAGGGCCATTTTGTAAAAGATTGTTTAGCAAAACCCAAGAATAGGGTGTGTTGGTCTGAAGTGCCAGATGTCAATACTGAAAAGAAAGCAGAAAACTATTTATCTCAAGGGAAAAGGAAGGGTACACCTAAAGCTATACTGAGATTCCATCGCTGAGTGAAGGTAAACAACAACAATGAGAACATTTCTTTCTATCCATTAAGGTGAAAACACAGAAAGGCTTGCAACCTACTCAGGCCATCATAGATTCCGGAGCAACACTGTGAACGAGACGGTAGCTCAAGGGTTGCATTTGATGTTGATAGAGAAGAAAACTCCAGAAAATGTGTTGGCAGTAGACGGGAGGGATCTTGCCTCTGGTCCTATTAAATATCATACTGAAAACCTTTTTGTAAAATGCGATTGCTTTTAGAAACCCTACAGTTTGATATCATAAAAGCCACACAGTATGGTTTAATACTAGGGTTACCATGGTTAAAACAGCACAATCCAACTATAGACTGGAGGAACAATTCTCTTGTTTTTGATTCTTTGTTCTGCAGAGTACATTGTTTTACAGCTTTGGTCCATGCAGTGAAGGCATTAACTTAGGGTCACAGCATAGCTACAGCAGCGGAGAAGGGCATTGTTCTTCCAGAACAATATTACGAATACCGGATGTCTTTAATGAAAAACAAGTAGATGTTCTACATAGACAGTAGACATAGACAATATGACTGCCAGATTGATTTGGTACCTGGGGCAGTGGTCCCATATAGCAGGATCCATGCCCTCACAGAACCTGAAAATGGACACTTGAAGCTTTATATGGATAATTATCTAGCCAATGGGTTTATACACCCCTTCAAATCACCTGCCTCTTCGCCTCTGTTCTTCATACCCATGGCAAATGGCAAGAGGAGATCGTGTATAGGCTTCAGAGCTCTGAACAATTTAACTGTAAAAAAAATGCTATCTGTTACCTCTAATTCCTGTTCTACTAGATCAGGTCAAGACAGTTAATATATATATACAAAGTTGGATTTAAAAGGAGCTTATCACCTGGTACGGATGATAGAAGGCAGTGAATGTAAGACTGCCTTCCAAACACGGTATGGTCCCTTTGATGGACCATTTGTTCCCATTTATGGTAATGCCTTTTCAGCTCTGTAAAGCACCAGCTGCCTTTCAATACTTCTTGAATGATGTATTAAGAGAATATTTGGATGTGTTTTTGGTGGTGTACATTGATGATACTCACAGAAAGCCGCTGATCATGAACAGCATGTGTGTTTGGTGTTACAAGCCCGTAGAGTGGACAGGTTGTTTTTTAAACTCAGTAAGTGTGGGTTTTATGTGCCTGAAGTGGAATTCTTAGGAGTGATGTTGTCAGCCAATGGCCAAGAAATGGCTGAGTGAAAGATCCAGACTTTAGAAGAGTGGCCTACCCCTTTGAATGTTTGGGATATACAGTATTTCAGGGGTTTGCTAACTTCTACAGAAGGTTCATCAATCAGTTTTCTAAAATTAGGGTTCCAATATCTAGGCGCTTATGTAAGAATACACCTTTTGTATGGTCAGAAGAGAGAGGAAGAACAATCATTCAGGCAAATGAAGCAGGCATTCACCACTGCACCAACATTACCTAATCACAATCCTGATAAACCCTACATAATAGAAGCCAATGCTTTGGAAGTAGTCAAAGGAGCTATCTTATCACAAAGACATGAGACAACAAGACAAATGCACCCAGTGGCAAATATGTCACAAAAATTGAATGAGGCAGAATCACACTATAGAATTGCCAAGAAATAATTGTTGGCCATAAAAAATGCCTTCAATAAGTGGAGGCACTACCTGATGGGGTCAAAATATCTCATAACAGTATGTACAGATCGCCATAATTTACAATTCATAATGTCTGCTAGAATTTTAACCCCAGGCAACTAAGGTGGATGATATTTTTTTCTGAGTTCAACTTTACAGTAACGTGCAGACCAGGCAGTGAGAATAGCAAAGCAGATGCTTTGACTGGACAAGAATCAGTACAGGTGTCCACAGAACAAAAAGCTCAGTCAATACTGAGACCAACTCAGCACAATTGTAACAAATTTCCAGATGGAAACATTGGCTTAGAACTCATCCTAACTGGAGACTTCAGAAAGGTCTTCCCAATTGCGGAAAACAATTGCTGATTCTGCATAAAACTCGACAAAAGGACGTTTTTTGTTGGTGTCATAATGTACCTAGCACAGGCCACAAGGAGGTAGAAAAATCTCTTAATCGAGTACTGAGACAATTCTGGTGGTCTATAGTGAGAAAAGATTTGCAACAAATAGTCCAGGAGGGTAGAGTTTGTGCACAAGCAAAGACAGATCACCAAAAACCACAAGGGTTATTGCAACCATTACCTACCCTACGAAACTCTTGGGAAACCACATCATTAGACTTTATAGTAGGGTTGCCTAGGGTTAATGGATGCACAACAATCTTGGTGGTAGTTGATAGCCTTACGAAAATCCTACATTTCATTGCTTGTGCCCAGTTACTATAAGCAGGTCAACTTGCTCACCTATTGTTAACTCATATTATTCATCTTCATGGTCTGCACAAGATCATTGGGTCTGATAGGGGAACCCACTGCACAGCACAGTTTTGGAAGATCTGGTGCACAGCCTTACACATGACATCTGCCAAGTCTACAGGTTTTCACCCTCAGACTGATGGCCAGACAGAACGATTGAATCAAACCTTGAAACAGTACTTACATTGTTAAGTAGAAGAAAACATTGACTCATGGGTGGATTTGCTATGAGTTGCAAAATAGCATACAACAGTGAAAAACACAGTTCAATGCAAACCACTCAGTTTTACAGTTTTACAGCATATATGGGTTCCATCCACATTTCATAGATTTGTTACATCCTTCAGGTACCTCTAATCTACCCGAAGCTCATAAAAGAGTGACACATATACAACAGACATTGAAACATATCAGGTGAACCTACAGAAGCCAAGATACATTATAAGAAAACAGCAGACAAATATCGGAGAGTAGGGCCAATATATCACAAAGGAGATGTGGTATGGTTGTCCATCAGCAATATTCATTTTCGGAGATATAGTATTTTCAATCCTCAGTTTATTGGACCATACAAGATCACAAAATATATACATCCTGTAACTTTCCAGTTAGCAATACCTAAGGCACTCAAAATACATCCAGTCTTTCATATTTCATTACTGAAACTTTCCAGTACAAAGGTTAAAATGACACCTCCCCCTGTGTGGGTTGATAATGACCCTGAATATGAGTTCAGTAAAATATTGGGTTCCAGAAAAGGGGGGTCAAAGTTGTGGTATCTTGTTGCATGGAAAGGTTATCGGGCTGAAGAGAATTCGTGGGAACCTGCCACGGCATTCATGAACCACATCTCATACGTTCTTTTCATGCGAGATGTCCTACAAAGCCTGGACCCTGTCAGCATTCCTTGGGAAAGGGATATTCTGTTACACCCAAGCTTAAGATATTGATCGCTGTCAGGCCAAGAACATATTAACCCTCTGTAAAGATCCTGAATATCCCTTGACAGTAAAGAAGTTGATGTCTTTGTTCCAGACCCTCACGATGTGGTGAGGAGCATTACACTCAATAAATAAGAGAAGTATGGGGCAGGAGTTGGGACAATGTGTGAGCAAACTGCAACTCCCACAAGCCTTGTAGACAATCAAAGCATTGATTGGCTGCTCAGCATTAACCCAGAAAGTCTATAAAAAGAACTTCCACATGTACAGCAGTGCAGATTATTTGTTTGTATTCCTGTTCATGCTACCGCTGAAAAACCCTGTCCCGCTGCTCGGGGTGGTAAGGGTACTTTGCACCAGAGCCTTTGTTCCCTCCTTCAATCGCCCTTTGTGAAGAAGGTGGGGCTTCAAGTTATTTCTGCTTACGTTATTACACAAGCCATTTTAGAGAAACCTTTTGTCTATGAACTCCGCATTCTATGTCTTCGTGGTTTTCCTTGTGAGATTGCATTACAAGAGATATTGGGGGTTGATATTTCTTCCAATTGGATGTTCTTTACAATGGTCATGTTTCTACGGATTGGGCATTATATGATTGTTAAAATGAAGACCATATGATTCTTGTTTCTTTTTGGAAAAGACAAAACGAGTCTGTTGTTTGTTATAAACAGCATAAACCAAGTATATATTGGCTACAATAATCATGAGACATTGATACCTATTTTTATACAGCATATTATTATGCATAAAGCTTGCTTTATGCGCAAATCGCAATTGAATAAGAAAGCGCTATGATATGGAATATACACACATTTATCATGGTGGTGATATTTATTATGTTTACTTTCTTTTCTCATTTAACAGGGGTGTTATAAAGTCCTGGAATATTGGTTCTTATCCTGTGATGCAAAGCACCTCTTTAATGTTGGTAAGTAATTACATTAGCCATCAAGATGATATAGTCTTCCTAGAGTTGAAATCCCTGAGTAATACTTCCTAACTATTTCAGCTACTTTGAAAGAGCAGGCGTATCATCGGAGCTGATTTAGTATAGCTTAATGCTTAAGATTATATTTTATGTCACAGGTAATGAATGGTAATAAGAGATATATTATTACATAGTACTTGTTAATGTTTGGAGTAATTACATCTACTTATTTGTATTACAGGTCTCCTTCGCCGCTGTTCCCTTCCTTTCCTTCTCTCGCTTGATCACCTCAAGCTTCTGTGCTGTAATAACAATCAGAATTGAGGCTAACAAACAGACCCTGATGGACTTGATCACAACAGTGTTACAAAAAGTCAAATCTCCAGTTCTACTGATTCGTTTTTTATCATATCATTCTGATATCATTGTATTTACTAAAATTTTCTCTATGTCTCTAAAGCGGTGTAGGTTTTTTCTTGTAGAGCGTTTTTACTTTATTACTGTTTGTGTGTTGCATAAATGCTGTATACATTGCCTCTAAGTGAAGCCTGACTGCTTTTGTCCCAAGCTATCAGAGGGTTAAGCACTGGTTAATTTAGTGACTCACTGTGCCTCACCGTGACAAGGATTGTGTTTATTATTTGAGAGGGGCTTCCACCCGTCTCGACTAATAACCCAGTTTCTTACAATTAGTGAAAATGAAAAGCCTGAACTGTTGGACCAATCTCTAGGCTTACAAGTTCACCAAATTTGTAATCAATCTTAAGCAACAAAACTACCTTTCCAGCAAAATAACCACATTATCATTATCAGCAAAGAAAAGCTCATTGAGTCCAGTTAGACACGGAAGTCTGCTGAATCCCTAGACTCCTTGGCTTGTTCTACAGGTTATGAAATCAAAGTAGGAGGATCCACCACATCTAAAAGCTTATCCCAACACTAGACCCAGACCATGTAACTACCATTCTTTGAATGAACAAATAACATTTTATTTGAACCTTGAAAATTCTTGCAATGAAACAGACATCATACTATGGAGAAACCAAGACTTGCACCCTTGACCCTTAGAATTTAACCTTTAGGCCTCAAGTAGCCTCCCACTTTGGGTGAAAAAAGTAACCATTGTAATATCTCATTCAGGGGTAGCAGAGGAATTGGGGTGCTGAATAAGAAGAATGAAACATGGGGTTAACATTGCCAGGATGCTCCTGTCTTTAGGGATGGGAACAATGGACATAGTTTGTCTTTCTGACATGTCAGGACCAAAACAAAAAAGTATTGGAATCATTCCACTATCAATGTCTGAATCAGTGTTATTGTAAGTATCATAACCATATTTTTTGCATTATCTAGGAAAACAGTAGGTAATTTCTTTGTCTTGCATTCTACCTCCAGGCGTAAGGGTCAAAGGATTGACTAATTGTTGTTCTGTCTAGGCAGTTGAAAACCACTAATTGCATTACAGAGTGTCCTGGAATCATCCCAGTTATCATTGTCTGAACCAGTGGTATCCCAGGCCTTATGAAAATGCTCATGTTTAGAATTAAAGAACATTTATTTTTTAGGGTTGAAGTCTAAATTTCTTTGGTTACTGAGAAAGACTCACCAAAAGAGTATGCACCTTTAGGATCAGATGTGTGCAGCCTGCTACTGCCAGCACATGGGAGTCAGGTTTACAGTAATTGCAGAGACCAAGGAATTAATATTTTAAACCATGAACTTTAAAAAAGAAATTTAGATGAATGAGTACATGCTATGTTTTAATATTTCTTCCTGTTAAAATTCAGAATCATACTAAAAAAATAGCAGACTCTTCATAAATATTGTTATCAAACTCAAATGAACACAAACATCAACTACAGCAGTATTCACACAATCACACATTGGCATACAAGGTTTAGAAATTAGTAGGGCCAGACAGGCTCAACCTGTAATTAGCATTTTTACTGTTTATGTTATGGACCAAATAATCTGACGTCTATATGCAAAACACCATGAACCATTCCCTCCTAAATGTTTTCGCCAATGAATAGAAGTCCAAGGTGAGGGCCATAAATGCATGTGAGCAGTCATGAGACCCATAATTAGGCCAGTGCTGAATATATTCTACAATAGCAATGCATGCTCATCCTTGAAGTGTTAATATCATATATTTAAACAAAATGTCAGTGCAGAAAATGTGGTGTGCCAGTGCTGGAAGCCCAAGTAGAAGCAAATGAGAAGCACTACTGCTGGAAACATAGCTCAGTTCTGCCAAACGCATCAGATTTGCAAAAATAAACAAATTTCAAACACATGTCTAAGAACAGACTACAGAAAGGAGTGACATTGAGTACTTAATTTATGGTTGATAGGCAAGAAATAAATTGCTATTTATTTATAGAAACAAAGCTCATGACTGATTGGTGGGTTCAGTTTACCTCCACCTGTAGTTTGTGGCCCAGGCTTTGCTGAAAAATGTAGTTTTGTGATTTGTGGCTACTATAATAAAGGTAGCCAGTCAGTCAGTCAAATCAACTTTATTCGGCTGGTTAGAGCCATAAAAGAACAACATAAAACATCTATGGACATAAAACATCGTAAAAGCATCATTTAAATCCATTAAGAATCTATAAAGGTAGCAAGTTAAGAAAGCATAGTATGATTGTTAGACCTGCCACTCTTGGGAGGTAGTCCCCCAAACCTTTTGTCTTCACCCCTTCTCCTTGCTGAACACGTTTTTGTTGGTTTTAGGACTCTGTGCACTTTACCACTGCTAACCAGTACTAAAGTGCTTATGCTCTCTCCCTAAAAAATTGTGAAATTGGCCTACACCTAATTGGCACATTTAATTTCTTTGTAAGTCCCTAGTAGATGGCACTGCATATACCCAGGGCCGGTAAATCAAATGCTACTAGTGTGCATGCAACACTCATTGTGCCATTAGCTAAAGTAGCAGTTTAAAATATGTCTCAGGCTTGCCACTGCAGTCAGAAGCGCAATTTAAAACAGTCATTTTGACCTGGCCAATGAAACCTTTTGGGAGGCCTAAACATTTGTTTTTAATACATATAACCCACCACTAAGTCAGGCCCTAAAAGCTTTTTAGGGCAGGGTCCATGGTATTTAAAAAGTGGTGCATGACGTTATAAGTTTTACATGTCTTGGCAGGGAGCAACTCCCAAAGTTGTTTTTCATTGTTGTATGGCCTATCTCTCCCATTGCCTAACACTAGGTTAGCTTTCTACCTTTAAATAAGTGCTAACTTCAGACTGGGAGTAGAAATAAAAAATTGTGTTTACTCTCAAGTGGATAGTAATTTAAAATCCTCTTTAATGGTGAAGTTGGATTTTAAGTTGCTATTCTGAAAATGCCACTTTTAGAAAGTTTAACAGAACTATACAGTGTATGGGTGCTACAATTCATTTGGAGACTACAAAAAACAGAACCACCGTATTGGATTTAGTGGTCTTAGTAATTTAATTCACCTTCAATTTACTTTGCTTCTTTGAAAGAAAGAGTCATGGACATTTCAAACATGTCGTAAATGAAAGAACACCGGTTCTAGATATATATAAAACATACATAATTACAGAAATTAATACAAAATGAAAAACATGTGAATACATACACATAACAATTGATAGGCAGACCTATCCTTCATTTCTAGTTGAAAAGAATGGCAGTCAACAGATTTATACACTAGTCAAAATGTAAATCCTGCCATTACAAGCTAGTTGGGAGAGAATGGAACAACAGCCTGATTGTCATGTGTGTTGGCTGCTTGTAGTCCAAACTGATTAAAGTCTTGTCCAACTAGCTGGGTCAACGCGTTTCGAAACCCTTGAAATCTTTTCGGGTTCTCCTCAGGACCAGGATTAGGTCACACACTACAAAACAATGATGACAAAAAACAATGTTTTAATTCTTTGTGCAGAATTATTCCTTTTACCCTACAAAACATCTTTTGGTGCAGGTTCTACACTTACCATTAGTGATCAGTTCTGGAACACACATTGATGTCCAGTGTTAAGGCTTGTTGTCTTGCTAGCGAATCTTCGGTATTTAATGCAATCGGTTTCTTTGGAAGTGACGCAGAGCGATGCAAAGCCTCACAAACCAGTGCCTCGTAGACCTCGCATCAATGACAGACATTACCACTCCCAGCACACTGAACTCGGTCTTCCACCTGGTCTGCACTCCATCGTGGTCGGCCTAGGTCTCTGACTTTGTCCCGCTCCAGCACGACCAGATACCCACACTTTGCGCTTTGAACCTTTTGAAGCTATTGTTACCTAAACTTTTAAACACTCATATACCAGATTCTACTGATTGGATTTTCATTGTTTTTGTGTAATTTTATTTATTAAAATTTACTCTGTTTTCCTAAATTGCTTTGGGATCTTTATTGTGTTGTGTTTTCACTTTATTACTGTTTGAGTGCTGCATAAATACTTTTCAGATTGCATCTAAGTTAAGACTGACTACTTGGTGCCAAACTAACAGAGGGTTACACACGGGTTAATTTAGTGACTGTTTGTGGTTTACCCAGACAAAGATCGTGGTTCAGATTTAGGTGGGTCTTCCACCCTCCTAAACTAATAACCCAATTTCTTACAAGGTACCTCTGTTCTTGTAATAACATTTGTGCATAGATGATTGAAAGCTGTTTGACCTATTGATAGATCAGTACCTATATCGATGAGGACCTGGATAGAAGACATGTTAATTCAGTAGTAGTAAAATCAAAATCTGGATGAGGATAGATAGATAGATAGATAGATAGATAGATAGATAGATAGATAGATAGATAGATAGATAGATAGATAGATAGATAGATAGATAGATAGATAGATAGATAGATAGATAGATAGATAGATAGATAGATAGATAGATAGATAGATAGATAGATAATGGTCATGTGGACTGCTAAATATGAATGGATGGATGGCTAGATGGATAGAGTGAGTGATGGATGAATGGATGGAAGGGTGATCAATAGCCAGCGAGGTCAAAAATGTATGTATGAGAAACGTGCTTATCAAGCGTTTTTACTAGAGTGATATCACATACAGGGAAGATTGAACTTGGGTCCTCTGTTTTCATACACTATTCCAGTGCAGGAAACTTTGTGGGATCATGTATATTTTCATTAACTCAGGTCCCAAATGGAAACCATAATATAGATGTTTCTCTAGACATTCTTACCTTTTCCACACTTGTCCAAGCTGCCGTTCGTTTTTTTGCACACAGAAATGGCCAGAATATGTTATTTTTGTCATTGCTTTGTATCGTTTACTAATCTTTGCACAGCCGGTTGGTGAGACTAAGCTGAGAGAAATATTGTGCTCAGCTCCCAGTCTAAGTTCCCCCACTCCAGGCACATCATGAGGGGGGTGCGGGGGGGGGGGGGGTGAATTCAAGTGATCAACCTACTTTAATGAGATTTCGTGCAAGAATCAATTGCAGTCCTCGGGGGGTGCCGAGAGATCCGCAATGTTCTATGGAACCATTAATTCCAGCCTGTTGACTTTTATGTCCTGACCTTTTGTTGGCTATTATCGTGGGTCTTAAAGGGTTACGGGGCTGCCCGCTCCCCCTCCTCCCTTCTTTGACTCCCCCGCCCCATCCCTCTTAGCATCCCTGTCAGAGCCCCGCTCTCTATCTGGTCACTAGGGGCACTGGGCGGCCCTCACAGCCAGACACACGGTGCAGAAACGAGTGTTTATTTTGCTCTGGTGCAGACTGTGAGGCAGCTGCAGCCGCGAGGCTCCGAACGCTGCGCGTGGAATATGCGCAGACCTGACTAGTGCTTTGTATTCCAAGACACGAGATGGACAGGCGGCGCAACCTCGGTTACACGGGAGAGTGATTTCACCGTCGCCTTTTCTTCGGCCATTTGACAGGAGGCTGAGAGGTGAAGTTCGCGCGGGTTCTGCGTTAAGACAGAGAAAGGTAAGAACAGTAGAAGTAGTATACACTTTTTTTCTTTAACTACACTAGAGAGCATTGAGAGAAGCAGTCTGCGGAGATGGTTGACTTCAATTTTAAGAGGTAATAGTTTGCCCCATCAAGGAACAGCGGCATTTTATAAGATGTTTCGTGGGTACAGAACACCCCGTTGTTTTTAATGGATGATGTGTTGATAAGCTGTGGCAATTCCCCAAAGTTGCAGGATCGGTGCTTGCACACAGGGTTTCGTTGGAAGTAATACGCAGCTTGTATGTGTTGAATACGTTTCCTCTACAACTGTATAGTTCTCGCTTATAGCTTCCTTTTACAAGCAGAGCGCTGACACAAAGTGCTGGACATTATTTGACAACACTAAATGGATGGGGGGGCAGACTGCCCTTGCACCGCGTGCCATTCCAGGGGCAGCATTACATCGATTGCACTGTTGCAATTTCGCACTAACATTTCCGGATAACATTTAGTTAGTGTTTCCAAAATGAACAGGTTACATCCAGGGCTTTAATTGGGCCGGGCCCTGCCGGGTCTTAGCACCAGAAGCTCTTAAATGCAGGTGCTGAGACGGGTCCCTATACGGCTCTCCATTTTTGTCCTGACCCTCGGGGTGAAAAATAAAATCTTAACTCTGCAGAAGTACTGCTCAAAGCCTATGATGTAGCTTCAAGGAGACTCGTTTTAGTGCTTTTACAGCCTCATCATTTCAGAACTGAAGAATGTTGAATATTATATGCAACAAAGCCATAGTTGTTGCTCATTTATTTTATGCAACTATCAATCATTGACAAAGCCAATAACCCTGACGTGTTGTAGGTATAGTGTTACTTGTGTATCATATCTAGATACAAGGACAGAAACAGCAAAATACTAGTCGGGCTGCACACTATGCTGAGCACAGATTTTTAGCTTGTGTGTTTTTAAGCCACCCCCCTAATTACATCGTCCATGCCCCTTTGAGAGACCCCCAGTTTTTCATTCCCACTTAAAGCCCGGGTTACATCAAGCAATTTTGAGGCAATATTTCCGAGTTACACTGATTACCCTGGCGCTGGTGCTATTTTACACCAAAATATGCGACTTACATTGATTGCTCTACTGTCAGTTTAACTTTCCAGCAACATTTCTGGATCAGCTCAGTGTCACTGGTGGAGATGCAGTTTTATACCAATGCTTGCATGACATTTCAACGGATCGATGCAACGGATCGGTTTTCTCAGCAGTTGGTGAAATGATTCCCTACGTGATGGAGTATAAATTGTGGTGCAAATTGCACCAGTGCAATCAACGCAACCTGGAACTGGCGGCCCCAAATTTCTCCGGTGTATTTCTGGAAGGGTCCCTGTTTTAATTATTTATTTTTGGCGAAGAGTCAAAGTGAAATAAAATACATGGTTTACATTCTTACGTTGCCCCATGCCAGGTGTGAATAGCTCACCCATTTCTGTTTTATATGTCGAAATTTCGTACTTAAACACCTTCATTTGTAGCAGGAGAAGGACAATAGCACTACTAGAATAAAGAAGACATGGCGTCTTCCTGATACACCCCAACGTCCTCAGCACCACTTCTTATTTTGAGACAAGACATTTTACTTCATTAAAACATACATAACTTTCCTCTTGGGGTGTGACCTGTTCCTATTTTAGCCCCTCCACATCCAGCTGTATTAAAATAAAAAATATGACTCTTACTCACACCTGACTTAGGGCATGAGGAAACTCTGTACATAAATTGACTCATTCTTATATCTTGACCTGTCTAAGAAATAACATAAATATTTGCAGCTATGAAACTGTAACTTCTGAGTAAGGCAGTCAGTGGTGCCATTTTTTACACTTATATTACAAATGTATATCTTTACAGATATTTGTGCAGAATTGTTTATCAAGTGTGCATGGGAAAAAACATATTTCTCTACAGAATCTCCATTAAATGTATTTAAAAAAAAAATATTCAGGGATAGTTGTTTTTCAATAGAATATGTTCACGAGGCAGGTTGCAATTTGCGACCCATTGTGAAAGGCTACAATCACAGGGATGGTGGCCTTCTGGGGTCAGCAGACCACCATGTCTGTGATTGCTTTTTAAATAAAGCAATATTTTTTTTGTAACGCATCCCGTTTTCCTTAAAGGCCCTATCCATCTTGTTATGGGACACAAGGATGTGTCAAGCAGGATTGCATGTGCTAAATTTGAAACTGGGGTACAGCTTTAAAAATGGACCAGCTGTGACTGATTCTTCAGCGAATTTGATGCATATGAATGGAAATATGTCTAATATGCTCAATATTTTAGTCATCTTTTGTTCCAGTCGTTATAAATAAAAGAAATTTGGAGGGAATTTGTTTTTTTTTTGCTTAAAGCTAACTTTCAATAGTTTATTAACTAACTTACTGCCTTTTCTGTCTTAAGGGTTCATATAAGAAAATGTCAGATTGGGGAATTGATAGGACAAAATGATAACATTAATTATAAGAATAATGATACCAAAACTAAGTAGAACAACTACAACGATAATAACAGTAATTGTTATAATAAAAACATTATTCTTATTAGAAAAAGGCAATCGCCTACTCAGAAAATTTCAAAGGAAATTTAACCCCTTCCCCGCTCATGACGGAACCGCTCCGTCATGAGCCACGGTTGCCGTGTGCTCATGACGGAGCGGTTCCGTCATGCCACGACCGTTGGCGGCCGCTCCGCCCACGCGGTGCTGTTTCCCCGCCTGTGCGGGGGGACAACGCAACTGGGCTCCGTCATGACGGAACCGTTCCGTCATGAGCACAGCTCAACCGTGGCTCATGACGGAGCGGCTCCGTCATGAGCACAGCGCCACCGCGCTGCCCCCCCGCACCCCCCAGCGCTGCGGCGGAATTCCCGCCGCAGCGAAGGGGTTAATGTAACGTATGCCAGTGACTTACCTACAAACAGAGAATTATTTATAGTCACTGAAGGAGATAAAAAGAGATGAACTTGGAGCATGGCAGTGTCTCGTAAAGCTTTAGAGTTATAAAAGAGATAGAAGAGTTCAACAATTCAAGTGAAGAGTTGAGGAAATTATTTCACAAGCAGAGTGTCAATCTGTAGACGATGACTACCATCGCATGGACACCCTGTACAAAGACATACATACATCTTGGCTCGATATCATGGTCCATATTGAGTCTGTTGCCAAAGATCAATTTTACAGGAGGAGGTACAACGCCATACATTTTTTATCAAATGTGCAGCAACATTTGGTGCACCAGAGAGGATCTGATGGTAGTTCCATCATTTCCAATGGGCAGATGAACCTCCAAATCAGGCAATGCTCACGGCAATTTATGTTTTCAGGATTAACATCTGTGCCTATTGCCACATACCATTGCCAGGTTACCACTTGTTTAGACTGTCTGGGTCTTCAAAGTGCCTATCACGGAAGTAAAGAGAATGTTTGGGTCTTTCCGGTGGCCCCCATTGGTGAGTGAAATCACAATCCGTGGGGGTCCCTCTTGCTCTCAAGACCCCGCTGCCCTAAGGCCCTGAGTATATGCTCAGAGCAGGTAGTCAGGACTGCTATTAAAGGTCTATGCACCAGCCTAGCTCTCCTTGGCTGTTGCGGGGGTATAAGGCTCCTGCAAAGGTAGGGTCCCAGCCCTTAACTGCCCATTAACCCCTTTCCCCCTGAGTACCCTAAATTCACCAGCAAAGTTGGTGGTTGTGCTTCCTTATATACAGCTTTGCATCAGTCATAGAGCTTACTCCTCCAACATGTGTGATGGAGCAAATGTGCGCTGGTGCACACAAAGCCACTGTGCGCCTTGAAGCATGCAACCGCTGAACAATATTCTGCTGTAATTTGGCCTCTTTATTATTCAGGACAATTTGCAAATGAAACTGTATCTATTAACACAAACTTTAATATTATACTAAAGGAGCAGGTCACTAGACGAACTAGCAGACTATATTGTTCTTATTGCTGTGATTTCCCGTCTGATTCATTCGTCGTTACACATATTGTTTCCTTTTGCAGTGAATGATACAGAAAGTAGGTTACTCGATTATTCTAAAAATATTAATTTTTGTTTCATAGTTTCAAGATGACTAGGCCATGGAATTGCATACTCTTCTCTCTTCTTATGGTCCAGTGTACATGCTTGTCTAAAATAGCACCACAGACCACTTTCAAGTATAACCACTTCAACCATTACCACACCGTGATTCTCCCAGACGGCAAAGAAACCACAATTCACCTGCTCAAAGATATATCAAAAAGGTAAGAGAAGTTATGTATAACAAATATATTATTATTTGGGTGTTGTGCTGTCGACTGGGATAATACAAGGCTGAATCAAGCATAAGTTGGCGCTCTATGTTCTCAGAGTGGGCGAGATAGCTACAAGCATTGATGAAAACAACACACCTTAATTGAAATAGTTACATCAAAGATGTGGTTCTTCAGTAAGAAATTGTTACGTGGTGCATCCCAGTATGCAGAAAAGAATTGGTGGCAAGGCAGAAAAATGGAGAAAAAAAAATGTTTAGACATATTCACTTTTTGTTCCGTGCAGTGTTTACTTCTCACTGTTCCTGCTACATGTTGGGTTTGTATTCTTTTGTGTTTTAAAACCAAATTCACTTTTTTTTGTGTTTAACTTATAGGTTGTTGACTATCATTTGATTTTTAATTTTTACTGAATTCTCATAGTTATAACTTATTTCGTATAATAGTAGTTATGTCTTAGTTTTATTTGCCGATTTATTTTCTTCTTATTAAGGAGTACACTGTCTGCTCACATAAAGACCCGAAGCACTGACAATGCAGTAACAATTTCAGCACCAAGAACAGAGACTATTTTTGTTCAATACAGAGATTTGCAGCTCAGGGTGAAGCCACTGATCAGCTAATGCGATTATTCACTAAATGTAGCTAGAGAGAACGTGGTTACAGATTAAACGAAGAGCTTCAGAAAACCATGAACTACTCCCTATAAAAAGCAAAACGTGACATTGCTATCTTGGTTAAAGCTACAAATCGGCTAGAGATAGTAATCCTTCCCCAAGCTAGAACCAACATTTGCAATGCAATAGGTCTCGCAATTTCGAGATTTTGAGCTGTTGGCATTGTAAATGACAAGGCCTTTTATTTGTGTTTAAAAAACCTTCAATAATAAAAGGCATTGTCATTTACAATACCAATAGGTCAAAGTTTCTAAAATGCAAGACTTTTAGCATTGCAAATGCTTGTTGTTTAAAAGCGCCCCATGCTCTGCTTTCACGTTAATAGAGGCTACGCCCCTTTCTTTAGACGAGCCGTGTCTGAAGAAAGGTCCGTGGCTGCTACTAAAGTGAAATCACGGTATGGGGCTCTTTTACCAAAAAATTAATTTGTTTGTCAAGTTGAAAAACAAATATTTTTTTGTACAAGCGCCCTGTGAAAGCGTGAATGGCACGCCGAATGGGCTGAATGTTGCAGGAAAGCATGTAGTGCCTGCAATAGGAGAAACCATTAAAGAAAATAGTGCTAACAGACTAAATAGGACGTACCGTGTAACAACTTAAGTAAAAGGGCCAGTCCTCATGGGAGGTTACGAAAAAACACAAGGCGGTACTAAAGAGGGACTAACAAGCCTATTAACAAATCAGAAGAGAGCATTTATGAAGGAGAATGACAAGAATGAGAGTGGGTGGGGCTTCAAGTCCATACTCCAAAACAGCATGACTCGCAGAGCAGTGCATGCGCTGCCCAGAATCGACCTAAAAATATGAACAGATCTTAAAAACCGGATAGCCAAACACGGCAAAGACCATAAAAAGTGGAGTAACAACTAACAAGAGTGATGTCCACAATATCCATTGAAAATCCAAGGCACTGAAGTCCACCAGTTTGCTTGTAAAGGTTGGCCTAAAGTAGTATATATATATATATATATATATATATGACACACAGTCAGGGCTGGACTGGCTACCGGGCGTTCTGGCATGCTGCCGAGCTGGGGGCTGATTTCGTTGATGGGGACCTGCGTGGGCTGAACGAAATTTGTTTTGCTTTGTTTATTTTGAAGCACACGCAGGTCTCCATCAACGAAATTAGCCCCCACCGCAGTGACATCAGTCCCCAGCTCGGCAGCATGCCAAAACGCCTGGTAGCCAGTCCGGCCCTGCACACCGTGCAGGCATGTTAGAGCCTCCTCCTCTCGTTAATTGATTATTTTTTCACATACGTCTTTTAATATCCTGTCCTCTGACTCACTGGTATACTATGTTTATCAGGAGCAGTTGAGGCCTCTAGATGATCGGTTGCTGAAGATGAAATGTTGCTTCCTCCACCCTTCTGATACTACTGGACGGTTTCTCAAATTAAAGCAAGAGTTTAACTACTTTGAGTTTAGCTGATATTTCTTTGAGTCTTGCCTCACAACACCAATGTCCATTATAAGTACACCTACACTGAACACTTCTGGATCTAGTGGACGGTAAGTGCCACTGTAGCCAAAACATTGTATATGTGGGCTAAAGCATTGCTGATAAGGGTAAGGGCATGTTTTTTTCCCTTCGCTGTGTCCTTTTTCTCTCCCACAGAAGAACACAGGGGCATTCTCACTTTTGCAGGATGTTTCTCATTACTGTTGTATCCATTTGCCATTGTTTTCTTATCTTTCTCTTCTTTCTCCTTTCTCTTTCTTACTCTCTCTTGCTCTTGGTCAAAATCTTATGATGAAAAATAAGTCCTGTCTACCATAAGCAACCGCAGGCAATTCCTTACATTTCCTGTTCTTGCAAAAAATGACATGACAACCATGTGGAATGGATTAGTTGCAACATGTAATGGTAAAGGAGAAATCGAAACAGTAGCAGTGGAGAGATATACATTACATGATAGGGTCTTGTGGTGAACAGTAGAAGATGCAACCACAACACCACTGGGAGCATTTAGAACTTGACCAAAAACGGGAAAAGGAAGTGGCTAGCAGTGCAAAGATGTGGCCAGCGTATAAACAACGCTTTCTTCAGCAAAGAAATATTTTGCATATTATGTTGTTGTTTCTCTTCTTAAGGTCTAAACAGTGGAGCCAAATTTGGCTGGGGTCAAAGTAGAAAGTGTCAGAGATAGAAACAGCTCCCAAATCACCAAATGTAACAGGAAGAAGAAGGGAAAAGATTCAAAGAAGGGCGTCATAAAACAAAGAATGTTGCTGATCCACTGATCTGAAAGAGTATAAAATAAGTTTAAAAAGTAATGCCATAGACTTTGAGTAAAACAAGAGGGGACAGCTCATCACAGAGGTTGTGGAGGAAGGGAATAGCAAATGCACTTCTGGACACTTGAGCGATCAGTACTTCTCTCTGGTATTCCAGTAATCAACATAGTAGTACTGTGAGTAACAAGTGGGCGTGTGACTCACACGGTGATCTATCCCAAAATTGAATTTTAGATATTGTTCTGCCCTAAAATCGGCTGCACACTATTGAGTACCACAATCTAGCTATCCTTAAACTAAGCATCTACCTACCTTGATGAGATATTTGCCTTCAAGGCACACAGATGTAGTGTTAAGAATATATTCTCTGTACTTTGCTATATATAAACCTACCTTCACAAATATTGTGATAGTAGATATTGAAATGTAGTCAGTCTCAGAGGATGATATGACGCTTCTTGATATTGTGACATACAAGCCAGTTGAAACTTCTTTTCCCAACCTTTCTTTCAGGGTATGTGTTGGTGATTTGTGCACTGCAAGGCGCATCATCATAAGTTAACATGGCTGTGTCATATCAATAGCATAGCACCGCGCACTCTGCAAATCTAAATATTATGTTAAAAAACAGACAGACATGGGGACCCTGGCAGCTGTTGCTAGAGAAAGAGAGGTGCAGACTGGAGATGGGGTGGCAGGTGGAAAGCACCCAAACCACAAGATTGCTTCTCTTGAAACCCATGTGAACAAAACTTCTGAAGCTCCAGATCCCGTAAAAAGGTCTTGTGTTCATTTCATGTCCCAACAAAGTGCAGCAGTGTGTCTAGGTTTATTGGAAGATATTTTTTCTTGCTGAGGAGATGCACTCACCAGCACTGAAAATACAACTGGAGAAGCCTGATGGGCCACAAAAGAAACAAGCATTTGCAATTCAATTGGTCTCGCATTTGCGAGATTTTGAACTATTAGCATTGTAAATTGTAATGTAACCTGTAATAATAAAAGGCATTGGCATGTACAATACCAATAGGTCAAAGTTTCTAAAATGCGAGACCTATTGCATTGCAAATGCCTGTTGTTTACAAGCTCCCTATGCTATGCTTTCACGTTAATAGAGGCCAGGCCCCTATGAAAACGTGTGTGGGGTCTTTTACAAAAAAAAAGCATTTGTTTGTCTAGTTGACAAACAAAAGCAAAAAAGGGTAAAAGTGCCCCTGAAAGCCCACATGGCGTGCTGAATGTTGCAGGAATGCATGTCATGCCTGGCGTGAGACAAACTCATTAAAGAAAATAGTGCTTACAGACTAAATAATACATTCCGTGTAACAACCGAAGTAAAAGGACCAGCCCTCGTGGGAGGTTACAAATGAAGACAAGGCGGAACTAAGGAGGGACTAACAAGCCTATTTACCAATCAGAAGCCAGCATTTACGAAGGACAATGATACAAGCCACTGAAATATGGGCAGAGAGTGGGTGGTGCTTCAAGTCCATACTCCAATACAGTATGCTTCTGAGAGAAGCATATGCACTGCCCAGGCTCGACCTAAAATGTTGCAAACAAGCGTTGTTAGAGAGCTTGCATGACGACTATCCGAATATATTGATGTACGTGGGAAAAAATATACTTTAAAAAAAAGTAAAAAACTACTAAGCTGTTAATGATTTTGTCCGTGGGGGTGGGTTTAAACTATTTAGAAACAAGCATTTTGGAAAGTAAAGACGGTAAAAGCAGGAGCAAACGTCAAACCTGGTATCATCGGGGTAAAATTAGTTTGTGTGGATGCTGGGGCAAAGCCATGTTAAAGATCGCAGCCATTCCCATAGATAAAGACTGAGAGACTGAGAAAGCATCAGTGTGCCCTTGGAAGGATTTTTTTTTTTTAAAGCGGAAAAGGCAACGCCTCATTTTTTAGGCACACACCTGGCTTGCACATGTCTACAACATGTGCGTGGTGCATACCTACAAAATAACGCAAGCAATTTTCATGTAGTCACCTATCCAAGTTAAGTTGATAACTAAAAAGATTAAAAAAAACTTTCTAGCACGTTTTTTAAGTAGGTGAGGGTAGTGGAAGCAACATAGGGGAAAGCTAAATGAGAGAGAAGCATGCAAGCGACAGAAAGCAACACGCACTACAGGAGAGACTTACAGGAGGGGGATGGATCGAAAACACATGCACTTTCATGTAGCAGTTCACAAAAGTAAAGCAAGTAGTGGAACCAAAGATGCCAGCGAATCAAAGAAATTGTAGAGAGGCAATGCTCCATGGGAGGGACAACACAAGATAGGGCACGAATAAGAAGCAGCCAAATCAGAGGGACAAGGAAAGCCAGCGAATTGTAAGCAATGGGCTGGGACCAAGGTCCTCTATCTTCTTGGAAAGTCAAAAAATGCCTTGCAACAAGCAGTGCATGACCTGTCTAGTAGGCTCAACCCAAAAAGGTAAAAAGAAGTAGTAGTAAGTGAATGGTCAGCTACACTTTGACAGTGCATCTTCAAATCCAATTGCTTCTGGGTACGGTCATCAAACACCAATGAAAGTGACTTAGCTGTGTACGAGTGACAAGGAGGTGGTATTTGCAAAGACTAGCGCCTACTAAGCGTTTTCTTGAAACAGATTTAATACTATTCTGAATGTTTCAGAGGAAGACACACATCAGTATAGTGAAATGCCCCCCTCCCGATGTGACCTACAATTTAAAAACTTTTTATAAAACACAGAGGGGCACTTTGATATAATGAACACCTTCATTGCTCCATTTTTATTTCATCCGTATCATTTCACTATACATCACTGACTGTGTGAAGCAAAGGTGGATTTTTAAATTCTCTTCCATTCCCTGCCCCCAAACACTGCATTACTAATATTGCAGGTTAAGGTATGGATATATACCTGCCAGCCACCCAACCCCTTATGCACACACATTTTGGACCATCAATTCAATGGGTGTGACTTTTATGTTGCAGAAGTTAAGCATTTAAAAAAAGAAAAAAAATCACTGTACACCTTTTTCATGAATTTCCAACCGCTTTATAAAAAAATACCTAAACAGCACAAAAGACCACACAATTTGATAATGTTTCATAAACTACCAACTATTGAGTCTCGGCATCGGCGCAACAGCCTGTGATCCTGGGCAAATCACGTAATCTCCCCTTGGCCATGGACAGCGCCTGGATACACTCACGGATGATAAGATGTGCTATACAATTGTATAAACAATTTATCCGGGGAACGGGGAGCAGTTGGGAACAGGAAGGGTAAAGAGTTATATTTCAATCTGCTGAGCATTTTCTACATTTTTCAAACCATTAATATGCTCACTGTGTATTTAAGAGCACCAGCTATTGAGTAATGAAATGCAAGCAGATGAACAATCTGAAACACAATTTGCCCAAACTGTACTACATCACAAAAAGAAAAATAGTTAAAAACAAAAAATAAATAATAATAATTTCGTACTACCAGTCTTGTAATCCACAACAGGAAAAGCTTTATCAACAGAAAATTCAGAGAAGAGCTGCAAATGAAACACCCTTCAGAAGGTAATAAGGCCCCAAGAGGGCACTCCATGAGTGCCAGTGTTCAACAAGCAACAATTAGCAGCTAACACTGGAGTGCTCCGGAGACATCAAGATGCGTGGACTTTGGCACACAGAGCAGTGTCCAAGGACTAGGATGCCACACCACATTCATTGATAGAAAACAAAACTACTGGAGAAAAAAGACCTTTCCAATATTTACTTCCATTTGTGCTCCCCTAAACACTCACATGCGACTTAGAGGGCACTTTGAACTCTTAAAGTCCGCGTCCAGTCATCGAGCTGCCCCTAGGGCAGTGAATGTTGTCTGGGTTAACCTCACTTACAAGCACACAGGCGTGGCAGGCAGATGTGTCACTGGGGCAGACAAACCATCTCACATGGAAATTATTAACAAGGGGTGCAAGAGCAAATCAAGCGCCGTGCTGAAAGATAAAGCACGGCGCCCATGCATATAGCTGTATGTTCCTGGCAGTGGAAATGAATAATTAAAAAGCAGATGGGGTAGCGATGCCAATAGACATCTGCGATGGCGACGAGCATAAAGCAATAATTAACAAGCATTGGCATAGCCAATAGGTCTCGCCTTTGGGACCTTATACGTGTTTAGTTCTCCAGCACAATATCCTTTGTGCAACAATATCAACTGTTGCATGGCTAAACACTTATAAGGTCCCAAAGGCGAGATCTATTGGCTATACCAATGCTTGTTTAAATAATGTTGCTATTTTGAATCTCCCAGTTGCATTGTTTGCTTTGCAACATTTTTACATTTGTTGCTAGTTAAATATCTTATTTAAATTGATGATCAGATGTGCACCACTTTTGCAATGTCTGTTATTTTAAATATATCCACAAAATTCCAAAAGTCATTAGAAATTTATTTATTTATTGTTGCCTCATAAGTATGTGCAAAAAACCAGCCAACGCGTTTCATCCATGTGAATGTAGACTTCTTCAGGGCACAGAGAATTTGTGAAATTCTATTCGTCATCCAAAAATTGGAGTTGTAAGTCTGTTCATTATTATCATCAGGAACAGAAATAAAAATTACTGAAATAATCCATCAAATAGGACAAACATGAATAGATAATCATGAGATGCCCGATGTCTTCTCCATAGCAAAATTCATTGGACCTGTGTATCCTAACGTCTGGAAAGATGTCAAAGAAAAAAGGGGGACAAATCTGCCCGTTGTCGAGCAATACAATTGGTGCAGATCTCTGGAAAACTTGACACTCCTCCCAGTCCCAACGAGATGATGAGCGTGGTGGAGTTTTAGCACGCTTGGTCTGGAAAGCAGAAACTCAAGATTTAAAACATAACACAGTGTTTGGTGTTGGCTTTACTAGTAAAAATGTATTTCTACCCAAACAAAACTTTTTAGCAACATTAAGATAATGAAAGACTGGGAAAAAAAACATATGTTTGTAACCTATTACTTGCATTTTACTTGCCAGTTCATAGGCCCCTGTGCTGTGCTAGGATTGTAATTAACCCGTTCGACGCGCATGACGGAACGGTTCCGTCATGCACGTCGGTTGCGCTGTGCGCATGACGGAACCGTTCCGTCATGGCCCCGCCCGCGCACGGAACCTTCAGCGTGGCGCGGAAATCCGCGCCGCGCTGAAGGGGTTAATGAACTTCAAGTAGCAAAATAAGGATCTCTGTGACAAAATCAGTAACTCACTGAGCTTGCTACATAAAATACAATACTGTGATCTGCATGATGCATGTGTTTGCAGCACTTTATGATGAGTCAAAACTGACTGGACAAAACTCTATCTCTCTCCAGCAGACTCATTAATCACCAGAGTTATCATACGTTTTTACTAGTACCTGATTATTGCTGGCGCACAAGGGACTCTGCAGCGGGTGCTTTTAACTCCATCAGACACTTCAAACTCCAGCAGCCTGAGCTCGGAGCATGCGCTCAGTTGTGTATATGCACGTGCCTAGCTTGTGGGTTGCGTGTGTGGCCACCATTACGAGCGGTTGTATACACGGGCGTTGACACTTTGTGCTAGCACGGCCGACGAAAGCCTCTGTCTGCCCCTTGCTCGATCGCTCGTGCGGAGTAACACATGACATGCGCTGTCGGTCTCACATCCGAGCAGAGCGCAGGGTGGGGTCAGCACTCTCTGCAGGGCGGTCTCACATCTGAGCAGGGCACAGGGTGGGGTCAGCACTCTCTCTGCACAGCGGTTTTCACGCTGATTCTACCCCGATTAATGTGTCATGAGACTAGGGTGGACATGGGAAACTTCAGAGAGCGCTCTCTCATGAGCTGTGTGAAAAACCCACCGTAGGACAGACATTTAAGTGTGTTGCTCTGATCAGCCAATGGGAAAAGTGTCTTTGGCACAGAAGTGTCCAGTCATCCAGGCACGTGGGTTAGTCAGTACAGTCACCTAGAACGGAATGCAGTAATTCATTTACGATTATTCCCACGTTGGTGGGCATGAGGTGCCTGCAGTGACCATGTTTTAAAAATAAACAAAGAAAGAGGTAGTTAAAGGGACGAAGCACAGAGATAAGGTTTCAAACGGGGGTGAGACTCGTACAGCGTTTCCCTTGTGGGAGCGAGCAGCGGCGCCATCTGTTTCAAAAGCACGAGCTCAATAATTACAAACAGATGGCGCCGCTGCTCGCTCCCGCAAGGGAGACGCCAAACATGCATGAGTACCAATAGCAAACAGTGCAAAACATGCATGAGTTTGAAGAAAAGCCTGGAGCGATTCCAAAAGGTCTCCAATGCAGGGCTTGCGCGCTGCGTAGGCGAGACCTAAAAAGGAGTTCTCAACAAGGAGGTAAGGATTGATTGCACAAGAAATGTGTGCTTGGCCGATGTTCCGCAGCCTTAAACAGAAGTGAGGATCGGCCAAGCCAACAAGTTAGGAGGTAGGCAAGAAGAGCGACAGCGGACCAAACCTATGGCAGCAGCAGGCGCGATTGCACTCAGTACGTGTGATTCCAAAAGGTCTTGCATACAGCGCATGCTTGCTGATGCTCGACCTGAAACAGATATTTGCAGAAATAAAAAAACTGTTGTATTTAAAGCCCAGCTCTTGTCTGGCCTCTTGATGCAGAGGTACAGTAAAACTGCTGAAGGGTGTGCGGATTGATGAGGGGTGCCATTACCAATTGATCAGCACAAGGTGGAGTATTACTCCAGTCAAGGCCTATAGGCACATGCATCTCCTACCCTTTTGGCTCACCATGGAGGGACACCTCACCGTCCAACCAGAGGCACTGTGAACGCCATGAGGGTGTAGCATTGCTAACTGTTTTCATTTCGCTGTAAGGGAGGCTGTGGAGCTTGGGGGCTCATATTAATTCCATTCATCCATTTCCCTGTATTAACACTTCCTTCTAGTTGTGCCCAGCCATGGAACACTTGATAGCCTCCAGCCTAGCTTTGTGCACCCAACACATTGCACAGCATCTTGGTATTCAGCACCACTCACTCTACAGGCTGTCAATATGTAGCTTGCAAGCCAGAAGCAGAAACCTAGGGTTCAGTGCAAGCTGATACGCCCGAGGAGCTGCCTTCACCATGACTTTCCTCTCACCAAGGGAAATTGCTTTTATTCCTAAACAAGATTATGTGACCAGGATGGAAGGGCCCGCACTGTAGGCAACGGTCTGCAGCGACCAGAGGGTAGTCATGCCGCTCCCCCTGGTATTCTATGGGGCCCCTTTCAAAAGAGAATAAGGAGAGAACAATGTTTTCTCATTGTCCAGAATGAACCGGAATACATAGCAAACCCAGGGGACATTGCTTCACCTGACGTGAGTAACAAAAGGTGTTCCCTCCAAGAATATTGGTCCTGATGAAAGCTATCGACCCGGTAAGGGCGCAGGTGGGCTGAAACATGTAGACCATTTTTTAACATATGATGTGAAGGATACATTGCACGTCCTACTTTCACATCCACCTTGATTTTAACCTTACCCATATCTTTTTCTTTATTAAATTACTTTTTAGGTAAGAGGTAGTTTTAAATCACTCTTTCAATGTTGGATCCTAGTTAATCCTTCGGGCTCACATCCTGGTGGAGGAAAACAAGACCCAATGATGATGCTATCAACCATGAGTACCCCGATGGCAAAGCATATACCACTGGCAGAAAATGGCTGTTGAGGGGCCCAACAGACTTTCCATTGAGATCCTCTAGGCCCAAAGGCCCCACTCTCTTTTTGATATTTTTGCAATATATTTGGAAGATGAGTGGGACCACCGAATGCGTCAATCTCCCTCTTTTGATAATTAGTAATTAACTACATGTAATGTGCAGGCTGCAATTTTCATTATGTTCAAACTGCATCACACAATTTAAATATTATGCAGAGTGAATTCATGTAGCCTTACTACACAACCACCCATCTCCAAACTCTCCTTTTACTAGATGGTTAGATTGTACACAGTGAAAAAAGATGGAGGAGTAATGTCTGCATTCATGAAAATGTGGAACTAGGTCAGTGATGAGGCATGTGGTATAGCACGCCACCTATATAGTGAGAGTGATGACATTTATGATTTCATTCTATGCAGCCATTGTCTTAGTGCAGGCAAATAAGCACATGGGTTTCATTCACACATCCAATAATATTTGAAAATTTTACAATAAAATCAAATTGTACTTTTGTAATCTACAGCTCAGATGGTCGCGTGGTGTTTGAAATTGGGTTTCTGGTTGGCAGAGGTTTGCACCCTGTCAAAGCAGGAATCCCAATCACAACCAGGGTAAGTGAGATATACACCCTAAATTAACCTGTGCTCATCCTCTGGTAGCTTGCACAGAGCAGTCAGGCTTAACTTAAGAAGCAATATGTAAGGTATTTGAGCAAGACGTAATCCAGTTAATCAGTGAAAACACCACAAAAAATATACCACACCTGGTTAGTACAATAGATCTTAATATATTGAACAAAACAAGACCAAAATGACAAAAATCCAATTTGTAGAACTGGAGTAATGATTTTTTAAAGAATATCTTGAATATATAGTGCTTAAAAGCATAAAGCGCCAACCGGAGCTATCTGGTCATGATAGCCCGGGTGCCATCAAAAAGTTGATGCCGACAGCGATGGAGCATGGGTCGGATACGGAGACCTATCTTGGCCTGCAGAAGCAGTACCTGGGTTTGCGGTTGCATCGAGGACGAGATAAGAGGAGCAAAGAAGGTGATGCACCAGCGTTGATCCTGAGATGTAGGCAAAGTGCTGGTTCTGAGCTGTGCAAATTGGCAATGCATCGTCATTGAACCCCTCTGATGTAGGTGATGCATTGTCGTTGAGCTGGAAGCTGGCAATGCGATGTCCTCGATCCTGGCAGCAGTGCCCATACGTTGGTGTCAAAGAGATGCACCGGTTTCGAGTTGCACAACAACAGCAATGCATGGGTTTTGTAGTTGTAGCACTTTAAACCCACTTCCAAGGGCCCAGGACTGGATTGGCACCACTTTACAGGGCAAGACTCTCAGATGGCAGAGCCCAGATTCTGGCTAAAGAGTGGAGGGAAGTCTATTATCTCGCTGAGACTTCCAACAGGAGGCAAGCAGACAAGCCTTTTGAGCAGCCCTGGGTTCAAGTGGTGGAGAGATGTAGGTTCAGTCCTTCTCACTCTCAGGTAAGAGGGCAGCAGGTAGCCGATCAGCACAGCAGAGGAGGGGCCCAGCAGAGTCTAGCAAAGTAACAATCCTTAAAGCAGCACAGCAGTCTTCCTTCCTGGCAAAGTATCCCCAGGTCAGAAGTGTGCTGAGCTGGTTGTGTCAGAGGTCCAGTACTTATACCCAGTTGTGCATTTGAAGTGGGGGAGACTTCAAAGAGACAGCTTCAAAGAGTCCCTGCCCTTCCTGCCCTTGCTTCACACTCGCTACAGGGAATATGCACCCCTTTGTGTAGTGACGTGCACAGTCTATTTAGGTGTGCCAGCTCCTCCCTCCCATCCTGCCCAGGATGGCCCATCTTTTTCTTTTATTGAGCAGGATACCGAGAGATATAAACTTCATACAGTACATATAATATGTTTGCCATCTTACCCTCAAAATAACATAACATAGCAGAAGTATCAACTGTACTGTAATGCATTTACGAATCCAGCAAAACATGGTCCTAATTAAAAATAGATAGTAGCAGTTATTTAAACTGCAGAAGTATATATAATAATAATAAAGGAAAAAAGTGCCCTGTGCAAAACAGTACAGTGCGAATTCAGCTAGTTCAAATCCTGATTTCATATATGTTACAGCAAATATTAAAGTGCAAAAGTATGTCATCATAGACAAAGTGCATCGTGCCAAACAGTTTTCCAAGATATAGCCCGCAACATCAGTTTAAAAATGCATTTCATCATATCATTCAAATTCTATTACAGATTACTATGATTGGGGAAACTAGGAAAACATAAGCCTTAGCAAGAAATAGCATCGATTATTGAAGTCATTGTTATTTTTTTTTTTACAGAGCTTTATATAGCGCAAACTTGACCGGAAGGTATCAGGTATCAAAGCGCTTTACACAAGCACCAGTTACATTACATGAGGACAAATTCATTTTTGTTAGGCACGGGGAGATTACGTGATTTGCCCAGAATCACTGGATGCTGCCCGCCCTTGCCAAGACTCGAACCCGGTTCCCCAGATTTGAAGTCGACCGCACTAGTCATTAGGCCAACTCCTCTCCACATTAAATAAAATAATAAAATGGTATTGATTTTAAATAATAACATCACTACCATAAGGCCTAATATTACTATCCTGTCATTCAGATGCACTACAACAGTGAAAGTCACCCATTGAATCTCTGAAGGGTCCCTACCCATTTAGCATAGGCCTCTCCAAAGGATTGGGTCCAAATCATTTTATTGTGCCAATGGCAATATAGTGGGCCACATCTGTTTACTAATTTTGCAGTATCAAAGAACGTGCCTCAGGTATGGCTATCGATATCAAATATTGATGATGTTTATGTAGATGGTATGTCTCATGAAAGGATCCAACCAGCCCCAACATAGAACATGGGGTTACTTTAGTATGCCAGGACTGGCTAATTGCATGGAAAACCCCATCCCAAAATTGCTGGAGCATTGGACAATCAAAAAAAGTGTGGACCCACCAACCCCCATCAGTTGCCTGAAACTCTAAAACACTGTTCTGGATGAGATGGAAACATCCTGTGTAACCTATCAGACTATAATAAGCTATCCATTTGGATAGAAACGCCATTATCCTAAAGTTTGCGGCTCTAGTTGATCTATAGGCTATTTCAGAAAAGGCGCTGCCATTCCTAAATATTATACCTTCAGTTAGTTGCCTGAAAAACGTTTGACAGCAACTCGGGTATTACCTTCTGGCTGGCCTGTCGCCATAGCATCTGGCACCAATTTCTCACTCCCATGAGCCAGCTTTCATATATACGAAAAACAAATTGACAAATCTCTTCTTTCATTACAACATAATTCATTTTTGAAAAGCTGCTTATCTGGTTAAAACTAAACCATAGTAACATATTCTGGTTTCCAAATTGTTGAGTTAGTAAATCTCAAGAGATCAGACTCAAGCCATTATAAAAAGTCCCCTAATTTCTCGAAGCCTAAGGCTTATCATGACTAAACCATCATTTGAGCCAGTCCCACCCTCCCAAACCTCACAGTCCTGCAATGGAGTGTAAGCATGGCATACCTAGATTTACCAGAATTTTAAACAGGTCTGGATACACGAAGCTAATGTCTCAAGGACCTTATACCTCATTTTCTTGGGAAGTGTGGCAGTACGGTGAAAAAATTGTAAACGTAATTGACTTTCCACAATCATGTGATCTAACAAAAAATTATTGTAAACTGTAGTATCTGCTGCTAGCTGGACCAAAGAATCAATTAGGGTGGCCTGATAATATGTCCTAAAATGCGGCAAAGCTAAACCTCCCTGCATTGTGTCACGTTGTGAAAAACTGACATTTTAACCCAGGGCGATTTCTTAGACCAAACAAAGCTTCTAATCAGTTGTATGATAGAAGCCCACATGGTTGAACCACGCGGGTTCTACCACGCAGCCCAAACTACGAATGCTTCTTAACCGTGCATTTCGAAATGACTCATGACTTTACAACGCAATTTTGTGATATGAATGGTTAAGGGGTATGTGTGGCTAAGGTTGCCACTCCCCTGACCCCCGACCACCCCCATCCACGTGCTGTTGCTAAAAACCCGCCCCTTTACAAACACTACCCCAACCCCCACCACTGTGCTGACTCTATCCATTCTCCCCCCCTGCCCTAAGGCCTAAAACCCTACCCCTTTACTTACACTGCCCCTTTCCCCCGCACTGTCCCTTAAACTACACCAACCCCTTCCACTGCCCTGAAACCTACCCCGACCCCCAGCACTAAAAACTATCCCAACTACCCATTCTTCTCCCACTACCCTGGAGCCTAAAGCCATGCCCCTTTACTTACACTACCCCAACCCCCCCACACACCGTACTGTCCCTTAAACTACCCTGGGTCTCACTACCCTCCGGTATACAAGTAAACCAGAGATTTGAGCGCCTCGCATGATTGTCTATTTCTTCAAGTTTCTTTTCTAGCAGGCAAACCTTATTTTGCACACTCAAGACATCTTTATTAAACGACACCACTCTGTCTTCCAGGTCAGAAATTCTTTGTTCCGCCTCTTGGAGTCTTTGCTGCACTTGTTCAAGACTGAGCTCGATCCAGATCAGTATTTGATGAAGCATTTCGATCTCATGGGCCTGTTGCTGCTTACTTTTCCTAATTTCCATTAGTATTGTCTCGAACAATGATTTTAGCATCCCATGCTGCGATGTAGAGGCACACTTATTACTTTCATTGATGCAATTGTTGGACTCACCAGACGTAGCCACAGCCAGAGGCAGAGTGCCTCCTTGACCCTCACTGCCTACGAGATTTTTCACACCCAGGATTAGACTCTCAGCCTGAATCATATCTTCCCTAGGATGGACCGGCCCTTGGCTGACTGAGTCCCCTGTAGTGTCGCGATATTCATCCCTGACGTGACACGCGATGGTGTGCACGTCAGGGCACGTTAGTTGGACGTTCCCTAATAAATACGACGTCACGCAGACACGTAGGCAGAAACGCCACGGCTGCGGAGACGGCGACCAAGCAACACGAGTGTCCCGTGTGTTCATTGAACCCCACGTGTTGGGCCTACACCGGGGGCCCATCAGCATAGGCCCCCAGCGACACCACAAGTTTTCCTTCCCAACACACAAAACAAAAAATACAATACAACCCCGGATTCGTGATTACACCCTCAGGTATGGACAACAGGTTTCACAGTGTCCCTCACTCTGCAGCCGGAAGTCCCAACAACAAAACTTAAACAGTCTTACTTGACGTAGTTTCGTAACCGGCAGGAGGGCGCGGGGTGCGGCCTCAGGTCATAGCGCACTCCGCCACGGTCCACTGCAACATCCTGACCTCCGCTCCCGGAGTCACCCTCTGCGCCGTTCTCTCCGGCCTCGGGCACGCCAGCTACTTCAGGCAGCAAGGTCTCTGGCTGGTGCTGCGTTGTGTCATGTCCTTGACCTGTGGGCTCTGCTCCGTCACCCGCCTGGCCCTCGGGTTCTAAGAGCCTCTCCTCTCGCGGCATGTCCCTCATAACCCTGTCCTGGCGTCGTTCATCCACTCCAGAGGGCACAGGAACTTTCTTAAAGAATGAGACATTCCTCGTTATCCTTTCAGCACCTTTCCGGGCTGTCACGCACGTGCCTCGGACTTTCTCCACCATCCAGGGCTGAGGTTCAAAGTTCAAACGAAACTTGCCCCCTGGCACCCGATTGCGGATCAGTACATTGTCACCTGGGGCTATTGGTGAGGACACAGCCCTCCGGCGGGCGTCGGCTTGAGCAAACGCTCCACGTCGATGCGCATCAATGGCACTGTCATTGGGAGTTTCGGGCTTCCATTCTGGGTGATGCGGTATTGAATCGGTGACAACCCGCCCCATTAGCAAGTGCGCGGGTGCCACTCCCGTGATTGAGTGGGGCGTTTGGCGATAGCTGCGGAGGAATGTGAAGATGGCAAGTTCTACAGACTGGCTCTTTTCATGGGCGATCCGTATCACTTTGTTGAGGGTCCTCATGAAGCGTTCCGCTTCTCCGTTCGCTTGAGGCCATCGGGGGGTGATTCGCCGGTGGTGAATCCCGAGAGCCTGTAGGTACACCGCGAAGTCTTGGCTCTGAAACGGTGATCCATTATCGGTTCTGATCTCTTTGACGATACCATGGGCTGCCATGATTTTCTCGAGCTTCGGGATTACTTCCTGAGCACTCAGAACAGTCAGTATCTCAACCTCCGGATACTTGGAGTGATCATCTATGGCCACCAAGGTGTGCCGTCCGTCTGGCAGGCTGCCGAAGTCAACGCTGATCTTTGACCAGGGCCTCCTCGGGCGAGGCTCCATCACCACGGGGGCTGGCCGGGGCACTTCACCGGTTAGCTGACACGCCTGGCACTCTCGAACGGTGGCCTCCACAATTTCGTCCATGAGAGGGAACCATACTTTGGTTCGGAGCCGTGACTTAGTCTTGACCATGCCCTGGTGACCGATATGGGCTAGATCCACCACTCTCTGGGTGAGGGACATCGGTATGACCAGCCGGTGGCCTCTCAGCAGGCATCCAGTCTCGTCTTCCGTCAGTTCTGTCCTCACATGGTACATGCTCTCCATTATCTGCTTCGCCTGAGGCGTCAGGCTCTTCCACTCCTCTCGGGCGCGGGTCCAGCTGTTGTCTCGGACTGCTACTCTTGCTGTTTGTAGGCACTCGTCTTCACTGGTGGCCTGGGACAGGCTAGCCATGGATACTGGCCGGGGGCATGACCGCGCCGTGACGCACCGGACGTACTCTTCTGTTTCTGCCGCCTCCTTTATTTCTTTTGGAGTTGCTGTGCGAGGGTGGCGAGATAGGTAGTCCGCCGGGTTTCGCGCACCCGGCTGGTACTCAATCTTGCAGTTGTAGTCCTGCAGTTGCAACATCCACTTCTCTATCCTTGGCGGCGGCTTCGTGGAGGTGCCCGCAAACAGGGATACCAGTGGCTTATGGTCGGTGGTCACAACAAAGGGTTTGCCGTAGACATACAGGTGGAAGTGACGACACCCCCAATGAATGGCGATCGCCTCCTTTTCTATTTGGGAGTATCTCTGCTCCGTCTCAGTGAGTGACCGGCTGGCGAAGGCCACCGGGGCCCACTCCTCGGCATTTGTCTTCCGTTGCAGCAGGACCGCGCCCAGCCCGACTGGACCGGCATCGACAGCAATCTGTGTCAGCTTGGCCGGGTCGAAGAAGGCCAGCGTCGTGGCTTCTGAGAGTGCGTGTTTGACTTCCTCAAATGCTCTACTCTGGTCACTGTTCCATGTCCAGGGGGTTGACTCCTTTGTGAGTTCTCTCAGTGGCGCCGTGAGGTTCGCTAGATCCTTGATGAACCTGCCACAATAATTCACCATTCCTAGAAAACTCCTCACCTCCGTGACATTGGCAGGAGCGGCTGCCTCCTTGATGTCCTTGACCTCGTCCGGATCGGGGTTGACGCCGTCAGCTGAGAAGATGTAGCCGAAGAACTGGATCTTCCGGCACAGGAATTCGCACTTCTCCCGATGTAGTGTGAGGCCTGCGTCTCGTATGCGTCGTAGCACCTGCACCAGCCTCTCGTTGTGTTCCGCTACAGTCGTGGCATGTACCATGATGTCATCGCTGACGTTGAGCGCTCCGGGGATTCCTGCGATCAGCTCTTGTATTACGTTCTGGAACACCTCCGCAGCGCTCGATACCCCGAAGCTCAGCCTCGTGTATCGCCTCAGACCTACATGGGTGGAGAACGTGGTTATGTTCTGGGATGCTTCGTCCAGGACTAATTGGTGATATCCCGAGCGTAAGTCCAGCTTTGAGAACCACTTGGCGCCGGCCATCTCCCCAACGATGTCATCGATAGTCGGGGTGATGTGTCGCTCCCTTTTGATGGCAACGTTAGGGAGCCTCATGTCCACGCATATTCTGACAGCGCCTGGCTGCTTGGGTTTCTTCGCCACGACAATTGGCGACACCCACGGGGTCGGTCCGGATACTTTCTCAATGATCCCCGCTGCCTCTAGCTTCTTCAATTCCGCTTCCACCAGTGGCCTGAGGTGGAATGCTATGCGGCGATGCCGGAGGGCTATCGGCTGGACCGTGGGATCGATATGCAGGTGAACCTCTTTCCCCCGGAACTTGCATATCCCTTGAAAGATTTCCTCGAACTCCTCCAGAGTGTGGTGTACTGACTCTTGGTGTACCCCAAACGCGAAGGTTACCACTCCCAGATCTTCTGCCGCTCGACAGCCCAGGAGCATGCCTTGCCCGTCTTCGGTGACGTAGACGTTCGACGTGATTGACCTTGTCCCATGGGATATCACCGTTCTGAATTTTCCTCGTACCTTTAACGGTTCATCCTGTCCATAGGCGAATACCGTGATAGTCGAGGGCTGTAGCGGGGGCTGTGGACGCATGGACTTGTGCATCGCGGCAGCCATGATGTTGATGCTGGCTCCTGTGTCTACCACTGTTGTGACTTCCTGTGACCCTACTCGGATGCTGCATTGCGGCAGTCTCCTAGTCCGGCGGGCCGCCGTGCCTATCATGTGTACCCGGTGTATAACTTTCTCCTCCTCTTCATCGTCGTCCATGTCGCTGGCTCCCGGACCTCCTTCCTCGACCGTGTGAACAGCTTGGCGGGGCTTTCGGAAACCCTTCGATCGGCACACTTTCTCAAAGTGGTTGAAGCGTCCACACCCTCTGCATTTGGTCCCTCTTGCTGGGCACTCCGACGGGGCGTGGGGCGAGCCACCACAGTACCCACAGGACTTTGGCTGTTCTTGAGCAGCCGGGCCTGGCCTTCGTCGGGGCCACCTCTGTTTCGGCTTGACTGCCACAGCATTGACCGGCTCGGTCTTCACTGGCACTTGCAGTGCCGCCTCCATGTGCGCAGCGCGCGCCTTGGACAGTTCCTTCGTTCGGCCCATCGTCAGGATATCAGCTAGGGGCTTACCGGATTCCTCCAAGATCCTCTCCCTCAGCTTGGCGGACGCACACCCTTGTATTATCTGGCCTCTTATCTCCTCCGTCTCGTCTCGAAACCCACAGGTGGCCGCTAAGTTCTTTAGACGAGCGTAGAATTTGTCGAGCGACTCCTCCGGCGACTGGCGCGCCTGGCGAAATATGAAGCGTTCATAGTCGCGGTTTGCCATTGGCTCAAAGTATTCGTTGAGTGCTGCTATGAGCGTCGTGTGCGTCTTGGGGGTGGCTTCCGCGAGCGTCTTCACTATGTTGTGAATTTCTTTCCCCCCTAGGTGAATTATCATTGCGCGCTTTTGATCTCTGTGGACCTTCGTTGCCTCGAAGAAGATGCGCACTCTGTCCTCCCAGTCTCTCCATCGGGCTGCTACCGTCGATGGGGACCCCTCGACGGAGAACGGCTCTATTGGCGGGATTGTCGCCATGTTGCACGTGCGTGGCTTGCGCGGGGTTGGACCTCCCTCTCACGTGTGCCCTAACGCTGGGCGAGACCTCCTGGCACGTGTGTGGCTGGCGCTGGGCTAGACCTCCTGCTCACATGCGCTCTGGCGCTAGGCGAGACCTTCTCCCTTGGGCAGTTCAGATTCCCCAGGGGGGGGCTCCGAGACAGCAGGGGGGGTGTGGGCCAGCCACTCCCTTGTCCCACGAGATTGAGGGCTCATGCAGGCTCAGGGGCACTTGACCCTACCTTCCTGGGCAGCTGGTGAGCAAGACGACGCTGTGTGTCCCCTCTGTCTTGTTTCCGTCGTGTGGAGACAGGGCACGACAGGTGCTGCGCGCTCCCCAGGTCAGGGGGGCAGGGCACGTGAGGTCCTTGAAGCGCGCTGGGGTGCCGATGGCAGAGACGGCCCCAGCGCGAGCAGCCAACCAAAACGGAGCACTCCGGCGCTTCCGCGCACGTCCTGGGCGGACTTTCAGCGCGGGGACCGTAGCGCGCTCCGGCGGGGCACGAGCACCGCAAGCGAGGAGCGCTGACGGCCGCCACACCAACCGGACGCGCCGATCAGGAGCGGGGGCGCGATCGCACCCTCGTCGCCAACTTGTGGTGTCGCTGGGGGCCTATGCTGATGGGCCCCCGGTGTAGGCCCAACACGTGGGGTTTAATGAACACACGGGACACTTGTGTTGCTTGGTCGCCGTCTCCGCAGCCGTGGCGTTTCTGCCTATGTGTCTGCGTGACGTCGTATTTATTAGGGAACGTCCAACTAACGTGCCCTGACGTGCACACCATCGCGTGTCACGTCAGGGATGAATATCGCGACACTACAGTCCCCCGTCTGGACGATATCCTCGGTTATTGCACAGCTGTCTCCCATATCCACATTCGCTTTATTAGGTTGGTCCCCTTTCAGTGTTGCGAATTAGTTTTCTTCCCCCTATCAACCTGACTGGTTACCCTCTTATAGAATACGGGGTGATCTTTAACCTGAGTTGCCAGATTTGGATTAGAGACAGAAACAGAGTCTTGCTCTCCACCTTCACTTGTCTTGCCTGATCCTGAGATAATTTTATTCTGCCCATCTCTCTGCTCAGCATTGCTCTGGGTTACAAAAGGTGAACTCGCAGAGGAAGAACTTAAAGTCACATTAGATTCAGACTGATCTGACTGGTCTACTGCAGAGTGGGTGCTTTTCTGGCCTTTACAGACGGACTTTCTGGCCCATGTTTCTGAGAGCTGTTACGGCCAAGCGACCTTGTATTGCCCATCACTCTGATTTCTGGGTTGCAGGAGTACAATGGGTAGTAGTTGCTTGTTTAGAATGAAGTTGTCTCATATTAAAGGCAGCTGAAGTGCAGATCAAAGCCCCTCTGAATCCCTGGGACAGAGCCCTCTGCCACAACTCCTGGTGGGTGATGCTCGCTAACCTCAGGGCTTTTTGCCGGAGCTTGCCGGTGCTTAGCACCGGCACATAATTATCAGGGCCGGGTCTACACACATTGCTGCATGCACGTCATTGATTTTAATTTTTGATATGGCACAGTGTGTTGTGTTTAACTTCAACAACTTCTCGTCGGCACTCCGCAGTACTGTCTGCGTCTCCCGTCCGGCTGTTTCCAATGCGCTTCTAGTCGTCCCTTCTCTGTTTCCTCTTGTATCCCCCCTGTTTCCATTCACTTAGTTCGCCTGCATTTCCTGTGCGCCTCTCCGAGAGGTGGCCTCTGGTGCGCGTGCGCTTAGTGCTGAAGCAAGTGGAGGGAAATATGAACTTCTGAGGCCAGCAGGGCAAGGAAAGACCTTCAGGGGTTTCAGGCGAGAGGAGGAACCCCTACGTTTCTTCACACAGCGGGGAGAGGGGTGACCCCATACTAGAGCTAAGACCAGAACACGAGGAGGGCGGGCTTAGTTGAGAAAGAGTGAGGAGGCCCCGGGGCGTTGGCAGATGGTGACTCCCCATCAGGGGGCTGACGAATGGAGCGTCCCTTTCTTACTAGCCTGAGAAAGGAAGAGTCAGAGGTACCCAGGACGCCACTCATGGCAGGAATGGTGACATTCAAGTCTGAGGTAAGGCGCCACACCCCCAATACACATGCCCCCGCACTGCACATGCGGGGGGTTCTTCTTGGTCCAGGAAGGGGCGGGAGGAGGAAGCAGGAGACATTGTATTGCAGAATTTGGGATCCTTTCAGAGTCGGGCCCTCCCCCATTGTGCCAGTGGAGATGTGATCAGGCCTGGACTGGCCTGAGGTTTTCAGTGGAGGAGGGTGGGGCACTGGGAGAGCCGTAGGCTGTGGAGGGGAGAGCTGGGAAAGGCCTGGGCTGAAGAGGGCCAGGATGGGCTCGGTCTCCAACCAGGGGAGAGGATGTGGTCCGTCGGCTACGCTGCCGACTTTGGTGCTGGAAACCAGAGTTCGAGCCTCGAGGTCGCGTCCACATCCTGTGATTCTCGGCAAATCACTTAATCTCCCCATGCCTGAATGTGTAATGTAAATGCAGTACTCATGTACAGCGCTCCAATACCTTCGGGTCGAGTTCTCGCTGTATAAATATGCAAACAATTTTTAAAAAAACGCACAGGTGAGGGTCTCTGACCTCTTGGGGGCACATGGGGGGAGAATTTCTATTTAGGGGTTGGGGGACTTGCATTTATCCAGTGGGGGGTATGTGGGTTATTGTAGTGAGAAAACAGAGAGGCAATTTTTTTTAGGTGTTCTAAAGCTGTGCTAGATAGCAGCTGTTATAAGTAAGCAATTTAATGAACAGGTATGATGCTGGTTTTACATATTAAATTGTCTTTATTTTCCCTGTGCCGCTTCTGTGTTACTATGTTGATGAGAGCTGTCATTCTGCACCATTCCAGTGATGTAAAATGTTAGTCCTTCTTCTATTTTTGCATAATGTCCAGGTTTTGGGTTCTTAAGATCTCGTCACGCCAAACAGGAGTCCCACAGTCATTTCCTTGGTAGTATGGGGGTTATGTAGACATAAACAAGAAGGGTGACATTTCCAGTTTTGAAGTACCTCACGGGAGTGGATTGGCAGGGGCCTAGAACCCGGGTGGAGGGCAGGGCAGGCACCTGAGGACAATACGTAGCTAAAAGGTTAATGTCATGGCCTTCTAGACAATCGAACGAAGGCTTGTAGCTTCTATGGGTCGATTGTAGTTACCATTTTAACATTGTGTAAAGGTGGGCTCAAAAACTCAGACGTAGACATGCTGGCTGACAGTGTCACACAAGACATGAGGCAGCATTGGTGGCGCGCTTGTGGCATGCTAGGCTCGGAGTGCAGAGGCCATGCGATGCCAACACACCCTGGAGGATGGCGAAGAGCCAGCTGTAAAAATACGCTGGATAGCACAGTTTATACTCCTCACCTGTCACATTGCTGTACCTCTCTATTATTTATTGCCCCCGATAGTTAATTTCACCGCGCTAGGTGACTCGGGCCTCTGATATTATGTGACGTCCAACTCCTTAACAACACAAGCGTTGAGAGAAATACAGCACTCAACATGATTAGTTAGTCGTGCAAAGCACAGGCGAACAAACATAATATTTGCCTCGCATCACACAATGTGAAATGCAGGGAAGCCAAGATCCGACCACAGGATTCCTAGTTCTACACCTGTGCACAGCATAGCCAGGCAAGACACACAAACTAGCATGCTTAAACAATAGTGATGTAGGGAGTGTGTCATGGGTCCTAGTCAGTGCAAGAAAGGATATGGGTCAGCTCTGAGAGTGACCTATAAGAGAAATACCTTTTTGTTCTCGCAAACTGAAGCTGCAACTAAGTACGAAAGCTTGCAAGAGAAGCAATCGAGTGATAAGACTTGGGTGCCCGGGAGTGTTTTGGTAACTGTGCCTAGTAAAAATAATGTGCTTAACAAGTACAGCTTTTTGGTGTTCTAAACCCAGTATGTTAATTGGCAAGTTATCTGTTTTGGTTACCTTCCCATGTTAAAGATGCTCTCTGAGGTGCGAATAAAAACAAAGTTTACAAAATGCTTATTACAATCTTTACATTTCTTTAAACTCAAATAGAGTTGTTATTTTGGTAACAGTTGTTTTCTTAAATTCTTTTTGTGGAAAGAAGACTGCTTATTCTCTTTGCATCTGTTAAATAACATGTTTGCAATTAAACCTTATTCTAAGCTATTGTGTAATATCAAACACCTAGAAACAGTTTTTATAAATGGAAGACCTCATTTATGAGAGTTATTAACTGCCATAACTGTTGCACAGGAGTCTATAGTGGAACTGCCTAAACAGAGTGGAGTTCAGACTGATGAGCGATAAGAGCACCATTTGACGTATTATTGTAACAAAATGATTTTTGAAAACAATTTTCAACAACAGGACAAAAAGTCACAAGTGAAGCCACTGGTTCCTTAGCCCAATTGGTAATCATCTTTTTTTATTGTTTCACTTTAACAGAATACTCTACTATTTATTAACCCAACAATACCCCTTCGGCCACTGGAAGTGACAGTGACTGACTCATTCAAGTGTTTTGCATTATTTATTGAGTTTATCTGTTTAGAGTGTTTTGAGAACATTTTGGTTTATTTTGTCACATACACTATGTCAAAGTTTTATCTTTAAACTTGTAGACTCTGTTAAAAATGGCATACCCCAGTATTGTCCTTTCCCCAAATCGTCACATAGAGCACTGAAATTGTCCCTTTTCAATGCATTAGTGATTTTAGCTAATTTATTCCAAAATTGTGCTTTAAATGCACTTTTGAATTGATCTTTTTCAAAATTTTCAAAGGGCAGGGGAACCTCCTATCAAAACCTTACTATGAGGAAGGCTCCCTTGCTGAAAATCAGATCGGGAATTACATCTGACTTTTAGCAGTGCCTAGTTGAGGATGTGGGTGGAGCTAATAGAGTAAATGGGTGGAGCCTGGGAGAAGTGGGTGGAGCCAGAGAAAAGTAGGTGTGGCCTCCGAAAAACATTTGAGCACCTGCACTTCATATTTTACAAATTAAGCACTGGTTAGCAATTCACAGCTTTCTCCTTTCACAGGCCGCTGAGTCCTTTTAGAGCTTATTTTCCACACATGCGCCTTTCCTCGTCCCTGGGAAAAGAAATATGTGAAGTTATCCTTCCCACCATGGCATTTAGAAAGTTCCTGGAAAACATTTGACAATGCAATCTGCGATATTCATCACCCACTGTTAAAGTACACTGGCAACTTGCAGATGCTAGTAGGTTTAGGCTACAGAAAACCTGAATATGTGTGCCAATAGCCCTGCTGCATTATGTGTATCTGCCTCCAAAATGGCTGCAGCTCATCAATTAGGTTCAACAACATTTGCTTTCTGAACCAATATATGGCATACATCTTTTCCTCTATTTGTACAAATAGGGCCACCCTCTGCCTAAAGATTATCTCCTTTGACCTCCTCCTTTGCTGGGTGCCAGGGATGTACATCCTCTTTGCAATATCATGAAATGCCACCATTATGAATGCTTGCATTGCATTTTGGGTGACCCTTCCTACTACATCTTGATGATAAATTGTACATGCAATTACAAGTTTTTGTGACTGTTTACAATTTGAGAATGATTAGTACATATGGATTGCAAATCAATAATTGCAAATCACAGTGTAAGGAATAAGAATTTTCAATCGCAAATTAAGGATTAATTAAATGCTCAGTACGCTGAGCTATTTCCGCAAACCAATGTTCTGTGACCCTTTGTATTTACTCACATATCTAATTTTGTGGTCACAAACCATGTCCAACCACTTTCTGTCACTGCCCATTCTGTCTTGTGAACCATGTTAGGGTATTATAGAGATAAGGCCTTTAGGAATCTAAAGAAGACAATAGGAAAGAGTGAGCTTTCTTTGGAAAGAATTAGCTTTTCTTTATTTGACAAAGATTGCAGGGCTTCCAAGAGAATATGTGAATAGACCACAAGTTACAAGCCAGTTGTAGGCAGAAAATGTGGTGCAATTTCAGCTAATTGAGTAAAAATTAAAGGGATGGTAAAAACAGTGAAAGAAATGTAGTGTGTAGGATAAGCTGAATGAAGCACGGGTCAGTTCAAAATCAAATGTTTTAGAAAATAATTACTTGTGACTACAGAAATCAGTCTGGTGGGCCTTTTATTTTACATAGTTCTTTGTATTTTAATTATTCTCCAAATTGCTCCAGCTCCCTTTAGCACCTTTAGCAACTAGAGATGTTATAGATAAAAATCCCTTAATTTAATGTCTCTGAAGTACATGTTCCGTTAAAATGTAAAAACAAGCATTTGCAATGCAATAGGTTTCGCATTACTGATAGTTTGAGGTATTAACATTGCAAATAATAATGCAACGCCAATAGCTCATACTTCCAGTAATGTGAGACCTAGTGCATTGCAAATGCTTGCATAGTATGCCAGGAACCAGCATTGTATGTCTCGGTGCAGTACCGAAAGCTGGTCCTAGAGGTTCCTAGTGAGCAAGGCACCAGCATAGCATGTCTCGGTGCAGTACCGCAACCTGGTCCTAGAGGTCCCTAGTGAACAAGGCACCAGCACTGCATGCCTAGGTGCAGTGCCGTCAGCTGCTCCTATAGGCCCCTAGTGAGCAAGTCACAAGCACTGCATGTCTCGGTGCAGTACCGCAAGCTGGTCCTAGAGGTCCCTAATGAGCAAGGCACTAGCACTGCATGTCTCGATGCAGTACCGCAAACCTCTCCTAGAGGTCCCTAGTGAGAAAGGCACCAGCACTGCATGTCTAGGTGCAGTGCCGCCAGCTGCTCCTAGAGGTCCCTAGTGAGCAAGTCACAAGCACTGCATGTCTCGGTGCAGTACTGCAAGCTGCTCCTAGAGGTCCCTAGTGAGCAATGCACCAGCACTGCATGTCTAGGAGCAGTACAGCAAACTACTCCTAGAGTTCCCTAGTGAGCAAGGCACTAGCACTGTGGACCTCTTTTGGTCACATATGGGACTGCACCCTGCAGAAGATACAGTAAATCCACCCTATCCATAATGCATTGCATGCAAGTACATTCAAATAGCTATTTCCATATATACAATTAGTAGCTTTGAAATGTGACAAAAGAATATTACATTAATTTCGGATTAGGTTGTACTCTGTGTGGAGCTGATGAAGGGAAATGTATAGACAGTCTCATATAAATGTGAGATGTTCTAGTGAGCGAAGTACCCACTGCCAGCCTATGTTAGGCCCAAGTGTGTGTCTTGCCTGAAGTATTTTAAGAAAATAGTGCCTTGAGGCTGTAATTAAAACCTAGAGAGTAACAACACATGTAACAGGGGGTGTTCTCATGGGAGGTTACAAGAAGAGACAAGGCGGTACTAAGGAGGGACTACTAAGCCTATTGACCAATGAAAAGCCACCATTTACAAAGGACAGGAGCCAATTAAAAAGATGGGCAGAAAGTGGGCGGAACTTTATGCACATATCCTGAATACAGCATGTGTCAAAGAGACAGAGCAAGGGCTGCCTAGGCGAGACCTAAAAAAGGCGAGTAAGATGACAGGGACTGATACATTTTACATTGATTTATTTACGAGTAATCTTTCAATATATAGGCTCCATTTGTTTCTCAAAAATTTAATATCCAGGAACTGAAGAACTATTTGATATGAAAAGCCCTGAATTAATTTCAGTCTTTAATAAAGAGCTGAAATCTTGGCACCGCAGCTACAGGCGTGTATCTGTAGTGGATATTGTTACCAACGCTTTCTGCAAGGTGGTTTTATTACAGTTCTTTGATTTAAAGTATTTTATCATACCTTCAGGCAAGTTTGCTATTATGTCTAGTTATGGAACACATCACAGAAGCTCCTTGTTTTTGCATTTTTAGATCTGAAAGCAGCTTTTGGTGAGGGAAAGAAAAGCAAATTGTTTAGTGCACATCATACAAGTTGGTTTCAATGGAGACCTGATTTAGCTTGTAAAATCTTTGTATTCAGGGACTTAAGCATCAGTTATCTGGGATGTTAAAGGAGAAGCTAGAAGGCCATTCTAGATGCAAGTGGAGTGAGGCGGTACTGGGTTTTAGTCCTGACTCTAGATACAAGACTATATTCTGTTTCCTCTAATCTAGTACTGTTAATTATAAATCAGGGGACCAAAGTCCCAGAACAAACACTGGCCCATGCCTCGAAATGGTGATGTGTTTAGTTTTTAGCAGACAATAGAAAAACTTGTGCATATCTTTCTCCCTGAACATTTACTATTCAAGATGTCTAACAGTCTCTCTCTATCAATGGGCCAACGTTGTCAGGTCAAATCAGAAGAATCGACCTCAACATCATAGAAAGTAACACTTTCAGGTTGGTATTATCTCTCCATGGCTCTACCCCACTATTGTCTGACATGTAAAACTGGGGAAAACCTGTATCTAGCTTTGCCATCTTGAGACCTCGTTTATACTGTCTCTATTCATAGAGGATCTTATGAGTCATGAAAAAAACTTTGTTAGTCTATTAGAGATGAAGAAAACCTTTATAGTTTTAGGTTTGAGAAAAGATAAACCTGTTTATTTTGTTACTTTACCCTACAGTAGTCTCTACAAGGTTTTAATGTTGTTTTGAAAAGATGAGTAATCCAGGAAGGTAAAGTTCAATCTCTTTATTTATGAAGAGAGATATGATATAGCGACCGGCCAGAGCATCTGCACAGTACAACTGATGTTCTGACCATTCTACCACCAACCATTCTAAAGGAACACAGGTAATGTGGCATGCGCCAACATTCAAATATAAACACACATTTAAAGATACCCATTTAAAGATACACATATTAAATACATAGAACCCAACACATCTTTCCCCCTTAAACAAAACAAATAAATCTAATTAAAACAAAATGAATGTACAAGAATAACAGTTACAAATCACGATTCCACGTAATCCTTAAACCAAATGGGAGGTTTGTGTTCCCTTGTTGAACTTCTGAAACCAAGATCACCATGCATATCCTCAGAAGTACTTTTGGAAAACGCTTTAGCATTGTGATTACCAGGTACAGTTTGTTTGTATAGTTTCTCCATATTCCACCATTTGCCATTACTCAGTCTAACGGATCTATTTTTAATGAATGTGATTTGCAAAGAACTTGGAATATCCCTTAACTGTATATCCAGGCATTCTCACTTTAACCTAATCACCTACTTTAAAAGCAAACTGTTTCCTCCCTTTATTTGGTTCGTTCATGATATACTTATTTTGTGCCTTAAGACGTTCAGCCTTTACCTGATCAAGATCTACCATAGGAATGCTGAGATCACACATCCACGGTCTAACCAACTTGGAAGATGCAGATGATACCCATTTAAAGATACACATATTAAATACATAGAACCCAACATGTTTGTGCAATACATCTCCCAGCACCAAAAGCCCTTTTTCAGGTGTACGTTTGTGCTCCAACATTAGATAGATGGATAGATAGATAAATAGATAGACATGCCGCCCACGTTATCACGCGCCACGAGGTGCTTTAAGCAGCACCGGGCCCATCACCTTCACACCAGGGGAGCAGAACTCCAGCCTGCGACAGCCTTACGACAGACATGCCGCCCATGTCATAGTGCGCCATGAGGCACTTTAAAGCAGCATGGCTGCGGGAGCCCATCACCGCCACACCACAGGAGCAGAACTCCAGTCCCCAGTCAACCTTGCAGCAGCCTTGCAGTTGACACACCTCCCACGTCATCGCACACCAGGAGGCGCTTTAAGCAGCACTGGGCTCCCACAATGTGGGAGCCTGCCACCGCCTCACCGGGGGAGCAGAACTCCAGCCCCCAGTCAGCCTTGTGGCACACACGCCGCCCACGTCATCGCGCATCAGGAGGCGCTTTAAGCAGGACCAGGCTCCCGCAGTGAGGGACATGTGCGAACACGCTCTGGCCATGCCCATGCGAAGCCCAGGCCAAGGCAGGTCCATCTGCACCCATCAGCAGCCGCAGAGGCTGGGCTGGGCCAACTCTCTTTCAAGTGATATAGTAGCGCCGGCTTAGAGGTTCAAGGTGAGTGTTCACCCGTAATAACTGGATTGGTAATAGTTTGGCCAAATACCTGTGATGGGGAAATGCACTGGCCCACCACCTGCACTTTCCGCCATTACTCTTGACAGCATGCTGGAAAGGGTGGTCAGCATCGTGTCGAATGAGATAGAGTTAACAAAGCACAGATTGTCCTTGGGAAGTGAGGCAGTACAGACTGGATCTGCATTTGGAGTGGTATCACTTGACCCAGCAGTGACAATTATACCTTGTGACCCCCTGCATCAGACAGTTGGCTCTAATAATGTGCTGTGTCCTAGTGGGAACACTCCGGTGTCCAAGAGCATGATATGCCCGAGACACAGCCAATTACGGGTACCCCAACAACTCCAGTAGCATTGGCTACAAAACATAACAGGAAGCCTGGGAAGCCTGTCTGTACCAAAAGGAAACAGCCCCCACACACTAGTTCATCCCGCAGCTGTTTGTCCTTCTGGATGCAATCATCATCTAGTGCAAGTATCTTGGGACCAGTGTCGAGCGGGAAGTCTAGCCATGCTATTAGTATTCAGATGGAAGTTGCACCCACCGCACTAGACCTTGGGGAAGCTTTCATTACTACCGTATGCTTATGAATTAGCGATATGATAGACACAAAATGTACATCTCTATGGAAGCATTTGGATCACTTGGACACTGTAATGAACAAACTCAACGGGGAGAGGTAGTCCAAACTAATGTTGTCCCTGAGGGGGTGTCTATCCCTTCACCCAATGCTTTATCTAAAGTCAACCCACTCTTTACTGTTATGTGCCTGACTGCTGACCCCTTAGTTGTATCCTCTTGTAAAACATGCACTCAATTAAGGGAGTGCCTCCTCCCTAAAGTTAATATGGTGCCAAAACCTATTTTTTCCAAACAACGGCCCACTAACCTCGGCTGGGATCGACTCATTTGTGCCCCCTGTTCTTACACTCAAACCTATAGACTGGTTAGTGACCGACTGAATTTTGGCACATTTAGCAGTATTACATCTGACCCACAGAGTAGGATCCATCTTAGGCCTAATACAAATGTGCTGGGACTGCGACCGGCAGCCTGCCCCTATGTTTTGGTGCTGGCAGGTGTACCAACCCTCAAGCAGTAACAGAGAGAAACATGGGATCAACTGTGCAACAAATGTATGGACTGGTTGTCTAAGAATAAGAGGTTCAATGTGTTAAATGCAAAAGAGATAATTATGGTACGAAGAGTGGGGTGAGTAGAACATAGAAGGGGGCTGCATTGTTATTAATTTTCATACACCATCTATGGTAAGGTCATTGTTGAGAAGTCAGGAGATTACAACTACCAACCCGTCAAACATTTGGTCTCTACCATTGGGCTAATTCTATAAACCAACTTCCAGATGCCCTTTAAATGAGCCTGTTTCCCCAGCTGTACAAAACAAATTTTCAGCATTGCCCGATCTGTATAACCAGGATTGACTACCACTGCCCTCTGAGACTAATGTGGTCAATCATATATCTATATGCTCTCCACATATAATTGAGACACACAATGACGCTACTACAACTATCCCTAAGCTCCCCAGTGAAGATACTGCTGTCCCAAGGCTCAGCAACAGAGGACAAATTTGCCACAGGGGTGTGAAGATAAAGGAACATTTACAAAATCATGATTTGAGTAATGTTATGGGTATTGCTGCTGTAGCTAATAATAATAACTTATCTGATACAATATTCAGAGGAAGGGGCAGTGCCCCCACAATTGATTATATCTTCATTTCTCTCGCCTTTGAGGACTTTTTATCGATAGCTGAGGTTGTTCCCACACACCACGGCGATCACAACCCAATCAAAGTAGTGGCAAGATTTTCCCCCCGGCTGACATATAAAACTGAATGAGGCGCTAAGAATTTGGTACCCTCAACAGATAAGCGCCATGAGAAGAGAAGAGTAAGGCACAAAATGCAGAGCATGTCCATGAGAAGCTGCACAGGCAAGGGCAAAACAGCAGTAAACAACAAGGCCAGTGGCCAGGGCAGAGTGCAGAGTATGTCCATGAGAAGCTGCACAGGCAAGGCCAAAACAGATTAGTGTGGCGAGGGGTTAATAGCGCTGATTTGTTTCATATGGTGGTTAGTGATAATTTGAGACATATCGACTCCTATCTGTCAGTACAGGAACCCAATCCCAAGGTAATTCGCAAATTTGGTAAATTTTGCGAGATTATAAAATCTGTGTTATCAAAATCTGACCTATATGGTTCAATATTGAGTGTTCAGTGATTAATAGACAGCTACGCAAGGCCCCATCAACCAACCGAGGTGTCACCTTTTAATTAAGTTGCTCAGACAGAAGTATAAGCTAGCTATTTCCCATAGGAAGAAGGAATTATTAAATGAATGAGGGATGCTCTCACCAGTGCCGCTAGTTTAAAGAATGTGAAACTTTTTGTGCTGCTGTTAAAGACATGAGAGCAATGGGACAACGACTAACACCGATCAACTGTAATATAACTAGTGAGGTCTGGGAGGCTCACTTTTCTATGATTTACGCAGCCCCCACATATGACAGAGACCTGTTTGAGCTCTGAGCCCCTACAGGGATATTAATATCCCTACCTAAAGTTGAGGAAGCTATACACCAGAGCCTGGGCAATAAAGCCCCAGGCCTTGATGGGTTACCATTGATCTCATTAAGCACAAGCCCGATTTTTAGGTCCCGCTTTTGCTAAATGTTTTTAATAATCTAGCTAATGCCCTGTAACCAAGTACCTGGTCAACTAGTATTATTGTCCCAATTTTTTGAAAATGGTGAAGGCTGCCAACATAGCTTTTACAGACCTATCTTTCTGATTGATAATACTCTACAAATCTTAGGGAGGGTTTTACATAACAAGGTTGCACCATGGACTGAAAACAATTTTATCTTACAGCCATGTCAAGTAGGTTTTAGGAGTAAAGTAGGCACTATTGAACAATGTTTAAATCTCCACCTAATAATTGGGAAATATACTATTGCAGAGCGGTCACCAATATATTTGGCTTTTATGGGCCTGACTTCAGCTTTTGAATATGTTAATAGGTCACGATTATGGTCCATTTTTATTAGAACACGGGTTAGACAAGGTTTTAGTACACTTTTTAGCATACTTGCCTAAGGATTTGAAAGCTCATCAGGATCAACACTGGTTGGGGGGTCTGTTATGACATCAGAGTCTGTAGAGGGGTCAGGCAGGTATGTGTTCTGGCCCCTCTACTTTTTATTATATATATTGACAATATACACAAATCTCTGCCAGTGCTCACTAATGATGTCCCCAGAGTTACTGGTAATACACTCCCCACCCTATTATACGACGATGATGCGGTATTAATGGGCCGCACACCTAATGTCCTATGCCTTTTAGCGCAGGGTTTTGTTGATTTCATGGCCAGTTTAGACCTATGCACTAATTTGAAAAAATCATGTATAATGGCTTGAGGGCCGAGGAAGCGCCTTTCAAATTCCATCTCCATGGGCAATCGAAGTTTACAATGCACTAGCACTTTCCCCTATCTGGGGCTGGTCTTTTTGAATTTCAGTGTATACCTATGGCAACATATGGCGCTCATGTATGGAGCTGCTCAAAGAGTTGTAGTATCCAGTGTGAGGAAAATAGGTTCTGTTGGACACTTTTGGATGCCCCTAACTCTACGTCCCAATATGTTTGCCATAGCGAATTAAAATTCCACTGTATTGAAGATTATATAAAGGCCCGCCCTGCTCTATTTTGGCTAGCCATTTGGAAAAATCCAGCGGCGTCTCTCACAAGAGAGATTATAGGAGATTACCTAAAGTGTGAAAAGGGAATGAACATTCCTTGGCTAGCTGAGGTGAGATTGAGTCTAAGCAGGGTTAATTATGAACACACTTTTGTAAGCCCAAATGAGATAGATACCGTAAGCAAAAGAGATCTCCGGACAGCACTCTATATGCCTCATAGTAAGGCAAGACTTGATAGGTAGTCCATGAACCCAACTGTAGTCACTTTATTGTCTATTGAGAAAACCTATTATCAGTTGGACAGCTATCTCGAAAAACCTATAGGCCGTTGGGAAAGGGCACTCCTTTTCCTCTATGGGCTGGCACAGAGAAATTTTTACTTTGTTCCTCTCTTGGTTTTCACACCACCCTAGATTTCTTGCCATGCCAGTGTGACGGCCAGAGCGGGCAAACTATATTACATTTGTTTTTCTTTTGTAAGTTTTATATAAAGTATGCCAAATGGTTTTTAATACCTTTTTTAAAAAGAATATTCACCTGTTCACCTTGAAGCCGCATATAGGACTATCCTCAATTTGGAAGATGATGAATTGGTCTTTCATGTGGGCGCTTTCCTGAAAACTGCTGTGAGCGCCCGCAATACGATGTGCACGTTATGAACAATGTTTCATCATATCTGTCTTTTATATTTGTTATTATGATTATCATGAATTTGTGCATTTTATATGCAGTAATGAGAGTTGTTCTTCTATGGATATGTTTTTATCCAAATAAAGTAATTGAATTAAATTGATAGATAGATAGATATGCAATATGATCATCACAGACATCCCATAACACTTTAGGCACAGCTAGGGCAGAGGTAGGTTATCTGGCTATTCAAATTCCTCACATGTCTTGATTATTAAATATGCTTACTGGCTCAAAAGGAGAAAATAGATTTGGACAGTGCCAGATGCAATGTGATTATATTTATTTATTTATATCCGAAAATTCCGTCCTCATTTCAAAGGTAATATGAATTTGCTTTTCTGACAAACTTAAATTCACTTATGCTAATGTTCCGCTGAGGTCCTTCTTGGTGATGTCCATCATTCCCAACGTGTCTGGTAACAGTAGCTGCTGGCTATAGGATGGGCTACAGGTTTTATGGCAATACCAGGGCTTGAGTATTTGCACCTGAACATATGATATTATGATAACAAGTGAAATGTATGGATGAAAAATCACTTACAAATGAGTAGTATTATGTGGGGATCTGTACGGAAACACAGATTACTGCATGTTATTTCCCAATTCTGAGGGGCAAACTTAAAAAGGCTCAGAATTCTCTGAACCCAGAATAATTGTTGCATGATGAATAAGGGTCGGACTGGCTTATAGGGCAAACAGGCAGGGAGGTCTGATAGGTCATTATGTGGGACTTTTTGGACTTGTTTTTATGGTTTGCAGGGCCAGTTTTTACTGCTCTGCTATTACTAAAAATATTTGCCTGCAGCAAACTCAAATCTAAGCAGTCTTCCATACCTTGAAAAACACTTTTACATCATTTCTTTACAAGTTCAAAATTGCCTAAATTTGTAAACATGGGCCACGTTTTGTAGGTGGCTGCTGGAGTGTCAAGTTGCTTTCAGACACATCCATTCAGCAGCACATGGTGTCTGTTGCTGTGGGGCCCGGTGCTCTTCCGGTGGACACAGGTGACAGCATCTTCAGCAGGTCACATAAACATGCACACGAGTTCACTAATGATGATTGCTGCAATGTAATAGGGAGAGGAGTTGGCCTAAGGGCTAGGGCGGTCGACCTCGAATCTGGGGAACTGGGTTCGAGTCTCAGCATTGACGTTGAACATCCTGTGATTCTGGGCAAATCACTTAATCTCCCCGTGCCAAACAAAAATGAATGTGTCCTCATGTAACGCAACTGGTGCTATGTAAAGCGCTCTGATATCCGATACCTTCGGGTCAAGTTTGCACTATATAAAACTCCGTCTGATGGATGTTTTTATTGTTGTTCACTTTTATAGCTTTTTTAGCCAAATAAACAGCCGCGGTCGGTAGTAGGAGTAGCTGCAGCTACTCCTACTACCGACCGCGGCCGCAAATAAAGTATTTAAAGATGTTGATGAATTTGGTGGGTGTTTACGTGATATATGTTTTATATATGCAGTTTATTCTGGTGTAAATAATTTGCATAAACTATAGCAATGCTCTATAGTTTTGAATATACTGCTGCTTAGTAGGTATACAATAGGGGCTTCTATGGGTTTGAAAGTATTACTTGTATTGCATACAATGATGTTGTCAAATTGTAATTATGAGTAATGGGATGTCCTTAAGTTTCACACTGCTTGATAGTCCCTCGTGCGCAGTTCTCAACAAGCATTGGGCTTCCTTTTTGCAGTGCGGGAGATGTCTGTGCCACCGCATTAAAAGTTAAGTGCCTCTAGAATGATTGTTAAAAGCCACATTTCTTTAGAGCAGATTTACAAATGTATCTTTCAACAGGTTCACACCCACAGCTTGCACACTATTGCAAAACGTCTCCCTCGGCTATATTCCTTGAAATCCTGCATGAAAAAGTAACCATGATTCAAACTTCTACTTCATTTATACCTCTCTTATTTATTTTGAATGCACCTCTGCTTCCCATGTACCATTTGCATGCCTCTAATTATAACCTACTCTAAATGTCATCCCTGTCTAACTTCACCTCCCTTTTTTCTAAACCATAGCATTATATGTTCCAGAAAGCATTGTTTTCTCATGGCCCTTTCTAATAATCACTCACAGGTCACAAATCAACCACAAAGAAACTGGAATAAATCCATGGAATAAATGTGTTCAGCATGTAGGACTAACTCTAATAACCAGTGGACTGACCACTAACTTTGGGGCTCCCGGGTATTGTGCTACTCACCCTAAAGTGCTCCAACACCTCATCAGGGGGAGTATGGGTTATATAACTACAATATCAATTTCAATTCAATCTAATTCACTAATGGGGGTCCAATTTATTTTGGTGCTCAGGTCTATTTTCAGTGCCAGCCCAACCCTGTCCTATATTGTTTCTTCCACGTGCGGAATACCAATGCATTATTACCACATCCCTTGAAATGTAGGCAGTCCTGCCATCTAGGGCCCGTATTATGCACATGGCGCATTTTCATTGTTTGTGTCGGACGCACTTTTTAAAAGGTGCGCCCAGAGCAAACAATGAAAATACGCTGCATTATAGTGAATGCGCTTCCCCCATGGCAGCAGCGAACTCGAGCTGCCCCCAGGGCAGTGCAATCTTGTGAAAAATGGATTGACTGCTTTGAGGCCGCTCCTTGTTTTCACAGTGCAGGCAGAAACCCGCTTGCACTTTCAAGGAGGGGGAATAGGGATCCCCTTCCAGGTGGGTGCAGTGAGCGACTGAACCCGCCTGCAAGGGGATGTCTGGGGGGGGTCTATAGAACCCACTTTTCCCTCCAGAGGGCTGCCATCAGGGGGCACACTAGCAGTGCTCCACCTTTTAATTATTGCACTGTGCCTTTGCTGTGTGTGCAGAGGCAAGGGATTACCTCATTTGCATGGGTACATGCCCCCATGCACATGAGAGAACACCCTCTGAAGATAACGCTGGCGATTAATAATGTGCACCACCTCTATCGGTATTTCAGAAGGGGAGGCACAAGCATTTGCGGCCCCTTCTGTAATACCAAAGTGCCCCTGGTGCGCACAAAGCAGGCGCAAGTGCCCGTTGCGCCCCCCCAGGGCACTTGTATAATACGGCCGCTGCTTGCTAAACTTCTCTCTAAGAACACACATGCTCTGGTTTCAGTCTTTTTATTCTACCTAAGAAACTAGTGTGTATCTATTTTTATTCACATCTTTTTATAACTGATTGCTAAAAAATGGCTATTATTACTTTTTTAGAACTTGAGGCTGTCTTCTGTAAATATTGTTACCTTGCTCTGCAGATCATCTCATATTCTCTAGGTTAAAACTTTTTTTATCTTATAATATTTATGTGGCCGGTAAGTAGCGTGCACTCTTTTATAGGCTGCAATTCAGTTTTTGGTCTTTTTAAATATATATTTTAATATAGATGTAGGACACACACTAATAATCAAATACATACAATTAAAAAAGATTCTGAAAAAAGGTGTACAGATGAGGCTTTTGACATCATTTTAAACGCTATCTTTCAGTTTAACAACGTACACAGTTTTTCCATACTTATGTGTAGCATAAACAGCTATAAAAGGTAAAATGTGGTTCGAAACCCTTGCTCTCATAAATCAAAATAGTTATATACAACATATACTTGCAGTATCAGTGTTTGGTTTCGAAATTATTTGTCATTTTTTGCGTAGAACCCTTAACATGTACTAGGAAACCAAAGTGTGCACTGAAGGGAGTTCATCATATACCATAACCATCATCAGAGTTTGAGAGATTGCTAAGATGTCCCCACTGCTTCTTTAGTCTTAGTGAAAATTTGCTTTTCTGGCTAGATTTGGAAACAATTTTAAGACACAAAACCTGTTGCTTTTCTTGGCTTGAACCTTTTTTTAGGTACTACTTTGTGCTGGCGGAAGACACCAAACCATCTCAGTTTACTGTCACCGTCACTCCCTGTGATGTCCCTATCGAATGGACACTTTTAATGCACAAAACAAGGCACATGTTTCATGGAAAAGTGTATGGTAAGTAACCAAAGAAATCTTATATTTGGTAAAGAAATATACTTTCCTTTTCTTATTTGAGCTTTAAATCTTAGGATGAACTACCTGAAACAAGCATTGGCAAGGCCAATAAGAATTGCCATGGCTAGCTGTTGTAATTGTAATTTTATATATTTTATTGCAAGCATTCACCACAACAATAAAAATAAAAAATTAATCTGCCACTGTATAAATGTGGGTAAAGGATAGCAAGAAAAAAGAATTGGCAAAGTAAAGTATTGGGTCACCGGACGCGGCAATTGAATTTTAAGGCAGATGTGAACATGTGATCTGATCATATGATCTGGCAAAGTGTCATCCGTCATAGTACAAAAGAACAAATGACTAAAATGGTCTGACCCTTGCCTCATGTTGCTTGTTGTGGAGGGTGGAGGCAAAATATGAATGAAAGTTGAACCAATCAGTGATGAAGAAGCCTGAACTAAATCCCCTCTACAGTGAGGCAGCTAAACCTATATGTAGTCCAGACATGCAAAAGTATCAACTTCACCTTTGAAAATAAATAAATTACAATATTGAATATTCAATAGAATCTATAATTAAACACAATATTACAAGTGAAGTACATCAGTGGAACATTTAGTCCCCAAGACATGTAAGTGAAGAATTGCAGCAGAAGCGCTTTATTGTGTCAGTCTTAGCATCCTGCATTACTTTTTACAATCCGAGCTTATAAACAGATATCATACTTTCTGTCATAGGCTTGGCCAAAAAAGCTGAAGGTGAGTGAAACATGTTCATTTACAGGCATTCTATTGTGTTAACACTTTAGTGCCACAAGGACAACTGTAGTGGTATTAGAATAAAAGTAGCACATTGCCTTGCCTACAGAGCCCTTAACTTGCTGTCTATGTTCGAAAAAGCATGGTAAAGCATCTATTTGGTGAAATAATGTTATAGGCATATGGCTGCGTTACCATCTTCAAAAGCATCTGCTCCTGTCTGTAACACAAGTGATACAGTAGTTATTTCCATTGAACCTTTTCTTCTGTTTTGAGTGATGCTCAACATAGAGATGATGGCAGAGTGTGTGTGTGTCTGTGTCTATTTGCATGAGTGAATAAATGTGTTTGTGTTGTCAGGACTGTACCAATGCGGAATGTGTGTGTGTGTGTCTCTGTGTGTATGTGTTGTATTTATTTGAGACTTCCATCTCTACTACCTAGACTGTAACAGTGCCAGTGTGTGTGTGTATGTGTTGGTATGCGTTTGTGTGTTTGTGTGTGTGTGTGTGTGTGCGCGTGTGTGTGTCTTTGTAAAGGTTACCCTGCTGCATTTCATGCAGAATCAATTTTGTGTTTTTGAGTAAAGCGTGTGCTGTTGCTGTCTGTGTTGTATTTAATTTGTGTCTCTCTATGAAACGTGCAGTGCGTCATCAGAAGTGATTTTATTATTTTTGTAAATCGCATGGAATCGATAGCAACAGCATCTAAAAATTAGGGAAAGTTAGAGGAGGCCCTAGGAAGCAAGGGTCTGATGTTCAAAGACCCATTTGAAAACCAGTGTGTGCAATTTGCACACCGACTCGTACAGGAATGGATGTACAATTCAGTAATAGGTCTCATTGCATAATGCCCATTCACAGTGGGTTACCAAACAGGCCACCTAATGAATATTAATTTGGTAGGTTAGCGTTTGAGACCCAGGGCCAGATTTAGAACCCTAAGCATCCTTAGTTGCTGTGCTGTGCTGCATGACAGGGAGCAAGGAGTAAAGCACCATATCTACAGAGATATGGCACTCTCCTTCCCACTCCCTAGCGCTGGTGCACAATCAGGCTGCCTAGCGCAACATACACACATTTGCACCATCGTGCAAGGGTGTCTGCGTAAGTCTAGCCTAGGATTTGTACTGAAAGGATACTTAGAGGGCTGAGGTGAAGCAGAGAATTACCTTTAGGTAACTTTCCAGTGCAAAACAAGTTTAGAGGGGGTCCCACTTTTTGTTGCTTATGCGATCCCGAATCTTAACCATGACTCCCAAGTGGGATTCATGCCCGGTCATTCCTCCCGCAATCATATGTGCTTCCTGGCAAATGTCCTGTAGCATGTTTGTAATGACAAAGACAATAAGCTTCTTCTGCCTTTAGATGCCGAGAAGGATTTTGATAGGGTGGAGACAGGGTACTTATTCCACACCATGGACAGAGCTGGACTGGGTCCGTTTTGTTTGGCCAACGTCAAATGGCTTTAGACTTCCCCCTCTGCTCAGGTTGATTACGAAGGCCACTTGTCTTGAACCTTTCCTATCCTGCGGAGGATGAGGCAAGGATGTCCATTGTATGCTCTCTTGTTTTCCTTGGCACTGGAACCCTTAGCTGCTGCCATATGACAGTCGACCCTCATCAGGGATATTGATACACCTGCAGGCGAACGCAAGGTTGCGATTTAAACAGATGACATTGTTATATCCTTGAGTGACCCAGGGGCTTCTGTTGTGCATCTTATTTCTTTGGTTGACAGGTTTTCAGTCTTCTCAGGATACAAGATTAATTGGCCTAAGAGTGAGTCACTCTCTTTGACACTCTGCAAACCACAACCCTCCTTGGCAGCTTTTAACTTCACCTAGAAACCCAAGGGTTGAGGTATTTGTGCCTCATGATCAACAGGGCCCTTTCTAATATGGACAGGATAACATTCAGCCCCTTATAGCTCACATGGAGCAGAACTTTGCTCGGTGGTCTGCTCTGTAGGCATCCCTATGGGGGAGAGTCCAGATGATGAAGATGGTTACGGCCCACCAGTGAAACTATGTTTTCAGCATGCTGCCCCTCCTGTTCTCGGCCACGCTGCTCCGCACCTTTAACAGACATATCAAGCTATTCGTGTGGCAGGCAGGAAACCTCATCTTAAGCCTGCGAGACTACATTTTGACGGTAGACATCATTTACTTCGCATGCTGTACATCACTTGCCATTAAAATGCGGTCGTTACAATGACCGCGTTGTTACATCGCATACGATTACATCACAAGTTGTTATGACGACTTGCTGTACGGGGCAGAAGGTGATGGATTTACAATCCAACACCTTCCCTGCTGTTGCACAAACTGGAGTAGGAATAGTAAATTATACTATTCCTAAGTCCAGCGCACCCCTTACAGCAAGTCACTGTAACGATTTGTGATGTAATCGTATGCGATGTAACAACGCGGTTGTTGTAACAACCGCGTTGTAATGGCATGCGAAGTAACGCATGCGCTATAATGACATATATTCCATTTTGACACTAGGGTTGGTGACATAAATTTACCAGATATGCGCTTGTACTACCTTGCGTACCATCTTTTTCAGATGCTCTCCTTGCTGGCCCCCGCAGATTCCATTCCACAGTGGGCCACCTGGGAATGTACCGTGGCTCATGTACCGGACGGTATGGGGCTTCTGTACAACTTCCTGTTGAGGAACGCGAGTTACCCCCATACTCTATGGGCTTCCTGGACAATGTATTGGGTCCTGGGGGTCCATAATGGGGGCCTCTGTGGTCAAGTGCAGGCATTACCGTTGCACAGCGCCCGATCTCCTGAACTCTTTGGGTGGAATGAGGGATTTGGACTGAAGGGGATCACTGGAGTGAGATTCTTTTCATTGGTTTGAAGTGCTCAGATTGACATTTTAGCTTCCTCAGTAACAGTTTTGGCATTACTGGCAGTTGCAGCACTGCCTAAAAGGTCTTCTGGGGCATGATCCCCTCCACCTTCCTGTCTCCCTGGTGCTGTATTACCTCAGGGTGTGGGTCCTTCCTGGGGGGCTGTCTCAAAAGTGTATCACTTCCTCATTGACAATCTTTGTTCTCCAGACATGCGCACCTCATCCCGGGTCGACTGGCAGGAACGTCGGGGCACTGAATATTCTGATGAGTACTGGAGGGAGTTTTTAGATTGCCACAACCACTCTCTTATGGAGGCATGTCTGAAGTACTCCAACTTTCAGTGTCTCCATAATTAGTACTGGACACAGTATAAGCTGTGCAGAGCTTGGCTGCTGTCGTAGGATACCTGTTGGTGCTGCTCCTTTGCTGCGTGGGATTTGTTCCATGTTCTTTGGTCTTGTTCAGCCCTATTGGCATTTAGTGTGGCAGACTCTCCACTCTAGGAGTACCCGAAACCCAAGACTCAGCTAAAGTGGCTCTGGTACATTACTTTACGGACATGGAGGACGTGTCCTCCCATTGTCGAATGTGGCTGTCAACAGCCCTCATGTTGGCCGAGATATGTATCCTTTGCCAATGGAGCTCTCAGGTGCCCCCACACCAGGAATGGTCAGCAGAGCTGTACAGGTTGACCACATATGAGCGGCTGGTGTATAAACTTCAAGACTTTCTACCTGTCTTTGAGGAGGTCTGTGGCCCCTTTCTGTGGCTGAGTGTACCCAAACCCTGAACGCCTGGGACGATGGCTCCTGCCCATACCACGGGGGACCAAGGCTTTCTTCCCCAGGGACCCTGGGAGGGTCACCTGGTGTGGGCTGGTACTAAGTCCTGCTGGAGGAGTGCTCCTGGACTTAGCATTGTTCACAGAGGTACATGCAGAGACTTTGTGGCAGGCTGATAGGCCCTAAGCGTGTGTTTGGCTGTCAGGGGTTTGGTTATGTAGAAGTGGAGATGGTGGGTTGGCAGTGGGTAGGGGCTCATACTTAACAGAGTTCTGGTGGACACACTGTCTAGTGAGGCACCCTGTTTGGATGGGGACAGTCCCCCTCTTTCTGCAACTGTAATTGCTCCTTTATTCATGTATGTGATTTTGTTTTTTGCCTAATTGTGCTCTTGTTTTTCTTCTATTTCTATGATATTCTTTCCAACTGTATGCACCTGTCATGGGGCATTGGCAATTGATGACTGTAAACCTTTGAAAATCTGAATGAAGAACTGTTCCCACCCAAAAAATAAGTTAGGTATACATCCCTGGTTTTTGCTTGGATGATATTGATGCTACGCTCTTGCTATGTAACTACCCTGGATCACAGAAACCATGAAATAAAGCATTTTTAAACAAGGTTTGGGATTCCCCACGCTTCCACCCATGGATTTTCTTGCATTCTCAAATTTACCAAGACTGCTAAACCTGGGAATGCTACACCTTCATGGAGTGGTGCAACTAGGAGAAATATCTTTATTTATGCTCATTGTTTACTCTTTCTAAGTGTGCTGCATTTTGCAGCACACTTAGAAAGAGGATTAAACCTCATAGGATTGTTTTTGTGCAAGAAGGTGTCCTTTCCTGCACAAAAATAATCCTGCCTACAACACATGCACCCTTGCACCATGCACTGGCACAACGGTGCCTGCATTAGTGCTAGGCAGCAGATTGTGCACCAGAACAGGCAGAGAGCAAGAATGATCTATATATTGGTAAATATGAGGCATTCCTGCTCAATCACTTTCATGCTGTGCAGCAAGTTATCTTGCTGTGTTGCATTTCATGAAAGATTGAAAAATATGGCCCCAGGTGTACAAACACCACCTAAAAATGGAAATCTCTGGGATTCCTCACCTGAGTTGCACATGTGCATGGCAGGTTGTAGGTAATCCGGAAATTATAAAAGCACCAGGGTCCGTATTACACATAGGGTGCAGTGTCCACGTTTGCACAATGGCATGCTTTTAAGCAGGTGTGCCAGGCACAAATAGGGATGGTTCCCTCTGAATGCACTGCCCCCTGGGTAGCTGCAAACTCATACTGTCCTGGGGGGACAGCACATTCAGTGAAATGCGGAACAGCACACACCTGTTGGGAGTAATATGGCACAGGCATAGAGGCAAAGTGATTCCCTCATTGAGGAAAAGCATCTGTGACTCCTTCTGTAATAGCATAGTGCCCAGGGGGTGCAGAAAGTGGGCACACATGCCCATTGCGCCTAAGGGGAACTATGGATAATACGGGCCCAGGAAGACCGTTACAGAGGGCTACTGCTAGCTCACTGCTGGCACGTAGCTCACCACTGCATCATTCTACTGCCATGCCTTACCATAATAGAGATAAGTGGCAAGTACCTAAATGTAACATGATGGGTTTTTGGTCTTGGGCATGTGACTATTTGGGGGAGAGGTGGGGATCCCACCATTTTAGTCAAGGTATCTTACCTCTGTTCACGCCTTTTAGTTGTGACTGGGAGGCAGGTGGAGAGAACGTTTCAGAGGGAGGCTACCGTCTGCAACATCTAGGGTAAAAATATGCCCTGTAAGGTTTTTCCTGTGCACCTTAGACACTGTATAAATAAAAATATCAATAAAGTCACTTGTTTGTATTTTTTTTGCAGGTGACAATGACAATCTGGATTCCCCTAAGTCACAGTCAGCTTTGAGATCGATTTCAACACTCTTTCACTACAAAGGAAACTCTGTAGAGACATATGAAGGGAAACTGTTGTATTCTGCCATTTTTCTGCTAGAATTTCTGTCAACTGAGAGAGACACTCATATTACAGTGTATCTAACAACAGGCAAAATATATAATAACCTCTTTCCTGAATTACCACCTGATCCACGTATTGATGTGGTTGGCAGTAGCCATTCCTCTGTTACCTTGGCCTGGAAGCCAAGTCCTTCTGTCTTGCATCACAAAGAAAACATTCATTATTGCCTTCTTGTTAATGAAAAGCATAACTATAAGAGCTTGTGTGCAGCGGAGACAGCCATTAGATCTTCTGAGATAAAGTCCCCTAAATCATTAGCTTTGTCAATCTCTCCTTATAACATACAGTCACAGCAGGTGATGAAGTGGTCTGTTGATGAACTCAGTATAATAAGCAGAGCCAACAATGGGGAAGTGAGACAGATTTGTATAGGCACCAGAAATAACTATATGGTCGCCAATCTAAGGCCTGGCACTCAGTATTACTTCGATGTTTTTGTGGTCAACCTCCTCACCAACGCTAGTGCTGCCTACACAGGAACGTTTACAAAGACCCTCCAAGAACCCGAACCCAAAGTTACTGCAATGAAGGAAGGAAAAGTAATTCAACTGAATCTGAAGGGACAGAAATTAAACAGCTTCCAATATCAGGCCAAGAATAAGATGGTCCAATTTATCTTTTATTCATGCAATGGCCAAGTGCAGACTCAGATATTCAAGAATGGTAAGATGCTGGTATCAGAGAGGTTTGAGGGCTTGAGGTTCTACACTCTCAATGGGAAGGCGATGGACATCTATCTTGTGCAGCTGAGGTTATCAGAACGTTCTCCCAACTCGTCTGTGAAGGTTCAGGTCTCTTCTCATTTTCAAAAGCCTATGTTCCCTCCATTTCCTGAAAGTTTAAAAATAAAGTCATTCAGCAAGCTGAGGACATGTGATTCCATCACCATTGCATGGCTGGGGACACAGGAAAGGAGCAAGTATTGTGTTTACAGGAGAGAGATCAAGGAAGATCACATTTGGCGAGAACTGATGAGTGTTGACAAATGCTCTGGCCCAGAATCCAGAAAGAGGTCTGAAAAGGTGCTCTGCAAGTATTTTCATGACATCAATCTTCAGAAAGCAGTGACCACGGAGACCGTTACTGGTCTACAGCCTGGAACTCCTTACATCTTTGATGTCTATTTGATAGGAGCATCAGACATTCCAGTCAGATATCACAGCAAAGTGGTGAAGACCAGGAAGAAATGCTGAGTGCACTCTTGATGTCTTTCACAAAAAGCAAGCCAACAGGACTTAAATGAAAGGATAATGAAGACTTGATTTTTTTTGTCTTTTCAAACTCAAAGGCATTCGTGTTTGTCTTGAGAGTCTGCCTACTTCCTTTAACATAGGGACACACGTAAGAACCTCAAAGACAGACATGTCCAACTCAGGGACAATGTGGATTCAATCTGTGAAAGCTGTATGACATTAAATTGCCATGATACACTAACCATGCCTTTTCCACAGATGAAATATACATTTTTCCATTTGGATCAGGAAAGACAGAATGGTTGTATACCTGATCTGACAATGTTTTGAGATGTTGTACTGCAAAGGACACACAGACAACTGCCTAATGTGTAGCCTTGTCTGTTATTCTGTAAGTAAGTCCCTGATACTTTTCAACTCTCAAAATTCTTCAATTGCAAATTCCGTTTGGGAAATTATATTTTCTTACTTTCATTGATTTTGTTTTCAGTTTTTTTCCAGGAGATCCATCTTCACAGAATAGTAACCTTATATATCAAACACAAGGCTCAGTTTTCCTTCAACATTCCTGTTGACATACATTTATTTCTACATTCCAATTAACTAACAATAAATTTTGAATTGAAGGGAAAAGAGGTTCATGGAATCACCCTTGATTTTGTGTACAGGAGTAACACTACTCGTATTTATTTTGATTGCTATAACTTCCTAATTCACAGCAAACTTTGCATTATCATTACCCAATGGGCTATCCCATTAATTACTCTTCTTTAGCTGTAATAATACTAAGAACACTGTCCAATTTTCCATCTTTAAAAACCGCACTTTGAGTTAGCTGTATTTCTATTTTTGTTCTCTAAATGCAAATTTTTGCATTACATGTTACTTAACTTTGCATGCCGCGACCCACTGTTCAAGCTTTTTAAATAAAATCCCCTTTTTCCTATTTTCACTGGAATGTCAGCCCCATTATGTGTGTCTTCTGTAAATAAGTATGCACCACAACATAATTCCTTTGAACTGCTGATTAAAACCTATTTACGATGAATTTTACAATTCCCTCAAAGAGGGACATATTCCAATATATTATAAAAATAGCCTTCTGTAAAACTATTATTTATGAAGCCCACTTTAGAAACTCTATTGATAAAGTACCTTGCGGGGTGAAAAGATCTGGAAATAGATATGACAATACAGCTGGGTTACCAGTTTGGGTTAGTATTCAGTCTGGCTTTTGTCCAAAGAGAGGAGCAGTTGTAGACATAAAGATTGATCAATTTGCAGCTGCTTATAACGTCCAAGTACTCACTTGTAGTGATGTTGGACCAGTCAAAAACCTTTGAAAGTGTTGATCATTGTATCCTATTTGAACAACAAGATAAACTGGGTAAAGTATTCAGTTTTTTAGGGACGTGTTTTGCTTTCTTCCTGCGAGGTCACTCTATGAGAGTAAATGTTCAAACAAATAAGGCTGAGACTGTAACAGTATCAATAAGGTGTACCTCACAGATCTATGTTAATGCCTCTCATGGTTAATGTTTATCTTCAAGTTTGACATGACGTATTGCACTCACTAGGGATGAGTTTTCATAATTACCTGAATTTTCTTCCAACTTGGTTGGATAAAACCAATTATACTAATGAACACAAGACTCAATGGGCAACATTCAAGACTCAAATAGCTCTAAGAAAGTTATGTCCATGTTGGCAGAATATTACAACTATTACCTCAGCTTTTTCCAAAATGTCAGCCAATTCTGATTGGAGATCACAGGATCACCCTGGCCTCAGCCCATGTTGTAACACATCTTGACTAATGTTTCTTATTTTTTTAAACATAAAAGGTTTGCTGCCATTAGTCTTGCAGGCATCTATGGAAATCACTATATTACTCTCACTCTGTGAGGGTTACATTTGTAGTCTATCAGAAAAGAATACATTACAAAGAGGAAACTAAAATCCAGTCTAGTATTTGAATATCCAGCCAAAATCTTTTGAAGGATACATTTGTTAGCTATATGCCAAAGAGATATTTAAGGTATGCTTTGGTGTTTGAACACTATCGCTATATTGAACAAATATCTTGATAACCTTCCATTAGAACCAAGAATGGAGGAAAATTCTAGGTTCTCAGGAAACAAATAAACAAAAACTATCCAAGACCTGATTAAAATAATTCTGTCAGGCCAGGGTATTGTATATAAGTAGCTGTGTTAGGGCTATATTAAACCACAGAGACTAGAAACAGTGTAGAAAAGCAACCAGCCTAAGACACTAAAATTTAGGCGCAAGAGAATTGTTTCCTTCTCCACCTACAATCTGCCCGCAAGCTATTAACACTAATCATACAGGTTATATCAAACATATGACTTTTCAGTAAATAGGACATTTGGAGTTAAGTAGATTTTAGGAAAGTACAAAACAATACACAAGTTCTATAAAAGCTCTAATTGCGGTAGGGGCATGCTCCATCTACGTTATTGGTGCCCAGCATAGCTCATGGAGGGCAGAATCCATGGGAGGTTTTCACAATAGCCATGTAATAAAATAAAAAAACAATGAATCTAAACTGAAATCCTTTTCATAATGAGAATTTATCCTGAAAATTGTATCCAGCTCATCTGGAATTTTGCAGGACACCGCTAGTAAAAGTAATGCAAGGGATGATGGAAGTATTGATAACAAACTTTTGACGTAGATGGTGTGATGTTTGATTGGCCCTTTAAGTATATTTTCTGGGAAGGTAGAGCTTAGGTGAAAGTGGTTGTTCCAGTTTTAGGATAATGGTAGGGAAAGTGATTTGAAGATGGAGATGGTACACTGGGATTTTGTAGTGATGGTGAGCAAAGTGACTAGGAAAGCATGTGAAGTAGGAGGTACAATTGAGATTGAGGGGGCCAGGAAGTGGATGAATTTCACTGAAAGCTAAGGACATTCTTTAACTAAGGCATACACTTGTAGAGAATGTTGCATACATAAGGGCCTTTACATAGCTTAAGGTTAGATAGTTTTATGCTTTTCCAATGTCAACTATGATATTTGACAGAGGTGAATGATGCTATTTGGATGAAAAGTAGCATTTTGCTGTCAAACTGTATCCCAAATTCCAAGAAGAGAATGGAAGTACAAAGGCCAGAGAGAAAATGGAAAGATGGCAAAAAGAATAGCCTTGGGTGCACTGAGCATTCGTAAACCTATCACTTCAGACTAAGCACAATAAACATTAGCCAGCTTGTAGCCACCCAATCACAAAATATAGATGTGGAAGACTATAACACACATCTGGAATGCTGAGTTACACATGTTTCTCAAGTGAGTATCCACCACTGAGCCATTTCCTTTATCACATTGAAGAAGAGAGAAATAGATTGTCAGGTTCTCTGTTACAAAGTGGATTTGGCACATAATGTAAATACCTATGGATGGGAAAATCCATGCAAGGCTTATTTTCCATTATATTGTTGTAGTACTTGCGTGATACAAGGTTGCAACCAGCAAATTATCTAGTAACCAGATTGTATACCAATGGGTTAGCTATTGCTGAAAAAATGTCTCAAATTTTTGCAGCTATAAGAAGACTATATGAGTGTAAAAAGGAGTTCTACAAAGGAATTAGCACATAAGAAAAAACATTCTCATGGTCTCAAAAACCGAAGTGGAGCTTTTGCATCTGTTAAAATGCATATTAAATCTGGCTTGTAGATACTTTAGTTTTCTTTTCAGATTTTGATGACCATTTAGAGTTTGGCAGGAGGGAAGTACCGAACAAAAATAAGTGGTACCCCTGCCCTGCTGAATTTCCCCTGCTATAGTTGGGTAGAGCCTCTGCTGGTTCTGTCAGAAAAGGTTTTGACCTGACAGCCTATCTGACACAAGGCTGTCAGGTCAAACATTTGGACAAGGTGCCCAAGGAATCCCACAGACACCACAGTTGTAGATTCCTGAGGTCCATCCAGAATTGACAAAGGTCCCAAGAATACCTCAGCCACCAGACTATGGGGGATGACAGGGACCCACCAGTGAAGACAGGGTCCTACTTATACTACAGGTACCAAAGCACTGGAATTAAAGTGTGAACTCAGAAGCAGTGGAGATGAAATCCAACGAGTACAACAAATAGACACATTCCCATTAAGTGAGGGTTGAACTCATGTGTGATGTTATTATTTGTAAATCTTTAAGGTGCCATTCATAGGACCAATGAGAGTCAACTGATGTGGGTGCCACATGGCTTGGAAAGGCGGTGAGCATGCTAATAATTCTAGTGTGTAGTAATCTGGCTGTTTAAAAAAAATACCTTTATTTATCATTTTGTCACAAAGGAAACATTATATGTAGTAGTGTACACAGTCATCATCAGAAGTTAATAAAACGGCGAGTACAGTCGTATATATGTATGTATCGGATATAGACACACCGAAAGGTCCAGCACAGCATCAATACAGTGGTTATTACATTGCAGTTCATACAATCAGCGGGGTGCAACACCTTATCATAATATGGAATTTACAAAGCCGAGAGCACAGTACACAACAACTATCTATATGGCAGAAAAAAAACCTCTCAAGGAGGGCCGATAAGCAGACGGTGCAGTGGTAAGATTATGGGTAGATCTCAGCTACCCACTCCGGTGGGGACTATGCCTTGCTGTAGCTGTGAGGTGGAGTCATGCTGTCGAGATGCAAGGTATGCTCCGAAAGGACCCCATATGTCTCTGGGACGTGATGAAGAGGGTACTGTGGTAGAATACATCTCGCTGTTTGTGTTGCAAGGAGCCAAGCTACCCAACCAACTCTGAACTGTAGGAACTGTCTTGCGGCCCGAGTGTATAGCCACCACCCGCTTGGTCAGCAAAAAATGAAGGGCCACAAATTTCCGAACCTTCTTGGGAAAGGTTGTAACATATCCCAGGAGCGCAATTTCGGGTATAGGGGTGAGTGATAAGTTAATCATTTCACCCAATGTCTTGTGTATCGCCTCCCAGTATGGTTGCAAGTGAGGGCATGTCCACGCTAGATGAGCGAAGTCAGCCTGAGGGGCTCCGCATTCGCGGTAGAAGTGAGGTTTGGATGGGTCTAGTTTGTGGACTCTAGCCGGTGTAATGTATATACTGTGTAGGAACTTAAGTTATAGTAATTTGTGTCGGCTGCTGAGGGAAATATCTCTCGTGGCTGCACAGCAGGCAACCCATTGATCATCTGTTATTGGGCGACCCAAGTCCCCCTCCCAGTCCCCACGGATCTTGTCATCACTGACAGGTATGAACTTCACGCATGCTTTGTACAGTTTGGAGATAAGGTGGACACCCAGCTCACTCTCAATAACCAAAGTTAAAGGGGCAAACGATTCTGGTTCAAGGGAAAACCAGGGATTGTGGAACGCATAGCGGACTGAATCTGACCGAGCACGAACCAGTCCATAAATGTAGCATTAGGAAAGCGGGCGTCGTCACTCACCGTAAAGGCATGGCCCTCTGAAAACAGGACCCCAATTTTTGTAATAGTAAATTTAGTTAAGGTGCGTTGCACTACCTGCTCACCCGTGATAGGTAACCAGCGGGTGTTGGGGAGTGGTAAGGCTGTTGAGTACAGAGTAGTCGTGTTGATGACTCGCAGAAGCTTCTCCCAGGCCCAGCTAGTCGTAGTAACTGTCTGAATGTCATGAGGGTCTCTGGGGAGGCCTTTGGGCAGGATTGCGTACAATTGCTTGGGAAGGACTAGGTCGGATTCTGAGCAAAGGAAGGGGATCCTGGCATCTGGGTGGTACCAAGCATGGGCATAGCTGCACTGAGCTACTAAATAATACAAAATGGAGATCAGGCACACCATACCCGCCTCTGTCGTAAGGAAGAGTGAGCACTTGTCAACGAACTCGGGCGCGTTTGTCCCCCCACACCAGACGTATCAAGTGTGACATAAGCGTGGTGAAAAAATTGTTAGGAAGGGGAATGGGAATATTATTAAAAAAATATAACATTTTGGGAGGACCACCATTTTGATGATGGCAACCCTGCCTGCAATAGACAGTGGTAACTTCAGCCATCTGTCAATTTGCGTCTCAAAGGTGTTGATTGCTTGTCCATAATTGAGGTGAATGATCTACTCCGTGTCTAAGTGGATGTGGTTGCCCAAATATTTAACAGAATCGAAGCACCATTCCAGTGGGAATTCACACTCCCAGGGTGTAGTGCTAGACGTTAAGGGGAAGATCACGGACTTACGCCAGTTGATGCCAAGGCCGGAGTGTTGACCAAAGCAGAGTATCTCTCGTATGAGGGGTTCTAGCTTGACCTGTGACTCCCTAACTTTTAGGATGGTATCGTCCGCATAGAGTGAGACAAGGAGGGGACCCCTGTTGAATTGCAGACCTCTCTGTAAGTGTTTTTCTTGGAAGTGTCTGATTAAGGGGTCCATGGCAAGGATAAACAGTAAAGACGACAACAGGCAGCCCTGGCGTGTGCCGCGAGATAGTGAGAAGGGCCGGAAGAGCGTGCCATTCAATCGGAGGTGTGCCATTGGAAGGCGATAAAGTAACGCCGTGGTAGCCATGAAGTCCATAGGCATCCCCATATGGCGCATGACCGACATGAAAAAGGGCCACTCTAAGAAATCGAAAGCCTTTTCTGTGTCAAGTAGAATTGCGGCCGCTGGCACTTCCGGATTTATTCTGTGTAGGACGGAAAAGAGATTTCTGAGGTTTAGCGATGTGGAACGGTGTGGGACAAAACCGGATTGAGCAGGCGATATAATAAATTCCATTAATTGAGACAGCCGCCCAGCGATAATTTTAGCGAGGATTTCATAGTCTAAATTTTATAATGACAGTGGCCTATAGGAGCCACAAGACTGCAGGCTTTTGCCAGGTTTAGGGAGAAGGATTATAACCGCCTCGCGAAGAGTGAGGGGCAGTACTTTAGTAATCTGGATGTTGCTTCCAAAAGCTGACTGCTGTCTTCACCTGTTCTTCAAGAAGGACAACACTTCAAACATTGACATCAATAATCTTGGTTCAGGCTGTTCTTCCTCATTTCATATATCAGTTTTCTAACTAAAAATTTATATTTCTTGTTGCATCCGTTGATGAAATTATTTAGCAAATTCTACAGTGGACTGCTAAGATGACACTGCAGCAACTGCAGCGTGTTATAGTTTGCACTGTTTGTCTTATAAAAATGTTAAAATCAATTGTTCATGTTTCAGCCACCAGGCAGAGTGCTAGTTCCTGGTGGCAATCTGAAGAATGTTTAATATGGTTTGTCTTATCCACATAGGTGCAGTGACACCAGTAACTTGGAATTTGAAGGTGCACTTATGGCTATCATTGCTTGCCATAGGGCTCATGGAAACCTTGCTTGTCCCCTGATGTTTAATTTCTTCCTTCTCCTTTCACCAGCTTGCCACCCCAAATCTGTTTACTATTTGTTTTTAGTGGTATTTTTATGGCATTGACCTAGTGCTGAGATGCAGGAGTCGCTTCCCATAGTACATGGAATACTTTGAGTAGGTTACAGAAGCATTGATCGATGCTTACATTTGCTTAATGAAAATAACATTAGCAATGATAGATACAGGGCTATGCACTAAATAAGCAGATACAATAGGAGAGAGTTGGAACCCAGAAAATGGCATGAGAAATAAACCTGCAGTTTGTTTCTTTCTTTCCTCCAGGTTTGGAGTTGAGGCATTAGTCTTAGATAAAGGTTGAGATCATTCTAAAGCAGGAGTGGTCAACACAGACCCTTGCGGGCCTCTCATTGAGTAAATGGATTTTGTTTATATTTTATTATTCATGATGTTAGAGGCAGGATATAGGGGCTAAAAGAGAAGCAGTGAGTCAGACTGTTCCTGGTCGAAGGCTGATAAGCCTGGCTTTCTGGTCCATAAAACATGCAGCCAAATTTGTCTTATCAAAATTGATCATATAGATTCTAAGAATCTATTTAAAGAGTGAGTATGTGTGCATTTTGAAAATCTGACATGGTTCTTGGGAACATATTTTGGACACCCCAGATTTAAATATTTGAGCATAGCAGAATCAGTGCCCATTTGTTTTTTATTCTTCCAAATATACCCATGGTGCATCTACAGAACTCCTTCTTGATCTGACACGGAAAATGAGTAAGGATGCTAATAGGTTGCTGCAATTGAAAGGAACGGTTGAGTCATTACACTGAATTTTGCCCAGCTTGTCTGATAGACTGCCATGGTGTGCCCTGGAGGTAGCATATGTGTACTTGAAAGCATCATTGTTTTCCATTGTTCTAAGTCAAATTAGAGGCTTTTGTCAGTGAGTCTTGCATTACATCATCAACCATTAACAGGACAATGTTTGCATGATGATAGGAGTCATAGATGACAATAACTGCAGTGCCGTTCATCACACTAAAATACATATAAACATAACAGATGTTTTCATTTCTCCTGAAGCATACCTAGGTCCTGCATCAACTGTGTAATGATGTGGGTGACTGAAAGTTTGCATATGCATTGAGGTTCGTAGATGCATGATATGCCTAAACAGTCACATCACTGACATTTCAGAGACAATGTTTCTGAACCTCATACTCTGTGATAGAGTATAAGCTGTTAACCCCTTCCATGCCCATGACGGAACGGTTCCGTCATGAGCATCGGTTGCGCTGTGCTCATGACGGAACCGTTCCGTCATGGCCCCGCCCGCGCTCAAACCCTTCAGCACCGCGGGGGAATTCCCGCCGCGCTGAAGGGGTTAAAATGCAGAAACATTGATGAATATAATTGCAGGAACCACATAAGAATTCTGCTGATATTACTTCGATACCATCATGAATGAACCATCACACCTGTAAACAAAGGTTTTCAAATATATAAAGTTTCGACATGCTTAAAACAGAGGTTGTGCCATCAATATCATACTATCTTGGAATATGGGACATTTAAAAGGCTTGCAAAAATATTCATGGTAGTAGAGATTTTTGGAAAGTTGTCAACGTACTAAAGACCCACTTCAGACATTGACTGTGATTATTTCAAAAACATATTGTTCGGCAATGCATCCTTTATGTCATGTGTATATGTTAATTTACTTTTGTGAAAATCAAATCTCATCCAGATAATATTACTATTGTATCAATCTGTGGATATCATTTTATTAAAAAATCTTTTTATATGCTGGTCTTCCTGTAAAATACTGGTTGAGCACATTGCAAATGTTACTTCTGAAACTATTGGAGAATAGATATCCATTGATGTTTTCTTTAGTTATAATGAAGTACAATATTCTCCACTGAATTTATTTACCTTAAATGTGTTTTCCAACCTATTGATATGTGGGGTTTTAAATTCTGTACCAGCCCATGACGTATGTATCTCATACAATTCCTCATACAATTCCACAGATACAGATACTTGTGTTGATCTGTCTAGAAAGTAGCATTCCTCTTATTTGACATGGGCATTGAACAGAAGGTCAGAAGGTCAAATGTAGAAATACATCATTTAAAATTAATTTGCAACCCATTTTTTCTCCAGTCGCCGTGGGTGCTGAATCCAGATTTCTATCCTGGCTATTTAGTGCTGTTAATTTTTGGTTGTCTTTGGTCAATAATGATGTAAAAGTGTCTTTGGTGGAGTGAAAGTGGTTAGAAGCAAAATAGAGATGCTGGCCAGAGAAAAGGTCAAACTATTTTGCCGTATTCTATTTAAAACAAGGATTACAAAGAGGGTCCTGAGGAATAATTTAATGTTAAATGAAAACCAAGAAAACTCACTAGTGTCCGTACTGTCTTATCAGTAGATAACATTTCTCATTATAACACTATTACTACAGAAAGAATCCTGTTTTTCACTTTTGGTTCTAAATTTCATTACCCTAGTTAAATTAAGTTTTCTTTGAACAACAAAAAGAGTATTAACAGAAACAAATTCTCAGTTTTAATCTCCTTTGTTTGAAAAATAAATTACAAATTCCTGGCATCCAGTCATAAATTGTGGCTCACTAACTATATTTATTGGAAAAATCGGAGATCGTCTGAAAATCCACAAACATCAATTTTATACCTGGTTCTTTTCTTGACTCACGTCCACAGGGAGACTCTGTTCTCAAACAACTTCTCAAATTTCACTTAATGTATTCCGCTTCTCAGTTCTAAAAACATTTTGATTAAATATACTTATACAATTGGATATTTTTTCATGCAAATAGAACTTTACTAGTCTAATCTGTCCCATTGTTTATCCCCTTCCACAACTTTTGTGGGTTAGTGTGGGAATTCATTGCCAATATTACAACTTGCAATATTTCCCCATCCTATATTGTGTTATCAAAAAATCCTTCAAGGGCTGTTGGTAGTGCATCTGAATTTGATACCCAGTATCTCATCACCGGACTTCTTATATGTATAGTCCTTTCTTCCGTGGACCTCTTTTAAAAATGAGATACAGAGGCTATGACTCCTGATCACTAAATAATATCTATATCTACATTTTTAAAGTCCTACAGCACTGATCCTGTAGTCTATCAACTAGCTATCCATTTTGGAATCAAAATTATAATAGTTACATTCTCTAGCTGCATATTAACAGCAAACACTGTGAAAGTGTGGTTATAGGAAGCTAATTGACTACTTGTGGAAGATAAAATTGTACAGAAGTTTTTTATGCCATTGTGTGAGGCATCTGCCAGTTAGGCAGGATCCCATCAATAGTCTGTTACACAACAAGGCATGGGAGATTAAAGACATGTGGAAAACTAGGATAAGAGACGCATTTCTCCACATACAGTTTGAGGCACCACATGTCCGGCTGGTAAAACCTTGCAAAAGAAGGTTCCACAAGAGGAAATTGAGATTCAATAGGCATATTGAATTGTGGGTATAAAAACACCACAAACAACATGGGGGCATATTCACAAGAAACTATCGGCGAGTCAACGGCACTTTGTCGCAGCCAAAGTTGCGATAAATCTATCGCCCCATTCACAAGCTGGTGTTAACAGCCCACAGCACCAATATACCCGTGATAGCAGCCGCAAAAAACATCACCACAGAGGCCCGCCGCAACTATCGCTAATGAGATGCAGAGTGGGCGTTCCTGTGCCAAAAGCTGTGACAACATCACACCTCAACATTCACAACGGCCAGACAGAACTGCGATGAAAACACAAAACAGGCAATAAGGCGCGTTAGCACCAGGAAATCTACACCTGCTCTGACCTGGTGTAAAGTCAGACGGCAGCCTGCACAACAAAAGGGAGCACAGCCCAGGGCCACATCGGAAGGGCAACAGATGCCATAGACCTACCCATCATGCAGCCCGGACACCCAAGAGGGCCCCAACACACACCAACACCACCTACAGGACCACCCCTCCCAGGCCCCCCCGACCAAAGACATGCCACATCAGCTACACCTAAACATGCACAAAATAAACCGCCTGACGTCGAACAATCACAACTGGTGACATGCCTGTGTCGACACAGAAATGAGCAGCACACATTCACTTTCGAAGCAACAAATGAAACTTTATTAAAATGAACATTGAAATGAAATGAAGAAACATGACCGCACCCCTCAGGACAATCCGTAGGTCCCAGCCTGAAAGACAAAAATCATGATAAGAAGGTGTGTCCTGCGCACATCAAAGGACAGAGAGAGAGAGAGCGAAGGGGAGAGAGAGGAAGAGAGGGGGAGAGAGAGAGAGAGAGAAGAAGAGAGGGGAGAGAGAGAGAGAGAGAGAGAGAGAGGGAGGGAGAAGTAGAGAGGGGGAGAGAGAGAAGAAGAGAGGGGGAGGGAGAGAGAGAGAAGAAGTGAGGGGAGAGAGAGAAGAAGAGAGGGGAGAGAGAGAGAGAAGAAGAGAGGGGGAGAGAGAGAAAAAGAGAGGGAGAGAGAGAGAGAGAGAGAGAGAGAGAGAGAGTGAGAGAGAGAGAGTGCCGCGCCTGTGCATCCAGGCCACACTGCTCACCTGCTGCCACCGGTGTGTGTCCAACCACTTGTCAGTATGAATCGCAGTTCACCAGGTCACACGTCTGAGTCAGAGCCGTCAGCTGAAACAGAGTCCACATACATGACTGGCACAGTACACACACCTGCACAAGACAACATCACCTGCCCGCCCATGCATACCCAGGCAGAGGCACCCCAACCCCTCCTGCCACCCATCGGAGCATGCCCGCCCAGGCCTCACTGCTTCCGCCACCAGCGCCACCAGCGCGTCAACAAGAGGTCTCACCACGTGCCGCTGCAAGCCACAAGCCCGGGGCTCGCGGACATGACACCTTCAACACCATGCAGCCACACTCCGCAGGCCAACTGGTCTCACGTTTAGTGCTGGGTCTTGATTACTGGCAGAGGACATACCAGTGCACCCGGCACCATCGCAGGCTGCACACCCGCTCAGCCCAATGGGTGCCACTAACTCTGGGATCCCAGAAGCGGCGCCACGTGGCGGTAGGCCCATGCTGCTCGCTGGCTCTGGCCTACACTGCAGACCAGCAGGGCACACTAAACCTGAGCTGTCCGGACCGCCGGGACGGGGCATCATCGCAGGCTGCACACCCGCTCAGCAGCTTAAGGTGGAGTGGTCTGGCCTGTCGTACGACAGACCAGCGCAGGGCTTGCCACAATCACTCTTTACAATTCAATTCAATTTTATTGTTTGATTAGTTAAAATCATTACAATTCCCTATCCCTATATACATAAAAATCATGATAAAAATTACATTACATTTATAAAAAGTGCAATTGCTTTACGATAAATACATTTACAGAAAATCCTACTTACGGAAACATTCTCATGGGTGCCTATTTAGCAAAAAATTACACTCCGGTGGGGGGGAAAAATTAAAATTAAACACCGTAAATAAAAATATAGGGACCCCTCGCAAGAGAAAAGTATTTTGATACTGCCCCAATGTTAAAGACTTTGATGGACTTTGCTGTCTGTTTGCAGCTGGCAACGGGGCATAGCTTACTGTCCACTTAATTATTATGATGAGTTGACTGTAAGGAGATGACTACAATCCAAATTGCTCGCCGTCAGCTTGATATAAAAGTCTTCTGACCATTGTCATATATTTGACGCCCCGGCAGGCCAAGATGATGGACGTGCCCTCCAGCCAGCTTATTACTGCTTGCCTGCTCGAGCAAATGTCCAGGGCATTAAAAATAAATTTTAAGCACTGTCTCCTTTGGGGCAAAACAGCTGGGCAGGCACATAATAAGTGGGTTAAAGATTCTGATTTATAACCCCATAGTCGGCAGTTCTCGGATAAAAAAGGATTTTTCCAGATTGGATACATGTCTTTTGAATCGTGCACACCCATTCTGAAATTTGTAAAACTCTTTTTTAACTATAGGCTGAAGTGAGCAGATAAATAAACTTGAGGCCTTAAGGTTTTGTACGAGTTGATGACTGTCCACCCATGCCGGCGCTTGCTGAGTTCTCTTTTGTCTGCCAGCAGGGATTTCCTTTTTGCTGCAGCATTTGCAGCTTTGCTGAAACTTTCTTTGTCATCCCCGTTTTCCCATGCAGTTTGTAATTCCAGCACATCCAGAGATGTTTTCAGGAAGCTGCTCCATGACATTGGTATTTCAGAGTTCATCTGGTCCCTAATTTCGTCCCAACATAATCTGTTCATATAGTCAGGGTTAGAGGAGCGAAATTTATAACACAGTTTGACAAAACCGCTCATTCCTCTGAATTTTTGGTGCTGAAGACCAAATTCCAGACGGACCTGAGCGGGAGATGCAGATTTTAGCAACTCAAAGACGGCCTTGTAAATCCTTAACAGGAGCTCGTTTAGTATGTTCGCTTCCTTACCACACCAGGTGGCTAAACCATACGATAAACTGGGCTGGATTTGTGCGGCCATAATTTTTAGCAAATAAGTGTAATTCGGGCAATCGATTTTTTTGCGTAGAAGCCTATACGCGTAAATTAATGATTGGGCTTTAGCTTTGAGAGCCAGTTTATGATCTTTATAAGAGGCATTTTGCCCAATTATTACACCGAGATATTTGTAAGAGTGCTGTTCTTCCACTGTTGCCCCGTTAGCCGACCATTTAAATGTTGCTTTTTTATGATCCACTAAACAAATGATTTTTGTTTTTTCTTTATTTAATTTGAGTTGTTCCTGCTCCAGGTAGGTTGCTAGATTATTTATACCAATTGGGGTTTGGCTCAGCAATACAATGTCGTCTGCATATTGTAGAATGGTGACTGACTCGTTGGCCATTTTGGGAGGATGGCAATCGGCTTTTTCAAGGTGCGGTGCGATATCTGAAAGAAACAAATTAAAAAGACTAGGAGCTAGAACGCATCCTTGTTTCAAGCCTTGCTGCATGTGGATGCTTGAAGATTTACTATATCCGTCGCCCAACTTTACTCTGGCCCAGGTATCCAAGTATAGGGTGGTTATGGCGTTAAGCATTGTGCTTGGCAAGCCCCAAGCCTTGAGTTTCTTCCAAAGATGACCCCTGTTAACTCGATCAAAGGCGGATTTAATATCCACAAAGCATGCGAATAATCGCGATTTCTTTTTTTGCGATGTTTCAATTAAAAGTGCTGGAATAATCAAGTTAGTTAAGGTGCCCATCCCTTGCCTGAAGCCCGTCTGGAACTTTGGGATTGTATTCTTCTCTCCCATCCAATCTTGAAGCTGGACCAGCAGGCAAGAAACATAGAGCTTGGCCTCCACGTCTATCAATGAGATCACAAACCCATCCACATCCTCGTCCCCGGATGTGTGCCCTGCCCCCCCTGTGGGTGTTGCAGTACCGGCTGCGGCACTGTGTGCCACTGACACACCATGGGCCTGAGTGGATACGTCTGCCGCACTGTGAGGCACTTACACACCAGGGTGCGGGGATATGGATGGTGTGGGGGCAGCAGCATTCATTAGCGCCACGCCTTGAGGTGGCAATGCCATGATAGAGGTCTGCAGGGCATGATAGATCCCAGCTACATTTCAATGATGTGCAGCGGTGGCTGCCATCCTTTCCGCCTCCATACGCACAATGTCCTCTATGAGCCTCCGCATGTGTGCCAGCTCACGGCTGGTATCGCTGGAGCCACTCTGAGCAGACAGCTGTTCTACTCTCCGCGTCTTGACTCCAGCGATGTCAGTCAGGGCTCGTTGGAGACCATGGGGTGGATATAGACACCCAAGGATGGCGTCCAGTTTGGCAGCCATGAGTTCGAACCCCACCCGCACCTGCTCAATCATCTCCCTCTAGCCCTCCAGCACACGGTGTTCGAAGGCCATTTGTTGTTCCTGGGGGACTTGGGAGGGTGCCAGGGCTGTGGGTGCCTCCTGCTGGGTGGTTGTGGTGGCGGGTGGGGTCTTCTCGATGCAGCTGGGCTGACCAGATCCTGGAGGTGAGTCGAGGATGAGGTCAATGCTGTCTAGGAGGGCTTGTGCGTTGATGCTGGTGTTGTCCTCCTCGTCATCAGTGAAGAGTGGCTGGGACTGCTCTGCAGGAGGTGTTGACGATGCCCCTGCAATGTGAAGGAGAGATGGTGTATTACAATGTGTCCACATGTATGTAGCCGCATGGTACAGGTTGACATTCTGACAGTATGCATTGTACATTGTGACAGTCTGTGGGTCTGTGCAAGGAGCCAGGGCCATTGTGGGTGTGTACTGTGCCCTGCTTGATTATGCATGTGTGCCATCGTGGACATCTCCACCCATCCACCCAGTACCTGGTGGTCACTCACCCTGTTGCGGTTGTGTTGTGTCTTGTCGAGCAGTGTCCGGTTCCCCGACTCCGGCCACAGTATCCACACTGATGACTGTCGACACCAGCTCCTCCATGTCATCCAGCACGAGCTTTGGCTCTGGGCCCCCACCTCCAGTCTGCATTGCTGCCTTCTGGTAGGCGGAGTTTCTCCTTGTCTTCCGCTTGATGTCATTCCATTGCCTCTTGACCTCGTCCATTGTCCGCTTGTGCTCTCCGACAGCATTCACCTTGTCAACGATGTCCCGCCATATTCCAGTTTTGGTGCCCAATGACTCGTTGGAGGTGACGAAGAGTTGTTGATAGAGTTCCATCACCTCCGTGACTATGCTCCTGTTTGCCTGCGGACTGAACTTCTTCTTCCTTGTCTTCTTGTCCTTGCCCTTCCCTGTCCCCGATGTTCTGGGCTGGTCGTCCGGGGTGCTTGTGGTGGTGTGCTTGTCCTCTGCACCTGCTCCAGCTGCCTCCATGGTGCTTGGGAGTAGGTCAGTTTGGGTGAGGGTGTAATTTCTAATTTTATGGAGATTTTTTTGGCCTGCCAGGTGTGTGTTGCAGGCATGGCGCTGCTTATCGCTGATTTTCTCATTGCGCTTTGGCCCATCGCGTGTTTTTTGGTGTTTTGGTTTGTGGTTTTATCTCCATTGTGGTGGTTGTATGGCTGGAGAAGGTAGTACAAAATTTTGTATACCCCCCATTTCTGCATGTTTATATTAATCCGAATAATCTATTAATTGTAATATTATTAATCTGTTTGAAGTGATAACTCACCAATTATATTAACGAAATAATTATATGTGGGATTTGCATTTATATGGCTAAACTAACTGTATACTAATATATGTACGCATACTAATGGTAGAAAATTAGAATATTGCATGATATATGTTGCTTTTGTGACGTAATTGCACCAGATGACATCACTGGGTGAATATAAACCCTTTAAATGTTGCTATCATGCTAGATAATTACCTACACATAAGGGAATTAGTGAGGGTTTAACATTTTATTAGCCATTTCAATGTTTTAATTATGTTTTGTGTTTGTTTCGCTTAAGTTGATCATTTGGGCCTAAGAAAAGATGGCTGACTGAGACACACGACGCGACTACTACCGTTTCACGAGGTTTCGGGTGAAGTGCGCCTGCGCCACCGCCAGCAACAGTGGCCTCGTCCTGACCCCAGGCAAGATGTACCCATCAAGGTATCACTGGGAGAATCGCCAAATTCACGAAACAAAGGACTGTCTTTAAAACCGGAACCAGCAAGTGTGATGACTTAACCTAACGGACTATGTGAGAACTTTACCGAATGACCCCAAACCAGCCAATCAGGACTGCCTAAAACTGATTTTTGTTACATTTTGATGTTAGTTTCATTATAAAAGTAGGTAGACAAAGCGAATTAGGATCCTTCTTTCTGAGCGAATTTTACTTTTCCTGATGTTATGCTGACGGAGAGGACGGTGACACTGCTGGACAGCTGTTATCCTGAATCTTTGAAAGACTGAATTGCTGCCTGACTTTGATGAATTAAAGACTTTTCCACGACTTGATTGACTTAGAGGACATCTAATAGCCAGATTAGGTAAATATTATGTTCAGTGATTTGGTTTTTGACTTATTGAAATTGAAATTGATTAGATAAACAAAATTATTATTCTAACAAACAAATGTGTCGGGGGATTTATTTAGAGAAATTAGAATAAGATTAAATGTAGATTAAAGAATTGTGTCACCAAATATCCAAATTCAACTAACTGATTCATTGATTAAATGGAGGGAATATCTCGAGGTTCTGAGTTCAATAAAGGTACTTAATGTAGATTCAGGTAAATTGGGTTCCTTAGTTGAAAAGGTATTCCTTTCATGTCCGCTTTTGGACAATGTATCTCTCCCGTGAGAATGGATCAATGAAGTGTGAGTGTTGGTGTTATGGGCCCCACCAATGACTGTATTGAATGAATGTGCTAGTGTGATATTTGATCTGTGACGAAGGGAGGATTTAAAATTCTACGCTGCATCAGTTTTTCTGGTAGCAGTATGATGGTTGTTATTGTTTTCGTTTGGTGAATATAGCTTGTAAATTGCTTATGGAATATTGGTTATTGATTGATATTGGGTTATGTATTAACACTCAATGTTGAGTCGCGTCGAGTTCTATGTTGTTTGCACGGCTTCTGGGATGTAGGAAGTTGGAAGTTTGTAACAGTTCCGTAGTAGAGCAGAGGTAAGCGCTGCTCTCAGGAAAGACCGAATTGTTGTTGCCCTGTAGGTACACAGGGAAAAACGTGTAACGATTGAAGTTGCACGATGCATTGTCTGGGTTCGATCCGGTGACATCGTCGTGTGTTACCATTAGAAATATCTCCTGTATGAAAGAAGTGTATGGTAGCGAAGGTCACCTGTGAAGTTTTGGTCTTAGGTACCAGGAGTCCAAATAGCATTCCGATAACGCTTATCACTAGAAAGGTAATAGGTGCTCCCTAAGCTTGTTAGAAGGGTAAAGTAGAGGGAAGTGCTACTTTATCAACGTATGTTATAATTCTGTAGTAGGACAGACTGTTCGCTGTTCTCGGGAAAGACAGGATTCTGCGTGAATGTACTACATTTTCTTGTGTGAAAGTGCGTGAATGTGAAGGCATTCGGGTTAATTGTGAAACTCTAGTTTTATTTCTCAGGAGCATTGGGTCTCCAACCAAGGGGCACATGCATCAACAATGCCATTTGCGATTCCTTATTAGCGAAAAATAAGGAATCGCTAATAAGGAATAGCAAAAGGCTATGCATGTAGGAATCGCTATTCAAATAGCGATTCCTTAACTTTCCTTAATTGCTACTAGCAAATTGCGAGTAGCAATTAAGGAATGCCATCCCAGTCATTCCTATGGGCCTCCAGGCCCATAGGAATGAATTGGAGATTGCATGAGCAAATAGCGAGTACCAGTAGGTTCTCGCAAATTGCTCATGCAATTTCAAGGGTGCAAGGGTGTCAAAATGACACCCTATTGCACCCCTGAAATTGATCTGTGCACATATGTTGCACACACACATGCTCTAAGGGCGTGTGTGTGCGCACCATGAAACTTTGAAAAATGCACAAAAGTGCATTTTTCAAACTTTTAGCAAATTACCATGCAGTTCATTTTCATGGTAATTTGCTCCCCCTATTAGCGAATTCGCTAATTTTTTAACTTTCATGCATTGCATTTAAGGAATCCCAAATTGAGATTCCTTAAATTAAGGAATCTCAATTTGGGATTCCTTAAATGCTATCGCTATTTAAGGAATCGCTATTTAAGGATTCCTTAAATAGCGATTTTTGCTTTTGGGTTGATGCATTGGGATTGGGTATTTTTAACTCAATACCCAGCCTCATGCATCAAGCCAAAATCCAGTCGGTAAAATACCGATTCGCTAATAGCTCCCGGTATTGAGTTAAAAATACCCAATCCCAATGCATCAACCCAAAAGCAAAAATCGCTATTTAAGGAATCCTTAAATAGCGATTCCTTAAATAGCGATAGCATTTAAGGAATCCCAAATTGAGATTCCTTAATTTAAGGAATCTCAATTTGGGATTCCTTAAATGCAATGCATGAACGTTAAAAAATTAGCGAATTCGCTAATAGGGGGAGCAAATTACCATGAAGATGAACTGCATGGTAATTTGCTAAAAGTTTGAAAAATGCACTTTTGTGCATTTTTCAAAGTTTCATGTTGCGCACACACATGCCCTTAGAGCATCTGTGTGTGCAACATATGTGCACAGATCAATTTCAGGGGTGCAATAGGGTGTCATTTTGACACCCTTGCACCCTTGAAATTGCATGAGCAATTTGCGAGAACCTACTGGTACTCTCTATTTGCTCATGCAATCTCCAATTCATTCCTATGGGCCTGGAGGCCCATAGGAATGATTGGGATGGCATTCCTTAATTGCTACTCGCAATTTGCTAGTAGCAATTAAGGAAAGTTAAGGAATCGCTATTTGAATAGCGATTCCTACATGCATAGCCTTTTGCTATTCCTTATTAGCGATTCCTTATTTTTCGCTAATAAGGAATCGCAAATGGCATTGTTGATGCATGTGCCCCCAAGGGAGCTATTAGCGAATCGGTATTTTACCGACTGGATTTTGGCTTGATGCATGAGGCTGGATGTGTCTTAAATCTGGAGAAACGGTTAGCTAATGCTTGTTAGAAGTGTAAGGAAGAGGGATGTGCTACTTTATCAACGGAAGTAACGATTCCGTAGTAGGGCAGAGGTAAGCGCTGCTCTCGGGAAAGACGGAATTCTCGTGAGAAAGGTCTATTGCTATTCCTTGGTTAGCGAAGTGGACAATGGTGGTGTTTTTGTGTTGTTACTAACAGAATTGTAAATTTGAAACAAAACTTACTGAGTGAATTTTGTAAAGGAGGGGTAGACAGGAGCAGGAGCTGCGGCAGCGGCTGCCGACGTCAGAACGACCACGCTGCGATTGGCCAGTCAGTCGGAAACGTAGAACGCTCCTGATTGGTGCGTTAGTGTACGCCGCGCTAGGAGTGGAGAATCACAGGGTGATTTAGACGCCCTGGATTGGTACGTTAGTGTGAGTTGCGCTGGGATTGGAGAATTACAGAGTGACGTAGACGTTCCGGATTGGTGCGTTAGTGTGAGTCGCGCTACCATTGGACAGGAACGTGGTACGGTTAAGAAGAGAAACTAGAGATACACGAAAAGGCAAAAAAGATGTATTATGACCCACCAGAAAAGGAGAAGAAGTCCTGGTTCGGTAGAATTAAAAAGTGGTTTAAGAAGGACAAACCGATTGTAACTAGGGAAGGACAATTACTTCCTCCACCGAAAACCCCCTGCATCCTTTATGGTTGCGAAGTATGGATATCACACCTGTATTTGGTTAGACAGTTGGGTCAAGTATATTGAGAATGACGGAGTTTTGGCTTTTCCAGAACATGGTTCATTTAATTTGGCAGTTTTGAGAAATTTAAGAGAGAAAATGATGAATTTAGAACCAAGACCTAGACTGACACAATTTGAAGCATTGACAGAATGGGAAGATGAGATGCATGACTGAGAAAGACAGAGAAGTGGCGGAAGGTATAGATACATGTTTTGTAGGTCATACGGACATGAAAATCATGATGATCGAATGAGAAGGTGGCGGAATGCGAGTATGACTGAGGGTTTGATTCCCGTAAGAACTGCAGGAGAAAATGAAGGAAGAAAATGCACAGAAAAGAGACATAATGTGGAAACGAGAGGGTATGGAATGAATGAATCGGAGGACGATGTTCTTGATGCCATGTTTTATAAAAATCCACCCCCATATCGGCCAGAACCAGAAATATTAACACCAAGTGCCCCAATGAAAGAAACTTTACGAATCATAAAATCGGAACCAGAGTTCCAGGATTTTGGAAAAAACAATTCCATTAGAGAGGTAGAAAAGAAGCCCGGAAGTAGAATAAATGGTGGAAATTCAGCGGAACTAGCAAAGACAACCTTAGAATTAACAGAGAAAATAAGAGAATTAACCAAAAATCTGGAAGCTGTAACAGTTCCAGTAACGATAGGTCCAGTAATGCCTATTTTCGATAAACAAAAAGATGTCAAACATTGTTTAACGGTTCCTTATAAAAGCAATAAACAGGTTGAACAGCCAAAACTGAGTCAAAATGACAATCCGTGGAGACAGACAATAAGTATGATTGAGCCAAATGTTTCAAATAATCCATTTGTAGGTCAGAATTGTGCAGAAAGACGTATAACAACAGTGGAGTCAATATTAGAAACACAAAAGGATTCTGGACAAGGTAATGTAGAGAAGTCAGTAGGACCATCTACAGAGGAATTAAGTGAATGGTTGAGAAGCTTGCAGAAGAAAGACAAAGAATCTCAGTCAATAGATGTGGCCAAACTACAAATGGTACTGGAAGAGTTAATAGTAGGAACTATCCCTACGGAGAAGTTAAAAACCTACCAAGATGAGGAGTTGTTATTTCTGTGTAAAAGCATAACTTGGAGAGCAAAAATTCTCCATGAAAGATTAGAAGAAGTGGCAAATGAAATGGGTATAGCTATTGAAAAGGTAAAAGCCCTACAGAAACCATATTGAATAGATTTCACTGAAAAGGACATTGAAAATATGAATACCACAGGACAAATGAGTCAGATTAAGGAAATAATTATTTTGTTGAGAAAATGGGAGATGTGGACAAATGGAAAGGTAGATGGTATTGAAAACGAGATGATGCTTCAGATAAAACCTTTTCAGCTTTCCCTGTTAGAGAAAAAGAGAAGGTAGTAACAGAATGCCCTATGAGAGAAATTCCAGGAGGAGGATATGTACATGTCTCATGGACCAGGCAAGATATTTTGTCATTCACAAATGAACTCCCTCGACTACGTGAAAAACCCGTCGAGTGGTATAGGTAGACAGATTTGTGTAATTGTCCAAAAGTATTATGGATTGATTTAAACAGCCTGTTTAACATAATAGTACCAGCAGATTTATGGACAGAGTGCAAGATCATGATAGATTGGCCAACACAAGAATACGCAAGGGATCCAAAAACAGGGGCTCCAGACCCCGAGGTAATGAAGAAATACGAACAGGTTATTGCCTTTCTGAAAAATAAGGTTCCACCTAAAGAGACAGATTGGGTAAAAATTGACAGAACACATCAGGAAAGCAAAGAGTCAGTACATGCATATTATGAGAGGCTGATCTTGGCCTTTAAACAGTTTAGTAGAGATGAAAATCTGAGTGAAAAGGATCTAAGTCATTTTGTATACAGGTTCGTATATGGTCTTCGTCCAGAAATTAGTGAGATGATAAAACAGCATACTGTAGATTGGCAAAATAAGAAAATAGACGAAGTACTGAGACATGCTAAATATTTCAGTGATGAGATTGAAGCTAAACAGCGAAAATTGAAAGAAAAGGCTATGTGGGCACAAGTGAAGACGGGAAGCTCAATTAGCAGAACAAGCGAATAAAACAGGATCAAGACAAAAATTCAGTCCTGGGAAAGGTAAAGGAAATATAGAGGAAGCTAAGAAGAAATTCCTGTGTCATAATTGTGGTAGAATAGGGCATTGGAAATCCGAGTGTAAATTTCCCCCAAGTACTAACGATGAAAATGCATCATTGAATCCACAGGTGCAGAATGAGGTGAGTGGTCAACTGCAGCGACAGCAGCAGGTTGTTACCCAACAGAATCAGGTGCCAAAACCGCCTTTTCCACAGAGCAAAAATTCCCAGAGGTATAGTAATGAAACGGGATTCTACAACGGAGAACAGGTAAATAAACCGCCGCGCGCTAGCGCTGTTTCGCAGAATTGACTGCAACGCAATGAGAGTGATTCAGAAGAAAGTTATTGACGGTGCCGAAGGGAGGAAGAAGAGTGCGTACTTGGCGCAACTCTAGAAGTAGACCAGTCAGACCCATTTGTAGATGGAAAGATTAATGATGAAAGCATTACTTTCCTAGTTGATACTGGTGCTACTCGATCAACAGTCAGATCAGCTGATGTTAAGAATCTTCCTCTCTCGGATGAAACGATCCAAGTAGTTGGTGTATCCAACAGGCAGATTAAAACTTACCTTACACACCCAGTGAAAGTTAGCATAGGGAAATTTTCTGAAATGCACCGCTTTGTCGTGTGCGATACCAGTCCTGTGAATCTGTTAGGTAGAGATTTGCTGTGCAAAATGAACTGCACTATATTTTGTACCCCGGATGGGATAGCATTTGAAAACCCCAGATGAAGATGTGCTGTATAAAGTAACAATGACAAACAGGGAAAATAAGGTTATTGAAACCTATGCTGTATTTAACCCTGATGAATTACCTAAAGAATTAAAACAATCTGTTAAGGCAGAAGTTTGAGATTTCACAGGAGAAGATGTGGGATTAATGAGAAATGTAGATCCAGTAAAAATAACAGTAAAAGAAGGAGTAAATGTAAATGTGTATGTGCTTATATAGCGCCGAATCACCCCTGGGGGTATCTCCGCGCTGTACTCATACCGCTGTAGGAACCCTTCCTGGCTATCCATGTGAAGTGTCCACTCCTGGGCACCCCCATGGTGACGCCAGGCATCCCAGCGCTGTTGGGGCCGTTGTGGAGACTAAGCAAGCTATTGCCCAGAGTTGCAGCGTGGGACCCATGATTAGAATAGGCACTGATGCAAGAATATCCGGTCCGCGGAATTTATAGCCCGAGACCCTGCCGCGTCAGGAATCGAACCCTGGTCCCGGACCAGTGCTCTGCATCGAGGTCTGCCACTCTAACCATTGAGCCACACTTATCCAAATGTTCCCCAATATAAATTGACACCTGAAATAATTGAAGGAGTGACTCCTGTGATTGAAAAATGATAAAACAAGGTATTTGGAGAGAAATAATGAGTAGTCCAGGTAATTCACCAATAATGGGACTGAAAAAGCCTAGTGGGAAGTTCAGGATAGTACAAGATCTGAGAAAGATAAACAAAATTGTTGTGTCATGTTGTCCCATTGTACAAAATCCATCTGTGATTCTTTATCAGATTCCCCATGACGCAGAATGGTATACAGTAATTGATCTATGCCATGCTTTCTTTTCCAACCCATTGCACCATGACAGTCAGCAAATTTTTGCATTTCGTTTTGGCAAGTGTATTTTGGCTTAGTGCCTAATCCCACAGGGATATACAGAAAGCCCCTCGATATTTAATCAGCTATTGAAGAAGTCTTTGGAAAGTCTAGAAATGCCAGAAAATTCAGTATTCGTCCAGGACATCGATGACCTTCTTGTGGAGTCGAAAACCCGTGAGGCTTATGAACTTGACACAATACATTGCTGAATCATTTGGCAGATGGAGGACTTAAAGTGTCACCATCAAAATTACAATTTTGCAAGAAAGAAGTAGAATATTTAGGACATCACATTGAGAACGATAGATAGAATCAGGATCATAAAAAGAATGAGTGCACCCATGACCCAAAGGGAAGTGAGAATGTTTTTGGGAATGGTTGGATATTGTTGTCAATGGATTCGCAATTTTTCGTTGATTGCAAAACCTTTGGTACGACTGACAAGAAGTGATGTGAAAGATCCCATTGATTTGACCAAAGAAGAATTGGCAGCATTCAGAAGATTGAGAGATGGGTTGTGTGAAGCACCTGTATTAGGTATGTCTGACTATGAAAAGGAGTTTGAGTTGTATTGCAGTGAGAGTAATGGATGTGCGCTCTCTGTGCTAATACAGAAGCATGGAAAACTGAGGAGACCAATTGGATATTTTTCATCAATGTTGGACCCAGTAGCTGTAGCCTTACCTGGGTGTTTGAAAGCAGTAGCTGCTCCATGCCGAAGTTTGGAACAGAGTAAGGGAATTGTGATGGGATATCCTGTGAAAGTGTTCGTACCTCATGATGTGGCAATCCTTTTAACAAGGAGTCGCACTCAGTATATGACACATAGTAGGCTGACCAAGTATGAGAAAGTTATACTAGGTACCATGAATGTAAGTCTTGTGAGATGTTTGAATGTGAATCCTTCAACATTACTGCCTGATGCTGAGAATGTGGAAGTCAGAGATGAAGCAGATCATGACTGTCTGGATGTACTTGATTTCTGTACAAAACCTCGACCTGACATAAAAGATGTGCCCTTACCAGAAAGGGATTTTGTTCTGTTTGTGGACGGGTCTTGTTTGAGAACAGATGAGTGCAGCCTATGCGGTATGTACAGTTGCAGCAGTGATGGAAGCATCATATCTGAAAGGAGTAAAATCAGCACAAGTAGCTGAACTTGTCGCTTTGACTAGAGCATGTAAGATTGGAAAGAGTGTGAGAGTGACTGTGATGACTGACAGCTAGTATGGATTCGGAGTCATACATGACTTCGGTCAGATATGGCTGGAGAGAGGCTTTTTGACATCGAGTGGAACTCCCATTAAGAATGCTGAAGTGGTTGGAAAATTGCTCGATGCGATACAGTTGCCTAGGCAATTGACTGTTGTGAAGTGTGCCACCCATAGTCAAAGTGGTGATTATATCGCCACTGGCAACAAATACGCGAATGACATGGCACAATATTGTGCACGAAATCAGAATTCCATTAATCGGGCTAAGGAAAGAGAGGTGATTTATTGCTCTTTGATGTTTACTAACACTGTGGGAACATGGGAAGAAGTAAGACAATTGCAGGAAGAGGAAGAGGCAGGAGAAGAGGAAATGAAGCAGTGGGTAAAAGCAGGATGTGCACCCAGAGAGAAAGATCATGTGTGGGTCTATCGAGATGGAAGACCAGCCATGCCTGATAGCATGATTTCTGCCATGGCACGGATGTATCATGGACAGGGACACATAGGGAGAGATGCTATGGTCAGGCCATTTAAACAAACCTGGTATAATGCAAAATTCTGACTTGTAGCAGAAAGTCTTTGTCAGAGATGTCTAATATGTCAGCAATACAATCCAGAAAGAAAGACAGTAGTGAGTCTAGGAACAAAAGGTCGAGAAGGAGGGCCTTTTACCAGAATGCAAGTGGATTTCATTGAAATGCCTCCCTGTAACAGACTGAGGTATGTTTTGGTTATGGTCTGTCTGTTTTCTAGATGGGTAGAAGCATTCCCAACCAGAAGAAATGATGGGATGACAGTGGCAAAATTACTTTTGAGGGAATTCAACCCTAGATTTGGGTTCCCAGTGACAATTGAATCAGACCGAGGAGGATATTTTCATAATGAGATCATAAAACTGATTTGTGAAGCATTGAATGTACAACAAAAACTACATTGTGCCTACCGACCAGAGGCTTATGGTGTAGTAGAACAAATGAATGGTACTATCAAAAACAGGATAGGGAAAATGTGTTTAGCCACAGGTATGAAATGGCCTGATGTCTTGCCTCTGGTACTCATGACTATTAGATCAATTCCAGATAGAACTACAGGGTTAAGCCCCCATGAAATCATCATGGGACGAGCCATGCGGCACGTGTTTATACCAGTCAACAAGCTGATGACTATAACTGATGACATAGTGTTGGAATACTGTAAAAGCCTGGCTGACGCAGTTCATTCTGTGTTTCATCAGGTTGGAGCAGATGCCACCACCCTTGAAAAGAAGCCAGCCCATGATCTAAGCCCAGGGGACTGGGTGAGTATAAAAGTACACAGAAGAAGAAACTGTTTGGTCCCGAGGTGGGGAAAACCAAGACAAGTCATCTTGACCACAACAACAGCTGTAAAGTGTGCTGGATTGAAAAATTGGATCCATGCAAGCCATACATTGAGAACTCCAAATCCAGTGGACAGCACAGAAAACGAGTATTTTGATGAATCAGAATCCAGTACTGAGTCAGATGACGAAGAGCCAAAAACAAAAGAAAACCCTGAAAGGGGGGAAGCAGAACAAAGTCTAACACATGTTCCAAGAAGTATTTCCCTGAGAAGAAGGTCACAGATTTCTGATAAAACCTGGTGATTATGCTGGAGCAGGGTTTTCTGTTGAAAATGTATCGGGTTTTAAGCTCCAGTTTTGTCTATAGGTCGTGACTTAAATCACTAATCTATAATCGATAATTATTGGTTTTGTGTGAAAACTTTGACTAACCAACGAACTAACAAGAGAAGAACTACATGTGGGAATGCATATATGTTGCTTAATAATAATGTGCAGGTTTAATTAAATGAATGTTGCTAAGTGCTGTTTGTTTTAAAGCACAAAACGCTTTTGAAATAACGTGTACTAATGCTTTATTGTGTTGCAAAAGGCTAGATAATTACATACACATAAGGGTATTAGTGGGGTTAACACTGTTTAATCACTATGCTGTGGTAACGTTGTTTTTGTCTCTTTTAATTAAGATGGTCCGTTTTGGCCTGTAACAAAATGGCTGCCTTTTACAGCCTGCACTCGAGTGATCGAATCTTGATGAGAGGGCCTTGCTGAACATGGTCGAGAGTCACCCGACCACAGTTTTCGCCTGGTTTAAAAGTTTTCCGTGAGGACAGCAGCTCTGGGCGTGAGTCCAAGTGCCTTGGACAAGGATAAGGCCACAATGAACAATGACAATGCTGCGGCGGCTTTGCTAGAGATATCAAGGAAGAGCGGCTTCGAAAGAAACATTTGCAAACTCGAGTTTCCTTCTTCCGTCTTTTTATTTTTGTGATTTTTCTGAGCGGAGATTTTCCAAATGTAGCGATGCTACATCCTTTCCTGCTCGCTCTGCTCAGTGGTTTAACGGATATTCAGAACAATTTATGTTGCTTTAGTTTGTAAGATTTGTTATAAATATTGTTAGACTAGAGAGGGTCTAAGGCCACTTCTTCCCAAACCTGCGTTGGTGAGGATCGATGCTGTGAGGACGGCGACTCGGGAGACTTTACTGAGAGACCTGTCCTGACCCTATATGACATTTAGCTAGACTAGGTAACTATGAGAATAATGATTTTGCTAATGATTGACTTTCATTTGAACTAATTTAGATAAAATATCATTTATGAATTACTGTGTTGGTGATTATTTCTTGTTGATTATTGAATATTTCAGTGTGATTATTGTTGTTTAAATCATGACTCAGGACAGTATCAAACTGATCACATTGACCTTACTGTAGATACAGGGTGTTTAGGAGTTTTCTCTCCGCAGGTTTAGTGCTGATAGAGTAATCGAGCGTATGTTAGTGAAATGGGCCCAAGTGTGTGATGAGTGTGTGTGCGTGTGTCTGTGAAATTACTCTATCCGTGGAAGTAGGGAGAATTTGTATGCCCTGATCTGCAGCAATTTCCTGGTAACAGAGTAATGGTTTTGATTATTGTCTTGATCTGATTAGATTGCTTGTACATTGGCTTTTGATTCATTGATTTATTGATTGATGTTGGTATATGTACTAATACTATATGTTGAAGTCGTCGTGTTGAGTTTTATGTAGTGCTTCTGGAACTTGGGAGCTGATGGCAGTTCCGTAGTAGGGCAGAGGGAAGTCTATACTGCTCTCGGGAAAGACGGGATTGTTGGTCCTGTATGTATGCAGGAGAAACGTGTGACAATTGAGTTGCGCGTCACATTGTCTGAGTTCGGAATCAGTGACATCGTTGTGTGTTACTATTAGGGATATATTTTCGGTATAAAAGGAGTGCGTATGGTAGCGAAGGATATCTGTGAAACTCTGGTCTTAAGTCTCAGGGATCCGTAAGGTTTGCCGTTAAAGCTTACCGCTGGAGAAGTAATAGGTATTCTCTGAGCTTGTTTGAGGGACTGGGCAGAGGTAAGCGCTGCTTGGTTAACGTATGTTATAATTCTGTAGTAGGGCAGACTGTTTGCTGTTCTCGGAAAAGACAGGATTCTGTGTGTATGCACTACATTTTTTCTTGTATGAAAGTGCGTGAATGTATGAGCATTTAATTGATTGTAAGACTCTTTGGAGCAGTCCTAGAGGAAACAGTTAATGAATGCATGTTAGAAGGGCAGAGTAGAGGGATGTGCTACTGTGTCAACGAGAGTATTAATTCCGTAGTGGAGCAGAAGTGAGTGCTGTTTCAGGGAAAGACGGGATTCTTGTAAAACAGATTTTTCTTTACTATTCTGTAGTTAGCGAAGCAGACAATGGAGATGTTTATATGTTGTAACTAATAGATTTTGTGGAAATTTAAAACGAAGTCTACTGAGAGGATTTTGTAAAGGAGGGGTAGACGAGTGACAGGAGACAGAGCAGAAGCTGCAGTCAGCGACTGGTGACGTCATAGAGACCGCGCTCTGATTGGGTAGTGAATCAGAACAGTGTTCGCACTGGGATTGGTGCGTTGGTGTGAGCCGCGCAGGGATTGGAAGGAGTACAGGGTGACGTAGACGCTCCAGGATTGGTGCGTTGGTGTGCGCTGTTATTGGACAAAAGATTGTACCGTACAGTTGCGTTACGGAAGGGATTAGAAGATTTTGGTAAACGCTAAAATGTATTACCAAGAAGAGAAAAAGAAGAAATCCTTGTTCGGTAAATTAAAAATATGGTTCGACAAGGACAAGGACATTAAAACAAGAGAAGGTGAATTGTTACCTCCAACGAAAACGCCTGCATCCTTCATGGCTGCGAAATATGGGTATCATACCTGTATATGGTTAGACAATTGGGTAAGGTACACTAGAGAGGATGGTGTTTTGGCTTTCCCGGAGCATGGTTCATTTAATATGGCCGTGTTGAGAAATTTACGGGAGAAGATGTTGTGTCTTGACCCGAGACCAAGGCCGACACAATTTGAGGCATTGGTGGAATGGGAAGATGAAGTACATGAGCGAGAAAAACAGAGGTCTGGAGGCAACTATAGGTATATGTTTGGGAGGAAATATGATCGTGAAACTCATCATGATCGAATGAGGAGATGGCTAGATGCTATCATGACAGAAGGATTATATCCTATGAGGGAAATTGAAGAGAAGGAAGAAAGAAAGGAAACAAGAGGGGTACCTGAAGCAGAAGTGAAAAGGTATAGAGTTAATGATTATGAGGATGAGGTCTTGGATGACATGATTTACAAGAGACCACCACCATATAGACCAGAACCAGAAGAGAGCACACCAGTTGCTACTCCAATAAGAGATACTTTGCGTATCATTGAGACAGAAGTTGTGACACCTGATTTAAAAAGTGGTAGCTCTTTCAGAGAAAAAGAGAGAGAGAATCGATGTGGTGACGAGAATACGAGAGAATTAGCCAGAACTACATCTGAACTGACTGAAAAGATTAGAGAACTGACGAAGAATTTGGAAGCTGTTACGGTGCCTGTAACCATAGGTCCGGTTATGCCTATTTTTGATAAGCAGAGGAAAGGTGAGAAGGGTTTGATGGTTCCATATGTAGGGAATACATTAACAAGTTTGGCTGGTCCTTCAGGAGAGTCAGGAATAAGGACAGAAAATAATGATTTAAGACAAACAAGACGTGACACATGTAGTGGAGGATTAGAGGTGCAGTCTAATTTAAGATTGGATACTAGTGATACTAGTTGTTCAGGGATGCCGATTTTGGAACCACAAAGGATGCCAGAGAAAGTGGGTGCAGTGAAAAAGTCTACAGAAATAACAGCTGAAGATTTGAATGATTGGTTGAAAGTTCTTCAAAAGAAGGATAAAGATTCACAGGCAATTGATGTAGCCAGATTACGCATTGAATTGGAGGAGCTTGTTGCAGGGACAATTTCTACAGACATACTCAAAAACCATCATGATGGAGAGTTGTTATTCATGTGCAAAAGCATCACTTGGAGGGTTAAGAATACACATGAAAGGTTAAGAACAATAGCGAGTGAGCAGGGAGTTGACATGGATAAAGTGAAAGTTTTGCAGAAACCTTACAGGGTGGATTTCACGGATAAGGATATTGAAAATCTAAATGGTGCTGGCAGAACAGGACAGATTAAAGAGATGATTGCCTTATTGCGAAAATGGGGTGATGTAGAAAGATGGAAGGATAGGTGGTATAAGAAAAGGGAAGAATCAGTGGACAGGACTTATTCAGCATTTCCTATGAGAGAAAAAGAGAAAACAGTGGATGCTTATCCTATGAGAGAAATACCTGGAGGAGGATATGTACATGTTCCATGGACCAGACAGGATATTTTATCATTTACAAATGATTTCCCTCGACTGAGAGAAAAGCCCGTCGAGTGGTATAGGCAGGTAGACAGGTTTGTGAAATTGTCAAAGGTGCTGTGGATTGACCTGAATAGTCTGTTTGATATAATTGTTCCAGCAGACTTGTGGGCTGAGTGTAAAATAGTTGTGAGTTGGCCTACTGAGGAATATCCAAGAGATCAGAAAACAGGAGCACCAGATCCAGAGGTAATGAAAAAATATGATCAGGTAATTGTATTCCTGAAAAATAAAGTACCTCCAAAAGAGACAGACTGGGTTAAGATAGATCGAACACATCAGGAAGCAAAAGAATCAGTTCATGCTTTTTACGAAAGGCTGATACTGGCTTTCAAGCAATTCAGTGGGGATGAACACCTGGGTGACAAGGATTTGAGTCATTTTGTATACAGATTTGTATATGGCCTGAGACCTGAGATTAGTGAGAGAATTCGTGAGCATACAGTGGACTGGCAGAGTAAGAAAATAGATGAGATCCTGAGGCATGCAAAATACTTCAGTGATGAAATTGAAGCAAAGCAAAGAAATCTGAAAGAAAAGGCAATGTGGGCACAGGTGAAAGTTGCGGAAAGACAAGAAGCACAGTTAGTGGAACAGGCGAATAATCCAGGGAATAGGCCCAGATATGCAGGGAAAGGAAAGGGGAATCTTGAGGAAGCCAAGAAAAAGTTCCCTTGTCACAACTGTGGTCAACTGGGACATTGGAGATCCGAGTGTACCAATCCACCATTAGTGAATAATGAAAGTAAATCATTAAATCAACAGGTGCAGACAGAGGGGTGTAATCAACAGCAGCAACAGCAGAAGGTTGTTAAACAGCAGAGTCAAGAGCCAAGACCGCCTTTGCCGCAGAATAGAGGGTCCCAAAAGTACAATCAGGATTCGGGATTCTACAATGATGAGCAGGTAAACAAACAGAGGCGTTCTAACCCGGTACAACAGTATTTGTTGAAGAATGAAGGGAGTGAGTCTGAAGGTGATTATTGACGGTGCCGAAGAGAGGAGGAAGAGTGCATACTTGGTGCAACTCTAGAAATAGACCAGGCAGGACCATTTGTAGATGGGAAAATAAATGAAGAAGGTGTTTCTTTTTTAGTAGACACAGGAGCAACAAGATCAACTGTCAGGTCAGCAGATATTAGAAATCTTCCTCTCTCGGATGAAGCAATCCAAGTAGTTGGTGTAGCCAATACACAAATCAAGACACGTCTTACCGAACCAGTAAGGGTAAGAATAGGGAAATTTTCTGACATGCACAGATTTGTGGTCTGTGACACTAGTCCAGTGAACTTGTTAGGCAGGGACCTGCTATGCAAGATGAATTGTACAATTTTCTGTACACCGGATGGAATAGCTTTTGAAACACCTAATGAGGATGTTTTGTACCGGATAACTCTAGATAATAGAGAGAGTGAGATGGTCGGTACATATGCTGTGTTTAATCCAAAGGATTTGCCTCAAGAGCTGAGAGACACAGTGAAAACGACAGTTTGGGATTTTACTGGAGAAGATGTGGGATTGATGAATAATGTAGATCCTGTGAAAATCTCAGTGAAAGAGGGAATTACTTATCCTAATATCCCTCAGTACAAAATGACACCAGAAATAATTGAGGGAATAACTCCTATTATTGAGAAAATGATTCAGCAAGGAGTTTTGAGAGAACTACTGAGTAGCCCATGTAACTCACCGATAATGGGGCTAAAGAAGCCTAATGGGAAGTTCAGGATTGTACAAGATTTGAGAAAGGTTAACCAGATTGTGGTGGCATGTTGTCCCATTGTGCCAAATCCGTCAGTGATTTTGTAGCAGATTCCTCATGATGCTGAGTGGTACACAGTGATTGATTTGTGTCATGCTTTCTTTTCGATACCATTGCATCATGACAGCCAGCCGATTTTTGCATTCAGGTTTGGCCAGCATATTTTAGCATGGTGTCGAATCCCACAGGGGTACACAGAGAGTCCTTCAATATTCAATCAGTTATTGAAAAAATCATTGGAGAGTCTGATCATGCCTGAAAGCTCAGTGCTAGTGCAGTATATTGATGACCTACTTGTGGCATCAAAGACACGTGAAGCTTGTGAAGTAGATACCATAGCTTTACTGAATCATCTGGCAGATGGAGGGTCAAAAGTATCTCCAGCCAAATTGCAATTTTGCAAGAAAGAGGTGCATTATCTTGGACACAATATTGAAAAGGGTCTGAGAAAGGTGACTGATGACAGGATCAAAATTATCAGGGGAATGAGAGCCCCAAGGACCCAGAGAGAAGTGAGGATGTTTCTGGGGATGGTGGGTTATTGTCGTCAGTGGATTAGTAACTTCTCCCTGATAGCAAGACCACTGATTAAGCTGACAAAAAGTGAGGTGAAAGATCCATTAGAACTGGATGGAGAACAAAGGGCAGCATTTGAGGAGTTGAAGAGCAGAATGTGTGAAGCCCCTGCTTTGGGAATGCCAGACTATGAAAAAGAGTTTGAGTTGTACTGTAGTGAGAGAAATGGATGTGCACTTTCAGTGTTAATCCAGAAGCATGGACAACTGAGAAGGCCTATTGCGTACTTCTCATCGACACTTGACCCTGTAGCTGTGGGTTTACCAGGTTGTCTGAAATCAGTAGCTGCCACATGCAGAAGCTTGGAACAGAGTGAGGGTATAATAATGGGATATCCTGTAAGGGTATTCGTACCTCATAATGTGGCAATTCTTTTGACGAGAAGCAGAACTCAATATATGTCACATAGTCGGCTGACTAAATATGAGAAAGTCATTCTGGGAGCATCAAATGTGACTCTTGAGAGATGTGTGAATGTGAATCCAGCAACATTGTTGCCAGATACTGAAAATTTGAGTGTAAAGAACGAAGATGATCATAATTGTTTGGATGTGCTGGATTACTGTACAAAGCCGAGACCAGACATAAGAGATCTTCCATTGCCTGAAAGTGACCATGTGCTGTTTGTGGACGGATCATGTCTGAGGAATGATGATGGTGTGCTGAGTGCAGCATATGCAGTGTGCAAAGTTTCAGAAGTTATGGAAGCTTCACCATTGAAAGGAGTGAAGTCTGCTCAAGTTGCTGAATTGGTGGCATTGACGAAAGTTTGCGAGATTGGGAAGAATCTGAGAGTGACTGTAATGACTGATAGTCAGTACGGATTTGGAGTCGTGCATGATTTTGGCCAGCTTTGGCTACAGAGAGGTTTCTTGACGTCGAGTGGGACTCCAATAAAGAATGCTGAAGTGATTGGGAAATTGCTTGAGGCGATACAGCTGCCTAAAGAATTAGCAGTTGTAAAATGTGCTGCTCATGGACAAGGAGATGATTTTGTTACACTTGGAAATCGTTTCGCAAACGACATTGCACAGTATTGTGCTAAGAATAATCACTCGATTAATAGGGAACGAGAAAAGGAAATGTCTTTGTGTTCTGTGATGTTTACTGATGTCCTAGAAACGTGGGATGAAGTGAAACAGTTGCAGGATGAGGCAGGAAATGAAGAAAAGAAAGATTGGATCAAGGCAGGTTGTGCCCCAAGAGAGACTGATCATGTCTGGATCTATAGAGATGGTAGACCAGTCATGCCTAACTCTATGCTGTCGACAATGGCAAGAATGTATCATGGCCAGGGACATTTGGGAAGGGATGCGATGATCAGGTCTTTTAAGCAGACTTGGTATAATGCAAAGTTCAGGATGATTGCAGAAAGCATCTGTCAAAGATGTTTGATTTGTCAGCAATTTAACACAGGGAAAAAGACAGTGGTGAGTCTGGGAACGATAGGCAGAGAAGGTGGTCCATTTACGAGAATGCAGATTGATTTCATTGAAATGCCCCAAGTGAACAGATTGAGGTATGTTCTAGTGGTAGTCTGTTTGTTCTCGAGATGGGTGGAGGCCTATCCGACTAGGAGAAATGATGGAATAACAGTGGCAAAGTTACTGCTAAGAGAGTTGATTCCTAGGTACGGGTTTCCAGTAACGATTGAGTCTGATAGAGGTGGACACTTCTATAATGAGCTCATGAGTTTAATTTGTGAAGCATTGAGCATACAGCAGAAGCTACATTGTGCATACAGACCAGAGGCTTCTGGCGTTGTGGAGCAGATGAATGGCACAATCAAGAACAGGATTGGTAAGATGTGTTTAGCCACTGGAATGAAATGGCCTGATGTCTTGCCTCTAGTGCTAATGACTATTAGATCTACTCCAGATAGAACTACTGGTTTGAGTCCACATGAGATTTTGATGGGACGTGCAATGCGTCATGCATTTGTGCCTGTCAATAAGTTGATGACAATAACTGATGACATGGTTTTGGATTACTGTAAATGCCTGGCTGACGCAGTTCATTCTGTGTTTCACCAGGTTGGAGAAGACGCTACAACACTTGAGAAGAAGCAAGCTCATGATCTGAGTCCAGGGGACTGGGTGAGGATTAAAGTGCACAGAAGAAGAAATTGCTTGGTTCCAAGGTGGGGAAGGCCAAGACAAGTTATTCTGACTACGACAACTGCAGTAAAGTGTGCTGGTGTGAAAAACTGGGTGCATGCAAGTCATACTCTGAGAGTTCCTAATCCAAAAGATGGGACTGGTAAGGAGTATTTTGAAGAATCAGATTCAAGCGATGATGAAGAAGCTGAGTCATTGAGAAGAAATCGAAATTCTGAAAGAGAATCAGAGGAGGCTTCAAGAGAACAATTGAGAGTCTCAGAAGGGAGATCAGATTCTGTAAGAGTGCCTGAAGTTCAAACGAGCAGTGGAGAAAACAGAAGAGAAAAGAGCAATTCCACAGGGACTACTCCTGAATCAGATGAAGAAGTTGAAAATCCACTTGAGATTACACCTGAAGAAGCAGGGTCAGAAGAAGCTAGAGAGGGACAGATTGCGGAAGACCCCCGAGGAGGTGTAGGGAATATTCCTGATAAGTTAGGTGAAGGGACAAGTAGACAGCAAGAAGATTGCGTGTCGGAGACCCGAGGAGGGAAAGAGTTAGGGAAATCTCAAACGGTGGTTGGAAAAACTGTGGTGCTAAGAAAAACTGCTGAAGAACAAGAGGCAAATGAGACAGAATCAGATGAAAGTGAGAATGAGAAATCAGAGGGTCGAGTTCTGAGAAAGAGAACTTGGATTGGAGAAAGGAATAATAAAGAAGTAAGACCAAAAAAGGTTGTGAGAGGAGATCTTTGGCCTAACAACAGAATAAAGAGGCTGAGATACAGATTGATACGAGCAAATACATCGAAAGCTGAACAAGTGAACGAAGTGTCGAGTCAAAATTCAGCAAAAGGAGAAAAGCAGAAAGAGTCGAAGGAACCAGAAGAAATCAAAAGAATCAGAAAACCTAACCAGAAGTATAGGTCACCGGAATGGACGTACGTGGCACTGTCTGAAGGTGAAGAGGCAGAAAGTCAAGGAAATCCAGAGGAGACCGTACGAGAAGTGGTTGAGGAAGAAACAGGTGAAATCCTGAAAGTTATCTTGACTGACATTGAAGAAAAGTCAGATACTGAGGATGTTGTTGGAGATCTAATACAATTTGATGTCGAAGAAGTTGAAGTGAAGAGTGATGAATATCCAAATTGAGTGAACTAAAGGAGTCACTTGGAGAAAAGTGAAAAGAAGAAAGTTTGAAATTAAGCTGTTTGAAGTAATCCAAAGTCCTAGAAGTGCCAGTAGTAAAATAATAGAGGCTAAGTCAAAAGACACGGTCAAAGTAGTAAAATGGCTAACATAGAGAATAATCAAAGTAGATGTGCCTTCTTAAAAAGATGGTGTAGAATGTGCTGCTGCTGTACTGGATTATTAATGCTATTGTGGGGTGTACTAGCTTTATTAGTTACTTTTAGAGTTACGATAGGTACATTTGAGATACACACTGAGAATGTGACTAATGCAGAGAAGAGTTCGCATAAAGTAGTTCCAACTAGAATTAGTAACGCTTACATACATAAAGATAGGTCAATTAATGATTTTTCTAGCAATGTTTTTTCAAAGTTGTTGTACGAATACGTGAAGACGATGGAAGTTAGGGATTGCTACGTATGTATGCAATTACCTGCATCCGTTTCAGAGGGTGTTACTTATCACCATTTACCAGCTACGTATGGAATTTCTTGTAGTGTGTTAAGTAGTGTTTTTTATTTGCTAGGGAAAATAGATTATGAGATGTCTAACAAAGATAACATTTTTGGGCAATTGCCTATGAATAAAAGGCTGAATCCAGCTAAAGAAGCTAACATTTTTGGTGATATTTTTGTTGAGAAAGAAGAATTAACATTAGATTACATTTTTAAGAACAATTTAACTTGCAGTTTGAAAGAAGAGGAGAAGGCTTTCCTAAATATGGTGGAGGAAAGGAGAATGAGCATGCATGAAAAAACAGGGAAATATGGAGTGAGTGAGACAATTTGGGATATTGAGATGGGGAAAGAGTTGAAAAATGGGGCTAGTCCAACTTTAGCTCTAGATGCACCACAGAAGGGTAAACTATGTATTACAAGGAAGAAATCCCAATATGATACATATTTTGTTGGGACTAGTGAGTGTCATGATACATACTTCATTGCAACAGGATGGGGTTTCAAGGGAGGAGAGGATCCAGTTTTTCCAGGAGTGTATTATGTTTGTGGGAACAAGGCTTATTACAGGTTGCCTGACCATTGGTATGGCACATGTTATGTGGGCCTGGTCTTTCCAAAGATCTTTCATATAGATAAGATAGAAGATGTAGAACATATTAATTTACTAACACGTTTTAAGAGAGAAACTTGGTCAGAAATTGTAGGTGATATTTTTGGAGCTTTAATTCCAGCAGTGGGAATTTCTTTAAATGCTTATGGGATTCGGAAACTGTCAACAGTGGTGGATCGCTTATCGACAAGTACCGCTGGAGGGTTTCTTTTGGTGAATACGGAGATGATTGCCGTACGTGCCATGTCTATGCAAAATCGACTTGCCCTTGATATTCTATTGGCCAAGGAGGGTGGAGTTTGTGGAATGCTGAAAGTTCAACATTGTTGCACTTACATTCCTGACGAAAGCAAAGACCTGAAGGTCTATATCAAAAATATTACTGATTTGCATGAAGAATTAGTACCACTGGAAGCTGAAAGTATCTGGACTAAATTAGCTAATAAAGTTAAAGCTGTTAAGAGTTTTATTGCTAAGATAGGTAGTACTATTATAGGTAAGATATTGTTTCCTTTGTCCTGTGTAATTGTTGCTTTATTGATACTAAGATTGGTGTTTTTGTGTTGTAAAAACAGGGGAGGGAAAAAGAGAAAAATTAGAAGTAATGCAGAAAAGAAACAAAAGAGGTCAAGGAGAGATCCACAAGAGATAGAATTAGAAGAGTTGAGGGAGAGTGTGTACTTGGAGATGAAGAGGGATGATGAAAGGGAGTCTGGTGTGTAGTGTTGTGGAAAAGAAAAAAGACATTTCCAATTTCTCATAAAATGGGACAAAATTTTTTTTTTGGGTTGTTTATTTGGTGATAATATCACCAAAGGGGGGATTGCTGGAGCAGGGTTTTCTGTTGAAAATTTATCGGGTTTTAAGCTCCAGTTTTGTCTATAAGTCGTGACTTAAATCACTAATCTATAATCGATAATTATTGGTTTTGTGTGAAAACTTTGACTAACCAACGAACTAACAAGAGAAGAACTACATGTGGGAATGCATATATGTTGCTTAATAATAATGTGCAGGTTTAATTAAATGAATGTTGCTAAGTGCTGTTTTAAAGCACAAAACGCTTTTGAAATAACGTGTACTAATGCTTTATTGTGTTGCAAAAGGCTAGATAATTACATACACATAAGGGTATTAGTGGGGTTAACACTGTTTAATCACTATGCTGTGGTAACGTTGTTTTTGTCTCTTTTAATTAAGATGGTCCGTTTTGGCCTGTAACAAAATGGCTGCCTTTTACAGCCTGCACTCGAGTGATCGAATTTTGATGAGAGGGCCTTGCTGAACATGGTCGAGAGTCACCTGACCACAGTTTTCGCCTGGTTTAAAAGTTTTCCGTGAGGACAGCAGCTCTGGGCGTGACTCCAAGTGCCTTGGACAAGGATAAGGCCACAATGAACAATGACAATGCTGCGGCGGCTTTGCTAGAGATATCAAGGAAGAGCGGCTTCGAAAGAAACATTTGCAAACTCGAGTTTCCTTCTTCCGTCTTTTTATTTTTGTGATTTTTCTGAGCGGAGATTTTCCAAATGTAGCGATGCTACATCCTTTCCTGCTCGCTCTGCTCAGTGGCTTAACGGATATTCAGAACATTTTATGTTGCTTTAGTTTGTAAGATTTGTTATAAATATTGTTAGACTAGAGAGGGTCTAAGGCCACTTCTTCCCAAACCTGCGTTGGTGAGGATCGATGCTGTGAGGACGGCGACTCGGGAGACTTTACTGAGAGACCTGTCCTGACCCTATATGACATTTAGCTAGACTAGGTAACTATGAGAATAATGATTTTGCTAATGATTGACTTTCATTTGAACTAATTTAGATAAAATATCATTTATGAATTACTGTGTTGGTGATTATTTCTTGTTGATTATTGAATATTTCAGTGTGATTATTGTTGTTTAAATCATGACTCAGGACAGTATCAAACTGATCACATTGACCTTACTGTAGATACAGGGTGTTTAGGAGTTTTCTCTCCGCAGGTTTAGTGCTGATAGAGTAATCAAGCGTATGTTAGTGAAATGGGCCAAAGTGTGTGATGAGTGTGTGTGCGTGTGTCTGTGAAATTACTCTATCCGTGGAAGTAGGGAGAATTTGTATGCCCTGATCTGCAGCAATTACTCATTGGGGTAAAACTTCTTGCAGGCCTTTAAACCTATTCCCTTGGACCCCCCATTCCCTTTTTTGTGTGTTACCCACAGATTTCTGATACCAGTTCAGACTCGGTTACTGAACAAGGAGCGAAGTGTTCAAAGGAAAAACAGGGGAAAAACCAAAGAAAAAGACAGTGAAGAGATAATAAAAGAGATTCATGAGAAGGAAGTGCCAGATGAAAGATTGAGAGAAATTCCACCTGAAACAACACATTTAGATGGACAGGTGCCAGATACAGAGAGAGAGGGAAAGATTATTGCGGAAGACCCCTGAGGAGGTGTAGGGAACTCCAACATCCTGTTAGAAACAGTGACAAGTAGTCAGCAGGAAGATTGCGTGACGGAGATTCGAGGAGGGACAGAAGTAGGGAAAACTAAAGAAGTGGTGGAAAAAGAAACTGTTGAAAGTAAAAAGCAAGTTGAAAAAAGTGTCAGAAGAAAGCGAAGATGAAATACCTGAAGGTCGAGTTCTAAGAAAGAGAGCTTGGAGAACTGAAAAGAATGGTAAAGGAAGTAGATTGAAAAGAGCAGCAAAAGATGATGTTTGGCCGAATAAAATAAAAAGGTTGAGATACCGACTGACACGAGTAAGTTCACCAAGAGCTGAACAGGTAAATGAAGTGACAAGTCAGGTGAAATCAAAAGACGAAGTAACCACTGAAATTTAAGAGAGCAAAAGAACCAGAAAACCTAATCAGAAGTATAAATCACCAGAATGGACGTATGTGGCCCTGCCTGAAGTAAAAGAAGAGGCAGATAGGCAAGGAAATCCTGAGGTGGTTGTACCAGAAGTGGTTGAGGAAGACGAAGAATCAGAAATCCTGAGAGTTATCTTGTTCAATATTGGAGAAGAAGCGGATGTTCAGGACATTCTGTATACCGATCACGAAGGAAAAGTGAAAAGTGATGAAATGCCAAACTGAATGAGACAAGAAAACAACTGATAGAAAGACAATAAAATACCGAAAAAGACAAAAACTGGTAGAACCAAGTAGGTGCTTAGAGCCTTTGGTTAGAAAACTAGTTGTGAATTAGAAGAGGCTCAGTCAAAAGACACAGTCCATTTTAGCAAAGATGGCAAACATAGATAGTAGAAAAGATAGATGTAAATTTTTGAAGAGATGGTGTAAAATGTGTTGTTGTTGTACAGGATTATTAATGCTTCTATGGAGTGTACTTGCTCTCCTGTTCTCACGTAGAGTTACTATAGATACATTAGAAGGACATAGTGAAAACATAACTGATATAGGGAAGATTCAGAAAGTTGTTCCGACTAGAATAGATAAAAACTATTTACGTAAAGACAGGTCTATAACTAATTTTTCTAATAATGTGTTTTCAAAATTGTTGTATGAATATGTAAAAACAATGGATGTAAGGGAATGCTATATGCAGTTACCTGCTTCTGTATCGGAGGGAGTGACTTATCATCACCTTCCAGTAACGTATGGAATAACATGTAGTGTAATAGCTAGTTTGTTTTATCAGACAGGAAAATTAGAATATTATTTTTCAGATGTAGATACTATATTTTCACAAGTACCGTCAATTAACAAGTTAAATAAGGTAAAACGTGCAAAGGTGTTAGGTGAATTTTTCTTAGAGACGAAAGAACTAACATTAGAATACATATTTAAAAACAATTTGACTTGCAGTTTAAAGAAAGAGGAAAAGACATTTTTAGATATGGTTGAAGAAAGGAGACTGAAAATGCAAAGAAAGGTTTCAGAAGGAAAAGTGGAGAAAACAGTATGGGATGTAGAGATGGAAAAACACTTGAAAGGGGAAACGAGTCCAACTGTGGCTTCAGATTGGCCTCAGAAAGGGAAATTGTGTATTAGAAGGAATCAAACTGCATATGATAATTATGTTGTAGGGAATAGCGAGTGCCATGATACATACCGAATCATGGGTGGATGGGGATTTAAAGGTGGAAAAGATCCAGTTTTCCCTGAACTATATTTTATTTGTGGGAATTGGGCATATTATCGTTTGCCAGACCATTGGTATGGCACATGATATGTAGGCCAGGTTTTTCCAAAGATTTTTCACATGGATAGAGGAGAAGATGGTGTACATAACTTAGGTAGTTATTTAGTGCGTAGTAAGAGAGAATCTTGGGCAGAAATTGTAGGTGATATATTTGGAGCATTGATACCGGCAGTGGGAATATCTCTGAATGCAAACAAAATTAGAAGACTTTCAACAGTAGTGGATCGCTTGTCAACAAGCACTGCTGGAGGATTTTTATTGGTAAACAATGAAATGGTTGCCATGCGTGCTATGGTAATGCAAAATCGACTTGCCCTTGATATATTATTGGCAAAAGAGGGTGGAGTCTGTGGAATGCTGAAAGTTCAACATTGTTGTACTTACATTCCTGACGAAAGTAAAGATTTGAAAATTTATATTAAAAATATTACAGAATTGCATGATGAAATTGCACCATTGGAGGTTGAAGGTGTATGGGAAAAGATTGGAAGGAAGATGTCAGCTATTAAAAATTTCTCAGTAAATTTAGGTAGTACCTTTTTAGGTAAGATATTATTTCCATTAACATGTGTGATTTTTATAGTATTAATGATAAGATTAGGGTCTATCTGTCGTAAAAAGAATAAAAATCAGAAAAAGTCAAGAAAATTTAAGGAGAAAAGACGTAAAACAAGAGAGAGAATTTGATGAGATAGAATTGGAGGAAATTAAGGAGAGTATGTATAAATCAGCAAAAAGAGAAGAGACAGGGGAAACTGAATTATGAATAAAAACAAGAAATCACTTTGAAATTCCATAAAAGGGATACAAAATGTTGATGGTGTGGGGATATAATCACCAAACGGGGGATTGCTGGAGCGGGTAGTACAACATTTTGTATACCCCCCCATTTCTGCATGTGTATGTTAATCTGAATAATCTATTAATTGTAATATTATTAATCTGTTTGAAGTGATAACTCACCAATTATATTAATGAAAGAATTATACGTGGGATTTGCATTTATATGGCTAAACTAACTGTATACTAATATATGTACGCATGCTAATGGTAGAAAATTAGAATATTGCATGATATATGTTGCTTTTGTGACGTAATTGTAAGTTGCACCTGATGACATCACTGGGTGAATATAAACGCTTTAAATGTTGCTATCATGCTAGATAATTACTTACCCATAAGGGAATTAGTGAGGGTTTAACATTTTATCAGCCATTTCAATGTTTTAATTACGTTTTGTGTTTGTTTCGCTTAAGTTGATCATTTGAGCCTAAGAAAAGATGGCTGACTGAGACACACGACGCGACTAATACCGTTTCAGGAGGTTTCGGGTGAAGTGCGCCTGCGCCACCGCCAGCAACAGTGGCCTCGTCCTGACCCCAGGCAAGATGTACCCATCAAGGTCACACTGGGAGAATCGCCAAATTCACGAAACAAAGGACTGTCTTTAAAACCGGAACCAGCAAGTGTGATGACTTAACCTAACGGACTTTGTGAGAACTTTACCGAATGACGCCAAACCAGCCAATCAGGACTGCCTAAAACTGATTTTTGTTACATTTTGACGTTAGTTTCATTATAAAAGTAGGTAGACAAAGCGAATTAGGATCCTTCTTTCTGAGCGAATTTTACTTTTCCTGACGTTATGCTGACGGAGAGGACGGTGACACTGCTGGACAGCTGTTATCCTGAATCTTTGAAAGACTGAATTGCTGCCTGACTTTGATGAATTAAAGACTTTTCCACGACTTGATTGACTTAGAGGACGTCTAATAGCCAGATTAGGTAAATATGATGTTCGGTGATTTGGTTTATGACTTATTGAAATTGAAATTGATTAGATAAACAAAATTATTATTTTAACAAACAAATGTGTCGGGTGATTTATTTAGAGAAATTAGAATAAGATTAAATATAGATTAAAAAATTGTGTCACCAAATATCCAAAATCAACTAACTGATTCATCGATTAAATGGAGGGAATATCTCGAGGTTCTGAGTTCAATAAAGGTACTTAATGTAGGTTCAGGTAAATTGGGTTCCTTAGTTGAAAAGGTATTCTTTTCATGTCAGCGTTTGGACAATGTATCTCTCCCGTGAGAACGGATCAATGAAGTGTGAGTGTTGGTGTTATGGGCCCCACCAATGAATGTATTGAGTGAATGTGCTAGTGTGATATTTGATCTGTGACGAAGAGAGGATTTAAAATTCCACGCTGCATCAGTATCGCGGTACCGCCTTGTTGTGAATTCCACGTTGACACAGGGTTATTTTCCCGTGATGGGCTGCGATATTGGAAGTTGCGTTACGCTACTCTTGCAGTAGTTATCATATGTTCTTGTGAATATACCCCATGGTGTATAATCATGAAGACAGCTACACAACCGTTCCATTTGCTCGTCAGTGGAGCAGCCAGTCACTCCAAACAAAACCAGATTCAAGACTACAGATTCAAGATTAGAACTAAAGAGGGGGTGCATATGAACAAACCTATGAGAACACGTTAGTGGTGAAGCAGTAAACAAAGCAAGTGGGTCATAGAACTTTAAGCAACATATCTATAGTTAAAGAATGAGTTGACTTTTAACACACAAAGTCTAAGAACTCAGATGATAATTATAAAGAGTACACTACATTAAGAACATTACAAACTTATTAAAAAGCAGTGAATTTTGGCACTGTTTAATAGATTTTAAAATGCTTCCATAGTAAAACGAACAAAATCATTCTTTAGCATTTGTAAAAGGCATAATCCAACTCTAGAATTGATAAATCATACTTTTTTAACAGTGGCACTAAAAACGTCAAGATTTATACTCCATAGTATTTTTAATAAAAGGGCAAGAGTGATTAATCTGACATGCTGTCACATGGATAGACGCAGATGCTAGAGCTGATATATTGCCGAATGAGAAGCACAACAGATTACAAATTGTACTATTTCAAAATCTAAAAAACAAAGCCCTTTCCCATTCAATCAATCAATCAGGGGTTTATAAAGCGCGCTACTCACCCGTGAGGGTCTCAAGGCTCTTGTACCCATTGCCTGGGTACAATCAACAAATGGGGTCCAATACCTGCTGTTGTTTGTGCAAATATTAACCAATCGCTGATTTAGTTTGTTTATGTACAAAATAAATAAGAGGGTGCAAGAACACAGCCCTGTGAATTCTTCACTCTAAACGGAAAGATTTATAGTCTTCTCTCCCATCGGAGAAATCGCAGTGTAATTTAAAAAGAAAGTTCAAACAAAATGTTTCAAGACCTATATCTAAAAGGAGGGACCATATATTCCCACTATTAACTCTGTCCAATGCACACGATAAATCCATAAATGCTAGATACAGTGGGAAGCACCTTGCTATAGTATATTTCCTCCTTATCGATTGAAGTATAGAGCATTGCTACAAAGTACCTAGCCATTGCTCAAAACTATATTGACAGGGACTTAAAATGTTACTTTCACTAACCCAGTCATGAACTCGGTGAAAAGCAAACCTTCCGTCAACTTTCACTGTGAAGTGAAATTGGTCTATAACATCTAGGTTCCATTCTGATTCCTTTTTTGAAGATGGGAACTATTACAGATGATGGACAAGGTTCAAGTAATTGGGAGAGAAATATATTAGTAAAAACATTGGTTAAAAGAGGGGCCCAAAATTAAATTTTGCATTTGAATAAATCAACAGGTACCCCATCTGGTCCTGGGGCACAGACTTACAAAGCTTGATGTAACTTGTTCAACTGTCTGCGGTTGCCGACGGGCAAATCAGGAACAGACTAAGGTTTTAGTTTACCATGATATTTAAAAACTTGTACTGATCAGACACATTCCACACAAACCTCAGCCCATCATGCTTAGGGAAGGGTGGTGTACTGACTTGGAAGGAATGTGAACATTGCTACAGGGACGCAAAAAAGAGATAGTCATGGCCTAATTTATGGGAGGCTTGTGTCACATTTGCACCACGCAGTGTTGTACATACATGACTCAAACCTCAAAGTCGGATCTTTGAAGCCATGCAAAGCCACTTTGCGTGGCTCTGAGTGGCTTCAAAAATCTGGAGTAACGCAGCGCAGCACAAATCCCTGTGTTGAGGTATTCTGCCCTGAGTAGGCATTCTATGGGCATTGCACAGGTGTTCCCACACAACTGCAGTACAGAAGGGGGTGGTGATGGACGGAGCATCAGAACCAATCAAACACTCACAGCCAGTCAAGAGATCTGGGTTTGATCCATCACCGTTCTTTAGCCCACTCTGCCACCCCAGTTCAGACATGGCCATATGCAAATCAGTCTGACCCTGTGCCTCATGGGAACAGTCCAGCCCGAACTGCCAAGCCATGCCTTCCCTAGACCGGAAACAAGCTTCCTAGGACCGGTTTCTGGCATTTCAGCCGTCTTCAGCCAGGCTTGCGTGAATCCAGTGGCAAAGTGAGCAAGGGACTCACGTCTGAGCATACCCTGCCAACTTATGGCGAACAAAGCAGTACAGAAGGGGGTGGTGATGGACGGAGCATCAGAACCAATCAAACACTCACAGCCAGTCAAGAGATCTGGGTTTGATCCATCACCGTTCTTTAGCCCACTCTGCCACCCCAGTTCAGACATGGCCATATGCAAATCAGTCTGACCCTGTGCCTCATGGGAACAGTCCAGCCCGAACTGCCAAGCCATGCCTTCCCTAGACCGGAAACAAGCTTCCTAGGACCGGTTTCTGGCATTTCAGCCGTCTACAGCCAGGCTTGCGTGAATCCAGTGGCAAAGTGAGCAAGGGACTCACGTCTGAGCATACCCAGCCAACTTATGGCGAACAAAGCAGTACAGAACTCCCATGGATTTACAAGAACTTGTAAACCTGGGGATGCACCAAAAACGTACACCTTCCCAAGGGAGGCGTAATGAGGAGAAATATCTATATTTATCTGTGTTTCTTACTCTTTCTATGTGTGCTGCATTCAACAGCATAAATAAAAAGATGAATATGCCTCCCAGGATTGTTTTTTTTAGAATTTTTAGAAAGGTGCGCCTTCCTGCACAAAAACAATCCTGCATGCAACTTAGGGACCCCCTGCATTGGCATTAGGCTGTCAAAAGAGTACCAGTGCAAGGTAAATGACAGGAATGCGCTGTTTATTGTTAAATGCTGAAAATCTGTTATACAAAGCCATATTTTCATCATGAACAAGAGGTGTATGACTAATACCAAGGATATTACAAATATTATGCATTAAATTCAACTGATTGCCCAACCTATGAGGTTTATAGAAAAAAAACAAGCGGCAGTTGCAGTGGCCAGTTTTGATCATTTGCAGAAATAAGAACATATGAGAAAGGTGATGGCAGTAAGTTGGGAGCTCATGGCTTTCCTAATATTTTGTTAGTGGGTAGTGCACGCCACCATGACTTAATATTTATGCACTCTTTGTATGTCCCGGCATTGCTATGGGCAGTGGGAGCAGCATTGGTTGGGCTAGCACACTTTACTAACAGACAACGGACATTCCCACTACAATGTTAAAAAATCAACATCCTTTTTTAAAAATGTCTAAATGTTTCAGGGTATACTTATTATTTGGATAGTTCCCATAATACTGTACATCAAATGTCCATATACTGGTGTCTCAGTATAGTTTCAACTTTTTATTAATTCCTCCAGGAATATAGATCATTAATGTATCATATGGTCCGCCACAGGCCTAAGTGTGATTGTAATGTTTCACCCTACTATTGACCAAGAGTTTATGGGAAGTCGTGTACTTTCTTATTGCCGGTCCGTGGCAATTGTATGCACAAGACCCTATACTTCGCTAGGACAGAAAACATCATATTAACCGTCAACACAGAATGTATGTCATTGGGCAGCAATGATTATACACACCTAATCTCCCCAAGAGCCCAAGAACCTACTTCCAAGTTTTAATTTTTTTTTACTAATATGTTCTCTGCCCTACACAATGACTGTTATGCGTACATTTATATACCAGTTCTTTGGCCAAACAACCAGCTTCTCACACATCTTCCCAGACTTACACCAATCCATAACTCCTCTTGCATTAGACCTGGCAATACTTCAAAGTCTGGTTTAGCTTTCACACTGGGAAACAAATTCACCAACCTTGCACGTAACACAATGCAGCAAGCAAAGTTGCTGTGATGCTTTTCGTGAAAGGGAGAGAGCAGAAATGCTTCATATTTAAAAAGATATGGAGCATTTCTTCTCTCTCCTTGCTCTGGCATACTGTGTGCAGCCTGGTGCCAGTGTTACAGGCAGGATTGTTTCTGTGCAGCAAGGGACACATACCTGCACATAAAAAATAATTAGAGGCATGTTCCTCTTTCTATGTGTACTAAAGAGAAAATAACAAAGAGAAATAAAGATATTTCTCCTCACTACGCCTCACTTGGGAAGGTATAGCATTTTGACGCATTCCCAGGTTTGCCAGTCTTTGTAAATATGGGAATGCACCAAAATACATGGGTGCATCTGCTCTATTGGAAATCAGGCTCTATTTTACCCCATACCAGCAGTGTCATGATATGCCTGCTTGCAAACCAGATGGATCCCCTAATTTTCAGACATAGGACCCAATTATGAGATAGTCTGGCTAAGCTATGGGGATTTTGTGTGGATGGAAATGATGGGGCATATTTACAAGGACATTGTGCCACCAGAGCATCACTTTTTACGACTCTCTGGGGGCTCAATTCCCTGCTCCATATTTGCAATGCGGCGCTAAGCCACTTTGTGTGGCTTAAGGCTGCATTGTAAATATTGTACCCTTTAATGCACTTTTCTGCTTCAAAGGGACATGCAATGGGTGTTGCTGTGGGCGTTCCACCACAACACCCACTGCTTTTGAACGCTAAACCATATTTAGGGATCTGTAAATCTGAGGCAGCGCCAAAAACTAACACCACTAAAAGGCAGGTGTTAGAGTGGCGCAACAAGGGAAAATACTTTTATTTCTCCTCATGTTTTGCTCTTTCTGCAGCACACCTAGAAGGAGCAAATCACCATTAATGATTGTTTATGTGCAGAAAGGTGTCCCTTCCTACATACACAATCATCCCTGAAGTGCAAGCACTCTTGCACCATGGCGCAAGGGTATCTGCGATGGCGCTAGGAAGCTTTTTTAGCACCAGCACAAGGGAAAACACAGCGGTGCGCCATATTCTTGTGAATACGGTGCACACCTGCAATTTTTCAAATGGTGCCGCACTGTGTCATTTCTTTGTAAATATGCCCCAATGTTTGCAGCCAGAAATACAAGAGTGGGAGCACAAGGCAAGTTTTAATAGAACAGGGTGGTATCTATCCCCAGTATACGACTTTGCCCAACTTGTAATTGGATCCTCAGTCTCAAAATCAGTTTGTTCTTTGAACTCACACTTGATTTTTCATTTGCATAACGGCCAGAGCTGCAGACTTTGGAACTGGGGAACCAGGTGTGAGTCCTGGCATCTGCATCTGCTCCAAGTGCCTAACAAACAAAAAATGTAATGTGCCCTTGTGCAATGTAACTGGTGCTAGCACGTTGTAATGGATTATCACCATTAGGTGCCCCGCAAACAGTCCATCAGAAAGCTTCAAATGTGGCGCTGTCACATAAAGCCTCATTGATTACTATTACTAGAAATTCAGTTTGAAATGCCTGGAACCCATAAGGGAGGTTCCAGAGAGAATATGAACAAGCATTTGCAATGCACTAGGTCTCGCATTTGCGAGAGTTTTAGCTATTGGCATTGTAAATGACAATGCCTATTATTTGTTTCGATAATTAACACTCAACTAAAAGGCATAGTCATTTACCTTGCCAATAGCTCAAACTCTTGTAAATGCAAGCCCTAGGCTGCTTGGAAAGTGAAGGCGCGCATGGTGCACTGAATGTTGCAGGAAAGCATGTCATGCCTGAAGCAGGAGAATCTTATTAAAGAAAATAGTGCTTACAGACTAAATAAGACAAACTGTGTAACAACAGAAGTAAAAGGGCCAGTCCTCGTGGGAGGTTACAAATGAGGACAAGGCGGTACTAAGGACGGACTAACAAGCCTTTAAACAAATCAGAGGTCATCATTTACAAAGGACAATGACACAAGCCAATTCCAAATATGGGCGGAGAGTGAGCGGGGCTTCAAGTCCTTACTTGAATACAGCATGCCTCATAGAGTAGTGCATGCGCTGCCCAGACTCGACCTCGAAAAGGACACGTGATGCTTGGAGGGAAGACACTGCAAACATTTTTCAAAGCTATCCTAGAATTTGGTGAGCTTCTTTGTTGGATCTATGTTTATTCCTCTTTCCCCACACAAATTCTAGAGTACCAGACTGAACCACACCTATATTTGTTTCATAACTTCCATGAAAAATGTTTTAGGTTGTTTCTGACTGTTTTCTTTTCATAAATATTCTGATTTATTTTTAAAATACCATTATCTCGCAAAGGGAGAGTGCTACTGAACTCTGATAAAACAGAACTGTCAGACATGTGACTGACCTGACACCCAAACTACATCTTCTCTACACAACATCCACCCTACTACATCAGCAGGTTTCATAAACAGTTGAAAAACACGCATTGACTGTAAAGCTATCCATGTAAAAAATACGTATGCCACAAATTAACTACACTCTTGAGAAAGAAACAAAACTTGTTCTTCACTAACCCTGATAGTAATCGCTAAACACACAAAGCTCTCCCTCATTCCAGAGGCATTGTTAACATGTTGTTTTTCAGCAAAAGGCAAAATAACACCTTCCTTTTTTTTGCCTTCAACAATACCAACAACTATAAATGCATCAAGGTTTTTTTTAGTGCACCCCAATCCCTAAATCCCCTCCTTTAAGGTGTAACTACGTTGTAGCACTGCGTGAACATTACTACTGCATAGGATGCCACTAAATACAAGCATTGGAAATGCAATAGGTCTCGCATTTGTTGGAGCTGGAGCTATTGGTATTGTAAATGGCAATGTTTTGTACTTTGAAAAAGGTTTTGTGTTTGTTGGAGCTATTCACATTGTAAATGGCAATGTTTTTTTATTTATCCTTAGGGTTTTATATAGCACGAACTTAACAGCCTCAGTTGTGAATTTCGATTCATTAAAGTTTTGTGAGCCCTGAAATTTGCACAAGTAAAGTGCTAACAGTATAAATATGGGCACTGTTTAATAAACAAAGCCACTGCAATACAAGAGCAAAGGTGACCAAGTGACTGCTTCTGGGTTGACGGAGTTGCTTACACTCACTGGCCGTTAAAGCTAGCTAGCCCGCTACTATGAGTTTATCAAACTTAATGCTATGTTTTCTTATGTTATGTTATGCTATGCATTGCTATGTTTTGTTATGCTATGCTATGTTTTGTGTATGTTATGCTATGTTTTGTTATGCTATGTTTTGTTTTGTTATGCTATGCTATGTTTTGTTATGCTATGCTATGTTTTGTTTTGTTATGCTATGGTTTGTTGTGTTTTGCTATGCTGTTTTGTTTTGTTATGCTATGCTATGTTTTGTTATGATATGCTATGCTTTGTTTTGTTGTGTTTTGTTATGCTATGCTATGTTTTGTTGTGTGTTGCTATGCTATGTTTTGTTATGTTATGCTATGATATGTTTTGTTATGCTATGTTTTCTTGTGTTTTGTTATGCTATGTTTGTTTTGTTATGCTATGCTATATTTTGTTTAGTTATGCTATGCTATGTTTTGATATGTTATGCTATGTTTTGTTATGCTATGCTACGTTGTGTTTTGTTATGCTATGCTATGTGTTGTTTTATTATGCTATGTTTTGTTGTGTTTTGTTATGCTATACTATGTTTTGTTATGCTATGTTTTGTTTTGTTATGCTATGCTATGTTTTGTGTTTTGTCATGTTATGCTACGTTTTGTTATGCTATGCTATGTTTTGCTATGCTATGCTTTGTTTTGTTATGCTATGCTATGTTTTGTTATGCTATGCTATGTTTTGTTGTGTTTTGTTATGCTATGCTATGTTTTGTTATGCTCTGCTATGTTTTGTTGTGTTTTGCTATGCTGTGCTTTGTTATGCTATGCTATGATGTTTTGTTTTGTTGTGTTTTGTTATGCTATGCTTTGTTATGCTATGCTATGTTTTGTTGTGTTTTGTTATGCTATGCTATGTTTTGTTATGCTATGCTATGTTGTGTTTTGTTATGCTATGCTATGTTTTCTTATGCTATGCTGTTTTGTTGTGTTTTGCTATGCTGTGCTTTGTTTTGTTATGCTATGTTTTGTTGTGTTTTGTTATGCTATGCTATGTTTTGTTTTGTTATGCTATGCTATGTTTTGTTGTGTTTTGGTATGCTCTGTTTTGTTATGCTATGGTATGTTTTGTTGTGTTTTGTTATGCTATACTATGTTTTGTTATGCTATGTTTTGAGTTTTCTTATGCTATGCTATGTTTTATTTTGTTATGCTATGCTATGTTATGCTATTTTTTGTTATGCTATGCTATGTTTTGTTATGCTATGCTATGTTTTGTTATGCTTTGTTATGCTATGCTATGTTTTGATATGCTATGTTTTGTTTTGTTATGCTATGCTATGTTTTGTGTTTTGTCATGTTATGCTACGTTTTGTTATGCTATGCTATGCTTTGTTTTGTTATGCTATGCTATGTTTTGTTATGCTATGCTATGTTTTGTTGTGTTTTGTTATGCTCTGCTATGTTTTGTTGTGTTTTGCTATGCTGTGTTTTGTTATGTTATGCTATGATGTTTTGTTTTGTTGTGTTTTGTTATGCTATGCTTTGTTATGCTATGCTATGTTTTGTTGTGTTTTGTTATGCTATGCTATGTTTTGTTATGCTATGCTATGTTGTGTTTTGTTATGCTATGCTATGTTTTGTTATGCTATGATGTTTTGTTGTGTTTTGCTATGCTGTGCTTTGTTTTGTTATGCTATGTTTTGTTGTGTTTGGTTATGCTATGCTATGTTTTGTTTTGTTATGCTATGCTATGTTTTGTTGTGTTTTGGTATGCTATGTTTTGTTGTGTTTTGTTATGCTATGCTATGTTTTGTTGTGTGTTGCTATGCTATGTTTTGTTATGTTATGCTATGATATTTTGTTATGCTATGCTATATTTTGTTTAGTTATGCTATGCTATGTTTTGTTGTGTTTTGTTATGTTATGCTATGTTTTGTTATGCTATGCTATGTTTTGTTGTGTTTTGTTATGCTCTGCTATGTTTTGTTGTGTTTTGCTATGCTGTGTTTTGTTATGTTATGCTATGATGTTTTGTTTTGTTGTGTTTTGTTATGCTATGCTTTGTTATGCTATGCTATGTTTTGTTGTGTTTTGTTATGCTATGCTATGTTTTGTTATGCTATGCTATGTTGTGTTTTGTTATGCTATGCTATGTTTTCTTATGGTATGCTGTTTTGTTGTGTTTTGCTATGCTGTGCTTTGTTTTGTTATGCTATGTTTTGTTGTGTTTTGTTATGCTATGCTATGTTTTGTTACGCTATGCTATGTTTTGTTGTGTTTTGGTATGCTATGTTTTGTTATGCTATGGTATGTTTTGTTGTGTGTTGTTATGCTATACTATGTTTTGTTATGCTATGTTTTGTGTTTTCTTATGCTATGCTATGTTTTATTTTGTTATGCTATGCTATGTTATGCTATTTTTTGTTATGCTATGCTATGTTTTGTTATGCTATGCTATGTTTTGTTGTGTTTTGTTATGCTATGCTATGTTTTGTTACGCTATGCTATGTTTTGTTGTGTTTTGGTATGCTATGTTTTGTTATGTTATGGTATGTTTTGTTGTGTTTTGTTATGCTATACTATGTTTTGTTATGCTATGTTTTGTGTTTTCTTATGCTATGCTATGCTATGTTTTATTTTGTTATGCTATGCTATGTTATGCTATTTTTTGTTATGCTATGCTATTTTTTGTTATGCTATGCTATGTTTTGTTATGCTATGCTATGTTTTGTTATGCTATGCTTTGTTTTGTTATGCTATGCTTTGTTTTGTTATGCTATACTATGTTATATTATGCTATACTATGTTATGTTTTGTTATGCTATGTTATGATTTGTTATGTTATGTTAGGCTAGGCTATGTTTGTTTTGTTATATTTTGTTTAGTTATGCTATGCTATGTTTTGTTGTGTTTTGTTATGTTATGCTATGCTACGTTGTGTTTTGTTATGCTATGTTTTGTTTTGTTATGCTATGTTTTGTTGTGTTTTGTTATGCTATACTATGTTTTGTTATTCTATGTTTTGTTATGCTATGCTATGTTTTGTGTTTTGTCATGTTATGCTACGTTTTGTTATGCTATGCTATGTTTTGCTATGCTATGCTTTGTTTTGTTATGCTATGCTATGTTTTGTTATGCTATGCTATGTTTTGTTGTGTTTTGTTATGCTATGCTATGTTTTGCTATGCTCTGCTATGTTTTGTTGTGTTTTGCTATGCTGTGTTTTGTTATGTTATGCTATGATGTTTTGTTTTGTTGTGTTTTGTTATGCTATGCTTTGTTATGCTATGCTATGTTTTGTTGTGTTTTGTTATGCTATGCTATGTTTTGTTATGCTATGCTATGTTGTGTTTTGTTATGCTATGTTTTGTTTTGTTATGCTATGCTATGTTTTGTTGTGTTTTGGTATGCTATGTTTTGTTATGCTATGTTTTGTTTTGCTATGCTATGCTTTGTTATGCTATGGTATGTTTTGTTGTGTTTTGTTATGCTATACTATGTTTTGTTATGCTATGTTTTGTGTTTTCTTATGCTATGCTATGTTTTATTTTGATATGCTATGCTATGTTATGCTATTTTTTGTTGTGCTATGCTATGTTTTGTTTTGTTATGCTTCGTTATGCTATGCTATGTTTTGTTTTGATATTTTTTGTTGCTATGCTATTTTTTGTTGTGTTTTGTTATGCTATACTATGTTTTGTTATGTTATGTTATGTTTTGTTATGCTATGCTACGTTGTGTTTTGTTATGCTATGCTATGTTTTGTTATGTTATGCTATGATGTTTTGTTTTGTTGTGTTTTGTTATGCTATGCTTTGTTATGCTATGCTATGTTTTGTTGTGTTTTGTTATGCTATGCTATGTTTTGTTGTGTTTTGTTATGCTATGTTTTGTTTTGTTATGCTATGCTATGTTTTGTGTTTTGTCATGTTATGCTACGTTTTGTTATGCTATGCTATGCTTTGTTTTGTTATGCTATGCTATGTTTTGTTATGCTCTGCTATGTTTTGTTGTGTTTTGCTATGCTGTGTTTTGTTATGTTATGCTATGATGTTTTGTTTTGTTGTGTTTTGTTATGCTATGCTTTGTTATGCTATGCTATGTTTTGTTGTGTTTTGTTATGCTATGCTATGTTTTCTTGTGTTTTGGTATGCTATGTTTTGTTGTGTTTTGTTATGCTATGCTATGTTTTGTTGTGTGTTGCTATGCTATGTTTTGTTATGTTATGCTATGATGTTTTGTTATGCTATGCTATATTTTGTTTAGTTATGCTATGCTATGTTTTGTTGTGTTTTGTTATGTTATGCTATGTTTTGTTATGCTATGCTATGTTTTGTTGTGTTTTGTTATGCTCTGCTATGTTTTGTTGTGTTTTGCTATGCTGTGTTTTGTTATGTTATGCTATGATGTTTTGTTTTGTTGTGTTTTGTTATGCTATGCTTTGTTATGCTATGCTATGTTTTGTTGTGTTTTGTTATGCTATGCTATGTTTTGTTATGCTATGCTATGTTGTGTTTTGTTATGCTATGCTATGTTTTCTTATGGTATGCTGTTTTGTTGTGTTTTGCTATGCTGTGCTTTGTTTTGTTATGCTATGTTTTGTTGTGTTTTGTTATGCTATGCTATGTTTTGTTACGCTATGCTATGTTTTGTTGTGTTTTGGTATGCTATGTTTTGTTATGCTATGGTATGTTTTGTTGTGTGTTGTTATGCTATACTATGTTTTGTTATGCTATGTATTGTGTTTTCTTATGCTATGCTATGTTTTATTTTGTTATGCTATGCTATGTTATGCTATTTTTTGTTATGCTATGCTATGTTTTGTTATGCTATGCTATGTTTTGTTGTGTTTTGTTATGCTATGCTATGTTTTGTTACGGTATGCTATGTTTTGTTGTGTTTTGGTATGCTATGTTTTGTTATGTTATGGTATGTTTTGTTGTGTTTTGTTATGCTATACTATGTTTTGTTATGCTATGTTTTGTGTTTTGTTATGCTATGCTATGTTTTATTTTGTTATGCTATGCTATGTTATGCTATTTTTTGTTATGCTATGCTATGTTTTGTTATGCTATGCTATGCTTTGTTATGCTATGCTATGTTTTGTTTTGATATTTTTGTTGCTATGCTATTGTTTGTTGTGTTTGGTTATGCTATGCTATGTTTTGTTTTGTTATGCTATGCTATGTTTTGTTGTGTTTTGGTATGCTATGTTTTGTTGTGTTTTGTTATGCTATGCTATGTTTTGTTGTGTGTTGCTATGCTATGTTTTGTTATGTTATGCTATGATATTTTGTTATGCTATGCTATATTTTGTTTAGTTATGCTATGCTATGTTTTGTTGTGTTTTGTTATGTTATGCTATGTTTTGTTATGCTATGCTATGTTTTGTTGTGTTTTGTTATGCTCTGCTATGTTTTGTTGTGTTTTGCTATGCTGTGTTTTGTTATGTTATGCTATGATGTTTTGTTTTGTTGTGTTTTGTTATGCTATGCTTTGTTATGCTATGCTATGTTTTGTTGTGTTTTGTTATGCTATGCTATGTTTTGTTATGCTATGCTATGTTGTGTTTTGTTATACTATGCTATGTTTTCTTAAGGTATGCTGTTTTGTTGTGTTTTGCTATGCTGTGCTTTGTTTTGTTATGCTATGTTTTGTTGTGTTTTGTTATGCTATGCTATGTTTTGTTACGCTATGCTATGTTTTGTTGTGTTTTGGTATGCTATGTTTTGTTATGCTATGGTATGTTTTGTTGTGTGTTGTTATGCTATACTATGTTTTGTTATGCTATGTTTTGTGTTTTCTTATGCTATGCTATGTTTTATTTTGTTATGCTATGCTATGTTATGCTATGTTTTGTTTTGTTATGCTATGCTATGTTTTGTGTTTTGTCATGTTATGCTACGTTTTGTTATGCTATGCTATGCTTTGTTTTGTTATGCTATGCTATGTTCTGTTATGCTCTGCTATGTTTTGTTGTGTTTTGCTATGCTGTGTTTTGTTATGTTATGCTATGATGTTTTGTTTTGTTGTGTTTTGTTATGCTATGCTTTGTTATGCTATGCTATGTTTTGTTGTGTTTTGTTATGCTATGCTATGTTTTGTTATGCTATGCTATGTTGTGTTTTGTTATGCTATGCTATGTTTTCTTATGCTATGCTGTTTTGTTGTGTTTTGCTATGCTGTGCTTTGTTTTGTTATGCTATGTTTTGTTGTGTTTTGTTATGCTATGCTATGTTTTGTTTTGTTATGCTATGCTATGTTTTGTTGTGTTTTGGTATGCTATGTTTTGTTATGCTATGTTTTGTTTTGCTATGCTATGCTTTGTTATGCTATGGTATGTTTTGTTGTGTTTTGTTATGCTATACTATGTTTTCTTATGCTATGTTTTGTGTTTTCTTATGCTATGCTATGTTTTATTTTGTTATGCTATGCTATGTTATGCTATTTTTTGTTATGCTATGCTATGTTTTGTTATGCTATGCTATGCTTTGTTATGCTATGCTATGTTTTGTTTTGATATTTTTTGTTGCTATGCTATTGTTTGTTGTGTTTTGTTATGCTATGCTATGTTTTGTTATGCTATGCTTTGTTTTGTTATGCTATACTATGTTATATTATGCTATACTATGTTATGTTTTGTTATGCTATGTTATGATTTGTTATGTTATGTTAGGCTAGGCTATGTTTGTTTTGTTATATTTTGTTTAGTTATGCTATGCTATGTTTTGTTGTGTTTTGTTATGTTATGCTATGCTACGTTGTGTTTTGTTATGCTATGTTTTGTTTTGTTATTCTATGTTTTGTTATGCTATGCTATGTTTTGTGTTTTGTCATGTTATGCTACGTTTTGTTATGCTATGCTATGTTTTGCTATGCTATGCTTTGTTTTGTTATGCTATGCTATGTTTTGTTATGCTATGCTATGTTTTGTTGTGTTTTTTTATGCTATGCTATGTTTTGTTATGCTCTGCTATGTTTTGTTGTGTTTTGCTATGCTGTGTTTTGTTATGTTATGCTATGATGTTTTGTTTTGTTGTGTTTTGTTATGCTATGCTTTGTTATGCTATGCTATGTTTGTTGTGTTTTGTTATGCTATGCTATGTTTTGTTATGCTATGCTATGTTGTGTTTTGTTATGCTATGCTATGTTTTGTTTTGTTATGCTATGCTATGTTTTGTTGTGTTTTGGTATGCTATGTTTTGTTATGCTATGTTTTGTTTTGCATGCTATGCTTTGTTATGCTATGGTATGTTTTGTTGTGTTTTGTTATGCTATACTATGTTTTCTTATGCTATGTTTTGTGTTTTCTTATGCTATGCTATGTTTTATTTTGTTATGCTATGCTATGTTATGCTATTTTTTGTTATGCTATGCTATGTTTTGTTATGCTATGCTATGCTTTGTTATGCTATGCTATGTTTTGTTTTGATATTTTTTGTTGCTATGCTATTGTTTGTTGTGTTTTGTTATGCTATGCTATGTTTTGTTATGCTATGCTTTGTTTTGTTATGCTATACTATGTTATATTATGCTATACTATGTTATGTTTTGTTATGCTATGTTATGATTTGTTATGTTATGTTAGGCTAGGCCATGTTTGTTTTGTTATATTTTGTTTAGTTATGCTATGCTATGTTTTGTTGTGTTTTGTTATGTTATGCTATGCTACGTTGTGTTTTGTTATGCTATGTTTTGTTTTGTTATTCTATGTTTTGTTATGCTATGCTATGTTTTGTGTTTTGTCATGTTATGCTACGTTTTGTTATGCTATGCTATGTTTTGCTATGCTATGCTTTGTTTTGTTATGCTATGCTATGTTTTGTTATGCTATGCTATGTTTTGTTGTGTTTTTTATGCTATGCTATGTTTTCTTATGCTCTGCTATGTTTTGTTGTGTTTTGCTATGCTGTGTTTTGTTATGTTATGCTATGATGTTTTGTTTTGTTGTGTTTTGTTATGCTATGCTTTGTTATGCTATGCTATGTTTGTTGTGTTTTGTTATGCTATGCTATGTTTTGTTATGCTATGCTATGTTGTGTTTTGTTATGCTATGTTTTGTTTTGTTATGCTATGCTATGTTTTGTTGTGTTTTGGTATGCTATGTTTTGTTATGCTATGTTTTGTTTTGCTATGCTATGCTTTGTTATGCTATGGTATGTTTTGTTGTGTTTTGTTATGCTATACTATGTTTTGTTATGCTTTGTTTTGTGTTTTCTTATGCTATGCTATGTTTTATTTTGATATGCTATGCTATGTTATGCTATTTTTTGTTATGCTATGCTATGTTTTGTTTTGTTATGCTTCGTTATGCTATGCTATGTTTTGTTTTGATATTTTTTGTTGCTATGCTATTTTTTGTTGTGTTTTGTTATGCTATACTATGTTTTGTTATGTTATGCTATGTTTTGTTATGCTATGCTACGTTGTGTTTTGTTATGCTATGCTATGTTTTGCTATGTTTTGTTGTGTTTTGTTATGCTATACTATGTTTTGTTATGCTATGTTTTGTTTTGTTATGCTATGCCATGTTTTGTGTTTTGTCATGTTATGCTACGTTTTGTTATGCTATGCTATGCTTTGTTTTGTTATGCTATGCTATGTTTTGTTATGCTCTGCTATGTTTTGTTGTGTTTTGCTATGCTGTGTTTTGTTATGTTATGCTATGATGTTTTGTTTTGTTGTGTTTTGTTATGCTATGCTTTGTTATGCTATGCTATGTTTTGTTGTGTTTTGTTATGCTATGCTATGTTTTGTTATGCTATGCTATGTTGTGTTTTGTTATGCTATACTATGTTTTGTTATGCTATGTTTTGTTTTGTGATGCTATGCTATGTTTTGTGTTTTGTCATGTTATGCTACGTTTTGTTATGCTATGCTATGCTTTGTTTTGTTATGCTATGCTATGTTTTGTTATGCTCTGCTATGTTTTGTTGTGTTTTGCTATGCTGTGTTTTGTTATGTTATGCTATGATGTTTTGTTTTGTTGTGTTTTGCTATGCTGTGCTTTGTTTTGTTATGCTATGTTTTGTTGTGTTTTGTTATGCTATGCTATGTTTTGTTTTGTTATGCTATGCTATGTTTTGTTGTGTTTTGGTATGCTATGTTTTGTTATGCTATGTTTTGTTTTGCTATGCTATGCTTTGTTATGCTATGGTATGTTTTGTTGTGTTTTGTTATGCTATACTATGTTTTCTTATGCTATGTTTTGTGTTTTCTTATGCTATGCTATGTTTTATTTTGTTATGCTATGCTATGTTATGCTATTTTTTGTTATGCTATGCTATGTTTTGTTATGCTATGCTATTGTATTGTATTGTATTAATTCTTGTATAGGGCTACTGTGACCCTACGGGTATCCTGGCGCTCTGATATAGCACAGCTATTACCGGTTCGAGATGATAAACACACGGGGGATTAGGCTTTCGGAAATAGCCAGGTTTTAAGGCTCTTTCTGAAGTCGGTTAATGAGTCAAGTTGTCTAATCTTCTGTGGTAGCTCATTCCACAGCAAGGCTCCTGCCACGCTGAAAGCCCGCCCGCCCATCCTAGACCGTTTGAATCTAGGAACTACCAACAGGTTAGCGCTGGAAGAGCGAAGCTGTCTCTGTGGGAGGTACCAGGTGAATTTTTCCTGGAGGGGTATTGGGCCCATCCCATGTGTTGCTCTATATACCAAACAGAGGGATTTAAATTGGACCCGTTCTTTGATTGGCAGCCAGTGAAGCTCTCTCAGAGCCTGAGTAGAGGATGAAGCACGTCTACGGTTTAACACTAATTTGGCTGCAGCTGATTGGACTCTTTGCAGCCCCTGGATGATATATTGAGGGCCCCCAGATACAGGGAGTTACAGTAGTCCATCCTACTTAACACTGTGCTGCTCACGACCAGGGAGCGCATCTCATTCGGTAGAATCGGTAAGATCTGGCGCAACAAGCGCAGTAGCCCAAAACACACACTGGCTGTCTTGCCTGCCTGAGATTCCATTTGGAGGTTGTTATCTATAAGGACCCCCAGGTTGCGTATTGTCTTAGTCGGGGTCAACGAATCTTCCTCTGGGGCAAGCCTGAATTCGACCGGGGATAGTAGAGGTACTCTTGCTGGTGAGTAGTACAGTATCTCAGTCTTTCCTCCATTGAACTGTAGAGAGTTACGCTGCAGCCAGTCTGTGGTCAGCTGCATGCACTCATGGAATCGTTCCGTGGGGACAGCATGTTTACCCTCCATGGAGAATACCAATTGCGTGTCATCAGCATAGTTGACCAATTCAACCCCGAATGCTTTGATAATAGAGAAGAGTGGTTGTAAGTAAATGTTAAAAAGAATGGGGCTGATACTGGAGCCCTGCGGTACTCCATGGGCTATAGAAAAAGTCCTAGATGTAAATGGTCCCAAGGTTACCATCTGCTGTCTCCCTGTCAGATAGGAACGGAACCACTGCAGTGCCCGTCCCTTTATCCCGATGCCCTCCAGTCTCCTGAGCAAAATTGGATGACTCACTGTGTCGAATGCGGCCGACATATCCAGGAGCACCAAAACCGCTGTGCTCCCGTTGTCCGCCCGCATCCGTAGATTATCCATCATAGTTGTCAGGGCTGACTCTGTCCCATGTCCGGGTCGGAAACCGAACTGATCCCTATCCAACAAGTTATGCTCTTCCAAGTAATCTGAAAGCGATCTGCTCACAACCCTTTCCAAAATTTTAATTGGGAAGGGAAGGAGGGAGATTGGCCGAAAGTTGGCCGGGTTATTCGGGTCCAAAGAGGGCTTCTTGATCAGAGGTGACACCACCGCCTTCTTCCAGCCCTTTGGGACTGTACCTTCTTCCAGAGAGTGGTTACATATCTGTCGTAACCAAGGGAAGGTCAGGCGGCCATATGATCTCCACACCTTCTGGGGCAAGGGGTCGAGTGGTGAGCCCGAAGATATGCTTTGCACCGTAGAATTGAAGACAAGGTCTGAAAGGGTAGGAAACCTATCCAAGGTGCATTGCTGACCCGGGACCCCTTCAGTTACCTCTAACCCATCCTGGGTAGCAGTTTCGTTGTCCTTGAAGGAGCCCACGATCTTTGCCACTTTTTCCTCAAAGTGGGTGGCGATCTCGTCGCATAACTTCTGTGAAGCCTCCACTTTGTTTTCTAGGCAAGTTGGAGCTGAGAGGTCTCTAACAATCTTAAAGAGTTCTCTGGTTCCATTTGTTGCTTGTACAATAGTTTTGGCGTAGAAAGTGGCTTTACTTTCTAGAATAAGCGTCTTGTACTTAGTCTGTGCCGTCTTTAGCACTAACTTATCCTCCTCCAAGTACCCCTTCCTCCATTTCCTTTCTGCCTGCTTGCACCGGAGGCGTAGCTGTTTCAATTCCTCATTGTACCAGGGCGCAGAAGTTTTATTTCTGGTTTTTATATTCTTCAGAGGGATTAATTGATCCAGGGCATCCGTAATGAACTCCTGATAAATAGCATGGTTTTCCTCCACTGTGCTAGATGCACGGAAGGGGTTCCCTATAGGAGGTATCAGGAGGGCACCGGTCCTGGCCAACTGAGCCCAATTTCTACCTCTTCGAGAAGTCGCAGAGGTTTTAACTTGGTCCCGTCGGCCAGCTAGCATGCTATGCTTTGTTATGCTATGCTATGTTTTGTTTTGATATTTTTTGTTGCTATGCTATTGTTTGTTGTGTTTTGTTATGCTATGCTATGTTTTGTTATGCTATGTTTTGTTTTGTTATGCTATGCTATGTTTTGTGTTTTGTCATGTTATGCTACATTTTGTTATGCTATGCTATGTTTTGCTATGCTATGCTTTGTTTTGTTATGCTATGCTATGTTTTGTTATGCTATGCTGTGTTTTGTTGTGTTTTGTTATGCTATGCTATGTTTTGTTATGCTCTGCTATGTTTTGTTGTGTTTTGCTATGCTGTGTTTTGTTATGTTATGCTATGATGTTTTGTTTTGTTGCGTTTTGTTATGCTATGCTTTGTTATGCTATGCTATATTTTGTTGTGTTTTGTTATGTTATGCTATGTTTTGTTATGCTAGGCAATCGTCAGGAAACTGTACAGAAGACACTACACAGGAGAGTATGAAAGCGTAGACAGTAGGACAGCGGGGAAGGAAGAACAGCAGGAAAGGGAGGAGAGAAGGACCAAAGGACATAGGGGGGGGGGGGGAATGCAGTAAACACGGAAGTATTCCACACATTAATGTCGGTATGTTTAACGCATATCGGCTGGTAGAGGGCCTGGTGCTGACAGACCTGTTACCCGCTTTTACATAACACAAAATTAGAACATTTCCTGCAAGTGAAGTAAACTAAAGTAATTAAAAACATTGCGTTTGCGATCAAACATCAAAGCAGCAAAAGTGAAAGTAATGGAGCAGAGCATCAAAGGGCTGGGTGAGAAGGGAGGGGGGAATGCAAGGGTCAAAGAGGCTAAAGTGAAAGTAATCGAGTAGAGCATCAAAGGGCTGGGTGAGAAGGGAGGGGGGAATGCAATGAGCAGAGGAGCAGCTGTGCACGTGCATGTGATGATCGTGCACTCAAGGTTTAGGCCAGCCAAAAGAGTGTGGGTAGCACTTTGAAAATCCCACATATAAAATGTCTCTTCGAGCCTTTGGCTCGCGAGACCTAAAAAACAAATACGTTAAAGGAAAAGTATTAGTACGGTCAAGGTTACTTTGGTGAACTCATCTAAATTAATTTAATTTGGGTTATAGTTTAGGTTGTATAAGAATAGGGTTATGAGTTGCAGAATATTTAGAACGTATGCCATTGTTTTTAATTGAACACATTAAAATTAATTTGGTATTTGGATTAGCATTAGGATTAGGTTAAGGTTATTTGGGTAGGGGCAAAGCATAATTTTTTTGATAATTTGTCACGTTTAGTGCCAGATGTACTATTGCATTGGTTACAAAAACTCACCACAATTTACTAATGTATTAATAGGGCAGTTCATAAAATTCTAAACAGGGGTGGGTCGCAATCTGATCTAGCTCTTTAATATTCATAGGGTAGGTCACACATTTTGACTCACTGATTGTACGCAGTCACAGGGATGGTGACCTGCAATGGTCAGCAGAGCACTACATCTGTGAATATGTTTCAATAAAGAAAACTTATTTTTATGTGCAGCCCGTTTCCCTTAAAGGAAGTGGAGGTGCATTTAAAAAAAGATCCTTTTTTTAACTTGTCACTAAGAGTTCCTGCAATGCATTAATAGTCCTTGTGGTCAAGTTAGATCATAGGTTACATGAGCGGAGGCAAGAAAAAGGACATTCTGAGACCAGATTCTCTATGTATAAATAAAGGAAACCAGAACTAGTAAAAACTTCTGAAGACCCTGAGCCTATGCAGATAGGTAGTATCAAGGGACCATTGTGTGATGAAGAACGACAGAGGCATAGAGACAAAAAGCTATGGGTCATATTCTCAAGGAGCTATTGCCGAGTTACCGGCACTTTAGCGCAGCCAAAGTCGCGATAAATCTATCGCCTCATTCAGAAGACGGTACAAACTGCCAATACCACCAGTTTTCCTGCGATAGCATCCTCAAAAAACATCGCCACGAATGACCCCGGCAACTATCACTAATGAGATGCAGAGGAGGCGTTCCCAAGCAAAAAGCCGCGACAACACCACACCTCAACATTCTCAACGACCAGCCACATCGGCGATAAGATCACAAAACAGGTGATAAGGCTCATTAGCAGCAGGAAACTAACACCTGCTCTGACCTGGTGCAAAGTCGGATGACAACCGACAGAAGCCAAGGGAGCACAGCCCATAGCCAAACATGAAGAACAACAGATGCCCCCGAGCAACTGAACATGCAGCCCGGAGCCCCAAGAGGGCAACAACACACACTACCACCACCACCCCTTCCTTTGGACAAAGAGAATGAACATCAACTCCACGAAACCATGAAGCAAACAAATCGCCTGAAGTCGCACAATCACAACACCTAACATACAGGTGTGGACATAAAAATGGAAACACACATTCACATCACATAATCAAAATTAAACCTTTATTACAGATGAAACAGATAACAACAATCATAAAGAGGCACGGCGGGTCTTCTCTGGGCATTCCGAAAGTCACAGCCTGCAAGACAGAGAGACAGATAAGAAGGTGTGTCATGCGCCCATCAAAGGACAGAGAGGGAGAGCGACAGAGAGAGAGAGAGAGAGAGAAAGAGAGAGGGAGAGAGAGAGGGAGAGAGAAAGAGAGAGGGAGAGAGAAAGAGAGAGGGAGAGAGGGAGAGAGAAAGAGAGAGTGAGAGAGAAAGAGAGAGGGAGAGAGAGAGAGAGGGAGAAAGAAAGAGAGGGAGAGAGACTGCCGACACTGTGGACCCAGGCCCCACTGCTCACCTGCAGCCACCGGTGTGTCTCCAACCACGTGCTGGTACACACTGCAATCCCCCAAGTCACTCATCTGAAACAGTTGCCAAAGACATGAATGGCAGAGTCCATACAGTAGCACACGCCCTCATCACATGCCCCCCCTGCGCACACAGGCTGCTACACCCCAGCCCCTCCCGCCGCCCAGCGGAGACTGCCTGCCCCTGCGTGACCAGGCCTTACTGCTCACCTTCTGCCACCGGTGTGTCTCCAAGAGGGCCCACCATGTGCCGGTGGGAGCTCCAAGCCCGGGGCCCGTGACCATGGCACCATCCACATTATGCAGCCACGCACCACGGGCCACCTGGTCACACACCTGATTCTGGGTCTTGATTTCGCAATGGCAGAGAACACATCGGTGCACAGGGCATCACCGCAGGCTGCACACCCGCTCAGCCCAATAGGTGCCACTAACTCTGTGAACCGCGAGGCGACGCCACATGTTGGTGGGCCCGCACTGCCTGTTGACTCAGGCCTACATTGTGGTCCAGCAGGGCACACACCAATGCCACCATTCTGGACCACCTGGATGGCGTATCATCACAGGCTGCACACCTGCTCTGCACTGAAGGTGCCCCTATCTCAGTGCACTGAAAGACACCGTTCCGTGGTGGTGTGCCTGCCGCAGTGTATCTGGTGCCACCAAGTCTGTGCACCGCTAGCCATGGATCCTTTATGTTTGGGTCCCTTGGTGCGGACGCCATCATGTCACCAATGGCACTGGGCAATGTGACTTGGCAGGGCCCTAGGCCCTCATGCATAAATGATACCCACACGGAGACAACCATTTGGAGAGTGGAAATGGCATCCAGCACGTGCGCCAGGCCCTTTTTATTGGCAGGGTCACATGTCCTGTGACGCTGGTGCCGAATGGGTGAGGTGTGGGTGTGAACCAGTCGGGAGGGAGTGGCTGTGGTATGCAGACAACTAGACCTGTAAGCAGCAGATCCCTATAGGGAAGACCTGGGACATGTAGCATTGTCCCCCCCTGTGAGCGTGAGTGGAGTGGGCTTGCCTGGCGTATGCCAGTCCAGCGTAAGGGTGTGGACAATGACCCCGGGGCTGTGGGTGTGCTTCCATTCTGGCCTGGACAAGGAAGTAACAAATGAATGTGTCTCCGTTCTAGTGTTGGCGCCACCCGGCACGCAATTGGCAATGTGTCACCCTGAAACCCAAGTCCCACAACATAAGCAACATGGACGTAAGGTGAAATCATTGACTCTACATGCATCCATACCTCCACACTTGCAAGATCATAGACATGACACATCGTTGTGTAAATGAATGTTTAATGCACAATTAATGGAGTGTTGTAGCTGGAGGAGGGTATGTACCGGGCCATGCAAACCCCACCTTGCAGCGTTGGCCCATGGAGGGCCAGCCAGAGTCCTTCAGGGAATGACAAGTACATCACTAGAAGAGGAATTCAGTCCGCAGTCTGATATCTGTGTCATTGGTGACCAAACAAAATATGGCAGTCCATGTCGAGGTCCAAGTTGGGTGTCGCAGAGTGCATCGGGGGACAGTGGAAGGGGATGATGCAGAGGGCAGAACCAAGCAGAAACAGACCATATGGCGGTAATGAATGCTACCGCTTCCTTCTGGCCACGAGGGCAGATTCATCCGCATCTGCGTCCTCTGCTGTTTCAAGTGCCTCACATGTGGGTGGTGGTGTTCTGTCTCCAACACTGTGGGCAGTGACACATCAGGGACCGGAGATGTGGATGGAGTGGTAGCAGCAGCATGCATCAGCGCCAGGCCTTGTGACAGCAATGCCATGAGGATGGTCTTTATGGCATTGAGGGACCCAGCTACCTCTCGCTGGTGTGCAGCCGTGTCAGCCGCTGTTCCTGCATTCTTATGCTCCCTGTCCTCCATCAGCCTCCACATGAGTCCCAACTCCCGGGCAAGCTCGCTAGAGCCACTATGACTGGACAGTTGTTCTTGCCTCTGAGTCAGGACCCTGGCAATTTCAGCCATGGTTCATTGGAGGGCATGGAGCGTACTGTTAGGGACTGTGAGTGGTCTGTGATGGGACTTAGACACCCACATATGGCGTCTAGTTTGGCTGCCATGCGGTCGAACCCCACCTGCACCTGTTCGGCCAGCTTCTCCTGGCACCCCAACACACGAAGTTGGAAAGCCATGTGTTCGTCATGGGGGTCCTGGGGGCAGCCGTCGTGGTGGGTGCTGCTTGCTGTGTGTACTGTGCAGGGGGTGGGTTCTCCTTGAAGCAGCTGGGCTGCCCTGCTCCTGGAAGCGGGCTGCGAAGGCTCTCCACGAGCTGTTTGAGGGTGTCAGAGTCGATGGTGTGGTTGTCCTCTTCATCATCAGAGAAGAGAGGTTGGGACTGCTCTGCAGGAGGTGTTGAATTTCCCTCTGCAATGTGAAGGGGAGATGCCGTTTACCATTGTGTTTACATGTATGTTGACGCATTGTACATGTTTACATGCAGACTGAATGACAGTGTACATTATGACTGTTTGGGGGGAGCTGACTATATGATGCGTGACAGTGGACATTTCGACAGCATCACAGATGTGTGTTTGTACTTGTACATTGTCAACTCTCATTTCCCTGCGATGCCATATGTGATTGGCCAGTTATTGCACACAAGCGGCACCAGTTGTGTTCCCTGTTCTATTGTGGACATGTTGCGATTGTGCCACATTGTTGTCAATGTTGATGTGCTCTGCATGTGATGTGTGTGCCGCATTTTGGGGGAGTTGCCCCTACAGCTCTGATTTGGCTGCCCCTGATCCCTTAAATGCGGTGTGCCTCTGACGTCTGTGCTTATACAGTGCTGGGATGTTGCATTCTTGGGTGCATTGGTATCTTGGTGGGAGTGGGGGATCTGCGGCATGGTTTTTCTGAAGATGTGCTATGCTTACTTGTGCATGTGTGCCATTGTGCCCATCTCCCCCCGTCCCCCCAGTCCCTGGTCGTTACTCACCCTGTTGCTGTTGTGTCCGGTCCTGTTGAGCAGTGTCCAGGCCCCCAACTCCTGCCACCGTCTCTCCACTGATGACTGTGGACACCATTTCCTCTATCTCATCCAACTCCTCCTGTGGCGCTGGACTGCCACCTCCAGTCTGCATTGCTGCCTTCCAGTTGTTTGCGTGTTTCTGCTTGGTTTTGCGCTTGACATCATTGCAGCGCCTCCTGACCTCTTCCACTGTCCTCTTCAGCACTCAGACTACATTCACCTTGTCCACGATGGTCTGCCATATTCCATTTTTACTTGCCAGTGACACAGTGGAGGTGATGAACAGCAGTTCATGGTGTTCTATCACCTCCGGTATCAGAATCCTGTTTTCCTGCGGACTGAACCTTTTCTTCCTACTCTTCTTGTCCTTGCCCTTCCCTGACCCCGAAGTCCCAGGCTGGTCCTCCGGGGGGCTTGTGGGGTTCTGGTTGTCCTCTGCACTTGCTCCGGCTGCCTCCATTGGGCTTCGCTGTTGTTTGGCTTTTGTATGTGTTTTTTTTCAATTTTTTTAGTGTATTTTCCTGCATGTTGCGTGGGGATTGCAGACCTGTGGCTAGTTTTCGGTGATGTTTGTATCGTGATTGGCGTCATCGCCGCTTTTTTCGCGTTGGTGTTTCGCATTTTTGCGGCATCACATTGATTGTAACGCGTTCATTTGACGCGTTGTCGTGGGACTATCGCATGGTGCCGCCGGATTGGGAATACCAGGTTAACACAGAGTTAATTTCCCACGATGGACGACGATGTGAAGGGTCGCGTTAAGCTAATTTTGCGGTAGTTATTACATGTTCTTGAGAATATCCCCCTATGTCTTTATTGTGGGAAAGCAGGGCACTACCTACGAGATTGCCTTGTTAAACCTAAAAAATGCAATGATTCGGGAAACTAGCACACCCAAGAACTATGGAGACAGGTTCCTCTGGTAGGTCAGGTTTGATGGTCTCCCAACTATTGGCTCAGAGCCATAATATTCCCCCGCGTCATTTGTTTATCAGAGCACAATTGATCTGGGGAGATCGATCCATGGATATCCAGATTATGCTAGACTCTGGGGCAACAGGATACTTTATCGACTCTCAGTGACTCAAGCATATGGCAATCCCTGTTAAACCTATAGCTGTAGTCTAACCAGTAAAGACAATTGATGGGAGAACCATAAAATCAGACCCTGTCACGCATACCACTACAGAACTAGAGCTCTGCATTGATGAACATCTTCATGAAACAGTACAACTTGACCTATTTTCTTCTCCTCATTTTCAGGCCATTTTAGGAATCCCTTGGTTGATGTTTCATGATACGGATATAAAATGGAGAGCTCAGTCTATAGTGTTTTCTTCAGAATTTTGTGCACTGTACTGCCTGAAAGGTTCCACACAACCACAACACATAGCCTTAGCCACAGATTCCAGTATACTTGAATTGCCTGCCTGCTATCACTTCTTGCAAGGGGTGTTCGATAAAAAGAAGGCCTCTGTCCTACCACCTCATGGACCCTACAATTGTCACATAGATCTAGTTCCTGGAGAAAAAATTCTGTGCAGTCAGATTTATGCTCTGACTGAGAAAGAAAACATTTACTCAAGAGAATTTTTGGATTACATGCTAAAAATAGGTTTTATTAGTCCTTTCAGGTCACCTGCGTCCTCTCCCCTTTTTTTTATTTCAAAACGGGAGGGGGTCTCCGGTGTTGCATAGACTATAGAGCCCTGAATGACTTCACCATAAAGAACTGATACCCTCTGTTCCTTATACAAACCTTACTTGATCAAGTAAAAAATGCTATAATGCTTACAAAACTGGATTTGATGGGGGCACACCATTTAGTAATGCTGAAAGAGGGCAACAAATGGAAAACGGCTTTTCGTACAATATTTGGACTCTATGAGTACTTGGTAATGCCTTTTGGCATTTGTAATGCCCCTGCCGCTTTGCAATTATTATCAACGAAGCCTTGGGAGATGTGTTAGTTGTCAGTGCAATTGCATATATTGATGACATTTTAATATACTATTCTTCTACCACAGAACATATAGAACACGTAGGAACTGTATGAGAAATTCTATAGGAGAATAATCTCTATGTTGAAATGGATACATTTGAATTCCACGCTGCTGAAGTAACCTCTTTGGGTTCTGTGTTGTCCTCCAAAGGGGTGACAATGGAGCTCCAAAAAGTTGCGGATATCACAAATTGGCCCACTCCTTGTACTGTACAGGGAGTGCAGAGCTTTCTAGGATTTGCCATTTTCTATAGGCGTTTCATAGAGGGCTTTGCATCTCTGACTTCCCCATCATGAAACTCTTGAAAAAAGGGGTACCTTTTGTTTGGACGCCGGCTTCTGCAGTGGCCTTCTCTGGACTAAAAAAGGTGTTTGTTACCACTCCTATCCTAAAACATCCTGATTCCTCTCAACCATTTATATTCGAAGCTGATGCATTGCAAGTGGCCATTGGGGGAATATTATCTCAGAGAGACAGACAAACTGGCCAGTTACATCCTGTTGCCTTTTATTTGTACATTTTAACCCCTCTTGAACAAAACTATTCTGTAGGAGACCGAGAACTGTTAGCCATAAAACGGGCCTTTGAGGAGTGGAGCCAATACCTGTTAGGGGCTTTACACACGGTTACTGTCATTGCGGATCATAGAAATCTACAGATATTGAAAGCAGCCAGACCTCTATCCATGCAGCAATTGCGCTGGACACACTATTTCAGTAACTTTGATTACGTTATTCAATTTCAGGCAGGAAAAAATCATGAAAAAGCAGACGCATTATCACGTTATGGCTATGAGTTACCAGAAGTCTTGTACACTCAAGATCAGCCCCTTATCTTGAATCCAGAGCGGATCTTGGCGGCTATTTGTTCAGAAGAGACATTTTTTAAAGAAGTGATTCATGCACAAGATACCAAAGAAACATGGGATCTTGAACATAAACATGTGGATGTCAGAGTGCAGGATCTTCTATACATTCAAGGAGGCCTGGTGCTTCCCACCGAATCCTTACAACGGCAGGCCCTTGACTGCTGTCATTCTCATATGTTAGCAGGGCATCCAGGCTATAAGAACCATTGACTTTATCAGGAGATCCTTTTGGTGGCCCACTATGGTGCAGGGTACTCATCTGTACATCCAACAGTGTCACGTCTGTAAGTAAAGTAAGAGCTCACACCAAGCCCCAGTTGGGTTATTACCTCCTATGCCCATGCCCCCTACACCATGGCATTCCGTTTCCATGGATTTTATTGCTAAACTTCCGCCAAGTAAGCAAGGATATACTGTAATTTATGTTGTTGTAGATATGTTGACAAATATGTCACATTTTATACCCTTGAAGAATCTGCCTACCTCTAAAGAACTAGCTACCCTTTTTCTACAACACATAGTGAGGACTCATGGCCTCCCATCTGTTTATGTATCCAATCGAGGTCCCTAATTCGTGTCCAAGTTCTGGAAGGGATTAGGATCTCTGTTACAGATAGATGTGAAACTCTCCTCTGAACATCACCCACAGACAGATGGGCAAATGAAGAGAGTTACCAGTGCCTAGAACAATACTTGAGATGTCAATTGCTTCACAATTCTGAGGATTGGGACAACTTTCTTTGGACTGCAGAATTTGCATATAAGAATGGGGAACATTCTTCTATAGGCTAGTCTCCTTTCTTCTGTGATTTTGGTTTTTATCCTCACTGCTTGCTTTTATCCACTTACTTCTACTTCTGTAGCTTTAGAGTTTGTGAATCACCTTCACAAAACACAGAGAACTGCTCAACAAAACCTATATAAAGTCAAAAGCAGGTACAAAGATAGTTCGGATCAACATCGACAACCATCTCCTGATTATGTGCCTGGTGATAGAGTATGGTTGTCCACATGAAACATCATGGTAAAAGGAACATGAAAATTCAAACCACGTTTTATCGGAGCATATGTCATCTCAAAGGTGGTAAACCCTGTAGCTATGAAAATCCATCCTGTCTTTCATGTTTCCTTGCTAAAACCTGTGGTTCCTAGGACTAATGTCCCTGTTCAACCTTCTCCTGTATCGATTGTGAATGAACCTGAATATGAAGTGGCATACATTGTGGACTCTCGTAGAGTGAGACATTGGAAAGGGTATGGGCCTGAGGATCGTATGTGGGAACCTGCTGGTCATGTCCATGCCCCTAGACTATTGTGGTTGTTCCATAGACGCTATCCTGATAAACGCAAGCCTGTGAGGAGTGTTCTGGGGGAGTGTACTGTTGGGCCCGCTCTGCTCCACATGCTCCTACAGTAATCGAGTGTGAGGGGGCGGAATCGAGATAGGATAAAATGGGTAGTCTGTGACTATAACGTGCTTCGCGTTCAGTCACGGATCTGCCTAGCCTTGCCGCACTTGCCATTAGTGATCTTATGATCTTACTTGGATCAGTTGCTATGTTCCGCAGTCGGGGTTCTTCTCCAGGTTGGTTGTTCCGAGGTCATCCTGCTCGGACGCTTAGGGCTTCTTCTTCTGGATAACATTTCTTTCCTTCCGGGGTCCTGATCGGCTCTGCATTCCCTCGCTAGAGGTTCAGGTTCACTTGGTTAAGTTTCTCCATGCTGGATTCTTTCTGCTTCTCGTTCTGTGGGTTTTACGAAAGAGAGAAGAAACACGCTTTAAAGAATCCATGCCTCATTGGTTTTTCGGTAGGATTCTCTAGTTGGGTAAATAGGGAAGGCTCATTACTCATCTCATTTAAAAGTATCCACGAGAAGTGGAAGATAGTTTATCATTTTCTCTCTTCAGTTATCTCCAGCTCTGACTGCTGTAAAGAAAAGTGATACATATATTAGTCTCCTGACTTTACAAGGAAGTACTACATGAGTATCAGACCCAGCACCTTTTTGTGTGATTATTACCTTTACTTACATCCTGTCTAGGGGAATATGTTTTTTGGTTTCTTTCCTAGCATATACTTGGATGTATTCTTTTTTTGGGTCTATTGGATTGATACGTGTTATGTGTTGAGGTCAGTACCACTCATTAATTATATGCATTTATGTGTTTAGGTTCATTGACTATGTTGTGCAACACTTAGATATTCTATATTCAGATATATCATTCCAAAGTCATTTCCTGCTGCGCAGTATACCATTCACCTTAGAAGAGGGATGTTAACCAGGCACCTATATACAAAGAATTTGTCTTGATATCATGGAACACTACCTCCCATACCTGAATATAAGATAATTAATCTATTTATGTTTACATAGGAGGGGTATGCAACCAGTCCATCCAGTATCCATGCATGACGTATCACCAGGACTCATCTCCTTTTCACTTTCCTTGTTTTGTTTCCCCTCTTCTCCATCCTCACCTCATTGGCTTTGCTACTGTTGGGCTGATTCTGGTGGGTGTGAGAAGCTGGAGCTCAGCATCACGTCTTCCATCTCGTCTCTGTGGAAAACCTCAGGTGAGGTCCACACTTCATAGCCAAAACAAATCTAGATGTCTCCTTTCAGGTCCCTAGAAAGGATAGAAGGATTATAATTCCTCCTCTCAGGTTCCTAGAAAGGAAAGAAGGACTATGATTCCATAGGACTAGTTTTCGAATAGGGCAGCCATCTAGTAATATACACTCCATTGAATGAAATCTATATGTCCAATAGGGACAGACTTCTCACAACTAATAAATGCTATGTCGGAATAAACATTGCTGATTCAATCACTCTCACCTTATCTGGAAAATCACAGATGATGATGTTCTCTAGCTCTATATTCCACCCATTCAGTCAGCCCCTCACTTCTGCCTATACTATCTATTACTCAGGCAATTATTTAATCGGCATTTATCCTCCAAAGTTCCCATTGACTACCTTTGCAAGTACTTTACCCGTCTAACCTCCGCTACTTTTTTCCATCACGGAACAATACACACACAATTCAAATGATAACTTATTGGCTCGGGTGGGCTACAATGCTTTCACGATAACCTACCCTCCAAATCTATCTAAAAATGCAACGAAGAATTTCAAACATAAATTACTCAAACGGAACTTTGAAATGCTGGTCTCTGATTCCTATATCTGTCCCAAAAATGGCACCCTATGCCGGGCTAGCTTTCGACCTTACTCTGTTGGCGCCAACTGGGTGGTATTTGCTTTTTGTATTGTATTTTGCTTACCTGCCAAAATCAATAAAACGAAATTAACCAAAAAAAATGGCACCCTAGTGAATCGTCTTATCTTCTTCCCAAATAGAAGAGCACAATGTAGGAGAACCATTACCGCCTCACTCCAAATTCACTCTTTCAAGAAAACACCCCACGTACTTTGCATTTCCATTGTACCTTCACCTATCTTCCAGGCCGAAGCAACCATCCCATTATACAAAAATGGAAACATACTCATACAATCATCTGACAGGAATCTAGAACGATTCAACAAAATGTTTTTCAAGATCAAAAACACGGTCTCGAACAATTCCATTCCTACCCCCAGTTACTCGGTCTACCATTGTCCTACCAAATGACAGCCGTCCCCCACCTTACCACCTAATTCATCTCATTACCACTCCCTATCCTACAACAACAGAACCGACTCTATTAAATACAGACCATCTCGTCATAGCGTAGTCTCTTCCCCCTCTCCTACCATCCTCCCATCTCTCATGCCCCCTCCTGTATCCCACAGAAGGAGCAAAACTAATATACAGGACCTTGATCCTGTCAGAGACCTCAAACTGAATGGGCCCAGGACCTCTATCCATCCATCCAGGGACAGCTGCTCCCTCCTTACATGCTTGAATAACCTATTGAATATTTACTCGACCTTTTCCACTAACATGATCCTATTCAATGACCAGCAACACCCAAATCCTGCAATAGACGAGACGTGGAAACCCCTGCCATCTCCTCTACCTACCACCAGTCCCAGCTCCCAAAACTCTGACCCATACTCCCCTCCCACTTCCCCCACCTATCCTACCTCCTACCAGGACCCTCCCGGCTATCCCACCACCCCAGAGAGTCTGCCCATGACTTCCATCCCCAGTTCAAGACACGCTTGCTCCTATAGCATCAGTCTCCCTAGCCTGCAATGCAAACTTGACACCATGGATAGAAACCTCCAGCTTATCGAAGCAGATCTCCAGAAACGTATACTTATCACCTCAAAACAGGAGAAATACTTGAACCACACTTAGGTACCCAAGGTTAACTGAACCACAGACCCTAATCAACACACCCTAACTACTAATAGATGTTCCAATGTATCCATGCATATGACTTCAAACACTGAGAACCCTATAATTATACCTTTGAGATCAAGACCCCACCCAATGCTTATTCAATTCAATTCAAAAATCTTTATTCGGATACAGATATATCCATAAAAGCACAAGTCAAAAATAGCAGCATATAGTACACAAATCAATAATCAACTACAATAAATTCATAATAACATAGTATATAAAAACTGTTTCCAATTTGGCGCACTTATTTTATGCCTATGCTGTATCGTGAAAAAGGTTAAAAGACTAATCATTAAAACATCCATGAATTTTTTGCTGTGAACATGAATACAATATTAATGCAAAATCAATAGAGACAACCTTTATAAAGTGCTCATTGTGTTAAGAGCATGTACAGCAGCTTTCAAAAACGAGCCTACACAAAAAATGAGTTCATCCTCTTCCAATTTGAGAGTTTTCATGTAAGCTGCTTTAAAACCATTTTGCATATTTTAAATAAAATGTACAAAAGAATAAAAAGTGTAGCGTTGTTTGCTTACTACGATCATCACAAGGGCATAGCAATTGATCAAGATTGGCATTATACCCAAGGGTAAAACAGAGTAGAAATTTGACTGTGTCTGCCCTTAGATGGAAAAGGAGTCCTCTCTCCCAACGGCCTATCGGTTTTAAAAGATAACTAGATGGCAAGTGAGAGGCGTCCTCGATAGACATATACATGGCAACAGTGGTTTTCTGAATCTACTTTTCGTGTCTTACTTTGCTGTAATGTGCATATAGGGCCTCCCAAAGGTTTTTGTTAATTTGTGCCATCTAAGTAAGTGGGATTTAAGAAAGCGTGCTCAAGGTTCACACTACTCAGGCTCTCACTCACTGCGGCAAGCCATGGTATTTCACTACCCTTCTCACACTTGAGACAATCAATTATCATATCTCTGGTAAGGGTCGCTGCTGAGATTTTCCAAATTGCAAGCCAAAATATGGCAGGGCGAGTCTTTATATAATCTTCAACATAAAACAGTTTCAGTTCACTATGGCAAACGTAGTGCGATGCAGAGATCGAAGATCCCAGGAGTTTTCAACAAAATCTGTTTTCTTCACCCTGAATACTATTATTACACTTTGTGAAACCCCAGACCTCTGCGCTGTATGTTGCAGTTGGAATACATTGTGATTTCAAAATGCTCTTAATCGCTAAGGCTACTTCTGTCTTTTTGGGCTGTGGGAGACCAAGAATTGAATTAATAGCTTTAAAAAACTTAATCCTACTGTGCACCACATGATCAGCACAGGAACCATTAGCTGCAAATACAAGCCCCAGATAGGGAAAAGTGCAAGTGCGTTGTAAACTTTGGTTGTCAATAATAATAGAGTTTAAAAGATACTTTTTCGGACCACAAGCCATTATGAATGATTTTTTTAAATTAGTACACAATTCAAGGCTAGCCATACAATCTACAAAACCTCGCATTAAAACACGTAAAGCATTTGGTGTGCGGCCCATTAAGACCGCGTCATCAGCACACAACAGGGCGGGGAGTATATTACCATTGAGTTTAGGGACATCATTTGAAAGTGTTCCCAGTGTTCCCAGTGATTTGTGTAAATCATTGATGTAAAAAATAAAAAGTAGATGGGCCAGGACACAACCCTACCTGACCCCTCTACCAACTTCAATGTCGTTTGAAACCTCCTCGCCCTTGTTGATCCACACCGGGGCTTTCAAGTCTTTGTGCAAATAAGCTAAAAAATGAATTAAAATCTCATTCAAGCCGTATTTTAAAAGGATGGACCATAAGCATGATCTGTTAACAAAGTCGAAGGCAGAGATGAGATCCATGAAAGCCAAATATATAGGGGATTTTGGGGCTATGACATATTTAACTATGATCAAGTTAAGGTTTAGACACTGTTCGATTTTGCCTATTTTACTTCTAAATCCTAACTGACATAGTTGTAAAATACTTTCTTCCTTGGCCCATATCTTGATCTTATTATACAGGATCCTCCCTAAAATTTTCAACGTGTTATCTATCAGGGAGATCGATCTATAACAGCTTAGATTGGAACAGTCACCCTTTTTAAAAATTGGTACAATAATGCTAGTTGGGCATGTGCTTGGGATCGGGGCATTGGTTAGATTATTAAAAGCATTTAATAAAAGAGGTGCCCAGAACTTGGGTTTGTGTTTAATAAGGTCAATGGGCAGCCCATCAGGTCCATCGGCTTTGTTGCCCAAGCTTTGTTGAATGGCATCCTCCACTTCTGATAGGGAGATCGGAATCCCGATTGGGGCTTGATATTCAACGGGTTCGTCAATTTGTATTGGGGTTAAATAGATCATAGAAAAATGAGCTTCAGTATTGCATAGAGTAGCACAAAGAACTTGCGTACACGGTCCCCTTTTATACACAACAGAGGGGCTCATAAGTGGGTGGATACAACATGAAGCTGAAGAACATTACCATTTATGGTCATTTTCGATACTGAATCAATATGTGGGCGGAGCTAACACACTCCTTGAGCCCGCGAAAACATGGTCAAGCAGGACTAACTGATAACAGATGTGGTCAAGTCTGGGCATGTGCCAGATGGACAAAGGAGCTATTTATAGACTGTTACTAGGCAGATTACAAGAGCAACTAACACAGAGGTTGGACTCTTCTCGTGGGGAACACGTGGAAGCATAACAATACAAAATGGAGTCCGAACTTCGGTCAACATAACAGAGAAAACATGATCTATAAGAGGGGAATTAATGTCTTTAGTAAATGCTTAATCACATCGTTGTTTCAATTTACAACAGACGACCCTTTCAGCATTTACTGAAGACATCCGACTTGTTAGAATAATCATCATATATATCAATTATCATCATCTCTTCTACTTCCTTAGCTAAACGTTTCTGATAAGTGACATTGGCAATAGCTTTCTTATCGGGGATACAAAATGATACACATAATGAGCAGAGTAAAGGACCACACTGAATGCAGATACAGCATGAAAACAGAACCGCTACAATAATGCAGAGACCAGTTAGAACCTTCCATCCCCAGGCAGTAATTAACGCCCAAAACCATCCAGAAAAGGACCAAGTGCCGTTTTCCGTATGGATCTCAGCTGCAATTTTATGCAGTTTATTGATGGCATTATAAACTGATGGCGTATGATCAGGGATAAACACACAACAGCTACTTCCAATAATTTTACATGCTCCTCCTCTGTCAGCTAGCATAACATCTAATACCATACGATTCTGCAATGCAACAATTCTAGTAATCTGCAATTCCTCCGTAAGATTCCCAAGAGCAGCAGCGGTCTGATTTGTCACCGCTTCTACCACTCTTGTTAATCTTCGGATCTTTCTACTGTTCAGGGCAGCTCCAACAAAGAAAAACAATCCTAAGTTAAAATCAATATACTGCTGCAGACTGGTATCAGTCTGATCTACATCATCAATTGATAAAGTACGTTTATACCTATTTACAGTCACATTATTCAATAATTTCAGATCCTTATGATAAGATGCGGGTGCTAGGAATACAGGAGGTAATAGAAATGATACATAGCATACCCCAGACCACCCAGCCGGCAGACGGTAATAACCTTTATTTCCACACACAAAATACGTATTATGGGAGGCCAAGAAGGTACTATTGTTCAACCCATCAATATTCAAAACAGTAATACAATCACTAACACCAACAGGGATAAAACCCACACTCTGGACACACAGGTCCGCTTGAGCTTGTGCTACTTGAATCACAAATTTGTCTTTTCCCACAGTGTCTCTGGTGTTCGTGAAGATGTAGGGGATGGATTCATTGTCTGGTCGGTACTCTTCCCACTCCCAAATTGTCCCATTCGCTTGTGGATACCCATTTTTGTCTTGATGGCATTCTTTATTAAGTCTAAAAAGCAATCGTCCCACTGTCGGTTTCCGAGTGGCAAAAAGCAAAGTATACCATGCTCTACAAGAGCCATTATGAGAGAAAGGAAGTGGTATAAATGGCGTTCCTCCTTTCTTCTGATGAGCTGGCATCATCCCACATATCCAACAGTTCGTAGCATTCGTAGCAACGTGGGTATGATGCAGCATCTGGATGAAAGTGTTATTCAAGTAAGACTGTCGATGCTTCAACTCTTGATACGGTAATGTATAAAAGTAGTGCTCCTCAGGCACCGGAGTTGTCAACACAAGAATCTTCCGAGCGGGAGTTACATCCTCCACGAACCATGTGGTTATCCCAACAATGGCTACTGTGAACATGAACCCTAATGCACAAAGGATTTTCTTTTTCTCCATGTCAAGGTAAAAGTGAATCCCAATATCTTCCTGAAACTAAAAGTCTGTCAGAACTCTTCCCCTTGGGCAGCGGTTGATTTCTTCACCAGCGGGCCAAGACGGGTGTCGCTACACTAATGCAGGGCTGATCCCCCCCCCTTGCCTCATCGGCTCTCCGTTTCACTAACCCAAGGGCCGTTCTGACAGTATGTCCCGGTACTGGAAAACTCACTTCCTTGGTCGAAGATGATATCGCCTTCCTCCAGGAGTCGCGTGGTCCGGAAAGAGCTCCTCGGTGGCGTTTGGCTCCGCAGCACGGCCTGTCTCTGCAGCCAAGATTTCTCGTTGATCGGTCAGCACGGCAGGTTCCACCAATCCGGGCGGCACCTTCCTACAGTGCAGAGAGTGGATCCAATTCTTTCGGTTGGAGACTCGCACAGCCGTCCTCGTCGCGAGGAGGACCTGCTCAGGGCCCACCCATCTCGGCTCCAAACTGTTCGTTCTGTCGAAGACTTTCACCATGACATGGTCACCGGGCCGGAGACCATGTCCTTCGCCGGTAGACCGATCAGGGAGCGCCTCTCGGACCTGTTGATGGATAGAAACCAAGTTATCCGTTAACTGTGCCAGATAATCGCTCATCATTACACAAGGTACATCATACACAGCCTTAGGTCTGGGTGGACCCCAAATATTCATTGGGCGTCCAAAAACAATCTCATATGGCGTAAGGCCAGTTCGAGAGTGCGGTACTGATCTAATTGACAATAACGCCAGTGGCAGAGCGTCTGGCCAAGTCAAAGACGTCGAAGCTTGAATTTTAGCGATCTTAAGCTTCAGTGTACCATTATACTTCTCGACTAGGCCTGCAGACTGAGGGTGAAACACGGCGTGGAACTTCTGAGTAATGCCTAGGCCCTTCAAGACATACTTTATAACATCCGCTACAAAGTGAGGGCCGTTATCACTCCACAGAAGTCTACAGACGCCATATCGAGGGAAGAACTCTTTCAGCAGCAACTTCGCAGTAGTCATTGCAGTATTGTCTTTCGTAGGGTACGCTTCAACCCATTTGCTGAAAGCGCAGACCACTACTAGAACATACTTCAGATTATTACAGCGCTCAAGCTGGATGTAATCCATCTGCAAAACCTCGAAGGGCGCAGTAGGTGTCACAAATCCTCCTGCTGGAGTTCGAGTACCCTTTCCTGGGTTATACCTCAGGCAGATCATACGGGTCTGCACCACCCTCTTCGCTGTGCTAGCAATCTCTGGATGCTCCCAGACTTGGGTAAGCAATTTCACAATTGCGGAAGCTCCAACATGTGCTAGCCCATGTGCCATCTGAACCATAGGCTGTACAAAAGCCGTGGGTAATTTCCATCTATCCATCTGCTTATTTCTCCAGCAACCCTCATCATCCAATTCTCCCTCACTAGCCCATTGTTCCCGCTCTTTGTCAGAAGCGGTCCTTTGCATTTCTCGCACTTCCTCCTTCGCATCATGCCATCTTTCCACCTGTGACTTTACTACATACACGGCAGTAGTACCGGGCTGCATCGCAGTTTCCCGCACTACTCGATCTGCCAACGCATTCCCTTCTCCAACTTTGTCAACTACTTTCCTATGGGCGCTACACTTAACGATAGCAATTTTCTTTGGGTATGTCAATGCAGTTAAAAGATTGTGAACTAACTCTCCATGCATTATCTGTACTCCATGTGACGTTAAAAACCCTCTCTCCTTCCAGAGTAGGCCGAAGTCATGCGCTACTCCGAAGGCATAGCGGCTATCTGTATAAACATTCACACATAGTCCTATACTGAGCTCACATGCTCGTGTTAATGCTATCAGTTCCGCTGCTTGAGCTGATTTCTGTGGTATGCGTGCTGTCTCCACTATCGTTTGCAATGTGGTAATCGCATACGCTGCTGAAGTCGTACCATCTGGTAGCTTCAGGCATGATCCATCCACCCACAGTTCTCCATCTACATCTGGAAAGGGCGTATCCTGGAGATCAATACGACCCTTTGTTTGTTCCTCAGTCACGAGAATACAATCATGCGCTTTCCGCGCCTCAGGCTGGGTCTCGGGGTATGGCAACAATGTTGCCGGGTTTAACGTTACGCACCTTTTTAACGTAATATGAGGAGCCAAAAGCGTCAACTCATATCCCGTTAAACGGGCGCTGGTCAAATGCTGCGTCTTCGTTTGATTGAGCAGGGCATCGACAGCATGGGGGACTAATACCAACAGCTTATGAGATAACACAATTCCCTCGCTTTGGCGTATTGACACAGCTGTCGCCGCAACCGAGCGAAAACACCCTGGTAATGCTCGGGCGACAGGATCAAGTACAGCCGAAAAATATGCACAAGGGCGCTGCTTATCGCCGTGCATCTGCACTAAAACTGACAATGCACATCCATCTTTCTCATGCACATACAACGAAAAGGGTTTTGCATAATCAGGGGTCCCTAGCACTGGTGCTGAACAAAGGGCCTGCCGTAGTTGCTGAAAAGCAGTATCACACTCATCTGACCAAGGGATTGGGATAGGCGTGTCCTTTGTCAAGAGGGCTAACAATGGCTTAGCTATGTGTGAAAACCCCAATATCCACTGTCTACAAAAAGAAACAAGACCCAGAAATGCACGCACATCCTTCTGTGTGGACGGTCTCGGTGTATCCAGAATTACTTGGATACGATCCGGTGTGAGTGCACGTCCCTCCTTAGACAAAAGGTGACCCAAATAAGTCACCTTTGGTCTACAGAATTGCAATTTCTTCCTAGATACCTTATGATTGTGGGATGCTAAAAAGGAAAGTAAGGATAACGTACTTTTTTCACACAACTCCAGGGTGTCAGCCGCCAGCAAGATGTCGTCGACATATTGAATGAGGGCGACACCCTCGAGCAGAGCAAAGGAATCCAATTGTCGTTTCAAAGCCTGACTGTAAATGCTAGGGCTTTCTGTGTAGCCCTGGGGAATCCTACAAAAACGATAAGATCTATTATTTAATGTAAACCCAAAAAGATATCGGCTATCAGGGTGAATGGGAATGGAAAAGAAGGCATTCTTCAAATCAATCACTGAGAACATGGTTGCCGTAGGCGGGACCAAAGTAAGCAACGTCGTGATATCGGAAACCACTGGGTACTGAGGTATCACGATCTTGTTCACTTCTCTCAAATCAATTATAAACCGATAAACTCTGGCATCCGTATCCTTTTTCAGTATAGGAAGAATCGGACTGTTACAAATGTTGTAGGGGACTTCCTCCACTACCCCTACCGCCATCAAATCCTGCACTATCTGTATGAGAGCCACCTCGCCCTCCTGGGAAATACGGTACTGTGGGAGGCGTGGTAACACCGCCCCCTCCTTGACGCTAATGTGGACCGGTGGAATCACCATTTGTCCCACATCAGTATCCGAAGTTGCCCACAAAGCACGAGGGAGGGTAGCTAACAGCGCATCCTCAGACATCGTACACATCCGTTCCGATCGGGGGTAATTGTCATTCAATATTACCCGTACACCAGCAGGGGAGCAACGGATCGTAGCCCTAAAATGCTTTAACATATCAAGACCCATAATGTTGTCCGGTGTGTACGGGGCAAGCAGAAACGGACAGGGTGCAGAAAAAGAGTCAACTTTAAACATGAGGGGCTGCGAGAGAGGGCTTCGGGAGAGTGTTCCGTCAAACCCTACCGATGTGACCATTAAGCCGGATGGGGGAGCCCCCGGAACCAATTGCTTAGACAGTGCACTACGTGTCGCTCCTGTATCCACTAGGAACTGATCAGTAGAGCCCAAAACCTCAGCCGATACATAAGGACCCTTCTGATCAACCGGCACCTCAACTGATTCTAACCCCCATCCAACGCATTCCTATGCATGCTGAGAGTCATGGTACCCCGACCGGTCAATCCCCGACGCTTGGTACTGATGCTGGCGATCAAAAACGTTTGATCTATCGCGGTGCTGCCCAGCAGAGTCAAAACGAGCCTGTTCGTTAGAATTCCCTCGAAAGTTCGAGAAACCCCCTCTACCTCGCGGGCCACCATAGGTATGCCCCTGACGCGATGCATGCAACACCGGGCAGTCCCTAGCCCAATGACCCGATTGCTTACAATACGCACATTGGTTCCTATTTAAATCAGATCGGCCCGAGGGAGGACCATAAGATCCTCCCCTACCTCTATTACTACCCCGCCGGGGCGGGCCATAGACTTGTGCCAACATCACCTTTGTTTTCAAATCTTTCGATTTCTTTTCCTCCTGGCCCTTTGCTTCTTGCTCCTGACGCTCATAATACTGGGCGATAGTCAGGAGGGCCGTCGGTGTAGCGGAGGACCAAGAACTCTCACTCGCTTTTAAACGGGCCGCAACTGCCGGCAGCAGATTAGCCACATATTTATCCGCAAAAAGGTGGCGGCCCGTATCGTCAGTAAGCGACTGGCCACTAAAATCATGAAACGTCTCCTCAAAGCGCGTAAAGAAGTCCGCAACTGACTCGTCAGCTTTCTGTTTACATGCAGCTAACATATTCCAATCAATCTTTTTAGGGGAATAATTGTCTTCAGCTTAGCCACAATAGCAGCAGGAAGATCTAAAATAATCTGGGGCGGTTTCTGCGCGGGCTTCCGTTCCCTATCCTCATCCTCAAGGTCAGACCACCGGGCCTTAAAGGCAACTGTATCATCTACTTTTCGGACAGATCGCCACATATCCGGTGGTAGAATAAGGCCAAAGAACAAATCGATATCTGCTAAAGTCATAACGCAAGAATTCAAGGCCCCCTCGACTTCTTCGTAGAAGGCCGCTGGATTCTTGCGGGGATCAGGCAGCGCATTCTTTAATGCCATCACATCAGCTCTATGCCACGGAGTATAAACCCAATTATACACAAAATATCCCTTAGCATCGGCGGAGGTAATGTCCGAGCTAGTCCCCGCTCCTTTAGGAGGAACATACAAAGGCGCCGCCTCGCGCATTGGCTTAGCATGCACTAGATCGCTCTTATCTGATTGAGAGGTGGATGAGTGGCCTTCTGTGGTACACGAATCCGACTGCGTCTCCTCCCCTGCTCGTTGGCGCGCTTTTTCTCTATGGGCCAGCACCGCGTCCCGCAAGGCGAATAGCCGCCGAGCCGTATCAGGAGCCTTAAAGGGAGAAAAAACACCATCATGCAATGCTTTAGCATCCGATGTCACTTCTTCAGGCTCAAAGACACCAGAATATTTCCGAAAAGCAGCAATCACTTCCTCAGCGAAATGACTCAAAAAATACAATCTTTCTCTATCCTGCCACGACCCCCAAGTATGGAACAATTCATCCACGGACACCTTACCCTTAAGTGCACGGAAAGAAATTTGCCGAAGCTCAGCCATATGCTCAGCCGATAACATGGACCGCGTATCTACCTTACCCGTACCCGGGACGGAATCTTGTGGCCTCGGAGCAGATGCGCCAACATAAGGGGGCGGAGAGCGATCTAGTAAATAAAAATCATCATCAAGATTATTAAGGACAGGATAGAGTGGCTGCCGAACAGCATATTGACCCGAAACTTGCAGCCTACGCTCTTTCTCTTGTCTCTCTGTCTGTTCTCTGTCTTCCCGACGCTTCGCTTCCTGGGCTCGCACATGATCATTCTTCCGTTGTTCCTTATCAAACAGCGCTTTCTCACGCTTCTCTCGCTCACGCACCTCCTTCACCCACAACCGCACACACTCAAACATATCCTGACGAGCACGCCGCTTGCACATACACTGTTCCACATACTCAATCTTACGTATATCAAACGATCCATACAAAGGCCATCGCAACTCAGGATCTTTTTTTGTATATTTCCTCCATACTGTGCTGTACATTATGGAAGAAAGACCATGCTTCACATACATATCCCTATTAGGAGTCCCCTCTGGGGGAGCTGGAGCAGATTCCTCGAGGTTCAACCGGTTTCCGAAACAGCAACACCACTTACGGAGTGCGCTGAAAGCAGGCATGCTCAGAAATAATGCAAAATATGCAGTATTATAGAAAAATGGCACTTAATCGTTGCGCCGTTCAAAGTTACACAGCTCCGGAGAAATCTCTCCACATTACCTGCCTATATGTGTTGCAACGCATATATTTTCACAAAGACAAATACAAAATATGACTAGTCATCACAAATCAAACTCAAATAGCCGGACCAGGCTTCAAAAACTCGGAGCAAGTACCGTACACCGGTTCTTACCAATCAAGAGTCCAGATTCCAACTGCCAAGCTCCACAATCGCCCAAACGGCTTTCACGGCAGGACCGACAGAAGAGGTCTCAGTCGGGGACCGGCGCCACCCAGACGGTCAGCTCGGAAGGGAAGGAAGAAAAACCTCGGGATGCCAGGGCTAAGACGCCGCGGGCAGTGATCACGTCCCCGGTCAAATTCCTCACCTTCGTCGCGACCAGTCCTTCGAGCATCCGAGTCGCCGATGAGCCCCACGTGACGGGCGCCAATTGATGAATACAGGCCCCAGCTAGGCCCGCAGGACACAAGGGTTCGCTCTCCTGTATGGAATCTATAAGGAAGTTGGCACGGAAACTGCAAAGTACAAAGACAGCATTTATTAACCCTTAAGGGTGGTCCTACAATCCACACAACACTCTTCAGTATTGCATAGAGTAGCACAAAGAACTTGCGTACACGGTCCCCTTTTATACACAACAGAGGGGCTCATAAGTGGGTGGATACAACATGAAGCTGAAGAACATTACCATTTATGGTCATTTTCGATACTGAATCAATATGTGGGCGGAGCTAACACACTCCTTGAGCCCGCGAAAACATGGTCAAGCAGGACTAACTGATAACAGATGTGGTCAAGTCTGGGCATGTGCCAGATGGACAAAGGAGCTATTTATAGACTGTTACTAGGCAGATTACAAGAGCAACTAACACAGAGGTTGGACTCTTCTCGTGGGGAACACGTGGAAGCATAACAATACAAAATGGAGTCCGAACTTCGGTCAACATAACAGAGAAAACATGATCTATAAGAGGGGAATTAATGTCTTTAGTAAATGCTTAATCACATCGTTGTTTCAATTTACAACACTAGCACCACACTCTTTAGCATATGTCGGCTTAGGGGTGATACTCCTCGCACACGTCGCCCGACAGCACAACCTCAACATAATTTCCTACGCCGACGACACTCAACTGATCCTCTCCCTCACCAAGGACCCCATCACCGCCAAATCCAACCTTCACGAAGGAATGAAGGCCTTCGCGGACTGGATGAGGATCAGTCGACTGATGCTGAACACGGACAAGACGGAGGTCCTCATCTTTGACTCCAACCCTTCAGCCTGAGATGACTCCTGGTGGCCGACGGCACTGGGAGCACCCCCGACACCCACCGACCATGCACGCAACCTGGGAATCATCCTCGACTCAACGCGCTCCATGACCAATCAAATCAACGCCGTCTCCTCCTCCTGCTTCAACACCTTTCACATGCTCCGCAAGATCTACAGGTGGATCCCGACAGACACAAGAAGAACAGTCACCCAGGTGCTCGTCAGCAGCAGACTCGACTACGGAAACGCCCTCTACGCGGGAGCTCCGTCCAAGCTCATCAAACATCTGCAACGCATCCGAAATGCCCCTGCATGACTGATCCTCGACATACCACGCCACAGACACATCACCCCCCACCTGAGAAACCTGCACTGGTTCCCCATCAACAAGAGGATATCCTTCAAGCTCCTTATCCACGCACACAAGGCACTCCACAAGACCGGCCCAGCCTTCCTCAACGGACGACTCTCCTTCTACATCCTCAGCCGCCAGCTCCGCTCCACCGACCTCGCACTTGCTACCGTCCCTCGCATCCATAGAACAACCACCGGCGGAAGATCCTTCTCCCACCTCGCCGCCAAGACATGGAACACCCTCCCACTGAGCCTACGGCAGACCCAAGACCTGCTTCAGGAGGCTACTCAAGACCTGGCTGTTTGACCAGTAGCGCCCCCCCTCCCAGCGCCTTGATACCCTCACGGGTATGTAGTGTGCTCTACAAATGATTGATTGATTGATACTCAGTATTATTTTAATAGGATTGTGATCACCATGGACGGTTGGGATGACCTCAGCTTTCGGCAAGAAATCTTCAAGTGTGGGGGAGATAAAAATAATAGATAGTGGAAGCACTGCCCCTACCTCTAAATGTTGGCTCAGGGTTGTTATTGCTATGGTTATTGCATCAATTTCCATTACATTGATTAAGTTATTGTTACGCCGATGATCTGATAATTCTACCCCCCTGTTACACGGGAGCGCCTTGGAAATAAAGTCTATACCTAGGATATTTGCCCTGGGGATCTTAGCATTAAAATCTCCCCCCAAACAGATTCCTGCTAAATTGTCAAAGCCTTTATGAAGTTTTTTTATTTTTTTATTTGGAAATCAGGCACAGTTATATAAACATTATATACAGATGTTACATTGTTATATTGTTTTAGCAGCAACAGCAATGGCCACAGTAAAAAAAAAAAAAACATTCCCGTTTTAAGATTCTGATATTCACAAATTAGCAATTTACAGATATTTACATATTGACATTTCCTTGCTACTTACAATCAGCAGTGGTGAGCTCCCTGCCTTAATGGCAAACAGCACTAAAATACATATTGCTTCTTATTAACAAATATCTATATTTAACCAATGTCTTGCCTGGGATACTTTCCCATCCATGCTATTAAAGGTTCCCAGATACTGAAGCTTTTTCTCATGATCTTTAAACCTTTACATTTATATAAAGAGATTTCTTGGCGGCCAATGTATATTAGCCTATATAGCCACTGATGAAATGTAGTGGGCTCCCGGTCTTTCCATACTGTGAAGATCATCAGGCATGCGACTGCTATTGTTAAAAACACAAAATCCCTCTGTAATACATCTAGCTGCGCCCGGTTGTCAAATCCCAGTAACATCATGGTTGAAGTAATTGTTATCTTTTTATCAAATGACTGAAACCAAAAAGTCTCTATTTCCTTTTTTAACATATCCAGCTTTCCACAAGAATAAAACATATGTATACTGTCTGCGGGACCAGTGAGACATCTCGGACATTCGTCCGTCTGCCTCTTTCCCCACCCAAAGAGTTTAGCTGGTGTATAGTAAAGATTCTATACAGTTTTATATCGTTGAGCTTTAAGGTTAGCTGAGATAAAAACTTTACCCCCGATCTCCAACACCGTATCGATATCCACCTCCCCATCACCGAGCTTATCCATCCATTTTGATTCTATTGTATCTATATCATCTGGGACATTCCTCAACAGTTCTTGATACAAATCCTTAATTTTCTTATCTGAACTACTCATAATCCGCAGAATTGGAATCGGCTTCAACTTGATAAGATCCTTAGAGACTCCTCTTATACAATTCCGCACTTGCACATATTTAAAACAAGAATCACCTCGTAAACCAAACCTTTGAGCTAATTCTACAAAACCAACCAATTCCTGAATGAAAAATAAATCTGCCACTGAGACAATCCCCACCTGCTCCCATTTCTTAGCCATAGCATCGTATACTATTGGTGGCAATCCGATTGCCAAAGTGAGGTATCCTTCTTATACCTATTAATTTTGCAAACTTTCTCCACCCTTTTCCAAACCTTCAACGCACTCTCAATGCACTTATAATAGTTCAGATTCCTCTGTCTTTGAAATAGTCCTGCTGCAGCTTCGCCTATAGCCAGCTGATAGATAGAAGGTAACGGCGGGCTACCCTCCCTTCCGTATTCAAAAAAATGAAAGATATCTAACTGTAGTAAAGGAGTAGGCCAGTAGTATACCTGTAAATTGGGGCCTTTTTGAAGTTGTAATGTAAAAATAAAATAGAACAAATTAATAAAATTTATGTTCGGTAGGGTTTGGAAATCATTATTATAAAAATTAAGTAGGCAAATAGATACGCCCCTTTTATAGATTAGCACCTGAAATGTGTCAGTTTTAGTGTCTAGGGCCTTTACGCTACCTCCAGCAGAGATGTTAACCCAAATTAAAAGCCTAATGTGCCTTTAGTAGTGATCTAACCATAGATGGATTTCGAAAATTGATCACTACGCAGTCCCCCTCCATGTTCTTTGATGATGCCCCCACCCACCCTACTCTTCGTACCATGATGATGTCATTCATATTTGATACCTTAAAGCCTCTATGTTTAGCTAACCAGTCAGTGCTCTTATTACGCAGTTGATCCCACGTTTCTTCTTGGTTTTGCTTGAGGGTGGGTACCCCTGCTAATACCAATACATAGGGACACGCTGTTGGTGGTAGACTCAAGACCTCCCTACTAGGCTCGAGAGTTCTCGTTGGATGAGGCACACCCTCCCTCAATCAGCCTAACCTAGGGTTTACACTAACTGGATTATTCACACATTCATGATGGGGGGTAGGGGGCATATGCGGAACAGTGCCAGACATACCTCTGACACCCCCAAGATGGAGGGATTTTCGGGAACTGCAGTATATTTCGATAGAAAACACTCCTTAACTTTGCTACATGTTCCACAAGAATCAATAGGTAGAATTTATATTGATAAAATAGACTGTATATTGGAATTAAAGTTGGGTGCAGCATCAGTCAGCGAGATTGAATCCTCCCCTAATATCAACAGGCTCAATAGTTTTTGTTGTAGGCTTAATTTGCTCACAAGATTGTCTAAGCGATCTAATTGTTCCCATAAGCACGTAAACTTTTTAGCTATTAGATCTTTAATACGTTCAAAAACAGTGTCTACAACAGAGTTAATAAAAGTGTCTCCAGATCCGCTATGATCAAAGGTGGAAAAAGCGGAAACGGACTCAGTCTGAGTGCTAGTAGGACAACACAGTTCTTTGTTTAATTCAGTCTCTGCAATAACAGCATTCTGTGTGGGCAATCTGGGCTGTATCCACGAGCTCATAACATTGCAAGAAGAACTGGAAAGAGTGGATTGTTTCATTTTGGAGCAAACAAGCTTTCCAAGCTTCCTTTTACGTTTGGCCCATAGAGCAATGACAGATGTTGGCGAGCCCATATTTAGCAGTGGCTCAGCAGTATTGTCTCCCTTACAGTTCTCAATACGGAGATCCACATTATCGTGAGTAGGTCCAGTAGGTAATAAGGCGCTTGGTGTAATTGCTGATGCACTACAGGATATGGAGGGAAAAACAGAATCAGCTGGGGCAGCCCCTGACATGTGACCAGTCTGTTGAGTCTCGAATCCCAGGGATAGGCACCTCTCAGTTAGTTTATCTCATTAGAAACTACACCAACCGCCCTTTCCCGCATGCTGTCAATACTAGTGGTGACAGGCCGCAGAGGCATTGCCCATAAGCTTCCCCATAATGGGTACTAAAAATACTTGAATGTAAATTTTTGCTTATATGGGCCCTCACCTCAGGTATTTTAATAGTTGATAAATGTAAGAGGGGTGGCCCAGCCCTGCCTCTTCCTGGTGCTGTCGGGCGCAGCCAGGCACGGCCTGGGCACGCCCGCGCGAGACCCGCACTGCAGGAGCCCTGGAATGGTTTTATGCACCTCCGGGGGCTGGCAAGTCATGTGGGCGCCTCTTGGTGCTGAGACCGTTGGGGGGTGTAGTCTCCGTGCTGAGGTACAGGAAAGTGCAGTGTGCAGTGTGCTGGAAAAGGCTCCTGCGCTGCGGGAGCCCTGGGATGGTTTTATGCACCTCCGGGCGCTGGCAAGTCACGTAGGCGCCTCCTGGCACTGAGACCGCTGGGGGTTGTGGTCCCCATGCTGCGGTGCAGGAAAGTGCTGCGTGCGGTGTGCTGGAACAGGCTCCAATGCTTATACGAGACCGCAGACAATCACAGAACATCTTTCTGACAATGATAATAACTCCCTACTAGGTTCTTACAAACCCATTCCCGTGAACCCGGACCCTACTGAGTTTACTATCCGGACCATCTCCTCTAACCCTCTCAGAGAACGTAGTCTGAACCTTAGAACCCTGAACAGGTGTAATCTTCTACAGGTCCCAACTACTTATCATGAGACACTAACAACCAAATCTCATATCAAGTCCATGCTTCTCAATAGCAGAGCTGTAGTGTAGTTCCTATTTCCCTTATAGGCTCTGCGCATTGGAATAATATACACTATAGTTTTCACATAGGACTAAGGTCAGTATGCTCCTATCGAGTACATTAAACTTAATTACTTTGTGTGACAGCTAACTCAGAGGTCACTAGAAACTTCTCGAATGAACAAGAAGGTATTCGTTTCTGACAACCGCATAAACATGACAACTTTGTTTCCCTTAGAATCGGAACGCGTCTCAGAATCGTGAAAACAATAGATAACAATTTCACTCAGTCAATCATGCATGCTTAGTTTCTCCAGAGTTACGCAGAAATAGATAGATGGGCGTTTCAATAAAAGGTTTTATTGAACAGTCTTGTTTCTCGTGTAAGAGATATGAGCTGTTACGATCATTAGACAGAAAGCAAGATATAATAGGCACAGCGTAAGCAGTAAGAAGAATTAATACTGCAATAGCATTGTCTTTTAGCTATGACGTATATTCATATATACATACATAAATAACACAGGCTAAAAAGTGAATACTCGTCTGATGCTTCTAAATAGTCCGACCCTCGTGTACCTAACCTAAGTGTAGTGCGAGGTAAGAAGTAGGTGCTGTTTTCTAGAGTATGGTATATACTAAGTTTAGTATGCCAAGAGTCCCTCTAGGTTCTAGTCGGCTCCATACCTTTAGAATGAGCGAGGTGTGAATCTCTATCCTGGTCTCAAACTCTAACACCCCGCGAAGGGAGTCAGAACACTGGAAGCTGGATTCTCTGCAAGCAGGGATGACAGCGTCTGGTCAGTGCGTCAGGCCGGGATATGATCTCTTCCGAACTTGCCGTGGCGAACCGTGCAGTGAAGTCGTGCTGAGTCGTGACGTGGTTTGCCATGGTAAGGGAAGGCATATTTATACCTTGATGGTGCTTAGGAATGCTAGCATTGACGTAAAGTCGAGCAGAGGAAGACGTCATGGATGAACCCCTAAGGAATAGTAGTTCATGCATAATAGATGAGTTCTTGGAGAAATCAATAATCCTAGCAAGGTTAAGTCCCGTTCGGCTTAAGGATCTGGTTTCTAAGAACTCGTTGTGACGTGGGATGGACGGATGTAGGTGACCATGCCTGTATTTGGTTAGCATGACTAATGCCTAAATAAGGTCTGGGATTCTATGCCTAAATAAGGGTAAAGCGTGTTGCGTATAAATAATGACATTATTCAGGGAAACCTATATACGGGTATCTAAATCGAAACACAACACCCACTCCAATGACTACAGATCGATATTACTATATGCTAAACGTGCTAAACACATAAAATTGAGTATCACATGTTCAATAAACCATTTGTAAAAGCATACTAAAAAGTCTTTGTTAAAGGTTGGCTACACATAAAATGCAGGTGCTGTACATATTAAAGCAATGTTGCATTCTAAGTATATATTTACAGTTAATGCTAAGAAAATGAACAGAAATATATACACATATGTTATGAAATGGTCCAGGTTTATAGAAAGGAAAAAAGTTGAGAGCCATTTCATGTCATGATTACATAAATGTGGAAAAAGGCGACAATGTGTCCCTGAAAGTGTTTCAAAGAAGTCTGTTCTCTATGAATAGTTCTACTGTAAGCAGAGCTTTTAGCCATTAAAAAAGTCAATAAGTGTGATCTTAGGAAAGTTCCAAATTTAGGCTTTTTGTTTAGAAAAAATGAAGGCCGAATTCATAGATTACATGTTACACTGTGAGCCAAATTCAAAAGTTATTTGAAGATGCTGGGGAAAACATGAAATCCTCTAATCCTGTAGACAAAAAATCGTCTATTGTTGTCGGTGATAGGTCAATTACTTTGTTTAGAAGACTAACTGCACATAGATGTGATGCATCATCAGTAGCAGTGTTCGATGATACCTGTGTGCCTGTGGATCCATCTCATACCTCAGCAGTAGCATGTTGCGTCTGTGAGATCTCAACGAATGCTGTCATCAGGATCGGTAGCCGCTGGAGACAACACAGAGCATGGGCCTTTATCGGGTCCAGCAGAGTATCGATATCCATTGGCATGACTGATGGGAGTGTTAAACAGTTGTCTAGCACGCATTCTTCACCGCAAAGCAGGCAGCGTAGAACAGGTAAGATGCAATCTTGCCAGATTGGTCTGAACGACAGAAACCATGTGGTATTTAGTTCTCATAGAGAGGTAAACCCAATAGTTGCACTATGCGTTCACAACACTTCCTTTCCAGGAGAGCAAGCTCCAAGGTGCCGGGAGTGACGCTGGTGGATTGGCTTGCCATAGTGCAGCAGTAGGAATAAAAATAGGATTCCTGCGACAATTGCTAGAATTAGCAGCAGACCACCAAACACCGAGCGCACGAAGTTTGGAATGATTCCGAGGACTGCTTGAAAAGGTGTTAACAGTCCCGAACATGCGGTCTTAAATACATGCACAATACTGCTCGAATCAGACATGTTTAAGATACGTCCCAACATTTCTGTGAAATGTGTAGGGCAATTTGTCCTTAACAGAGCCTGTATCTCAGCCGAAGTCCTTGCGACTAGTAGATCATAGGTTTCTTTGGCCGAGGTCAAAGGCACTGTTTGTTGTAAAAGTATGGCTTTTATTCTGCTTTAGGTATCAATTTGTATAGAAGAGATGTTCAGTGAAGGCCATAAAGGCAACTCCCTGACTGTGTCTATTTGGGGGAACAAGACTTGCATACAGTAAGTGACCCTGGAAGTAACCGTTACTAGATATGGGATACCTGGCAACATGTCACAAAAGCTCTGATCATTCAACATGAGGTAACTCCCATTTGAAAGTTGTCCAAACGTTGGATTAATCACAGCAGCTGGTGAACCTTGCAGGTGGCAGGATAGATTTCCCAAGGAACCGCTACAGGCCCTGTGTAAACTAATATCCTGACATATGAGTGAACTGCTCAGTGCATTTTCACAGTGTGTACCGCTAATAAATACTTCACGCCCCCCACTCCAACATCTGTGTGTGTAAGGTAAATCGCAGGATGTCCTGATGTATTTTTTACCCAACCTTTCATATTTGCCTACTGGCATGTGTTTAAGGCAATACTGAAAATAGAAAGTTGTAACAGGCAGAGTTATTTTGCCATGCATGATCCATTCAGTAACTGTTTTTTCTGCTACCGTAAATGACAATTTTTCCAGTCTTTCATTGCTCAGCACTGTATACTTCGCTCCCCCTTGTGCCAGTTCGATCTGTTTATCCATAGCATTGTTGCTTAGTCCTGCATTTCTTACTGTTGGATTCTCAATGGTGATGAGTCTTTCAGTTTGAACCTCTTGGATAGTAGCTAGAGGAGCGTGTCTGCTAATTGGTCGGAGTCCACATGGCATACTGTTTAGTATCGGCCACATAGTGTGGTTTGATGAGGTCGATGGACACAAATCTTTTCTCCTTTTTACCAGCAAGGGGCGGCAGAAGTACTGTTCTTGATCCGTGGATTGCTAGGACAGGTACCAGTTGTCTGTAAGAAGGCCCAAATTCCTTCTTGTCCACGATCTTTTCTCTGACTAGATTCCAAAGCTTAGGGATCCAGACAGGCCTTGCTGGGACGGCTGGATTATCCCCAGTGGTGGTTGGCTTCAGGAAAACGTTGCTTTGTTTCGATCTTAGTTCATTTAAGTCTTGTAAAACAGCCAAACAATCTTTGATATCAAATGGTTAATTTTCCACCACTGTGCCTTTACATTCGAGATCAGGAACCCACATTCTTGTCCCAAATAGGACCTCATATGGAGTGACCCCTCCTAGAGAACTTCTTGGCAAATTGTTTAATGAGCGTTGGACCCCATAAAGATGTTTGACCTACCCACCACCTGAACCTAATGCCCTAGCTGTTATAGACCGCTTTATGTCCCGGTTTTTCCTTTCCACAACCGAATTTCCCTCAGGATGGAATGGAGAGGAGTACCGCAATGCAATGCCCAAACTGGCCATGGCTTCTTTGTAAGCCCGAGAGCTAAACCCAGGGCCCTGGGCAGAATGTAGTGTGCCAATTGCGTATGTGCCGATAAAGACTTGCAAATCTTTTATAACAGTTCGAGCGTCAGCCGAGCGCTGAGGCCACATCCATAGGAACCTTGAGCACGAATCCACTGCGACCATGATATATTTATAGTTACCATCCCTTTGCAAGGGACCGCAGTGATCCAGGTAAACACACGCAAATGGTTTATCTGAGATTAACAGGGATGTCTGCGCAGGACGTTTCACTGTCATACTTTCATCTTCTGGCATATTTCACATTCCAAAACATAGTTTTTGGTCTGTTTCCTAATGCCAGGCCACCAATATATCTGTTTTAATAACGATACTGTGGCGGAAACACCTGCATGGGCAGAGGCTATCCCCTCATGTGCTGCTAGGATTAGTCCTAACCTACATTCCATGTTTGGAATTACCCTATCCCCCACTCCAGGGATTCAAGCAAACGGAACGTTGTTTGCATCAATTATATACCAGTATTTGAGTGGAAACTTTTTAGGTAATGCTGCACCACTGCCTTTGCTTGAAGCATTGACAGTCAACAATATCTCACTGTCTATTCTCGTTTTTGAACGAGTGATCGCAGCTACGGAAGCCGTTTGCACAGCCCCCTTTGCGGCTTCTTCAGCCAAGGAATTGGCTGCAATGTGAACGCCATCACATTGATGACTCAGCGTGTGCATCACGTGAGTGTTTTGTAGTCCATTTCGCAACTGAACTACTTGTTCCTAAAGCGTTTTATGCTTGATTGTGCCACCTTTTGCATCTTTGAAACCATTTTGAAGCCAATTCTGTAAATATTCATTATATGATTAAACACAGTAAAAAGAATCGCACACTATAAGTGTGGGGAAATCGCGATCAGTATTTTCAAGTGCCAATTTGAATGCATGTAGTTCAGCTTGCTGAGCTGTACAATCTCCTAGAGATTGTGTTTTAGTGACCATCGGTCGGAATTTACCATTGCGCATACGACCTTTAACGATCAGGCAGGCTGCACTGTAAGCTTGCTTACTTTCCGTAGCGGGTTGTGCTGATCCGTCAGTATAAATTATGAATTCATACTGGTCAAAAGGGAGAATCTCAATAGGCAGAGGACATTTGTGTTCGTATTGCAGGAATGCTTCTGTTTTTAAATAAGGATCAAAACCACCCGCCCGAAGCCCCAAGACAAAAGTAGCCAACAAGTAATCAGTACTTTACCAATGGGCCACCACCCGTGTGGTAACTGTAGTCTGTGCCAACTCACTACAACCACTAAAAGGGTCACTTTCAATACAGGAAAATCATTGGATTTGCAAAAATTCACCACTTGCAACACTATAGGAGTTGTGTATCTGATTAAGTGCCACTGTGACCTACAATATGTGGGTATGACCACCAGGAAGGTGAGCACAAGAATCTGCGAACATCGGAGCAACATCCGATGCCACAGAGCAAGTACCAGAATGACGACACACTTCAATGAGAAACAACGCACCCCAAATGACATGCAGTGGGTAGTGTTGGAACACATAAAACCCTGTGAGAATTTAGAACAGATGCTACTAGAGAAGGAGCAAAGATGGGTCTTCAAATTACGCACAGATATTAGAGGCTTGAACGAGAATATACCATGGGGCCAATTCACTAGATAAATGAACCCCGATATCTGAAATCTTAAACTGTTGCTACCAAAGAAATATCCTTTTGAAACCTGATCTAATAACAATAACTTTCACCAAGTAAGCGGACAATCGTAGGACAGTTGCGCAAAATGACACCTACTTATAAAATCGCTAACCTACTTAACAGCCGCTTATTTTTTAAAATTATGTCTTTTTGATTAACCAAAAGGAAGTATGAGAACCATCCCCAGGCCGCCTTTTGTTTTGTGACTACTCTATAATGGCTACTAACTTGGAGATTCATTTTATCCCTTGGATTAGGGTTTGAAACTGTCCCCAACCTTTTGAAAAAACCCTATCTGGCATGTTTTTAACGGCATGTCATGTGAAAATTAAAATCAAGAATGAAGGCACTGAAATTTTTTACCCCGTGTTGTGAATAAATTGAAGGCAGTACGACAAACATCCCTAGTCTGTCTTTTCTGTTTATTGGCTTTTTTGACCATTCCATTATGGCCACCATTTATGAGCCTCTCATTGTCCCTTAGACCAGGGTTCGATACTGACCCCAACCTATTTTGACAAAATACCTGGCATCCTCCTATATTCATACGAGGGACTCCTGCACACAAATAAGTAATTTAAACTTTCAAAAGTCACCCCCTTTTTTCAAAAAATACAAACAATATGGTGGACCGTTTTCACCACAAAACAAGACTGCGCGTTACACGCTCTAGTCTCTGACAGCACGAGGACATGACTCTGCTGTGTTTTTTAGACTACTTATACCGGTAACGAGGCACAGACACGCTGAGATGCAGTCTGATTGGAAATGAATAGGTCGTGATGACGAAGGGTTGCTGAGCACAGTAAGACTTTTTTCTCCCTACAGGAATCTACATAACCTTGATTTCACTGCATTTCTTATTGCTTTTTTCAAACCAGTTAGAGGAAGGCACAAGAGATGAATGGCCTAAAAGAAATCCTTATAATCTCATTACTTTGTGTACTCTTATTATACTATAGGGTTTCTACAGGCCCCTCCACCCAGACAGACCATGAGGCGTATTTTTGCCACAAAACAAGTATGTTTCAAAAAGAAATTGATTTTATGTTACATGTTGTGTGCATCCTGTTTTGTCCTTGACCAAGAGTGTTTTTAATTATGTCTTTTCAAGCTTGCTTGCTCACAATTGAGATATCGAGTGTGGTATATTAACCCACACAGGATCTGAGCACTAATTAAGTTTACTCTCAAGGGCACTTACACCATATTATGAAGTACCTTCTTTTACGCGCAGCGTAACGCCTTAACCTGCCCACAAGAGCGGTGGGCAGGCGGTATCTATTAATTTGCATTTTGCTTTTTCTTCCCCATGACAGATACTACGTGTTCAGAATCAACCGTATGTATATTTTTTTCCCAATGCTCACACAATAGGTGTGCATTCATAATTTATATTTCACTTTATTATAGGTCCTGCACAGAGTGGTACACAAAGGGCTGGTCCCTTTGTCGTCCTGAAGAAGAGGTTTAGGGGATACCTTGAAACATGTTGACACAATTCTAGGGATTGTAATTACATAACAGTTACTTTTCCCTTTTATTAACCCCTTTTTATCCCTACCAACTAGGAGCAGGAATAAAACAGCTCACTAGTTAGGTAATTTTTAAACATCACTTACACCACTCCCCCTACACTGCGCTACACATATCCTCACAAAGTAAGTGCTCCTACGTAACTCCGCAAGTCGGAGCACGCCCCAAGCAGTAGATGATTGGGATGGCCCCAATGATGAAGCATGTCACCTAGGGGAAACCCTGGGTGAGTGAGGGGAATCAAGAAAAGAAATGTTTATTTTCTATCAGTAGACTACACTACACATATCCTCACAAAGTAAGTGCTCCTATGTAACTCCACAAGTCGCAGCACACCCCAAGCAGTAGATGATTGGGATGGCCCCAATGATGAAGCATGTCACCTAGGGGCAACCCTGGGTGGGTGAGGGGACTCAAGAAAAGAAATGTTTCTTTTCTATCAGTAGAGGTGGTCTTTCACCCAATTGGTGAATCCCCTGTTTTTCTTGGCTAGGTTCTTTTGATCCGTCATCTACGGATTCTTTTTGCTGTACTCTGATCACACAGGAGGGTGAACCTAGCCCAATCCTCCTCCTCCTCCCCCTAATTTTGATTGATATTTAACAGTGCAAGCTGTGGGAGTTTTCCTCAAAACCCTTTTACACTTGTACAACTGGACGACACACACATATAACACCATGGCAGAAATAACTGGCCTGACATTCATTGAGGGGAAGTGGAAAGGATGAGTTGACAGAACTCAAAAAAAATTAGGTATAAACGATCATCCATGGAGTCATGATGACCGAATACCTAAGGATAAATGCAGCGCCAAGGGGACTGATTGTGCGTAATGAGCCATTTATTTTCTAACAAGATAAGGCTTTCAAAAGATATTGGTTGCTAATCTCTTGGCATTGCACAAGAGATTGGCTAGTTCTCATTATAAAAACCGCAACACACCTTTCACAAGAAATGAAGGAAGAAATACACACCTTATAGGTTAAACTTAAGACTTTGCAGACACCAGCAGAATTGAAAAAACAAGACCATGACAGAATTTGAGATGACACTGAAAGAGACCAAATCTCAAAAGTTTAAGAAAAATTGTAAAAACTTCAGCCACGAGAAGGCCTACCCTTACATCAGGAATGACTAGCACTTGTCGGGGAGGAATCCGGGATACAACATGGGCACAGATGAGTCGGACACTAGCTCAAATGGCTCTGACAGTAGTTCTGGACAAAGAAACAACTCAAGAGGCCGCTGCAATTTCAGAGGAAGGATGAGAAACAGAGGAGGTCAAGGAGGCTACGGTTGGCCCCTTATCAACCACCACCTTTCACTGCTCCACCTTTCTTCTTTGGCCCTCCACAATACCAACCACAACCATATTCCTACTGGGAGTCAGCCCCCCAAGCAGAATATTCACCGGCTCCTTTTTTAGGACAAGGCAGAGGGGCTCAAAGAGGCAAGATGAAAAGAGGGCAACAGGTGCAATGGGCACAACCACTGGAGTCAGCACGGAGTCACACGAGGAGTATGGGCCCACCGACTCTACCGAGCACCAGCAGCAACGGGGAGAAACAAAGAAGAATTTTCACGTCGTTGTTTAAGGTTCTTTTGATTTTTATTCACGATGTGCTCTTGATACAAAACCGGACAGCCAACGCGTTTCGCCCAGAGAAGGGCTTCTTCAGGGCAAGTTAAGTAAAGAGTCAGCGCCTCAATCCGAAGTAACCGTAAAGGCTGGCATAATGATGTCTTCACCATGTGGGCACTCCCTGACAAATTTCGGTGGCCAGTCTTTTTCTGCTAGAAGTATATCATAACCCCTTGAAAGTTTCTCCCAAAAGAGTGCGTTCACTTTTCTTGGTATGTCTCCCTCCATCCGGAGTGTTGTTTCATGTAACTTTTGTGGAGAACTAACCCTGGTGTCTACAGTTTCAACTGTTATGTACTCGTTAAAGTCCACTGTCTCCAGAAGTTCCTTCAGGTTCTGGCGAGCTATTGTTACTTCTGCTGCACTGTCCAGCATTGTCTGAGCCTATTCTCTGCTCTTGAGTTGTGTCCTCAGGATTTTCGGCATGTCTGATCTTCAGACCTGCTACCTTTTTCTTAGTGAATCGAGGCTTTGGTTTGTTTTTCTGAACGTGTTGATCGTCTCTGGACATCACGCGTTCTTCTTTGTGATCTGACCGTCCTCTTCTTTCGGATGTCTGTGAAGATGTCTGAAAGGTACGAGAGGAACATGTATAAGTATCTTGATACCTGTCAGGTTTTTTCTAATTATCCCTATTCCTGAAGTTATACCTCATTTCAGAATTTCAGAGGGCACCTTTTGAGGAGACCTACCTCGGGATTGAGAACGTTTGTCTTTTGAAAATTGTTTTTTTTTTCCACTACTTTTTAGAATATGTAGGATTGTTTTTAACTGAGTCTTTTTCATGACCCTCAGAAAGTTGTGGTTTAACTGGTTTACCACCTAAACTGTCTGCCTAATTCTTCATAGGATTTTTCTATTATTCTGGGTAGTTCATGTTGATGTTCTGTTACATCAAATTCCCTTAATTTCTGGCAGATCGCCACTGATGCTGCCTCCCCTTTTATATTAGATAATATTATTGTTGAGACCTGGTCGAAGTTTTTCAGTAATTTCATACTAAAGTTCAGAGCAGGCTCTGCTCCGTGTTCATTTTGAATTTGTTTCAGGACCTCAGGTATTACCGCAATAGACGGAACACCATGTGTTTTAGTATAGATGGCAGCAAAGACTGTGCCCCAAGTGGTGCAATTTTCCAGATGTGGTGTGATCCCCATTGGTAAACAGATTGTTAGGATTCTGTGTTTCTCATAAGGGCTAGTATTAGGGAATACTGCTTCGATTTGACTATTTTTTTGAGCTATATAGAATGGAATTTGTTCACGTTTTGTGGGCATTTTACCCATGACTGTGTGTAAAGTCTGTGGAGTAATTTTTAGTGTATTCCCCTGATGAGAGGTCTGATTTGGAATGGTTATTGGTGGTTGGACTGTTAAAGTCCACATCACATATTGTACTAACTGTCTGTAAATTTGTATTAACTCTTTTAGTAGAGTGAGTAATTCATCATCTGACATTATTTCAATGTCAGTATGAGGTGTGTAGCCAGCTAAAATCGTCCATGTTGCTCCTGGTCTACCTAGTGGACCGAGCCTGGTTATGTGATTGTAATGTTTTAGGGTGCCTTTAAACCAGAGCTGATGCTCCTGGTATGTGAGTGGAATTTGAATATGCTCGGGAATGTATTCCTCAGGTGGTTCATCTTCTTTGAAGAAGTGAAACATTTTTGTTACTGGATTTGATTCTGGGAATGTAATCCATGAATAGAAAACCTCTGTCTGAAAAGATTCATGTGCCTCTATCACAAAAACTGCTCTACCACCTCTTGGTGTTAGGCCCTGATTTATAAGTTTTAGAGTGATGGCTCTCCTTAAATTTGGATGGATGTTTATAACACCCTCATCGGTTTCATTTAAACCTGTAGTATTAAGGGCTGCTATGAATTGGTCAGCCGCAGCCTCTGTATTATCCCTGTTTTGGGACATTGTTTTTTGAAAAATGCAGAACAAGTTTCAAGGAAACAAAGATAAGGTGCACAATATTTTGGAACACTGTATCCTTCAACGGTGAATAAACCGAACAGCTAATACATAGGATTCTCATCCTACTCCGCTATGGCGGATATTATCCCTACCCAGTCCAGACGTCTTATGGAGTATTATCAGTAGGGGTCTCTGAGAAAAGCACAACTGAGTTACTTCAGTACCTAGCGTTAAATTAGTGCCTTATCAAACGTTGGGCGCCATGTAGTGTAGTTCCTATTTCCCTTATAGGCTCTGCGCATTGGAATAATATACACTATAGTTTTCACATAGGACTAAGGGCAGTATACTCCTATCGAGTACATTAAGCTTAGTTACTTTGTGTGCCAGCCAACTCAGAGGTCACTAGAAACTTCTCGAATGAACAAGAAGGGATTAGTTTCTGAAATCCGCATAAACATGACAACTTTGTTTCCCTTAGAATCGGAACGCATCTCAGAATCGTGGAAACAATAGATAACAATTTCACTCAGTCAACCGTGCATGCTTAGTTTCTCCAGAGTTAAACAGAAATAGATAGACGGGCGTTTCAATAAAAGGTTTTACTGAACAGTCTTGTTTCTCGTGTAAGAGATATGAGCTGTTACGATCATTAGACAGAAAACAAGATATAATACGCACAGCGTAAGCAGTAAGAAGAAATATTACTGCAATAGCATTGTCTTTTAGCTATAACGTACATTCATATATACATACATAAATAACACAGGCTAAGAAGTTAATACTCGTCTGATGCTTCTAAAAAGTCCTACCCTTGTGTACCTAACCTAAGTGTAGTGTGAGGTAAGAAGTAGGTGCTGTTTTCTATAGTATGGTATATACTAAGTTTAGCATGCCAAGAGTCCCTCTAGGTTCTAGTCGGCTCCATACCTTTAGAATGAACGAGGTGGGAATCTCTACCCGGGTCTCAAACTCTAACACCCCGCGAAGGGAGTCAGAACACTGGAAGCTGGATTCTCTGCAAGCAGGGATTACAGCGTCTGGTCAGTGCATCAGGCCGGGATGTGGTCTCTTCCAAACTTGCCGTGGCGAACCGTGCAGTCAAGTCGTGCTGAGTCGTGCCATGGTTTGCCTTGGTAAGGGAAGGCATATTTATACCTGGATGGTGCTTAGGAATGGTAGCTTTGATGTAAAGTTGGGCAGAGGAAGACGTTATGGATGAACCCCTAAGGAATAGTACATCATGCATATTAGATGAGTTCTTGGAGAAAGCAATAATCCTAGCTAGGGAAAGTCCTGTTCGACTTAAGGGCCTGGTTTCTAACAACTTGTTGTGACGTGGGATGGACGGATGTAGGTAGGTGACCATGCCTGTATTTGGTTAGCATGGCTAATGCCTAAATAAGGGCTGGGATTCTATGCCTAAATAAGGGCAAAGCGAGTTGTGCCTATATAAGAACATGATTCAGGGAAACCTATATACAGGTATCTAAATTGAAACACAACAGAGCAGCAGTTAAACATGCTGCAGGCATTGCTTATCTCATCCTTGCTTAAGACTTTGACCTCCTAATCTTAACAGAAAGCTGGCTCAATTATGGACATTCTAGTTCTACTCAGACTAGATAGACCAAGAAAAACAGGAGGCAGCGTAGCATGCATTTTCCACTCCTCTCTCACCCTGAAACAAGCACATACTTCTCCAATGCCCTCTTGTGAATATCTAGGTATTGCCATATGGAAAAACAACAAGATAGTATGCACTCTACACACTCTATACCACCTCTTGGCAACAATCCTACTTTCTTTGAACAGCTAATGGATACCATCATATGTAAATCAGACTAAAACACCAACCAGATCTTCCTCAGGGATTTCAACATTCACTGGAAAGACACTGATGACCATCTACTGAACACCTTTGAAGCCTTCCTCTTGGACCTCAATCCCACCCAATCATGTAATGGTCCTACACATAATAGAGGCTCAACCCTCGACCATATCATCTCCAAAGACAATGTCTTACAAATGGAATCCATATTCCCTTGTGACTGGTCTGATCACTATTTAGTTTCCTTCCTTATCTTGGGAAACATCCTAGTGCGATGGGGCAACCACGACAAACCAAACAATGGACCAGAGACCTGAGCAATATTAATCCTTAATGAGCTATCTTCTAGCAGCAACAGAATCTTTCAACCCCATACAAACATGGTGAATGTTAACAATCTCACAGATCACTATTTTCAATCTATGTCAGATATTCGTGACGCAGCTGCTCCGAAATAGCTAAGAAGACTCCCCTGCAAACCATCCAAACCCTGGCTCAACTGCAACCTTAATGAGGAAAGACGCAAGTTAAGATTTGCCGAGAGAACTTGGAGAATCTCTCTCTCCCTCTCTCACCTCAAGCATCTGAGGTCGATGAGAAATACCTATAATAAACACATTTGAGGATCTAAAACAGAATACTTTAAGAAAAACCTAAATGGAGCCAAAAATAGACCTAAAAAACTATTTGAACTTATAAAGCAACAAGCAACTGACAACACTAACTCCGACTCGGGAGATAAAGTATCATCACTTTGTGGAAATGACTTCTCAAACAATTTCATGGAAAAACCAAGAAGATCAAATCAGAACTACATCTCCCCTCCCAACATCCACCAAACCATTCCCTCCCCCATCTTCTTCCCATTCAACAACGGGAGAATACCCCCCAAACAAGCTCCTTCTCAAAAAACAATGCTAGCTGGAATGCTTTCAAAATTCCAGGTGGCCTCGCCATACTCAATATAATAACATCGCTAAAACCCTTCAACCATTTATTGGATCCTGTGCCAGCTAACTTACCAAAGAACCAAACTCCTCCATTCCACCACTCTGGACCAGTATTAATAATGCATCCCTATCTCAGGGCCTGATACCTGACTTTCTAAAAATAGGACAGGTCACTCATACTGAAAAAGCCTAATGCAGATCAGTCTGACCTCAACAACATCTGTCCCATTACCAACCTCCCCACACTAGCAAAGGTCCTAGAAAAATGTGTTTACCTACAACTCCGTGACTATATCAATAAGTTCCATCTTCTGGACGATTTCCAATTGGGTTTCAGAAAGGGTCATAGCACTGAAACAGCGCTAACACATATTGTTGATGATGCCCTGAGACTGCTTAATTAGAATCAATTATGCCTACTTATACTACTAGGTCTATACTCCGCATTTGACACGGTCAAACATGACAGCATGATCAGCCTTCTGGAGGCAAGGATGGTGCTATCTGGACCCGTTGCAAGCTGGTTTGCGTCATTCCTACACAACAGATCTCAAAGAATGAAAATCAAGCATACCCTCTCCAACTCCACTCCAGTCTATATCGGAGTACCTCAAGAATCCACACTCTCTCTTACGATATTCAATCTGTTTATGGAACCCCTCACGGAAATTCTAAAGCGCTCCAATATTCTTTATCATATGTATGCATGTATGCTGACAACACTCAATTATACTTGAAAATCTCATCCCCTAAAGATGTCAAGACTCTCAACCACACCCTGCTGCAAACCCAGCATTAGCTAACCCACAACCACCTCATGCTCAAAGCCCTCAAAGCGGAATTCTTCCTGATCACCCTCCACAACTGCTTTGTCCCAATACATGTATGCCTCAAACAACTTACAGCTCTCAACAGCGTCCCGACGATCATTGACTCCACGAGATTGCTTTGTATAACTCTGGACAAACATCTGAATATGCAAGATCATATCAGCACAACAACCAGGGGAGTCACCTATCAGCTGAGCACCCTAAAGAAAATCTAACCTTTCTTGTCCCCTGATGAACTTCGCATGGCAGTACAATCCCTTTTCATTTCCAGATTAGACCATGGGATTACTATTCTTGCAGGCCTGCCCAAAACAAGGTTTGCACCATTAGGAGCTGTGCTGAACTCAGCAACTAGACTAGTCTCGGGATCCAGGAAGTTTGATCATATCAGTCCAGACCTAAAACTTTTAAACTGGCTCCCGCTTGAAGCAAGGATCCAGCTGAAAATAGCCTGCAGGACTCATAAGGCTCTACTCCACAACACTCCCATTTACCTGGCCAATAAACTTGAGTGGTCAGGGGGCAGTTACTCCTTGAGAAATGCCTATTCCCTATTGCTAAAACCGTAGAAGCTTAACAAGAAGACAACATACAACCACTCTTTCTCTGGCCTAGCCTCTAGAATTTGGAACTCAGTGCCACCCACAATCAGAACCAATCCCTCGATTACTGCCTTCAAAATAGAAATGAAAAGATTTCTGATGAACAAATATCTCTATTAATAACTTTACTGACCTCAAGATGAATCTTATGTTGACAATATTTGATCGTGATTCAACATACTAAATGTATGCTCTGCAGTTCTAGCTGTTCTTCCTTATAATTATCTTTGCCATTTACTCTGAACTCAAGATGAATCATATGTTGCAATATTTGATCGTTCTTCAATGTACTAAATTTATGCTGTTCAGCTCCTGCTGTTCTCCCTTATAACAATCTTTGCCATTTACGTTGTTTGTATAACCTGTCTACGATTTGTTCAGCACTCTGTTACCTGGATGGGTCACGGCCGCCTTTATAAAACTCTTTGAATAAAATCAAATACATTCTCCTCATGTGGGTTGTACAGTGGAAAATGACATTATATTTCAAACACAAAATCGTTAATCTTAATTATACAACCTTAACATACATAGACCTCAACCTGTTGGGATCACTTTTTCGCATTGGTAACAATGTGATTTCTTTTAACCTCTATCATAAAAAAATTCTGTCTTTCAGAAAATCCTCAAAGAATGAAAAACAAGACAGGTGAGAGCTTTAGGCCTCACGAGTGTGCATGGTGTGAATGCATTGAAAGGCAGGGACACATTCACTAAGCCCTAAAGAAGGCCCCGGACCTGTATGGGCTCTTAGAGTGGGCCGAAACATGTTGGCATAAATATAGAAGGTTTAATTGAATGATTATACTCAATAAGAAACCTAAACATACCTTTTTTTATCTTTACCCCAGGTACCCTATGAATAAAGGAAACCTTTGGGTATACCTGTAGGTTTTTTTAACAGTACATTTTCACCTGGATCTCAGTTTATCCAGTTTGATTTAATTTAAGAAGTCCCATTCTATCTTTGGTTGAGTCCGCCCTGGTGGTACCATCCTTCCAGGGTGTGGATAGGTGCAGATGATGAAGCATATCATGATAAGTGAGTGAGGCGTCTACTCCAATATCTTTAGCTATCTAAGAGGTTAACAGAGGAACCCTCTTGATAAATGGTCAAGAAGCGTTCATCCCCCAGAACTCTTTAAATATTCCAGTTGCTCTTTGTGTGTGACTATTTATGCTGTGAGAATGCAACTGGTCTAATTATCACTTGCTCGCTATATTGTGGTAAAAGTATAGAGGGGCCTCTATAGCCTCAGGAGGCTATAGGAAAAATACACAAAAGAGAGGAGACTCGGAACAAGGTACTAACAAACCAGCCGACTACCACCTAAATGTTTTAGGTATGGTTTAAGGTCTCACTTTTGATGATGACGTGATATTGTCTATTTTGTCAGCACCTCCCCTGATCCCAGACACCTCCCTATCTCTCACTAACGTAAGTATTGGTGACTGAGAGTCGCTTACAGAATTAAAAAGGGCACAGTTAAAAATACAACTACATGGGCCGATCATGACCGTGTTCCTTTGGGCAAAATAGCCCCGAATGGGCTAATAGTGTCAAATCTGCCATGCATCTTCCTACATGATACCGAATTTAGATGTAGCTGGTCCCTTATAGCATGGAAATTCACAAGGGACTTGCTAGTCCTGATCATTCAGACAGCAAAGAGGCTTTCTGACACATTTCTGGTAGACACAGATGACATTAACCACATTCAAGAAAAAACTCAAAGAGAACAACAAAACTATCAATGAGCACAAGCTAAAATAAATACATTTCAGAAAGAAACGTTTAACCTTCGAGGGCACGTTTCCATATTCCAAAGTGGATTACAAGCTTCCAGCCAATGTTTCCTCTAATTATTTTTTTTGCTGTGCAGCAACGGGGTGTCTATGTGCATACTTTTCTGAGCTGTGTGCGCAACTGAGTCATAACAGGAGCCATTATGTGAGTGAGAGTGCTACCTCTAAAAACGGTGAAAGGTAACACTGCTCTTTTATTTTGGGATAAAATTGGAGGAGGTGTGCAGGGCCTAAAGTTTCTTTTAAATAAATGCTATGATGCAGCCATCATTGGCAGCATTATAGCTCTAATTTATTTTTTATGGCAGGTGCAGGGGACAATATGGACAGCAAGAGGAGAGGGAGCAAGCAAGAATACAGACAGCAGTAAGGTGCTGGCACGAACACGAAAAAGCATTTGGGGGCAGGCAAGTAAAAGCAAAGAGAGTGGGAGGAACAAGTAACAAAACTAGCTGGAGGAAAGTGGGAGAGGGCAAGCTCCAACATGGATAATGGGGACGGGGAAAGCAACAAGATGGGGGTGGGGAAAGCAACAATGCAGGCAGCAGGAGTGGGAGAAGTACATGAGGGAGCCAGATGTAAAAGACCCACTCTGTTAGAGTGCTTAAACCTATAGAAAAAAAGTAGCACCTAATAAAATGAGCAGTGGAAGGATACAAGTGGAAGGATACAAGTAATACATCAATACTCCAGGGGAGAGACAAACAAACAAAGATGAAGGAAACTTACGACAGCTGACCAATAAGATGCAAGCAAAGGTGAATGACAGTGAAGCCAACCAATGGTAAGTAATAGGTGGCCTCCAAGCCTAATGTATGTAAAACATAAGATCCTGCATGCGCTGTCCTAGGCAAAACCTAAAAAATTGGAACATTTTCCGGTGCTCATATAAAGCCCTCCAAGGTCCTTGGACCAGGTTTTCACTATACAAAATTTGGAAAGAAAATTGTTTCCTGCGTGTTAGCTTAAATGGTTCAACCCATATAAACCAAGCACACAACTCCTAGACTGCAATGGGTTTTAAATGAAAATCCAACTTTCACTATTTTAATGGTATTGAAAACGGTGGGCATTGAAGCCAGAAAGGGCTAACAAGAACAAGGGCCAGATACGCAAAGGCATTTTGCATTCACAAAAGGTCTGATTTGCAATATTGGACTGTCTGCGACCTTAAAAAATACCTTTTGGTATGTAGCAAATCCAGATTGCAGTACAGTAACACGTTATCAAATCGGAATTTGGGTTTGCGACTAAATACCGATTCACTATTTGTAAGTGGTATGTTTAGGGCATCCCTTCCAAATACCAATTTCAAATTGGATGTAATAATTTTTTGCAGCAGAAATCAGGTTCAAAACATTATTATTTTACTGAGTACACAAATGTCACTATAACCCTTTCTGAATATTGACAAGATCTTTTCTTAGAAACACAGTGGTCCTCTCCATATTCTTGAAAACATTTTACTTGAACTTTTCTTTTATTATGTGTTTTTTTAAATGCATACCATTTTCCTTTTGGGCATTTAAAAAAATATTACAAATTATTGCTTTATTTAAAAGCAATCACAGTCACGGTGATCTGCTAACCCAAGCAGGACATTCTCCCTGTGATGCCTGTGAATAATAGTTGGTCGCATTTTGTGACCTACCTTATTAGTATTCATGAGGTAGGTTGAATTGTGACCCACAGCAATTTGGCATTTTGCTAACCAACCTATTAATACATAGGTTGATTCACAAAATATCACAATGGTTGCAAAAATACTGGTTGCAAAGTGCGACCAGTATATTGTGAATAGTGCTTCGTACATCTGGACCAACATATTTAGTAAAAGTACTTTTTTGGTGTAATTTAACTGTTATCACTTGTGCCTAGCGCAGTGCTTCACAAACTTTTTAGAGCCACAACCCACTTTTTAGTATGACAAACTTTCGCAGCCCACCTAGCTTTAATGGACATCAGGTGGGCGATTTTTTATTGCAGCTAAAGGATGGTGTGTTAGCGCATTGTCTTTTACAGAGCGCACATTTCCATTGAAATGGTCACTAAATTTACACAGACATACAGTTTTTAAGTAAATTGTGCATAAATGATAATGTGTGGAAATCTTGTTTCAGTGAATATTTTTATTTGTGCATCACTGAGTAAAGGGTCTTGATTTGTTCTGATTCTATTAAATTTTTTGTTTCAATCACACTTGAGAATGATGCAGAAATGTGCTTCACGTATGCTTTTGTAACTGTTGAATTTATACCGTTAATTTACAGGTATTCACATGCTTGTTGTGTGCTATGAAAAAAATGACATCCTACATCCTTTACATTTTTCACACTCCATGTACCCCAGCAAGATTGGCACATAATTCACTTTGCTTTTCTTTCTCCGAATGCAAAGTGAGAGGAGTTTGAAAACACCAGTTCGGTGTTTAAAAAAACATAAGCAGCAGACAACCATAACCTGACTTTTGACCTACATGTTTAAAGCGTGCAGCAAACATAACAAGATAAACACAGAATTCAAAGGCATTTTTATTTATAGCTTGTACGTATCACCATAAATCAAGGTTCGGGAAACACTGGGCTAGAGCTAAAATTAAAGGAGTGTCTGTAAACTGTAAAATTAAAGAAGGTAGAAACAGAATATAGTTTCTGCTGAAATAAGTAAATCTTTGTAATATATTTATACTTTTGATTTACAGTTTTTAATTTTTTTTATTTTAAGAGTTTTCTGTAGCGCTAGCCAGACCCAAAGGTATCGGAGCGCTTTACAACATTGTCACACATATGGTAAACATTAACACTCTAGAAAATACATAGATTTAAGAAGCACCAAACAGTATCATCGCATAAAACAAAATGTCACTTGTAAGATATGATATCATATCGGTATGTCCATTGACACATGTTGCTTCATGTACTGTCGTTGTAGATAGCACAGTGAGTCTTGACTGGGTGAGACCAGGGAGGTGGGGGGGAAGAGGAGGTGGTCGTGAGGCAAGTGAGGTAGATGTCTTGATGTTACAGGAGACTATGTGCTACTGTGGGTAGACTTCGGTGGTTTGTCTAAGGCTATCCATTTGCGAGAGGTAGGTTGGTGAGGAAGTCTTTGAGCTGTCTTTTGAATTCTAGGTAAGAGGGGTTAGTTCTGATATAGACTGGTATGGAGTTCCATGTTTTGGGTGCATTTCCTGTGAAGGATCGAGATGCAGTTTTTTGATTGCGGGTTTTAGGAGGGATGAGGAGGAGAGTGTTGGTACTCCTTAGGCTTCTTGTCTGATCAGCTTTCTGGAGTTTGGAGGCCAGGTAGGCGGGTTTCCCTGTGTGTAGCGTTTGTGGGTGAGGCAGGCAGTTCTGAAGTTGGCACGCATTTCGATTGGGAGCCATTTTAGCTCTTTGAGTGCAGGCGAAATGTGTTCATATTTCTTTGTTCCAGTGACCATTCTGGCTGCTGCATTTAGAGTTGATCTGAGTTGAGCTAGGTGTGATTTTGCTGCTCCAGTGAGGGTTGCATTTCCGTAGTCTAGTCTAGACAACAATAGGGATTGAGTGGCTTGTGTGAGGTCGTTCTGCGGGATGAAGGGTTTTATTTTGTTAAGTAGTTTAAGGTTGAAGAAGGCGCTTTTTGCAGTGTTCTTGATGTGTTTGCTCATGTCTAACTTAGGATCCAGGGTGATTCCCAGTGATTTTACAGAGTCAGCTAGTGTGGGGTTGTAGTTGAGAGCGTCAATAGCTTTTAGCCATTCTGTGATTTGGGGGTTCTTCTCCTTGTTGAAGATAAGGAGGATTTCCATTTTGTCTTGGTTTAGTTTCAAGTGGTTGCACGATAGCCATTGTTGGACTTCTCTTAGAGTATCGTTCAGTCTCTGCATGTCTTCAAAGGATGTGGTTTCCAGATAGATCCGGGTATCGTCTGCATAGAGGTGGAAGGGAATGTTGTTTCTTTTGAGTATGGCCGCAAGGGGTTCCATATTTGGGACGCCCCTGTTAACGGGTGTTAGGTCTGATAGGAAGTTTTTGATTTTTATTCTTTGGGTGCGGTTCTGTATGAAGGAGGTGAACCATTGTAGGACCACCTCTTCCGCTCCAGCCCTTTCTTGTAGTGCCTTGGTGAGTAATTTGTGGTCAACCGTGTCGAAGGCTGCCGATAGGTCTAGAAGTATGAGTAAGCAGCATGGACCTGTATCTAGAGATTTGTGCATATCATATATTACATTTAGGATCGCTGTCTCTGTTCTGCACCCATTTCTAAAGCCCGATTGGTGGGGGTTTAGAAGGTTGATGTTGTCTAGGTGTTGGGTGAGCTGGAGGAGAACACATTTTTCCAGTATTTTTGCTAGGAGAGGGAGGCTGGGAACGGGTCTGAAGTTATTCAGGTTGTTTGTATCAGAGCCCCGTTTTTTCAGTAGAGGTGTGACTTGGCCAATTTTGAGGCAATCTGGGATGCTTCCAGTGCGCAGGGAGCTGTTTATAATTTTGGTCCAATGTGGGGCTAGCGAAAGTTTGAGCTTTTTTGCCAGTTGGGCAGGTATGCGGTCCAGGACATGTGTTGAGGGTTTGGGGCTGGCAATCATTTTAATGACCTTTGTTTCGGTGATGGGGTTGAAACATTTCCATTATGTATGAGGGGTGCTTGGGTATAGTATCTTCTGTCCCTGTGAGTGATTTCCTTTCAGGGGGACTGCGGTGAATGTCCAAGGAGAGTTCTATTTTGGTTATTTTGTCATTGAAGAAATTGGCAAAGTTATCGCACAGGACTTTGGAGGCCGCCATTGGTGCCGAAGAGGGCTTGGAGGTTTGTTGCCTGATGAGATTGAAGAGTTCTTTGGGCCTGGTTTTCGCGTTGCCAAGGGCATTGGAGAAGAAGGAGGTGCTTATTCAATATCTAGTCTTTTCTGTAGCACAGCAGACACATTTTACAACATTTGGAGGCAGCCCACAGTAATCTGCCTCCTAAAGGGTCAAATATGGTTCATTCTGCTCTGCTTTAACTAAAGCGAGCCAGTTACGACGGCCCTGCGTTGTTCTTTTTATGGCGGTCACCCGTATGTTTGTTGGTTTTTCAGATGCACATAAAGAGCTCTCCTGATGATCAGCAGAAGGACCCTTTGTAAAGCTCGTTCTGGAGGGCCCCTTGCGTGTCTATAAATGACCATGTGTGTGGCCATCCAGGCACGCACTCTAGAGGGAGCAGTGCTTCCAGCACAGGTTCAGACAAATATTCTGGTGACTCCTCTGGAGGAAGTTCCCACCATACCCAAAACATGAGAAGAAGTGGGCGTCCACATGGAAACAGCTGTTTCCACCCCCAGCCAATGCCTTTCCAACCACAACCATTTGGATGGGGCCCTTACACCCAGGCCCCTTTTCAACCTCCACAGCTCGGATACCCCTGGCAACCCTTCTTGGCCTCTTTTTTAGAGGCTAGAACCTAGGAAGAGGCAAGAGAAGAGGTCAAAAATACAATGGCAGATGCAACCACAGGAGGAAGAGGAGCAAGAGCCCCGACCATTCACAAGCAAAAGCCCATGGGAAAAGTTAACTTAAGCATGGTGACTTTTACTGAGATTCAACACAAAGTCCTCAATAAAGGTTTTGGATTTGTTCCCACACCTCACTCTGACCTCCTCAATCTAAGAGTAGAGCTAGCAGAATTGTTTCAATGGATAAGGCTATCAGTCTTTTTTGAAGACCAAGTCTCGCACTACTAAGTGATACCACAAACATGGGCTTGAGGAAAAAATCCCATTTCAATCCCCAAACCATACAATGCCACCTGCCGTATTGGCTTTCGAAAAAGCAGTGACGCTTGAAAGACTAAGACACACATACATTCAACAACTTGACAAGAGTGGAACATGAAGCAATCAGGAAATGCAAGGTTAACTTCACAGTAAAACTGGCCAACAAAGGTGGGGCAACGGAGATCATCCTTAAGGAAATGTATCGCAGCGAATGCCTCAAAATCCTGAATGACTCAAGAAATTACAAAAGTCTGAAGAAGGAACCAACAAAAGAGATCCTTGAAGACATCAAAATTTATGGTGAGCTAATCAAAAGAAAAAACTGGATTACGACAAAAGAAGCTGATTTCCTTACAGATAATGAGGCAAAGGTACCCTATTTTTACATACTCCCCAAGATTCACATCCATTGGCTTTCGGATGTTGCTATCACACACGTTAGCCTATGGCTGTGTCTGTCATAGATTATAACACCCACTACCGGGTCAGCTTCCACCACGGCTGTCTGATAGCAAATATCCTGATGCCCGCCATTTTAGATTGAGAAATAGTGTGCTAGTGAATGTTAAGTGCATCATCACCACTCAAAATGGTAGATATCGTGGTTACATGTAGAAAATGCTAATGTTACTCACTATTTTAAAAAAAACAGTATTATGTAGTGAGTTACTGTGATTAAATTCTATAGTTGTGCGTTGCAGTTCATACCGCCGATGACGTATACTTAGAAGAAAATAAATTGTGTAAATAATACATTTAAAATGTGTTATTTACACATTTGCTGTAAAGCATAATAGACATGTCAAAAAAAATTATTTTCACTAAAAAGAACCTAATAAATGTGTGCATATATGTAAGTAAGCAAATATATTTTTACATATACATGACATTTGTGTTAGAGCCAGAATATTTGTTTGCAAAATAAATTAAATTATTTTAATTTTTGTTTATGCAGACATATGAACCCAGAGAGAGGGAGAAGATGACAACCTCAAGGTTTTAGACCATTTACAGATCTTTCCACCATAGAAGAACAGGATATTATCCAAGGATTCAGATTGAATAGGCAAACAATTATTGATTTGTGTCATCAGCTGGAGCCAGATCTGCCTCACAATAGGAATCCCACGGCTAGAATGTCACTAGTCAAAATCATGTCAGTGCTTAATTTTGTGGCCACAAGATCATTCCAATACACTGTGGCAGTATCTGGTGGAATGTCACAACCAACTTTCAATGGTGTGCTACAAGAAGTTTATGCCTTCATACAGTTTCCACAAAATACGTTTTTTCCAATGTGAAGGTTGAATTTTATGGTACGGAGCAATGGATGGCACACATTTTGCCTTAGTAGCAACACACGCCAGGGAGCAAGTCTACCACAATCTAAAGAACTTCCATTCAATCAATGTACAAGTTGTCTGCTTTCCTGATTTGTACATCACAAGCGCGTGTGTGCGTTTTTACAGGATAAACCCATAATCGCTTTCTACTACAGAACAGCAGCATACCCCTGAAAATGTCACAACTTGGACCTGAGATGGCCTGGCTTGTTGGTAAGTACGATCTATCAATATACTGTTTGTTAAATTTCAAGTTTAATGATCTAAAATGGTGTTAAATATTTTGGCTACTTGTACTTTAATACATGTAGGAAACTCAGATTATCCTATTCGTCCAAGGCTGTTAGCACTGCTGCGGAATCCAACATTGCCAGTGGAAGTCTGATTCAATTAGGTCCATGGAAGAATACAAGGCCAGTGGATAAGTCTGTTGGGTTCCTAAATGCCAGATTTCGATGTCTGGAGAAGACTGGTGGAGCCCTCCACTAATTACCCGATAAGGTGTGCCAAATCACCATGGCCTGCTGCATGTGGCACAACATATACCTGCGACAGAACATCCCATACATCGCGGAGGATAGAGACCATGAAGAGCCACCGGGTGAGGATGCTGAAATGCCAAATGAAGATGAAAGTGGTGAAGAGGAAGGGATTTGCTTAGGTCAAGATGTTATTAACAACTTCTTAACAGGAGTGTGAGTACATATTTACAGTTTTAAAAATAAATGTTAAACCAAGTATTAATTTAATGAGGATGACAGTCTGTGCAGGACATTTTTTAGATAGTGCACGTTAAGGAAATACCTGGGCAAAGAGGTTTGTTGATCAAAAGTTTGACACATGGACCACTGTGTTTATTTACATTGTTTAACTTTGATTGTTCTTAGAAAATGTGTCCTCAAAATAATTCATTTGTTATGTGAAATGTTGTAATGTAATCAACTAATTAATTTTGTTTTTAATCAGTTTTAGGTTCCTTCATCATGTGATATTCATTTGGACATTTTAACATTGTGACAATTTCAGTTCTATACAGCTGTTGCAAAGTACAAAGGGAACATGGATTGATCCTGTGAAAGACACACACACACTTTGGATGTACATATCTGGTACGAAGAAAGCTTGCACAGTGATTGAATGGAACTTTTTAAGATTGCATTGGACTTGTTTGCTGTTGAGTGTTGCTACCAAGGCAACATGGGCTACTTACATCGCTCTAACCACATGCAGTAGGCCACCCAAAGCATATAAATCTCCCTGCACTTAGGCTAAGTCCACATTTTGTGTTAACATTATGTAGCTGTTGATGTGTCTCATCATTGAAGGATGACCTTCTGGTAGCACATCACTTAAAGATGGTTGTGACATTCCACCAAATACTGTATATTTGAATGATATGTGGCCACACAAGGGAGTAATGCCATTATTTTCACTAATGATGTTATTGATGTGGGTTTCCTATTGTGAGGTCAAAGATCTGGCTCCAGCTGATGACATCCATCAGTAAGAGTTTGCCTATTTGATCCTATTTTTTTATTATCTCCCATTCTTCCATGCTGGTAAGGTTTGGAACTGTAAAATAAAATACGGCATCATTTTTTTTCGAATATGCATAGGTTATAATGTCTAACAAAAAAATATGAAACATTTCTTTATTTGAATAAAATCCCTCCTTAGGGGATTACCACGATGTTGGGCAGACCTCCACCAACAGGCCGTGAATGGCGGTCCATCTGACATCCTGGGAACCGGTCTAACTGCCGGATCAAAGATCACATCAGGACAGTGGTCAGATTCCTAACCCTACAGTGGTGGCACCACTATAGGGATTAGGAAATCCCTTTCCGACTGCCTTTTCATGGTGGTCTGATCTCCATGAAAAGGCAGCCAAAAAGGGACTTTGGGGGCCCCAAGCAGGGCCCCTATCCCCCAAAGGCCACTGATAAGAAACCTGGGGAGACATGTAGTGCCCCCCACATATCAATGCACCGTGTGTCAGGCACCACATGGTGCATTGATGTGGACAAACTGCCTTTTCCCACTGCTACTTGTGCTGCCGACCTTTTCCTGGGCTGCAGCACAAGCCACAGTTGAAAAAGGCAGTTTATGAACGCCTACACAGTGGTCTAATCATTATATGGCAGGTGGAATCGCCGACTCCTTGTCAGCCTGTCTCATTCCTGCTGCAATGTCCGACTGACCACCATCGTAATTTGGCCCTTAGTTTTTGAATTGCGGTTTTTATAATTTTTTATCATCTTTTGGAAGAAGCAAATCCATTACCTACATTGCAAATATTGATGTATAAACAATCTTTTTTAATTTAACATTTTAAAATGTATTCTTTAACGTTGGTATGTTTTATTTTATTCAACAAAACTAAATAAACTTAAACAGGATGAAAAGAAGACATCTAACACAAATTTAAATAATCAATCATAGTGAATGAAACTTTTGTTGAAATGGCAAATTTGTCTGAAGGCATATTCCCAATCTTTAAAAAAATTAAATGTATCCATAAAATAGTCCACAGAGTGAATGGTAGTCACAAACTGGAGGAAGTTAGCTTCTGCATCTCTTGTTGGTAGTGGTGGAGGTCTTGTCATCCTTTCCTGTTGGAACATTGTTTATGTTGAAATTAAAAAAATATGAATGTGTCTACGTGGAACCTGTTAAACTGCTTCATAAACTGTTTGCACTATGCTTAGATGTATTTTTAAATGTTTGTATTTATATTTTAGAAACGTGGAAATATTTTTAGAGTGTTGCCTTGGTTTGAGTTGTCTTACATCGTTTTTTAATAATGTCTTAGTGATGTGTGCAGTAGTGCGTTGTTTTGGCATGGGTTGCATGGAACTATTGTGTTGGAAATATTTTGCATAGCGTTGTAATGTATTGTGTGTTTTTTTGCCATATTGGATGGTATTGTTTTATGCTTCTTGGAGATGTGCCTCTCAAAATCGTTTTCTTTTATAGAAATGTTTTGCTATCATAGTATGTAGCATCAAAATTGAATTGTTCTTATCATATATATGTGTAGCATTTTACTATCTATATTATCTACCATTTATTACTTTTTTTTGGTATTTAACACGTTTTCCTATAGGAATATAAATTGCGTGGTACCCATTAGCATTGTAGTGGTGACTGTGGTAAGAGCATGTTTGGTAATGGTACTTGTAATGTACCCCTATGTATGTTCGTGGTAATGACATGTGTGGAAAAGCTATGGGTGGTAGTGGTACACGTCTGTTAAAGACTGCGAGGTAAAGGCATGCATGGTAAAGGCATGCATTGGTACATTATACATCCCACTGAGATGAAAGTCTCTTTGCCACATTTTATGAAAACCAAATTTCTGACTCTCATTCCTAGTCTTTGTTCTCGCTCTTTACTGAGAGCACTTGGGACATGTAAGAGTAAGCAGAGTATTGTCATCCCCTTTCTCATTGAATGCAGTAGCAGGGCGGAATGCCCACTCTCATCGCTGCTCTTGGTGCTAGTGATTGAACTCCTTGCTATTTGAACAAGAGGGGATAGCCTTGTTCATGGATTCCACTGGGGCGATGAATTGGAGGACAGAGTCACATGATATGAGGCTGATAAGCAGTTTTTTCCTTAGTTAGACCTAATAGAGGGGAGACCAGATGATTAAAAATGTGTATATTTCTGGTGAGGCATCAGGCCTGCTAGTAAATAAGCAGAAGTCTGCTGTTCTCCTGAAAAAAAAAGGATGACCCCATAAAGGAGTGGGCTGCATGGCTGAGATTGCATACTACCAGTTCCAAATAATTGGGAGTACATATTTCACTAAATATCACAACGTTTTGGAAGCTTAATTTGCCCTCCCCACACCACCACCCTATTGAAAACTTGAGAAAAAACCTCCGATTATGGTAAACGCTTCCCATTAAAACTCTTGGTCGTACTTCAATCTTTAAAATTATAGCTTTCTAAACTGCTATATGCAGCTCAGAATTACCCCACACCCTGTGAAGTCCCCTCAGACCTCAGAGGAGAGGAGCATTCAATATTGAATGCGGCCTATCTTGGCATGGCCACTGTACAACTGTACTATTGGTCCTCACACCTCACTATAATAAATGAATGGCTCTTCTGGGACAGAAATCGTTGAACTTGGTCCTCTCTGCAGTGTTACACCCAAACCTTTTTGCCTTTATCCCACCTGTTTTGCTGAATTCATATATGTTGGGCTAAGAACTATGTGCACTTTACCACTGCTAACCAGTGCTAAAGTGCTTGTGCTCTCTCCCTATGAACATTATAAAATTGGCTTACACACCATTGGCAGATTTAATTTACTCATAAGTCCCTAGTAAGGTGGTACTAAATGTACCCAGGGACTGTAAATTAAATGTTGCTAGTGCACTGACCCTGCAGCACTTATTGTGCCACCCACTTAAGTAACCCCTTAAAACATTTTCAAGGCCTGCCATTGTAGCCTGTGACCCATTTTAAACTGGCAATTCAACTTGGCAAAATAATCTCAATGCCAGCCCTAAAACTTCCTTTTTACTCCCTATAAGTCACCCCTAAGATAGGCCCTAAACCGCCCATATGGTAGAGTGCATTGTACTAAATAGTTGGACATTTACTGGCAGTGAAAAACTCCTACATTCGTTTTTCACTACTGTGAGGCCTACCGCTCCAATATGATAACATTGTGTTACCTTATTACATTTAATAAGTGATAACTTTTGTTTGGGAGTAGGTGGAAGTGTTATGTTTGATGCCTCGGGAATTGCAATTTAAAATCGTCTTTAATGATAAAATCAGATTTTAAGTCACAATTCAAATCTTACAAAGCTGCCATTTTCTTGTCCTAACCTTTTGGTGCATGGAGCCTGTTTCCTGTGTCACATGACAAGGTGCAGTTGGGCTTTGTGAATTCCTCCCAGACAGCCACACAATAGGGAGATTGGGTGTTGGCAGGATGGGCCATCCAAAGCATGATGGAGGTGGAGCTGTGCAGATTCCTACTTCAAAGATTCTGTGTCAGACCACACACAAAGCACTTCACACTAGCCTATTGTGCCCCCGAAGAGAATTGTACCAGGGAAGGGAGTCAGGAAATTCCAGACACTTCTGTGCGGGAAAAAATCCAAATGTTTCCTCCACTTCAAAACTGGCATCAGGTAAAAAAATAGGACTCTAAGACCCCCTCTTCAGTTTACTTCTGAACCTGCAGAAGGGCTGTCAAAGAACTCAGGCCTGTGGCCTATTGTGTATTTCACAGGACTACCCTGCTGCACCAAGAGGACTGCCTTGATGCCTGTAGCCTGCCCTGTGCCCTCAGAGAACTGCCCTGCTGCTTGAGATCTGCTTTCCTGCTTGGACACAAGACTTCCCCAGTGACTCCAAGGGCTAGTAGGATGACCTCCTGATGAAAACCTCAGGGACAGAAAAGTCTCCAACCCTCATAAACCCACACCTGGACCCAGCCTAATTGAGTCCCGACTCACCAAGACATGCCCGTCGAGTCCTGGACCCTTGGAAGTGGTACAGAAAAGTGGTGCATAGATAGCCCAAATTCAAAACTTCAAAATTAGAAAATTCGTTGCCAAAAAGTGCTCTGAGAACTGAGAGAAAATGGGTCCTTACCTGCTCGCCAATCTGCTCAAGGTGCATTGCTGGTTAGATTGACTTTGCGGCAGGTTCCACTACGTTCCTCTCCGCAGCAGCAAGTCCTGTTCAACGGCTCCTTGCAGAAGGGGTATCCGGCCTCAAGGAACCCTGTTAAGCTACAGCCTGCAGCTTTGTACCGCTGGAGACTTTTGACTTCCAAAAAAGAAATGATGTCTAATTGGAGAAATCTTCTTTCTACATTCCTTAATCCAGTGTTCTCCAAAGATGGCATCTCCTCCTCGAGCAACACCTGCTGCCTTGTCCCGCGGAACTTTACCTTCTCAGATGTTTTCTTCAAAGGACCTTCTAAATCCAAATTTAAGCGGAGACCGGGCTTAATCCACTTTGTGTATCTGAACCACTCTCCATCGCTGTTGACCATACCTTTTGACTTTGCCCCGGTCTCGCATGACTAGATACCTGCTGTTAGCACGTTGGCCTTTTAGGCACTATTTTACACTTTAAACTTTAAAAATTCATAACTCCGGTTCTACTGTTTGGATTTTTGTTGTTTTGTTTTCAAATAATGTATTACAATGGACTCTATTTTTCTAAATTGGTGTGGGATTTTACTTGTGCTGTGTTTTCACTTGAATACTGTTTAAGTACTGCATAACTACTGCAAATGTTGCATCTAAGTTAAGCATAACTGCTTTTGTGCCAAGCTACCTGAGAGTTAATTGGAGGTTCATTTTAGATTTTTAGGGGGAAACTAAACTCCACTTTTAACCAACATGTGACCAAAATCTATAAAAAAAACTCTTCATCTGCCCAAAACTGCCTCTGCTGATCAGATTAGACTTGAATTGGGCCTATTAAACTATGAAATCTCTGGCACGGGATTGTATTTAAATCTGTGCCATAAACTGAGACAAGCAAACACAGGCTCATTGGAGTCTTTAATTTGGCTGGACATCCCCCAGAAATACCCATGCGGCTCTTATAGCCGTTTTTTTAAGGACTCGATCAAAGAACTGTCTGCGTGCGCCCTATGGGACCTTAACCCTAGTAGGTTAGTATTTAAAACTAGCATTAAGAAATGTATTCGGATAAGGTCCCTGATTATTGATAAAGCCCACTTTGCCAAACGCAGACATGCATGGGCTACAATGAGCTCGTATGGTCGGTTATCCCACTGCCTCCTACCTATCCTGCACTTACTCCTGGCACCTAAAACTTAGTTTTATGGCCGTCAGACTGGGCGATTGGCAATTTTTAAAGGACATGCCCGCCTGGCGCCGTTTGTCAGAGGATGTAATGTGCAGAGGGTGCGGCATGACCCCTGAAACCCTGGTTCACATAGTATGCCTTTGTCCCACTTTTATGTCACTACGTAGACGTAAATTGAAAACTGAGTGGAACAGGCTGGGAATCCGGTCGTGCAGACAAGCAATTATTGCAGCATTAATGCCAGAAAATACAGCTCTAAATATTGCTTTTACAATCTTTATACGACATGCATACCGCACCCTCAGGCTGTAACGGGAAGGGTTTGTCATCATGCCCTCTTTTAGGAGCTACCCCTTACCACATTGCAATCCTTTTAATGCTGCTAAAATTGATCTTATTTGACTGCTCCCCTGTATATTCTGCTGCCACTCTACGAAACATTGGATTGCAGTTATGGCTGATTGTTAATACCTGAAATCGAATGTATTTTAAATGTCATTGTCATTGTTATTTGCATATTCTGCTCTTTTATCATTAATTCACCAGTGTAGTTTTTTAATGTAATTTGAAGTTTTTAAGAATTAGTGCTCTTATGTTATGGTTCTTTTTATAATGTGTATTGCTGCTGTAATTTTGAGGTGTTCTTTTAAGGATATTTTTTATATCCAAATAAAGTTGTTTGTTTGTGTTTGGAGGTTCATTTAGCGGCTTTTTGTGGGTCACTCTGACAAGGATTTGCGCTATTGCTTGAGTACGCTTGCACCCCCCTCAACTAACAAACCAATTTCTCACATGGCTGATGCATTAATTTAAGGTATGTTTGGCCTGTTTAGGGTATCTTCATTGTAAGAATAGGTATATAACATTCAGGGCCCTGATTACCCCCCAGAGCCCACCAAGACAGTCTTGAACTGCTGGGGAAGGGCATGGAAGTCGATTCGTTGCAAAACACAGTACTTAAACATGTATCGGCACTGTGGCATTAGTGGCACCTACAACCCAGATATGTCTTTCTCCTGCTGTTTAGCCATAGAATAAGGTGCCAATTTTTCTTTGTTTGCAGTAAGGCTCATAGCACCCCTGCTAAGTGGTGGCTGGTGACATTTGAAAGTGGTAGTGATCAATCTTACAGACAAATGGCAAATTTTAAAGCAAATTAATTTAGTGAGAAAGCATGGTTTATATGGCAGTAAAAAGTATAGTCTTGAAATATTAAACACAATAAAAACTGCCCCACTGCATTAATATGTTCAACAGTTACTGTAATGTGCAAATTGTATAGCGTGACAAGTTCATGCCTTTAAAGTGTGTGCTTGCTTAGGGTCTTGCACTTCATGCAGCATTGAATCTAGAAGAAAATGCTCTAACCAGGCCTCCAGAAGCATCCACAGCTGCTGACTGCAATCAGTCATATAGAAATATGTGAAGACTGATCTTTAAGTGGGGTGACAAAAGGGGAGGCTTTACAAAAGGGAACATGTAAGATACATTTCTGTGATTCCCATAGAGTGCCACCTAACCAGTATTTTGGTTTCTCTTTGAGATGTTATTGCATCCAGATATGTAACACAGCAACTGACATATCCCTAAAGCCTGCCAGTGTGATTGGCTTTGTTAGCTGTTTAGTCAACGGGAATGTGTGTGACTGCACAACATTTTCAGAATCAAACGAGGATGTGTTGAGGATTATTACTGGGGAATATGGCCGCTAAAGGTAATGTCAAATGGGGCACCGCAATACAATTTGACTTCACCAATGAGGCGACGTTCTTATGTTTCTGCGATAAGGTACTCAGTATATTTTTGTTTCATAAAGTTTGCTCAGAAAATATCTGTTTTCCCTTCATAACATTCCACCCATGACCAGCTGCAGATAATAGGTGTGTTCTCTATTTGACACATAACGAATATTGGATCCCATCGATGTTTGAATAGTTCATTCATATTTGGTTATTACTCCCATATTGTAAATATGTCATTGCAACAAGAAAAATACATCATATCAAATATTTGATTAAAACCACTTGACGGCATCCCTAGCTAAATGAAAATATGTTTTCAGTTTTGAGATCTCTGTGATATTTTAAACTGTGTTTTTCTTTTGTAAACGCTGTTCCCTGTTTGGATGAGATTTTCGAATGACGATGGGTGAACTTATTTATTTTTATTATACACTTAGAATGATTTGTCGCGAGACAAGAGAAAAAACACACGTTTGCTTTTTTGGTGTAACAGAAGGGATGCCCTCTTACTCCAAAATAGTATTTTGTATTTAAGATTGACTTGAGCTAATGTGCTATTTGTATTCATCCATGATGTTTTGGTTTTGTGTGTGTTTACATGTATGTGTGCGCATGCGTGTGAGAGCATGTGGAACCCTCCCAATGACAACTGAATGTGGCGGAATGCGTCATTGGAATATAGGTCCCCTAAGCAGCATAAGACAATGATGCAACCCCCAAAACACCACTTATTCCTCAGTTTGATAGCTAGGTGTTCCCTTCCTACTTCAGAATTAAGAAACAACATGTTTTCACACATAAAAACGTTTTTGAAATCTGTTTACATTTCGGACTTCCCCTTTCTCCATCCACGGTAACGACCTGGAAGTACGACCAGACGAGCAGCGTCATCCGTGGTCATACCAAAAGCAGTATATCTTCATTCTTTTGAAAACTAGTTCCAGCAGAAACTCCCATTTTCACCAAAAATCAAACTTTCAATGTAGTTCGAAACGTGAGCCTAAGTGAAGAACCTTCTTCTCGAATTTTTCCAAAATTCTGGAGATGAATAAACAACCCCATTTGTATGACCCTCAAAGCACAATAAAGAGTCAAGCGAATGGTGTTTCACCCTTTCTCACTCCCACAAAATGTTGCAAAGAAAGAACATTCCACTTAAGAGATTCCTATGAGTTTTATTCACACTGCACATCGTAGTTTTCATCTGAGAGCTTAGTTCAGTTGAGATGAGCAAGCATTCACATCATAAATATCTTAAATATTAGAATAAAACAAAATAGCTTCACTAAGAGCTTAAATTATTTCAAATACTGAACCATGTGCAAAATGCCCTAGAACTGAGGCTACTGTACTGCATATAGCTGAGGGAACACTTACAGCAAATACAAGATGATAGACTCAAACCAGACCCAATTAGCAGAGTTAAGAATATTCATGATAAAATACAGGTGAAGTAGTCAAAAAAAGAAGAGAGTATAAATACATGGAATTCCAGTAAGGAACCCCGATTTGGTGACCATGGCCCCTGCTTGCAGCATAGTTTTCAATAGAATAACTTTACGTCGCAGACAATTTATTTCAATGTGTGGTAAGGAACATACCCTTACACGTGCAATCAGTCGTGGATGATTACTCTGGCCCCTTGCCTGAACTTGTTGAATGGCACTTATTTGGCCCCAGGCTACCTTTTTTGCATCTGAAGATTAAAGACTGCCTTGAGATCCTAACCCTGTAGGCATCTCTGATTAATCGTCCATAATATGCTGGAGCCACAGTGGTTACTTCTCAGAGTTTGTGTCAGAGCCAGCCTTCTCCTCTGCCCAGTCTGTGCTTTGTGGCCCCAACTACTGCTTTACAGACGTGGCCTTGGTAAACCTGCCCAGGGGCTCCATTCTCACATGGTCTAGCACAAGGAGGTCCATCCTTGCTTCTCATATGGTCTAACACAAGGAGGCCCATCCTAGCTTCCCGAAGCAGTAGACTTTTACAGCATGCCATTTCAAGGACTCCGCTTGAGGGAAGAGCCCTTCAGGTACAACCTCAGTCCTGGGCTGAAGATATGGAGAGGCTTTGGCGGAGGTGTTTGATGAAGTCGGCCTGAGTCTGGGACAGCACCTGGTTAATAATGGATTTTGGTAACCACCCCTATAACAGGAAAGAAAAAACACAATTTTACAATGGTTGGGGTGAAACAACTCACACAGCATAATGTTAATGTGTTTGATGTACTTTTGGAACTTCTTTGTAAGGTATTACATTACATTAAATAGGGATAACATTACACATGTCCTCGTGTGACTTTGTCTTGAATCAAGGTGGGCCAGCTATCTCTACTGAGGGGGATCTAGGAAGGGGCAGAAGGAACTCGAGTAAGCGACCTGTAACATAGCTGCATCTGGCTTCCATGTCACGGGTCAGGTAGGCCGCCCTACTCCCCCATAGGTCATATGCCAAGTGAATTTAATTCCCTTATTAAATGAGAAAAAGAAGGTGCCCCTGTAGATATCTGTTAGGAACTGTTCAGAAGCGAGGTGTGTTGGGTGCCTGACAGACTGTGGCATATTTGTAGGGCAGTCCTGTGGAAAATCTGTCAAAGGTATACATAAACAGGTTGGCGGCTGTAGGGCTACCCTGGGTAGTATTGGGTGCGTGGGAAGGGGAGGGACGCAGGGCAAAGGGGGGAAACAGCACATGCATTGACCATGTCATGCTGTTATGTGCTGAGGTGTCTGGTTCGTCCAGTCTCACAAATAAGTGGGGTTGGGGCTGACTGGGGGTTGAGCCAGGGTGGCACCTAGAAGGAGGTTGCCTTGAAATACTGGGAGAGCTAGGCCTTACCCTGCGAGATGAGCGGTGATGGCATTTCTGCCTTGTGTTTTAATATGTTATGTCCTAATGCAGAGAAAAGCGGGTTTTATTGCAGGTAATATGTGAATCTTAGAAAAGAGATTAGCATTCACATGTTGATGTATAGGGTGTCAAGGGCCTTACCACCCTGTATGTACCTGCTCGCTACAGCTCACCGAGATTGAATTGAGTTGGGCTTGGGGTCTGGTCAGTAACAGCGGTTGGGCGGACCACTTGGGGATAGCAGGTGCTGTGGGACTTTTCTTATTTTTCTATTTCTGATTTATAAGCACACTATACCCCAGTAGTCTCTTGGTGCTAGACTGAGGTAGATGAACTAGCACGGAAACTAGACAAAGGAGTCAGGAAAAGAGAAGCTAGAGAAAAATAGATGCTTGTGAGACATTCTGAATTGTAGAAGATTAGAAATGGTTTTGATTTTATGTGGGATATGGTTCCAACGGCGAGGGTCCCCAAAGAGAAGCCGTCACCAAAGCGACGCCCATGAAAATGGGGAACAGCAAAAGAAACAGACGATGTAGAATGGGGATTTCTATATGAGGCGCATCTAGGAAGCCTTTTCGAGATAGTGTCTGCCCCATAAAGAGATTAGTGAACTATACGAAAAGACTGAAAGATCACCCGTTTTTGGATCTTAAGACAAAGAATGCTCGACATCAAAAGGTACAACTGAGGGTTGGCTGATATGCAACGCCACACACATTGGATGACTACAGCTGGCATGGGCAGCAAGCTGGAAGAGTGAAAAGAAAGATTTGAGAGAGAATGTGTGCCACTTCGCCAAGGATTTTGCATGATCCGAAGTTAAATAGTGGTTTGCCAATTCGATTAAGAGAAAAAGAGGGCATTCTTCTCCATAGTGCATTGTTTGGGAAAGGGAGCAAATGCCATGCTGTTGGCTGATTTACTGGATAGGCGGCAGGGATTGTCAGGGATACTTGAAGGTGGTCAATGGGCAATGGAGGATCTATATTACTAAGGGTTCAGTGAGGCCCAAGTGAGAAGGTATGTTTCGGTGAGGCCTTTGTCTGGAAAAGGTGTTGCTAAATTGGGGCAGATCTCATAAGATTAGATGGCTGGCCTGTGAATGTGGAGTTGAGAATTAGCATGGATATCATGTTGTGTAGGGCTTTGAGAAATGGTGGGTTTGGTGGGCTTGCTGGCCTGGTGGAGTTGGAAAGTAAGTGGGACAGGTGGGGGAGGACAGGCTGACAGAGGGAAGGAGTAAGTGTGACAAAGGTGGGGGTTAGATGACAGTGGCACATCACGATGGGCTACATAGCCAGTAAAGTGCGGAAAAGGACAATGGGGGAAGGGAATGATATGTGTTAATGTATGGTGAGGAGTGTGTGTCATGTACTGGTGGGTAGAGTCTGGAATGGATGTGGCATAGAATGGGCTGGTGAGCGAGAGGTCGAGACATGGGGAGTGACAGATGGAAATGTTAGGTGAGCAGATATGGGGTAGGTAGATTTGCTTTCTGCTGTCCCCTGGGGTTTCTGATTTCTGATACAGCTGTGAATAATGAATAGCCTACAAGGTGGTGTTTTATTTTAGGGGGCGGGGGTTACATGCCGGCTTTAGGCAAGTCGTGTTGGGTGCAGGTAGACTGGCAAGCACTATTCTCATGGAGATGGACAGGGGTGGAAGTGTCTGCTTAGATGGTTGCATGGATTGCCGTGGGCTGGGTGAACTGCTGCTCAGGAAATAGGTGGGGATGTGGATGGGGTAGGGGATGTTTGCTGGTGTGTTTGGCCTTTGTGTTTTATTTGCCAGATTGATTTTCCATGTGTGTGGTAAGTGGCAGGGAAGAAGGACAGGGCCTACTGGAATGGCATATCTCTCCATAAAGTTGAGAGCGATTGACTGAACGAAGGACGATCATAAGTTGGGGGACAGAAAAAACTCTTCCAGTAAGGGCTTTTTCTCATAGTGTAAAGTAACTCGGTAAAAATAAACGGGGTGTGATATATGTTATGTTATGTTAGGTATATAAGTTTGGTAAGTCGTCAAAAGGGGTAATGAAAGGGGTAATGAAAGAGGAAATGGGGTATACTTGCATACCTGGTCCACGAAGGCGCTGTATGGCTGACAGAATAGTAGGTCAGAATTTAGTTTTGAATGGTGGAGGGGAAGGATAATGGTGGCCAATAGGCCATGAGACTAGTATGTTTCATTTCATGTAGGACTGGCAAAGCTTCATGCAATTGGGTGCCAGTAGTTCCAGTGCAGGACTGGTATGTCTCAATTCATGAAGGAATGGCGGAGATTAGGGCAATCTGGTGCCAGCAGTTTCACTGCAGAACCGGTAGGTTTCAGTTCATAAAGGATTGGTGGAGCAGAGGTACAAATGAAGACTGGCACTAATTGATAGGCCCCAGTGAGGTAAAGGTAGTTAACAAGAAAGGTTGGAAAGGGAGAGTGTGTATTGGAGCCAAATGGGGTAAATTGATTTGTTTAGAGTTAGGAGGATTTCCAGTTAAGTCAATATATTAGTTTATTTCTAGTGGCATTAATACAGGGTACAACATAAGAGCACAGCAGGAGTATTGCCTGGCTTACATTAGGCACCATTGCTACGCCACTGTGCCCATTATTGGATCCATCACACATCATAACACACAACTATGTACCTTCAGATCCATGTTCAGAATCCAGGTGAGGCGAGTCTTTTTACTGTCACTTTCATACGGCCTCAGGACAATGCACGTCAGATCTGCTTCAGCCCTTTAAAAAAAAGGATATCATTAGATTAAAAAAATGATGACTAATCGTAGAGCAATCTGAATGTTCTTGTGTGTTGTGTTCCCAGTAAGGCTCTCATTACAGTTAGGAGGTACTTCCAACTCGGCGTGTAAGAGGAGTAACCATGTGATTCAGTAATGCAAGTGGGCAGGAATGCGGCACTCTTGATTCCCCCCCACACACATTTCACTTCAATATCCAAGCTAAATGTGGGTGGGGAAAGGTGTCAGGATTGAGGGGAAAATAGGTGGGAATATGTGTGCCACCACCAACTTTCGGAATTACTGCAATTCCTGTTGTTCCTAGTGGGGTGGTAATGCTGTCCCCTCAAATTACCACAACCTGCGGTATTAGGAGTCCCATATGTGTCATTACTAGAAGCATAAGACTTCCAGCACTGCTTTTTATACTGGGTCACACCCTATTGTCATAGGCAGGATGCAACACAGGCCCCTGCGGGACAGGAGGGCACCTTAACTTCAGAGGGGTCCCTTTGAGCGCGAGACCAATGAATACCTGTGCGATATGGGGCACTCAAGGGCAGGGGAGGCCCTGTCATGTGAAGCTGATGGATGGCCACTGGATGTAAAGAATCGAAACCTCTGGTCCACACTCACCTGACCAGTCCGCTTCTCGGAGGCATTAGATCGGAGTGGGTGGCGGTGCCGACCAAGTAAATAGCCGAGCCCTGTCGCCAGCAGTGCCGAACGCTGACAAAGTCCCTCTGGCCGATCAGTTTCCCAGGAGTCTCTGCTGTCACTTCACAGGTCACGAGGGTGTGTTTCCCGATTCTCTGCAGGATCTGATGAGAATGGGATTAACATAAGCCATAAATAAAACAAACATGCATATAGGTAGCAAAACAGTTCTCTAAAGATTTGCTTTCTGGTGTGCTCTGTGAATTGACAGTTCAACGATAAGTAAGCACAGATTGTGCGTAAAGGGCACAGATTGTGCGGAAAGGGCATATTTTGATTTGATTTTCCTTGATGGTAGGTTTTTCAGTTTTATTAGGCATCCGTTGCTTTTCAGCGCTTGCCCTGAGCTAAACATATGCTTTGAATTGATGTAAGATGCGGGATGTCTTCTCAAGATTAGCTACACTGTTCTAAGGAGCTTCAAAGAAACTGAAGAGTCTGAGGGAGAGACAAACACGGACTCAAAGGGAAACCCAGAAAAATAGTGAGAGAGTGAAACAGATAAAGAGAGCCCGAGACAAAAAGAGAACGAGAAAAAAGACAATATCTTGTTATTCTAATGTACAGCCCAAAGCAATGTATCGATAGAACGCAGTGAAGAACAACCAGTGCGAACTCAGTTTCCAATAATACTGGCACAAGAAGTATTTGACAGTGTGCATTCGCCAACTGATTCATAAGAGGATGGAATCTGGGAAACAGAATTACCACAAGCGTTATAGATTGACAAAACAGGACATACAAAACTTTAAAGCCAAGTTCTGTGAAAGCACACTTTGGGTACACAAAACTTTGTGAACATGGCCTAGGAGCAGAACTGGGTAGTATTTTCTCTGTTGATGAACATTCAGAGAGTGTTGCATCATAATTTTGTGACTAAAGACACACAAACTTTCTGTACCGTCCAGGCACTCAATAACCAAGAACTGAAACAACACAAAACCTGTTTGATTACTACAGCAAAGTGGGGATTGGCCCTGTCTGTACAAGGAGATTCTGTTCTTCAGGAACAGCTCACTGTCTCCTGGCCAGCAGCCAGGGCCTCCCTGATTGGCGCTCTAGCACTGAAGCAAGCCTGAGCCCCCCCACCTGCAGTATTCCTTAAAGTGTGTGCAGGGCACCCCAAGAAAACCACCTCCATCTTCTAGCTCTCTGTTCCCTACAGAGCCCAATGAGCAAAGGAGAGACAAGATTTTAAGAACCAGACTTGTGCTGTGTTTTTGAAACTTTGCTGTGACTGTTTTAAAATCTGTCCTAGGTTACCCTGTGCTGTGATTAGGTGTGTAGGGACAACCCCTCACCCCTCCTCCTTTTGGCTCTTTGAAAAGTTAAAAAGGCAAACTACACCCTCAGAGGCTAAGCAGGATGTGTTTATGACACTGCGGAATCTGCTTTAAGGTTTAAAACGGTGTTTGGAAAGTGTATTTAACCCTTGTTATTGCCTAGAAAAAGGGATTTGTTGAAGAGCGCAAAAAGTAGTATTAAAGTGGCTTAGATTTGGGCCTACCTGCAGGGTGAACCAGGACCAGCAAAGTGTGGATTGAGCCTGTCTGTATCCAAGGAGATTCTGTTCTTCAGGAGCAGCTCACTGCCCCTGGCCATCAACCTGTGCTTGAGGTCACACGCTCCTTATATAAGTTTGCCATTTGAAGTTACATCTAGGCTCTGATTGGTTCCTGTATCTGGTGTTTCTACTGGGCTTAGGGTTAGGTCTATGATTAGCTGATAGGTCTGGTGCTCTAATTGGTCCCTGGGACTAGGGTTTCTATTGTAGTTAGGGTTTGGTTTCTGATTGGCTGCTGGGACTACGGCTGTGATTTGTTGCAAGGGCTTGGTTTACTATTGCCCCCAAGGCATAGGGCTAGTGTTGTGATTGGTTAGGATTAGGGCAAATGTTCCTATTGGCCAAAGGAGTCATGTGGTCACTAGGGCTATTAACGCTCAGGGTTCAGGGCGTCTCAGCACAGGTGTCGAGGCTAAGGGCGGGTAGGACAAGGGCACCATGAAAACACAACCACACAACCCTTACATTCCACTCTACCCCACATATTACCTCTTCCAGCTATCAAATCTAACACAAACACTCTTAACTCTTGTCTATCACCTCTCACACACCACATACACTCTTTCCCCAAACACATCACCACCCTTTACCTTTCAGCTTCCACTCACCAACAATACTTTACATACAAATACTTCTCAGAAGACAACTACATCATCATCTCCTCTTACTACTCCTGAAAATCAAAACTCTACACACACACCAGCACAATAAAATATCTTGCACACACTGCCTCATAATATTTTCCATCACAAACCAGAAACATAAACGAACTCCAACCCTCCTGACTACACATATAATACACACCCTAACCCAACTCTACTGTCAAGCTTTCTCTCTACCCCCACACCTAACACATATACAGCAGCACAGAAACTGTCTTTTAACTGCCTCGCATCCTTATAACATGACCCATATGGCTGCACTACCACCCTAGCTCACACACCTTCTACCCTAAACAGACGCAAATAAAATAAACAACAGGCCACTCTTCACAACTTTGCATCTCTATGTCTACTACACAACAAGGCTACTCGACAAAAACAACACAGTTCACCAACTCAGTCTCAGCCACCATCTCCACAACCTACACACGCAGATCCATCAAAATGCCTTCTTAGCCTGAGGAATACAATACAGAAGTGCTGCACTTTTGCTATCCTCATACAGCTAATACCAGCACTAAGGACAAACCTGCTACAAGTGCACAAAATGCTGCTCACTTTTCTACAAAAAAGGTCAACGATCACCAAAACACATTCTCTAAGCTGCCAACTAATAAATGCTCGATCAGTCTTGAAAAACAAGCATCGCATCTACGACCTTCTCACTGACACACAACCTGACTTACTCTTCATAACTGAATCATGGTTGGGAGATGACATGGCTCCAGTGTTGAATGAAGTAACTCCTCTAGGCTATCAAACTATCACACAAAATACTATAGGGAAAAGAGGAGGTGGTCTAGCTGTTGTATTCAAGCAAACATTAAATATCACTAAAGCTGACAAAGTTGCCATACAATGTTATAAGGCCCTCTTCACCAGATGCAACCCTACACCATCCTCCTCCTGTAAGTTCCTACTCATTTACAGACCTCCACCTAGCAAAGCAACTTTCTCAGACACACTTCTAGATACCTGATAACACTACACTCCAAACTATGCATTCTTGGTGATCTAAACATTTGGTTTGACAAACCCAATATGCCCCATCCGAAAACTATCATCACTGGCCTAGATGGACTGAACATACATCATATCATCCACAAACTCACACACATTGCTGGGCACATCCTTGATGTAATTTTTACAATTACAGAACTAGTTACCTTTCAAACGATTGCTCCAGTCACATGGTCAGACCAACATTTACCTGCTTTTCAACATAAAACAACACAAAGCAACACACCTAAAACCATTTTACATGCATCCACCTTTTGACTGTGGAACAAACTCAATTTGGAACACTTAGAAACACATCTAACATCCAATAAAGTTCTAGGCACAATACATTCCATTTAAAAAGCAAATGAGTGGTTATAGGAAGCTTTTGATATCCTACTATGACTAAGAACAAGTAAACAGGACAGAAGAAAACAGGGACCTTGGAGAAATACAGAACTAAAAGAGATAACACTGCAAATTAGAAAGCTGCAATGCACCTAGCTCAAAACAAAAACAAATTAAGACAAACTTCACTTACAGAAACTTTACAGATTATACATCAGCAATCAAAAAGGTTAAAAAAAGATACTATACAGACAGAATTCAAAATGCTAAATGTGCAAAAAAAGAATTCTATCAGATTCTCACCGAATTTTGTAAACCAAATTGCCTAGGAGGAACTCATCCCATTACCCAAAAATTCACAGACAAACTGGCAAATCATCACACAACCACAGGAGACACGTTGGACTCCTATTTAAAACAAAGGAAAGGCACCAGCACCTACCCTTTTCAAAAGAAAAAAAACCTCCAAGAATAGACTAACCTAGCCTCTGCATTCCTTCCACCAAATATCACACAGTGAATGTATGGATCTGGTCAAAGCAAGCAGGCCTGCTGGCAGCCCTTCCGGCCCATGGCCACCACAAACCTTCAAAACAATTCTTCTAACTACCTCTGATGCTACACCAGTAAGAAAAATCATCAACAATTCCTTAACTATGGGAATATTTCCAGAAGGCATAAAAAAGTCACACATACACCCATTACTAAAGAAAACCAACCTGCGCCTGCTTAATCCCGAGAACTACAGACCAAACAAATGGACCTTTCCTGGGCAAACTGATAAAAGAGAGCAGCATTCGTTCAGATGTCACAGTTCATTGAAGATAATTCCATACTTTCAGACTTCCAAACAGAATTCCATCCGGGAAGAGACACAGAATCTGCCATCACTACCATCTGGGATTACCTTAAGAACACAGTTGACTGGGATGGGGTTGCTGCACTACTTATCTTGGACCTCCCAGCTACTTTTTACACAGTTGACCATGTCACTCTAATACAAAGACTCTAAGAATATGGCATAGAGGGGACTGCTCTCGACTGGATCACAGCATACCGTCATAACAGAACAAATGTCATCCATACCCCCCTTTATCATCCAAACTGTACTTCACAAAAGCATGGGTCCCTCAAGGATCTATCATATCACCTATGCTTTTCAACATCTACATGAAGTCATTACTGGCACTGATCAATTAATTTCACCTCACATGCTATAATTATGCTGATGACACACAAATACTTCTTAAACTGGAAAGCCCCAAAGACATTGGAAACTCACAAATTTTTAGTTGCCTCAGAGCAGTTGATCAGCGGATGACATGGAGGCATCTCAAATTGGATGCTTCCAAAATGGAAATACTCCCATGTGGTGATTGGAAAAATTATGGCCCATCCCCCCTCCTGGCCTGACGATCTGGGAACACCGCCTAAGGTATCTAATGAAGTAAGAAAACTCATAATTACCAAGGACTCCAAGCTATCAATGAATGCTCAAGTGGACAAACTAGCAAGAACAAGCTTCATTACTATAAAAACTCTTCCCCCACCTGGGAATTCCACACAAGGGGTAGGCTACTATCTCTACTTGTACTGTCTAAACTCAATTACACTAATAGCCTCTACCACAGATCATCTTTATAAACTATGAAAAAACTACAATGGATTCAGAACTCTGCTGCCAGACTACTCCTACATGTAAAGCCAAAAGCCCACATCTCCCCTCCCTTGAAGGCCCTACATTGGTTACAGGTTGCCAGAGGATCCATATTCAAGCTACTTTGTGTCACCCACAAAGAGATACATGGAACAGGGCCATTCTTCATCAGCAATAAAATCACCAAATACATTCAACAAAGGAACCTCCGCTCTAGATTGGCACCTCACCTCAAAATCTCACCATACAAGAAAACACTATAGGTGGGACATCCTACTCTGTTCAAGCAGCAAAACCATGGCATTCTTTACCCCAAACATAAGATCTACAGATAACTATCTTATCTTCAGAAGACTACTCAAGAGTTGGCTCTTCCCCACACACCCACCATACTCAAACATAAATGTACACCATATCCCTGTGTATATAGCATTTATTTGGATTATATGCCTGTACCTAGATAATTGTATTCTTTTGTATATATGTGTATAATATTATGTCTATAAATATGTAGATATTCATTAGGTCTTGCTTAACAAATGTACATATTACATTTGGTAATATTATTCTATGTTTAACTTGTATATAAGTCACTGCATAAAATGTAAATTTTTGTCATGACTTTTTTCTGCAATTGCTTCACTATTGAATTATTAAAGGAAACACATTATAAAAAGAAATCAATTAGCTTAAAGTACAGCAACACTTAAAAGTCTGAGTTTATTAAATATAACTTAAATCCGGATACATTACCTTCCTTATACATATATACCGTCCATGAACTTATGTATCTTTGTATTTATTACTTTACTCCTAATTTAGCATCTCCAATGCACTACCATATATCTCACCCTATACCTCTCGCAATATATCCTCTACCTCCACTCTCTGACTCATCCCAAACCTCATTCTACTACTCTCTTCAATGCACAACCCTTTTCCCACCCTTTACCTCACTCAATATATCCTATACCTACACTCTCTGATTCATCCCAAACCCCATTCTACTACTTTGATCCCCAAAATAACCCTTTCTGGGCTCTTTCCTTCTCTACTGTTCTTTGCGTCATATCAAACCTCTTTTACTATTCAGATATCCCAAACAAGGCTTTCTAAACCCTTCCCTCAAATATCTCTCCTAGACTTATCCGATACCTCATCTTTGTCCCTAATTCACTTCTAGAGACTCTTCCTCCCTCCATCTTTCTTAACTCATCCCAAACCTCCTCCTACTGCTATGTTTTCCAAATAAACACTTTCTAGAGTCTTCCATCTTCTATCCCTCCACTATCCTTTTCAATCCAACTAACAGACTCACATGTCCACTGCTCAAATTATCTTCATATTTCCCTATACTAATTCACCACTAATCCTTTTTGGGTTCTGGAATTGCGTGCTACTTGCCAAAAAGCACTTCAACGCCTCGTCAGGGATAGTAAGCGCTGTATGAATGCAATTACAATTACAATACCAGTGCAAATAACATCACCATCTAGAACTGTAACATCAAGACCAGATCTCCTAGGAAGGTCAGACTCAATCATTTCCAATAAACCAGTACAGTGTAAGCTTAGAAAGGCAGTTTGAGAAAAACACAATGCAAGACTGTTACATATCCTTCACATAGGCACCACTGCCCAGCGAACACAAACTCGGAGCAGGAGGACCAAAACAGAAGTGGAAAAGTGGAAACCAACCCTGAAGCCAGTGTGGCAGGGGAGCAAAAGAACCGAGAAGCACTTCTTCCTACATTGTCCAAACACAGAGATATTGAGCTAATGTGATTTCGGAAGCTAACTGAGAAGGACAAAGAACAGAAGAAGAGGGATGGGGAAAGACATTGAGGCAGAGAGACGGGTAGATTAAGACAGACAAACCCAGCTCCATCTCCTCTTACTTGCTGACTCTATGCTTGTCGTTGACCATGTACAGCGCTCCACTGCCTATTGACTAGGTTGGTACAATAGAAATACCATATACATACAGACAAAGAGAGGAAAGAGAGAGATCCAGAGAGTGAGAGAGAGTAAGATAGTGAAAATGAGACAGAGGGAGGAAGAAAGAAGGAATGTGATAGAGAAAAGGGAATAAAGGCAAAAAAGAGAGGGGGAGAGACTAAGAATTACAGGGTTACAACGACAGCTTGAAAAAGAGATCAAAATAGAAGAAAAAGAGAAAGAAAGAGAAAGAAAAAAGACAAAGAAAGAGGAAGAGAGAGAAAGAGAAAGCACAATGGAGAGTGATGAAATGGGGAAAGGAGAAAGCGATAGAGAGGAAGAAATATTGAACGAGGAGGCAGAGAGAGAGGCTGGGAAGCTGATAGAGATCTTTGAATTCAGATGCAATGGCCAGAAATTAGTAACATTGCCTTTCTACGATGACCCCAAGGTGTCTTGAAGAATGTAAGGATATCATTTGGTGAACTTTGGAACTGCTCTTTCCTGGCTCAGATTATAAATCCTATTTCAATGCTGTCTTCACTGCATTACAGTATAAGGCGCCGCAAAAACAATTTGGAGCCAGTATCGCCATATTCATCATTGATGAGACAGACTTCATGCCACCTAGTAACTACGTTTCCTTCTTGAATTCAAAGACCTCTGACATAGTTGTACAGAGGCTCCACTCACCTCTACTTTACTGATTGTAGGGTTCCAGTCACCCATTTGCTCCAGTTTCTCAAACAGCTGGTGGTAGAGGGCCTCAGCCGGGTAATCCAGAATGGCTTCAGCTCGAAAGACTTTCCCAATTGTAGGAAAACCTTTACTGAGCACCCAGTCTCCATTTTCCTAAATAGGGACAAAAGACTGATGAAGATATGTAGGCCAGAGCATGCAGAGTGGTTAAGTTAATCTTTAGAAAATTGAGTTACACAACATAGTAATTATCCCTACATTCATTTTCAATGATTAAACTATTGTGATTTTGAAAATTAGGTTAGCCTTAGAGATAAACTGCATTGTTTTAATGATCAGAATGTAGCTTTATATGAACACTGACAGAAACAAATAACTGCCTTGGAAGAACAGTGGGTATGAAAGCAGAATATTGTAATGTGATACTGTCATAAGATCTTCAAAATACTTATGTTGTAAGCTCATGTTCTGGTGTCGGGTACCTTTAAAATCACCTAAATATCTAGGGTAGTATGCACATATAATCATGTAGATTACTATGTCACTACCCCGGAAATGGGTGTGAGCAAACCGAACAAATGTGTGGTTAACTGCTTCCTCACTGGACATCACCTTTCCAGTTTATCCCTCCTTGATTTAGTTCTTTGTCACAATGCCGCGGAGTATTGAATAATACTAACCCTGGGCGCAGTTCGCCCTACGTGAGATATGCGTAGCGCTACACGAACTGCAAAGTAAGCCGTTCGCAATGATTGCACAGTGCCGGGTGCTTGTGCGCACTGTGCAATCATTGCAAACGGCATCTTGCACAGTACAAGCGGTCGTTTTCTGCCGCTCGAGTAGATTTTTACTCGAGTGGCAGCTTTCTCAATGCGACCACTCGCAATGAGAAACCTGACCTCCCCGCGTTGAGAATCTCGCCAGGAGGTTTATTTTCTATGCTCACGATCGGCAACTTGATGTTGCTGATCGCGAACGAGGAAAAAGTCTCGCCGGGATCATTTTGCTCGCTCGCGGTCGCCAACTTGACGTTGAGGACCGCGAGCAAGCAAAAAATGCCAACTATGCTACGCTACATGATTTTGCACTGTGCTACGTGCAATTCGCGTAGCGCGAAGTAGCACAAACTATGCAAACTTCGCGAGCGTAGCGTAGTTGTCCGCCCAGGGTTAACTAATACCGTATTGTGAAGGTAAGTATATATAGGTAAGTATAGATTTACTATTGTTAATTCCGTATCTACGTTCCTTGAAGATAGATATCGCTAAGGACTCCTATGCTCAAGCTCTCCAATTAGACTCAGTGTGTAAGAGTGGTCAGAATCAGTGAGACAGTGTGGTAATCATTAAAACAATTTGTCAATGGAGACAAGATTAAAAAAATCACCTTCACATTTTAACAGTATTTTCATAAAGGCATTTCTCTCGTTTAAATATGCAGAGTTTCCTAATAAGATGTACGACTGTTTACTGAGCATGATGCCTTTTGGCTATGTTGACGCTACACAAATGCCGTATATATAAATATATACAATTGGGGGAAAACAGACATTATTCTTTGTTTTGGTCGGATCTTTGTGGTTATCCTCACTATTACTGCCACCTTGCGGTAAAACAAAAAATGACCTTCTCTCGCGCACGATAAAGTTCGTCATTTGCAGAGGAGATAAGAGGCATGCTGAGCTACATAACGAATTTGTCAGGCGGATTTAAAACATTCTCAGAATCAGGACGCAAACAAAAGGGATTACTTGGCATTCATACCTAAGGGTTTTTTGTGTAAATTATAGTATTTTAACAGTCTGCTAAGGTATTTGTTTAGTTTCCCAGACTGCTCTAAAGAACTTGCTCTGAATTTTTTAAGTATGCAAGGACACACCGAAGATAATGTGTGAATAACAAGCCCACAATCCATAATTCTCGTCCTCAGCACACATTTAAATCGTGTTATTAGTATGTAAATAGATGTATATAATAGTTATATGTAGGGTACGGTTATTTATCAAAATCCATTATCCACCCAAACCCTCGCCAATTGATAATATCGTATTGAACTATCGATATTGTGACACTATTGCTATGTACAGCATTTGTTGTTGAATGCTCCGTTGTGCACTCATGAGTAAATTCGCGGAATAGGAATAAATACTGGCCTTCACATCCGCTCTCTATAGGCCATGACATTTCCGAACATAGAGGGTCATTAGGATGTCGTGGAATGAGGCCGCCCGCCATTGGTGCGGGGGTCCCGTTGGTGAAATTAGGATGCGCCCGCCACACTGGCGGGCGCATCCTGCATTCCGGACATTGCGGCGGGCGGTGCTCACAGCACCGCCCGCCGCAATGCCAAGAAGGCATGTCGTGCACCTCCATGCACAATGTGGCAGGCACCGCGCGGCGCCTGCCATGTTGTGCATGGAACTGCAGGATGGTACCCCACATATGCACCCCCACCCCCCAGAATCCCTGGGGGCCCGCTACGGGCCCCCAATGGCAGCCGCGGTCGGTAGTAGGAGTAACTGCAGGGCGGTGACGTGGGAAGGGGGAGGGGCAGGGTGGGGGGTAGTAAACTATGGATTCCGGAGGTTTACAGGCAAATTAACATATAACTTATAAAACGAATTTCGTTGCGTGCACAGCATCCCCAAATGCGATGCTGTGCACGCAACGAAACTCGTTTTATTAATTTATATGTTAGATTACCTGTAAACCTCCGGAATCCATAGTTTACTACCCCCCACCCTGCCCCTCCCCCTCCCCACGTCACCGCTCTGCAGTTACTCCTACTACCGACCGCGGCTGCCCCATGGCGAAAACCGCCTGCCTTTCTGTCGCGGCGTTGCCGCCACGGAAAGGCAACACCCCGCCTGCATACTAATATGGATGGCGGTGTCTACCAGACATCGCCACCATATTAACTGCTTTTCCGCCCGGCGGAAAACCGGCGGACGGTCTTCCTCTCCGCCGGGGTCTCCCACCGGCCATGGTAATGTGGCGGGGGAATTCACATGCGGGCAGTGGTTTTCTGCGGGCGGATCGCCACTGCCATATGGGCGGTGGCGATCCGCCGGATATCTTAATGAGCCCCATAGCCTTGTCATGATATGTTAGTAGATCTGGCTTTGTGTGAGAACCTATGAGTGTTTACACCCCCTTTGCATAAAAAATATAGGGTTTGGGGCTGGCGATACTAAGAACTCAGCACTGCATTTCTGTCAACTTTTGGCACTAAATAGTTATTGTGTGCAAATATTGACCAGTGTTGCACTACCCTGAGAATATTACTGTTAGCATATGGTATATCAGTGCCTGATTCTCCAAACTATCTCCTCCACGACTGACTGTCCACTGAACAAACGCAGCTGCAGTCCTACTTAGAAGAAAATGTTAACATTTTATTAAGCTACGTCAGTTCTTCTCTCTCTGCACATTTCCTTAAACAGCTTGAAAAAGCACATTGATTCTCGTGTGGCCTGTGTGTAGCAGGCATTACTTACTTTCTGGGTTTCCGTCTGCCAGCCGTCCTGCTGCTGCAGGATCCCCAGAGCCCTTTGCAGGGCAGCTTCGCCCTGCTTCACGTAGAACAGCTCCGTAATGGAATACTTGGTGTTCATCGAAGAGGAGGTGGCTTGGTCTACCCCTGAGGGACCAAACAGAAAATATTTTCAGCAGCAGATCAAATTATTGCTAATGTATTTTAGATTGTTTGGAAATCGCTCAGTTGTGCTAAGGAAACAACAAAACCTATTGAGCATGTCAAGATATTTGTGGGAACACTAGAGACCAGCCCTTTTGAAGTCAATAGCTCACATGCCCACTTGCTGCCAGTCACCAGGGGAGTGGGTGGGGGTGAGCTGCCTGGCCTTCACTGATGTCTGACCAGCACCAGTGACAATGATTCGCCCCCCATGCCCTCTGCTTCCAGGCCACTAACAAACACTTATGGCCATATTTACAAGTTTTCCATGCAGAGCAGTGCTACAACCAATGTTTGTGCTGCATTACGTGACGGAGGAATAACATCAGAGAGCCTTATGGGTGCTAAGATTGGCCTGCTGATGTCATTCGCTGGCGGTCTCATTAAGCTACCTTGTGTGAGGTGAGCAGTGGCGTAGCTAGCTCTTTGGACATCCCTGGTGGCCCCTCCGTTTGCCGCCCACAGCCGCATTACAGAGCGGGGGGGGGGAGCCTTAAGGGTGCTGGCGAAATTCCACCGATTGCCACCCTCCACCCTGCGATGGCCACATTGTAGAGCGGGGGGGGAGGGTGCTGGGGTTTGCTGCCCTAAGTTGGCAGGTAAGAGCGGGAGGAGGCCACTGCCCCCTTCCTACGCCACTGGAGGTGAGTGTACACTGTCTAGCATAGGTTTTGTATTGGACTCATACCCACAGTACAAATTCCTATGCCTAGATAAACATAAAAGGACCTCACACATTAAATGTATGCTGTGCACTTCAACACACATGCAGTGCATGGGTTTTGAAAAGAAAAGAAAACATTTCCCCTTTTTGACATCTGCTTGAAGGTGGCATTGTGTTTTTTTATGTAAAGTGACAGTCTGCTTTGCCAATTTTAGAGGATCGGGATCTGCCTCAAAACCTATCGGTGTGTGCACTGATGTGCCCAAGAAATGCCCTCATGACACAAAGCACACGTTTCCAGTACGAAGTACCTTTGGCACTGGAAAGTATATACCAATACATTACTTTGCATTGACTTGTTTCACTTTGCGACAGAGCAAAGTCATAGTAAATCTGGGACTGAGCCTGGACTAAACAGCAAGGAGCAGCTCCACTGATGACCAGCAGGGGCACATTTTCAAGTCCTCAATTGGCAGTTCTGCAAGAAGTACTATGTTCCTACATGGCGTTTTCTCATAGTGACATAAAACTATTTTAAAGGCAAGCATGCACGAGGAAAAATCCAAACCTTGCTAAAAAACATCTTGCAAAAAAATTGACCAAATACCTCACTTACATGTTCACTCACACACTTTCTGAAGCACCAGCGAATGCATTTTCTCATTCGCTCACTATCTCACACGCCTACTCACTAATCCAATCACTCATTTACTAACTCATTCACATTTAAATTAAGTTGTTTACTCCTAGTCCAATCTTCGCATTCACTTCCTCCCTTACTCTTGCACCCACCTAAAGAGTACTCACTAAATAACCCATTCACTGATTCACTGACTATGGTAACTATTCTCCCCAATACGATTTTTCCCATACACATTGATGCATTTATTCACTCACTAATGTGTCTATCCACCCACCCATGCCCTCACTTATTCTCATAATCACTCAAACACTTAAAAACGTGACTCTTTCCCATGCACACATTTCTCATGTTTGATTAAATCGGTTTGCTGATATCTATAGCATAAGTACAAGGATCTCACCAGCGTTCCTTTGAAGCATCTTGTGAATGCAGTCTGGCACCCTGGCAAAAAGGCAGTGAGAGCTGCTCGCCATGATCTTCGTCATATCCTGTCCAATGGCAGCCACCGCCGTCCTCTTCAACCCTGTGGACAGGCAAAGATCAAAGTCGAGTTAACAGAGACTTACTTACTGTCTGTTGCATGATCTTATTATTAATAACAGCCCTCAGGTGGCTCCTGCTACGTGGTTGGTCTATGCCCAGGTGCAACTGTGACGCGGGTCAGCGCCGTCTCAACGAAGAAATGATGCAGCGAAGAGAAGGAACTCAGGCTTTTTTTAGTTGTATTTTTAGACATTACCCTTCTTCACTTCACAATGGCGAAAACATAAGTCGAGATTTTGTCATGGCGAGAAATCCAGAGCACGAATTTAGGAAAATATTTGTAAACCATGTGTAATATGATGTGCATCAAAGCAGCAAGAAAAATAATAAAGGAGTGAGAAATGGTGCAGAGAAAAACAAGTAATAATCCCAGACTCAAACCCTAAGGAACTGTGGAGAGCGATAACAGGTGAGGAACGAAAGCCCCTCTAAGAGGCATAGTCAGTGCGGGCAGAGAAGTGGCTAAAAATAAAACCAGCAAACCAGATGCACCACGGGGAAAGTGCCTAGAAGAGGATGGTGACCCAATGGGATAAAAATCTAAAGAGAAGAATATACTGTTTGCAGGGTTGTAAAGTCACCTCCCTGGTATTTTATTATGACAGAAAAGAACAACTTATTTAAATGCAAGTTAAACTTTGTTAAAGTACTTAGAACTTTACTCTGTACATATGCCTTCCAAATGTTTAATTATAAATTACTTTGTAGAGCTTTCTGTCATACCTTTGTGGTTTTTAATATACCATAAGTAATTGGTGGGAATGTTTGCCAAGTTACAATATTACTATAGACCTACAGGAAGATGGAAGCTGTGCTGGAATTAGTGGATAGTGAGTTGTTTGGTTGTTGTTATGGAGAGAAGCTGCTGTATTTGGGCTCATCTGTGTTATTAGAACCTGCAATGGAATGTTCAGGCTGTGCTTAATTTGTAGAAGAATAGGTGCCGTGGCCCAAAGTTTTGCTCAGAAGCCCGCTTTTGACTGTCAGGGTGATGAATACAACGACTGCATAGTCTTGATTTCACCTCATTTCCCTATAATCTGCCACCACCAACCCCATCTCCTCCATCTCACTATTGCAGTTCTCCTTCATCCCTTCTTTCTCCCTTTATCACTGTGGTTTTTGTAGCTTTCTCTTCATCTTTCTTTCCCCGATTTTTATTTTTTTCCTCTCTCTTGCTCGGGATGAAAATCTGATGAGAAAATATAAGTGCTGGTGCCAAAACATAAGTGCCGGCGGGCCCCACCTGCAACCACCGGCTCAAATTAAGCACTGGGCCAATCAAGGTGGTTAAAAAGCAGGCATTAACTGGTGGTAAAGGTCTGCTTTCTAGAACTCTGAAGCTTGTGGTTTAGTAATTCCCCTCAGCCAATAGGAATGTAAAATAAACATTACTGAGGCCTGTGGAAGGGGTAGTTGTATTCAGAGAGTCTCAATCACTCCAGTTATGGCTCTCTATGTTATACCTGGACGCCCTTTTTCTCCACATCTCGTCCACCTTCATATGTTCTACCTCATCTATTTCATCTTCAGCACCATCATTTCCTTCTCTCCTGAATGCACTTCCTCGCATCTCCTTCACTTCACCCCTCAACACAACCACTCATCTGTAAGCAATGTATTTTCTTTTACTTTTGCCATACACCCAGAGAAGACTCAGTTGAACGTGTACAATGTAGAAGACTGATATTCTAAACAAAAAGCAATTACAAAAACACAACATCCTGGAAATAGCTAACTCTCTTAGTAATACCTGAAGTAAAGCATGTGAAATGTAAACATGAACTAAATCGCAGACATGGGATTACCTTTATGTTTTCAAATGCATTGCTCAGAAATCGGGCAGAGTTTTTCGCATTACAGTAACAGTTATGAACTTGACTATAGGGCGAGATTGTGATCCCTTTCAATGTCCTTTTTAATTACTTCCGGGTCTGAGGGAGGGGCACACTTAAAGGATTGAATGGACCTTAGCTCTTAAAGCACCTTCACGTCTTGGTAGATAACTTGATTATGGGTCAAACGGCCTCATTATACATGAGAATACGTATTAGTATGAAATATAAAAATAATAGGAAACATGAAGGAAAGACAGAAACAAATAAATCAATCCCCGAGCTGGCTCCAGCAGGTTTCAAATCTATGAAAGGCAGGTTGCACACAGATGCCTGTCGCAGATGCCTAATCCACTGAGCTATATTATTTGCTTAAATTGGTCCCCCTTCCCAGAACTGGATTTGAGTACTTAGTGGCACAAAACTCACAGGGCCCCATCTTCAGCCACATTACTGCGGCTGGAATTTGGGGTTGGGCTGCTAACTGAACGCTAAATCACTACTCACAGCTTCGATATTCTGACAGTAAAGAGAGGAATCGTGTGCGTAGCTATGGTTAGTTCAGGCCCAGAGAGGGCATGCAACCATCTACGTTCGAGGAATTGGTGTCGTTCACTACCTAGCAGGGTTAGAGAGACCTATTCCAGGGGGGCAACAAGCGGTGCAGGGGGGGGGGGCGGGGGGCGAGCGCTAGGGAGCCCTCTGGCACTGGGAGGTCCCTGGCCTGAGATCATCGGATTGAGTCCGGAGCGAAGGGGGGCCCTGCATGCACTTTGGAGAGGGCCCCCTCAAGTTTTGTTACCCCACTGCCCCCATTCCCAATGATTGCATTGGGCCCAATGGGCCGTTGACCCGCCACTGAGAGGCGACCAATGAGCGTCCATACCTGTAACCTTCCTGAGGTGCTGGTGGGAGATCCCGCAGCAGAGTTTCAGGATGGCGGGCAGCATCGCGTGACAGGCCTCGGGCTCGCGGCTCAGTGCGAGGGCTGCCAGCGGCACGCGCCTTTATAAGGAGCCCGAAGGACAGCACCTGATGATAGGGAGCGGGCGCACAGATAGGAGCGCGGAGTGGAGCTCATTCAAGGACAGAGGCCGCCAGGGGGCAAGGGTGGTAAGGAGAGGGGCTGGGGAGGGAGAGTGGAATGCGCACTGGAGCTGCCCCGCACAGGGACATAAGCAGTGCAGCAGGTGTACAGGCCTGACTAGCCTTCCAGGGAGGCTTCCGCTGTCCGTGGATTGGCAACATGACAGCATCACTCGCGTGCAAGCAGGGTCCCTCTCCTCAGGTCCTTGGCCCAATACTCAGCTGATTAGTTAACATTCCAGGGAGAGTTTTGATATGAGAAGCGAGCAGGCCTCTGGCAGATCAGGAAGAATCGCTCGGAGCCGCAGCGGCTCCATGTTGTGTCACTATAATACCACAGCTGACGTAATTGCAAGGTTTCATGGTATAAATGTATATCTAATTATCGCGCGTGTTCCAATGAGGGCCCAGGTGTGTCCCTGTCTAACCTACCAGCCCCCTGTTCCAAAAACTTTATGCCTGCACTCACTATTTCATGGTATGGTGATCTGTATAGCGCTTACTGGTGGACTTGAGGCGTTGGTCTGCCCGGATAAGGCATGAGAGGGAGGACCACATGTCCTGGCAGTGGGGGCAACCTTCTTTGCCAATTTGAATACATGCCTACTGATGGCGTGTCTGGTGGTGGGACATACAAACCGCTGGGGCAATAAAAAAAAGACTAACTGAAGCAGAGGACCGGGGAAAGCAACCGTTTTAATAGAATGCTACTGTCCAGTAATATTGAAAACAGTAAGTACTGTTTAACTGAGCTTAAACATGAACAGTTTCGATAGTTACTGCTGCTAATATTTTATTACATTGTCATAATAATTTTGTATATCCAATGTATGAAACATAAAGGCAGCAAATCACGTTCAGAACTTGTCATATCAGAGAAGATGAAACATTGCAGCAGGTGCATGAAAACACTGAGCTATCTTACTTGGAATGCAAATCACGGGTGCCCCTAACTGATTAATCGAACCAAGATTTAACATGGCGTAGGTAACGGTGTTGTGCGTATTGTCAGAGGTGTCTGGTCTGTCCAAACGCCGCCATTTCCCCTGACTCTTTTACAGGGGCAGGATGAGTGTGGAATATGAACTGTTTGGACTGTGCTGTTTGTCCTCTCAAAATTTCAATTGCATTTATGAACCAATGAGGTCCCATCCACTGAGGGAAGGGTAGATGCACAGATAAGTGTAGCGTATTTGCAAATCCCATGAAGGTACTACTCCTTTGGCACAGGCTGATCAGTTCAGAATGGTGGAATTTTGATATTTCACGATAGCCACAGTTGTTGCTTAATTACCTTATGCAACTACTAAACAGCGACAAAGTCAATAGTCCTGGCTGGCCACAGCTCCTAGGTGACAGGATGAGTAACCACATGGGTAGAATGGTAGAAGACTTGCCTGGTCCTCATTGTTGGGTACATGGAGGACTTTTTCATGAAGTTATCTTCAGATCAGTATATGTGACATACAATTGGTTTCGTACATGGCAGGGCCCTTACATTTCTCCCCCTCTAGTTAGTCACGGGGCACGCACTTGTCAAATTTGTACCTTTTTAAAACCCACAAGGTGAGAAAGTCAAGTCTGGGCTTCCGAAAGTGCGGCAATGGCCCACCACTGCTATTCTCAGCAGCAAGTTCACCTGTGCTAAATCTGACTGGGTGTTTTTTTTCTGGTGCGTGGCACTGTCACCTAATTGTCACCACCGGCACCTCTGACAGTCTGCCACTAGGTGGCACTGTCTGGCTTTTATTATTATTATTATTATTTAGAGTTTGTAGAGCGCGTAGTCACCGCGAGGGTATCCCAGCGCTAGAACCTTGTTGCTCAGGAGGGGGAGCGGCTAGGTAAGAGACCGGATTAGGGGAAGAGGAGAGTTTTGAGGGTTTTTCTGAACCGAAGTAAATCGGGCTCTGTTCTGACGTTCAGAGGGAGTGCGTTCCACTTGAGTCCGGTGTTTACCGAGAAGCGGCGGCCCCCTATCCGGGCCTTTTTCACCATGGGGATCGTGATAAGGTTTCCGTGCTCTGAGCGAAGCGCTCTCGTGGGTCTGTAGGGGGTGATCCAGTTGTTTAGTATGGGGGGGCCGGTGTTATGGAGAGCCTTATGGGCCAGGCAGAGGGCCTTGAAAGTGACCTTTTCTTTGATCGGGAGCCAGTGTAGCTTCCTAAGAGCGAGTTTGGCCGATGATCTGGCCGGGGTGCTAGTTAGGAGTCTGGCGGCGGCGTTCTGAGCCTTTTGCAGAGTTTGGAAAGTGGATTCCGGGGCGCCCAGGTAGATGGCGTTGCTATAATCCAACCTGGATAGGATTAAGCCCCGGATCAGCATAAGGCGCGACTGGAAGGGAAGGAGAGGGATTACTTTCCTGCAGGATTTAAGTAACCCGTAGCAGGTTCCGGCCGTCTTTCTGGCCTGGGTCCGGAAGGTAAGGTCGGTCTCCAGCCACACGCCAAGGCTCTTGACCTCCTTTTTGGGAGTGGGAGGATCGCCCATGCAGGCGGGCCAGAAGTTGGAAGGGATGTTAGTGGTTTTTTGTCCGAGGACCAGGATCTCTGTCTTGGAGCCATTAAGCTTCAAGGCGGAGTCGCTCATCCACTGGTATACGCTGGTAAGGCAGTCGTGGAGGTTGGAGGGCTCGAGTTTGGGGTGGGAAAGAGTGACCACCAGTTGCGTGTCGTCGGCGTAACTGACGATGGTGACTCCGAAGGGTGAGACAAGTTCCTCCAGTGGGGCCATATAAACGTTGAATAATGTAGGGCTCAGGGAAGAGCCCTGTGGCACACCGCACTGGAGGGGGATGGAAGAGGAGCGGCTTTCGCCTTCCCATACTTGATAGGAGCGTCGGGAGAGAAAGGACGAGAGCCACTTCAGGGCTTTGCCCTTAACTCCAACAGTCCCGAGGCGGTGGATTAGAACCTGGTGGTTGACCGTATCAAAGGCCGCACTTAGGTCTAGGAGGACCACTGCCACTGATCCTCCTGAGTCGATGATTTCCCTGGTTCTTTCCACTGCCACAAGGAGTGCAGTGTCTGTGCCTTGGCCAGGTCTGAAGCCAGTCTGCGAGTTGTTGAGAAGATGGTTTGACTCGAGATATTGCGACAACTTTTTGTTAACTAATTTTTCAGCGACTTTACCTATCCAGGGGAGAAGTGAAATGGGTCTGTAGTTGGAGAGGTTAGTGGGGTCAAGCGACGGTTTCTTGAGAAGCGCTTTGACTACGGCTTCCTTCCAGGTGGAAGGGACCACTCCGTGTTCCAGTGAGATATTGATCAGGGCAGTCAGTTGAGGGACTATGGTCTGCATGATAATTTTAGCGAAACGTATGGGGACCGGGTCGCTAGGGGCTCCGCTCTTGGTTGAGGCCAATGTGGCTCTTACTTCTTCTTCCGAGACCGGGCCGAGCGACTCTAGAAGGGGTTTGTCTACGGGAGGCGTCTGCTCCTTAGCTCTTTCTGAGATGTTGGAGTTGGCAGGTGGGAGGGAAGAGAGTATTTTTTTTATTTTTTCATCAAAGAAGGAGGCCAACATGGCGCATTTTTCCTCGGCTTCTTTGGGGTCCAGGGGTTTCTGGGGGGGGGCAGGGACACGGAGGAGTTCTTTAAAAATGGAGAAGGTCTCCTTGGATGAGCAGGCAGAGTTTTTTATCTTTTCCTCGAAATAAGTCCTTTTAGCGTCATGAAGGGCTTGTTTGTAAGCTTTCATGGAGCAGAGGTAGACGCTTTTCTCTTCAGCTGTTTTGTGTTTTCTCCATAGGCGTTCTGTCTTTTTACAATGCTTTTTGAGAGAGGCAAGGGCGGGTGTGTACCAGGGGGAGGGACTAATTCTTTTCATGTGTTTTAGCGAGCTCGTCAATGGAATGGAGCTTTTAGAGAAGACCACTACAACAGGCACTAAGTAAGTCAAGATCATTGTTGACTATTGCCTTCTGCTCAAGCCATCCTGTTAGCCTTGGGGGGCCTGGATTGCCTCATTTGTCAGACTTCGAGTTCAAGTTAAATGGAGGCTTGTCAGCTCTGTAATTTCGATTGCCACGTTTGCTGCGCTTCAAGGACAGAGGTTGAATGTCTCCTGAGAAGTTCTGTTTGCATTTTAGGTTTACATTGGGTTTGGTGATTACATTATCCTTTCACTTGCGGTCAGAGAAAGAAGATAATCTGGTTGGATATAGCAGTGCATGATCTGGGACACTTGGCAGTAAAGCCAGCAAACATGAAGCACATAAATCGTCATCCGGAAGGGGGATGTGATGTGTCAGTTCAGGGCGAGGTGGAAGCAGGTTGGGGGATTTGCTTGGTTTACATCCAAGGGGCTGTTCTAGGACATGTTGGGACTTTTGACATCAAGGGCTGCTTGTGGCAGCTGAAGTCTCTGGCATTTTGCCTGTCTGACGTCATCCGAGGGCGTTACCTCAGAGACATTTTAGGTATGTCCTTGGTTCATTGCGCAGCTTATGATGTTTTCATGGCTATAGACATTCAATGCTCTTGGCCACATGCTTCGAAGTGCATCTAAGCGGGGCAGGCGCGTAGCATAGGGGACTGTCACAAAGGTATTATCCACTAATTGAGTTAGGCATGGTGCAGGCCAGGAGGTATGCCAGTAGTAACTGATAGAGCATCGGTAGAGCATGTTATGGGGCAGGCAGTATTTGGTGCCAGTAAAAAGAGAAGAGAGGGACCCCTTAAGACTCTCAAGGGAAATAAGGTACTTATAACCAAAAAAAGGAAGAATTCCCTTGATCCTACAATTTCAATATCAATATGTTCTAACTAATAATAAGACATAAAATGCTTTATCCCAATTATATATAAAAATACTTTTATTCAGACAAATATTTATCTATCATTTTCAAATCAGTAAAATCACATATCATACCCAAATAATTAAAACAGAATTGTTAAAAAACATCATACAATACATATCAATCAAATCTAATTTCCATTCGACAAAAAATCACAATTATGACCAGCATAATGGAGACAGACACATATGTAAGACACAGTTTCTATTCTTTACAAATGCACATCACATTAGACTCAAAATCACAGCTCATTATACGTTGATTGAATCCGTTTTTGATTCGTCTGTGTTGGTCATAGGATTGTGCTTTCAGAAAAGCGTTGACGCGTTTCGATGGCTTCAAATTAATGGTACCATCTTTATCAAGACACAATTATACTGCCTCCCACTTTCCTTAATTTTATTTCCTTATTCCTAAATGAAACAAATATATGTATGATTATTGGTCCAAATAACACATGCGATTTCTTATTTCAACAATTTTTCAATAGTATCTTCCCCAACTGCTAATGGTTAACCCATTTTATTAATATTGTGGTCCAGCCAACCATATCTCCTATACGTTTCACGGGGGTATAAGGGTGTTAAGACCCTCCTATTTGGCTTTTGTATATCTCATTTATGTTTCATGGGGATAAAGGGGTAATAAGACCCTCCCATTTAACTATTGTATATCTGGCTTCTCATAAAATGACTACATCGCGAATCCTGCTTCTTAAATCATAGAAGTATATGGTAAAACTTTCGTTAAATTCACCCCTCTATTTTAACTACTTTCTATTTGGTACTTCGATGTTCATTATAAGTTCTAGAGGCAGGTTTTAAAATACCAAGCCCAAACATGCTCATTAAAGCAACATTTGTATGTATATAAAAGGCCAGTTCATTGATCTCACTAATTTTCCGCTCTAAAATGTCTACCTGTTTTTTCACTACATTTCTTCATTGCTCACCTTTGCATTCAGTAAAATCAGTGCGTACTCGTAACTTCAGTATCCTGCTTGTTGCACAGAGAAATTATGTAATCCGTGAGTTTCACGTCCTTGTATCTTTCTTTTTGGATTAATAGACTGATCCGCCTCTTAGCGATCTAAATATAGGAGGAAGGAGTTTGTGCGGTTTTAGTATAGACTCAATGTTATCCCCCTATCCCTTTTTTTTGGGTTTTCACAAAGAGAAACGGCAACTGCTGTCCGTTATCAATTTACCTTATAAATGTAATAGGAAGAACTCCCTTCTGTATCGAGTTCCTGGTGTATATTGATGAAAAGTACCCCCACCACGAGGCTTTACGTCCTCCTCTTTGTCCGGGTGGGTCTAAACATAAAAGTATATATGAATCTATTTCGAAAAGAGAGCGGGCAATTCAATACTTGTTATAATTTACTCTTCTACATTTTAAGATCCTCCTTAATTTTCCTCCCATGTCTCCTCTTACCTCTGTTTAAACGATCCGGTCTCAAGGAATACGGGTATTCAGATCCAAAAAGTATCATTATCCCTCTTCCTGGCTACCTATTTAACTTATATCTCTTACTACCTGATTGGTTTGCCCTCATCACATGGTACGGGTCATCTTGCCATTACCTCTATACTCATTTCTGATTGGTCCCTTGAATCACCTGATACAATTTTTATCTTTTGCTTTCTAATTGGTTTACCCTCCTCACATGGTGCGGGTCTATTTGCCGTCATTGCTGTCCTTATTTCTTATTGGTCCATTGAATCACCTAGTGCAACTCGCCCCTTTTTAAAAAAAAATCTTAACTTTCTTCTCTAACTTTATTAATAATGCTGTGCATTGTGACTATAAATAAAAACTTTTTCGATTCCTCATTCATTGTCTATATATTGATGCTAATTGGCGTGAGCAATATTAATGTATTTACATATTCGAATCCTACCCTCGTACTTCAAACGAAGTATCGGGGACCGGATTTACTCAATATGTATCTATTCATTACCGCATATTTCTTGGTACTCATATCTCTGGTAACTGCTGGACTACAATTCTTCTAATGTCTATCAAATCCGTTACTTGTGTGCTTACTATTCTACTCTAGCTCATCCTTCTTACTGTGAGGGTGTTTTCTTACTATGTGCATGACCAGGCTCATTTGGAAGTATTTTCGCAAGATAACACCCTGCATTAGTTCACGCGTCACTCCGAGCCACTTGTGCTAACTTATCCACATTAAAATTCTATATTCTAAGACATATTCAGTATATTTGGAAGCTACAGAAATGTATCTATTTGTCCTAATAGCTGCTGTTTCTTCTCATCTCCTCAGTATATTGCTATCAATTTCATCCAATCTTCTCTAGAATTTAAGCCTTTTTCCACTGTTTTTAGGTGACATATATACCATTGTTCTCTTTTCTTCCTCATTTGATCAAGATCTCCTCCTCGTCTATTTATTACAATTTTTTCTAATATAAACCATTTGAAATCATTACAATCATGGTTCATATTACGGAAATGATCCACCAAAGGGGCATTGTCCTTTCTAGTTCTAATTGCGGACTTATGTTCCAAGAGGCGGTACGCGGAATTCTCTACTCGTTTCCCCTAAATAGCCCAAACCACATGGGCATATCAAAAGGTAGACAATATTTTTGCTGCGACAGTTATTTAATGTTCTTGTAATCAGATTTTTTCCAGCAAAAATAGTGCTTTTTCCTTCCAGGCATTGGGCACATATCGAACACGTCCCACATTTGTTGTTGCCTTTTGCTTTCTCACCCTTTAGTGTGCTTTGCTTTTCAGCTGTTGTTATATACGTTTTCACGAGTGAGTTTTTGATGGTTTTATTTCGTCTGAAGGAGAAAAGTGGTTTCTGCAACTGCACATCCGTGTCATAATTCAAGATTTTCCAGTTTCTATTGACTATATTTTTGATTTGATTACTTATATTCGAAAATTGTGTTACAAAAACCACTCTCCCTGTAGCTGAGTTCTCTTTTTCTTTTTTGGAATCCAATAAACTATCCCTATCATAAAACCTAGCTCTTTTCAAATAATTTTTGATCAGTTTGTTGGGGTAGCCTCTAGCTTTCAATTTTGTTCTCAAAGCCTCAGCATGAAAATAAAAATCTGAAATGCTGGTACAATTTCTACGCAGTCTTAGAAATTCCCCAAAGGGTATATTATATTTCTGCGAATGGGGGTGATTACTGGTGTATTGTAAAAGGGTGTTCTTGTCAGTGGGCTTGGTGTAAAGTTCCACATGCAACTCATTGTTTACATATTTAATTTTTATATCTAAAAACTCTACACTTGAATCGCTGTAGTGGGCCGTGAATTTCAAATTGGGGTCCCCCAAATGTATCCACTCTAGAAATACAGTCAACCCTGTGCTGGCACCATTCCATATGAAGATGATATCGTCTATGAAACGGTGCCAGCACGTGATGTTCTCAAAAAATGGCGCAATCTCATTGAATATATTACGTCGCTCAAAGTCACCCACATAAAGGCAGGCCAGACTTGGGGCGCAGGTAGCTCCCATGCTGGTCCCTTTCGTTTGTAAGTACAATTCATCCTTAAATAAAAAAATGTTATTTTTTAATACCATTTTAATACAGGGCATAATAAAATCCTTATTGCCTCCATTAAGGTCTTCCCCCTCTAAAATCGCGGAAATTACCTCTATGGTATTGTCTTGGGGGATGTTAGTGTACAAGGCTTCAATATCTAGGGTGACCAAAATTTGGGTCACCCCTTTGAAGCCCTGCCCCTCAAAGATAGAAATGGCGTGAGCCGTATCTTTTAGGTATGACCTTTGTTTTTGCACTATTGGTCTGAGAAAGAAATCTACGTATCTGCTTAGTGGTTCTAATACTGATCCAATGCTACTTACAATTGGCCGCATGGGTGGGTCGTATACATTTTTGTGGATATTAGGTAATCCATAAATTGCTGGGATGACTGGATGTGAATTCATTAAAAATGTATATTCATTATCACAAATCCAGCCTTCCTCTTTTCCTCTATTGAGGACGACCTCCACTTCTTTTTTCAAGATCTCTATTTTGGTGAACTTTATTCGCTGGTAATGGTCTTTCACATTAAGCAGTTTTCTCATCCTATTTTCATAGTCTAATGAATTGAAAATTACTACCCCCCCGCCTTTATCGGCGGGTTTTACAATTATTTCATCACAGTCCTGTAAGGTTTTTAATGCTCTTCTATGGTTTGTCGACATATTATTATGGTGATTCTTCCGTACTGTCTTATTCATAGATTTAATTTCCATTTCTACTATTTTTTCAAAAACTTCAACGTTTTTATCAACCTGAGCTAAATTAGGGGTAAAAGTCGATTTGGGTTTTAGACCAGATACATTTAACATAGGTGTATATTCTCTATTTTCAAAGAACCTATTCAGTCTTATTTTTCTGAAAAACTTTTTAAGATCACTTTCTAGCTCAAACATGTCATGTTGGACAGTAGGTGCAAAACTAAAACCTCTCTGTAGTACATCTTGCTCATCCTTGCTAAGAAGTCTTTGGGAGAGATTTATTATAGGGAGTTCATTTACCTCCAATACTGTTTGTTCCTCGTAGTGAGGTATTCTTGTCCTCCATTCTGAGGTTGATGGTTTCTCTGGGGTTCCTGTCGATTGTACCCCCTGTAACCCCTTTGTCCGCGATTTTGGCGTCTCCCTAAAAAATGTTCTCGTTCAAATGTGGGTATTCCTCTATTGCCTTGTAATCCTGCCTGTTCCTCATCGCTACTAGAGCCTGAGGTCTCTGAGAAGGTTATGCGTTTGTTTCCTCCTCTGGAATACAGTGGTCTCTGGAATTGTGGTTTATCCCATCTCTGAGCTCTTTTGTTCTCAAAATAATCTTTATTGGTGTATGGATTAACTCCCTCCACACTATATCTCTCTACATCTTTTCTCAATTTTTTCATTTTCTTGTTGGTTAAATACTCCCTGTAACTCTGTGTTTCTATTTCTAATTCTTCAATCTTTTTTTTAGCTTCCTCTAATGCTGAGCTTTGTTTTAACTGGGCTTCTAAGTCATCTATTTCTCGCTTTTCTAATTCTATAAGTTCTTGAGCGGTTTCTATAATTAAAATGAGCCAATCTCGACTGCATCGATTTGCTATATGAGTCCAGGTCTCAATGAATTTGGGGTTTTCCACAAATAGACCGGGTTCATTTCTTACTTGCAGTCCTATTGGGATTACTCCTGCTTTTAAATATTCTATTAGGAATTCAGCATGGAGTTCTGTCCGAATTAATTTCTTCTTAAGATTTAAAATTTTGACCAATTGTTCATGACTTGTGTTATTAAGACCTTTAGAGTTTCCACTACGGGGATTCTGATTTATTAATTTATTAAATTGGTCCTCCGTGAACCCAAATGTTTTCAATTTGTCCATGACAGTATTTGCAAATACCCCTTTTATCTGATAAAATAGTGGGTCGATTGCGTATCTTAATTTGAAAGCAAGCAACCTCTCTAACCAACAGGTTGTACAATTTACAGTAAAAAGAGAAGAGAGGGACCCCTTAAGACTCTCAAGGGAAATAAGGTACTTATAACCAAAAAAAGGAAGAATTCCCTTGATCCTACAATTTTAATATCAATATGTTCTAACTAATAATAAGACATAAAATGCTTTATCCCAATTATATATAAAAATACTTTTATTCAGACAAATATTTATCTATAATTTTCAAATCAGTAAAATCACATATCATACCCAAATAATTAAAACAGAATTGTTAAAAAAACATCATACAATACATATCAATCAAATCTAATTTCAATTCGACAAAAAATCACAATTATGACCAGCATAATGGAGACAGACACATATATAAGACACAGTTTCTATTCTTTACAAATGCACATCACATTAGACTCAAAATCACAGCTCATTATACGTTGATTGAATCCGTTTTTGATTCGTCTGTGTTGGTCATAGGATTGTGCTTTCAAAAAAGCGTTGACGCGTTGCGATGGCTTCAAATTAATGGTACCATCTTTATCAAGACACAATTATACTGTCTCCCACTTTCCTTAATTTTATTTCCTTATTCCTAAATGAAACAAATATATGTATGATTATTGGTCCAACTAACACATGCGATTTCTTATTTCAACAATTTTTCAATAGTTTCTTCCCCAACTGCTAATGGTTAACCCATTTTATTAATATTGTGGTCCAGCCAACCATATCTTCTATACGTTTCATGGGGGTATAAGGGTGTTAAGACCCTCCTATTTGGCTTTTGTATATCTCATTTATGTTTCATGGGGATAAAGGGGTAATAAGACCCTCCCATTTGACTATTGTATATCTGGCTTCTCATAAAATGACTACATCGCGAATCCTGCTTCTTAAATCATAGAAGTATATGGTAAAACTTTCGTTAAATTCACGGCTCTATTTTAACTACTTTCTATTTGGTACTTCGATGTTCATTATAATTTCTAGAGGCAGGTTTTAAAATACCAAGCCCAAAAATGCTCATTAAAGCAACATTTGTATGTCTATAAAAGGCCAGTTCATTGATCTTACAAATTTTCCGCTCTAAAATGTCTACCTGTTTTTTCACTACATTTCTTCATTGCTCACCTTTGCATATAGTAAAATCAGTGTGTACTCGTAACTTCAGTATCCTGCTTGTTGCACAGAGAAATTATGTAATCCGTGAGTTTCACGTCCTTGTATCTTTCTTTTTGGATTAATAGACTGATCCGCTTCTTAGCGATCTAAATATAGGAGGAAGGAGTTTGTGCGGTTTTAGTATAGACCCAATGTTATCCCCCATCCCTTTTTTTGGGGTTTTCACAAAGAGAAATGGCAACTGCTGTCCGTTATCAATTTACCTTATATCTGTAATAGGAAGAACTCCCTTCTGTATCGAGTTCCTGGTGTATATTGATGAAAAGTACCCCCACCACGAGGCTTTACGTCCTCCTCTTTGTCCGGGTGGGTCTAAACATAAAAGTATATATGAATCTATTTCGAAAAGAGGGCGGGCAATTCAATATTTGTTATTATTTACCCTTCTACATTTTAAAATCCTCCTTACTTTTCCTCCCATGTCTCCTCTTACCTCTGTTTAAACGATCCGGTCTCAAGGAATACGGATATTCGGATCCAAAAAGTATACACCAGGAACTCGATACAGAAGGGAGTTCTTCCTATTACAGATATAAGGTAAATTGATAACGGACAGCAGTTACCGTTTCTGGAGAAGTGTGGCTCAATGGTTAGAGCAGCAGACCTCGATGCAGAGCACTGGTCCGGGACCAGGGTTCGATTCCCGTCGCGGCAGGGTCTCGGGCTATAAATTCCGTGGACCGGATATTCTCGCCTCAGTGCCTATTCTAATCATGGGTCCCACGCTGCAACTCTGGGCAATAGCTTGCTTAATCTCCACAACGGCCCCAACAGCGCTGGGATGCCTGGCTTCACCCTGGGGATGCCCAGGAGTGGACATTTCACAGGGAAAAGCCAGGAAGGGTTCCCTAGCGGTATGAGTACAGCGCCGGGAAACCCCGAAATGGGGTAGCTGTGCGCTATATAAGTACAAGCACATTTACATTTACATTTACATTTTCTCTTTGTGAAAACCCAAAAAAAAGGGATAGGGGGATAACATTGAGTCTATACTAAAACCGCACAAACTCCTTCCTCCTATATTTAGATCGCTAACAGGCGGATCAGTCTATTAATCCAAAAAGAAAGATACAAGGACGTGAAACTCACGGATTACATAATTTCTCTGTGCAACAAGCAGGATACTGAATTTACGAGTACGCACTGATTTTACTATATGCAAAGGTGAGCAATGAAGAAATGTAGTGAAAAAACAGGTAGACATTTTAGAGTGGAAAATTAGTAAGATCAATGATACATACATGATGCCTTTTACATACATACAAATGTTGCTTTAATGAGCATGTTTGGGCTTGGTATTTTAAAACCTGCCTCTACAAATTATAATGAACATCGAAGTACCAAATAGAAAGTAGTTAAAATAGAGCGGTGAATTTAACGAAAGTTTTACCATATACTTCTATGATTTAAGAAGCAGGATTCGCGATGTAGTCATTTTATGAGAAGCCAGATATACAATAGTCAAATGGGAGGGTCTTATTACCCCTTTATCCCCATGAAAAATAAATGAGATATACAAAAGCCAAATAGGAGGGTCTTAACACCCTTATACCCCGTGAAACGTATAGGAGATATGGGTGGCTGGTCCACAATATTAATAAAATGGGTTAACCATTAGCAGTTGGGGAAGATACTATTGAAAAATTGTTGAAATAAGAAATCGCATGTGTTATTTGGACCAATAATCATACATATATTTGTTTCATTTAGGAATAAGGAAATAAAATTAAGGAAAGTGGGAGACAGTATAATTGTGTCTTGATAAAGATGGTACCATTAATTTGAAGCCATCGAAACGTGTCAACGCTTTTTTGAAAGCACAATCCTATGACCAACACAGACGAATCAAAAACGGATTCAATCATCGTATAATGAGCTGTGATTTTGAGTCTAATGTGATGTGCATTTGTAAAGAATAGAAACTGTGTCTGTCTCCATTATGCTGGTCATAATTGTGATTTTTTTGTCGAATTGAAATTAGATTTGATTGATATGTATTGTATGATGTTTTTTTAACAATTCTGTTTTAATTATTTGGGTATGATATGTGATTTTACTGATTTGAAAATTATAGATAAATATTTGTCTGAATAAAAGTATTTTTATATATAATTGGGATAAAGCATGCTATGTCTTATTATTAGTTAGAAAATATTGATATTGAAATTGTAGGATCAAGGGAATTCTTCCTTTTTTTAATATTTGGTGCCAACCAGTAGAAGGTAAAGACCCAGGGGGTGGGAGGGGTCCCCCAACCCCCGTCCCCAAAGTAGTTGCACACTGGACCCGGGGCCATGTTACAGGCTGCAAGTTGGCATTTCCATTATTGAAGTGAAAGCAGGTAGCCGTACTTAGGGTGGTCCCACTCCCCGGTCCCCATCATCTTGTCCGCGACTGAGTTCGCATTGGCGAGGCTTGGAAGTCAGTTCTGGAGCTAGTAGGGGACATCATACTGGTATCACAGCAGTTATCACCGCAGGCTGAAGATGAAGGGCTAGCAGGCATTATAGCCATGTTTCAAGCAGTTTGCAGGGGGCAGGTGGGATACCTGGACATTACACTGGCAATACATATGCAAATAGGATACAGTGCCAGGAGCAGCGTTTCCTATGCTCGCGATGGGCTATCTGGGGTTGTCTCTCCAGATATGGGTGTGCTGCGTCGCCTAGGAGGCCTGGCACTCGCACTCTAAGAGAGGGTATTGTCAGTTGCTTGCTGACAGCTCGCCTCTTACCTTGGTTCAGGTAGAGCAGATATTGAGGCATCTTTACATTGTCAGGCATTGCGGGTTATGGCAATCGTTCCGTAGTCACTCTTCCTGGATGGGCAGCGTCTGAAGTTTGCAGGGCGGGCCTGAAGTGGAGCGCATCATGCAAGTGGGACTGGGTATCCCCAAGTTTAACGGTACTTCCGTCTGTAAGCCACCCAGGGAGAGAATCATGTTCAGTGTGAATTCCAAGTTATAGAGGGCAACCCTGTGAGGCTTCAGGGTTTGGCGAGGTGCAGTGTTAGTGTATGAATTTACAGGCAACCTGAATTCAACTTTACTATATTACTAAATATACAACATTTTACTAAATTCAACTGAACAGGAGGCGTGACCGTGGTTCAAACTAGCAGAAGTTTGGGAGTACAAGACTCCACTTAAAGGGGTGGCAGGGTGAAGTTGAGGGCCTAGTCCAAATTGTTTCACAGTAGCTGCACGTGGGAGAGTGTCTATTACCTGTGCATGGTTCATTCAGATACTCAGTATCACATTAAGTTAAATAATCAGCTGTAGTTGCAAGCGTGAGATTCCCTCAACGTCAGTTCTGCTCACATTGTCAGCAATAAAGCTGCCTGGGAAGTTTGGTTGCAGTTACCACAGATTAAACTGAACAGACAACAGTCTGGCAGGAAAGGAGGGATGTTGAATTGAGGGCCCACTGAGCAGTATGACGATTGGAGGGCAATTCAAGGGACACAGGTGGTGTGACGGCAACGCTAAACTGTCAGCTGATGCTAGGTAGGAGGCTGTATCTCCAACCAGAAGGGTGCCAAGTGGCAAAACCAGTAAATATGTTCAAGATATGTGGGTCTCTGGCATAACGATGGTGTAGAGCCATTCTCATTTAGAGGTACGCCCAGGTGTAATTGGTGTGCTTCTTAAGGTTCTCAAGGCCAATGCGATTTGTGCTTTCTTTTCAAGGGGAACAGATATAAGTTAGGCACTTAATCGCTTCCAACGTAGCACATTTGGGCGGGCGTTGTTTTAATGCAAGTTGCAACTGGGAGATTCCCGCATTACGCCAGCAGCTGCTCACATGGCCAGCAGCACGCAGCCTGGGAAGCCTGGGGACGAATACCACAGGTTAAATTGTAAAGGCAAAATTACTGTACAAAAGGAGGAATGCATGGCAAGTACAGCAAGACTCCATTGCTTAATGTCACATACTCCATGTCGCAGTTTGCCGGGATGGGGTTCCACTGGATGCGATGGAGCCGCCGCGAACAGATCAGGGCAGAGTCTGGCAGGAGGGGAAGGTTTCCCTAACAGCATGGTGATCCACTTAGGGGGCCCCAACCTCACTGCCATGGGTAAGGGGCCATTGTTGCAAGCAATGAAGGCTGACCTAGGTTCTGGGATTACAAGGTATTAAGTCGAGAGCTGTATTGAGCAACAAGGATCACAGCAGGTTAGCAGGTATGTGTGTATGTGTGATCAAGCTTTAATTAAGCAAGCCTGGTAGGTGGCGTAAGTTGTCACTCCAAATGGCTGCTGTGACTGCAATAGTGTGCGCAATGCGAATAGCACAGTTCACCTTGGTTTAGTATCACAAAAGTCTGGCACATGTCGGGTCAACGTCGACAAAGTAGAGGCACTCGGCTCCCAGGACAGGTGACGGGTTGCTTCAAGTTATGCATGAAATGCCCGCCTGCATAGCCATAGTATTAGGCTGGGTGGAAGCGGTCCTCTGAGCAAGTGTGCTGCTGCTCCATTAATGTGGGAAACGAGTGCTGGGGAACACGAAACGCACATGTAAGTAGGAATGCTGGCCTTGGTGGGGGCCCTGGCTGCGACGGTCGCCACACCCATGGCTGTGGCGGAGTTACAGGGTGATCCAGATGCGGAAAGGTACTCAGGGGTACCCTCTTCATGAGCACAAAGGGTGCTGAGGCCTAATATCCCCAGGACGTCTTCGTGGTGGACCCTGAGGTGTGACGGCGCCCCGTCTGTCCTACGGGCGGTTGGAAACCTGTACAACCGGGGGTCGCTTGAACGCTCCGCCCCTCTTAGGGGGGGCGTGAGTAATGAGGTGGACCGACGTTTCACCGGCGGTGGGAGGGGCTATCCCCTCACCATAACTGCTAAGCACCGATTGGCTAAGGCCTCGATGCAAGTTGGCCCATCAGGTGGTTGGCCGCAAGGGGCGGCTTGCCTTTGGATCGCCTGTAAGATAGCCCACCATGTTGGCTTATTTGGTATGCTAATAAACCTGCAGCAATTTTCTCCTCGAAAAAGGTGTCTTGTCTGTTTATTTATTCGGTATGATGCTGCAAGAGAAGTGGTGATTGTTGCCGATATTGGCACTATGTGGGCTGCCCGACGTCCACGCAGGGGACCCACATAAGAGGGCGGCCCCTTTAGTGCCACAAGATGGCACACGGGAGAGCCCAGCGTCGCGAGACCCCTTTGGGGTCCCGCTAGTCATTTCTGGCCCAGGTGGGGGAAGGGGAGAGGTATAAGTTCTCCCCCGCCCACCTAGCAGCCTCTTTTTTCTCCTCACCCCTAACACCGTTCCCTCCCTACCGCGTACCTGGCGCAATCAGGGTGGGGGGGGGGGAAATTTCTAATCTTTTGTTTTGTGTTGCAGGCAGAGTGACAGAGCGATCCAGAGGCGAAAAAGTACTCAGGGGTACCCTCTTCATGAGCACAAAGGGTGCTGAGGCCTAATATTCCCAGGAAGTCTTCGCGGTGGACCCTGAGGTGCGATGGCACCCATCTGTCCTACGGGCGGTTGGAAACCTGTACAACCGGGGGTCGCTTAAACGCTTCGCCCCTCGTGGGGGGGGGCGTGAGTAATGAGGTGGACCGACGGTTCACCGGAGGTGGGAGGGGCTATCCCCTCACCATAACCGCTAAGCACCGATTGGCTAAGGCCACAATGCAAGTTGGCCCATCAGGTCGAAGGCCGCGAGGGGCGGCTTGCCTTTGGATCGCATGTAAAATAACCCACCATGTTGGCATATTTGGTATGCTAATAATCCTGCAGAAATTTTCTCCATGAAAAACGTGTCTTGTCTGTTTATTTATTCGGTATGATGCTGCATGAGGGGTGGTGAGTGTTGCTGATATTGGCGCTAAAAGCAGTGCAGCAGGTGTACAGGCCTGACTAGCCTTCCAGGGAGGCTTCCGCTGTCCATGGATTGGCAACATGACAGCATCACTCGCGTGCAAGCAGGGTCCCTCTCCTCAGGTCCTTGGCCCAATACTCAGCTGATTAGTTAACATTCCAGGGAGAGTTTTGATATGAGAAGCGAGCAGGCCTCTGGCAGATCAGGAAGAATCGCTCGGAGCCGCAGCGGCTTCATGTTGTGTCACTATAATACCACAGCTGACGTAATTGCAAGGTTTCATGGTATAAATGTATATCTAATTATCGCGTGTGTTCCAATGAGGGCCCAGGTGTGTCCCTGTCTAACCTACCAGCCCCCTGCTCCAATAACTTTATGCCTGCACTCACTATTTCATGGTATGGTGATCTATATAGCGCTTACTGGTAGACTTGAGGAGTTGGTCTGCCCGGATAAGGCATGAGAGGGAGGACCACATGTCCTGGCAGTGGGCAACCTTCTTTTCCAACTTGAATACATGCCTACTGATGGCGTGTCTGGTGGTGGGACATACAAACCGCTGGGGCAATAAAAAAAAGACTAACTGAAGCAGAGGACCGGGGAAAGCAACTGTTTAATAGAATGCTACTGTCCAGTAATATTGAAAACAGTAAGTACTTTTTAACTGAGTTTAAAAATGAACAGTTTCGATAGTTACTGCTGCTAATATTTTATTACATTGTCATAATAATTTTGTACATCAAATGTATGAAACATAAAGCCAGCAAATCATGTTCAGAATTTGTCATATCAGAGAAGATTAAACATTGCAGCAGGTGCATGAAAACACTGAGCTATCTTACTTGGAATGCAAATCACGGGTGCCCCTAACTGATTCATCGAACCAAGATTTAACATGGCGCAGGTAACGGTGTTGTGCGTATTGTCAGAGGTGTCTGGTCTGTCCAAACGTCGCCATTTCCCCTGATACAGAACTAATCTCTCCCACTCCACTTCGAACGAAGCACAACTGAGAATAGCCTGGACAAATGTACTTTACTGAATGATTTTCCTTGAAATTAAACACATTGTCATAGATTCTGAATGGGCGGGTATGAAGTATTTACATGATTTATTGTCTTACTGAGTGGGGCCACTCTGTCCACCTGTGTTTTGATATTTGGTCCCTCAAACAAATGCTTGAAAAATTTTCCATATGTTGTATTTTTCAGCAAAATTTCTATAAAAGATTATTTAAAAGCTGTATGTTTTATAGCAGGTCAGATAATCTGAATATGTAATATGACATAGCTCTCTATTATTCACTATATAAAGCACCTTTTTCATTTGAACTTTCCACTTTCTTTTATTTTCCTACTCTGGCCCTTCTCTTAGATTCTCAGCCAGAAAAAATGACTGAGAATCTATTTAGAAGTGTCAGTTTTGATGTCCAACCAAGAATATACTATGCTCAGGTGGGGAACATGACCAGTGACACAGCTAGATCCATATGGGCTCTAGTGTACGCAAAATAACTGGGCCCTCTCACTAGGTGGCATATCCTTTCTGTTAGCTGTTCCAGCACTTCTAAAAGTCTTTTGACATAGTCTTCATCTACCATATCAAAACTCACTACCATTCTCATACACACACTATTCTATTTCCACTCTCTGCACTCCATTTCTGCAATTCAAAGCCATAACCATAAAAAGCATGACCTAAGCATTGGCCCTTGTAAATTGGATGCACACAAATACATATGATGCAAGAATCCTACACTCACACTGCTGCTCATGGGCACATCCCCGTTGCTGCACATACACAGATATATGCCTCACTCTGTGCTCACACAGGCATAACTTTCAACCTAAAGAGCATTACAGGGTTAGCATTGTCTTTTGTGCACTCACAAAAGACAATGCTACTCCTGCATTCATACATGCACATCCCTCAAAATACATTCACAGAACATGGTGGCTATCCTGAACTCATACAAGCACACTGCTCACGCACCGGTACAGCCTACAGATGGTGACATAGGAGACACAGCTTGAGTATCTGGAGTATCATTCCACCAGTGTAATTCAAAGCTCTTGAAGTAAGTTACACTGAAGCCAGAATGTCCATTGAGGTTATCAAATCGCCCATAAGCCACACTAGGACCAGTACCACAGACTATATGAGTCTGATCTGTGTGGACTTTTGCAGGGAAGAGTCGTGGCATCCAAAATGTCCCACTTGCCTTCGAAAAATAAGTTGGGGGTTTTCTTTGTACTGCAATCATATGCTAATATAAATAAAGAGATAAAGAAAATGCCAACTAAAGGCGGATGGCGTGTGCTTCAATAAACACTTTAAAAAGTAGAGCTTCGCACTCTTGCAACAATAAAACATTGTAGAGTATGCAGAATACTGATTCAAAATGGTGGCATGTTTTGAAGCTTAGAGCAGTGATGCCTGGTGCTCTGAATAAGAAAGTTCTGATCCAGTAGCAATGGCGGCGAATCTACTAAAACTCTTATTATTCAACTAGCACTAGTCTGCATTTGTAGGTGAGTGTAGAAATGATCAATCTTCCACAAGCCGGATATAAACTCTTACTTTATTCATGCACATAAGTCCAGTACAATAAACCCCATCCATCAGTAGCAGCTCTTGGAAACCAACTGCGTCTTCAGTTCTAATAATAACAATCCTCCCTGGAGCCTTCATTACATAAACCTTCCACAAATTGGCAGGCTAGCAAGGCTACTAAAAAACACCTACTATAGCATACCACACACCTCCCAGGTTACTTCAACATCAGTTGAAGACACACACATAACTACTAAGAGAAGACATCTAATACACAACATTTCTTTAAGCGGCAAAGCATGAAGAACATTATATACATTGCATCTAAGAATAACATTACACAAAACCTTGGAGATGTGTAGGTCTCCTATTCCTACATTGACTTTTCCTGTTGCTTGTTTGCCTACCATAAGTAACACTGGAATGTAAAGGGTGAAGATCTTGCTGCCCCTTGGAAACAGAGTTTTGAAGACAATCCTCCGATTCAGGACCAATCCCAAAGTTAGCAACAGGACCCTTTGACCGGCTCCTTTCCACATGCAACTCTACCCAGATTCCAAATACTGTGATCCTCAGTCTTGATCGCAATCCTGAATAGTTTTATAACCCTCACAGGTTGAGAGAGCTAATCCAACAAACCACCTTTCCTTGGGTTTATTTATTTTTACCCAATCACCAACTTTAATGTTGGTACTCTTCACCATCATTCTGTTATCAAAATACTCTTTTTGCTTTCTTATTATCTCTTTCTCTCTGTTAGCTCGCAAACTTTTACACACATCTTCGCTTTCTGGGATTAATTTGGTTCCAGGTGCTCTAACTTCCTTTATCCATGCTGGACCAACCAGCTCATTTGGAGACCTCTACTTAAACACTAGGAAAGGTGTAACTCCTGTAAAATAATGGGAAGTCAACCTGTACATGCAAACTTTCTTTTTTAGTTTGCCGACCCAATTCATCCCATTTACTAATGCATGCTGGACACACTCCTTAACTGCCTTGATGAAGCGCTCGATCATACCACTGGCAGCGGGATGATATAAGGACATAGTCTTGTGCTTGATGCCCCTCTCATTCAAAAACTCCTCCATCATCTTTAATGTCAATTGTACTCCATTACTGGTTAACAAAGTCACTGGAACTTTTTCCCTACCAAAGACTTGTTCTAAGAACAAAATCACATCCTGGATCTCTACAGCATTGACCACTTTAAGTTCAGGCCACCTAAAAAACATATCCATGCAAGTGATAACAAACTTATTAACACCTGAGAATCTGATTGGACCTACTATGTTCAGGACAACCTCAATCCAAGGTCCTGTTACAGGCTCCCTAATTAACATTTATTGGGTTCTGCATTTCAAGATCTTGTCGCTTTTACTACACTCCATGCAATCACATGCCACTCTTTCAATTGCCAAATCCATGCCCGGCCACCAATAATTCATTTTAACTCTTTCCTTGGTTTTGGAAATCCCTGGGTGGCTCTCATGGGCATTCTCAATAGATCTCATCCTCACCTTCTCTGGAGGAATCAATCTTCCACCTCTCATTATTAGGCCATTCTCCAACAAAAGCTCATCCTTCACCTGCAAAAACCTTTCATACTTTCAGGCACTTTGACCCCACCATACCAACCATTTTTCAAGCTGTGAAGTATGTCCTGCAACTGCACTTCATTTATCTGTTCCCTTCTCCATTATTCTTCTTGAATGATGCCACCCAATATTGTACAAACCATCACAGAGTCATCACTAAATTCATCCTCAAAACCTATGTCATCTTTTCGTCTGGGCTCTTGTGCACACAACCTAGAACAACAGTCTGCAATGATGTTCACCACTCTAGGGACATTGGGGCTGTTAAATCAAATTCTTGTTGTGCCACCACCCACCTTCTAATCCTGCTGGAGATGGCATCAATCCCTCCTTTGCAAAAAAAATTTCTTTAAAGGTTTATGGTCTGTTTTACTTCAAATGGACTGCCCCACAAGAACATTTTGAGCATAAATATTGCTCAGTACACAGCCAGACACTCCTTTTCTGAGACAGAATAGTTTGCCTCAGAGCCCCGTTATGCCTTAGACAAAAACAAGATGGTGCTAACCTTGCCACAAGATTCTTGTTCCAATGCTGCTCCTAACCCTTTCAAGCTGGCATCCATTCTCAAAATGTTTTTTACATAAGCATCAAAACTACATAAACTAGATGCTTTAGACAAATCTCCTTTTACCCCTTCAAACTCATTCTCACATTCCGCCATCTAAACAAATCCAACACTTTTTTTTAACAACATCCTCATGCCATAACATCCTTCAGCAAAACAAGGAATAAACTTGCTGTAGAATTCTGCTGTTCCCAAAAACGTAACCAGCTCTTCCTTGGAAGGGGGGCTTGGCATATCTATTATTGCTCTCACTAGACTTGCCTTGGGACGAATCCCATCAGCAGTGATTAAGTGACCAAGGTACTCAATTTCTGCCACTCCAAATCTACATTTCTCTAGCTTCGGAGTCAATCCACTGGTCCCCAATCTCTTCAATACTTTACATTCTCTGCCATCATATTCATTCTTATTTTTACCATATACTAGTACATCTTCTTGATAGAGTTTTACACCATCAACACCTTTGAGAACACTCTCCATGACTCTTTGAAAAACAGACAAAGCAGAAATTAAGTCAAAAGGCATTAGTTAATACTTATACGTACCAAATGGTGTAATAAATGATGTCAATTCTTGGGATTGGGGATGCAAAATCATTTGATGGTATGCTGATAGAGGTCCAATGAGGTGAATAGTTTGGCACCCCTCAGACAGCACATCTCTGTAATGTTAGGTAAGGGATAGCGATCCACAATTACTGCCTTGTCTTTCATACCTACACAGTCTTCATTTGCCTTCCTGGCCATGACCACAGGAGACACCCATTCTATTGCCTCCACCTCTTGAATCACTCCGCTCTTCTGTAATTTGTCCAACTCTTTCTTCATCACTTCCCGAACCATCCGAGGAACATTTCTCACTTTCCCCACTTTGGGAACAGTTCATAGTTTCAGTTTTATGCAATGACCGCAGTTCTTAAGATAACCTAACCCCTTTCTGAACACCACAGGGTAATGTGCTTCAAATTCGAAGGCCTTGCTCAAACTGTCCACCTCTGAGACCATGACTCTTTCTCTTGCAAACCAGCCATCTCTTAGTTTCACTGACGGTGTTTAATTAGAAATCTAAAAACACAGACAAAGCTCTCTGGTGAAACCAGCAAATCAATGAATCACCTTTGTATGACACATATATTTTAACAGAGATTATTCTGTCATAAAACTCAATTGTTCTCCAAAAATAACACATCAGCTCAATGGGCTGTCCACTATAAGCTTTAGGCTTGATATCCGGCTACATTAACTTTACAGAATTTTTGAGACATTCCTCATGGAACTTTCTAGGAGTTAGTGTTATTTTCGCCTTAGAATCAAATAACAATTTTACCTTAGCGTTATTCATTCGGACTGTCTCAATTGGTCCTTAACATTCACCATCTCTTATGTCCAGAACAAATTTCTCACATTCATCAGTACCCACCCAGATAGGTGCTCGAGTTACTTGTAGTTCCTGCCTTGTTATAAGAAGCAGTACCTTGAATAACCGGAATCTAAAACGAGAAAATAATGTCTCACAAATATAGTATAATCTAGATAGAAATTGGCAACAAAACACAAAATATTGTTGGTGTGTTACAAAATTGCTCTCAGTGATGCTTCTTGTAAATCATCCTCTGATTTGTTGAAGTGTTTAGAATAATCAATGCCTGTTTGCAGCGTTTCAAAGTGAGGTTAAGATGAAAAAAAGATGGCTACTGGTTACGTTACAGTATGAGTGAGGTAGTCAGAGGGCGTGGAGTGCCCAGTGAGGTGAAGAGCAGCTTCGTCGTCAGACGGCATCCATGCTCCACACTCTTATTGAGCCTGCATCGTACTGTCGCACAAAGGTGACGTGGCAACAACAGAGGCCTTAACAACAGTAAGAGCCACACTCAGGTACTCGCCTTAAGCGCACAGCTCCTCACTCTGTGGCAACAAGTGCTGTGAGAAAAAGAAAGTTTCTCCAAAAACGGGGTGGTCAAAGTGGGCAATATGAAGCAAATTACACACAGCTTAGGGATGCACCCACATGGCCTCACACATGCAGCACACCACTCTGGCATAGACGCTGATGGAAACAAAAAAAACAGTATTCACGTTCCAATAAAGATAATGTTTGTGCACAGGGGTTACTCAAGGAGGATTGAAAGTGACCTGCCCCTTAGAACAACAAGCATTTGCAATGCAATCGGTCTCGCCGTTGGGACCTTATATGTATTTAGCTATGCAGCATATTAGCCTGGGGGCTGAATCATCTACTGTTCTTTAACATGGAGGGAAAGTAAGCACCAAACTAAGTGACACGCCGGGTATGGGAACACATGGAGATAAATATTGCCTTTCAGCAGAAAATGGTATAGTCCAAAACTCTGTTTTTAATATAAAATCAGGGCCTTCTGTGGTCTTATCATTTAAAATACAAGATTTGAAAAAAAATATATAGTCTACAGCTGCAGGTGGAAGACAAATTCTATGGACTGTAATTTAGAGAATGCTAACGTGATTCTGGTATTTTATTGACGTCTGCTGGTTATTTTCTGTCAATATTCGGATTAGTGACAACACGGAAGTACCCTGTTGGATTGCCACCAATTATCCTATTTACTTAATGTTAAACCAGATTGGTCGCACACTGCTACACCTACCAGTCGTGTTCCCCCAATGAAAGTGGTCCCTGAAGGTCAGCGTCGGCGGATACACCTATGCTCGAGTGTGAATGCAAGTATGCGTGGCGTGTGCCATCCCTGGACACGTGTTTCGAGGTAGTTGCCTCTCGTCAGCAGGGAGTAGGAAAATGTGTGGGGTTGCTGTGTAAGCTGCTAAAATCGTTATCAGGTCTAGTACCTCTCGTAGCGCGCAGGTGCGTAACCATGAGTCCGTCGACTCCACCGGCTCAAGGGAGCCTGAATATAAAGTTAAACCAGATTGGTCGCACACTGCTACACCTACCAGTCGTGTTCCCCCAATGAAAGTGGTCCCTGAAGGTCAGCGTCGGCGGATACACCTATGCTCGAGTGTGAATGCAAGTATGCGTGGCGTGTGCCATCCCTGGACACGTGTTTCGAGGTAGTTGCCTCTCGTCAGCAGGGAGTAGGAAAATGTGTGGGGTTGCTGTGTAAGCTGCTAAAATCGTTATCAGGTCTAGTACCTCTCGTAGCGCGCAGGTGCGTAACCATGAGTCCGTCGACTCCACCGGCTCAAGGGAGCCTGAATATAAAGTTAAACCAGATTGGTCGCACACTGCTACACCTACCAGTCGTGTTCCCCCAATGAAAGTGGTCCCTGAAGGTCAGCGTCGGCGGATACACCTATGCTCGAGTGTGAATGCAAGTATGCGTGGCGTGTGCCATCCCTGGACACGTGTTTCGAGGTAGTTGCCTCTCGTCAGCAGGGAGTAGGAAAATGTGTGGGGTTGCTGTGTAAGCTGCTAAAATCGTTATCAGGTCTAGTACCTCTCGTAGCGCGCAGGTGCGTAACCATGAGTCCGTCGACTCCACCGGCTCAAGGGAGCCTGAATATAAAGTTAAACCAGATTGGTCGCACACTGCTACACCTACCAGTCGTGTTCCCCCAATGAAAGTGGTCCCTGAAGGTCAGCGTCGGCGGATACACCTATGCTCGAGTGTGAATGCAAGTATGCGTGGCGTGTGCCATCCCTGGACACGTGTTTCGAGGTAGTTGCCTCTCGTCAGCAGGGAGTAGGAAAATGTGTGGGGTTGCTGTGTAAGCTGCTAAAATCGTTATCAGGTCTAGTACCTCTCGTAGCGCGCAGGTGCGTAACCATGAGTCCGTCGACTCCACCGGCTCAAGGGAGCCTGAATATAAAGTTAAACCAGATTGGTCGCACACTGCTACACCTACCAGTCGTGTTCCCCCAATGAAAGTGGTCCCTGAAGGTCAGCGTCGGCGGATACACCTATGCTCGAGTGTGAATGCAAGTATGCGTGGCGTGTGCCATCCCTGGACACGTGTTTCGAGGTAGTTGCCTCTCGTCAGCAGGGAGTAGGAAAATGTGTGGGGTTGCTGTGTAAGCTGCTAAAATCGTTATCAGGTCTAGTACCTCTCGTAGCGCGCAGGTGCGTAACCATGAGTCCGTCGACTCCACCGGCTCAAGGGAGCCTGAATATAAAGTTAAACCAGATTGGTCGCACACTGCTACACCTACCAGTCGTGTTCCCCCAATGAAAGTGGTCCCTGAAGGTCAGCGTCGGCGGATACACCTATGCTCGAGTGTGAATGCAAGTATGCGTGGCGTGTGCCATCCCTGGACACGTGTTTCGAGGTAGTTGCCTCTCGTCAGCAGGGAGTAGGAAAATGTGTGGGGTTGCTGTGTAAGCTGCTAAAATCGTTATCAGGTCTAGTACCTCTCGTAGCGCGCAGGTGCGTAACCATGAGTCCGTCGACTCCACCGGCTCAAGGGAGCCTGAATATAAAGTTAAACCAGATTGGTCGCACACTGCTACACCTACCAGTCGTGTTCCCCCAATGAAAGTGGTCCCTGAAGGTCAGCGTCGGCGGATACACCTATGCTCGAGTGTGAATGCAAGTATGCGTGGCGTGTGCCATCCCTGGACACGTGTTTCGAGGTAGTTGCCTCTCGTCAGCAGGGAGTAGGAAAATGTGTGGGGTTGCTGTGTAAGCTGCTAAAATCGTTATCAGGTCTAGTACCTCTCGTAGCGCGCAGGTGCGTAACCATGAGTCCGTCGACTCCACCGGCTCAAGGGAGCCTGAATATAAAGTTAAACCAGATTGGTCGCACACTGCTACACCTACCAGTCGTGTTCCCCCAATGAAAGTGGTCCCTGAAGGTCAGCGTCGGCGGATACACCTATGCTCGAGTGTGAATGCAAGTATGCGTGGCGTGTGCCATCCCTGGACACGTGTTTCGAGGTAGTTGCCTCTCGTCAGCAGGGAGTAGGAAAATGTGTGGGGTTGCTGTGTAAGCTGCTAAAATCGTTATCAGGTCTAGTACCTCTCGTAGCGCGCAGGTGCGTAACCATGAGTCCGTCGACTCCACCGGCTCAAGGGAGCCTGAATATAAAGTTAAACCAGATTGGTCGCACACTGCTACACCTACCAGTCGTGTTCCCCCAATGAAAGTGGTCCCTGAAGGTCAGCGTCGGCGGATACACCTATGCTCGAGTGTGAATGCAAGTATGCGTGGCGTGTGCCATCCCTGGACACGTGTTTCGAGGTAGTTGCCTCTCGTCAGCAGGGAGTAGGAAAATGTGTGGGGTTGCTGTGTAAGCTGCTAAAATCGTTATCAGGTCTAGTACCTCTCGTAGCGCGCAGGTGCGTAACCATGAGTCCGTCGACTCCACCGGCTCAAGGGAGCCTGAATATAAAGTTAAACCAGATTGGTCGCACACTGCTACACCTACCAGTCGTGTTCCCCCAATGAAAGTGGTCCCTGAAGGTCAGCGTCGGCGGATACACCTATGCTCGAGTGTGAATGCAAGTATGCGTGGCGTGTGCCATCCCTGGACACGTGTTTCGAGGTAGTTGCCTCTCGTCAGCAGGGAGTAGGAAAATGTGTGGGGTTGCTGTGTAAGCTGCTAAAATCGTTATCAGGTCTAGTACCTCTCGTAGCGCGCAGGTGCGTAACCATGAGTCCGTCGACTCCACCGGCTCAAGGGAGCCTGAATATAAAGTTAAACCAGATTGGTCGCACACTGCTACACCTACCAGTCGTGTTCCCCCAATGAAAGTGGTCCCTGAAGGTCAGCGTCGGCGGATACACCTATGCTCGAGTGTGAATGCAAGTATGCGTGGCGTGTGCCATCCCTGGACACGTGTTTCGAGGTAGTTGCCTCTCGTCAGCAGGGAGTAGGAAAATGTGTGGGGTTGCTGTGTAAGCTGCTAAAATCGTTATCAGGTCTAGTACCTCTCGTAGCGCGCAGGTGCGTAACCATGAGTCCGTCGACTCCACCGGCTCAAGGGAGCCTGAATATAAAGTTAAACCAGATTGGTCGCACACTGCTACACCTACCAGTCGTGTTCCCCCAATGAAAGTGGTCCCTGAAGGTCAGCGTCGGCGGATACACCTATGCTCGAGTGTGAATGCAAGTATGCGTGGCGTGTGCCATCCCTGGACACGTGTTTCGAGGTAGTTGCCTCTCGTCAGCAGGGAGTAGGAAAATGTGTGGGGTTGCTGTGTAAGCTGCTAAAATCGTTATCAGGTCTAGTACCTCTCGTAGCGCGCAGGTGCGTAACCATGAGTCCGTCGACTCCACCGGCTCAAGGGAGCCTGAATATAAAGTTAAACCAGATTGGTCGCACACTGCTACACCTACCAGTCGTGTTCCCCCAATGAAAGTGGTCCCTGAAGGTCAGCGTCGGCGGATACACCTATGCTCGAGTGTGAATGCAAGTATGCGTGGCGTGTGCCATCCCTGGACACGTGTTTCGAGGTAGTTGCCTCTCGTCAGCAGGGAGTAGGAAAATGTGTGGGGTTGCTGTGTAAGCTGCTAAAATCGTTATCAGGTCTAGTACCTCTCGTAGCGCGCAGGTGCGTAACCATGAGTCCGTCGACTCCACCGGCTCAAGGGAGCCTGAATATAAAGTTAAACCAGATTGGTCGCACACTGCTACACCTACCAGTCGTGTTCCCCCAATGAAAGTGGTCCCTGAAGGTCAGCGTCGGCGGATACACCTATGCTCGAGTGTGAATGCAAGTATGCGGGGCGTGTGCCATCCCTGGACACGTGTTTCGAGGTAGTTGCCTCTCGTCAGCAGGGAGTAGGAAAATGTGTGGGGTTGCTGTGTAAGCTGCTAAAATCGTTATCAGGTCTAGTACCTCTCGTAGCGCGCAGGTGCGTAACCATGAGTCCGTCGACTCCACCGGCTCAAGGGAGCCTGAATATAAAGTTAAACCAGATTGGTCGCACACTGCTACACCTACCAGTCGTGTTCCCCCAATGAAAGTGGTCCCTGAAGGTCAGCGTCGGCGGATACACCTATGCTCGAGTGTGAATGCAAGTATGCGTGGCGTGTGCCATCCCTGGACACGTGTTTCGAGGTAGTTGCCTCTCGTCAGCAGGGAGTAGGAAAATGTGTGGGGTTGCTGTGTAAGCTGCTAAAATCGTTATCAGGTCTAGTACCTCTCGTAGCGCGCAGGTGCGTAACCATGAGTCCGTCGACTCCACCGGCTCAAGGGAGCCTGAATATAAAGTTAAACCAGATTGGTCGCACACTGCTACACCTACCAGTCGTGTTCCCCCAATGAAAGTGGTCCCTGAAGGTCAGCGTCGGCGGATACACCTATGCTCGAGTGTGAATGCAAGTATGCGTGGCGTGTGCCATCCCTGGACACGTGTTTCGAGGTAGTTGCCTCTCGTCAGCAGGGAGTAGGAAAATGTGTGGGGTTGCTGTGTAAGCTGCTAAAATCGTTATCAGGTCTAGTACCTCTCGTAGCGCGCAGGTGCGTAACCATGAGTCCGTCGACTCCACCGGCTCAAGGGAGCCTGAATATAAAGTTAAACCAGATTGGTCGCACACTGCTACACCTACCAGTCGTGTTCCCCCAATGAAAGTGGTCCCTGAAGGTCAGCGTCGGCGGATACACCTATGCTCGAGTGTGAATGCAAGTATGCGTGGCGTGTGCCATCCCTGGACACGTGTTTCGAGGTAGTTGCCTCTCGTCAGCAGGGAGTAGGAAAATGTGTGGGGTTGCTGTGTAAGCTGCTAAAATCGTTATCAGGTCTAGTACCTCTCGTAGCGCGCAGGTGCGTAACCATGAGTCCGTCGACTCCACCGGCTCAAGGGAGCCTGAATATAAAGTTAAACCAGATTGGTCGCACACTGCTACACCTACCAGTCGTGTTCCCCCAATGAAAGTGGTCCCTGAAGGTCAGCGTCGGCGGATACACCTATGCTCGAGTGTGAATGCAAGTATGCGTGGCGTGTGCCATCCCTGGACACGTGTTTCGAGGTAGTTGCCTCTCGTCAGCAGGGAGTAGGAAAATGTGTGGGGTTGCTGTGTAAGCTGCTAAAATCGTTATCAGGTCTAGTACCTCTCGTAGCGCGCAGGTGCGTAACCATGAGTCCGTCGACTCCACCGGCTCAAGGGAGCCTGAATATAAAGTTAAACCAGATTGGTCGCACACTGCTACACCTACCAGTCGTGTTCCCCCAATGAAAGTGGTCCCTGAAGGTCAGCGTCGGCGGATACACCTATGCTCGAGAGTGAATGCAAGTATGCGTGGCGTGTGCCATCCCTGGACACGTGTTTCGAGGTAGTTGCCTCTCGTCAGCAGGGAGTAGGAAAATGTGTGGGGTTGCTGTGTAAGCTGCTAAAATCGTTATCAGGTCTAGTACCTCTCGTAGCGCGCAGGTGCGTAACCATGAGTCCGTCGACTCCACCGGCTCAAGGGAGCCTGAATATAAAGTTAAACCAGATTGGTCGCACACTGCTACACCTACCAGTCGTGTTCCCCCAATGAAAGTGGTCCCTGAAGGTCAGCGTCGGCGGATACACCTATGCTCGAGTGTGAATGCAAGTATGCGTGGCGTGTGCCATCCCTGGACACGTGTTTCGAGGTAGTTGCCTCTCGTCAGCAGGGAGTAGGAAAATGTGTGGGGTTGCTGTGTAAGCTGCTAAAATCGTTATCAGGTCTAGTACCTCTCGTAGCGCGCAGGTGCGTAACCATGAGTCCGTCGACTCCACCGGCTCAAGGGAGCCTGAATATAAAGTTAAACCAGATTGGTCGCACACTGCTACACCTACCAGTCGTGTTCCCCCAATGAAAGTGGTCCCTGAAGGTCAGCGTCGGCGGATACACCTATGCTCGAGTGTGAATGCAAGTATGCGTGGCGTGTGCCATCCCTGGACACGTGTTTCGAGGTAGTTGCCTCTCGTCAGCAGGGAGTAGGAAAATGTGTGGGGTTGCTGTGTAAGCTGCTAAAATCGTTATCAGGTCTAGTACCTCTCGTAGCGCGCAGGTGCGTAACCATGAGTCCGTCGACTCCACCGGCTCAAGGGAGCCTGAATATAAAGTTAAACCAGATTGGTCGCACACTGCTACACCTACCAGTCGTGTTCCCCCAATGAAAGTGGTCTCTGAAGGTCAGCGTCGGCGGATACACCTATGCTCGAGTGTGAATGCAAGTATGCGTGGCGTGTGCCATCCCTGGACACGTGTTTCGAGGTAGTTGCCTCTCGTCAGCAGGGAGTAGGAAAATGTGTGGGGTTGCTGTGTAAGCTGCTAAAATCGTTATCAGGTCTAGTACCTCTCGTAGCGCGCAGGTGCGTAACCATGAGTCCGTCGACTCCACCGGCTCAAGGGAGCCTGAATATAAAGGTAAACCAGATTGGTCGCACACTGCTACACCTACCAGTCGTGTTCCCCCAATGAAAGTGGTCCCTGAAGGTCAGCGTCGGCGGATACACCTATGCTCGAGTGTGAATGCAAGTATGCGTGGCGTGTGCCATCCCTGGACACGTGTTTCGAGGTAGTTGCCTCTCGTCAGCAGGGAGTAGGAAAATGTGTGGGGTTGCTGTGTAAGCTGCTAAAATCGTTATCAGGTCTAGTACCTCTCGTAGCGCGCAGGTGCGTAACCATGAGTCCGTCGACTCCACCGGCTCAAGGGAGCCTGAATATAAAGTTAAACCAGATTGGTCGCACACTGCTACACCTACCAGTCGTGTTCCCCCAATGAAAGTGGTCCCTGAAGGTCAGCGTCGGCGGATACACCTATGCTCGAGTGTGAATGCAAGTATGCGTGGCGTGTGCCATCCCTGGACACGTGTTTCGAGGTAGTTGCCTCTCGTCAGCAGGGAGTAGGAAAATGTGTGGGGTTGCTGTGTAAGCTGCTAAAATCGTTATCAGGTCTAGTACCTCTCGTAGCGCGCAGGTGCGTAACCATGAGTCCGTCGACTCCACCGGCTCAAGGGAGCCTGAATATAAAGTTAAACCAGATTGGTCGCACACTGCTACACCTACCAGTCGTGTTCCCCCAATGAAAGTGGTCCCTGAAGGTCAGCGTCGGCGGATACACCTATGCTCGAGTGTGAATGCAAGTATGCGTGGCGTGTGCCATCCCTGGACACGTGTTTCGAGGTAGTTGCCTCTCGTCAGCAGGGAGTAGGAAAATGTGTGGGGTTGCTGTGTAAGCTGCTAAAATCGTTATCAGGTCTAGTACCTCTCGTAGCGCGCAGGTGCGTAACCATGAGTCCGTCGACTCCACCGGCTCAAGGGAGCCTGAATATAAAGTTAAACCAGATTGGTCGCACACTGCTACACCTACCAGTCGTGTTCCCCCAATGAAAGTGGTCCCTGAAGGTCAGCGTCGGCGGATACACCTATGCTCGAGTGTGAATGCAAGTATGCGTGGCGTGTGCCATCCCTGGACACGTGTTTCGAGGTAGTTGCCTCTCGTCAGCAGGGAGTAGGAAAATGTGTGGGGTTGCTGTGTAAGCTGCTAAAATCGTTATCAGGTCTAGTACCTCTCGTAGCGCGCAGGTGCGTAACCATGAGTCCGTCGACTCCACCGGCTCAAGGGAGCCTGAATATAAAGTTAAACCAGATTGGTCGCACACTGCTACACCTACCAGTCGTGTTCCCCCAATGAAAGTGGTCCCTGAAGGTCAGCGTCGGCGGATACACCTATGCTCGAGTGTGAATGCAAGTATGCGTGGCGTGTGCCATCCCTGGACACGTGTTTCGAGGTAGTTGCCTCTCGTCAGCAGGGAGTAGGAAAATGTGTGGGGTTGCTGTGTAAGCTGCTAAAATCGTTATCAGGTCTAGTACCTCTCGTAGCGCGCAGGTGCGTAACCATGAGTCCGTCGACTCCACCGGCTCAAGGGAGCCTGAATATAAAGTTAAACCAGATTGGTCGCACACTGCTACACCTACCAGTCGTGTTCCCCCAATGAAAGTGGTCCCTGAAGGTCAGCGTCGGCGGATACACCTATGCTCGAGTGTGAATGCAAGTATGCGTGGCGTGTGCCATCCCTGGACACGTGTTTCGAGGTAGTTGCCTCTCGTCAGCAGGGAGTAGGAAAATGTGAGGTACTAGACCTGATAACGATTTTAGCAGCTTACACAGCAACCCCACACATTTTCCTACTCCCTGCTGACGAGAGGCAACTATCTCGAAACACGTGTCCAGGGATGGCACACGCCACGCATACTTGCATTCACACTCGAGCATAGGTGTATCCGCCGACGCTGACCTTCAGGGACCATTTTCATTGGGGGAACACGACTGGTAGGTGTAGCAGTGTGCGACCAATCTGGTTTAACTTTATATTCAGGCTCCCTTGAGCCGGTGGAGTCGACGGACTCATGGTTACGCACCTGCGCGCTACGAGAGGTACTAGACCTGATAACGATTTTAGCAGCTTACACAGCAACCCCACACATTTTCCTACTCCCTGCTGACGAGAGGCAACTACCTCGAAACACGTGTCCAGGGATGGCACACGCCACGCATACTTGCATTCACACTCGAGCATAGGTGTATCCGCCGACGCTGACCTTCAGGGACCATTTTCATTGGGGGAACACGACTGGTAGGTGTAGCAGTGTGCGACCAATCTGGTTTAACTTTATATTCAGGCTCCCTTGAGCCGGTGGAGTCGACGGACTCATGGTTACTCACCTGCGCGCTACGAGAGGTACTAGACCTGATAACGATTTTAGCAGCTTACACAGCAACCCCACACATTTTCCTACTCCCTGCTGACGAGAGGCAACTACCTCGAAACACGTGTCCAGGGATGGCACACGCCACGCATACTCGCATTCACACTCGAGCATAGGTGTATCCGCCGACGCTGACCTTCAGGGACCATTTTCATTGGGGGAACACGACTGGTAGGTGTAGCAGTGTGCGACCAATCTGGTTTAACTTTATATTCAGGCTCCCTTGAGCCGGTGGAGTCGACGGACTCATGGTTACGCACCTGCGCGCTACGAGAGGTACTAGACCTGATAACGATTTTAGCAGCTTACACAGCAACCCCACACATTTTCCTACTCCCTGCTGACGAGAGGCAACTACCTCGAAACACGTGTCCAGGGATGGCACACGCCACGCATACTTGCATTCACACTCGAGCATAGGTGTATCCGCCGACGCTGACCTTCAGGGACCATTTTCATTGGGGGAACACGACTGGTAGGTGTAGCAGTGTGCGACCAATCTGGTTTAACTTTATATTCAGGCTCCCTTGAGCCGGTGGAGTCGACGGACTCATGGTTACGCACCTGCGCGCTACGAGAGGTACTAGACCTGATAACGATTTTAGCAGCTTACACAGCAACCCCACACATTTTCCTACTCCCTGCTGACGAGAGGCAACTACCTCGAAACACGTGTCCAGGGATGGCACACGCCACGCATACTTGCATTCACACTCGAGCATAGGTGTATCCGCCGACGCTGACCTTCAGGGACCATTTTCATTGGGGGAACACGACTGGTAGGTGTAGCAGTGTGCGACCAATCTGGTTTAACTTTATATTCAGGCTCCCTTGAGCCGGTGGAGTCGACGGACTCATGGTTACGCACCTGCGCGCTACGAGAGGTACTAGACCTGATAACGATTTTAGCAGCTTACACAGCAACCCCACACATTTTCCTACTCCCTGCTGACGAGAGGCAACTACCTCGAAACACGTGTCCAGGGATGGCACACGCCACGCATACTTGCATTCACACTCGAGCATAGGTGTATCCGCCGACGCTGACCTTCAGGGACCATTTTCATTGGGGGAACACGACTGGTAGGTGTAGCAGTGTGCGACCAATCTGGTTTAACTTTATATTCAGGCTCCCTTGAGCCGGTGGAGTCGACGGACTCATGGTTACGCACCTGCGCGCTACGAGAGGTACTAGACCTGATAACGATTTTAGCAGCTTACACAGCAACCCCACACATTTTCCTACTCCCTGCTGACGAGAGGCAACTACCTCGAAACACGTGTCCAGGGATGGCACACGCCACGCATACTTGCATTCACACTCGAGCATAGGTGTATCCGCCGACGCTGACCTTCAGGGACCATTTTCATTGGGGGAACACGACTGGTAGGTGTAGCAGTGTGCGACCAATCTGGTTTAACTTTATATTCAGGCTCCCTTGAGCCGGTGGAGTCGACGGACTCATGGTTACGCACCTGCGCGCTACGAGAGGTACTAGACCTGATAACGATTTTAGCAGCTTACACAGCAACCCCACACATTTTCCTACTCCCTGCTGACGAGAGGCAACTACCTCGAAACACGTGTCCAGGGATGGCACACGCCACGCATACTTGCATTCACACTCGAGCATAGGTGTATCCGCCGACGCTGACCTTCAGGGACCATTTTCATTGGGGGAACACGACTGGTAGGTGTAGCAGTGTGCGACCAATCTGGTTTAACTTTATATTCAGGCTCCCTTGAGCCGGTGGAGTCGACGGACTCATGGTTACGCACCTGCGCGCTACGAGAGGTACTAGACCTGATAACGATTTTAGCAGCTTACACAGCAACCCCACACATTTTCCTACTCCCTGCTGATGAGAGGCAACTACCTCGAAACACGTGTCCAGGGATGGCACACGCCACGCATACTTGCATTCACACTCGAGCATAGGTGTATCCGCCGACGCTGACCTTCAGGGACCATTTTCATTGGGGGAACACGACTGGTAGGTGTAGCAGTGTGCGACCAATCTGGTTTAACTTTATATTCAGGCTCCCTTGAGCCGGTGGAGTCGACGGACTCATGGTTACGCACCTGCGCGCTACGAGAGGTACTAGACCTGATAACGATTTTAGCAGCTTACACAGCAACCCCACACATTTTCCTACTCCCTGCTGACGAGAGGCAACTACCTCGAAACACGTGTCCAGGGATGGCACACGCCACGCATACTTGCATTCACACTCGAGCATAGGTGTATCCGCCGACGCTGACCTTCAGGGACCATTTTCATTGGGGGAACACGACTGGTAGGTGTAGCAGTGTGCGACCAATCTGGTTTAACTTTATATTCAGGCTCCCTTGAGCCGGTGGAGTCGACGGACTCATGGTTACGCACCTGCGCGCTACGAGAGGTACTAGACCTGATAACGATTTTAGCAGCTTACACAGCAACCCCACACATTTTCCTACTCCCTGCTGACGAGAGGCAACTACCTCGAAACACGTGTCCAGGGATGGCACACGCCACGCATACTTGCATTCACACTCGAGCATAGGTGTATCCGCCGACGCTGACCTTCAGGGACCATTTTCATTGGGGGAACACGACTGGTAGGTGTAGCAGTGTGCGACCAATCTGGTTTAACTTTATATTCAGGCTCCCTTGAGCCGGTGGAGTCGACGGACTCATGGTTACGCACCTGCGCGCTACGAGAGGTACTAGACCTGATAACGATTTTAGCAGCTTACACAGCAACCCCACACATTTTCCTACTCCCTGCTGACGAGAGGCAACTACCTCGAAACACGTGTCCAGGGATGGCACACGCCACGCATACTTGCATTCACACTCGAGCATAGGTGTATCCGCCGACGCTGACCTTCAGGGACCATTTTCATTGGGGGAACACGACTGGTAGGTGTAGCAGTGTGCGACCAATCTGGTTTAACTTTATATTCAGGCTCCCTTGAGCCGGTGGAGTCGACGGACTCATGGTTACGCACCTGCGCGCTACGAGAGGTACTAGACCTGATAACGATTTTAGCAGCTTACACAGCAACCCCACACATTTTCCTACTCCCTGCTGACGAGAGGCAACTACCTCGAAACACGTGTCCAGGGATGGCACACGCCACGCATACTTGCATTCACACTCGAGCATAGGTGTATCCGCTGACCTTCAGGGACCATTTTCATTGGGGGAACACGACTGGTAGGTGTAGCAGTGTGCGACCAATCTGGTTTAACTTTATATTCAGGCTCCCTTGAGCCGGTGGAGTCGACGGACTCATGGTTACGCACCTGCGCGCTACGAGAGGTACTAGACCTGATAACGATTTTAGCAGCTTACACAGCAACCCCACACATTTTCCTACTCCCTGCTGACGAGAGGCAACTACCTCGAAACACGTGTCCAGGGATGGCACACGCCACGCATACTTGCATTCACACTCGAGCATAGGTGTATCCGCCGACGCTGACCTTCAGGGACCATTTTCATTGGGGGAACACGACTGGTAGGTGTAGCAGTGTGCGACCAATCTGGTTTAACTTTATATTCAGGCTCCCTTGAGCCGGTGGAGTCGACGGACTCATGGTTACACACCTGCGCGCTACGAGAGGTACTAGACCTGATAACGATTTTAGCAGCTTACACAGCAACCCCACACATTTTCCTACTCCCTGCTGACGAGAGGCAACTACCTCGAAACACGTGTCCAGGAATGGCACACGCCACGCATACTTGCATTCACACTCGAGCATAGGTGTATCCGCCGACGCTGACCTTCAGGGACCATTTTCATTGGGGGAACACGACTGGTAGGTGTAGCAGTGTGCGACCAATCTGGTTTAACTTTATATTCAGGCTCCCTTGAGCCGGTGGAGTCGACGGACTCATGGTTACGCACCTGCGCGCTACGAGAGGTACTAGACCTGATAACGATTTTAGCAGCTTACACAGCAACCCCACACATTTTCCTACTCCCTGCTGACGAGAGGCAACTACCTCGAAACACGTGTCCAGGGATGGCACACGCCACGCATACTTGCATTCACACTCGAGCATAGGTGTATCCGCCGACGCTGACCTTCAGGGACCATTTTCATTGGGGGAACACGACTGGTAGGTGTAGCAGTGTGCGACCAATCTGGTTTAACTTTATATTCAGGCTCCCTTGAGCCGGTGGAGTCGACGGACTCATGGTTACGCACCTGCGCGCTACGAGAGGTACTAGACCTGATAACGATTTTAGCAGCTTACACAGCAACCCCACACATTTTCCTACTCCCTGCTGACGAGAGGCAACTACCTCGAAACACGTGTCCAGGGATGGCACACGCCACGCATACTTGCATTCACACTCGAGCATAGGTGTATCCGCCGACGCTGACCTTCAGGGACTATTTTCATTGGGGGAACACGACTGGTAGGTGTAGCAGTGTGCGACCAATCTGGTTTAACTTTATATTCAGGCTCCCTTGAGCCGGTGGAGTCGACGGACTCATGGTTACGCACCTGCGCGCTACGAGAGGTACTAGACCTGATAACGATTTTAGCAGCTTACACAGCAACCCCACACATTTTCCTACTCCCTGCTGACGAGAGGCAACTACCTCGAAACACGTGTCCAGGGATGGCACACGCCACGCATACTTGCATTCACACTCGAGCATAGGTGTATCCGCCGACGCTGACCTTCAGGGACCATTTTCATTGGGGGAACACGACTGGTAGGTGTAGCAGTGTGCGACCAATCTGGTTTAACTTTATATTCAGGCTCCCTTGAGCCGGTGGAGTCGACGGACTCATGGTTACGCACCTGCGCGCTACGAGAGGTACTAGACCTGATAACGATTTTAGCAGCTTACACAGCAACCCCACACATTTTCCTACTCCCTGCTGACGAGAGGCAACTACCTCGAAACACGTGTCCAGGGATGGCACACGCCACGCATACTTGCATTCACACTCGAGCATAGGTGTATCCGCCGACGCTGACCTTCAGGGACCATTTTCATTGGGGGAACACGACTGGTAGGTGTAGCAGTGTGCGACCAATCTGGTTTAACTTTATATTCAGGCTCCCTTGAGCCGGTGGAGTCGACGGACTCATGGTTACGCACCTGCGCGCTACGAGAGGTACTAGACCTGATAACGATTTTAGCAGCTTACACAGCAACCCCACACATTTTCCTACTCCCTGCTGACGAGAGGCAACTACCTCGAAACACGTGTCCAGGGATGGCACACGCCACGCATACTTGCATTCACACTCGAGCATAGGTGTATCCGCCGACGCTGACCTTCAGGGACCATTTTCATTGGGGGAACACGACTGGTAGGTGTAGCAGTGTGCGACCAATCTGGTTTAACTTTATATTCAGGCTCCCTTGAGCCGGTGGAGTCGACGGACTCATGGTTACGCACCTGCGCGCTACGAGAGGTACTAGACCTGATAACGATTTTAGCAGCTTACACAGCAACCCCACACATTTTCCTACTCCCTGCTGACGAGAGGCAACTACCTCGAAACACGTGTCCAGGGATGGCACACGCCACGCATACTTGCATTCACACTCGAGCATAGGTGTATCCGCCGACGCTGACCTTCAGGGACCATTTTCATTGGGGGAACACGACTGGTAGGTGTAGCAGTGTGCGACCAATCTGGTTTAACTTTATATTCAGGCTCCCTTGAGCCGGTGGAGTCGACGGACTCATGGTTACGCACCTGCGCGCTACGAGAGGTACTAGACCTGATAACGATTTTAGCAGCTTACACAGCAACCCCACACATTTTCCTACTCCCTGCTGACGAGAGGCAACTACCTCGAAACACGTGTCCAGGGATGGCACACGCCACGCATACTTGCATTCACACTCGAGCATAGGTGTATCCGCCGACGCTGACCTTCAGGGACCATTTTCATTGGGGGAACACGACTGGTAGGTGTAGCAGTGTGCGACCAATCTGGTTTAACTTTATATTCAGGCTCCCTTGAGCCGGTGGAGTCGACGGACTCATGGTTACGCACCTGCGCGCTACGAGAGGTACTAGACCTGATAACGATTTTAGCAGCTTACACAGCAACCCCACACATTTTCCTACTCCCTGCTGACGAGAGGCAACTACCTCGAAACACGTGTCCAGGGATGGCACACGCCACGCATACTTGCATTCACACTCGAGCATAGGTGTATCCGCCGACGCTGACCTTCAGGGACCATTTTCATTGGGGGAACACGACTGGTAGGTGTAGCAGTGTGCGACCAATCTGGTTTAACTTTATATTCAGGCTCCCTTGAGCCGGTGGAGTCGACGGACTCATGGTTACGCACCTGCGCGCTACGAGAGGTACTAGACCTGATAACGATTTTAGCAGCTTACACAGCAACCCCACACATTTTCCTACTCCCTGCTGACGAGAGGCAACTACCTCGAAACACGTGTCCAGGGATGGCACACGCCACGCATACTTGCATTCACACTCGAGCATAGGTGTATCCGCCGACGCTGACCTTCAGGGACCATTTTCATTGGGGGAACACGACTGGTAGGTTTAGCAGTGTGCGACCAATCTGGTTTAACTTTATATTCAGGCTCCCTTGAGCCGGTGGAGTCGACGGACTCATGGTTACGCACCTGCGCGCTACGAGAGGTACTAGACCTGATAACGATTTTAGCAGCTTACACAGCAACCCCACACATTTTCCTACTCCCTGCTGACGAGAGGCAACTACCTCGAAACACGTGTCCAGGGATGGCACACGCCACGCATACTTGCATTCACACTCGAGCATAGGTGTATCCGCCGACGCTGACCTTCAGGGACCATTTTCATTGGGGGAACACGACTGGTAGGTGTAGCAGTGTGCGACCAATCTGGTTTAACTTTATATTCAGGCTCCCTTGAGCCGGTGGAGTCGACGGACTCATGGTTACGCACCTGCGCGCTACGAGAGGTACTAGACCTGATAACGATTTTAGCAGCTTACACAGCAACCCCACACATTTTCCTACTCCCTGCTGACGAGAGGCAACTACCTCGAAACACGTGTCCAGGGATGGCACACGCCACGCATACTTGCATTCACACTCGAGCATAGGTGTATCCGCCGACGCTGACCTTCAGGGACCATTTTCATTGGGGGAACACGACTGGTAGGTGTAGCAGTGTGCGACCAATCTGGTTTAACTTTATATTCAGGCTCCCTTGAGCCGGTGGAGTCGACGGACTCATGGTTACGCACCTGCGCGCTACGAGAGGTACTAGACCTGATAACGATTTTAGCAGCTTACACAGCAACCCCACACATTTTCCTACTCCCTGCTGACGAGAGGCAACTACCTCGAAACACGTGTCCAGGGATGGCACACGCCACGCATACTTGCATTCACACTCGAGCATAGGTGTATCCGCCGACGCTGACCTTCAGGGACCATTTTCATTGGGGGAACACGACTGGTAGGTGTAGCAGTGTGCGACCAATCTGGTTTAACTTTATATTCAGGCTCCCTTGAGCCGGTGGAGTCGACGGACTCATGGTTACGCACCTGCGCGCTACGAGAGGTACTAGACCTGATAACGATTTTAGCAGCTTACACAGCAACCCCACACATTTTCCTACTCCCTGCTGACGAGAGGCAACTACCTCGAAACACGTGTCCAGGGATGGCACACGCCACGCATACTTGCATTCACACTCGAGCATAGGTGTATCCGCCGACGCTGACCTTCAGGGACCATTTTCATTGGGGGAACACGACTGGTAGGTGTAGCAGTGTGCGACCAATCTGGTTTAACTTTATATTCAGGCTCCCTTGAGCCGGTGGAGTCGACGGACTCATGGTTACGCACCTGCGCGCTACGAGAGGTACTAGACCTGATAACGATTTTAGCAGCTTACACAGCAACCCCACACATTTTCCTACTCCCTGCTGACGAGAGGCAACTGCCTCGAAACACGTGTCCAGGGATGGCACACGCCACGCATACTTGCATTCACACTCGAGCATAGGTGTATCCGCCGACGCTGACCTTCAGGGACCATTTTCATTGGGGGAACACGACTGGTAGGTGTAGCAGTGTGCGACCAATCTGGTTTAACTTTATATTCAGGCTCCCTTGAGCCGGTGGAGTCGACGGACTCATGGTTACGCACCTGCGCGCTACGAGAGGTACTAGACCTGATAACGATTTTAGCAGCTTACACAGCAACCCCACACATTTTCCTACTCCCTGCTGACGAGAGGCAACTACCTCGAAACACGTGTCCAGGGATGGCACACGCCAACCATACTTGCATTCACACTCGAGCATAGGTGTATCCGCCGACGCTGACCTTCAGGGACCATTTTCATTGGGGGAACACGACTGGTAGGTGTAGCAGTGTGCGACCAATCTGGTTTAACTTTATATTCAGGCTCCCTTGAGCCGGTGGAGTCGACGGACTCATGGTTACGCACCTGCGCGCTACGAGAGGTACTAGACCTGATAACGATTTTAGCAGCTTACACAGCAACCCCACACATTTTCCTACTCCCTGCTGACGAGAGGCAACTACCTCGAAACACGTGTCCAGGGATGGCACACGCCACGCATACTTGCATTCACACTCGAGCATAGGTGTATCCGCCGACGCTGACCTTCAGGGACCATTTTCATTGGGGGAACACGACTGGTAGGTGTAGCAGTGTGCGACCAATCTGGTTTAACTTTATATTCAGGCTCCCTTGAGCCGGTGGAGTCGACGGACTCATGGTTACGCACCTGCGCGCTACGAGAGGTACTAGACCTGATAACGATTTTAGCAGCTTACACAGCAACCCCACACATTTTCCTACTCCCTGCTGACGAGAGGCAACTACCTCGAAACACGTGTCCAGGGATGGCACACGCCACGCATACTTGCATTCACACTCGAGCATAGGTGTATCCGCCGACGCTGACCTTCAGGGACCATTTTCATTGGGGGAACACGACTGGTAGGTGTAGCAGTGTGCGACCAATCTGGTTTAACTTTATATTCAGGCTCCCTTGAGCCGGTGGAGTCGACGGACTCATGGTTACGCACCTGCGCGCTACGAGAGGTACTAGACCTGATAACGATTTTAGCAGCTTACACAGCAACCCCACACATTTTCCTACTCCCTGCTGACGAGAGGCAACTACCTCGAAACACGTGTCCAGGGATGGCACACGCCACGCATACTTGCATTCACACTCGAGCATAGGTGTATCCGCCGACGCTGACCTTCAGGGACCATTTTCATTGGGGGAACACGACTGGTAGGTGTAGCAGTGTGCGACCAATCTGGTTTAACTTTATATTCAGGCTCCCTTGAGCCGGTGGAGTCGACGGACTCATGGTTACGCACCTGCGCGCTACGAGAGGTACTAGACCTGATAACGATTTTAGCAGCTTACACAGCAACCCCACACATTTTCCTACTCCCTGCTGACGAGAGGCAACTACCTCGAAACACGTGTCCAGGGATGGCACACGCCACGCATACTTGCATTCACACTCGAGCATAGGTGTATCCGCCGACGCTGACCTTCAGGGACCATTTTCATTGGGGGAACACGACTGGTAGGTGTAGCAGTGTGCGACCAATCTGGTTTAACTTTATATTCAGGCTCCCTTGAGCCGGTGGAGTCGACGGACTCATGGTTACGCACCTGCGCGCTACGAGAGGTACTAGACCTGATAACGATTTTAGCAGCTTACACAGCAACCCCACACATTTTCCTACTCCCTGCTGACGAGAGGCAACTACCTCGAAACACGTGTCCAGGGATGGCACACGCCACGCATACTTGCATTCACACTCGAGCATAGGTGTATCCGCCGACGCTGACCTTCAGGGACCATTTTCATTGGGGGAACACGACTGGTAGGTGTAGCAGTGTGCGACCAATCTGGTTTAACTTTATATTCAGGCTCCCTTGAGCCGGTGGAGTCGACGGACTCATGGTTACGCACCTGCGCGCTACGAGAAGTACTAGACCTGATAACGATTTTAGCAGCTTACACAGCAACCCCACACATTTTCCTACTCCCTGCTGACGAGAGGCAACTACCTCGAAACACGTGTCCAGGGATGGCACACGCCACGCATACTTGCATTCACACTCGAGCATAGGTGTATCCGCCGACGCTGACCTTCAGGGACCATTTTCATTGGGGGAACACGACTGGTAGGTGTAGCAGTGTGCGACCAATCTGGTTTAACTTTATATTCAGGCTCCCTTGAGCCGGTGGAGTCGACGGACTCATGGTTACGCACCTGCGCGCTACGAGAGGTACTAGACCTGATAACGATTTTAGCAGCTTACACAGCAACCCCACACATTTTCCTACTCCCTGCTGACGAGAGGCAACTACCTCGAAACACGTGTCCAGGGATGGCACACGCCACGCATACTTGCATTCACACTCGAGCATAGGTGTATCCGCCGACGCTGACCTTCAGGGACCATTTTCATTGGGGGAACACGACTGGTAGGTGTAGCAGTGTGCGACCAATCTGGTTTAACTTTATATTCAGGCTCCCTTGAGCCGGTGGAGTCGACGGACTCATGGTTACGCACCTGCGCGCTACGAGAGGTACTAGACCTGATAACGATTTTAGCAGCTTACACAGCAACCCCACACATTTTCCTACTCCCTGCTGACGAGAGGCAACTACCTCGAAACACGTGTCCAGGGATGGCACACGCCACGCATACTTGCATTCACACTCGAGCATAGGTGTATCCGCCGACGCTGACCTTCAGGGACCATTTTCATTGGGGGAACACGACTGGTAGGTGTAGCAGTGTGCGACCAATCTGGTTTAACTTTATATTCAGGCTCCCTTGAGCCGGTGGAGTCGACGGACTCATGGTTACGCACCTGCGCGCTACGAGAGGTACTAGACCTGATAACGATTTTAGCAGCTTACACAGCAACCCCACACATTTTCCTACTCCCTGCTGACGAGAGGCAACTACCTCGAAACACGTGTCCAGGGATGGCACACGCCACGCATACTTGCATTCACACTCGAGCATAGGTGTATCCGCCGACGCTGACCTTCAGGGACCATTTTCATTGGGGGAACACGACTGGTAGGTGTAGCAGTGTGCGACCAATCTGGTTTAACTTTATATCCTATTTACTGTATTCCAGGCCGGAGTGTGTAGTTGGTCCTTATCACTAATATTTAATTTATGCAACCGTAACATCCACACGTTTTTCTGGAACCTCTCTATAAAACTAAAGAAAAAGCAAAAAATTAAAATTACTGCAATGAAGATTTCTGTAGGCCAAAAAAGTGAAAAAAGAAAAATTGGCGCTTTCTCCCCAGGATGCATGAGCTCCTTAAGGCACACATTGTCTTTCTAAAGAGAGGGATCTTTAACCATGAGCCCCTTGTACTTTACGGTAATGTGTTTTATGTTTTTTACATTTGACAGCAAATTTCATCACCCTGCATTCCTGCCACTGAGTCTTCCGAAGAAGTAACATTAGTGAATGAGAAATGTGGGGAAATTCTGAACACACCTCACAAACTTCACATCAGTTTTTCTTTGTCCAATTTCAAGCTAACATTTGAAGAGTAGTAGGTGTTTCATGCGGTTGATCTTTATCGTTAAGCGATAATCAATATGATTTGCGACCCGCTTGTCTGAGGAAGCTGACATGTGCTTTATTAAGGGGAACAGAGTCCTGACAGGCCAGCAGACTTGCGAAGCACTCAGGAATATTAAACTCACACCGACCTGCAGTTATCCCGGCAACCAGCCCTTTGGCTGTGAAGTGAAATAACACTGGTCAGTGACAACCACTGAAAAGGACCAACCAATGGCATGGCACATAACAGAGATCCCTGTGCCAACTCCCTCCCTGCTGAAGATGGCGACAAGTCTGGGCTCCAGGCAGCAACAGACGGATACGGGTGCCATACACGTGGCACTGCTGCGCCTGGCAGCGCTCACACGTTTAGCAGCTCGGCGGGCACGAAGCGTTGAAATAACTGCGAGGTGCCTACAAAGCATGGCACAGACTGCAGTGGCTGCTCTGAAATACCTGTGGGCAGAGGGGCGGTGTATCTGTTATCGTCTGCACGTGGTGCGGCTCACACTGGGTTAATGTTAGTATTTAGGTATTATGGTAAATACCACAAGCTTTTTTATAGACACACAAGCCCCCCACCCCCGCCCCAATAACCTGCCTCTGCCACTGTGCACCACTGCGGCATGTGATCTCGGCACTGCTCTCCGGGATCTCGGCGGAGTTTTACCTGTTCGTGGCTGGAAAGCCAATTGCAACACAGGGCTCGTAGAAATTAGGGCCGGCCTGGCCTGCAATGCAACATGCAACCCACTGACTGCTCCTACCACACAGTAGGAAGAAACACAAAAGGCCGCAAAAAAGATGCAAATCACACAGGTGTGACGTTGCTGCTGTTCGGTTCATCCACAAATCCAAAGGCACCGCAAGGTAGCTGAGAGCACCAGTGGGTGGGTGAAATGTGTGTCTTGGGGATTTTGACGGCTCCGTTGAAGAGTTAAGTCTCCCTGAGGCATTGCTAACTAAGCACACACGCTTGGTAAAGGGCCAGGACTGAGCCACAAAGGCTTGCATTCAGTCAACACCTCCATATAACCCCACGCACGCAAACAACTCTCATAAACCTCTTTGTAATCTATTGATTAAAATATGACAAAAAACTGTAGTGGGAGCCAGCACAGGGAAACAAGCATAATTAAATTAAACTGCTCGCTCCCCCGGCATACTCAACCCGGCGCGCTTCTCTTTGTCCTGTTTCGTTTCCCTGTTTGTGCTGTCTCTGCCTTCCGTCGTGAATTGGCCGGAGTTGCAAACATTAAAGTAACTCCTTCAGCATGAAAAACGTTGTATGCGCATGTGTTGTGGACAGGTCAGGCAAAAAAGAGTGCGAACTCCCCCAGCCAATCCCAGCACAAAACAAGCATTTATAAATACAATAGGACCTGTATTTACGCAAGACCTATTGCATTGTAAAAAAAAAGTGCAGGCGTCGAAGAAGGTACGAATGGGAGTGGGGAGGGCAGAGAAGCCACGGAGTGCGGGACGGAACGGGGAGGCAGGGGGAACAAAAATGTTTTTAAAGTAAAGTGGCCGATAGCTATGGAAGGACAAAAATGACGACATGGTCGTCAGGAGGCGGGATAGAGTTGCTGAAAACCAATCAGATTGCAGCATTTAGGATTTCAGCCAACCACAAAGATAAGCAGAAAGTGGGCGGAGCTTCCCCACTATACTGTATACAGCATCTCTCGACGAGACAGCGCATGCGCTGCCTAGTCGAGACCTAAAAAGCAAACTGTAGAAAATATCTTAGATGTCCTTGTAAAATGAAAGTGTGTTCTTGAAGGTGAATCAATTAATGTTGGGGTTTGAGGCATGGATGATGTTTCCCATCCTCATCGCCAATATAGAAGTGATCAATTTTCCACAAGCTGGATATAAACTCGTCCTTTATTCATAAACATAAGTCCAGTACAATAAATCCCATCCATCAGTCAGCAGCTCCTGGATACCAAATGACTCTTCATTTCTAATAATAACATTCCTCCCTGGAGCCTTTATTAAATAAACCTTCCAGAACAGTGGCAGGCTAGCAAGGCTACCATAAAGCCCATAGTATAGCATACCATAGTGAGCTTCTGGGAGATACACTAAAGGAAATATCTCCTGCCTGAGGTCAGACTTCTCTGGGTGCAGGGTAGCACAAAGTAAGCAGGAAAATACTGTTACTCAGCCTATCTGACAGTTTAAAGACTAGAGTTTCTCTAATACACCAAACCAAATATTGGCAACTAAGCCAATGGCTAAAGAGATGATCCACTGCCTAATTGTATGTATGCTGTTCTGAATGGCTGAACTAATATGTGAATGACACTTTGTCTGATGAATAACTGAAGTGGGCTTAGCTAAAGCCCATTTTCTCTAAGCAAGATTACGTATAAAACATATAAACATGAGACTGGTGAGACAGCTAAAACAAACAGACATAGATAGAGCACAAGGAATAGGAGTGCAGGGGGTCATTGGCTCAAACTCATAAGATATACATCAATGGTCCAGAGCATCACAATCTTCCCTGAAAGACACAGAACAAATGTGGTACTGCAGTGCCACCCAATGCATGCTTCCTTCAAAGACATGGATCAAGTATTCGACTGCAGGGCCAGTTAACACAAACTTCCTTCAAAGAAATGGAACAAATGTAGTACTGCACGACTAGTGCAGTGCTTCATTTTAGCCAGTGGTTTCCGGTGCTCGGCATTGGCATTTAATTGTCAACACCGGCGCTTGTTTCAGTCTGACACAAGGTAGCACTGTTTGGCTAATTTAGAGATGATCACAACAACAGTATTACTAACCCCTGCTGCCCAAGCCATTCCTATAACATTAGTGGCCTGAAATATCCTGACTTGTCACACTTGTAGGAGTGTGATGGTTAGTAGTTGTGTTGTGTTGGAATTGGTCCTTTTTGCAGGGTAATCCCTAAGCTTTTTGCCTTCCTCCTGGATTTTTTCTAACCTGTTTTTGTTGGCTTTATGACTCTGGGCACTTTACCACTGCTGATCAGTGCTAAAGCGCATATGCTCTCCCTGTGTAAATATGATATGTGAATTGGTATATCCATGATTGGCTTATATGGTTTACCTGTTAGTCCCTAGTAGCATGGCCGGTGTGTGCCCAGGGCTGGTAGACCGAATGCTGCTGGTGGGCCTGCAGCGCTGGTTTGCGCCACCCACAGAAGCAGCTTGTAAAGTTTGTCTCAGACCTGCCACTGCAGAGTCTGTGTGCAGTCCAGAACTGCCATCTTGGCTATGAAGTGCACCCACTTCTCAGCCCCTGAACCTTCCCTTGGCATCATGTAAGTCACCCCTATGGTAGGGTGCATTGTATGTGTAAGGTAGGACATGCCTTGGTGTGTGTAGCATATCCTGGTAGTGAACTACACCCAATTTCGTTTTTCACTACTGTAAGGCTACCTGTTCTCCATAGGCCAGAATGGGCAGTTTGACTATTACATTCTATAGTCCTAATTGACCCAAAGAACATGGTAGAAAAACGAATTTAGTATGCCTGTGCTCAGAATATTAAAATACATCTTTTAGTGAAGTTTATTTTTATATTCTGTGTTTGAAAATACCACTTTTAGAAAGTAGGTATTTTCTTGCCTAAGCCTTCCAGTGTGCTCTTCTGTTATGTGTATTGGCTGTCTGGTTTTGGAGTGACAGGGCTGGGGAATTCCAAGAGACAGGGTGAGGTGTCCCAGTGGTGAATAGAGAGATCTGCATCTAGATGGGTGGGAGGAGTTGCACCTGGGACCTGAATAGGGCTGTGCCCTCCCTCCACAATGCTGGTTCCACCTCCTGTGGTGCGTCTGATATCTCTGCCCTGCACTCTGACAGGAACGATGTAGCCTGGTAAACAAAGTGCTCCAGGACTGGGCAGAACTGGTTCTGGCTGGGTTCAGTGACTTGTAGCTTCTGAGAACAAAGACTTTTGGGGTAAAATATCTGTGCTGAAACCCCTACAATTTGTATTGCTCCTGGACAACAAGAAGAACCTCTGTCCGTGTAACTGAAGGAATCTGCAGGAGAGGACTGTCCTTGTGCTTGTGTGCTGTTTGTTGGACTGGTCTGCAGTGGTTACTACTGGACTTGGAAGAAGAGGAAAAGGACTTTGAAAGAACTTTTATTTTAGCTTGATACAGCAATCACCCAAGGGCTAGAAGAGAGCTAGCCTCCTGCAGGAGTCTCAGGCACATCAGACTCCACCACCAGCCTCCTGTTTCCTCCCCGCAAGGATTTCTATTTGCAGGTGAGGCTCCTGTGAGTTCCAGGGCCTCTAGTTCTACTGTGGAGAAGAGAGTGCTGAAAATCGTCGCTCTCGCCCGTTAGCGAGCCGCTGCAGCTGAAGAGCGTGAGGAAAATCGTCGCTCTGCTGCCGCCGAGTGCTCGCTACCGGAGATCATCGCATCACCTTTCGGCGGGCTGCCAAACGCTCGCTAACCCGAAGATTATCTCATTACATGTTGGCGGGCCTGAAAGCGCTCGCTAACCAAAGATTATCGCATCACCTGTCTGCGGGCTGCCAAACGCTCGCTAACCCGAAGATTATCGCATTGCATGTTTGCGGGCCTCAAAACGTTCGCTAACCAAAGATCATCGCATCGAGTTCATCGCTTCACGACATCGCAGAGTGGACGCCGAGCGTTCGCCATTTTCATCGCATCGCATCAGGATTGTCGCTCCCTCGCGAAGCGCCATTTTCTTTCATCGCAACAAGATCGCACACGCAATAGGCTTGGTGCATCATCCTCCCTTCGCGGCAAGGATTTTATCGCATCTCCGGCTTAGCGTGCAGAAGTTTTGTCGCTTTGTCCTGCCCACAAACCAGCGCATCATCCTCCCTTGCGGCAAGGATTCAACGCATCGCTGGTTAGCGTAAGGAAAATCATCGCTACAACTCCTTAGCGACATTTTTGTTGCTTTGCTACAGAATCCAGGTATCTTGTGAGTAAAAGGGTAGCAGAGACCACTGCCTTGAACTGAACTTCTCTTTGCACACCTTGAACAATTTTTGCAGCATTTTAAGAGTAACCCTAATTTTCTAGTATTGTGGATTTTTACTGTTATTGGTCTTGTGTTAAGTCTATATATAAAGATACTTATTTGTTCTAACTACTTGTGTGGTGTCCCTTTGTAGTGTTCTTCACTGTGTTACTGTGTATGGTCATAAATGCTTCACACACTGCCTCTGAGATAAGCCTAGCTGCTCGTGCTACATTACCACAGGGTTGAGCAGGGGTTATCAAAGGGTGTAGTCTTTTTACTTTGACTTAGGAAGAAGGGTCCCTACTTGGACAGTGGCCAGCCATTGCCAACTAGAGACCCCCATTTCTAACATGTTGTTACTATCATTGCCAGCATGGAAGGGGCAATATGTGGTGCAAGCTGCAGTAGCCTCCTGACGAGAGCCCTGCACTTGTTGCTTTACAAATTATGTACTGGGCAAGTGCAAGCCTCATTCAAAGACATTGAACAATTATGGCATTGCAGGATCACTTCAAGCTTCCATCAAAGATATGAAACAAGTGTGGTACTGCGCAGCACCATTTAACTCCTCCCTTAGATTTAACAAACAAACAGAATTTCAGATTTGGTACAAGTGTAAGAAATAGCACTGGTGTGTATGAGTGCAAGCTTGACTCATACACATAGCATGATTTTCACACACAAAACAAGTACAGTACCAGGCAAGAGTACATGCTTCCCACGCACCCATAGAACATATAACGATCTGGTCAGAAACAATGCAAACTTCTGCTTGCATTCAGGGAACATTGGCAGCATCTGCAGCAGCAGTCCAAGCTTGTGTGTAAGCACACAATGTGCAGCATTTGAAAGCAGTGTAAGATCCCCTCACATGCAGCACTGGTACATGATGGCCGTCAGCAATGCAAGCTAAGACATCCTCACATACAGAACAGGTATCACACTGGCAACAGCATCCAATCTTATTTCAAGCACAGAATACCCATAGTAGAGTAAAGAGGTAGGTGAGCCACTAAAGGCCTTGAGCCAGATGCCAGGCTCCAGTTCAGCTCAGGTCCTCTTGAGCCCTCAAGCCCATAATGAGCAGATCTTTCGTGTGCCTTCTGCTTGCTACCCACACTTTAGCCTCATGCACCACAAACGAAAGACAAAGCATTAAACTTTGATGTCAAACTGGAACAAGAAAGGGATACCAATCTGGTGGCTGAGTTACACAATGTGAGACCACAAAACCTGCGATCAATCATGGCTTGGCCACTTGACCAAGTTATGAGCGTCAAAGCAATTATTTTATTTTATTGTGCCTCCTATTTTATTATTACTGCAAATGAGAAAACCTTTAACTACTTGAGGATGTGTGTTGTGCAAAAATCTCTCTTGTGTTTGAATTAATAGACTATAATGTTACACTGTGTAAACTAGGAATATAGTCCACATGTAGGGTGCACTTGACAACTGACTTGCTTGTTAGTTCACTAATAGTGTTGCTTTTTTAGTGAAGTGTGTAGGCATGAATGTTCCTAAGTTAATGTTTAAAAGCTATCATTTTAAATAAACAACCCTCAATGCAGTGATTTAATCTGATGTACCAAGGTGAAAAACTTGTCAAATAAATATACTTTATTTTGGGATTTTGAAGACAATTTATCAAATGTTTACATAATATTTGTTCACAATTTCCATGGCAAATGTTCCCATGACTGAGCTTGTGTCCAGGTTCTTAGAGCCTAAAGAGACTGTTAACTCTGCTATCTCTGTTAATTTGTTGGCTCACCCACCTCTACTACAGTGCTGTGTGTAACAGTTATTCAAGTTCCCATTCTCACAGTATCTTGCTCTAGAGAGCAATATAATGATTTCTGAGATTCTGGCCGGTTTCGACAAGTCGTAGAGGGATAACTATACTACTGGTTTTAATACGGAAGAATTGTGCCGTAGCAGCCCCAAGAAACTGTTTAAAATTACCTGTGCATTTTTTGGCATAAAATGAAAAAAATAATGCTCAAATCATGAATTTTCCCAGACTGGTGGTGCTGCCATCAATATTAAATCACTGAACTAAGGATTCTGAAAATCCCAGCATTACACAAAGAGCAACTGTTGCAAATGAGCCCCTCTAATTCAGCAGGAGAGTGGTAATGATGTAGTCTGTAGCTGGTGGTGCATTTACGAGCCCCTGGTCATAAATATATCACTAAAGCATAGTGTGAAAGCCACTGCCATTGACAGACGGTACATTTTCCATTGAAATGACCACTAAATTCGCACAGCCGCATGATTTTACTTGTAAAACTATTTAGCGCAGAAACAATGATGTGTGGAAATTGAGTTGCAGCAAATATTTGTCATTTGCACATTACTGGGATGCTGGGATAAAGGTGGTTGGAAACCTCTTACGGAGGCTTCTGATCAGGAGGCCAGTCAACTAGACTTCCTGGGTTGACAGATGCAGTTCCAGTCCTTCTCACCCAGGCAAGAGGGCAGGAGGGTAGCAGGTCCGCCCAGCAGGGCTGCAGTCCAGCAGAGCAGCAGTCCTTTCAGCAGCACAGCAGTCCTTCTTCCTAGCAGAGTGCACAGGTCCAGAAGTGTATTGAAGAGATGGGGTCTCACGTCCAATATTAATACCTGGGGCCTACTTTGAAGTGGGAAAGTGGAAGAAGCTTCCAGAGGATTCCACCCATCGGAGGAGCTTGGAATTTTCTGCCTACCTGCCCTGGCACCAGATTGTCTGGGGTCACAATCGACTACTGTCAAACCCTTTTTGAGAGTGCCCAGGCAGGGTCTTTGTGATGTGCAAGTATGGTATGTGATAGCTCCCCCCCTTGTTAACTCAGAGTGGCCCATCCTGCCAACACCTAGCTCCCCTTTGTCTCACAGTCTAGGAGCAATACATAAAGACTAACTGCCAAATACACCTAGTCATGGGAACCAGGATACAGGCAGCAGACAGCAAACGGGTCGTACAAGAAAATTATCTTTCTAAAAGTGGCATTTTCAAAATTGTGATTAGAAATCCAACTTCACTATTAAAGAGGGCTTTTAATTAAAATTATTTAGACACCAAACTTTAGCTGTCCACCTGCTCCAAATTAGAAGTTACAGCTTATTAAATATAATAAGGTATACCCAATGTTATTCCATGGGAAATGTAGGCTTTGCAGTAGTTAAAGATGAATGTAAAAGTTTTTCACTACCAGGACATGTAAAACTTGAAAGTACATGTCCTACTTTTGAAATACTCTGCACACTGCCCTCTGGGATGAACAGGGCCTACCTTAGGGCTAGCTTATATATATTAAGAAGAATGCTTGGGTCTGGTAAAATGGTTTATTTTGCCAGGTCAAAATGGCAGTTTAAAAACTGCACACACAGGCTGCAAAGACAGTCTTGAGACATGTTGAGATGGGCTACTTTAGTAAGGTGCTAAAATCAGTGCTGTAGGCCCACCAGTAGCATTTAAATTACAGATAGATCCTGGATACAGGTGGTACCACTCTACTCAGGACTCACAGGTAAATGAAATGTGCTAATTGGGTACAGGCCAATTCTGCCATGTTTTATGGAGAGAGCACACGCATTTTAGCACTATTTAGAGTCCTAATGCCGGCAAAATGGAGATCAGCAAAAATAGGAAGGGTGAAGGTAAAAGTGTGGGGGAAGCCTACCCAAAGGCTGACAGGTCCAACAATTCCTCATAAAACCAGTTGGCATAGTTATCCTTGTGAGACTCATCAAAACCTTCCAGAATCTCAGAAATCAATATATTGCTCCCTAGAGCGAGATACTGAAAGATTGGAAACTCAAATAACTGTTATACACAGTACTCTAGTACAGGTGGGCGAGCAAACTAATTAACAGGGAGAGCATAGTTAAGGGTATGTCTTGGATTTAGGAGCCGATGCACAAGCTGATAGAAATCGTGCAACACAAATGTAGCATTTTGATAAGTTGTCTTCAAAATAACAGTAAGTATATTTCTTTGACAAGTGTTTCACCTTAGTACATCAGATGATATCACAGCTTTGAGAGGTGTTTATTACAAGTGATAATTTTAAGTAAGTAGCTTACTTCAAGAGCTTTTATGTACACCAGTGGACCGACGCACCAGATACTCCAACCATATCTCTTATGTCACCATCTGTGGTATGTACCGGTGTGTAAGCAGTGTTCTTGTATAAGTGCAGGATAGCCACCATGTGTTGTGCCTGCATTTGAGGGATGTGTATATAGGTATGCAGGATTAGCATTGTCTTTTGTGAGTGCACAAAAGACAGTGTTAATTATGTAAGTGGTCTCTGGGTTGAAAGTTGAGCCTGTGTGAGTACAGAGTGAGGCATATGCCTTTGTGAGTACATAGTGAGGCATATTTCTGTGTGAGTGCAGTGTACGGGATGTGCCTATGTGGAGGCAGCAGTGTGAGTGTGAGATCCTTGCATGTTGTCTTTGAGTGAATGCAATTTACAAGGGCCAAACCTATTGACTTTAGCAATGCTTTTTAGAGTAATGGCTTTGACTGGTAGAAATGCAGTGCAAAGAGTGGAAAAACAATAGTGCATGTATGAGAATGGCAATGAGTTTTGATATGTCAAATGCAGAATATGTCGAAGGAGTGTGAGGAGTGCCAGGGCAGCTGACAGACTGACATGCCACCTTTCTGAGGTTGTCTGTCAACAAGAGATAGGACGAATAGGGCTTATAAAGGTCCAACGTACATGCCCTAAGTTAAGTCAAAAGAGAAGGGTACGAAGTTCCTTGGTGATATATTAACCACCCTGTATTTGTACTCTAGGTAGTGAGGACGTGGGGAATTCCTCCTATCAGAACTAAGGTCCTCACACACCCAGCAAGCTAGGTGTCATGCTTTATCATATGGGCCTGCTCCTCGTCGGGCCGGCGCTGCAATGCCCGACGGGCACCCATAAAGGGGCTCTTTATCAGAGATCTTCTGTTCCTTGCCGTATAGGTGCCGTAGGTGTGAGGGACCTAAGTGAGTGTAGATGTGAAAACTGAGTATTAAAACAGGTGAGGGAGTCCTCTATGGTAAACTTTATTCTGAGAGGGTCCCAACCTGGTGAAAAAGGAGAAGGCGGGGGCGGCTGTTTTGTTATAATGTGACAAAAAGTGCGCTCATCCCCCAGATGGTCAACATGTTTCTCGCCTCAGGTTGTCAAAAGTGATCAATGGCGATTCTTCAGGACCGTGTGAGTGATAAAAACTATCTACAATGGGTGGCAAGGTGCAACGCTACCTACCACTTACTGTTTCCACGGGACAGTTACCCGAAGGGAGGAAGCCAACGTAGAGTAACAAAGAGAATAAAAAACAGAGTAGTGGGAAAATTCCCATGTGAGTTCAATTATTATGATGATTACTGGATGTGTGCTAGGTTCACATTATCAAATGGGACATTTAAAAACTGCTATCATGCAATTCATTATAGCGCTGTAAGTGACTCTGTATGCAAACCCCTGTGCACACATACTCAAAAGTGGTAATAAAGCAAAGTGGTGAGTGATTGTTAACTCACCTTTTCAAGGTATCTAGATGTGCCTCATCAGTAGCAGAATGTTGTGTCTCTATAAATTAGAGAGAGACACTTAGCACCACGAGAAGTTTTGGTCATATGTATACTGGTTTGTGGCTCAAATAATGGCCCTGATGCAATAGACTATAAAGAACAAAGGGTCCGGGTCAGATAGGATGTTGCTTGTAAACGTGGCCCTAAACCACCAACAAAACCAATGTTAAAATTGCCTAAACTGGGCCGGTGTGCCTGGTAGGCCGATATCCATTGCATCGAAACTCCGGAGGCTCAAAGGAGCACCCCCGGTGTCATGACTACAATGAACACACCCCAAGGACCTGGCCGCGTCGAGGACAGTTTACCGATTAAGTTAAGGCGTTTGTTTCAGATTCAATAGCTTATGCAGGGCAGTCCCTGGAGCCGGTACCCCTTACCTTCATTCGTCGTGGTTGTCAGGCTGAGCCTTCAACGAGTTATACATACTCACCTGCTCCCGCTCGGAGCCTCGTGGTAGACCTACCCACTCCGCTGCAACCAGGAAGGTATCTTGTCACAGCAGTGAACTTTTTTAAATACCCGCCGCGATTCCGGCAGAGATGCGCGCGGGAGAGCCAAGCGGCCACAGCTGGTGCTGGGAGTGTCACGTGATGGTGAATAGGTGATCGAGTTACTGAGGAAACCATGGCGGCCATCTTGGAGTGCGCATAAAGATATGCAGTTGGGTTAAAAGGCTCCACAAGATAATATAAGTGGGGATGTAATATTGGAGTTTGAAGGTGGTACATAACCCTTTATGGCATTGGAAACTATGAATCATAATCAGACATGAGATGACATGTTACCCAGGTATCATTTAGTAATTCAGAGTACTCCACTGGATTTCGTTGTTAAGGCCACTGTTGGCTGAGTCAAGATGGACACCCATCTCTGTTCCATCCTGAAAAGGGCTGAGAGTGTTATCTTTTGGTGTGTTTCAAGGTCCACCCAACGTAAGCTTTCAGGAGGATGTCTGTATTCTGTGAAGTGGGTGTAGAGTTTCGTGTTTGTCTTAAGGCAGCAGATACTGCTTTTATGTTCGGTTATTCTGGTCTTTATGGTCCTCATGGTCATACCGATGTATCTTTTATCACAGGGGCATGTCAACAAGTACACACAGCGTGTTGTGTTGCGATTAGTATGTTTCGTGATCTTCCATGTCAACCTATCAGACAGTTTAAGCTCTTTTGTTTGTTTTGTCTGAGGACAAACGTCACATGATCCGCAAGGATAATGACCTGTGATAGGTGGAAGATCCCATAGTAGTCTCTGGTTGGTGCTAGTTCTGTTTTTTGGTCTCGTGTGTATTAACATGTCTTTAAGATTGTTTGTCCGCTTAAACGCAAATCTGGGTTTAGGGATTTCGAGAGAGCCAGTGTTCAGGATGCCCCAATGTTTGTTCACGGCTTTCATCTAAATTTGGGTGTTGAGTCCACTCCAAGATAGACATGAGAAAACACCTCTTCCAGCATACAGGATGTGGAGAGATGGGCATGAAGACAAAAAGAGAAAGGAACTATTCCTGAGCACGTAAGGAGTCAGAGAAATCTATGGCCCCCATGGGATGACCCATAACATCCTGGCCATGCAACTCATCCCTGTAGAGAGAATATTAGTCACATGCATCCATCCTTTCTACCAAGGACCTCAAGTGAGAATGAACCCATCATCACACACACTCAAAAAATGCAGATGCTCCGCCTCATGGTGGACATCACCAGTACTCCTTAAGCTTCCATCGATGGCAGTCCACATGCTTATAGGCTGGATTGTGAATTAACTTGAGGGAGCATTTATTGTTTTGTCTTTCTGTATGTCCCTTCCACTTCCCAGTCTCAGAGGGTGGGCATCCGTCAGAACCCTCCCTGTTACCCATTTCCTCTGACCTTTCCCAGTATCCTTCCCACTTTCTCCTGTTCTTATTTTGATTCCTCGCTGGCTTCAGGATGTAGGTTGAGCAGTTGTGTTACCTGTAGAAAAATCAATAAAAACCGATTTAATCATAAAAGCTAAAGATCATGGGGGTTTGAAGGCACTGTATTTTACAAAAAGACAAAGAGGGACACTTTGTTAAACCTTGCCCCAGAAGTACAGAATAAGGATGTACCCAGCAAATAACACCAATTGTTGTTATCATTCTGAATTTGACCACTGATTCAAGCAAAATGGAGAACAGGAGAACTAAGTCATAGCGCGCCACAGTAGTTTTGGGGAAACGGATGCACGAACTGGCACACAGGGAAATCTAGGACCTCGAGAGGGTTCCCTAATAAGGAAGAGAGAGAGTACACCAAGAAAGGGAGTAAAAAAGACATTGGCATTAGATCTGATAGCCTACTGTTACCACACCACTGTCAAGCCAGGTGTTCTGAGCACTTCTAATCGTGATATCTTCTGATATAAATTGGGCCTTCCGTTTCCTTGCTCAATTCTGGATGCAGTATGATAGATAAGAGAAAGGGTAAAAAGCAGGCTGGAAAACCCCGAAGTCTTTAAAGAACAAAAATTCGGAGTTGAAAAAAACCTAGAAAAAGAGGCAAACATGCCAAATTTCAGAAGCAGCAGATCCAGGGATTCAGGTAGTACATAAGAGCACAGCAAGATAGATAAGGCGGCACAAATTCTTCAAAACAGAGACAAGCAAAGTTAAGATGCACAGAAGAGTAACCACAGCCCGCATTTCTGGTATATATGGAACTATACGCTGGATGTAGGAAGAAGAACACAGGAAGAACTAGGTAGCTATCATGGTTTGAGACAAACAGCAATGAAGCAACTATTCCAATACATTTCCCTCAATTAAGGAATTTGAACTGGATTCACAATTCAGAAAAAATCCTGAAATGGACAATGCAATTTTAGTGAATATAATAGCCTGTGACCAAAACAAGCCTAACCACAATCACATTCCTGGGTGACCAACAGAAGAGGCCCCATGAGACATACAAACCAAAATCCAGAATGGGGAGAGGATAACACACTTGGTATCACACAACTGCGGCACCCGAGCAGCAGCAAAAGAATTGACTCTGAGGCAAAACACAAAGTGGGTCCCCCACACCAGAAGTCTGCAGTGTCAGTGTAGGAAATTTGCGTTTTTGATTGAGGGGTGAATACCCTTCTCAAGCAACAACCACAATCCCTGTGAGGGATAACCACAAAAATCATTAAAATAACCTGTAATTATCTCTTTAGTTGCTTGGCACAAAATCAGTTAGGCCTAACTTTGAGGCACTGTGTTAAGTATTTATGCAGCACACAAACAGTAAGAAAGAGAAAACACAACACAAGAAAAATCCCACACCAATTTAGAAAATAATAGAAAAATTGAATAAATAATTTGACAAAAATTCAATCAGTAGAACTGAAGTTATGAATTTTCAAAGTTGTTAGTAAAAAATAGCACCTAAAAGATCATAGCACCATCCATGGACATCTAGTTGTGCAAGACCGGGAAAAAGTGGAAAGTTATGGTCAACCACGGATAAGTGCTATTCAAATACAAGAGGTGGATTGGGCCCAGTCTCTGCTTACCTTCGGACTTAAAAGAATTTTTGAAGTAAAATGTTTGAGAAGGTAAAGTTCAGCAGGGCAAAACAGCTGGTGGTGTCTGAGGAGGAGGCATTATTATCAGGGATGAGCTGGACAAAGGTGCAGTGAGGATGATTCCTTCGTTCGTACTTAGTCTCTTTTTTGAAAATGTTGAAAATCTCCAGTGGGGAGAGGCTGCAGGCTGTAGCCAACGAGGGCCCCAGAAGGCTGGATACCCTTCCGAAGAGGAGTTGCTGAACAGGATTTGTGACTGCTGGAAAGGTAGCAGAAGCTACCACAAAGTCAGTGCAGGTGATGCACCGCCAGAGGATTGGCGAGTAGGCAGGTCCTGCAGAGTGTGCTAGGTCCAAAAGTCAGCATGCCCCACAGTCCCCACAATAGTTGCTGAGGACACATGGTGTCTCCTGTCCTCAACCCAGCTCTGAGGAAACACACTCTACAGATAACCCAGAAGCCAAAGTAAGGCTTTCCAATGAGGCTGTGACCTCAGCTGAAACATAGACCATAATTCAGGCAGTATCCATTGTCTCTGGGTGATAGTTTGCAGGAAGTTCTGATCACTGGTCACTGACTTCCTGATGTTTGAGCTCCTACAGATCTCCAGGCAGCTCTTTAACAGGGAGGTGGTCCTTTTTTAGCAAAACATCTCCATGCTTGTTCACAGCTTGACATAGGTTGAATATGTCTATGATAACCTTGTTCCACTTGCACAAGCACTACAGGTGAACAAGCTCAAGCTGAACATGCTTCTAAATATTCAATGAAGGTGAATAGCATATATTAATTTCCTGATATGGTTCTAGCTCCAATCATAAGCAATGTGTCCTTCACTTTCTAAGCACTCAGCATATAGGGGAATTCAGGAGAAGGAATGAGGCACCCCTATTAGGGGAGGAAATCCAGAGGTAGAGCACTCTGGGGACTCATCGTACCAAGATGCAGAGGAATACTTTATGCCCCCAGCGCCAGTCGAACGCTAGGAGGAAGAGGACCCAAGAACCCAACCGAGGCTGGGAGATCCCAAAGGACCAGCAGTAAATATAAGGCACTGTGTTGAAGGACCTGTCAGTCAAGTAAAATAGGTAACAAGAGAACTAAGTCTTAGTGGCAGGGCAATTTAGGGTAAAGGGGAGTATGAACTGGCACTTGGGGAAACTTAGGACCACACCATGATACCCTAAAGAGAGGCAATAGAGAGAGAGCACTTCAAAAGAAGTAGTAAGAGAGAAAATGGAATAAAGAGAATAGGAGGGTTTTCTCCAACTGAAAAAAGGAGAAAGTGCTGAGTAGAAAAGGACACAGAAGAGAAATAAGAGTAATAGGCATAGACTATTCCCAAATACTACTACTTACCTGTTCGTGCTTTGAGGAAGGCAGAGACGCATCCGTGGTTTGGCTCCTGCTGTTTTTAACTATTAGAAAGTTATACATAAAGGTCCACATTTTAGTCTAGATACCCCTCTCACATGTGATCAAATCCAAGCTCACATTTTATGATGAAACTGCATCTTCATTGAATTACTCAGTGGGATGGGGTTGGATGATGTCTGGGGGATAGTGTGCAAGGGTCCCAGGATGCCAAGTCACTGCAACATTTGACAGGTACTCCTGACTGAGCAGGAAGAGGATCCAGTCCAAAATGGCTTTGGTATTAATAGAACCAAGGGAATGATCTAAACCCAAAATAGTGGAGCAAATTAATTGCAGGATAAATGATCAAGTGGAAGGAGGAGGTGGAAGTGTAGCAAACCCTGAGCAAGGATGAAGGAGCAATAGAGAAAGGACTTAGAGCTTTCAGCACTTCCCTTTTAGAGTACTCAGCTTGACCACAGGAGCACTGCTGATTTTAGGTTGCTCTCCGTGTTAAAGTTTGGGTGATGTCTACGCTCTGTAGAATTAATACCTTCTAACATGTTCAAATATTGCCTTGGCTTGTACTCCAATGATGTTTAAATGGAGGTCCTCTGTGGGTGCCAAGCTCGAGTGAGTCAGGGTCAACTGTATGCAGACTTTTGTGAGCTCTGTACATTTCTCTGTATTCGTGGAATGGTGGAAGAGTATTCATGATGTTTAGCATAGTAACTGTCTTTTTGTCTCTTTACAGACATTACATTATTCCTCCTTGGACAGCATCAGTTGTGGGAGGCAAGTTCTGTCGGGCTCTGCTTTCTCACAGTGTATCCTTCCATTGCAGATGTAGGGAGTTAATTACATGTCCAGTATTCTGACTAATTAGAGCTAACCAGTTACAACAAAGAAGTGTATTAAGGTTCCCCTACTAAACCAACAGGCATTGAGAGATGAAACAGAGTAGAAAAAGACCAGCGTACAAACTAAGATATACCCAGAAGAGCAGCAACACAAAAATACGAAGGACGAAATGTTGAAAATTATCAAACATTCAACCCAGTCACAGATCTGGGTTAAATCCATCGTTTTTTTGCTCACCATGCTCTCCCAGTTTGAACCCTGCCATATGCAAATCAGTGTCTTGACCCTGCTCCGCATTGGAACAGTCCGGCCCAAACTACCGGGCCAGGTCCTTCCTGGACCGGAAGCAAGCATCCTGGGACCGGTTCCAGGGTATCACCCCTCATCAGCCAGGCCACCTTGAATCCAGTGGAACTGTGAACACAGGACCCACGTCTGGGCATATTCTTCCCAATTAGGATGACTATAGCAACACAAAAATATGGTGAACAGAATGATGAACGTTGTCAAACATTCACCCAGTCACAGATCTGGGTTAAATCCATCATTTGTTTGCTCACCATGCCACTCCAGTTTGAACACCTCCATATGCAAATTAGTCTTAAGCCTGCTCCCCATGGGAACAGTCCAGCCTGAACTGCCAGGCCAGGTCCTTCCTGGACCAGAAACAAGCATCCTAGGACCAGTTCCAGGGTATCACCCCTCATCAGCCAGGCTAGCTTGAATCCCGTGGCACAGTGAGCACGGGACCCACTTCTGGGCATACCCTTCCCACTTAGGGTGACTATAGCAACACAAAAGAATGATGGACATAATGTTGAACATTGTTAAACATTCACACCCAGTCACAGATCTAGGTTAAATTCATCATTGTTTTGCTCACCATACCACTCCAGTCTGAACCATACCATATGCAAATCAGTCTTGACCCCACTCCCCATGGGAACAGTTCAGTCCAAACTGCCAGGCCAGGTCCCCCTTGGACAGGAAACAAGGATCCTGGACTGGTTTCAGGGTATCGCGCCTCATCAGCCAGGCTAGCTTGAAACCAGTGGCGCAGTGAGCACAGGACCCACGTCTAGGCATACCCTCCCCACTTAAGGCAACTATAGCAACACAAAAAGATGATGGACAGAATGTAGATCATTATCAAACATTCACCCCCAGTGACAGATCTGGGTTAAACCCATTGTTTTTTGCTCACATTGACAATCCAGCTTGAACCCCACCATATGCAAATCAGTTTTAACCCTGCTTCCCATGGAAACAGTCCAGCCCAACCTACCAGACCAGGTCTTCCCTGGACCGGAAACAAGCATCCTGGGACCTGTTTGCTGGTTGATGAGGGGTGATACCCTGAAACCAGTTACAGGATGCTTGTTTCTGGTCCAGAGAGGACCTGGCCTGGCAGTTCAAACTGGATTGTTTCCCATGGGAGCAGGGTCAAGAATGATTTGCACTAGGTTGGGTCCAAACTGGGGTGCCATGGTGAGCAAAAGAATGATGAATTTAACCCAGATCTTTTTACTGGGCAAGAGTTTTTGAAAAGTTTCAGCACTCCGTCCATCACCTTGTTGTGTTTGCTATGTTTGGCCTAAGTGACCAAGGATATGCCCAGACTACTCGATGTGCCACTGGATTCAAGCTAGCTTGGCTCATGAGGGGTGATACCCCAAAACCAGCCTCACGATGCTTGCTTCCTGTCCAGGGAGGATCTGGCCTGCAGTTCAGGCTGGACAATTCCCATGGGGAGCAGGGACAAGACTGATTTGCATATTTACTGGGTTCAAACTGAAGTGGCATGGTGAGCAAATGAACAATGGATTTAACTCAGATTTCTTGACTGGGGGTGAGTGTTTTAAAAGTTTGAGCACGCCGTCCATCATCTTGTTGTGTTTGCTATGTTAACCTTAAATAGCCAAGGGTATTACCAGACATGGGTCCCTTGCTTGCTGTGCCACGGATTCAAGCTAGCATGGCTGATGAGGGTGATACCCCGAAACTGGTCCCAGGATGCTTGTTTCTGGTCCATAGAAGACCTGGCCTGGCAGTTAGGGCTGGACTGTTCCCATGGCCAGCATGGTCAAGACAGATTTGCATATGGCTTGATCCAAACAGGGGTGGCATTGTGAGCAAAAGAACAATGGGTTAAACACAGATCTCTTGACTGGGGGTGTTTGAAAAGTGTCAGCACTCCGTCCATCATCTTATTGTGTTTGCTATACTCAGAAAGGTAACAGAAAAATAGCACTAGAAATAAAACAAAATGATGTAATCTCAAGGACAATCTTTCCTATGAACAGCAACCTCTTCTATCTGGTCTACATGCATATGCACCCATGTTTTAACCGTTACTATGTCTACTTTCATGACATTCTGACTGTACGTAATTTACCAAGAATTAGACAGTCACACTTCTTTTTCCTGCATGTTGCTTTTCCATCTGCAATATGACTCCCACTTCTACCTCTCCTCCTATACAAAGTCAACCATGACATTGTTTCACACAACTATCCCATATTGTCTTTACAAACATTGGCTCACTAAACGTAGAAGTTCCTATCAAATGTCTAGCCAATTCCACTTTTGCCATTCCCCCAGCCTCAATACACCTTTGTCCCTTACTTTCCCCCGTTCATTCACTGCTTCTCTACCTTCTTCAAACTCCCCACTCCATTTACTATGACGCTTTTCCCTATCTTCAGACAATGGGCTCACTCTTGTGCCTCATTCCCTTCCTTTCATAAAATTGAAAGAACCAGGGTCTGTAACTGAATTCATTGTGCTGGCTTGCCCCCATTTAACTTCCATTACTGCTGTTTTTTACTATTGTCTTTGCACAGTTTTATTTATTTATTTTAGGAGCTTTATATATCGCTGGCAGGACCCGAGAGTATCAGAGCGCTTTACATCAGTACATGATTACAATGAGATAACAAGGTATGGCAACTCAGTGAATGTTTAAACAACAAATAAGCTCATGTAGGTCGGATCAAGTCATGTCTGTGGTTAAGTATAGGATAGAGGAAGTTGCGGGGGAGTTTTGAGAAGCGCTGAAGGTGGAGATGTTGTCTCGTTGGGCGATTGGTGATTCGTTAGTTGAGATGCCGGTTGATTGGGAGATCTTTTAATTGATTCTTGAAGCAAGAGAAAGAGGGGTTCGTCCTAATATGTATTACATATTGTACACAGTCATCTAAATAGCACCCTTATCATTCTGGCCATTCTTCGATCTGCCCATTGGCGAACACCCCGTATGCTTAACTCCAATTTTCTCCAAAAGACCTACATTACAATTGATTCCAATTAAACATCATTATCGTCACAAAGGTCGTTGAGAAGCACTTCCTCCTACACATTTCCCACAAAACACTGCTAGCATTCCCAGCCCTTCTTTTAATCACAATCACTCCAGCAAGCCACTTGGACATAAATCAACAAGTACCAAGTTCAATATTTCCTCTACCAGCAAGTAGTTCAAAGGACAAGAAACTCTAATCCTTCTTTCCTCCATGTACCACCTGAAACCACCATTTTTCCAGGGCTTTGAGTGGGTTGGGTCCCTCCGGGTCTCAGACCTAGTAGTTATTACAATTTATTTTGACACGCCCCCTAGTAGACCCTATAATAGAGTTCTGAACTTTACATGCAAAAATATTGATTGATTACTGAACACTAACTGTAAAAAACGTTAAGGTAATCCATGTCAGTGGCGTAGTTCCTGTTTACATTTCATATGTTTTACTTAAACTTACATTTCCTAAGCCTGTTTGTTTTTTCTAGGCTGTTGTGTTTCCATAGTGTTCTTTTCATGCAGCATATTACTTTTGTATAGTACATACTGTGAACTGACCTCTTGTGTCTGTGTGACGTGTTGTCGTGGCGGGTGTTCATAAAAGGGCACAATAGAGGTGAGGCTGAAGGTAGTGCGAGTTTCTACAACACCTGGTAGTAGGTCATAAAGGTGTTCAGAATACATGCATCCAACAGAACACACAATGCAATAGTCATGTACACGAATTGCAATTGTTATTTTATTCAGAAGTAAATGAAGGAGGCGCACAGCTGTTAAAATATAGATAGGGCGAAAGTAAAAGTACATGCAGTGCTATAGGGGCGTGGGTGATTTGTGTGTTTGGAGGCATTGTGTGGTTAAGGAAATGCAAAACAGTACAAGCAAGACAGTGAAAAGAGGGCGCTGAAGAGGAAAGGGTTGTGTTGTGAGATATGCAGATGGAGGATTTCAAAACGATGTGGAGAGAAAAGGGGTATAATTGACTAGCAGAGTGAGAGGACTGCAGAGGGAAGCAGTGTGAAGGGAAGAACAGGAGTGAATGGCACTGTCTGAAAACTTCTATCCCTTCCCCAGGCCTTATTCATGTTGAATTGTCAGTCTCACATTTTCAGAATTGAAATGTTTCAACTCTAATTATTCAAAGCAAAATCGTTGTTACTCATTTATCTGCTAGTGCTAAGAAGCACATCCAAAGTCAATAGGGTTGGCTTGTTTTAGGTGCATCTCCGTTACTGTGAGAAACATCAGGATGCAATGACATAAAGCTCATTGAGAACAGAGAGGCATCAAACTACTGGTTGGGTGTACGCTATGGGATGCACATTTCATTTACATGTTTTAAGCAACACTTTTAATTATTAGGAACATCCCTCTTGGAAAGGATTCCTAGGTAGCTTCTTAGGCCACGCCCCTTATAGAGAACTTCTCGCTTTTTTCATCCCACTTAAAGATCTGTAGGTTTCCCTAAAACTCTTACTCATTACAAACCTTTTTCATTCATCTTAAAATCTACTGAAAGTGAAACCCAATCCTGCACACCTTTATCCATGGAAGGATGCCAAAATCTTTCCCCTAATTTGTACTTTGTTATGGTCTGAACCAATTGCCCCTCCATACGCCTACTTGATCAAACTCATATGCTCATAAAACTGGCAGCCTAGTGGCATATAGCAAAACGTTCAGCTTTAATCCATAATTACTCAGGGCATCTTTGTAAGATGCTCAATAGTTCAAACTATACCGTTGTCACCAGGTTCATTCGGTTACTCTCATTTGAGAATTCAGTCAAGCCAATGGGCGGGAAAAATATGGTGACAGCTTTAATCTCAGTGCTTCTCTTTCTTACTGGCACGGGGGCAACTCAGAAAATGGCTAAAAGATCTAGTTAGCAAAGGGAGCATAACCTAATGAATGGCTACTCCTGCTTTTTTGTTGGGGCCCGAAGAGAAATATTATCTGGAGAATGTTTGTGATCACATCTGCCTCCAGTCCTTTTTTAGAAGGTTAGTCTCTTGAAGGTGGCATATTGAGAAGCGTAGTTTTACGCTTTATGTTTTATTTCAGTTTCTTTTAAGAGTTTTTGTAGGGGTGCTTCAAAATCATGAGTATCCTCCACTCATGTGTATTCTGTGTGACTAATTTCGGACTAAAAGGGTTGATGTTCCCGGATGTCAAAGACATTTTCTGTTCTACAATATATTCCATGTGTAGTAGAAATGTAACTGACAATTCGAACATCATTTTGATACCCAAGTATAACCTACCTTTAAATATGTTTGTGAAATAATCTAACATTATCATTGTCATAATAATGTAGTAGAAACTGGGTATTCATGATATTGAGAATAATAAAATAACATATTTTATCGTAGCAGAGAAGCTGTATTGAAACCTATGTGATGCTTAATTTAGCCAAAGCAGCAGCCCGAATTGTATTTCTAACTCGTTTTTCCTAACTAGCTTTTAACTTTATTTTGCTTGTACTGTGAAATGTTGCATGTATTTGTGTTCCCACTGCAGGTGGACAAGACATCATTAGATTAGAGAAGTGTCCATTGTTCAGTTGATAGTTAGGCCTTGGAAAGAATCCAATAATGAAGAAGGAATGAATTCTCGTGGGAGAAGGAGAGGGCACCAAGGACATGAGGGGAGTCAGTTTACCGTGTGAAGCAGGAGGTGGAGAAAGGAGTCAATGAAGGCTGCTAGGATAATGGAACGTTACTCCACAGTTTGGGAGGTGCCAGTACTGAATGGCTGCTTTTATACTAATAAAGTTAGGGACAGTTGACACTCTTCTTGCAGACTCTTTGAGTTACAGACCTCTACTGGTGATTGTGGCATTAGGCTATATGACCATAGTTAGAGTTTCTCTTAGGAAGACTGACGACTGACACCTTTTTCTGCTTCCTTTGAATCACGCTTAGTCTGGATTTCCCTTTTTGTAGTATAATTAGAGGACTTAGGGAAAACATTTCTTAAAAGTTTATTGCAAACTAACTTACATTTTTGTCTTTTAATAACCTATGTGGCAATAACTGAATTAGTAGTTTCTTTTTGTTATATACGGTGAATTGGTTTTGGAGATTTGACTTTATCCTATTTTCCCTGTATTTTTACACAATCATGCTAAGATTGATATATCTGAATTTGTTTCAAAATGTACAATAAATTGACTAACAACCGGTAAAGCAAAAAGACCAAAACTGACCCCGGCCATCAAGCCTCCTATCAAACCTTTGGTGCCGAAAACGGTAGCCACAAACCTAGACACGATGGTTACCAAGGCTTTTCAAGATGTAATGATTACCTTGTTGGATACTAAACTGAGTCCTATCTTGGAGAGGCAAACAGCAATTGAGAAAAGTCTTGCACGGGGGGCCCAAACTGATACCCGTATAAATCGCGGGGTTACAAGTGAGATCCTTGAACCAGAATCATCAGTCAAACTTGGCCCAGGCATACCGAAAAATCCTACCAAATCACACGAAGACCAACAGCTTGCACAGCGACATGCAGCGCAGTTAGCTCAAGAGGAGATAGACGGCCAAAGGGGTGGTCAGACTCTTAGCAGGTCACGGGTAGTCCCTCTGCACAGGCGGGACCCTCAAACTATTATAGGCCAGCTGGACGGCCCTGTGGCGCTGCCATGGGAGGTCTGCCAGCGCCCTACCACCATTCATCTTCCGCCAGAATCCACACCTTATGTAATGGTCTTGGGGAACGTCCCACCTCTTCGCTCAGGTATAAACGAGGATTATAATAAGTTAAAGAACAAGGTACTCCACTGGTTAACAACTAATACCCCCGTGAGTCCTGGTGTAGAACGCAGTATCATCATGGTACGTCCAGTGGAATGGCTAGGCAGCTCTAGGAAGTTGGAAGGGGGTGACTGTGTTATAGTCAACTTTAACAGGGCCTCTGTAGCCGAAAGAATCCTGTCAGGTGATATTCGTGTTGGTCAGTCATTTCATGGGCCCACAATACAGGCATTTCCACTGGGTTTCTTTTATAGAGCTGAATATCATGGGTATATAACGGGGGAATAAGGATAGGGAACTCTCACAAGCTAGACGGCCTCATAAAAACCCTGTAGGCAACAACCGAGGGTTCCCACAACCATCATACAGTACAAGTCATCCATGGGGGCCTCACTTTGCTCCTGTCGTGCCTCCTACCCTAGCATTAGCCAACAAATTCTCTATGCTATCTGGGTTGGAGGAATGCGATTGACTGGATATTTCTGACGTGACCGTAGTAGAGCTAATCTGCCAACAGAGAGCCCACTCAACCCCGGCAACCGAGATAGAATCAGTGCAAATGGTTACCCTTTCATCACCACAAATAGAGGTGACACCCCATGATGCGGGCAGTAATGTTCTATCATGGAACATAGCAGGCCTGGCAGACAAGTTCCAGGATCCATTATGGCAACAGTTTGTTAGGCAATTCTTAGTAATTTGCCTTCAAGAGACCTGGTTAGCGGACTGCAACTTGTTTCTGGAGGGTTTTAAAGCTTATTTTGTTCCTGCTTCCCCGTCACCTAGTGGTAGAGCCAAAGGAGGTTTGGTTATTTATATCTCCCTGGCGGTCGACTGCCAGGTGCAAACTCGCCCTCCTTTTAGCCAGGGCCTTCAGGCCATCACACTTAAGAAGGGGAACAACACAATGACTTTGATCAATTTTTATAACCCACCGAATAGCTAAAAGGGGGAAGGTAACATCACACAGCTGAGTCATTCTCTAAGGAAATCATGTGATCTCAGCTTACACCCCTTGATGGTGCTGGGAGATTTCAATACTCACCCCTGTGGCGACCCAAAGATCATGAATATGTCCGACATGGGATGCCACAGAATGAGGGGGTTTCACTTTGAGCATTCAACACAGGGGGATAAATTAAACATTCTAGTCAATGAATTTGACTTACTGACACTAATGTCCCTCTCTGCCCCAAATTGTAAAACCCTGACTCCCACCTTCAAAGGGAGAGGTACTGGGTCTTTTATAGACCACATTTTAATTTCTTCCTCCTCTCAGTCCCTTTTTCAGAGGTTTACCATCAAGGACAGGGGTTATAGTGATCATAATCCCCTCTGTGTATACCTCTGTGGTGTATTTCTATCTAGCAAATCTAGGGGAAGGGTACTGGGAATCACGAGACCTATAGATGTGGGTGCCGCCTTAAATGGTCCCAGATTGACCCAGATGCTTTCCACAGGGAGGTGAGAGACTCATGTGTAGCTGAACTTGCTCTTTGTGTCCAACCGGAGAGTCTACCAAGGGATGTTCTTAGTGCTTTCTGCACCATTTCCCTCAAAGCAGGGGAACTTCTGCGAGAAACCCCCCATACATACGAACATGTCGTACAGGATACAAGCAGGCCCTAGCTACCCGTAAGAGAGCTCTGAAGGAGCAGGCATGGAGGGAGCTGCTAGAGTCTAGCACATTAAGGAATAGCACACGGTTTTGGGGAATTGTCAACAGACCCCTGTTCTCCGAAGACACAGGCAACATCCTAGACTCCCACATTATGGAAGAGGAATGGGTGGCCCACTTTCAATCCATGTTTAAGGATTCCATGGGTTAGCACGATCAGTTACCGCGGGCAACAAACACTGACTATCTGGTTTTTGAGTTAACAGAGGTAGAGGCGGGAATTGCGGGCCTAACCAGTAACAAGGCTCCTGGACCGGTCGGAATCCCGCCAGACCTTTATAAATTGGATCCATCCTTCTGGGCCCCGATCCTGGTGGCTGTATTGAATGCAGCAGCCAGGGACGGTAGCCCCGAATCCTGGGCCATCTCTACCATCGTGCCAGTGTTTAAAAAGGGGGATCGAAACAGTACGCACTGCTATCAACCTATTTCTCCTATTGACTCTGTAGCTAAGGTGATGGGAATGGTACTACTGCAAAGATTATCTTTATGGGCAGAGGAGCATAATATCATCGCCGACACCCAATATGGGTTTTGTGCGGGGAGGTCGACGGTGGCCCAATGTTTAAACCTTTACCTGATCCTTGGCAAGTACACGATGGCCTGCCCAGGTACGATCTACAAGGCCTTCATGGACCTATCTTCCGCGTTTGACTGTGTAAACCGGGTCAAATTGTGGCAGTCCATGAATGCCATGGGGGTGGAGGCACCTATCGTGGACTTTCTAATGGATCTGCATAGGGATACTAAGGCAAATATTAGATATGCACAGGATCTTCGGGTCTCCAAGGAATTCAATGTTGAAAGAGGGGTGAGGCAGGGCTGTATTCTGGCCCCCTTCCTGTTCAACCTATACATCAATGATCTTGAAGGAGCCCTGGTAGCTACGGGGGCTGATTTTCCGCATGCTGGTCGCCGGGGTCTCCCCGTCCTCCTATATGCGGATGACGGCATCCTGATAGCGAGAACCGCTAGAGGACTCCAATGTCTACTAGATGCTTTCCTGAACTTCATGGGGTCCCGTGACTTAGCGATCAATAATGCAAAATCCTATGTTTTGCAAGTAGGGGCTCGGCCCACGAAAAAGTATTCTTTTTCCATTGGTTCTGCGAAGGTCCCCACAATGTCAGTTTTCTCATACCTGGGGGTCCTGTTGGATGATCGCCTGAAGTGGGGGCCCCTTATTCTAAGGAAAAATGGGGAGCTCATCCGAATAACTGCCGTCATTTTCAGCTTTGCTGCTAAGATGGGCAAGCGCCGAATTGCAGCCATGCTGAAAATCTATCAGGCTAAGGGTGTGTCAACTGCATGTTACGGTAGTGAAGTGTGGGGTATACCACAGCAGATGTGCTGCAGGTGGCAGAGAATAACTTTTTAAAGTGCCTATTGGGAATGCCAACCTGTTTATCTAACCTAATAGCTCATGAAGAACTGGGGGCCCAATTTTTATGTGATACTCTTGCTTGTGTCCCTTAGTGTTTTGGCTTAAGTGCTGGCCAAACAAGGAGCTAAAGCTCACCCAGCAGATCCTAACGGACTGTATGACCCTGGAACATATGTCCAGAATTCCATGGTTGCAGTATGTTAGAGGTCGCTTTACAGAGTTGGGTCGCCCGGAACTCTTTTTAAAACCGTCAACTATAACAAAAAAGGATGTGGAACTGGTTAAAAAAGCATTTATTCGCCCAAGGAAGCTAGAAAGAGATGAACAGGAATTATGCAAACCAAGCGTCCGTAAATTTCTGACCCTAAAAACCCATCCATTGGCTGAGCCATACCTTTTGGGAACATTGACCACCTATGAGCGTTTTTTACTGTCTAGGTGTTGTCTCGATTTTTCCATCTTTTAATTGCCATTCCGAAAGGGTGTAGCAGAGGACAGGTGTTAGCACCCTGTGGCTGCGACAACCTGTCTCCACAGGACCTGCTACACTTTATGTTCCTCTGTAAATTCTACAAAGTACCTCGGAGACATTTTTTACTCCCCCTTTTAAAGAGGCTTAATTTTAACCAGGTTCGCCCATCACTTTTGTATTTGCAGCTGTTGAAACCAGACTGTATAATCTTTATTGTAGGTTATCTGAAATCTTTGGTGAGAACCAGGGCCTGCCTGGAATATTAGTTATTCTAGGGGGAGGAGGTACTCATAGTTTTAAGGTATGTCTCTTGTGTGTTCTCTATTTTATGCACAGAAATGTACTTATTGTACCTGCCATATTTTATTCGTAACTTTTCTTGTTTTATGGCTATGAACTGTAAACTATTTTAATGTACTTCTTTTATGAGTTGTGTATATACATTGTGACTTTTATGATTTTCACACTGTAAAACCGAATAAAGTTTTATGAAATGAAAATGACTAACGACAGTTCAGTTGTGCACCTGAGTTTCTGAATTTCTGTCTTTGGCTTAGTAAATTGAGGAGTTCCTTACCTCTCATGCTGCTTAACAAGAACCATCGACCAAACATTGAGGAGACACATTTCTGCACTAGCCATCTCAAGTTGTGGATTCGCTGTCTTGATTCTGTAATTAATGAATCACAGCTGCTCTTCAGTTGTAGATTTATGGGCGGTTTTCGTGGCAGTGTGCTTAGTCCATCATCCATATGTTTGCAGCTACTCTAAAGTCTTTGGTGGTTGTTTGGCGGTGGGTCTCCTGTCATGGCATCCAGACCACGTATGTTGCAGACTTCTTGCGTAGTGCAAATTGAATGTATTGCCGTATTTAATGGGAATGTGAGTCAGAGAAGGGACTCAATTTGTAATGTATCTCTTTGTTCTGTGGGAATAAGGTGGCTGGCTTCAGTAGGCACCTGTTTTTAAGTGTAGTGGAGAATAAGTCTTGATAAAGTCGTATTTTTGCATCCTCAAAAAAATCTGGCCTAGAAGTTCTCGCTGCAGTCATGATGTCTTTCATTTGTCAGATACGAAGGACACATGATAGGATATTTTACATGTTGGAAGAGGACCAGACTGTCAAACTGCCCTATGTGTTTGATCCAGTTTAATTTCAGTTTCTACCAGTTCTGGTAGTATGTGTCTAAAGAGTTGCAGCACATAACCTTTAATGTTTCCCTTCTCTACGTTGCATAGAACTCCTTTAAATCTGATATTGGAGTGGGAAATCTGTTTTCATGATCTTTGAGATGGGTATTGCTCTTTTACTTCTGTAGCTTCTCAGCTGAGTTTTTCCAGTTCCTCTCCTTTGCATCGCTTGAGTCCTCCAGTGAGGCCACCCACTGGCCAACGTCCTGCTTGATTTCCTTGAGGCTACGGCAAAATCTTCTAGCTGGGCTGAAAAATTCTCAGAGAGTTTACAGAAGAGGAGAGTCTAATTTCATTGAGGAGACTTTGGCTAGCATCTCTTTGAGGAATGAGTCTTTCTTGTTTCTGTGTGTCTCCATAGTAGTTTTGGTGGTCTAGCTATTGCTCTCTCTGGGATTTTACAGGCTTGCAGGCCAGCCATGATGTGGGATGGCCACAGCTCCCCAAGCAGCGCCGCTGTAGCTACACATCAGTGTGCCCAGACAGAAATAGTAACAGGTTTTAAAGGAGTCTGAGATCTGGTAAACCAACAGCAGTTGTTCAATGCTAAGATAATGCTCTTCAAGAGAATGCAGTAGGTTGGGGCGGAGGAGAGTCGATGAGGGGTACCCTCGGGTTGCGGCACCAAGGCAAAGCGAGACTAGTATCTGTCTCGGGTCCCTAAGCAATGGTAAGGGGGCAAGTTCTTATCCCTGGCTGTTCAGGAGTCATGCATTGGGAGGGATCTCTCCAAGGTTTCACTGCTGCCTCCCAGATCTCACATACCACCATAGGGGGCACATAGGCTAGTGTCAGAGGCATCACTTTAGATACATAGAATGCCACAGTCTTGTCTCGTGGGTGGGCTACAAATGCTCGCTTGCCCCAGGGGATGAAACCGTTTCAGCTCATGCCGTAAAAAGGAGCCCTACAAGGAAGACACAATCCAATAAAACTGATCTCCACACCATTTTGTGTCTCAAAATGTTCAGGGGACTCCAGTATCCTAAACAGCTATAGGGCGTGCAGACAGGCACTCCCCCCATTGTACCTCATGGTTGCTGCTTAGCCGTGACCATGGGGGGAGCCTACCTCACTATGCTCCCTAGCTTGCAGAAGCTTAGATTCACTCCACAGTGTCATTTCCAAGAGAGCATCAATCAGGGGGGCCCTGGGCCCAAGTCCTGACCCAGTTTGGCCCTTCCGCTTCACGCATTCTCCTACGGTGCCATCTCATATGCTGCAGATCTTACACTCCAAGGGCCAAGGCTCTAGATCATGTTGCCGAAGAGCAATAGATTTACTTTTCAACTTGTGTCTCTTTGGGCTCTCCCTGGGGTGTGTCCCGGTCTACACTGTTCTCACTACTAGTACTGCAGCTCCGTCTCCCTGGCAGCTTTTGATGTTATGCCCTGCTCTTCATGAGTCCTGTTGTCAGCACTGGGACTATGAGGGTGCAGCTGAGGGGGAAAGCAGTATTGTGGTCTGTACAAGGCCCGCCATGACTGCATGCAATCGCTAATTCCATGGGCCGAAGGTCTAGGCTCTTTCACAGGCCGTGTCGAGTTGTTCCAATATTAGCCACCATCTTGAGCTCAGCCACGTGTATAGCCCATCCAATTCGTATCTTTGTTCACTTGGGCCACCACCAGGGGAAAACGCTGAGGCTCCCTTTTGATCAGGGATGTTCCTCTACTGGCAGGGTCCAGGCTTATAGGGCCGGGATGAGGAGCAGACAAAGTCGGGTAATGGAGCTATGTCAAGAAGCTCCTACTAGACTGCCATCTTGTCCGCCTCACCCAATGTTTGATAAGAGTAGAGTACCTCCATGGCACAGAATGGCAAATTGTCAATGAGTTATTGGGGCTTAGTCTGAAGTCAGACTAACAGTAATAAAGACTGTCAAAATTAATTCGACCTTTAATCAGATCATACAAGGAGAATAATAGTGGGGTTATTAACCAAATATGATGGTGCAACGAGCGAATCCAAAGTATGTGTACTCATGACTATTACACTAGTCACACCTTTTTCCCTTTAATTTTGCCATGGTGGTCAGTACAGTCTGCTGTCGAAGAATCCAAAGAGTAATTAAAGGTTGAAGTCACATATATTAACTTAATTTCATGAATAAAGATAGGCCATAATGACTGCTGAACTCGGCCAAAATTGATTGATAAACTAAGGCCACTAAAAAATTAAGCAAACTTCTAAAGCCAGGGGAACAATCATGATTTCACATTTATTTAGTTTTGGGGCACTAGGAAGTGAAAATTGGAATCATATATTTAATAATTTCTGCAAAAGATCTCTTCGTTTATCTAAGAGATGGTCTTGCTGAATGATCTGAAAGCCTTTAACACTGGCGTGTCTGACCACTGTTTCAGCAATAAATCGGAATTCAAACTTTTATCCATGTTACAGCCACTAATCACTCAAGAATGTGCAGGCATTGATAAAGCACACCATCACCACCCTCTGAGGATCCCTAGCTGAAAGGTTCTTGAAATCCGCAAAGTTAAATTTTGTATGTTTACTTTATGTAAAAAGATTACCCAGTTTAAGGGGCAACGAGAATGTTTAACAATGCAAAGTGACCAGATTGTTGCTAGATTTCAGAAGTTAATCCGACAGATGTCGCTGTGTTTTTTCAGTGGCACAGTACCAGTGGAGCCAAGCCGGTGCAGCCCCTAAATAGAACCCACTGTCAGGAGTGGAGGCGGATCTGGCACCAAAGAAAAGTCCGCTTATGAAGATCATGTGAGTCACCCTGAAAGAGAGTAGGCGAGATTAAGTGATGAAAGAAAAAGGCTGGAGATGATAATTGTGTGACTGAAATAAATTAAAAGAAACAAATGTACCTAAAAGGCTAAAATTATAATTGATCAAATGTATACATACCAGGAACTAGATGCAGTCCAAATGAAAGCAAATGAAATGGATGGCAAACCAAAGAAAAAGAGAAAACAGTCAGTAATAATAAACTAAAATAAAATTGCCACCAAGGTTTACCATGAAGGAGCTAATATGACCTCTGTCTTTTGCAGCAAATGTGGCCAAGCAACTCTTCATGGACAACACACTACAATACACATTAAGGGTTCCATTAAGTGTTGGGCAGACATTTGGGCAATTTTATTTCTGGGAGTTACTGATATTGGAGGCATTTGTAACTTTAAGAGTGTACTCTGTTCAAATATCCAATCTCTTGAGCTGATCAATCTCTCCCTATCTTTGGCCACTGTCCCACAGGCATGGAAGCAGGTGAAAGGTGTTAAGTCTGCTGAAGAAAGCTTCCCTCGACCATACTGAACCTGAAATGCATCGCCCTATTTCCTTTGTTTCCTTATCTAGGGAAAGTTGTGGAAAAACATGCCAACAAACTCATAAGGGATTTAATTGAAATCGATCACATTCTGGATACGTCCCAAAATGGCTTCAGGTCGAATCACAGTTCTGAATTGGCCTTGTTGACAGTAACATAATTACTTCAAAGAATAGCTGATGAGGGCAGCTCAGCAGCCCTTATTCTGTTGGACCTGAGTGCAGCTGTTGACAACGTATCACATAAGGTGCCTGCAGCAAGGCTCTTTCTTGTTTTATCTCCTTTTTGAGCAACTGCTCTTTTCGTCATTTCTTCTCCTTTCTCTGCCTTGCTGCAAACATTGGAACATGTGGTCCCACAGGGCTCTTCGTTGAGCTCCACTCTCTTCAACATTTACGTTAGGCCACTGGCGGAGATAGTGAAGTCTTTGGGGATCTCTATAGTATCATATGCAGATGACACTACACGTATTGTTTCCTTCTCAGCGGATGTGTCTCAAGACACTGCTAAGTTTAAGGAGTATATGCTGGCGGTAGCTAGGTGGATGGATGACAATAGTCTCAAATTTATCTCTAATAAAACCAGGATTTTGTGTTTTTGGCAATCACACCCAGAGGTGCAGTGATCATTGGTGACCGGGGGCTTTGGGACCTCCTCCTCCACCCAAATTGTCTATCAAAAATCTAGGCATGTGGCTTGACAACGCCCCCTCCTTTGAATCTCAAGTGAGAACTCCTGCCAGTTCCTGCTTTAGTATCCTCAGAAGCCTCAAACCTATTTTTGTTTTTTTTATATTTCACGTTTGATACGTGATTGTTCAATCCCCTATCCTGTCGCGTCTTGACTATTGCAACATTTTATATTTGGGTTGCAAGAAATCCATTCTGAAGAGGCTGCAATTAGTCCAGAATGCTGTGGCCCGTCTTCTGTTTGGTCTTTCTAAGTTCTCATGAGGGCTTCTTTTGAGGCTTTACTGGTTGCCAATTGAGAAGTGCATCCAGTTGAAAGTTCTCAGTACCGCCCAATAACAATATGCACTTTTCAGGAGCTTCTATTCTCTCAGAACTTATGCTGCCCTACTTTTCCACCAAAGCTCTTTGCTTTGCAGATCTTAGCCTGGCAGTGATCCCCCGATTTAAGAGAAAGAAATTGGATGGACGCTCCTTTCAGGTGCTGACACCTGTACTTTGATTTAAGGGCTATCCAGAATCATCTTTGTTTCAGAAAAAACACAAAACATGACTATTTTCTTCCCAGGTCTCTCACTAGCCTTTTGTTCGTCCTGTTACTTTTTCCAGTTTTCTCGGTCCAGCGCTGGGAAGACCCATTGTTCGAGCAGCCATGTGCTTTACAAATCATGTTAACATAACATAACACAACTCTGTTCAAAAATACTACTGCATAGGGATTTTTGGTGAATACCATGTGGCAATTAATGTTTCTTGACCCATTCTCACGTTCTTTAACCAGGTATTTCACCTAGAGATCGCTGATGATTTCAGGTATCTGGGAGACATACACCCTAACTGTAACTTGATCAAGGACCTTCTAATTCCGATTCATTTGGTAACTACCATTATTGGCCAAATTGGGACTACCAAGGAATTTGAATCAAGGCTTTATGTGTTTCTATGAATGTTGTTTAAGTTTTCTGTATTGTACAGTTTTAACCTTTTGGCAATAGCACACTTTTAAATGGCATTAATTATATTATTCACTGCATCCTACCACTTCTCGTAAATGCTTGCTACTCATGTGTACCCACGATCCCCAAAAACCTGATACAATAGGAAGCCTTTTATCAGGATCAATGGTTGTTTTTTTTTCTCTTTATGTTGGGCAGTTCACTGCTTATGTGCATGAGGCTTGGATTTGCAACTTGAAACAACAGTGATTGCAACAATCTGGAATAAAGAGAGTGTCCAAATGTGTTGCTGTCATCTCCAGACAGTACAATTCAAGGTGTATTTGATGATGGCTTTAACCCAGTACCAAACTGCCACGTATCCCACAACATTATAAGGATGTAAATAGAAGGTCTCTGAGTGAAACAACAATTCAGTTTTGTGGGCCTTATCTAAGCGGGCTTACCTAAAGCCCATTTTCTCTAAGCAGGATTATGTATTTTTTTGAGAAAAGATGAGCCTGGTGAGACAGCTAAAACAGTCTTTTGGTCATGCCTAAAACACACAGACATAGATAGAGTACAGTGAACAGGAGCTCAGGGGGTCATTGGATCACACTCAAAAGACATACAGCACTGGTCAAGAGCATCACAATATTCTGTGAAAGACATGGAACAAGTGTGATACTGCAGTGCCAGCCAGTGCAAACTTGTTTCAAAGGGGGTTGGAGTCCTGACCTACCCAAGACCAGGTTGGCTGTTAATAGTCACCTTCACTGTGCTCAAGGTTGGAGGAGTCCAGTTTGATACAGTATGGTCAAGGTGTGCAAAGTTATTAGGTGTACAAAAATAGGTTTTCCAGTAAGCAAGGTGTATAGTAGAGTAGTGCACAAATTTGAAGATGCCTTCTCCCAATCAGCTATATAATGTTCTATTGCCTAATAGCGTTGTTCACTGAAATGTGGTAATGGTAGTGGTGATGATCTGTGCAAATTGAAGGCTTTGAAAGCATGTTTAGTGTAGGGTGTCTGCAAAGGTATTGGTGAGCAATTATTGGGCACTATCATATGTATCAGAGAAAACAGTGGGATGTTGCTAGTAATGAGCACCAATTACGAATTTCATGTCTATTACAGTCAAGCACTTTAGAGAACTCACATTAAAACTCATTCAGGGCCTGATTACGATGCCGACGGGAAAGGCACTAAACTGTATTCAGATTTTTCTAAACTGTGTCGGAACCCATTGTAATTGGTCGGTCGGAAACTTTTCTGACCCACTGATTACGATAGAAAGGTAACAGTTCGGTCATTTCAAATCGGTGTATCGTACAACTCCATGGACCGCATTTCCGACCGATGTATTATCATGTCGGATTCAGACAGCTTTTCTGACTTGAACTGTCCAACACAAAAAGGTTTTCGGAAACTGACTTTGGGGGCCCCTGGCAGGCACCCCCTTCATCCTGAGGACACTGGTTGGGGGCCGTGGGGGTTCCCAATGGACCCCCCTGTAAAACCATGAAAAGCGTGACAGGCACCATGAGGTGCCTGCCACAGGGTGCAAGGTTTTCCGAAACCACCCCTTTTCTCAATGGGAGCCTGTGTTGTCGGCTGGAACACAGGCTACAATTGAAGTCAATAGGAGACTTTCTGAACAGACTTCAGAAACATCATAATTGTTCGGTTGGAACCCCCGACGGCGAGTCAGTCGGAACAAAATCTGAGAAGGAGTCAGGAGGTTTACTTTCCAACCAACATCGTAATCAGGCCCTCAGTGTTGTTTTGGCCAAATATCCTTTAAAATGTACCATTTGACACAGACTTTCCATCTCCCGGGCAAACTAACCGATAACGTGATCATTTTCTCGCTTTCAGTTTTTACCAATATTATTGACTCTCTCTACTTGAAAAGTGCTATTTTCTAACGATATTTTCATAAAATCATCAGGGCGGTAGGCTCATATCCCCTATGAATTGGTCTTTAAACGTTATCCCATTTTGATGTGCTTGAGCCCATGTGCTTTGTAATATACCATGTGCCGCAACCTCATGAGAACCTCCAAACACTGTGTAATTTTTTTTTCTACTTAACCTGTATTATCCGAAGTCCTTTACATACAACACAGTGAGAAAATAACATTATGTTTTTTTTAATTATGTGCTTTAAAATATTTTCAGTATAGTAAATGAGATTCTGCAATCACTGTATAAAAATCTATCTCTATAAACAAAACATAGTTTTTCTTTCTACTGCTCTGTTTTCCAGCAGTACAGTGAAAAGCAGAATGGAGATATTTATGGCAATATGTTTATTTTTTGCAGCTCTTAGGTAAATATAATTTTTTTTAGAATCTTTCTGAATGTTCCTACACATTCCGGACTACTGCATCTTTTTTGTTTAACTAACTTGTATTAAACTGCTTCTAATATATCTTTGCAAAAATATCTCACAGCTCATTTATATGTTTAATATTCCACTTGAGGGTCTATTTTAGTTCTTCGTGTTTGCAAACACATTCTCTACTTCATATGACAGAGCTACTCAGCAAGGATTTAAGAGGTTTGTGTGAAAGGTGATGGTGTGACATGTATTATAAGGAATAAAGTACTCACTGACATACCTGATAAGAATATTGCAAGAAATCTCACAGTTCCATAAACTTATAAAGGAACTCATGGAGCTGTTCGGTGACTTGCAATATCCTTATAATGTACCACACAAGGTACTTTGTCCTATATATAATAGAAACCTTGAAAGATGTTCTGAAGTAAGAAACCAACACCTTCCATACTCTTTGTTGACCAAACCCTTCACTGTGTTTAACAGGGACCATACCCCTGAACCATATGCTTATGCCCACATGCACATACTTATAGGAACTATAAAAATACTTAGGAGAGGCATGTAATCAGGTTGTAAGCAAAAGCAGTAGAAATAATGCATGTTCCGCTTTGAATTTATTTTGAGAATTTTCCTTTGTGTGGCTATTCTGAACAGTCAAACTGAGAGAGGGTTAGATTGGCTGTGGTTTGCTTTCTCCCATATTGGTTTATCATTTGGATGTTGCAATGCAGCAAGTGATAAAAACCCCATTAATGAGTTAAGAGTATTATCAAATGTTTTTACTACTCTGCTAAACGTATTTCCTGGTTTAGGTTACTGGTAGCTATACCCTGAAAATGGGCTATATCATAATCTGGTTCACCAGATCAGTGACACCACTGTCAGGGGAGGATTAACTTGAATGCTGAGGGTGACAGCTACAGTCTAAACCAACCAGTCACACCTGCACTAGTTGTGCTATACACTTAGGATCTCTGGTGAGGGTAAGGAGGGGCGTCTATGCACTGTATCCACATCTGCCCTGTAAGATAAACATCATCTCCCTGCCTATCAGGGCCAGTGCATCCCTACAGTTCCTACGTCCAGCCAGTCAGTTGATGGGGCTTTTGGGGAAGGATACCAATTGCCCCCTTCACATAATGCACTGTAGTGGCTACTGCTTACGTGGTGGTGGCCTTGTATAACTTTAAAGTGCCTACTGTGGTGGGAATATATTTGGGGTGAGCATCCACTCTCTATCTTGCAATAGCTATTCTCAGAAAAATAAAAATGTTCAAAGTCCGCTAAGGAGAACCCAAACCATATGGTATATACCTACCACTATTGATCACAACCATCTCCAGTGCACATGTGTTCCACTGTCTGTTCACAATTACTATTCTAAAACCCATGCACATTAGTTATATATGCCCAGACCACTGGGCACAATTTAAAAGAGCAGTCCAGTAAACACTATACATGAGTACAGCTACTGCCATCCCAAAAAAATAATTACTGTCAGCACACAAGGTCTGTGAAGAGGAGGTAAGCAGGGACATCCCTCCACACTACAGGGTGGGAAGGTTGACAGAAGGTCTCTCCATCTCAGAAAATATCAAGAGCTTCCCTGAAAAGCACCAGATTTGAATTCTGTGTGGTCCCTCTGGCTCTCACAAACTTTCACTAAAAACTAAAATACAGTGAAGCTTGCAGTGACAACATTAAACACAGTATAGATAGTACAGGTATGAGTTCACTGACAGAATATTGAAACCTAAAATATCCCCTTACCAAAATATTGTGTCATAAATATTGATGATAAAAATATCGACATCCTATATTTATAATGGTAAGAACAAAAATATCGAAATATCACTCATTAATATAGTTTTATCTTTTAAAAATTATATAAAAATATAACAAATAGATGTACGTGTATATATATATATATATTTATATATATATATATATATATGTGTGTATATATATGTATCTATATATATATATATATATATATATACATATATATATATATATATATATATATATATATATATATATATATATATATCCACTCCAACGGTTCCTGGTTACCGAGTATTTTGCAGCGCTCCTCGTGGGTGCGTATCCCTGCGGCCGAACCACGCCGCTAAATATTCACCAACAATCCCTCCAGCCTGGAAGAAATTGGGACGCACTCTCAACAACTTGATTTTACGCATTTAATTCTCTTAGCTTCAAAAGGGAACAGGCAAACGAAGATCTACGCGTTTCGGTATCGCAGATACCTTGCTCACGATCAACTGTTGCTTTGGGTCCACCCCCTATAAGTTCAAATGTAGTTACATCATTTCCTGTTTGTGACCCAAGCTCCCTAGGCATTGTGGAGAATGTAGTGTTCGTGATTTCACACAATTACTTCAATTATCATGTTTGTATTGCAAAACATTATCTAGTGCACTATTTACAAAAACAAATGTATTATGTCCTTTGAAAGTCTCTGGCATAAAGCCCTTGTGGTACTTATGTTCACATTGTCGCCCCTTCGGTGGGGTTTGTTCCCAAAATAAAGTTGTTAAATCAAATCAGAATTTTTTGGCCAAAATCATTCGCATTGTTTATGTTTTCTTTGCGTTGTTGCCCCTCCAGTGGGGAGACTGAAACTGTTACCTCTTTTTTGGTGTATCTTTATTCCACAAGTTGGTAATTTACAAATTCTTCTTCTTTAATGTTTCATCACATGATTATGTTTATTTCACATGTTGTTGCTGTATGTTGTTTGGTGGCTTGCAATGTGTTGATTATTTCATAAATTGATTTGCTTTCATATCCCTTTAATTTACGATGTTTAAAAAGATCTGATTACTCAAAGATGTATGTAAAGCTCTTCTGATTGGTTAAGACCGTGCGGTTGTAATGTTCGTAATTTGAGAATGTACCTTGATTCATTGCGGCGCAATTGTTTTTCCCGATCTCCCCCACGTTCTTTTTTGGGGATGGTTTCAATTCCAAAAAATTTTAGCTGTTTCCAGTCTCCCTGATGACATTGCTCCATGTGTTTAGCTACTGCGTTGGATCTGTCCTTGTGTATTGTTGCCCGGATATGCTCCAATATCCTCTTTTTTAGTTCAAATGTTGTGCTCCCAACATACTTTAATGGGCACGGACATTCCAAAACATAAATGGTGTACTCTGTTTTGCAGGTTATCAGTTGTCGGATCTCCCATGTTTTGTTGTTCGCCAATTTGATTTCTTTGGTTTGTTTGGCAATTTGGCAAGCTTTGCACATGTGACATTTTATGAAGCCTTTTGTTTTCAGCCAGGTGGTTTCCTTCTTCTTTCCTTTGAAATGACTATGAATTAAATGATCTTTCAAATTTTTCGCCCTCCTGTAAGTCACTGTGGGATGCTTTCCTACTAATTCTTTCACAGTTGTATCTAGTTGTAGAATCTTCCAATTTTTTCTTAAAATGTTCACAATTTTTTTGCTTTCCAGCGAAAAATCTGTTATCAATCGAATTGTTTGTGATTCAGTTGTCTTTTGTTTTCGAGATAAACATTCTTCTCTTGTTTTGTTGTTTGTTTTCTCCCAGCATTTTCTCACTATGTTATTGTTATATTTTCTTTGTTTGAATCTTTCTATGGTGATGTTTCCATGTTTGCGCCATTCTTCTTCCTCACTGCAGATTCGTCGAATCCTCAGGAATTCCCCGTATGGGATGCTGGAGATTAGAGATTCTTGATGAAAGCTTGCTGCTTGTAAAGTTGCATTGGTTGATGTCTTTTTTCTATGCAATGTTGTTTGAATATGGTTGTTTTTGATATAAATTTCTGTGTCCAAGAAAATCACCCTTTCTTTGCTTATTTCATATGTGAATTTGAGATTTGTGTTACTGTTGTTTAATCTTTCAAAATATTCCTGGAATTCATTTGTTGTTCCGTCCCATATAATAAATAAATCGTCAATAAATCTTTTCCAACTGACGATTTTATTGACCATTGCATCATTACTCGTGTTCCACGCTATCTCCTTTTCCCAGTATCCCATCGCTAAACAGGCATAGCTGGGACTGAATGAAAATCCCATTGCAGTCCCGTTTCTCTGGCGATAGATCTCTTCTCCAAAAACAAAGATATTTTTATTGAGGCATATTGATACCATTTCTAGGAGCATTTTGTTGTGTTCAAAGTATTTGATATTTCGATCTTGTAGAAAGAAGTTGCACGCTTCCAGGCCCATGTCATTTTCAATGTTTGTGTATAAGGATATTACATCCATTGTTATTAGTTGATATGTTGACTGCCAGGGAGTGTTTTGTAGCAGTCTCAATAGATCCGTTGTGTCCTGTATATAGGAGCTGAGTTGAGTTACATAGGGGTTCAGAAAAAAATCAATATAATTTGCCATTGGCTCTAATAGTGATCCCTTTGCTGACAGGATTGGTCTGCCAGGCGGGTTTTTTTGATCTTTATGAAGTTTTGGCAGGAAGTAAATTGTAGCTAAGATTGGATGTGTCACTGTCAGATATCTTCGTTCATCTTCATTTATCAGTTCTTGTCCTGCCCATTCCTGAAGTCGGTTATCCAATGATTCCTTTATTTCCAAAGTGGGGTTTTTCTTTAATTTTTCATAGTACTTGGTGTTCCAGAGTTGACGGTGTGCTTCCACAGCATATGCACTCTTTTCCATGATTACGATGTTACCCCCTTTGTCTGCCATTTTTATTACAATTTGATCATCAGTTGTTAGTTTTTCTAACGCATCTCGTTCTTGTTTAGTTAGATTATCCGAAAATTCCGGATGTTTTAATTTGTACAGGTCCTGCATAACTGCTTCTTGGAACAAGTCTATCTTATTACCTGGTGCAAGTTGTGGGTAAAACTTTGATTTTGGTTTCAATCCACTTAAGCCCGCTCCTCCTTGTGTGATAGCCTCTTGCAAAGGGATTTCTTCTCCCTCTGTAGTATCCAAATTTAGAAGCGTTAGGAAGCTCTCACGATCTTTCACTTGTACAGTTGATGTTACTTCCTCTGATTTTTTCATTTTTTCTTTTATTTGTTTTTCTGCAAACAGTTTTGCCAGTTTTATCTTACGGATATAAAGATATAAATCTATCCGTACTTGAGCCAAGTCCATTCTTCTTGTTGGGCAGAAGTTTATGCCTCTTTTTAAAAGTAAGATTTCTGTTTCTGAGACGGCTCTTTTCGATAGATTTACCACTTGTAATTCATCCGTTATTTGTTCTTCCTGCGCATACTCCTTGTCTCCGTTCCCGTTTTTTCCGTTGTGATGTTTGCCTCTTTTGCCCCTTCTTTTGCGTTTCGTTGTTGCCACTGTCGCCCTCTTCCTCTTCCCCTTTGTTGTTGGAAAGTGGGCCGGTTTTGCTCCCATTGTCTTTGGTGTAATACTAGACGCATATCTCCTAAAAAAGATAGCTTGTTTTTATCTGCTTCTGTGGGTGGGTCGCTCTCACTTGGCTCATTTGATAATAGTGAAGAGGCACTACTTGAGAAACTTGACGTGCTATTCCAAATCATTTGTTCCTTTATTGTATCAAATTTTCGGGAGAAGGTGAATATGCGTCCCTCCGCATAGTCATTAGAGTCTCTGATAAATTTGGAGTGTTTGCGTTCTCTCACTATGTCTTCATGTTTGTCAATTTGTGCTTCCAATTCTTCTTTAAATTTAGTCATTTCTGTTGTTAATTTCATTGATGTCAGTTCCTTTTCAACTTCAAATAGTTGCTCCTTTATTTTCTCGAGGCCAATTTCAATGTGTTTCACCAAAATTTCAATCAGGCCCAATGATGATTTCAAGATAAAGTCACCCCATTCCTGCAATAACTCATTTGAGGCTTCCTGATGATTTGGCATTATCATTATCCTCAGTCCTCTAGGGACTCGTTGTACCTCTAAGTATTTCTTCAGAGTAATGAGTTCCCAGGATTTGTTGATCTCTTTACGGCTTAGTTTTTCCCAAGCCCGTATTTTGCTTCTGACATCCGTTTTTCCTGTCGCACCGGCCACTGTTGGGTCTTTGTCCGCATCGCTCTTTTCAAACATTGAGCTAAGTAATTCATTTCTTTTTGCTTCTCGTTTCTCCAACTTGTGGAATAAAGATACACCAAAAAAGAGGTAACAGTTTCAGTCTCCCCACTGGAGGGGCAACAACGCAAAGAAAACATAAACAATGCGAATGATTTTGGCCAAAAAATTCTGATTTGATTTAACAACTTTATTTTGGGAACAAACCCCACCGAAGGGGCGACAATGTGAACATAAGTACCACAAGGGCTTTATGCCAGAGACTTTCAAAGGACATAATACATTTGTTTTTGTAAATAGTGCACTAGATAATGTTTTGCAATACAAACATGATAATTGAAGTAATTGTGTGAAATCACGAACACTACATTCTCCACAATGCCTAGGGAGCTTGGGTCACAAACAGGAAATGATGTAACTACATTTGAACTTATAGGGGGTGGACCCAAAGCAACAGTTGATCGTGAGCAAGGTATCTGCGATACCGAAACGCGTAGATCTTCGTATGCCTGTTCCCTTTTGAAGCTAAGAGAATTAAATGCGTAAAATCAAGTTGTTGAGAGTGCGTCCCAATTTCTTCCAGGCTGGAGGGATTGTTGGTGAATATATATATATATATATATATATATATATATTCACTTAAAAAACCATAGGTTTCACACAGGTTATAGTTAGGTGGACATTTCACTCGTAAAAACACAATGAAATTCCCCCGGTATAGTTAGTTCAGATAACTATAACTTGCGCGCCCGCAATCCACTGCTCATGACGTCACATATTACATCACTCATGACATGGTCAGTGGCATCACTCATGACATCACTGATGACATCATCCTTGTGATAGAGTGGCGGTCTCGCAAGTTATAGTTATCTGAACTAACTATAACGGGGGAATTTCATTGTTTTTTTACGAGTGAAATGTCCACCTAACTATAACCTGTGTGAAACCTATGGTTTTTTAAGTGAATTTGCAAGGTTTTTTAAATGCTAATTCCTAACTATAACGTGTGTGAAACCTATGGTTTTTTAAGTGAATTTGTACGTTTTTTTAAATGCTAAGTTATGTATTTATTAATATATTTTTTTTTCTGAGGTTTTTCACCGTGTTCGCTAATTCTGTTCAGCCGTTCGGGCTGTACCTTCGACTAAAGGTCCTATGGAAAAATGCATGGGGAAAACGCGTTTTGGGACCCCCCTTTTTTCTCGGCTCCCTCTTGACGAATCACCCCGAGACTTTCAGGGTAGGAGCTGAGCGGAGCGCCCCATTAGTTTTGAAATATTCGTGAAGATTCGTCAGCCGGCGCCAAAGTTATTCAAAATAGAATTTTGAGATTTCCTATGGAAAGACGGTCCTAACTATAACTATCTACTGGCGACCGCCAGTAGATAATATATATATATATAATTTCCAAATTCCAAGAAGTATGCAAATACTGCATAAAGCAGGAACAGACCACTCCGTGACTAGAAAATAAAGTGCTTTATTCTTCAGAGGAACAGCAGCATGACGCGTTTCGACCAGGAAACCCGGTCTTGATCACATGACATGGGCAAAGACCATAAAGTTTATATACAGTGCAGTTGGCCGCCAAAACACCTACCACTGAAAAGTGGAAATGGAGACAATACTAGCAGTAGTTGCTAAAAGTCTGCAATGCTAATCCGGGAATCGTCATCAAGGCAATCTCAAAATGCACAACAAGGTAAAATATTGTTGAAAATATATTACCACTTTAAAAAGTGTAAGCGTAAAAAAAAAATATAAATATATAAATATATCAGGCTAATTTTAACACATTTGAAAAAAAGGGTAAAGATATAACGGGCAAGTGCCCATAGACTGCCGATAGTGAAAAAATCCCGGAGATAGCAGAGTAGACCTGAAAATAAATGAAGGTCAAACATATTTCAGCCAACAGGACAAGGCACTGTTAATAAATACAATATATATAAAAATACAATAAATTATCGAATATTGAATCATAATCGATTACAATATATTATATATATACTGCTACCAGTAACATAAAATCTATAAAAATCAAACCATTCCAATTAAATTAAAACATGAAACTATTTAAACATCCTTAAATTTAGTAAAAAATATTTTCAATGTACAAATGTTAATAATTAAAAATATTATAATTTCATATACACAAAGAATAATAATATCAATTATAACAATACAAAATAAATGATAACATTTAATACACATACTATTCCCACTACAATTTAAAGAAAAGTATGCAAAATATTATAGTAAATATATAAACAAATTCCACTCCCACTTAGTGCAGCACATAATTATTAAAACTGGATAAAAATAAAATTTACAAATCTCCCGCCAATAAATGCAACAGTAGTAAAAGTGATAGATTGCACATAGGTAATATTTACTGTACCCATTCCAGCCGATACAACACCAGGGAAACTGTTAAAGAGCAGATTGGTAAGTTTACTATTCCCACTCCACTGAGGGGCTGATTCTGATCCGGGTCGGAAGGGCACCGAACGTGATCCGGCCGGAAAAACTACGAGCCGTAAACGTGTTTTCCATCCGACTCATACAGCTGTACAAGTGAGCCAGTACGATGCGAGCTACATGAAATTCACAGATCGAATCGTTTCCGGGTCCGAACCGCTCCGTACGTCTCGGTCGTAAGCTAACCGTGGCATGCAATGGATGCGATTCATGACCGAGTCATTACGATGCGCGTGTCGGACAGCCTGTGCGAGCCGGAGTGTCCGGCTCGCAAAAGCTTCCGGAGTCGGACTTCGGGGGTCCGTGTCGGACCCTGCGACACCCGAAGCCGTACGACTCTCACACAGGGGGAGACCTATGGGTCTCCCCAACACAGGCATGTACGGTGCGGATGGCACCAATGCATACCCACTGTAGGGGGCGCACTTGTTCGAGACGTACCCATTCAGTCAATGGAAGTGCATGTACAACTGGCTCCCATTGACTTCTATGGGAGTCCGACCGAACTGAGTCCGCATCGTACTCGCTCGGTCAGACTGTAGGGGACATGCTCGTCGGAAAACACTCCGGATCCGACTCGGTTGGAGTTATTTCCGACCCGGAACGGAATCGGCCCCTGAGTGTGACAGTAGCGAAATTGTGGAGGGATGAAATTTACTGTTCCCACTCCAGTCAGTGCAACAGTAGGGAAAGTGTTGGATTGCGAAGGATAACATTTAATATTCCCACTCCAGTCACTCTAACAGTAGGGAAAGTGTTGGATTGCGGAGGGGTAAAAATTACTATTCCCACTCCAATGCGTACAACGGTAGGGAAAGTGTTGGATAGCAAATAGATCACATTTACTAATCCCACTCCAGCCAGTACATCAGTAGGGAAAGTGTTGGATTGTGTAGGGGTAAAAGTTACTATTCCCACTCCAATGAGTGCAACAGTAGGGATAGTGTTGGGTAGCGGAGGGGTATAAATTACTATTTCCACTCCAGTGAGTGCAACAGCAGGGAAAGTGTTGGATAGCGGAGGGATACAATTTACTATTCCCACTCCAGTCAGTACAATAGTAGTGAAAGTGTTGGATTGCGGAGGGATAACATTTACTATAGCCACTCCAGTCAGTTCAAAACTAAAAACAAAAAAATTATCACAAAATATATTATTTTAAAAAGAGTAAATAAAAAAATATATAAATATGTTGAAAATTTAAATAAAATATATGTAATATTATTTTTTTATTTATAATGTTAAATACATTCACAAATACCTACAATATTATACTAAATAAAATAAAAAACAATTTTCATACAAATAAATATCTTTATTTAGAAATTATTTATTAACAAAAACATTATTTATTACATAAATTTAGTTTATTTACTTTCTACCCTGTAACATCACAAAACTCACAACCCACTTCTCTATTCTAAAAAAAACCCCATTATTTGCTCAATTAACATAATTAATTATCAATGAAACGAATATTATTAATTTTAAAATAAATAACTTCCCACACTTTACCCCTATGATCCCCACAACCTTCACCTAACATTAAGGGGCCGATTCCAATCCTGGAAAAAGGTCGTACGAATCGTCGTATGGAGCGTTTTCTCCGTACGACTCGTACCCGGTAAACTGTCCCTACAACCTAGGATGTACGAATCGTACAAAAGATCCGGAACAGCCTGTATGCGACGTCCGTATGTATTCAGGCAGCGGTTTCCGGCCCAGCAAGTACGATTCGTCCCTACGTCACTCCGTACGGCTCTTTTTTTACGGGAGCCAAACACAGCGGGAAAAGCAGAGTCCGGCGCGAACCGCTACGCAACGGAGCCCCGGTACGCGACGTACACTCCATGAACCCCGTCGTACGTTTCATCCCGGTCCTCTTGGCCTACGACCTGGTGCACCGCACCCGACGCACACGCCGCAGAAGGTGAGAACAACACCCAGGGGCCAGGGTGGGGGTGAGGGGCAGGAAACAAACCCCATACTCAAAGCCAAACCTATAATATGGAGGCCATACATTACCACCAGGGTCTGGTCACTTGGGGGGGGTGTGGCCAGCAACCCCTGCGTACCGCAACAACAGAAGTGGACGTGTATGGTGCATTGCACACGTACCCCTACGGCACCATTAGAACAGTGATACGGACCGTACACACGCAATGAATGCGTGGGTACGGTGCGTACCAATCAATCAATCAATCAAAGGCATTTATAACGCGCACTACTCACCCGGAGGGTCTCAAGGCGCTTGGGGGGGGGGGGGGGTCCGCTACTGCTCGAACAGCCAGGTCTTGAGCTTCTTCCTGAAGGAGAGGTGGTCTTGGGTCAGGCGTAGGTCGGGAGGGAGGGAGTTCCAGGTCTTGGCGGCCAGGTGGGAGAAGGACCTTCCTCCTGTTGTCGCTCTTCGGATGCAGGAGACGGCGGCGAGGGCGAGACTGGTCAATCGGAGATGGCGTTTGGGAGCGTAGAAGTTGAGGCGGCTGTTGAGGTAACTCGGGCCTTGGTTGTGTAGGGCTTTGTGTGCGTGGGTGAGGAGCCGGAAGGTAATTCTCTTGTTGACCGGGAGCCAGTGCAGGTCTCTCAGGTGTCTGGAGATGTGGCTGTGTCTGGGGATGTCGAGGATGAGTCTCGCTGAGGCGTTCTGGATCCGCTGGAGTCTCTTCTGGAGCTTGGCGGTGGTTCCGGCGTAGAGGGCATTGCCGTAGTCCAGACGGCTGGTGACGAGGGCCTGGGTGACCGTCTTCCTGGTCTCGGTGGGGATCCACCGGAAGATCTTACGTAGCATGCGCAGGATGTTGAAACAAGATGAGGAGACGCCGTTGACTTGTCTGGTCATGGAGAGGGAGGAGTCCAGGATGAAGCCCAGGTTGCGTGCGTGGTCTGTCGGTTTGGGTGCGGTGCCCAGGGCGGGGGGCCACCAGGAGTCGTCCCAGGCGGAGGGCGAGGAGCCCAGGATGAGGACTTCCGTCTTGTCTGAGTTCAGTTTCAAGCGGCTGGCGTCATCCATTCGGCTACGTCTTTCATCCCTTGGTGTAGGTTGGCTCTGGCGGTGGCGGGGTCGTTGGTGAGGGAGAGGATCAGCTGTGTGTCGTCAGTGTAGGAGATGATGTTGAGGTTGTGTTGGCGTGCGATGGCCGCAAGGGGGCTCATGTAGACATTGAAGAGGGTGGGGCTGAGCGAGGAGCCTTGGGGAACGCCGCAGATGACTTCTGTTGCTGCAGATCTGAACGGGGGTAGGCGAACTCTCTGTGTCCTTCCAACGAGGAAGGAGATGATCCAATCCAGTGCCTTCTCCTGGATTCCGACGTTGTTGAGGCGCTGCACTAGGGTGCGGTGGCAGACAGTGTTGAATGCCGCGGAGAGGTCTAGGAGGATGAGGGCCGCTGTTTCTCCGTTGTCCAGCAGGGCTCGGATGTCATCGGTGGCAGCGATGAGGGCGGTTTCGGTGCTGTGGTTGGCCCGGAAGCCAGACTGTGAGGGGTCGAGGGATCCGTTCGTCTCGAGGAAGGCGGCCAGCTGCTTGTTGACTGTCTTCTCGATGACTTTGGCTGGAAACGGGAGGAGCGAGATGGGGCGGTAGTTCTTGAGTTCGGTGGGGTCCGCTGTTGGTTTCTTTAGTAGAGCGCTGAGATCGGCGTGCTTCCAGCTCTCCGGGAAGGTGGCGGTGTCGAAGGAGGTGTTGATGATGTCCCGCAGGTGGGGTGCGATGACAGCGTCGGCCTTGTTGAAGACGTGGTGAGGGCAGGGGTCGGTTGGGGATCCGGAGTGGATGGAGTTCATCGTGCAGATGGTGTCTTCGGTGTTGATCGGTGTCCAGGCGCTGAGGGTGGTGGTGGGGGGCGTTGGTGCGGTCGTGGGGGGCGTAGTTTGTGTGCTGAGGCTGTTGTGTATGTCAGCGATCTTGTTGTGGAAGTACGAGGCGAGGGAGTTGCAGAGGTCTTGCGATGGGGTGATGTCGTTGTTTCCGGCGTTGGGGTTGGAGAGCTCTTTCACGATGTTGAAGAGTTCCTTGCTGTTGTGTGCGTTGTTGTCCAGGCGGTCCTTGAATGCTGTTTTCTTGGTGGCGTGGATCAGTTGATGGTGCTTTCGGGTGGCGAGCTTGAGGGTAGTCATGTTGTCCGGTGTTGGGTCTCTTCTCCAGGCTTTCTCGAGGGCTCGGCAGTTCTTCTTGGAGCATTTGAGTTCGTCGGTGAACCAAGGGGCCTTCTTGCTGCCGGGTCTGCTGGGCGGGGTCCTCAGAGGGGCGAGTTCGTCCGCGCAGTTGCTGATCCACTTCGAGAGGTTGTCGGCGGCCTGGCTGGGGTTCGCTGAGCTGGCGGGAGGGTGCTAGCTCAGGGATGCGGCGAGTTGGTTGGCTGTGATCTTGTTCCAGCTTCTTCGTGCAACCTGTGGCTGGTGGTGGTGGATCGTGGTCCTTCTGAAGCTGAAGTGGATGCAGCTGTGGTCCGTCCAGTGGAGTCCGGTGGCGTGGCTGAAGACGATGTCCTTGCTGGAAGAGAAGACGGCGTCGAGTGTGTGTCCGGCGAGGTGGGTGGGGGTGGTCACCAGCTGCTTGAGTCCGAGGTTGGCGAGGTTGTCAAGCAGGGTGGTGGTGTTGCGGTCGTTGTCGTTCTCCAGGTGGAAGTTGAGGTCCCCGAGGGGAGGGCGTGCGGGCTGATGAAGTCGGCGATGTCTTCGCTGAATGGTGTGCGGGGTCCCGGGGGTCGGTAGATCAGGGTGCCTCTGAGGGTGGTCTTGGGGTCGGTGTGGATCTGGAAGTGCAGGTGTTCGGCGGTTGTCAGGGTGTCGTCGGTGTTGGTCGTGATGCGGATGGTGTTCCTGTGGATGATGGCGATGCCTCCTCCGGTCTGGTTGCCGCGGTCCCTCCGGGTGATCTTGTAGCCCTCTGGGATGGCGATGGCGATGTCGGGCTCTGAGGAGGCGTTCATCCATGTTTCCATGAGGAAGGCGACGTCAGGAGCTGTGGTGTCGAGGAGGTTCCAGAGTTGGACGGCGTGTCTGTGGACGGAGCGGGTGTTGAGCAGGATGCACTTCAGGTGGTTGCTGCTGGTGTTCGGCTTGGTGAGTGTTGATGCAGTGCAGGTCCGGATGCTGGTGAACTTGCACGTACCCCTATGGCACAGTAGAACAGTGATACGGACCGTACACATGCAATGAATGCGTGGGTATGGTGCGTACCACACGTACCCCTACGGCACAGTAGAACAGTGATACGGACCATACACATGCAATGAATGCGTGGGTACGGTGCGTACCACACGTACCCCTACGGCACAGTAGAACAGTGATACGGACCGTACATACGCAATGAATGCATGGGTACGGTGCATACCACACGTACCCCTACGGCACAGTAGAACAGTGATACGGACCGTACACACGCAATGAATGCGTGGGTACGGTGCGTACCACACGTACCCCTACGGCACAGTAGAACTGTGATACGGACCGTACACATGCAATTAATGCGTGGGTACGGTGCGTGTCACACGTACCCCATTACGGCACCAGTACATTTGGGATACGAGGCGTACACATGCCAGGAATGTGGGCTTAGGGGACTGGCCCAGAATGTTACCTACATATTGGTGTGTGTGTAGGTCCAGGCCAGCAGTGTACTGCTCCAAGGGGGTGTGTGGGTGGGTGCAGAGGACCCCCAGCAGTGTCCAGACATATGAGGGGTGTGTGCATATGACTACCAGCAGTGTCCAGACATATGAGGGGTGGGTGCATATGACTCCCAGCAGTGTCCAGACATATGAGGGGTAGCTGCATATGACTACCAGCAGTGGCCTGCAATATGAGGGGTGGGTGCATATGACTACCAGCAGTGGCCTGCAATATGAGGGGTGGGTGCATATGACTACCAGCAGTGGACAGCGATGTGGGGGGGTGTACATCATTATCAGATGACCACACCTACATGGTGGTATGGTTGCATCCCTAACTTTGGACTATGATTTTAGTGCTATTACAACACATCACTGACAGCAGTGTCCCACTCCCAGGAGGATGGATGTCTTTCACACACTGCATGACACACCACATGTGGGTGTGAGGACATATAACACATGCATACCCACCCAGAAGGTGACCACCTCATGCCGACCTTGCTAGCGCTAATTGCGCTTTTTTACTTGCTAATCAGTTTTAAAACTACCCGTTTTTGTATTTCATTTTTATTGTGTTCTTTACCTTGTTTTTAATGCTGCTACCCCCTTGGCCACATACTGCACCTTAAAACCCCCCTTGGGGACCACCACCACTGCCTTTGGCGGGTCCGGAAGCACGGGAAACCCGGGGGACGAATTTCAGCGCCATTTTGGATTGGGCACGGCCACTCTCGCGGATTATCGCGAGATTTCGGCCTCTTGAGCCTACTTGAGCCTCTGTTGGCCGCGCAGCGGTGACGCGCAGCGGAGCGCCCTCATCGCGCCTGAGTCCAGCCAGAGTCCTGCCCGTCTGCGCTCGTCCGCGCTAGGCAGGGCCTGGCAGGGCTCTTCGTCGCCACAGGATGTTATCCTCTGAGGACAGACGCGCATTGCACCGCGAGGTAGGTGGATGCCGCCATGGTACCTTGGATCCTCTTTGTGATCCTTATCAGTGCCCTACCTGTTCGTTCACCCTCCCGGCACCACAACCCATCTTGCTTTTTCAATTTAAACCTCCCAGAGCACGCACTACCGGTCCCACACGGGCTTCCGACAGCTGTTCGGCTCTTAAAATATTCCATTTGAATGTAAGGTCATTGGCTTGCCATTCGCAAGACATTTTTTCATTGATTACTGATGATAACCCAGATATTTTTTTCTTCACGGAAACATGGCTTCACGATAACTCTATGGCTGTGATTAATTTAGCCCTCCCAGCAGGCTATACCATGCACTCATTCCATCGCAACGGTAGAGGTGGCGGCATTGCTGTCGCGGTAAAAACCTGCTATGCGTGTGCCTGGCTACCCACCACTATAGCCGGATGTGAGAGTGCGCACTTTAACATTACTGTAAGTCCCCATCTCACATTCGCGGGGCTTTTAATCTATAGGCCTCCCGGCCCTGATGGAGTTTTTCGTGCTAGCCTTCCGGACGTGGTTTCTTCTTTAGTTATGAAAACCAATAATTTCACGATCATTGGTGACCTGAACCTTCACATGGAAGCACCGCTTTCCAATCCAGTCCAAAGCTTGCTTTCTGATCTTGAGGCATTTCAATTGGTCCAACTGGTTAAATTCCCGACTCACATCGGTGGTCACCTGCTGGATCCATTTTTAACAAACATCTCCTCTAATATTGAAGTGTTCCAGCCCAAGCCTATGGCTTGGACTGATCACTATTTGATCGAAATACATATTTCTACTAACATCCCTCCAGCTAATAACAACCTGCCTAAAACCCTCAAGCGCCCTTGGAGAAGTTTAAATTTGGAGCACTTTCACAATCTGCTGCTGCAGTGCCAACCTCAACCCCCTGAGGAAGTCTCCCGTGGCTATGACGATTTTTGTAAATGGCTTGCCCAGTCTCTAGATGTCCTTATACCAGCTAGGTGGTGTAAGGTTAAATCCGGCCCCCCCAGTCCCTGGTATGACGAATCTCTTAGGGTACTGAAAGCTTCGTGTAAGAAAGCAGAACGCGCTTGGCGCAAAAACTATGATACTGAGCTTAAAGCAGCCTATAGATCTTGCATCAGGAAGTATCATAGGGCCATTTGTTTAGCCAGGGCTGCTTTTTATTCACAAGAAATAAAAAATAGTACCAACCCTACCAAGACCATCTTTAGGGTGTGCAAGGACCTCACCAACAAAAGAACTACCTCCACATTCACTGCCTCTATGACACACTGCGAAGATCTGGCCTTGTTCTTCGTTGAAAAAGTGGAGTCTATATACAGGTCGTTTACTACGCCTTTTGTCAGTGAAATCAACAGGGCCCCTTTGACCTCTAAATTTTTATTAGCCATCCCAGGTCCTACCCAAGAGGAGTTTCTAAATTTGACGATCAAAGTTAAATCTGGTTCTCCGGATGATCCTATGAGACCCATACAATTCCGGGATTTCGCCGAATGCTGCTACCCGGCGATGCAGAGTTTAATTGATCTCTCTTTTAGAACTGGTAGTGTACCCACTGCTTGGAAGCAGGCCACTATTATACCAATCTTAAAAAAGCCCTCTCTTGACCCTTCCAAATCAGAGCATTACCGACCTATTTCCCTCCTTCCATGGATGGCTAAACTAGCCGAAGCTCACGCCAACAGGGTCTTATCCCTTCACTTGCAAGAAACAAACATTCTAGATAACTCCCAGAACGGGTTTCGAGCTGGTCACAGTACTGAGACCGCTCTCTTGGCGGTCGTGGAATATATTAGGACAATATTAGACCAAGGTCAGACGGCGGCACTGATCCTATTGGATCTAAGTGCCGCTTTCGACACGGTCTCCCACCATATTCTTCTACACCGCCTTGTGGAGGCAGGAGTTGGAGAACTAGCACTTGATTGGTTTCGATCATTCCTTACGGGTCGAACCTTTAAAGTTTCTACTCCTCCTTATACTTCTGCCCCACGCCCCATTCTGCAGGGAGTACCACAAGGTTCGGCTCTCAGCCCCACTCTTTTTAATTTGTATGTTGCTCCGTTGGCGCAGGTAGCAGCCAGTTTTGGTCTTACTATAGTGTCATACGCCGATGATACCCAGCTGGCGGTCTCACTTAATGGCGATTCCAACATGACTGCCCCTACCTTTCAGGCAGCCCTCAAAGCTGTCGCCGGTTGGTTGGCGAACAATCGCTTACAACTTAACGCCACCAAGACGGAGGTCATTCTTTTTGGTAGAGACAGCGCGCTCTGGGGAGACCAATGGTGGCCTCCTGAATTGGGTCCTGTCCCTACTCCTGTCGCCGAAGCCAGAAACTTGGGCGTATGGCTTGACGATTCATTGTCTTTTATTCCCCACATCAAGCGTGTTGCGGGAACTTGTTTTGGTGCCCTACAATGCCTACGGCCTATTTTTAAATTTTTTGATGCAGACACCAGGCAGACCATAGTCCAAGCTCTTGTGCTGACCAGATTAGATTACGCCAGTTCCTTATTTTTAGGTGTTAATCAAGCTGAGCTTGCCCGCCTTCAACGGGTACAAAATGCTGCGGCCAGGATGCTGGTTGGTCTCCCTAAATTTGTTTCTGCTCGCAGCACTATCCATGACCTCCATTGGCTTCCAGTGGCCCAAAGAATTAAGTTTAAGGCGCTGTGCCTTACTTTTAAAATTCTCAATTTGGCCTCCCCTCCTATTCTCGCCCAGACTATTCTCCACTATGTCCCCTCACGAGCTCTTTGGTCTGTGGGGTCCAATCTAGCCATTATCCCTCGTTTTAAAAAGTCCAGAATGGGTGGACGCTCCTTTTCGGTAATGGCGGCGACACTTTGGAACTCTCTACCTGCCTCACTTCGCTCCATCCATGATTTGTTTCTGTTCAGGAAACTATTAAAAACTCACTTATTTTCTTCTGTATAGTTTAATATGTCGGTCTCCATTGTTGTGTTGTGTGTTTCCATCTCCTGGTAGCGCCGGGACGCCTCTTGGCTGCGGCATCTGTGCGCTATATAAGAAATAATAACATAACATAACATAACATAACCCATGGCGGATGCAGCACAATACACACCCTGATTTCATGCCAACAGACTGTATAGTCATGTAACTGCATACAGAACTAAGATAGCCAAAGGGAACACACACTGTCACGCACATCCCAGGAGTGATAGGAATGTTCAGGTGCTGGTCCAGCCACCAAGATGTTGTCTCTCATGGAAGCAATAGGGTTATATTCCACTAGATATAATGCCCACAATTGTCAGTCAGGTGCCCAAATACCCTGCATAACAAGTACCATTTGTGTGGTAGGCCGTGATTACACACATGCATAGTGCTGAAAAAGGCCAATTTGTCCCTGAAGGCATTCCTACATACCCAAAACACAAGTACAGTGACTAGCAAGGATGGCACAGACGATTCAGCAGGAGACATCGGTGAGCAGGCATGGCCATTGTTGAAGGTATCCCTCACCAACAAAGGAAATGTTGACACAGGTCAGCACAACAATTGTGCAACTGTTTGCAGGGAAGATGTCAGGTGCCACAGAGGAAGGAACACTCCTTGGAACAATGTCTCCAAACAAAAAGAACACACACTACCAATGATTCTTTCCAGAGACATTGTGATGGCACACAGATACCATGGTCCACCTCATGACCATCATACAAAAACATTTCTCAGAACCCTAACACATTACCAGAACACCAACTCCAGAAGCCTCATCACCAACATCAAGTACCTGAAATGCAATAGTGTTGAAAGTAAAAGAAAAGGCTTTATTCAGCACCAAAAAAAAATTAATTAAAAAGAAACTATGTACAAAGGCCAATGGCCAGTCCATTTCTCAAGTCCAAGGGTGGACGTAGGGGACCGCGTCCACCCCTACCTTGCCTGCACAAAGGAACCTCAAGGTTTGTTGACCGGGGGGGGCATCATCTGTGGCAGTACCAGGCACCGCAGGGACAGGAGGTGGAAGGGTAGGTGTTGCGGGTGCAGGGGGGGAAGTCTCCACCACAGGGGGTGGGGCAGCGCCGAAGGTGGCGGCGAGCTCGGCGCTGCACACCGCTGCCAATGCCTCAATCCGAACCCCTGCACCTGAGGATTCCCCAGGGTCAACAGAGGGTGCGGTGGGTGAGGGATGGGGTGCAGCGCTCTTGGGGGAGGGGTGGACATGGTGGGGGACTCAACTCCCGTGCCCGAGGACTTCCTCGCCCGCTTGTGGGGTGGTGGCTTAGTGGGGGCGAGGTCCAGCCCACACATATAGATCTCCTTGGGTGAGAGTTTGGCAGGGGAGCTAAGGGGAGTGGTCTTGGAGGAACAGGGTTGTGAGGACTGCGGACTGCGACTGTGGCTGCGTGTATGTCGTCTGCCCCCAGACCCTGTGGGTGTCCCTACATCCCCCTGAGTGTGCGTGCCAGGAGGTGTACGCTGTGCCTTACTTGGGGGTGTGCTGGATGTGTCTGGTGGGGTGCGTGCCCGTGACTCTCTGGGTGTGCATTGGGCAGGCATGGGAGAGGGCAGTGTGGATGAGTCCAGGGTAGAGGGGGGGACGGAGTGCTGCAGGAGAGAAACTGCTGCCGTCAGGGAAGAGTCCATGGACCGCAGAAACCTGCGTTGGTCAGACCTCGTTGCTGACATGCCCTCCATGAATGACACCATCTGTGTGAGCAGTTTAGTGTGTCCATGGAGGACATTCAGCACCGATGCCTGCCCAACCTGCAACTGCCGCAGTATGTCCACAGACTCTTCACTGAGGGCAGCAGGGGTGACAGGGGCAGGGGGTGCGGTGCCTGGGCCGAAGGAGACATGGTGGGCCTCTGCACAGACAGAAGGGACGGGAGCAACTGGGAGGGCGGAGATGGTAATGGAGGAGGCGGGACAGATGTGGGGATGCTGCTAGTTGGTGTTGCAGCCTCCGCCTCCTCAAGGATGTCAGCCTCGGACCCGTCGGCGTCGTAGCTGCCCTCGCCTCCAGACAGGTCCTCCAACTGACTCTCCTCGCCCTCCGTGCCGCTGGGTCCTTCTGAAGCCACAGCATTGGTGGCACTGTCGCTGGATCCCTCCTCCAGGTCCATGCAGGTGTCTCCCTCGGTTGCGGATGATGATGCTGTGGGCAAGGAGAACAAACAGAGATGCATCAGTCACCTGTATACATCTGACACATGAGCACAAGAACAATTGGTCACAGTGCATATCAGGCAATTCATCATGAGTAACAGCTAGATAACTCCGCACATATGTAAGCCCTGTACTGCCCTGTTGGTAGACCCACTATGCCACTTGGACACCAGGAAAAAAAGAACACAAAAGGCCACAACTTGAATGAGAAATACACTGAGAAGCTAGTGTCTGTGAACCGGTGAGCACAGCAATACAATGAAGTCATGCCACCTCTTGTTTACCCTGAAAGAAACAGTAGTGGTGCACCCAACGTAAATTGACACACCTCAATACTCAAGGTGTCACCACACTCAGAGACCTGTAAGTACTTTGGAACACAAAACGAAAAAATGTTGCTACCTTGGGACTCACAATACTTTACACAATCTACATGTTTTGAATGTGCCAATTCACCATTTCGTGAAAAGAACACTCATGTGCCTGCATGAAATATGTTGCACAAGGCAGTGCACACAAAACTACATTTACACTGTCATTGAAGAAGCTGGCACCTTTTCGAAGAAGCCACTGTTAGAAATAAATGTACATAAAATGCACGATAAAAAGTACATATTCATGGGCCCACGGAGGTCTTGATGTCTTGAGACTCGTCAGTTTGTATCACCAACAACAAAGGAGTCTCACAAAGTCAAGACCACTGTGGGAACATGTATATGGAGAATCTGCAACACCATTTAATTCTAACAGTGGCTTCTTAGAAAATGTGCCAGTGTGTTCCATGAAAGTGGAAATGTCGTTTGGTGTGCACTTCCTTAGGAGACTTTTTTCATGCAGGCACATCAGTTTCTTAACACAAATCATCAAATTTCCACATTTAACACATGAAGAACTGTTGACAAGTGCTGTGAGTGCCAAGGTACAATTATTTTAGAGTAACAACTTGAATTATGTCAGTTGTCACATGGCCATCCGTCACCTGATTACACAGTTGGCTGCACATATGACCTACTGCTTGTCATCTTGAGTGGCACACATGTCCACACCCAGGACAATGCATAAGCTAATGGGCCTGCAATTGGGTTGAAAAAAAGCCTAGCTGTACTGTGGGGACACCCTCATGGCAAGCCAGAATGTACACACAGATGTCAGCACACAAAGTCCAAACTGCGTTGCATCTGAACCACACACAGGTGCAAAAAATGTATGAGCAGGAATCATGTTTTTAAAAAACTGACACAGGCTGCAAAGCACGAACATTAAGCACTGGCCAGCATCACAGGGGCACTGCACGGTGATTCTTTGTACTGCCAAGTCTCACACACAGGTCAGACCTGGCAATGAAAAATCATGCACATGTATGCCTCTCCCGCACACCCCACCCCATACCTGAGTCAATGTGATTGATACAGATCAAGAAGTGACACCTCTTATTCAGGGTTACAATAACTGTGCTGGAAAAATAGCTTCATTTACACAACATCACCTCGTGGGGCTGGCAACACATATTTGTGACAAACAACCGTCAACAGTGTGAGTATGCACAAGCAAAATGGTGTATCCCTGTCCAGTGGACACATGTAGCACACATTTGCAAAATACTAACTAGGCCAGGGAACAATGCCACAGAGGCAGACCTATGCTGAACCCACAGAGAATGTGCACAGTGTTGGATGACACACATGATTAGGAGGCCAGGGTGTCTAAGTGGACTGTAGTGGGCACACTGCTCCGTGGTCCTGGAATGAGCTGACTGTACCATGTTCAACCGTCATGACAATATGCATATCTCCCACTCATGCACATCATGTCTGAGGCCACAACATTGGTCATGCATGCTGCAAGGGTGTTCAGTTGAAAGCTCACACCCCTATGTTGAGAATCATCATCAGTGACAACAAATATGGACCCCAACATAGTGAACAGGTCATGGCACAGGCAAGGTACCAACACAAGTCACAGACCACCCTCCCACATGATGCAGAAAGCAATGTGCACTTAGATTTACTGGCACCCTAGATGACCATGCGCAAATGTGATTACACACAGACCCGGGGACACATGTCAAGGAGGGGAAGGGATGAAAAAGAGCACCAGGTGACATTGGGGAACCGAAAAAGCACTGCACATATAAACTCTGGGAGTGTATCCAGGCTACAGAGCACTTCCAAAAGCTGGCGACACATAACACGACAAACAGCCATGTACCTACCCCCTCCTTGCTGCAGTCTCAACTGTAACTGACTATCGAGCTCAGGGAATACCACCGCCAGGACACGTCTCATGTGGGGGGTCAGGCGTCGGCGGCTGCCGTGGGGGCGAGGACTGTTGAGCCCCAGCTGGACCCGGGCGATGGGCCGGGTCCAGCACCGGATGTCCTGCCACCTCTTGCGGACCTGTGGCAGCTGCCGACTACTCCCCCCTCAGATCTCACGGCCCTGACAATGTTTTTCCAGATCACCCCCTTATCGTAGGCAGTTACCTGTCAGGATGACAAAGTGACACAAGATCAATACACCTGCTCCATGTCCCAGAGACACACATTTGAACATCATTGAAATGTTGAACAGGGCATAGGATGCAGACAGGAATTACATCATACACAATAAGAAATTGGCCTGTGTGCAAGCCCCAATGCACTACATGGCATTAAAAGTCAACAGGTTGGCATGAGGGGTGCGACACACTCACTGATCATGCAACAGCAGGCTGAAGGCCAGCACGTGCCAAGCAGTCACATGTCCCACTCCACTGACGCACCATCAGCATACTAGACAGACACACCCAAGCACAGATCACTCGCCTGTCATTGACAACAGCGGATACAACCCTCACTTGCCTGTGTGGTGTCACAGATGTCATGCTAGCTCTACAAGTCAGACACACAGCACAGCTTACTTGTCACATCAGATGGGTTGATCAGTTGCCTCCTTCATGCAGCTGTGGTGCAACACTTCACATAGACACTCACCCCCTTGACAAGGAACATTCACACACATCAATGTCCATGAGGTCATACACATCATTTGGACACTCTCACCACAGGTCCACTCAACTCATACACATCTGTGGGTACAGTCACCTGTCACACCGGGGGGACCACTGAATCACCTCAGGACAATAGGAAAAAAAGCCACCAAGGATTTGCCAGGCTGAAAGTGTCATGCACTATGCTGTGAAAGTCACAGTAAGCACAATGCAAGTGAGGAGTGCACACAGGAACTACATCATGCTCTGCATGAGAGACATCAGCATGTCCCCCCCTGGGACCCTCTAAACAACAATGCATGTCTGTCCCACCTGGACACAACAGTCACACAACAGGTGCATAGGCAAAGGTAGTGGACTCAGCACTCACCTGCTCCCCTGGTCTCCCATACAGCTTGGTGTACTGTTGGAGGAGGCAGTCCAGCAAGGCCTCATTCTCCTCCTGGGTGAATGGCTGGGCCCTCTCCACAGTACGTGGCATGGTCCAGAGGAAGCAGAGACAGCAGCAGTGTGGTCGACTGGATAGTTGTGCAGGCAAGTGCCCTCTCGTGGGTACTGGCTGCCTTATATCTGTCTTGCTGAGGGGCATTCATTTAGAGGAGTACATAGTGATTGGTCAGACTCATTTGCATCCTATGTTTACTCCAATCCCTTTAAACATACACCAATGACTTTAAACATACACCAATGACAGCATTCGCATCGTTCAAATTTTGAGCATCATATCAAGTCAACAACCACTTTGCAACATTGTATTTTGTGGCCAACTGACTGTTCCAGGACACATGATCGACACTTTTAAACTGAAAACTCTGTCTCCATGACAACCAGCATGCATTTAGGGCCTAATACTTGTCCCTTATGTGTCCCCTAAGTAATTTTGAAATCGACACACAGGTACAGTGCGTTTCACACGTACCCCTACGGCACAAGTACAATGGTGAAATGAAGCGTACACACGCGATGATAGCGGGTGTACGGTGCGTTTCACATGTACCCCTACGGCACAAGTTTCAATGGTGAAACGAAGCGTACACACGCGATGATAGCGGGTGTACGGTGCGTTTCACACGTACCCCTACGGCACAAGTACAATGGTGAAACAAAGCGTACACACGCGATGATAGCGGGTGTACGGTGCGTTTCACACGTACCCCTACGGCACAAGTACAATTGTGAAACAAAGCGTACACACGCGATGATAGCGGGTGTATGTTACGTTTCACACGTACCCCTACGGCACAAGTACAATGGTGAAACGAAGCGTACACACACGATGATAGCGGGTGTATGATGCGTTTCACACGTACGGATATGCACTAGTAGTACAGTGCATTTGACACATACGGGTACGCACTAGTTCACACGTATGGGTACGCACTAGTAGAAAAGTGCATTTGACACGTACGGGTACGCACTAGTTCACACGTACGGGTACGCACTAATAGTAAAGTGCGTTTGACACGTGCGGGTACGCACTAGTTCACACGTACGGGTACGCACTAGTAGTACAGTGCATTTGACACGTACGGGTACGCACTAGTTCACACATACGGGTACGCACTAGTAGTACAGTGCGTTTGACACGTACGAGTATGCACTAGTTCACACGTACGGGTACGCACAAGTAGTAAAGTGCATTTAACAAGTACGGGTACGCACTAGCTCACACGTACGGGTACGCACTAGTAGTAAAGTGCATTTGACAGTACAGGTACGCACTAGTTCACACTTACGGGTACGCACTAGTAGAAAAGTGCGTTTGACACGTACGGGTACGCACTAGTTCACACGTACGGGTACGCACTAGTAGTAAAGTGCGTTTGACACGTGCGGGTACGCACTAGTTTACACGTACGGGTATGCACTAGCAGAAAAGTGCGTTTGACACGTACGGGTACGCACTAGTTCACACGTACTGGTACGCACTAGTAGTAAAGTGCGTTTGACACGTGCGGGTATGCACTAGTTCACACGTACGGGTATGCACTAGTAGTACAGTGCATTTGACACGTACGGGTACGCACTAGTTCACACGTACGGGTACGCACTAGTAGTACAGTGCGTTTGACACGTACGAGTACGCACTAGTTCACACGCACGGGTATGCACAAGTAGTAAAGTGCATTTGACACGTACGGGTACGCACTAGCTCACATATACGGGTACGCACTAGTAGTAAAGTGCGTTTGACTCGTACGGGTACGCACTAGTTCACACGTACGGATACGCACTAGTAGTAAAGTGCGTTTGACACGCACAGGTACGCACTAGTTCACACGTACGGGTACGCACTAGTAGAAAAGTGCGTTTGACACGTACGGGTATGCACTAGTTCACACGTACGGGTACGCACTAGTAGTAAAGTGCGTTTGACACGTGCGGGTACGCACTAGTTCACACGTACGGGTACGCACTAGTAGTACAGTGCATTTGACACGTACAGGTATGCACTAGTTCACACGTACGGGTACGCACTAGGAGAAAAGTGCGTTTGACACGTACGGGTACGCACTAGTTCACACGTACTGGTACACACTAGTAGTAAAGTGCGCTTGACACGTACGAGTATTCACTAGTTCACACGTACGGGTACGCACAAGTAGTAAAGTGCATTTGACACGTACGGGTACGCACTAGCTCACACGTACGGGTACGCACTAGTAGTAAAGTGCGTTTGACAGGGACATGGACACTCTATCAACTGACATGTCACGATCAGCATGCCCCTTTGTGACTATGTCAGGTGTGTGTCATGTTTCCCATGAGCTTGATGTCAGTGTTCCGTCAACTGCATCTGCTGTTGGTGCATCCAACATGGGTCTGTGTGGATATGGGCATGGAACACATCTACGCACACCATGCCACATGTGGATTCCCATGGCTGTAGGGTCTGTGTGGTCTGTGTGCATCGGACATCATATTTTCCCAGTCATACATGTCTGCATTGTCTCAATGGCTGTGTCTTTCTCTTGTCACGTGTACCCCTTCATCGCAATGTGTTTGATATGTACATTTGACATTCCATGTGACCTGTGCGTGTGCCTTGCAGTCAGCTGTGTGGATGAGATGACATCCTTCCAATGCAGCTATGTGGTTGTGTGTCACTCCGGTGATATCTGTGGCTCTTCACTCAGACTGGCCACCAGCTCATTTCAGGGCATGTCATGTAGACTTGACAATCAACAGGTGTATCTGGCTTTTTGTAGGAGTGCCAGCAAGCTGGCATATGTGTCCTGTATGTATTGCACACACCTGACTCCATAGTTACCTGATGTCTATTAGCAGTGTAGCATGTGCTATGTTCATTGACATTGATATTGGCAGACTCTCAATCTTCATTCTTACAAACAATGTCTTGCAGGGCACAGCCTGTCCCAAGAACAATGCCAGACTTGGGTGCCATGAGGGAAGGTGCCTGCATCTGCCGTTACAGATTCACTCGCCGGTTGATTGAGGACTTGACAGACAAGCTATCCTACTGCACTGACCCCCAAGATGAAGGTGATGGCAGAACTACATTTTTTTGCCACAGGTACGTTTCAATTCTCCATAGCTGATGTTGGTGGCATGTCACAGACAATGTTCAGCCGTGTCCTGCGTGATGTTTTAGCAGCCATGTTGGAGCACCTTGATGAATTCATCCAATTTCCTACTCCTGAGGAGTTGACAGATGTCAAGGGTGATTTCTATGCCCTGGGACGGATGCCCCATGTAATTGGGTCCATTGATGGGACACATGTGGCTTTGGTACCACCACAGGCACAGGAACAAGCCTATCACAATAGAAAACATTACCACTCGATAAATGCCCTTGTGGTGTGTCTTGCTAACATGCTGATTTGCCATGTCTGTGCACATTTTCCAGGATCAGCACACGATGCCTACATCATGAGGCGTTGCAGGGTGCCACAAATGATGCTGCGGCTGCACAACGAACGAGCATGTCTTGTTGGTGGGTATACTCTATTTGTCCTGTGTGTTGCGGTATCTTTGGCTCTTACGGCATCTCCTGACCCACTTATTTACATGATGTTTCCATGTAGGGGACTCTGGCTATCCCAACATGCCATGGCTGCTGACACCCCTCGGCAACCCAAGAACAGCTGCAGATCACCGGTACAACAATGCACATGGGCAGACCAGGCGAGTGAATGAGAGGACGTTTGGACACCTGAAGAGCCGATTCCGGTGCCTGGACAAGACAGGCGGGTCCCTCCCTTATGCCCCGGAGAAGGTATGCCGAATCTTCCTCGTGTGCTGCATGCTGCACAACATGGCAGTTGAGAAGGCAGTGCCACTCATCCTGGATCCGGATGAGCAGGAACATCCACCCGTGGAGGATCAAGGGCTTGCTCACGAGGCTAGTGATGAGGAGGAGGAGGAGGATGATATCCGGAGTCAGCTCATATGCAACTTCTTCTCATAATGGTGAGTCACTGGGTATGAGTGTGCAAGCTTGTAGCATTGAGTGGCATGTGTTGCAATGTGTGTGTCCAGCTGACTGAATGCAAAGCGACTTTGATGTGTGTTCTGAGGTGTCACTCTAGTGATGATGTCATGCCACACAGTTTTGCAGAGAGACTTTCTTTGAAATGTACATGTGTCCAACATTGTTCATGTTTTGTAAATGTCCATGTGTGCGGCGAGAATTCTTTTATGTGACTTCTTGTGTGTCTGTCATTCCCAGGTTTTTGCGCCTGTTATCTGCTTGTGTCATCGCTGTCCTCCTGCTATTCCTCATGAGGATTGCAACGTGTGCTGAATCAGCGTTACATGCATGGACATGTGGAAATGTCAGTTTGGGTAAGGATTGCAGCAAGGCTTTTTGGTGGTGGTACGGGTTGGGAATGTGTGGGCCGGCTTCTGTGCATGTTGTGGTACCATGCATACATGTCTTCTCACCATGGAGCATATAACATGTAGCATCACTCCCATGACATGATAGTCACCCTTCTTGACAGTCATCTGTAGTGGAGTGTGGCATCTGATGAAGGCATCAATGTGTGTAAACCTTGCCTCTGAAACATTGCGGATGCTACGGGTGGACATAGTGTGGGACATCACAACAACAGGCTCTATGGGGAATTGCAGCCTGTCCGTGTGCAGCAGGATGTGTTTGGCTCATCCCCTTAACTTGTGTGCCAGTTCATTGGGATTGACATCATCCGTGTCGTGAAGGGGGGGTCCAGCGTATGTCCCACATGTTCTGTCAACTGACCTGTGAGTCTGTTCACATGGATGCATTTCCCTTTGTGTGTGTATGTGGAATAAGGGTGGTCAGCACAATCCAAAGTGCCTCATCTCTGTCACTGCAGCTCTCTTGCCAGTTTGCATGCGTCATCTATGGCATACTTGTCAAATATTGAGCATATGTGTATGTGTACTTAGGCAACATGCATGCAGTTCTTCATGGCTAATAATATCTATTGTGCATGAAGTCCCTGGTTGTGTATGTATTTGTGCAGGTTGCTCCCCACAACGGGACGTGAAAACATGTTGATGGTGTGTCTCCTGTGCGCAGATCCGCATTTTGTTGCCTGACCCTGTGGCCGTCATTTTTGGTGATTGTTCATACATTTTCTCGTAGTGACCCATGAGTAACCTGACACTCCTTCCTTTACATACACCTGTTGCACTGTGCCTTTCTGACCTCCTTGTCTTTGTGTGCTACTTTTTGCCTAATTTCTCACCCCCTCCACCTGCTGCTGCCTCACCTGTGGCACCGCCCCACTGAGTGCCCTGATTCTGCAAACCACACGCCTCCAAAATGCTCAGCTCTTCCCCCTCCACCCATTCTAAATGCAGCCAGCAGCTTTTCGTTGCCAATGCTGCGCCAATGCCGTGCCAAAGGCAGGACCGTCTGCGCCTGCAACGTGCACAGTGCACGAGCCTCTGGTCTTTGCATGACCCACGTCACACAACAGGCTCATGCTGCAGCCAACCTCCAAGCAATGTCCTCCAGACAATCATCCGCCTACTATCAGGCAACCCCTAAGTGCACACACGACACGTTCGCATGCTGAGTGTGCAACTCCAACTGCCTACACAGCGCTGCCCAGCCTAACAGACCCTGTCAGAACAACCAGGTCATGTGCCTCCTACTCCACACCCGCTCCGTCCACCAGCACGCCATTGGACTCTGTTACCTCCTCAACACAACAGCCCAACACATCACCTTCATGACAGTAACCTGGACATAAGCATCCTCAGCACACGACTTCTTCATTGCCATCTCAGACGGATACAAGATCTCCCGCAGGAACGGCACCAACAATCCCGGAGGATGATTTGCTATTTATTCACAAGTACACCCTCAGAGTCACAAATCCGGGTTTGCAGCTACTCCCTGGCAACCCTCAGAGTAACACTCATCTACAGATCTCCAGGCCTACATCCACAATTGCGCTAAGCCATCAACACATACATCTGCACGCACGCCCTCACCTCCACAGGCTACATGTGGCTGGGGGCCAGGAACTTCTGGCTGGAGGAGAACCACACCACCATCCATCATTGGTCCATCAACATTTTAATCCACGTCTCCGACAAGCAACACACTGCCCCACACCCTGCTAACGATCCCCCAAAGATGCTTGATGTAAGTCACCACAGACAAGCTGTATGGGACACTCAAAACAACACCAACGCAACACCCTGAAACCTCACGCACTGGATCAGCAACTGATCCAACAATCTTGCCACATTGACGGAATTTCCTGTGAAGCACAACAACAGTTAAGGCACCTGGGACAAGGCAGACCTACGGGACTCCTACAGACCTAGCCGGACTCTTGTGCAAACCTTGCAACACAAAGAGCCATCATTTACCTTACAGGCCTGGAAAAGACCACACACAGACATCACCATATCATCAGCAAGGACAAGTGGAGATCCTTCAGATAGTGCCGAGACACCAAAACACACGACATCAAGGAGCTCATCAGCATTGTGAGTGAACTGACAGCAGATCTCCATCCAAGACACCCCACCCTGTGACCGCGACACATCTCAGGGATCGGTTGTCGCCAATAACGGAGCACAAAGTTGAATATAAGCCACCAATTTATTTCGTGGTAAGGGATTGGGTCCGGTGAGGGAAGGGAAAACAACAAAGTCAGGAAGAGAACGTAAGGGTCGTAGGTGTGAGGACTGTTGTTCGTTTGTCGTGGTCGTCGGCGTAGCTGATGTCTAATTGCGGGACTCTTGATCTTTAATCCAGGGACAGCGGTACGTAGAGGCAGTCGTCTTAACTCGCGTAGTTCCTCTCGCTCGGGACCAGCGTCAGCAAGGTAATGACCTGAGAGAGCCACACCTCTCCAGAGGTGCGGCTGGGCAATACACGGGATCGTTGGCATCCAGGCTCTCCGTCCTCCGGTTGCAGTCCGCACTCTGGTTCTCCTCGCTCGTCTTCTTCCTGCGTTCCTCCGTCTCCTTTCGCCTCTTCCTTCGTCCTCTCGGCTTCCGGGTTTCCCGACTGTCTGTCTTCTCCTCCCCTTTTTCTGTCTCGCTTCCACGATCCGATAGGTTCTTCTTCCGTCTCGTCATCTGCGGGGGCGTGGTCTTCCCATGCATACGTCCAGTTAAAGGGACCGGCACCTTCACTGATTTCATCCGGCATCCACACGTCCCTATGCATAGAAGTTGGGGAGGCCTGCAGTAAATGAAACAAAGCAATGTTTTCACGGGTGGGAGCCCATCAGTCTTCGGGTTCCCCGTTCTCGTTCTGGGCGGCCAGAGGGGGTTCAGATGCATCCCGGTGACACACCCTTGCAAGGCAGATCACATCCCTTGCAACTTTGTACCACTGCTAGCTCATGGCCATACACAACAGCCTTGGCACACAGAGGCAGACAGCACTATTATCTGCAGGACAAACCCCCCTCAGGTACTGGACTCCCGTCAGCAGCAAGTACACCACCTGGCTCATGTGCACCATCCACTCTGGCTCTCCATCAGGCCCCTTCCCACACAACATCTCAACCACATCATTCCCCATCCTTGAAGCCCACGTCCAGCACATCATGAATGTCTCCTTTGAGTTTGCCACATTCCATGGGAGCTGGAGGCATGCAGAGACCCAGGCCCTTCTTAAACAACGGACGGCAGTACCGCAGGAACTTCTGGAACATCACCCTGCTTCCGTAACCAGCAAATGTCATCAGGAAGACACTCAACGAGCAACTGACAAACTTCCTCCACGCAAACAGCTCCAGGCAACCAGCACCTGACCATATTCCACAGTAAGCACACCACTGCAACCGTCATCATTGCCACCACCAACGTCAACTTTGCCCTGCTCAACAATGGTGAGCCTACCCCCCTTGACCTCTCAACGGCATTGTACACCATTTGCTAACACACTCTAAGCTCACACATCTCCAACACTGGTATCCAGAGGAGGGCCCAGGATTAAATCAGAAAGTAGCTCACCAGCAAGGCCCAGGGAGTCGGCCTCCACCCTGCAGCATGTAGTACACTGGGGTCATGTGGCACATGCCCCAGGGCTCTTCTCTCAGCGTGATGATCTTCAATGACTCCATGACCCCCCTCTCCACCATCACATGCGCACACGACCTCATCATCATCTCGTATGCCATTGACACCCAGCTGCTCCTCAAACTCACCAAAGAGCCAGCCATTGCCAGATCCAAACTTCAAGAAGGCATGAGATCCATTGACGAATGGCTGAACATCAGCCACCTGATGCTGGACTCCCCTATGGCTGGGTCAACTCCTTGTGTCCCACTGGTCTGGGCACCGAACCAGCACCCAGTGGCCACGCACGCAAGCTGGTGTTCATCATGGACCCATCGCTCACAATTACCATGCAACTCACTACCATCTGTACCTCATGCTGCAACACCCTCCACATGCTGCAAATGATCCACAGCTACAAGGCAAGACAGACCGTCCCCCAGGTCCACGACACAAGCCGGCTCAACTACAGCACCGGCCTCTACGTAGAACAACAGCAAAACTGCAGGAGAACTTGTCCACATCCTGGGTGCATCCGCACACCTCATCTTCAACATCCCCAGCCCCAGCCACAACACCATCCACCTGAGATAGCTAGAATGGCTCACTGTCTGCTGCAGGATCACCTTCAGACTCCTCAACCACACTCAGGAGGCAGTCCACAACCCCAGACCCAAAACAAATCTTGGATGTTGGTCATCCAACACCTCATTGGCCCAACTCCATGCAGCCCACCTTGCCCTGGCCACCACTCATCACATCCACATAAAGACTGCATGCAGGAGATAGTTCTCCCACCTCGGCAAACAGACCTGGGACTCCCTCCCCGGGCACATCAACATGACCCATGACCTCTACACCTTCATGATACTCTTCCAAATTGGTCTGTCTGAACAGTATTGCAAGCCCCCCATCAGCAGCTTGAGGCCATCACGGGTGAGTATTGGGCTCCATGTCTGTATTTGGTGATACATTGAGACACATGTGTGTCCTCGACCGGACTCAGATCCAAGTGTATGGATGGCTGGAGTTAGTTCCACACTCAGGCATGCTTTGACATATCCCCACACGTATGTTGTGGACTCATGCTAAATGACTGCAACATAAAATTTCACGTATTCATTATTTAATTATAGCTCTGTGGCGTGATTTGTGCACTGAAAAAGGTGCAATGCAGGGACCATAGAATCCAAAGTTCACAGGGGGAGATGGGATCCTTGCCATTTGAAGTCATCAGAGTCCATACCACAGTGTTTGGCATCATTAGTCAGACTGTGACCAGCAGGTCCATGTGACAGATGATGTCATTCAATGAGGTGATGCTGTCGCACATGAAGGCCAGGTTCCAGGCCAGGTGACCTGGGAGATGTGGATGTGCCGCTGCCTCTCACGGTCTTTTCCGTGGACGACCCACCTTCCTCGAGGGACCCTCAGATGCAGGTCTTGACGATGCTTGGGACGCTCCGTCGGAAGAATCCTCCTCCTCCTCCCTCCCTGTGGCTGGTGGTGGTCTTCGCCTGGTGGCACAGGGAGGGTTGCCCATGTTGTCGGCGATCCGACGGAGTGAATGGCTTATGTCCGTTTGCACCGCCAGGAGCTCAGCCATTCTTGCCTCCATCTGGTGTTCTTGTTGACTGGCGTGTTGCTCGGCCTGCTGGTTCTTGATCTCTGTGAGGGTCACCACTACCTGACTGAACTCCCTGGTGTCACGCCGGTATGCATCCATGATGTTGTGTATGTGTGACATACCAGTCCCTTCAGCTGGCTGGTCAGGTTCTCGCCTCCGCCTGCCTCCACTCCCACCACCCCTGCCCACATGAGCCTGGCATGTCGTTGTGGGCACATCGGGTCTACGGGACCCCTGAGGGATGGCAGTGGCGGTGTTGTCTGCCTCCTCCTGGGTGCCCGGCGCTCCTTGTCCCTCCTGGTCAGACTGGCTCAGTTGTTCACTGCAGGCAGGGCTCCTCGGTGTCTCCTGGGATGTGGCAGGAATGGGGGAGGTGGTTGGCACAGATGGTCCTGAACCAGGTTCTGCAGGGGCTTGGACACCAGAGGGTCCAGGTCGGTCGGGGTCATCTGCGGAGGGTTGAGAGGCGTCGCTGCCGGTGGGATCAGGTTCCTCACGGGCCAGGGACTGTGAATCTTCACCCCCATTGTTGGGGGTAGATTAATCACGTTGCCCTGTGTGTGAGAGACAGAGAATGTTAATGCTGTTTCATGCAACATGCATGTATCATACACATTCAAGTTGGCACTGTTCCTCCAGGTAGTTGTATGTGCCTAGCATTCTCCTCAATGTTCACTTGTGAATGGGTATGTTGCGGGGGATAGATTGATATGTTCTCCTGAGTCTTTGACATGTAGATTTTTGGCTTGGATGCTTCTTCGGCTATGTATTGGTGTTGTTGAGTTACATGTCCATTGTGACAGTGGGTAAATCCATTGCCTGTCCCGGGGATGTCTGCTTGTGTAAGGGGTGTGTGTGACAGGGCCTGCTGGTGGGTGTAGTGTGATTTGGCACTGGGGCTCCCAGGTGATGTAGCTGCCCCCCATGGAGCATGCTGCCATGACAGTGAGTGTGAGTTCCTGTCCTAGATATCTCACCTTGTTGTCTTGGTGTTTGTGTTTGCACTGGTCAAAGGAGGGCCTTGTGCTGCCTACACCCGGGCCGAGTGTGAGCTATCTTGTCAATACTTTCCCAATCCCTGTGCATTGCGCATGGTGCATGGGTATGTACCTGGGCCATATGGGATGAGGGCAATTGTGTCTGATTTGGAGTTCAACAATGCGTTTTGTGCCACCCACCCTCCCAGCATACCGGACATCCATTCTTGGGTTGCTTCTTCGTGTAGCATGGGACATAGCATGGCCTTGCTTTCTCAATGGAGCATACACATGTTAGTGGCATTAGCGTTATTTTTGACTGTGGTTGTGGCTGGTGAGGGCTTGGGGGTAGTTGCGTGCATTTGGTGTAGTTGGGGGGTGGATGCCATTACCCCATGTTACCTAAGTTGTTTGTGTACTCACCAGGCTCTGGAACTCCTTGCAGTCCTTGTACTCCCACCGGCAGAAGCTGGGCCATCACCTTCTCCTCCCAGGGATGGAAATGTACTGGTCTGCGGGGCCCACCACCTCCAGTGATGTTGCTGTGGGCGTAGTCATCATTCATTTTGCGCTTTACTGCCCTCCGCAGATCGTACCACCTGGCTTGGCATTCATTCCTGGTCCTTCTGATGGGTGCAACAGCATTCACCCTATCGACGATCCTCTGCCACAGGCGTGATTTTTCAGCTATGCTCGTCTGTCTGACCAATGTTCCAAACAGCTGTGGCTCGACTCTGATGACTTCATTGACAAGGATCTCCAGCTCCTCCCTTGTGAACTTTGGATTTTTGTCTGTGGGCATAGTGTGGGGTGAGGGTGTGGATGCTTGTGGGTGTGTGAGTCAGAATGTGACGGTGTGGGTCTGAATGTGAAGAGAGGGTATGTGTGAAGGTGTACACCGCCATTGCGTTTGTACGGTGCGTACACCACCATTGCGTATGTACGGTGCGTACACCGCCATTGCTATGTACGGTGCATACACCGCCATTGCATATGTACGGTGCATACACGGACATTGCTATGTACGGTGCATACACCGCCATTGCGTATGTACGGTGCGTACACCACCATTGTGTATGTACGGTGCGTACACCGCCATTGCTATGTACGGTGCGTACACCACCATTGCATATGTACGGTGCGTACACCGACATTGCTATGTACGGTGCGTACACCGCCATTGCTATGTACGGTGCGTATGCCGCCATTGCGTATGTACGGTGCGTACACCGACATTGCTATGTACGGTGCGTACTACAACAGTGGTGCGTACAACAACATTGCGTATGTACGGTGCGTACAACAACATTGCGTATGTACGGTGTGTACACCGACATTGCATATGTACAAGTCATTCCCCGTGTACGGGACATTTTCCGTACGAATCGTAAATCGGAAAGCCGGTCCGGATCGTACTTGTACGCTCGGACTGTATTTTTAGGCTTTGTACGGAAAAGTGTCCGGGTCCGTCTCGTACAACAGCCCGATCCTTAAGTACTTTTTCCCATAAGAATCGTACTTCACGGGTCGGACGTGACTTGTACGATTCGTACGGGAAAAAATACGGATACGAGTCGTGCGGGAAAAAAAATACAGGATCGGAATCGACCCCTAAACATTACAAAAATAAATTACAAAATTAAAATTCATATTCAAATAAATAACTAATAGTATTTAACAACTAATTATAAAGTAAGTAAAATTTATTTCCTCCACACCCTTTTCCCCTATGAACACAAAACCCACACAAAAAAGGTAATTAAAAAATTACCATAATTAATTATCAATTAGTTAATATTAATTATCAACTAACCATTTACTAATTAATTAAAAATAAATTACTTATCACCCTTTACCTCCTATAAACCCCACAACCTGCACCTAAAATAAATAACACAATTTCCATATTTAATTATCAGTTAATTAATATTAATTAACTAATTCTTAATTAATTAAAAATAAATTAGTTCCCACCTTTCACCCCTATAAACCCAAAACCAGGACCCAAAAAAGTACTTAAACAATTAACAAAAATAATTATCAATTAATTATCAACTCATTATTAATTAATGAAAAACAAATTACTTCACACCCTTTACCCCTATAAACAGCACAAACTGCACCTAAAATAAATTACACAATTACCATAATTAATTATCAATTAATTAATTATTGTTAATTAACAAGGATTTAATAATTAATTAAAAATACATTACTTCCCACTTTTCACCCCTATAATCCTAAAACCCACACATAAAATGTGCCCCCCAAAAATTCAAAGCACAATTAACAGTAGAAAATATCAACTAAATAAATATTAATACATGAAAAAGAATGATTAATTTATTATAATCAAATTACTTCCCGTCCTTTTCCCCTATAATCCCATAACCCGCTACGGAACTAAAAGAAACAAACTGTAATTAAAATAAAATTAATAACTACTAAACATTCAACACATATATTAAAAAACATAAACAATACTTATTCAAAAAAATACATCATACTAAAAATGGATATTTTAAACAACTACATTTTTTCTAACGATATTAATCACTTCTATATTTTAAAAAACGATATTACTTACCTTAAAATCGATATTTTCGGCCACGATATTCTTGCTGTCTATATTTCTGTGTCACGGTATTAACAACTCGATAATTGTGTCAGTCGACATTACTGACTATTTTGTCTGAATACCACAGGAATGCAAGCGTTCTCGGAACGTGTGATACTTATTTGTTGCTGTGTCATCTACATTAGTAGGTAGATGCCAAAGGGCAAATTTACTAAGGGCTTGGTTTACCCCAGTGTCTAGAAGGGCAACGCAAGCCCTTAATGAGATTTACAAAGCAAATCAAAGACATCTTGTGTAGCTCTGCATGGTAAAACCAGAGTAATGCAAGGCAGCGTTACTCTGCATTGAGAAGGCGTTCCAGAGATGGAGCTTGTGAGATCCCATGCATCAAAGTATGGATTTTGATCCAATCTCAGAATTACATAATGTCAGTAAACCTGACATTTTGTCAAAATGATATGTCTTTCCAAATGAGGTGCAACAAGGAGAACTATCTTTATTTTTGCTTGCTATTTCCTCTTTCCAATTGTACTTCATTCTGCATTTGTGCTGGGCCACAGAACTTTACAAAGAGCTATTAGATGCACGTGAGGGTCTATGTTCAGAACATGTTGAGAGTCCTCAATTTTGTATTCTCTGTCAGAATATTGAGGCTACTAGTAGGCTTCACAGCACTTCACTTTACAGCTTTGTACCAGTCCGTTGCAGAGTTGCTTGGACAGGATTGAGGAGACAGTGGGACAATGCTGTGTTATGCATGGTGATCTATATTATACTGCCATCTCTGTGAAATCCAGTCTCTCCCTCTGTCTCTTCCTCTCTCTTCTCTCTCTCTCTCTCTCTCTCTCTCTCTCTCTCTCTCTCTCTCTCTCTCTCTCTCTCTCTCTCTCTCTCTCTCTATCTATCTCTCTCTCTCGATTATATAAAGTGTGTAAGGCAAAAAACTTCCCCTATGTGTTCATCCTGGTGTGGGTAGAACTAAGAGGAGGAATAGAGTTGGAAATGAAAAGGAAATAGAAAATAAATAAGGGTTGGACATAGAGGAAAACACTTAGGGTCATATGTAGATAGCTAAATACCGGTCGGTAACGGCCGAAAATCTGTAATTTTCCCGTTACCGACCGGTATTTAGCCCTTTCTAATGTAGGAGGCAGGTATTAAGGATTCGGTAATTTACCGAATCTGTATTTTAAAGAATCGGTAAAATACCGAATCGGTAAATTACCGAATCCTTAAATCCTATGTAGGGAGCACTCAAGTGAGTGCTTTTTTGTTTTAAGGATTCGTTATTTACCACCAACTACAGGTTGGTGGTAAATACTGAATACCTTTTAAAAAGCAAATTTGTGCTTTTCTAGAAATGCCATGTGGCAGACATACATGCCCTTAGGGCATGTATGTGCGCCACATGTGCACACATGCACGATTCAGGGGTGCAACAGGGTGTCAATGTGATACCGTGCCACCCTTGAATATGCTCCCCCTATTACCGAATCGGTATTTACCGAATCGGTAATAGTCAATGGCTTCCCATTCATTCCTATGGGCCTCCAGGCCCATAGGAATTAATAGGAAGGTATTCCTTATTACCGATTCGGTTAATACCGAATCAGTAATACCGAATATTACCGAATCGGTAACATTTACCGATTTTTTACCTACATTCTATTTACCGATTCTTAAATACCAAATCGGTAAAATTCGGTATTTAGGAATCGGTAAATAGAAACTACCTACATATTAGGCCCTTAGGGCCTAATTACGATGTCGGGCGGAGTTTCCTCCGCCCGACACCGCCTCAGTCAAGGGACTAACCGATATCCGGTCGGCAGACCTGACCGACTAATTAGGATGCAACCAAACAGTGGAGGTCATTACGATGGCGGGCGGACCTGAGTCCGCCGGCGATCGTGATGGGAATCTGGACCGCCTGCAATGCATGCGGCAGTCCCACACACCCAATTAGGATGCGACCACCACCATGGCGGTAGCATTTTGCACTTTAACACTGTAGTGGGTGCTTCTGACTGCAGCATCCGCCGCGATGTTAAAAATGCTTTTTTTTGCATTTCACTGCAATATGTGGGAAGGCACCACACGGTGCCTGCCACTTGGTGCATTGAAATGTAGGGGGGTACCATGGGTACCCCCAGTGCACAAACATCACCCCCAAACACAAAAAGGGCCGCAACGGGCCCCCAAAACAAATCCCCGCCAGCCTTTCAATGGCGGTTCACCCGCCGCGGAAAGGCTGGCTGAAGACAGCATCCTAATTTGGCAGACGGTGCCTGCTAGGCACCACCACCATTTTATGGATGCAGACCGCCCCGCCAGGCAATCAGAAGCAGACTTCCTCAGGGCAAGATTTTAGTCTTCGCACGCAAGCTCAGGATAATGGCTTGTCAGGTTGTATCATCAGTCGTCAAGTCCGTCTTGAATTACTGAGCTTGATTTCGTACGTAAATGATTGGAAGTATTAGTAGTCAGTGTGAGTGTCTCCCTCACATATCTCGGTCCGCTGTGTGTGTCGGCAGGAAGTGTTTGGAAGTCTACTGTGACATCAACAGCTTGAGATGAAACATGTGTTGGCAAAAGGGCTTTCATCAGTATCAAGGAATAAAAAGACTTTTGAAACCACGATCTCTATTTAATTCTGTGTGCCTGAAGAGCAACAACATTAAGGTGCCGATCACGATCCGGTAAAAAATTCCCCCGTGCGACTCGTATCGGGTCTTTTTACCGTACGAATCGTCCAAGTGCCGTACGAACTGGCAATCACGATTCGCATGGTAAAAAGTCCATACGACCCGCACCGGGAATCATTCCCCACACGTCCTCGGGTCGGAAAATGTGTCCGACACGTCCTCGGACGATTTACCTTACAAACGTAAAAATCCAAGTCCGACCGAGGAATCACGATCCATCCCGTGCGTCCGAGCCTACAACCGTATGGAAAAAACATCGTCCGCACCGAACACCAATAGCAACCATGGAGACATGTGCCCGCATACGCGCCCAACACTCCCCCCAGCCCCCGTACGTCCGACACGTACCCCCAGTATATGTATACCCCCACCCGTCTATGTACACCCCAGTACGTTCCAGTCGTACCCCCACCCCAGTACGTGTCGTACCACCGTCAATGTACACCCCCCCACCCCAGTACGTGTCGTACCACCGTCAATGTAAACCCCCCCACCCCTGTACGTGTCGTACCACCGTCTATGTACACCCCCCACCCCTGTACGTGTCGTACCACCGTCCATGTACACCCCAGTACGTTCCAGTCGTACCCCCACCCCAGTACGTGTCGTACCACCGTCAATGTACACCCCCCCACCCCTGTACGTGTCGTACCACCGTCAATGTACACCCCCCCACCCCAGTACGTGTCGTACCACCGTCAATGTAAACCCCCCCACCCCTGTACGTGTCGTACCACCGTCAATGTACACCCCCCCACCCCAGTACGTGTCGTACCACCGTCAATGTAAACCCCCCCACCCCTGTACGTGTCGTACCACCGTCCATGTACACCCCAGTACGTTCCAGTCGCACCCCCACCCCAGTACGTGTCGTACCCCCGTGTACCTACACCCCAGTACGTTCGAGCCACACCCCCACCCCAGTACGTGTCACAGCCCCGTCTACCTACACCCCAGTACGTTCCAGTCGTACCCCCACCCCAGTACGTGTCGTACCACCGTCAATGTAAACCCCCCCACCCCTGTACGTGTCGTACCACCGTCTATGTACACCCCAGTACGTTCCAGTCGCACCCCCACCCCAGTACGTGTCGTACCCCCGTGTACCTACACCCCAGTACGTTCGAGCCACACCCCCACCCCAGTACGTGTCACAGCCCCGTCTACCTACACCCCAGTACGTTCCAGTCGTACCCCCACCCCAGTACGTGTCGTACCACCGTCAATGTACACCCCCCCACCCCTGTACGTGTCGTACCACCGTCAATGTACACCCCCCCACCCCTGTACGTGTCGTACCACCGTCCATGTACACCCCAGTACGTTCCAGTCGTACCCCCACCCCAGTACGTGTCGTACCACCGTCAATGTACACCCCCCCACCCCTGTACGTGTCGTACCACCGTCAATGTACACCCCCCACCCCTGTACGTGTCGTACCACCGTCCATGTAAACCCCCCCACCCCTGTACGTGTCGTACCACCGTCAATGTAAACCCCCCCACCCCTGTACATGTCGTACCACCGTCAATGTACACCCCCCCACCCCTGTACGTGTCGTACCACCGTCAATGTAAACCCCCCCACCCCTGTACGTGTCGTACCACCGTCCATGTACACCCCAGTACGTTCCAGTCGTACCCCCACCCCAGTACGTGTCGTACCACCGTCAATGTACACCCCCCCACCCCTGTACGTGTCGTACCACCGTCAATGTACACCCCCCCACCCCTGTACGTGTCGTACCACCGTCCATGTACACCCCAGTACGTTCCAGTCGTACCCCCACCCCAGTACGTGTCGTACCACCGTCAATGTACACCCCCCCACCCCTGTACGTGTCGTACCACCGTCAATGTACACCCCCCACCCCTGTACGTGTCGTACCACCGTCCATGTAAACCCCCCCACCCCTGTACGTGTCGTACCACCGTCAATGTAAACCCCCCCACCCCTGTACATGTCGTACCACCGTCAATGTACACCCCCCCACCCCTGTACGTGTCGTACCACCGTCAATGTAAACCCCCCCACCCCTGTACGTGTCGTACCACCGTCCATGTACACCCCAGTACGTTCCAGTCGTACCCCCACCCCAGTACGTGTCGTACCACCGTCAATGTACACCCCCCCACCCCTGTACGTGTCGTACCACCGTCAATGTACACCCCCCCACCCCTGTACGTGTCGTACCACCGTCAATGTACACCCCCCCACCCCTGTACGTGTCGTACCACCGTCCATGTACACCCCAGTACGTTCCAGTCGTACCCCCACCCCAGTACGTGTCGTACCACCGTCAATGTACACCCCCCCACCCCTGTACGTGTCGTACCACCGTCAATGTACACCCCCCACCCCTGTACGTGTCGTACCACCGTCCATGTACACCCCAGTACGTTCCAGTCGTACCCCCACCCCAGTACGTGTCGTACCACCGTCAATGTACACCCCCCCACCCCTGTACGTGTCGTACCACCGTCAATGTACACCCCCCCACCCCTGTACGTGTCGTACCACCGTCAATGTACACCCCCCCACCCCTGTACGTGTCGTACCACCGTCAATGTACACCCCCCCACCCCTGTACGTGTCGTACCACCGTCCATGTACACCCCAGTACGTTCCAGTCGTACCCCCACCCCAGTACGTGTCGTACCACCGTCAATGTACACCCCCCCACCCCTGTACGTGTCGTACCACCGTCAATGTACACCCCCCCACCCCTGTACGTGTCGTACCACCGTCAATGTACACCCCCCCACCCCTGTACGTGTCGTACCACCGTCAATGTACACCCCCCCACCCCTGTACGTGTCGTACCACCGTCAATGTACACCCCCCCACCCCTGTACGTGTCGTACCACCGTCCATGTACACCCCAGTACGTTCCAGTCGTACCCCCACCCCAGTACGTGTCGTACCACCGTCAATGTACACCCCCCCACCCCTGTACGTGTCGTACCACCGTCAATGTACACCCCCCCACCCCTGTACGTGTCGTACCACCGTCCATGTACACCCCAGTACGTTCCAGTCGTACCCCCACCCCAGTACGTGTCGTACCACCGTCAATGTACACCCCCCCACCCCTGTACGTGTCGTACCACCGTCTATGTACACCCCAGTACGTTCCAGTCGTACCCCCACCCCAGTACGTTCCTGGCGCACCCCCAACACAACCTCCTAAGTACGGAGCGCACCCCATGCCCCAACATCACAACCGCATGTACGAGTCGTACAAAGCCACACACAAGGACCAAATCGTACAACCAAATGGCCCATGTACACACCGTACACACGCTCAAAACGCACGTACACAACAAGGACAAAACAAAACAACTCAACAATACACCATTCGAAAGGCACACAGCCACTAAACATGGCCAACAACCACTAAAATAACACAATCACTGACCTGCAACTGTCAAAAACAAACAGAGGCCCAATACACCACCACTCCTTATAACACACCCACCCAAAATTCAAACACTGCCACACCCACCCATGGACCAATAAAAAGGGCCCACACACACAAACCATGAGCCTTTGCAACAGACCCACTGCTGCCAGACACCACAGAACCAGACTACAAGCGACACCACATCTTACACTTGCACACCTTCACACGACCACCCTCACAAACACCCTCTCATCACATTCACACACACACACAACCATCCACACCCCCCCCAACATCCACACACCCCCCACACCCACACCATCCCCACCCACACCCCTCACCATGCCCACTACCAAGAATCCAAAGTTCAGTCACCGAGAGTTGGAGGTCCTTGTTGATCAAATCCTCAGAGTCGAGCCACAGATCTTTGGAACATTGGTCAGAAGCACCAGCCAGGCAGCCAAAACAGCCATGTGGCAGACCATCGTCGATGCTGTGAATGCTGTTGCGGACACCAGGAGGACCAAGCAGGATTGCCAGAACAGGTGGTACGATCTGCGGAGGAGGGTCAGAGCCAAGAGACAGGAGGAACACGACCAGGCCAACGCCACCGGAGGAGGGCCCTCCCGCAGACCCGTACAGTACCATCCCTGGGAGGAGAGGGTGATGGCCATACTGCCGGTGGAGGCAGTTGAAGGAGTAGAAGGACTCCGAGACCCGGGTGAGTACACAAACAACGCACCTCACATGGGGGGAACTGCAACCACAAACAAAATTACTAACAGGCACGCAACCACCACAAGCCATCGCATTACTCAACCACACTCCATGAGCAGGCACATGCCACTGCTGCCACCATGCCCCATGCACCCAGCTGGACAATGTCAAGTCACAGGCCACAGAAGACAACAACACATGACACGGTAACCCGGATGGCGGGAGTGTGGGCACCAAGAATCACATAGTGCGACTCCAAAGCAGACAACAATGCCCTCTGCCCATATGGCCTAGGTCACAGCCAGACAAACACTGTGTCCCAACACAGGAATGACTTGCCAGCAAATGGCGGATGCCTTGCATCAACACATGGGGGTGAAGGCACTGTTTTGCACATGCCAGCAGCTAATGAACAGCCAACAGTGTGAAAGAGTGGCAGCACACACCACCACAGCAGCAGCGCACAGACACACAGCAGACAAAATGGGTGCCTGGAGATCAGAAACAAACTCACATCAACAGGCCAAGGGCCACTCAAAGATCTGCTAACAGTGTGTGCCCAGGAAGCTGGGCCAAGGTGACAGAGGGTGACACACGGAGGGAGGGAGAGGGGGACACAGAGGGAGGGAGAGGGGGACTGAGAGGGAGGGAGACACAGGAAGATGGACAGAGGGAGGAGGCTGACACACAGAGGGAGGGAGAGGGGGACAGAGAGGGAGGGAGAGGGGGACAGAGAGGGAGGGGGACACAGGAAGATGGACAGAGGGAGGAGGCTGACACACAGAGGGAGGGAGAGGGGGACAGAGAGGGAGGGAGAGGGGGACAGAGAGGGAGGGAGAGGGGGACTGAGAGGGAGGGAGACACAGGAAGATGGACAGAGGGAGGAGGCTGACACACAGAGGGAGGGAGAGGGGGACACAGAGGGAGGGAGAGGGGGACAGAGAGGGAGGGGGACACAGGAAGATGGACAGAGGGAGGAGGCTGACACACAGAGGGAGGGAGAGGGGGACAGAGAGGGAGGGAGAGGGGGACAGAGAGGGAGGGAGAGGGGGACTGAGAGGGAGGGAGACACAGGAAGATGGACAGAGGGAGGAGGCTGACACACAGAGGGAGGGAGAGGGGGACAGAGAGGGAGGGAGAGGGGGACAGAGAGGGAGGGGGACACAGGAAGATGGACAGAGGGAGGAGGCTGACACACAGAGGGAGGGAGAGGGGGACAGAGAGGGAGGGAGAGGGGGACAGAGAGGGAGGGAGAGGGGGACAGAGAGGGAGGGAGACACAGGAAGATGGACAGAGGGAGGAGGCTGACACACAGAGGGAGGGAGAGGGGGACACAGAGGGAGGGAGACACAGGAAGATGGACAGAGGGAGGAGGCTGACACACAGAGGGAGGGAGAGGGGGACACAGAGGGAGGGAGACACAGGAAGATGGACAGAGGGAGGAGGCTGACACACAGAGGGAGGGAGAGGGGGACACAGAGGGAGGGAGAGGGGGACACAGAGGGAGGGAGAGGGGGACACAGAGGGAGGGAGAGGGGGACAGAGAGGGAGGGAGAGGGGGACAGAGAAGGAGGGAGACACAGGGAGAGCAAATCAGTCCTTTGGTGTGTGGGAATGTCTGCTCGTCAGCAGGTGGACTGCGTGCATGTAGACAAGGGTGCCCAGTGCCAGAACCCCCCCTCTTCATCATGGCAAAACGCAGGGCCATGTTACAACCTGTACACGAGCACAAGGACAGCCACCTGCATCATATGAGTGTGTGGATCCACTCCATGTGCACATGTACAGTGCTACAAGGAAGGCGCAAACGCATAGCTCGGCACACATGCACACTCCACTGCTGACTGCAGTCACACTTGACGCAGCAAGTAAGACTGTGCCACACATAGTTAAAGGGGCCAACTTGGTGCCCAAGGGACACACACATGCACAAGTGCACTGTGAGTGGAATGCAAGACAGATCCTAATTCCAAGAGGAAATGTGCCAACTTTGTAACGGATGCAACATGGATGTTGCATGGATCAAAAGTAACATTGTCTCTCTCACACACAGGTCAACGTCGTGCTGCACCCCCCAACACTGGGGGGGAACACTCACAGGACCCGGATCTGCAGGAGACCGATCCCACCGGCAGCGACCACTCTCACCACTCTGCGGACGACCCCGACCGACCTGGCCCCTCTGGTGTCCAACCACCTGCAGCACCTGCGTCAGGTACAACCGTGCCAACCACCACCCCCACTCCTGCCACATCCCAGGAGACACCCAGGATCCCTGCCCCAACACCACAATGCAGCCAGGCCCGCCAGGAGGGACACGGTGTCCCGGGCACCCAGGAGGAGGCAGGCGACAACGCCAATGCCACCCCTCAGGGGTCCCGGAGACCCGATGTGCCCACAAGTGCAGGCCAGACGCAAGTGGGCAGGGGTGGTGGGAGTGGAGAGCGGCGGAGGCGCGAGCCTGACCAGTTGGCTGGGGATCCGGTATTTTCCCATGTCCGTAACATCCTGGACTCATACCGGCAGGACACCACGGGCATGGCCCAGGTTGTGTCCGTCCTCGAGGGGATCAAGGTCCAGCAGGCCCAGCAACATGCGGAGCTAATAGCCTGTCTACAGCTACACCAACGGACGATGGAGGACAGACAGGCTGAGCAAGTGACGGCGTCCCAGGGGATTCACGCTGAACTCCGTCGGATGGCCGACACCATGGCCGACCCTCCCTGTGCCAGAAGGCGGAGAACATCACCACCCACAGGGAGGGATCATGAGGAGGAGGAGGAAACATCCGACGGAGCATCCCAGACGTCGTCACGGCCTGCTGCTGAGGTTCCCCGCAGGAAGCCGGGTCGTCCACGGAAAGGACCGTGAGGGTGGCTGCTACATCACCATCTCCCAGGACACCTGGCCTGGCACCTGGCCCACTGGAGCAACAGCATCACAGCATCAAGAGACATTCTCTGCCACATGGCCCTGCTGGTCACTGGCTGACCAATGTTGACAAAGACTGTGGCATGGACTCTGAGGATTTCCAATGGCAAGGACACCAACTCCCCTACTGAACTTTGGATTCCCTAATCCCGGAAAGGCCCTCACTTGGCCCCCCCCCCCCCAATAATAAATCACACTATTAAGAGTAGATGCCTGCTGGTAGCATTATTACCTAACATGTGTCTTGTACAGTCTAAACATGCCTGAGTCATCTGTTCACTTCAACCATCCACACCCTGGGGCCTGAGTCTGGCACAGGACACATGGGTCACAGTTTTCTAGGCAAGACAGACATGGAGCACCATACACACCCGTGATGGTCAGAACCAGCTGAGGGGGTGGCCGAACAACCGTGCTGACAGACACATTGAGTACAGCAACAGTCATGCGCAGAGGTCAGGGATCCTGGCCCGTGTCCTGGGGGGCACCCAGGTACGTGTAGACAGGTGGCAGAACCATGTCCTGCAAGCTTGAGTCCGGTGGATGCAGAGAATGGGGTCATGGACAACGTTGGATGCATGGGGATGGCACATGTCACAATACCCACACAGTCATGGACATCATGCCCATTACACAGTCTCAGCACACACACACAGCTTGCATCTTGCCACTCGACACATTGACACATAGCCACAATCAGGGAATACCATGCCAGACATGCAGGATGCACCGTGCCAACACACCAGCATTGACTGAGAAGAGGCACCTTGGAGGCATAGGGACACCTTTAATAGTCATGTGTTTGGGATTGCAGAGGCAACTTGAAGTACACATGAACACATCATGTGGAGTAACATGTGGCTCCAACACTGGCACCCCCCTTCTGCAGCACAAATGCGTGATAGCCATGGAACTGGCACACAAGTGTCGGCTAATAGCTAAATACCCACAGCTGCTCACGGAGAGCCTGCCATACACCATACATCCGCTGATGTGGAAGTCCCACGCCATGTCAAGACAATGTTAACCGTATGTGTCCGAGGGCAGTGTCACACACATTGATGCCTTCATCACAATCCACCATCCCATCACTGATGACTGACAACCAGGCAGCCCATCTATTCAGGTGTACCCAGCTGCATGTCGTGTCCCATGGGGATGCCACATGTCTGCAGAGGACCCAAACCCCGACCGGGGCAGTGTGCACACATCGTGAACAACTGCCACACCCAATACACCCCAGATGCATCCCTTACCCCATGGAGACTTCCAAACGTGTCCGTGCCTGTAACGCTGAGTCAGCCCACGATGCCATGTCCATGAGGAATAGCAGTGCCACAACAATGCAACCAGCAAACGGCATGCGCAGGTACCTGGGGAAGAGAGACACACAAGAAGTCAGCCACAAGAAGCACAGCCACTTGCATGTGCATGTACTCGACACATGTATGTATGACAACATGCTAGGTCACAATTATGTCTGGGGAAATACTACCATCACTGCCACCATCACTCCAGTGACACACCCACACACACCTCTGACCCACGTGCCATACATGCAGGTGGAGACACACATCACAACGCATGCCACACGGGGACCAATGCGTGCACACTCAGACCCTGGTACTCACCACTAAGCAAAGAAGTCGCGTATGAGCCGAGTCCGGATGTCCTCTTGCGGCTCCACATCCTCCACATCACTAGCCCCATTGCCAAGCCCTTCGTCCTCCACGGGTGGATGGTCCTCGTCATCTTGATCCAGGATGAGGGGCACAGCTCTTTCAACTGCCATGTTGTGCAGCATGCAGCAGACCATGAAGATCTTGCAGACCTTCGCCGGGGCATATGGGAGTGCGCCGCCGGTCTTGTGGAGGCACCGGAATCGGCTCTTCAGCATGCCAAACGTCCTCTCTATCACTCGCCTTGTCCGGCCATGGGCGGTGTTGTAGCGGAGCTGGGCCGGCGTGATGGGGTTGCGGAGAGGTGTCAGCAGCCAAGGCATGTTGGGATAGCCAGCGTCCCCTAAATGGAAAGCACATGGATATCGTTAGAACAGGCGAAGCGGTAGTGCTGCTCGGCCAAACAGAATACAGGACAGACAGACTGTACCCACCAACAACACATGCACGTTCGTTGCGCAGCTGCATCATCATATCAGGCATCCCGCTACGCCTCATGATGTAGGCATCGTGTGCTGATCCTGGAAAACGAGCACAGACATGTGAAATCACCATGTTGGACAGACACACCACAAGGGCATTGATGGAGTGGTAGTGCTTCCGATTGCGGTACGCCACCTCCCGTGCGTGTGGTGGTACCAAACCTACATGTGTCCCATCTATGGACCCAATGACATGGGGCATCCCTCCCAGGGCATAGAAACCACGTTTGACCTCAGTCATCTGTTCAGGGGTTGGGAACTTGATGAAGTCATCCAGGTGAATCAACATGGCCTCCAAGAAATCATGCAGCACACCGCTGAACATGCTCTGGGACATGCCACCAACATGAGCTATGGTATATTGGAAGGTACCCGTGGCAAGGAAATGTAGGGCAGCCATTACCTTCAGCTGGGGTGTCAGTGCCGTAGGATACCTGTGCTGCGGTTGCAGGTGTGGTGCCAGTCTCGCCGTCAGCTCCAGAATCAACGGTTGGGTGAAGCGGTAGAGCCGGATCCTGTCATTCTCCTGCATGGTGGCCAAGTCTGGAATTCTTCGGGCAACAGGAGGCGCTCTGCAGTAATTTGGAAGTGACAAGGAAGAGTGAGTGCACTACGAGAACAACGCATGTCTACTGAGCACATGTAAATCTGCCAATACACACATGCCACATAGGGAGTCAGGCATGTGCTACATGCCCAGGACACGTATGGATGCAAGGTGACACTCCTTCCAAGACCCAGCCACACACGGTGATTGAGAACCTCCCCATGCCACGCCATGGGAATAGCTGTGTCCCAGTGCAAGTGAACAGCCCGACGCAAGACAGAAGTGACATACACCCACACATCAGCAGAAGTAGGATGCCGATTGTAGAGACTGGTAGCGGAACACCGGAGCCACAGGTCACATGACATTACACTAGGCCTGCCCACACACCTTGCCATGAAGGTGCACATGTCATGACTCACCACACATTCCTTGTGAGGATGCTGACATGGCCTTGTCACGCTACTCCGTGTCCCATGCATACATGTGCACCTCACATCAGATACCACATGTGGCATGGTGTGCGGAACAGTGTGCAATGATAATCTACACACAGACACATGTTGGTTGCTGCAACGGCTGCAGCTTTTGAGGGTGCTACAACATCAACCTGATGTAAATCCCGGACACATAAATGACATAGTCACATTGTGCACTGTGGGTAGTGACAAGTCAGGTGTCATGACCCCTGTACCGGGCATCATGGGACACTTCCGTGTGTTGGTGTCCGTGCCATGCCAGTGACGCTCACCCCAAGTGCGCAGTACGACATGCACACATGTCAAAGGAGTCAAGGGCATGCCTGGCACACATTGCACCCTCACACAGTACACCTGTACACATCTCATCATACATCTGGTGCCTCCTCCACTCAGGAGGCATGTTCCACATCACAGCCTGTCACACCTGTGCCCCACACATGTAGTAATGCACAGACGATGCCTTGATGTCCATTCCTGGACAAGTATGTCCATCCATGGACAAGTATGTCCGCCCTATTCCTACCTGTGTGTCGACTATCACCACAGTGATGTGTACAAACCGGCGTACTGCTGCTAAGAGGGCCTGTGTATGTTCCCCAATCACTGTGGGAGTGCTGCCGTATGTGTACCCATCGTGATGGCGAGCGTACAGGCATTTGTACGGTCCGTACCACAACGAGTACGCATACGCGTGCAGACCCATAGTGATAGTGAGCGTACATGCGAGTGTACGGCCCTCTCACTATGGGTCTGCACGCGTATGCGTACTCGTTGTGGTACGGACCGTACAAATGCGTGTACGCTCACTATCACTATGGTTCTGCACGCGTATGCGTACTCGTTGTGGTACGGACCGTACAAATGCCTGTACGCTCACTATCACTATGGTTCTGCACGCGTATGCGTACACGTAGTGGTACAGACCGTACACTCGCATGTACGCTCACTATCACTACGGGTACACAGACCCATAGTGATAGTGAGCGTACAGGCATTTGTACGGTCCGTACCACAACGAGTACGCATACGCGTGCAGACCCATAGTGATAGTGAGCGTACAGGCATTTGTACGGTCCGTACCACAACGAGTACGCATACGCGTGCAGAACCATAGTGATAGTGAGCGTACACGCATTTGTACGGTCCGTACCACAACGAGTACGCATACGCGTGCAGAACCATAGTGATAGTGAGCGTACATGCGAGTGTACGGCCCTCTCACTATGGGTCTGCACGCGTATGCGTACTCGTTGTGGTACGGACCGTACAAATGCCTGTACGCTCACTATCACTATGGGTCTGCACGCGTATGCGTACACGTAGTGGTACGGACCGTACACACGCATGTACGCTCACTATCACTATGGGTCTGCACGCGTATGCGTACACGTAGTGGTACGGACCGTACAAATGCCTGTACGCTCACTATCACTATGGGTCTGTGTACCCGTAGTGATAGTGAGCGTACATGCGAGTGTACGGTCCGTACCACTACGTGTACGCATACGCGTGCAGAACCATAGTGATAGTGAGCGTACAGGCATTTGTACGGTCCGTACCACAACGAGTACGCATACGCGTGCAGACCCATAGTGATAGTGAGCGTACAGGCATTTGTACGGTCCGTACCACTACGTGTACGCATACGCGTGCAGACCCATAGTGATAGTGAGCGTACATGCGTGTGTACGGTCCGTACCACTACGTGTACGCATACGCGTGCAGACCCATAGTGATTTTGAACGTAGGCATGCATGTACGGGCCGTTGCCATGCATTTGGGGTGCCCTAGGGCCCGGAAACGCACCGTACCTGTGTGTGATTCTCCTAATTACATAGGGGACAAGTATTAAGGCCTACATGCATGCTGGTTGTCATGGCGACCAGGTTCAAATTTCGATTTTGTTCTGGAAGGTGCACAGCAGAAGTCAGTTGGAATTCTTCTACTTTGTTGCAATGTGTTTGTGGGGCTGACATCATGCAGGAGAATGAAACCGATAGAGAACCCACAGACTGCTAGGTTTGAAGGGATTGGTGGAAACATAGGATGCAAATGTGAGTGACCAATCACTCTGTACTCCTGTGCATGAGACTGGGCAGAAGGCCACATATAAGGCAGCCAGGTCCCATGAGGGATTACTTGCCTGCACATCTTTGCATTTGTCGACCAAGCTGCTGCTACTGATTCCCTGGAACCATGTCAAGGGCTGTGGAGAGGACACAGCCATTCACCCTGGAGGAGAACATGGCTCTGCTGGATGTGATCCTCCCACAGTACCCCATGCTGTATGGGCGACCAGGGTATCAGGTGAGTGCATAGGCCACTGCCACAGACTGTCCCTATGTTGTGACTGTGTCTTCAGGCATTGTGACCCGGTGTGACACACATGCCATGTACTGTCGGGGGGGTACCAGGGGGGGGGTGCCTGATGTCTCCCAGCAGTGCCCTGAGACAGGAGGGGTGGGGACCTATCACTAACAGCAGTGCCCTGAGACAGGAGGGGTGGGTGTGGAGTCCTCCCAGCAGTGCCCTGAGACAGGAGGGGTGGGTGTGATGCACAGTGTGAGCCTTGATCATTGATTGTGACATTGCCATCATTCCACCTGAGTACCCACTATGGCACGTACTGCCTTTTCCCTCACCAGAGGATGATGTCCCTATGACAGAGGTGCAATGCGTTGGCTGCATTACATGCCATGTAGTAACCAGCTATTATGTTCACATATGTCTCTCTGTGACATGAGGCTGGTGTATTGATGTGGTGTCACTTGTACTTCCTCACAGGTAGGCGCCTCTGCCAAGGAGCAGATCTGGCTGACCGCCGTCAGTGCCGTGAGGCGTGTGGATGGTCGGAGGCGGAGCCTGTCCCAGGTGAGGAAACGCTGGCAGGATATCCGGTGCTGGACGCGGAGGATTGCACGGCTCCTGCTGGGGGACTCACCTGAGAGCCACAAGAACCGCGGCCGCCGCCGTCTGACCCACCTCCACAGGCGTGTGCTGCCGGTGGTCTTTCCAGACCTGGAGAGGCGCTTACAGGCGATGCAGCAGGCGGAAGGGGGTAGGTACATGTGCGTTTGTTGTGTGTCACCGGCATTTGTAAGGGCACAGTGGCATTAATTCACTGGCAGGGTTTAAAGGTGCTGTGCCCATCCAGTTTGCCCAAGTGTAGCGCTGCGCCCCTGCCACCCTTCCCCTCCTTGCAATGTGTTCCCTGGTCTGTGTGTAGTCACTCCTTCACAAGGTAATGTAGGCTGGCGCTTTGTCCACGAGAACAATGACTGTAGCATCATGGGTGGTGGTGGTGGGTAACAGGTTGTGGGACCTTGCCTGTGAACTGTCAAGTTCACTGCATGTGGGTTCCATGTCAGTTGGCACTGATGCTGGCTCCAGACATGGGAGTTGGTCTCTCATGTGTCATGCCTTACAGCGCGCATGTCCTATGTAGTGGCCTGTGACATGATGTGCATGAGTGTGCGCTACGCATAGTGCAGGGATGGTGACGTGTGTAGCAGTCATTCCCATTCAGCCATTCAGTAGCATGTAGTTGCGTGCCCAATACTGTCCCCTGGGGCACCTTATCCTCAGTGTTGTTTGTGTCATCATCAACGTGGACACTCTCACTGTCTACAGCGTAGGTTGTGCTCTGTGCCATTGTCCCCTGTCACCATGTATATAGACGTGCTATTATGTACAGGTGTCCACTGTGCAGCCTGACCTGATTGTCCCTCTTCATACTCACAGTTGCCAGTGCCTGTGTGTCTTGTTATACTCATCTGAGGATGGGCACTGGTACCTCATTATTTGTACAGGCGCACCTTTGCTGTTTTGCGTCCAATCTTGCCTTTTGCCTGCCACTGTGTTTATCACCCAGACTATGAGATGTTGGTGCCACCTGTGTCTCAGCAATTAGCATCGTGTGGGGGTTGCTTGGGGCGGGCAATGCCTATGTGTCAAATCCTGATTCCTAATTGCTGGGTCTGGACAGTGTGTGATGTTACTGGACACACACGCAAGGTGCAGTGACCGAGTTATGTTGGGCATGTTTGCAGCATTACCTATGCAGCATGTGTCTCAAGTTCATGGATATTGTCCCTGGTCATAGGTATTTTCACAAACGCTGTGTGGTGCAGAGGCAGTGCAGGATTGTCCCCAGGGCCTGGGTGCTATGTCAGACTCCGTTTCCTGTCATCAGCTATTGTCTCATGCTCTCCATGGTATTTCAGTGGCATGGTGGCTCAACCAACTGTGTTTCATGCCCTACATCGGTACCTTGTTTTGCAGATGTTAGGGATCTGCCTCTTCAGGCTATGCAATGTTGACTATGTAGATTGGACTCATGTGACAGATGTGTACAGGTGTCTGATTAATTTCTGTCTCTCCACCCTGCCCACAGCATCGTCGGGGGACACAGAGGGAGACATGGACACGGACCAGGCGGAGGGACCGAGCACCAGTGGCAGCCGTGACATCGGGGCTGGCACATCGAGTGGGACAGAGGCGGAGGATAGTGTGGCCGAGGACCTGTCGACTGGCACATCAGACTACGAAGCTGACAGGTCCGAGGAGGATGTCTCAGGGTTGGCGGAGGCTGCACCAGCAGCTAACAGTGGAACAACACCTGCCACCGCCCCCTCAGTTCCCACCAACCGCCTCCCACTTGCTCGTGTCCCTTCCCAGCGTGCCCGGTCACCGCATGTCTCCTTCCTGCCAGGCACCGCACCCCCTGCCCCTGTCTCCACTGCTGCCGCCAATGCTGAGTCTATGGACATCCAGCGGCAAATGCAGGTTGGTCAGGCTGCGATCCTGAATGTCCTCCATTCCCACGGGAAAACCCTCACCAACATCGAGGCATTCTTGGAGGGCATTCATTCTTTGCAGGCTGACCAACGCAACTTGCTGAGGTCCCTAGACTCCACACTGACTGCAGCAGTGGGTCTCCTGCAGCGCGACCTCCCCCCACCTACCCCTGCCCCATCCACACTTCCCACTTCCATGCCTGTCCCACGTACACCCAGACGTCGGCATGCACCCACCACAACAGACACAGGCACCACACCAGCAGGGAAGGTCCACCGCACTCCTCCTGACACGCACACACAGGGTGAGATAGGCACACCCACTGGGTCGGGGGGCAAACGTGTGACACGCAGCCAGAGTGGGAGTCCGCATTCCACACAATCCACTCCCTCCAAATCCCCTCCCCTCAGCTCTCCTGGCCACATCTCCCCCAAGGACTCCTTCATGGCCGCTCTGTCCCTGAGCCCCACAGTTACGCCACCACGCAAGCGGTCAAGGAAGTCCTCGGTCAGGGTGGTTGAGTCTCCCCCCCTGTCTCCACCCTCCCCCGGTGGCGCTGCAACCCATCCCTCTGAACCCCCCCCCCTCCTTGGGGCCTGAGGTCACTTCGGGTGCAGGGGACTCCCTGGAGGACCTTGCTAAGGTGTGTAGTGCCATCCTGGCCTCCGCCTTTGGCCATGACACACCCCCTGTGGTTGAGTCCTCCATCCCTGCACCCACAACGCCGCCCCTTTGCCCTGATGTCCCTGCGGTGCCTGTTGCTTCCCCCCCCCCTGATGCCCTCACCAGTATGGAAGACGATGGCATTTGACTGTGCAGGCAAGGTAGGGGACACACATCCCACTGTGTCCCCCATGCAGCTGGGAATAATTGACTGCCCTATGGCCTTTGTTGACTTTGAACTGCCGTTGATCCACGGACATTGTGCTCATGCTGATTAAAGCTTTTTTTTTTTTTCATTATCACACTCCTGCTATGGTGGTATTGGTGTTGGTGGGGCTGCTACATTGTTTTGGGTGGTGTTTAAGGCTTTGGGTGTGTGGGATTTGTAGTAGTGTTCTGCTCTTTGGTGCCACCCTAGGATCTGTGTGCCATCACAAGGTGTTGGCTAACTTCCTTAGGTCATGTCAGCAGTTACTGCATGGTTCAATTGTCCCAGGGTGTATTCCTTCCTCTGTGTACCCAGTTTCTTCCCTGCAGGGTGTTCCCAATGTTTAGCGCAGAGCTGTGTGTACATGAGCTGTGTGTGTGACGGAGCCCTTCTACTTTGGCCATGCATGCATGGCCATGTCTCCACCTGCAACAATCGTGGCATCCTTGGTGATCACTGTACTTGTGTGTGGAGTCAGTTGACATGAGTTCATGGGGACATGTTCCCTTGTAGGCAGTATGGATGTGGGTAATTGTGGCATCACACACATGTGTTACACCCCTCCTGGGTGTGGACACTGCTGGGAGGACTCTGCACCCACCCCTCCTGGGTCTGGACACTGCTGGGAGGACTCTGCACACACCCCTCCTGGGTCTGGACACTGCTGGGAGGACTCTGCACACACCCCTCCTGTCTCTGGGCACTGCTGGGAGGACTCTGCACCCACCCCTCCTGGGTCTGGACACTGCTGGGAGGACTCTGCACACACCCCTCCTGTCTCTGGGCACTGCTGGGAGGACTCTGCACCCACCCCTCCTGGGTCTGGACACTGCTGGGAGGACTCTGCACACACCCCTCCTGTCTCTGGGCACTGCTGGGAGGACTCTGCACCCACCCCTCCTGTCTCAGGGCACTGCTGGGTGGACTCTGCACACACACCTCCGATTTCTGGATATGTGCGCTTGGCACATACACGGTGGGGTTACGCACACTGCATTAGAGGTGAGGGTACGTGTCTACTGACACTGGTGTGGTGGGGGTACGCTCCGTACGTCCGCGGGTGTGGGTACGGGTCGTACTTACACTGTTGGGCAGGGGGGTACGCTCCTTGCATTCGTGGGTGGGGGTTCGAGTCGTACTTACACTGTTGGCATGGGGGGTACGCTCCATGCATACGCGGGTGGGGTTACGGGTCGTACTTACACTGTTGGGCAGGGGGGTACGCTCCTTGCATTCGCGGGTGGGGGTACGGGTCGTACTTACACTGTTGGGCTGGGGGTACGCTCCGTGCGTCCGCGGGTGGGGGTACGGGTCGTACTTACACTGTTGGGCTGGGGGTACGCTCCGTACGTCCGCGGGTGGGGGTACGGGTCGTACTTACACTGTTGGGCTGGGGGTACGCTCCGTACGTCCGCGGGTGGGGGTACGGGTCGTACTTACACTGTTGGGCTGGGGGTACGCTCCGTGCGTCCGCGGGTGGGGGTACGGGTCGTACTTACACTGTTGGGCTGGGGGTACGCTCCGTACGTCCGCGGGTGGGGGTACGGGTCGTACTTACACTGTTGGGCTGGGGGGTACGCTCCTTGCATTCGTGGGTGGGGGTTCGAGTCGTACTTACACTGTTGGCATGGGGGGTACGCTCCATGCATACGCGGGTGGGGGTACGGGTCGTACTTACACTGTTGGGCAGGGGGGTACGCTCCTTGCATTCGCGGGTGGGGGTACGGGTCGTACTTACACTGTTGGGCTGGGGGTACGCTCCGTACGTCCGCGGGTGGGGGTACGGGTCGTACTTACACTGTTGGGCTGGGGGTACGCTCCGTACGTCCGCGGGTGGGGGTACGGGTCGTACTTACACTGTTGGGCTGGGGGTACGCTCCGTACGTCCGCGGGTGGGGGTACGGGTCGTACTTACACTGTTGGGCTGGGGGAACGCTCCGTACGTCCGCGGGTGGGGGTACGGGTCGTACTTACACTGTTGGGCTGGGGGTACGCTCCGTACGTCCGCGGGTGTGGGTACGGGTCGTACTTACACTGTTGGGCAGGGGGGTACGCTCCTTGCATTCGTGGGTGGGGGTTCGAGTCGTACTTACACTGTTGGCATGGGGGGTACGCTCCATGCATACGCGGGTGGGGGTACGGGTCGTACTTACACTGTTGGGCAGGGGGGTACGCTCCTTGCATTCGCGGGTGGGGGTACGGGTCGTACTTACACTGTTGGGCTGGGGGTACGCTCCGTACGTCCGCGGGTGGGGGTACGGGTCGTACTTACACTGTTGGGCTGGGGGTACGCTCCGTACGTCCGCGGGTGGGGGTACGGGTCGTACTTACACTGTTGGGCTGGGGGTACGCTCCGTACGTCCGCGGGTGTGGGTACGGGTCGTACTTACACTGTTGGGCAGGGGGGTACGCTCCTTGCATTCGTGGGTGGGGGTTCGAGTCGTACTTACACTGTTGGCATGGGGGGTACGCTCCATGCATACGCGGGTGGGGGTACGGGTCGTACTTACACTGTTGGGCAGGGGGGTACGCTCCTTGCATTCGCGGGTGGGGGTACGGGTCGTACTTACACTGTTGGGCTGGGGGTACGCTCCGTACGTCCGCGGGTGGGGGTACGGGTCGTACTTGCACTGTTGGGCTGGGGGGTACGCTCCTTGCATACGGGGTGGGGGTAGGGTCCGTACATATCCGTCCCCACGCTATGTGATGTTTGTGCGGCCCGTACCCAGGCCTTTGCCACGTGGGTGCGATCCGTCCCGCCATTGTTGGGGTGACGTGTGTGGGCGTGGTCCGACTCGTACCCACGCTCTTCAGGCGTGGGTACGGGACGTACCTGTCTGGTTGTGTTGCCGGTTCGCGTGGTGACGGACTTCCGTTGTGGCGGTCGCTGGATTATCAGGACACGCCCCCACCCCCTCGTGGTGACCAGGGCATGGGAGTCAGGTATGTCCAGGCCATGTGTAGTGTGTCACTCATGTGGTTGTTTTGTGGCCTGCCCTGGTCGTGCCACCCCCACCCCACCCCACTTTCCCCCCTCCCTTAGTTATTCTGACCTTCTGCGGCGTCTGCGTCGTAACCTGTAGAGGAGGTGTACTGCTATGAGGGCAGGGATGACTCGTAGGTTCGGGTCCATGTCTGTCCGTCGCGTACTGGTACTCCTTGCTCGCGTCGTCCTGTCGCGTACGGGTCCTCCTTGATCGCGTCGTCCTGTCGCGTACGGGTCCTCCTTGGTGGCGTCGTCCTGTGTGTCCGTCACGTACTGGTCCTCCTTGTTCGCGTCGCCGTCTGTCCGTCGCGTACTGGTGGTCCTTGTTCGCGTCGTCCTGATTTCCCGGCAGTTTTTGGCTGCCGCAAAATATTCACCGTGCGGGGTGACGTCGGTGCGAATCGTGATTCCTGGGTCGTGAATGGCTGGCTGCGTGCGTCCCGACGTCAGGTCGGCGCTTTCCCGGATCGCATTGGTAGGTGTTTTTTGTTCGGTCGGTCTTTTTTACGATTCGTACGGTAATGGTGTACCCGTGCGAATCGTAATTCCATGTTTGTATATTTTGACGACCGGGTACGCGTCGGACGGAGAATATGCTCCGTCCGACGGTTCGTACCCGGTTTTTACCGGATTGTGATCGGCACCTAAGTCTTGGAACCGTTCCATTGGGAAAGAATGAATGGCTCTTCCTCCTCCGGAGCACCAGCTGATATATAGACATTTGTTCTAAAAAACTGTTCTGTTCACTATACTTTATTGAGGCAATTTGGTTGAGTGTGTCGATCTCCCAGCCATTGCCTTGTCCTACTAGTGGTATTCAATAGTATATTTGAGGGGCTCTATAACACCTTTGTACATAAGACATGTCTGCCTGTGCAACTGAATGACAGAGAAGAACTACGATTTGACCATCTATAAGAGAAGCTGCCCGATTAAGCTACCATCTTAAGATGCATAACACATGTGAGAATACTTTACAAGTAGACATATACCTCAGTCACGAAAGCATGCAGACCTTTAAACTTGACAGACTGCACTTCCCATTTGAATTTAGAAACAGGCGAGAGAAGTACAGAAAGAAGCAAGAGTATTGCAGAAAAAAGAGGTGCAGAAAGAGTAAGAAATGTGCAGAAAGAGTTGTGAACTTCTGTAGGCCAGATGTGGTGGATTCTTTATTAAGAGAAATATCAGCAAAACATATTTGGCCATCTAATTGCCCTGACGGTATTATCACTGCTGTTCCACTTGGCTATTTCTATAGACCAAGAAATGAGCCCCTTTATACAACTGATAGAGACTTCCATAGTACAGTCACACATATGATACCGACCATGCCAAATAGGTTTGCCCCTTTAAAAAGGTGCAGTGGGATTGATTGACTGGGTGAGGATGTAGCACAATTGAAGGACTGTAATTATACTACCCCTCCAACTAGCCCTGTCGGCATGTCGGGATTAAATCAATTAGTTACCCATTACATGGATCACTAACAATTATGTCATGGAATGTTGCAGGGGTTAAAAATAAGCTACATGATAAGGCATGGATTAAACATATACAGAATTGCACATTAGTGTTGATACAAGAAAGTTGGCTCACAGAATTGTTTTTATTAATGGTTTTAAAACGATTTTCACTGACGCAATCCAGTCGAAGGCTGGGAGAGCAAGAGGAGGCTTAGCAGCCTTTTCCTCAGTGTCTTCTCCATTGACACTAAAGAAAACCTATACAAAATCACAGTATTTTCAGTTTTTACTCTTTTGTGTCAAAGGGAAGCAATATATTGTAGTGATACATTTTTATATCAATATCTTTAACAGTATGAGACATGGGTTAATTAAGTCTACAGAAGAGGAGTTGGATGTTTTCCTAAAGTGGTTGGCCAGTGAGTATCTACTAATTTGGGTTGGTGATTTCAATTGTGAACTATGCAAAATTCCAATAGGGGAACACTGTGGCTATAGAGATAACTATGGTGACCGTATCTTTAATTTTCCACATAATTCTTATGGAGAAGCAATTGATCATGTTATGCACAAATATAATTTAGAAATTATGGAGCCCGGTGATCACGAGGGAGAAAATGTTACCCAAACACATGAAGGGGCTAGGTCTTCATCGTGCATTGACCATGTTCTAATATCAGGGAACTGAAGGACTCTTGTTGGAAAATGTTATATACAGCCAAACTTGTTTAGTGAACACCATCCCCTTTTTTTAACATGGAATTCTAGCCTGTATCAACAAGAGAAGGCGTGTGTCTCCGCAGCTGATATCAAAACACAAGGTGAGAATGGGATTTCCATTAAGTGGTCAGGCGTTAACCCCATAGTTTTTATGGAAAATATAAGCAAAAAAAATCACCACCATATAAATACCTGTTTGGATAAGTCCTCTACTAATGTCAACACTGTAAGTGCATTTCAAAATATTGCTGTTGGAATCTCCAAAGATTTGAAGATGAGAAATAAGAAAAATAGGGACCATTGCCCTGGATGGTTTAATCAGCTGTGCTCCAGATTGAATAAGGATTTAAAGAAGCATTAAAAGTTAAACCTGGGGACAGAGAGAGAATCTGTACCCTCCGGAAATGCTATAAACTAACCTTAAATTTGAGAAAAATAGAAATCCGGGAGACTGCATGGGACAGACTGATCCAAGCGTCTGAGTCTAAGGATTCTATCTTATTTTGGAAAACAATAGATCAACCATTATTTAAAGACAATTCATCCAGGCAAGATAGAAACATTAGTGACTCCCGAAGAGTGGTTGACACACTTTGAAAATATTTTTAACCCTACAAAAGAAATCCCTCACTGAGACAGATGAGAACAGTAATTTTATCCTACTGAAAATTGTTAGGATAGAATCTATTACTGCAGAGGAGATCAAAATTGCTCTAAAGAAAAGTGCAAGTGGTAAGGCACAGGACCAGATGGGGTTCCCATTGATATTTTTAAGTCTAGTATTGACTGGACTACTTCAACGCACTCTACGCCGGAATAAACAAAAACCTCACCAGCAAGCTACAGAACATCCAGAACGCCACCGCAAGACTGGTCCTCAACCTGTCAAAACACTACCACATCTTCCAGCACCTGCGCCAACTCCACTGGCTCTCCATCTGGGCAAGAGTCACTTTCAAGATGCTCACCCACGCACACAAGGCCCTCCACGACACCGGACCAACATACCTGAACAGCCTACTCAAATTTCACGTACCCCAAAGGACCCTATGATCAGCCCAGCTCTCCTACGCCGTGGTCCCACGCTCCAGAAAAACCAGATCGGGACGCCGCTCCTTCACCTACCTCGTCACCAACGCCTGGAACGCCCTTCCGCTCCAACTCAGACAGACAACCTTGCTTCCCATCTTCGTAACAAACCTCAAAACCTGGCTCTTCGACAGACCCCCTCCTTGATGGACTGGAATCTGCACCCCCCACCCCCAGCGCCTGGAGACCCACACGGATGAGTAGTAGCACTTAACAAACGCCTGATTGATTGATTGACTTTTGGTCCCCTATCCTAGTTAACTTTTCTAATCCTATTATTGGAGGGGTGCTACCTGCAACCTGGGTGGAAAGTACAATTGTCCCTATTATTAAGAAAGGCGACAGAGGAAACGCAAAATGCTACCGTCCAATATCCCTTATTGACTCTACATCTAAATTAATGGGTAGAATTATGCTAGATAGATTGGAATGTTGAGCAAATGAAAAAAACATCTTAACTGAAGCCCAGTATGGATTTAGAAGCGGTAATGGAATGGTTGAGCAGTGCGTTAACCTCGAGCTGCAAATAGGGAAATATACTATCGTCAAAGAAGGTCAACTCCACCTTTATTTTGTTGACCTTACCAGCGCATTCGATTTAGTTAATCATGCCAAGTTATGGCAAACGCTGGAAGGGATGGGCGCCCCACACAATATAATTGTTTATTTATCACAAATATATGCGCCTCTAATTTCAAGGATACATTATGGCCCAAATGGGGAATGCACCCCACATTTTAGAGTCACCCGCGGGATTAGACGAGGCAGTGTTCTTGCGCCCCATTTATTTTCGTTATATATTAATGGCATTGACCTTTTATTGCAGAACTTAAAAGCTATTGCCCCTATTGTCGGCAAACGTGTAACTCCAGTACTTTTATATGCAGATGATGCAGTCCTAATATCTAGGACTGCTAATGGGCTTCAATGTTTGATAGATAATTTCACACATTTCTTGACTGGAAAATTTGAGTAAAACTCTAGTCATGACTTGTAGGAAAAGTATAGCCAAGAGTGCAAATCATCATGTGGAAGGGGTATAAATTGAAAGGACAACATCATTCTCATACTTGGGGTTACTTTTTAATGAGAATGGTTTCTGGAGTACATCATATCAATTTATGCAAATTAAAATGTATAAGATCAAGCGAGGCCATCTTTAGATTCTCTAGTAAAATAGGTAACAAGCCAGTACGAGAAATCCTTAAGTTATTTAGGAGTAAGTGTATTACAGGGGCATGCTATGGAAGAGCGTTATGGGGTAGGGCAAATATTTTCTTACTACAAACCCTCAAAAATAAATTTTTAAGAAGAGTGTTAACAGTTCCCAATGCAACTGCTTCATATATTGCCCACAAGGAGACAGGTGTACCGTATATTAGTGACTTCATTAGCATGGCTGCCCTTCATCATTGTAGGAAAATACCGTGGCTACAGTATATTTACAGTCTTTTAATTGAGTGCAATGTGGTAATTTTTGATCCTAAGTCTATTCAGGTTTACAGTAAAGGGGAGCTAAAAATGGGATTACTAAATTTTAGGGAATCTATAAGAGATGCTGAATTGAGTACAAAATCAAGTGTTAGATGTTTTTGCGAAGACCCACTCTAATTGGGTGTCCAGCCCGTACCTTGTTTTTACTACAAATTTGCAACAGATTGTACTTAACAAGGCTAAGGATGGGCACCCTGCATTTCCAGATTGCATTCCCTAGAATGGGTGAGTGGAGTTTTAATCTCCCTAACTGCCCATGTGATGGAATATCTCTCCAGACCACATTGCATTTTATACTCTTTTGTAATTTTTATCAGGATATCAGGAAATCAATTTGATGATCTTTATTTATTGATCATAGATTTTATACCTACAAATCCGCTTTTTATCATATTTGTAACTTGGAAAATGTAGCAACATGTAATGCAGTTATTCTTTTTACCCAAATGGCAATCAAGAGAAGAAAGGATCATTCACATTTGGAAATATTGACATATGAAATTGAATAGGTCTCTTTCTTTGATGATTAGCCTACTGTATTTTCATTACTCCAATATACTTGTTGATTGAAGGAGATAGAACTATAATAAGCAGTAACTCGTCATTCAATCTTTTATGAATTGCATGTATTTTATTCCTTAGTGTTTCCTGCGAGGAAATGTCAATATAATTATTGCCTTTTTAGATTGAGAAATTATTGTGCATTAAATAGATCTTAAATGTTTCCTTGTAGAAATTGTTTAGGGTGAAGCATTTTGTATGGGAAACTCCTGCTTGGAATGTTAATATGTAAATAATTTTTAAAGTAATTTTATTATGGAGAATTGATTTTTGTGTAGAATGCTTTTATGGTTATAAACTATATACTAAATAAAGCTTGATTTGATTTGAGTAAGAAATGTGTAGAAAGAGGCAAGGGAAGTGCAGAAATAGGCAAGAAAACTGCAGAAAGAGGCAAGAGAATTGCAGAGACAGGCAAAGGAGGTGCATAAAGAGGGAGCAGGTGTGCAGACAGAGGCAAGAGAGGTGCATAAAGAGGAAAGAGGGGTACAGAAAGAGGCATGAAGGGTGCAGAAACTTACAAGAGAGGTACAGAATGAAACAAGAGAGGTGCAGAAAGAAGCAAGAGAAGTGCAGAAAGATAAAGGGGTGCATAAAGAGGCAAGAGAACTGCAGAAAGAGGCAAGAGAGGTACAGGAAGAGGAAAGAGGGGTGCAGGAAGAGGGGAAAAGGGTGTAGAAAGAGGCAAGAGAAGTAAAGAAATATGCAAGAGAAGTGCAGAAAGAAGCAACAGAGGTGTAGAAAGAAACAAGAGAGGTGCAGAAAGAGGGAAGACAAGTGCAGAAAGAGGCAACAGGGGTACAGAAAGAAGCAAAAGCGGTACTGAAAGTAGCAAGAGAAATGCAGAAAGAGGCAAGTGAGGTGCAGAAAGAGGCAAGAAAGGTGCAGAAAGAGGCAAGAGAGGTACAGAAAGAAGCAAGTGAGGTGCAGAAACAGGCACGAGGGGTGCAGAAAGAAGCAACAGAAATCCAGAAAGAGGCAAGAGAAGTGCAGAAAGAGGCAAGAGAGGTGCAGAACATGAGAAGAAGGGTACAGAAAGAGGCAAGAGGGGTGCAGAAAAAAGCAAGTGAGGTGCAGAAAGAGGCAAGAGAGGTGCAAAAACAGTCAGGAGAGGTGCAGAAACAGGCAAGAGAAGTACAGAAAGAGGCAAGAGAAGTGCTGAAAGAAGCAACAGAGGTGTAGAAATAAGTAATAGAAGTCAAGAAAGAGAAAAAAGAGTTGCAGCAGAAAGAAACAAGAGATGTGCAGAAAATAGCAAGAAAAGTGCAGAAAGAGGCACGTAGGTGCAGAAAGTGGCAAGAGAGGTGCAGAAGGAGGCAAGAGAGGTGCAGAAAGAGGCAAGTGAGGTGCAGAAACAGGCAAGAGAGGTGCAGAAAGAGGCAAGAGAAATGCAGAAATATGTAGGAGAAGTGCAGAAAGAGGCAAGAGATGTGCTGAAACAGGCAAGAGAGGTGCAGTAAGAGGCAAGAGGGGTGCAGAAAAAGAGGAGTGCAGAAAGAAGCAAGAGAGGTACAGAAAGAAGCAAGAGAAGTGCAGAAAAAGCAAGCAAGGTATAGAAACAGGCAGGATAAGTGCAGAAAGAGGCAAGAGAGGTACAGAAAGAAGCAAGATGTGCAGAAAGATGGAAGAGGGTGTAGAAAGAGGCAAGAGAAGTGCAGAATGAATCAACATAGGTGCAGAATTAGGCAAGAGAGGTGCAGAAGAAAGAAGCAAGCAAGGTGCAGGAAGAAGCAAGAGAGGTGCAGGAAGAAGCAAGAGAGGTGCAGAAAGAAGACAGATGCAGAAAGAGCAAGAGATGTGCAGAAAGAGGCAAGAGAAGTACAGAAAGAGGCAAGAGAAGTGCTGAAAGAAGCAACATATGTGTAGAAAGAAGTAATAGAAGTGAAGAAAGAGACAAAAGAGTTGCAGCAGAAAGAAACAAGAGATGTGCAGAAAATAGCAAGAAAAGTGCAGAAAAAGGCACGTAGGTGCAGAAAGAGGCAAGAGAGGTGCAGAAGGAGGCAACAGAGGTGCAGAAAGAGGCAAGTGAGGTGCAGAAACAGGCAAGAGAGGTACAGAAAGAGGCAAGAGAAATGCAGAAATATGTAGGAGAAGTGCAGAAAGAGGCAAGAGAGGTGCTGAAACAGGCAAGAGAGGTGCAGTAAGAGGCAAGAGGGGTGCAGAAAAAGAGGAGTGCAGAAAGAAGCAAGAGAGGTGCAGAAAGAAGCAAGTGACGTGCAGAAAGAAGCAAGCAAGATATAGAAACAGGCAAGAGAAGTGCAGAAAGAGGCAAGAGAGGTACAGAAAGAAGCAAGACGTGCATAAAGATGGAAGAGTGTGTAGAAAGAGGCAAGAGAAGTGCAGAATGAATCAACAGAGGTGCAGAATTAGGCTAGAGAGGTGCAGAAGAAAGAAGCAAGAAAGGTGCAGGAAGAAGAAAGAGAGGTGCAGGAAGGAGCAAGAGAGGCGCAGAAAGAAGACAGATGCAGAAAGAGGAAGAGATGTGCAGAAAGAGGCAAGAGAAGTGCAGAAAAAGGAAGAAAGGTACTGAAAAAAGCAAGAGAAATGAAGAAAGAGGCAAGAGAGGCGCATAAAAATGCAAAAGTGGTTTGCAAACCATTAGTACCAATTTAACACTCACATTTAGCAATAAAAAATAAGGTGACCATTCTATGTTTGCAAAGGGCCTTCCACCACGCTGTAACATTTGTCACTGCATTTTTGGTAACGTTTGAGACATTTGGGTTAGAAACAAGGTTTTTTTTTCAAATCTGCAGATTATGCAGCAGATTATGGATTATGTGGTAGATGCAGAAAATGCAGAAAATGTATAATTGTGTGAAAGTCAGTCCTGCCAAACAGTCGCATAGTTCAAGTGGCCCTGCTCATACCTCTGGCTAGGTCCAGAAGTGCTCCTCAGTGATTTCTTCTTTTTTTTGTCTCACTGAGTTTATAGGTTAGCTTCTATGGAAACGAGGAAGTCTAAACCTGAGCTTACCACTCCACAACACAGGCCATCATGCCACATAATTACTCTGTATAACACCGAATCCCACTCTACATAATTCGTACACACTAAATACCACATATTTTCTATCCACATAATTTCACTGCACAACATACCACATAATTCCACTACACAGAACGTACGTCCACTCCACTCCAAAAAACATTGGTAAATAACATTTACATTTGCAACACCAATAGCTCTAACTCTAGCAAATGCGAGACCGATTAAATTGCAAATTCTTCTTTAACTAATAGTAGCGTTTGCAGAAGGGTGGAGAAAGGGGGCTGGGCCTCCAGCCAGTGCTCTGGAATTCCGCTGCATAGGACTTACAGGAGGTACCAGGAGGGCTTCTTGGCCCCCAAAATCCCTCAGGAGTAAAGTGGGTTTCATCCCCCAACCTGTAGTTTGCCTGGAGGCGCGTTTGCAGAGTGGTGAGGAAAGGGGGTGTGGTCTCCGAATACCTCTTAGCAATCCCACTGTTTGGGACTTACTGGAGGTAACAGGAGAGGTAGTTGGCCCTCAAGAACAGCCTTGGGGGCCACTACCCCACCTATTACCTCCAGTAAGTCCCACACAGCAGGATTGGTAAGTTCTCATAGCAGGCCACGTCCTCTTTGCCCACCACTTTGCAAATGCGTTCTCTGGCCTGCTCTTGGATGGGGATTAATATCCCCTTTGCTTTTGTGGGTCCTTAGGGGCCAACTAGTCTACCTGTTACCTCCAGTAAGCCCCACACAGTGGGATTGCTGAGAGGTGGACACAGGCCTCACCCCCTTTCTCCACCACTCTGCAAACGTGCCTCCTTGTGTGCTCTTGGTCGGGGGATGAAGTCCCCTTGCCTCCTGAGGATCCCTGGGTGCCAACTAGCCTTCCTGTTGCCTCTAGTAAGCCCCACACAGCTGGATTGCTGAGAGTGGTCGGAGGCCACGCCCTCTTTTTACACCACTCTGTAAATGCGCCTCATGGCACAATGTTGGTGGGGCGATGAGGTCCACTTTAGTCCTGAGGCCCCCAGGACGCAAGTGGACCTCATCCCCCAACCAGCACTGCGCCAAGAGGTGCATTTGCAGAGTTCTCTAAAAAGCGGTCTGGCCTGCATCAACTCTCAGCAATCTCAATGTGTGTGGCGGTACCTGGCAGGCTACTTGGCCCCTAAAGACCCTCAGTAGCAATGGGGATTTCATCCCCAAGCCCAGAGTGCGCCAGGAGGCACTATTGCAGAGTAGTTCATGGAGTGGGCGGGGCCTCCAGCAAGGTGCAGGTTTCTCTTTTCTGCCTTCTTTTAGGAAGGGGGGCTCTTGCAGGTGCCGGCATTGCTTTTGGACAAAGGGAGCAGCTAACATGCTGTGCGGCCCCCCTTTCATCAGATTAAAAGCCCCGGGGAGGTGGTGGTACCCGCTGCCGGGGGTCCGCAATGGACCCCCGCACTTAAATATTTATCTATGCCCCAGGGAGGTGGTGGTCCCCAGGGCTGTGTGGGGGCTTAAGCCTGCCAACACTACATTTTTTTATGCAGAGCCCCGGGGAGGTGGCCATCCCAGGGGTGCATGGGGGTGCAGGAGCCCCCCATGCATTATAATTTAAAAGAAAGCCCCGGGAAGGTCGTGGTCCCTGGGGCTGCGGGGGGCCACGTGCCCCCCTCATATTATTAACAAAGCCCCAGGGACCTGGCCCACCCGGCAGCTTAAAAGACTGCGCTTTATTGTCTAAAACAATTTTGGCAGGATTTGCGCACCCTATGCGAATCATGGAGAAAACATTTTAAATATGCTTTTTTGGGACCCCCTGAGCAGACCTAGGGGGTCAGGGTGATTCTACCCTGCCCCCTTTTCTTTTTTTTAACCTTTTTTCTTGTGACTCGGTTCAACTGAGTCACAAGATGGATGCTAACACTCCCTGGTTTGAAGTGTTGACAGCAAATCAGAAGTCAGCTTGTGATCGGGAGGGTTCGCGGATCCACCGGAGTCACCAGATACTAATATTTTTTTATGTATAAGTTTCTCAGGAGCTACTGAACAGATTTACACCATTTAAAGCAACAATTGCACTCTGGACCAAGAGCTATCTGTCTACCAAATTTAGTGTAATTCCGTTCAGCAGTTCGGGCTGAAGCTGCGACAAAAGCTTCCTATTGAAATTAGCATAGAGAAAACGCATTTTGGGACCCCCCTTTTTTCGTGGCCCCCGCTTCACAAATCACCCTGTAACTTTCAAGACAGGAGCTGACCAGGGCGTGCCATTAGTTTTTAACATTTTGCGAAGATTCGTCAAAGGGGGCCAAAGATATTCACAAAAGAAAAAACACTTTTTGAATAGAAACACGCTCCTAACTATAACTATATATATGCATAATATGCATACATATGGAGGACTTTTGCTCAGCAGTCTTCATCCATTGGTCTGTTAACCTGTCATTCACATTTTGCTCCCACCCACTACAATGTACAGCATAGGGCAATGGGTCGGCCCACTTCAGCCACTGACTACACTATCTTTGAACAATGGCATTTCGCCTCTGTTTAATGTGGCCCTCCAAACATTAAATAGTGCACTTCCATGCCAGAACCTTTGTGACATTTTTGGGTTCATTATTATTTTTATAATCTTTATTCTAATTTTTTGTTGTTTACTTCCATTGCATAGGCCTGACTTTCAGTATGCTCATTGCTACTCTGCCACTCTCTCTTTCTAATGTCCAACTTTTGTTGTGCACAAGTTCAGATGGAAGGTAGGTTGAAGCAATGGCCTCACGAGGAGACTAAAACTGGGCGGCATCACCCTAGGTAATGTTCGTGCAAAGTGTAAACACATTTTAAACATATTGCCAAATTACTTTTAATTGACATGTAGTTACGCTGCCATAAAGTTATTATGGCACCTAAAAAACGTCATGTTTTTTATTTCTTTACGCAGCTCCTTGCCCTGAATAGTGTTTGGGGCAATTCAAATATGTCCCCGTATTTAAACCTCAGAGGAAGATCCACAGCAGCAGGAAATTCAACAATTGTTTCTCTTCTCTAGTGAGTACATCCAGTGTCTGTGTGTACTCCGAGCTGCAAGTAGCGAAGCATAGACTGTTAAGACGAAGAGTTAATTGATAGAGAATTCGTTTCAGGACCGGTATTGCCGGGGGTGCTGGAAGAAGGGGCGTGGCAGGTGCTGCAGCACCCCTTATAAATAATTGTGCAGCAATTCCACAAAATGAGCTCTAAAAAGGTCTATGGAGGTTTTTATTTATCACGCTTCATTTGTTGTCCGTTCACAGACAGAGGCAAGATGTTAGGCACAGTCTCCTGGCAAACTGCTTCTTATTATTTTAACATTGAGATTGTTGTTTAATTTTCTCTTCACCATTTGCAATATGTGTGAAATTTAAGATGTGAACCAAGTGATGACGAAAAAGCTGTTCGATGTCAACTATTTTCTAACACACAACAAAATGTAAATGCTTGTAAATGAACTATATAAATATTGCAAAATATATCAGCAGCAAGGAAAGCACGATGAAACGTTCAGATTTTTTTTATCATTCATAAATGCAATAGAAAAAAGGATTATAATAAGATCCATCAGATCTCTTGTGTGATGCACAAATTATAAATATGCACTGAAACTCGATGTCCACGTGTTGTCAACTGTGACCTAAATTTGTTTAGCAGTAAAACTGAAAGTCTGATGCAAATTTAGTGGCCAATTCAATGGAAAATATGCTCTTTCTAAGTAGCAGTGCATATCATCTCACCTTTTGTCATAAATTCTAAATAGCATGTTTCAAAATGCACAACTGAACACATACTTTTACCCTCCCACTGAATAGTCATGACTTATTTGCTACAATTGTTCTTTGTGTAACGCTTGGACTTTCCCAGTGACTTCAGTGACTTAATGCAGAGAGGGGCAGCACCTTTATCCTGAAAATTGTTCCAGCACCACTTGGTATAGCCCTGTAGAAATGCACCCTGTGCCATTGTACTTGTTCACAACCATAGGTCAAATAGTGATAGCTGATTGTTTGAACCTAGATAAAGCCAGTAACGTCAAATGGCTGTCTTATGTCAAATCCCAATTGTATGTAATCAGAAGCCAGGACCTCTTTGACAATCCACAGAACTGCAATTTATACACCGGAACCATTATTAAGGCTGAATTGTTGGATATTTTAGCTAAGGAAAGAACAGCATCTGAGCTAGGCAAGAGGATAGTAGAAGCATATGAAGGAAATTAGTTTGAAAATAAAATTTGACTTGCAGAACATGTTAGAATTGCACTTTACAAATGTGTTTGCACTGCTGCAGAAATGTTTTCACATAGAAAATTACATGCAGACAAAATTTGCCCATTTCATAATGTGAAAGAATCCCTATTAATATTGCAAATAGATATATTAATCCTTCATATATTTAGAAAAGCGTGGTTACAAAATGTTTAGGAAATACTATAATTTAAAGCAAATTGTACTAAGATATCATTCTTAAATGTCCACCTTTTGCTAGGCCTCAAGGCCTTTTTCTCATGAATCTGGCTTTCAGCTGAATAGACGTGTATTAAAATATTTTGCCTAGCACCAGCAACTTGCTTAGAATGTGCTGACTTCAGATTTGTGCTTTATTCAGTTCCCTCACCCCATGTTAGGTAATTTACCTTAACACTATGAGACTTGCTGTGATTTAGACATGTTGGTGCTCATTACGATGTCGGTTGGAATTGCCACACAGTGCAGGGTTTTACAGGGGGGTACCTTAGGTGCCCACTCAGCCACCAACCGTAGGCTGCGGAGGTAAGGGGGCCCTGCCAAGGGCCCCCAAAGTCATTTCCGACAGACTTTCCATGTCGGAATGGCTGGCACGGAAAGGCTGTCAGAATCCGACACCATTATCCAAATGGCGGAAATGCCGTCCATTGGGTTAGAGTTCGGTCCTGACAGACAGGAATACTCCAGTGCTTAATTTGTGCCGGTGCTTTCTGGTGCTCAGCACCGGCACTTAATTGCCAGCACCGAGGCTTATGACTGTCTGCTAAATGGTAGTGGTGTCTGCCAATTCAGCTACGTGCACAACAACTTCTGTTTATAATTTCAATTTAATTAGCAATTATTAGTAGTTGCCTCCAAAGCCATTCTTATAGCTTTGGGGGCTTGTAATAGTATGAATTGTCACACTTTTAAGAGTGTGATGATTAGTAGTGTGTTGGTGCTGTCATTGGCAGTGCTGCCAGGGGCAACGGATGATGCACACTCTAGACTGTCCTCCTGTCGAAAGCCCCGGCACTACAGTTTTTACAAATTAAGCACTGGAATACTCCAAGAGTCGGTCGGAACCGAGTTGGAATACCTGGGTATTTACGCTCCGACTGCAAAGATCGTAATTGGACAGTTGGAATGCATACCGCCTGAGTCGGCCGGAAAGTCTCCGATGTGGTCAAAAAGGCTCCGACGGGTGGTTGGAGGCTTTCCAACCAAAATCGTAATGTGCCCCATACTATATGGTTCTTCAGAATATTATTGCTAGTTTGCCTCTGCATCTTTCACTAGCCTTGTCTTCACGTTGAAATTCATAGTGCATCACCTAAGTAAGAAGGTTCTCATGAGGACATGAGGAGGACTTTCCCCCTTGTAACAAAATCCTGAAACACGGGTTAACACTATAGTCGTGTGAATGTTTACTGTGGGAATCAGGAGAAGAGACATCGGAAGTTGACGACACCATCGGATGAGGGTTTTCCAATGGCTGGAGGAGTTAACACTTAATAGAGTTTGGATACATTATTGTTTGATTTTATAATGAGTGCTCCTAGCTAGTTGAGGAAGAGAGACTGTGGGAGGTTCCCGATGCAAGACTAAGCGATCCAGACCTGTCTCCCCTGCATTGCGGCTCTTGTCCTGGCGAGACGATCTTTTGCTTTGTGACCAACAACTGCTGACAAAGGTGACTTATTTCCTTTTATCTAATGACCTTTTCCTGAGCAATGCTACTGTAGAGATCATGCTATCATTGATGATTGCTACTGCAGCTGTGGGAAACTCAGCTGAGTTTCCAGGACTCTTTAATGGAAGTTCTTCTCTTATTCTCACACTTACTTTTTACCATAAAAGTCTATTCATGGGTTCTACTTAGAATAGGTTAGGTACCTTAGCTAGTTTAGTGTCTTTTTTCCTTTATTGAACACTGTGTATTCATTTATGATGTCACTAATTAATCTTTTGCTTATATTTCTGTAAATTGACTACTCTGAATAAACGTGACAAAACAATACAAAACGTTTAAGATAAATAAAGGTGTTGAAACCTTTGCCAATCTCACACCTTTGCCTGAACATTTAAAAATCTAACTGTCAATGATATATGCATTGTTTATATTTCTTTGTAGGTCCATTCAAAGAAGCAAGGCAATGCTCCATTGACATTTTTCAAGAGCCATCAGGATTTTACCAAGGACGAATTCTGTAAGTTGAGTGTTTAATCTTAAAACCTTACTTGTATCAGGTTCCCGCAGTTTCTGGTAGCAGAGTTATGGTTAACACCCTGAATGGAGCATAAAAATAGTACCCAAGCTACATTAAAAGTAATCCTCTATTCCAGTGTCCAGATCCAGACAACGTGGCGAAGCAGTGTCCGAAAGCGGTTGCAGTTTTGTTGGTGTGAGTATTAATAGTGTGAATATGTCACAGTTGCGAGTGTAGTGGTTGTATATGTTTTTCATTGCAAGTTGTATGAGAGAAAGATTATAAATATTGAAGAGTTGTTGAAGAGGAGACTTTTATATCAGGCTCATTGAAGTGGAAATATCCCGGGATAATAACAAATGTTATAAACTTGTTTGCAGGAGAAGTTGATGTGGAGTGTGAGGTATCATCAATTCCATCGGTAACATTAGCAACAAGCTGTTGTGTGTGATTAGTTTTTATTAATGTTAGTGGAGTTTTACTGCACAAATGTGTGAAGCTGTATTCATTTGTGTGAATTTTCGCTGATCAAAAAGTCACTTCTGAGTGTAGAATATTCTTGAGTGATTGGGATACTTAATTTTTCCTTATTAGAGCAAACAAAAAGTTATTTAAGAGGTTATTTGAAAGTGTATGTGAAAGGGAAGAAAATTGTGAAGAAGGGTGAGCTGATGCGGGGAGTGAGTAATACTTCATAGTCTTTCACACTGGGATTGGACGGTTGGTGTATTTTCGTGCTGTCATTGGCTAGAAGGTTTATTGTGCCGCATTGTTATTGGACATAGTTGATTTGAGTTCTTCCTTTGTATTTGGTAAAGAGTCACATGAAATTTAAGCTGTTATCTGATCGGTAAATTAAAGCTGAAGTATATGGAACCAAATCAAAATATTTAAGTTTACATGAAAATTTTGAAAATTCGACTGTCATTATGAAAAGGCTTAAGGATCTTAAGAAATTTGTTAAGGGTGATGTCACTATTCCTGTTATGTTATGTTATGTTATAAACGCTTATATAGCGCACAGCTACCTCCAACGGAAGTGTCCCGGCGCTGTTGACTAATCATGTGGACCTGAATGGAGAAAAAAAGAGCTGTGATCAGTGGGGAGGAGAATCAGTGCAAAGGAAACAGCCAGGTTTTTAAGGCCTTTCTGAAAGCATTTTCTTTCTCAAGTGCTCTAAGGTCCTTCGGCATAGAATTCCAAATAGTAGGTGCCCGGACAGAAAATGACCGGCCACCCATTCTGACCTTTCTAAATTTGGGTACCTTAAGAAGATTCAAATGATTGGATCTTAAAGATCTGTTTTGCAAGTACCTTTGAATTCTAGCGCTAAGATATGGGGGGCCAGTATTATACAAGGCACGATGGGTTAGTACCATCGCCTTAAAGATCACTCTTTTCTTTATAGGTAACCAGTGTAAACTGGCCAGATGAGGAGAAATTCTGTGGCGGACAGGGATATTTCTAATCAATCTAGCAGCTGCATTTTGAATTAGCTGAAGCCTGGCTATCAAATAGTCTGGAAGTCCAATAAATAGACTGTTTGCGTAATCCAGACGTGAAGTAATGGTGGCATGTACCACCGTTTGACGACAGTCTACGGGGAGAAAATGAAGAAGACGGCGCAACATTCTAAGCTTCCAAAAACAGACTGCGGAGAGCTGAGCAATGTGATCCTTTCCTGAAAGCTCTACATCCATCTTAACGCCTAGATTCCGGGCTACCCTAACTGGGAGTGGTGCGGGATTTAGGATGGTCGGCCACCAGCAATCTGAGGACAGTGGAGATTGATTATTAAAAAATAGGACCTCAGTCTTTTCTGTGTTCAACTTTAAACGGTTGTCCGACATCCAAGATACTATGTCCAACATACATCTCTTAACACTCAGAATCCTTCCCTCATCCTTCTCATGAAACGAAAAAAGGAGCTGAGTGTCATCAGCATAGTTGACAACCCGTAGGCCATGTTTCTCAATTATAGGAGCCAAGGGAGCCAGATAAACATTAAACAATGTCGGGCTTAATGCAGAGCCCTGAGGTACTCCACATGACAGCATTTTTATTTGTGAGGAGTGCGGACCCAACACCACCTGTTGCAATCGTCCCTCCAAAAAAGACTGAAACCACGACAGAACTGCTCCTGATAGACCAATGTTCTTTAATCTGTGCAATAAGATTTTATGGGACACAGTATCAAATGCCGCAGAAAGATCTAATAACACAAGCATTGCACAGTGTCCTTTGTCCACCATTTCTCTCAGAATCTCCGTGGTCTCCAGGAGCGCGGTCTCAGTGCTAAAAGTGTCTCTAAAACCAGATTGGGAGTCATGCAACAAGTTGTTGGAATCCAAAAACCTCGAGAGTTGCCTCTGTACTTCCTTCTCCAAAACCTTGGCTGGAGCTGGGAGTAAAGATATAGGGCGATAATTTTTTAATACCAAGGGATCGGCTCCTTCTTTTTTTAAGATGGGCCTAACCATGGCTTTCTTCCAATCCACTGGATAATTTCCAGTTTTCAACGACTGGTTCCAGATAATATTCAGGATCGGATTTAGCCCCTGAGCAAGAGTCTTGTAGAACCTGGCAGGGAGAGGGTCTGCCGGGGAACCCGATTTTGCATGTTCAAGGTCCGCCAGAGATTGGGTGTCTTCAAAGATGGCAAAGTTCTTCCAGGCCAGATTTCCATCCCCATTACTTATAATTGGATCTGGTTCTTTGCAAGGAGGAAACGAAGAATACATTTCAGCAATTTTATCATAAAAAAAAGTAGCCAGATTCTCGCATAAGGTTTGAGACACGGGTATGGAACTTAATGAGGCCAGGGGGTTAGTGAAACCTTCTACAATCTTGAAGATTTCTTTTTTTGAGTTATTAGCCGCTCGAATCTGATTGGCGAAAAAGTTTCTCATAGCTGACCGCTTAGTGCGATGAAAAGTCCTAAGGGCGTTTTTATAAATGAGTTTGGCTTCTAGGGAATAGTTCCGTCGCCAAACTCTTTCCAACTTCTTACAGGCACTCTTTCTAGCTTTAAGATCATCTGTAAACCATGGGGCGGAGGGACGATTACGAACAGTATTCCTCAACACCCTCGGAGCAATATTATCTAAAGTTTGGGTTACTTGCGTCTTAAAAGCGAGAACATCCTGATTGACGTCCCCCGTAATGTGGAAAGGAGACATTCCCCAGTCATATGTGAAGGTAGTTGGCAAAACCTTTCGCCAATCTCTAGTCTCAATCATAGTGTGAGGGCCTGTCTTGGGTTTATAGTTTCTTTTGAAAGAAAAAGGAACAAAATAATGGTCAGACCAGGTAACCTCTTGGGGAGAACTCATTACCAGGGTCGGGTCATTAGTAAACACCAGGTCCAACATATGACCTCCTCTGTGAGTAGCACTCTGCACCTTCTGTACAAGATTAAACCCCTGAAGTGTACAAATAAGTTTACTGGCTTCCATACTTTCACTATCATCCACATGGAGATTAAAGTCCCCTAAGACCGTAAATGACGGGAAATTCAAAACAGAGCTACTAATCCATTCATACATATCTGTTAGGTACCTAACAGGAGATGAAGGTGGCCTGTATATAAGTAGGCCAGCCATTATGAGGTAGGAAGGGCAGGATATGTTAAAGGATAAGGCCTCAATGGAACCAAACTCCTCCAACTTCTTGAAGGAGACGTCCCACTTATCCCGTACAATAATCGCTACCCCGCCTCCCACTCGGTCCAAAGCTCGATTCGCAGCCACTAATCTGTAGCCAGATGGAACTGCCAGAGCAATATCCGGTTGAGAGCTTTCTCTCAGCCAAGTTTCTGTCAGAAAGACTATATCCCAGGCTTCACATTTCACACTTAACCATATATCGTCAGCATGCTTGGGAAGGGACCTACAATTAATATATCCCGACTTAATACTGTCCCCAGCTCTCTGTTCCATCTGTTGAAAAGGAACCGTTGACTCAAACGGCTTCAACACAGGCATAATCTTAAAATTGCAGACCTTACATATCTCTTCCCCCACTCTACCTTTCCTCTTTTTTCCGGTCCCAACATTCCAATTGTGGCGCATGGTACAATTGCCCGCCGCGAGGGCTAAGAGTTCCTCTCTCGTCCAGGCGATTCCCCCATTTAGCGCAGATTGAGCAGCGTTGCTAGCGCTAGTCGCGGGCCAGTCGCGGACGGGCGCAGACGGGCTTGCCTCTGGCACGCCTCCGGCGCGCCATCGGCGCGCCCGCTGCGCACTTGCGTCTCCATCCTAGAAATAGACAGAGGCGCGAGAAAAGCTAGAGCGCTAACGTGCAAAAATGGCGCTGGAAACAGGCAAGTCAGCACGATGTGTTACCGAGATAGTTAAACAGGTGAGGAGTAAATCACACCCTGAATGCTGTAACAGCGAATAGCAGTACAATTATAAAAGACATCCAATACAAATATAAAAATCTATTTAAAAGAGAGCGAAAGGAAAGTCCTTTCGAATGTGCAAATGAGCGTTTATTTTTAAGGTGCAAGTATGAGCGTGAGGCTGCAACAATTCTCCCCCCGTTGGTTACTTGATCCCAACTGATCTGTAAAACTAGCTGGACACTCCAAATTCACAGGTCTTACTGATAATCAGGGCTGCGCACTTGCGTCTCCATCCTAGAAATAGACAGAGGCGCGAGAAAAGCTAGAGCGCTAACGTGCAAAAATGGCGCTGGAAACAGGCAAGTCAGCGCGATGTGTTACCGAGATAGTTAAACAGGTGAGGAGTAAATCACACCCTGAATGCTGTAACAGCGAATAGCAGTACAATTATAAAAGACATCCAATACAAATATAAAAATCAATTTAAAAGAGAGTGAAAGGAAAGTCCTTTCGAATGTGCAAATGAGCGTTTATTTTTAAGGTGCATGTATGAGCGTGAGGCTGCAACAATTCTCCCCCCGTTGGTTACTTGATCCCAACTGATCTGTAAAACTAGCTGGACACTCTAAATTCACAGGTCTTACTGTATGAAAAGGTGAGGCGGCACCTCCTGAGGGTACTCCGGCATACATTATGTCTACCGAACATGGATTAAATTAATGTCTATGCCTAAAACAATGGAAAAGAATTTCTGAAAATGAGGTTGCTTCGTGTTTCCGAGGAATGGGACATTTAACACCAGAATCCTAGATCATTTGAAGGGAAATTGTAGGAGAGGACGCCACCACCTGGACCCATGCAATATAAAGCTTTTAATACTTAAGAAATGGTTGGGAGGGAAAAAGAAAAGGAGAAATATCAGAGAAGGACAGGGAAAGTGATGTAAGTTTAGGCAAATGCTCTATGGGACGAAGAACAGCATAGATAGAGTAAGGCAATTATTGAAAGACCCAAATTATATCTGGTTCTTACATCAGAAAATACAAGAAAGGGTAAGAATGTGACAAACCAAGAAGGGAATGAATCAGATACTGATTCGGGAGATGAGATGTTAGAACAAATGGTGTCTTCCCGACCACGACCACATCTAAAATATACTGACCGAGGAGAGATAAGTACGAGTGCAAGTCCGACTGTGGCTACTGCTCCAAGGGTTTCAGATCCAATTCCCATTGAACAACCTTTACAGGTATTACAAAGTGCTCCACCAGTTGTGAGACAACCAATAGCTGCGGTTCCCATCGATAGCGATCCAGTTGCATCACAAGTGGTTCCTACTGCAACACCTCAAATTGAGAAAGGGCCAGATCTTAACGAGATCAGTTTCTGGAAATATACTGACAACCTAAAATACACAGTTAGTTTTCTGTCTATACTCTCACAGAATTTGCAGTCTCTAGTGGATAGAGGAGGTACCCTTTTTTTTCACAACTTTGTTAGCTTTGAATGAACTGACTGGCAATGGAGATGGGATTTACCAGCATGGCTTGAAAATCTTACAAGGGAGAAAAGGGTAGAGGCCACAGAGCCTCCAAAAGAGTTAGAAACAAGAAAAGAGAAACCATTCGATATTCCTAAATTAAAAATTGAAATGGAAGAATTGATCAAGGGTTGCTTGGAGTTTGATCACCTAGATCAGTACCAGCGATACGAGTGAACTTACTTGTGTAAGGAGATTACTCAAAGAACTGGTGTGATAAATGATGGGTTGGTAGGAATAGCTAAGAAATACGATGTGGTTCTGTCTAAAAATATGACCCTGCATTGTAGTTACAGGGTTAAGTTGGATGATCAGGCAATAGAAAGCTTGAGAAATACAGGAATGTGTTTGCACATTACTGAACTAGTCAAATGCATAAGCAAATGGAAGGATGTGGAAAAGTTGGAACTTAGATGGGCAAAGAAGCACAAAAAGAAAAGAGAGAGGCAAAAGAAAAACAGGATGGGCTGGATGAGGCAGTGGCATATTCATTGAGGGAAGTAGTTGGAAACCTATGTACATGTTCAATGAAACAGAGGTGATTTGACAGCGTTCACAAACAATTTTCCAAAACTGAGAGATAAACCAGGACAGTGGTATGACCAAGTAGAAAGGTTTATGAAGATTTCAAAGGTGTTGTGGAGAGACCTGGATAAGTTTCTTGACATTGTGGTTCCAGCTGATTTATGTGCAGAATGTAAAGTAGCGGTAGTGGCCAAAAGCAGAATCCCATAGGGAAACAAGAACTGGTGCACCATACCCCGTAATAATTATCTTTTTGAAAGGAAAAATACCTACCAGAGACAGTGATTGGTTAAAGATTAAGAGAACCACAAGGGGGGCGTGGCTTGCTGAGCTACGGAATGGCCGCTTGGTGAGCGAGCTCCGTCGGCCAAGGATTAATCCTGAATTAATCCGCACATTAGGGGGGAAGTGGTCTAGCCGGAACATACCCTAAATGTAAAGCCTACCACCTCCAGAAGAGGAGATACAAGGCCTGCGGAGTGAGACCAGAGAGCCAGAATGGACACTGACGACGCAAAGCCGGAGACTGGGACCAATAGAGGCCGAGGCTTCAGCCGCAACGTAGGCCATGCCGGGTGGAGCTGATGAAAGGCTGCTGATCTGTAGGTACCCGCAGCAGTGGCATCGAAGGTAATGGCGGTGCAGGCAGGATTGAAGAGATACCCCGCTGTGTGGCGCTGAGACATGAGGACGTGTGGGCGGCCGTCGGGTGCTCTAGGCCGTGTGGGCATCATTGGGAGAGGCGGAAGACCGGCGCCGGACCGGGAACCAGCCCTGACTGTCGAGATCGCCTCCCAGGGGAATAGGCGAATGGCTGCTGCCCCGGATGCGTCCTGGTGAGAGACAAGGTGTGCTTGTGCTGTATGACGGCTTCATGGCGCGGCCCATATATTGATGTCCAGCAGCGTGTGAGCAGTTTGAGGAGGGCGGAGGCTGTGAGGCAGTTCTGGTTGTAGGGACACTGACCTGAGCCTGAGCGACCTACTCTGCGGACTGTCGCCATAGCATCATACCCTGCAATATCTGTGGGGAGCCGGGGCAGCCCTGTATGACCATCAGACCTGTCGGTGCAGGGTAACGGATGCTCCGAGAGGTCACCATTTTGTGAGTGCCATAGACTTACCTGTAATTGGTGACGTTGCAAATGAGGAGCTCCACTGAGGGAGGAGTCTCCTGTGCTCTGCCTGCTTTCTAGCGAGGTGTCTGTGAGGTCTCAGCTGGGTTCTGCCCCTATCTGGGTGGCCCGAAGATTTGCGATAGCCAGGCGGCCATGTGGCGGTGTGGAGGCGACGCGTGTGGCCGGCACAGGGCGTGGTGGCCAGACTGCTGCTGTGACACGCATCTCAATAGCCAATATGGGTAAGCAAGATCCAAATCAACCAAAGATAAGCTTTGAGCAAAGAAGGGTGACCCGGCTAACAGAATCCGAGCCGGAGATGGGTGCGGGAGGTCCTGTTGAAAATCATTCGGAGGATCTGGGAGAAGACATCCACACGCTCATGCTGGAGATGCGCTCCAGCCTCTGTACCATCGACGCCAAACTGGACACGCTGATGACTCAAATGGAATCCGTCAAATCTCAGGTGGGTGTCCACCAACATCGTCTAGACGTATTGGAAAACAGACAGGCTGAATTCCATGACTTTCAAGTGGAAACAAAAGAACAGCTGCTGCAGATGGACGAACTGTTGGTTGTGATCCGCGCGAAGAATGAGGATTTGAAGGCGCGGTCGCGCCGCAACAGCTTATGCATTATTGGCATCCCGGAGACTACGGCCATTGTTAAAATGAAGACATTCATGACAGACCTGCTGCGAGACCTTTTTGATGCCCACCTCTCCCCAGTCTTTGCAGTGGAGAGAGCGCACCGCGCCTTGGGACCCAAACCTCCGGTCGGGGCCACTACCCGGCCAATATTGGCAAAAATCCTCAACTACCAGGATCGCAATTTCATTTTGAGGCAGGCGCGTGTGATGGGGAACATAACGCACAAAGGGAACTAGATCTCCTTTTATCCGGACTTCACACCGGCAGTCCAGGTGACGAGACGCGAATTTCTGCCAGCTAAAAAAATCCTCATGCAGGCACAAATTCCCTATTCGCTGCATTACCCTGCTAAACTTAAGGTGTCACATGATGGATCCTCTCACTTCTTCACCGACGTCAAGTCCGTGCTAAAATTAGCAAAACATGTAGGGGGGAAAAAGCACGACACACTCCTGGGCTGGAGACATCTGTGGACAACCAGCTAAGTGACAATGACTGAGGGCATCTGGCTTTTATGAATGGGTCATTCTTACTCTATATTCTCCTAATGTGTTGTATTACAGCTCAGGATATTTGAAACCCAGCTTGCGGTCCTTTTCCCTTTGCTTTAGGTAGGCCTATGTAGGGTGCAGCTAACGTTTATGTACTCACACTTAAATTGGGAAGGGAGACGGATTGGATGGTGGGGAGGGTTATTTCTTGTGTTTTGGAATTGAGAAATGTTGAATTATTGTGGGAGTAATGGGGACAAGGTGCGTAGGGTGGGGTAGATACACCGCACCAGTACCTTGTGTTTATGCACCGCTGTGTTATTGTTTAGTTCTGCTGTAGACCTGCCTCCCTGCAGCTTCTTGGCCGCCCTGCCTAGGTAGGTAGAGTATGCCGGCACTTTCACACCTCATGGGATATTTCCTGTGTGTTGTTCACTCCTATTTTGGTTACAGGGTATCTTTCAACCTGTTTGGGGGGTTGGAGTGGGTGGTGGGTGGTGGGATGGGTGTATTGTTGTGTGTTTTGATCATGTACCAGACCAATGTTGGATCCACTGCACAGTCATGACTATGGGGATGGAGCGGGAACCTAGCTACCACGACTTCATGTTAACTGCACTATCCCAACCACGCTAATAGCGTGAGCTTTCTCACATGGAACATTAGAGGTTTGAATGATGGAAGAAAGGCCAGACTCGTAGAAAGAGCTAGACACAATATAGACATATGCCTACTGCAGGAGACCCACCTTAATATACGGCCCTCTCTGAAGCTCAAACACAACAAATGGGGGCATGTTTACTCCTCGATATACTCCAACTATGCTCGTGGGGTGGCGATATTGCTTAAGTAGGGATTGGACTGGAGGGAGCGGGAGGGACACATAGATCCAGAGGGCAGGTTTAATATATTGTTTGGGATGCTAGGTGGTGTGGACATTGTGCTGATAGCACTCTATGGCCTGAATGTTGACTACCTTGCATTCTTTCAGGACATCTGGGCTTGGGTCAGGGCGACCGGGTATAGTACGGTTCTGTGGGGAGGGATTTCAACGCTGTGCTGGACGATGGACTGGACAGACACGGGACGGCTCGAACATTGCATCCTGCTGTGAGCGCTGCTTTACATATCATTCTTGAGGATGGTGACCTGAGTGATGTTTGGAGATTGCGAAATCCCCTGACTAGGTAGGGCACCTGTTTTTCAGAGCATCTTAGAGCTTGGTCTCGGCTGGACTTTTAGCTGGTTTCTCGCGAGGTGGGCAGTTGGGTTGTAGATGTGGCGCACTTGCCGCTCACCTTATCGGACCATGCCCCGTGCCTTTTACGATTGTCTCTTCCTGGTTCCATGCTGTGTGTGTTCTCCTGGAGACTCCCCCCGCATGCCCTATTAGATGAAGCTTTTAAAGAAGAAATACTTACAGATATAACCGACTATTTCGCATGTAATACTGGCTCTGTCGATACCGAAGCCTCACTGTGGGAGGCCTTCAAGGTGATCATTAGAGGCCAATGTATTGCTCGCCAGGCTGGGGTGTTGAAGGCTATTAGGGGCACGCTTGCTTCCCTGGAATCCCAAATTAAAGACCTTGAAGCACAATTCGATGCGACGGATAACTCCAAAACCTTGGCTCTCCTAAAAACCAAACTACTGGACTATGCAGAGGAAGCACAGCATGAAGTAAAGCTCCTTGGGAAGCATGCAGAGGCGCGCAGATATGTGGAGGGTGATAGGCCGGGGAGGACGCTTGCCGGTATGATTCGAACCCCTTGGTCTGCAGCTTATATCCCCGAGCTAATCAGTCTGCAGGGAGACACAGTTCGAGGACAAACAGATATTCTTAAGGAGTTCTCAACATTTTACTATAAGTTATACACGGCCACTCAGGACAGCTGTCCGGAAGGCATACAGGCATTTCTGGATTCCCTGGCAATAGTCTGGTTCAACAATAACCATAGGGAATATATGAACATCCCATTTTCCATTGAGGACGTGGCTGATGTTATAAACAGCATGCCTCCAGACAAGGCACCCGGATCTGATGGCCTGACAACTGCATTCTATAAAGCATAAGCAGAGGAGCTAGCACCTCGCCTACTGGCAGTGTATGAAGAGGCTCAGGAGTCGGTCATATTGCTCCCAACTATGTAGGAAGCAATCATCATTACTTTGTTAAAACCAGAAAAACCTGACACAGAGTTAGATTCATACCGACAGTTGTCTTTGATCAACGTCAATGTCCAAATTTTAGCGAAGCTGATAGCAAATAGATTGCAGCCTATGCTCCCCCTTATTGCCCTTCCGGACCAGTCAGGGTTCATTCCTGGCAGGTCCACCTCTCATAATCTCCGAACACTCTTCTTGGTAATACACTACCTACACACGGATGTGCAGGCCGCGGCGGTGTTCCTCGATGCCACTAAGGCCTTCGATACACTGGAGTGGCCGTACCTTTTTGCGATATTGGGTCACATGGGATTTAGTCCCCAGTTCATTTGCCTGATCTATTTACTATACACTCGGCCCTCCGCTCGGATAAGGGTCAATGCGCTCTTGTCTGAACCCTTTCCCATTTCACGCGGTACGCGACAGGGTTGCCCCTTGTCTCCCTTACTTTTTGCAATAGCAATGGAGCCTCTAGCCGCACGAATAAGACAACATCATACGGCCAGAGGGATTGAATTTAGCACCAGAAGCCTACTCATCTCACGGTACGCAGATGACGTCACATTGTATCTTACAGACCCTGAGATAAACTTAAATCCCCTGCTCAGAGAATTCATTAAATTTGGAGGACTGGCAGGTGTATCCATTAATTGGGAGAAATCAGTCATAATCCCCCTGACAGATAACACGAAAGTCACGACTACTGAGTGTCCGCTAAAGTGGGAAATTGAGAAGGTTAAATATTTGGGCATTTGGATTAGCCGTGATTTGCAGGAGCTATGGAGAATGAATTATGGTTGCCAGTTTCCTGGCTGGAGGATAAGGTTGCGAGATGGTCAAGACTACCGCTATCTCTGGCCGGAAAGATTGCTCTGGCTAAAATGGTAATTTTACCTAAATTTTTATATGTTTTTGTTAACCTGCCGCTCATCCTCACGCAGGCCTTTTTTTAAACATTATGCTCCCTTTTGATTTTGCTGGTGTGGGCTGGCGGACAAGCAAGAGTGTTGTGGGAACTATTGACACTACCTCTGATGCAGGGGGTTACAGGGCTCCAGATATGAAGCTACACGTTCTTTGTGCGCAGGCACAGTTTTTACACTACTGGGTTCACCCTACACCATTTCAGCGGTTGAGACTGACACGGTTAAGCCTGCGCCTATAAGGGTAGTGTTGTACCAGCCATATAGTCGCCCAAGAGAGGACATTGACACTGCTGAAACACTACGCTGGGCGTGGGATGGGCTGAGAAGACGAGCGGGTGCTAGGATACTGTACGCCCCCTCTATACCACTAGCACAAAACCCAATGCTGCCCGGTGACAAAGATGGGATAAGCAAAACAATAGCTCAGAATCTGACACTATACACGTTTGCGGACTTATACCCTGACAACACATTCAGGGAGCCCCCAGTCGAGATTGAGGGTCAGGGTGTGCCGTTTGCTGACATGTTTCTTCATCAAATATTGCGCTCAGCATGCTGTGCCTTACATGAAGACTTCCCGGCCCCCCACCAACGCTCTCAGCACTTGAAAATCTGCTGCACTCCCCATCAGCACGCAAACTCATTACACGCCTTTATACACGCATGGAGATGGATGCTCTGGTGTTACGACCCAGCGCGCTGCAGGGGTGGAACGCCGAACTACCTTTCGCACTTACAGAGGAACAATGGGCATATTGTTGTCATCAACTCACCGAGCTACCCCCTAACTATAAGTTTAGATTGGTTCATTTCAAATTCATCCACAGGTATCACAGAACACCAATAGGTTTACATCGTATGGGGCTAAGGGAAGATGAATGCTGCTGGCGATGTGGATATTCTCCTGCCTCTTTCTTACATATGGCCTGGGACTGACCAGCTCTTAGCTCATTCTGGTCCACGGTCTTCACATACATCAATCAGATTGTTGATTTGTCCCTGTCGATGTCCCCTCTGCTGGGTCTGCTGGGCTATGTTAAAGATACACCAGTGAAGAAACGTAAACTCCACGCACTTCTTCTATTATTCGCTAAACATCAGGTAGCCGTGTACTGGGGGAGGAGACGCGTACCCTTGGCTGAAGACTGGATAAAAGATGTGACATATGGTCGTTCCCAACTGAGCGTCTTCTGGGAGTTAATGCCGGCCACCTCGAGACCACAAGACATTTGGGAACCATTTATTGAATGGGCCAGGGAACGGGGAGGGGGTGACGAAACTGCCATGCCAAATGTGGTCCCGGGGGAGGAACTGACATAAATCAATATGAAAAGCAGATATGTCTGCCATGAAGGGGGTGTTGGGTGGGGTCTGGGATCGGTTTATATTCTTCTACAATTGTTAACCTCATGTAAGATGTGAAATGTCAAGCTATCCGTCATGTGCCTGGGATGTACAGCTTCATCAGACGCCCGTTATTTATTTGTCATAATGTAAACTATGTGCTACGGACTGATCCTAGTTGGATACAACTGGTATGTTGGTCTGTTGTACTGAATGTACGGTACATTGTTTTTGGATAAAATGTCAATTAAAAAAAAAAGATTAAGAGAGCCACACAAGAGCCGAAGGAGACAGTTCGTGAGTATTAAGAAAGGTTGTTGCAGGTGTTTAAACAACACAGTGGATGTGAATATCCTGAAGAAAAGGATATGCAGATCTTTTTGTCTCAATTTTTTCTACGACTGAAGCCTGAAATTAGTGTTCACATTACGAAAAGTGATGCTGAAGTAGAGATGTTCCCTCTACTGACTATGTCTGAACTGCCAGAAGATCTCAGCGAGATAGTAAAAGCTGAAGTATGGGAATTTACAGGGAAAGACATTGGGTTTATAAAAGTTATAGAACAAGTCCAAATCACATTAAAACCAAATGATGTATTTTCCCCAGAATACCATCCTATCATTTGTCCTAGGAGACCATTGCAGGAATACAGCCAGTTATTAAAGGCATGCTTCAAAAAGGCATAAAAAGAGAGTTAATTGGAAGCCCATGTAATTCACCTATAATGGGTTTGCAGGAGCCTAACTGCAAGTATAGAACTGTCCAAGACCTAAGGCAGATTAATAAAATAGTTGTCCCTTGTTGTCTCGCAGTGCCAAATCCTGCTACTGTATTTTTCCAAATTCCATGTACTGCAGAATGGTTTATAGGTATTGATCTGTACCAGGCTTTCTTTTCAGTGCCCTTCCACGAAGATAGCAGGTACTTATTCTCATTTTTCTTCCAACAGAAGACAATCAGGTGTTGTTGTGTTCCTCAAGGGCATACAGAAAGTCCCTTTATTTTCAATCATATCTTAAAGAAAAATCTTGAGTCTCTGCAGATGCCCTTTGAGTCTACCCTTATGCAATATATTGATGACTTATTGGTAGCCTCAGATACAAGCGATGCCTGGAAATATGACACCTTGCATTATTGAACCACCTAGCAGGCGATGAACACAAAGTGTCTCCGGGTAAACTGCAGCACTGTCAAAAAGAAGTTCAATAATTGGGACACATTATTATGAAATGAGTCAGGAAGGTGTCACCAGAGAGAGTGGAAGCCATCTTGCAGATGAATCCACCACGAACACAAAGATATATCAGGATGTTTCTTGGGATGGTTGGTTACTGTGGACAATGGATACCAAACTTTGCATTGATGGCAAAACCCTACGGAGGCTGACACATCAAAATATGTCTGAGCTGCTCCCTTGTGACAGCAAATGCACCTGAGCTTTCCTAGAGCTGAAAGAGAAATTGTGTTGTGCTCCAGCTCTAGGAATGCCAGATTATACAAAATAATGTACTCTTTTGCAGTGAAAGAGATGGGTTCACACTTTCAGTGTTGACACAGAACCATGGAGTAGCCCCAAGACCGGTGGCTTATTTTTCTATTACACTTGGCCCTATAGTAGTAAGACTCCATGGTCATTTGAAGGCAGTAACCAGGGTGAGTGTTAGTCTGGAAAAGAGTGAGAACAGAGTCATGGCCCCACACTCAGTGGAATTACTGCTAACAAAGACCAAAACTTAATACCTGTCCCACAATAGACTTACCGATATCATCAGAGTTTTCTCACGCCGGATAGTATTACAATCAAATCTACTTTTATGCCTGTAACTGAACAAGATGAAAAATGTGAAGAGTTTGATCATGATTGTCTAGTTGTCACTGAACTATGCACAAAGGCAAGACCTGATATCAAGGATGAACCACTAAATGAGCCCAATCATATCTTGTTTGTTGATGGTTCATGTCTAAGAGGAATTAAAGGCACGCCAAATGCAGCATATGTAGTGTGTTCTATAAATGTTGTGATCACAGCTTCCTGCCTTCAGTCTGTTTTCTCTGCACAAGTTGCTGAGTTAATTGTCCTTACCCAAGCTTGCAGTGTGATTGTGCAAATGAAAGTCACCATCTTCACTGAATTGGCGTAGTTCATGACTTTGGATAATTGTGGTCATAGAGAGGTTTCCTTACTGCCACAAGAACGCCAATCTGGAATGGGTAAAATACCGAGGATTTGCTCGAAGCTTTGCAGTTACTCAGTAAAATTGCTGTTGTAAAATGTCCATGACACCCAAACAGGCACCATAGGCAACAGATACGCTGACTCCGCAGAAAGGTATTTCGCATTGCTAGCATGCCAATTTAATGGAGGTGTTACATATGAATCTGAGAGAGAAAGTATCTTTGCAGTGATGACGGAAATAACTGATACTTGGGAAGAACTAAAAAGAGTATAAGAAAATGGGTCTGTAGCAGAGCAAAATGGGTGGATTAGATTACGCCGAGTAAAGAATGCAAATTACATCTGGATGTCAGCTGATGGAAGACCAGTGTTGCCTGATAGTTTGTTTTTCCAATGACCAGGTATTACCAAAGATACACACAGGGAGAGATGCCATGGTGAGACTCTTTTGACCAAGTTAGTTTAATCCAATTTCCTGAGTGATTGCTGATGAAAATTGCAGTTATGTTACATGACAACAGCCAAACGGAGAAAGAAAGACACACGTTAGAAACACACACATATTGAGATCCAATTGCCCTTTTAACAGACTGCATATGGATTTTATCAAGATGCCTGTGTACAACGGGGTGAGATATATCGTGGTAATCATTTGTGTATTCTTCAGATGAGTAGAAGGCTAGCCAATGAGAAGAATGACGGTCTCACTGTGGCTACGTTGTTTTTACAGAAGATCATACCGAGATTCAGGATGCCGGTCCTTCTGGACCCAAATAAAGAAATACACTTCAACAATGAAGTCATGAACATGCTATGTACTGCCAGGGGCGTAACACAGGTCCCCACAGCCCCCACTGTGCGGGGGGTCCCCCAGCTGCAGGGTGGCCTCTCAGCACAGTACTCAGGCCTGAGAGCTTTGGATTAAATCCGGAGCGGGGGTCCCTCCGTATACCTTGCAGGGGGGCCCCCTCAACTTTCATTACGCCACTGCGTGCTGCACCACAGATTGAACAGACATTACATTTTGGTTACAGACCAGACGCTTCAGGCATAGTTGAGTAAATGAATGGAACGATAAAGTTCAGATTGGCAAACGTTTGTGAATCAACTTCACTGAAATGGCCAGATGCTTTACCATTGGAGCTGATGAGTGTCTGAAGTATTCTAGACAGGAAGACAGGATTATCACCCCTTGAAATTCTGATTTGGAGGGCAATGAGACTACAAGCAGTGCCTGTGATTGCCTCAGTGCACACTGCAGGGGTTGTATGATGTTACAACGCATTCCATTACAACGCATGCCGTTACAACGCATACCTTTACCCTGACTTGCTGCCGGGGGTGCGCTGGAAGTTGGAATAGTATAATTTACTATTCTAACTACAGCGTGTGCAACAGTAGGGAAGGTGTTGGAGTTAACTCCAACACCTTCTACCCCCTGCAACAAGCCTTTTGCATTGTAACAACATTGCGTTGTAATGGCATGCCTTGTAACGCTTCCGTTGTATAGGCTGTTTCCCACCACAGATGATATGATTGTGAACTACTGCAAGACACTCGCTGATGTGGTTTGTTCTGTCTCTCATCAGGTATCAGCTGCTACACGAGACCTTCATCAAGAACAGTGCCACAACCTCAGCCCTGGTGACTGGGTCGTGATCAAGACGCATGCTTGGAAGACTTGTCTTGAACCCAGATAGAAAGGCCCCTACCACATAATACTGACAACAACTCTGCTGTTGAAGGTGCTGAGATTCCGAACTGGATTCATGACTCATGCACGAAGAGAGTGAGTAATCCAGAGGAAGCATCTTTGGTCTATGATCCAGAGAGAAGAGCACTAGTGGTTGCACCACCAGACGAGAGACCACCTACACCTGCAGCACCGGCGCTAACTGAAGTGTAGAAAGGAGGACAAGGAGGAGGAAGGGGTGAAGATCAGCATGTTGAGAGGCAAGTACAAGTGCCAGAAATATCACAAAGTGACATTGAGGTCTCAGAAAATAATAGCAGAGACTGAACTGCAGGCTGAAGAGATCGGTGAAAACGAATAAGGAGAAGAACATATTCTGGTGAAGAAACAAGCTCTGGGACAAGAAAAATCTGTTGTCAAGCAAAGTGGCCAGGAAATCACACAAAAAAGAGAGATTAAAAAGAGAAGCTCATCAATAGTACAAATTCCAGAAACAGTTCCTGAAGAGAGGGTGACAGAGGACGAAAGCGCACTCTATCCAAATCATCAAGTTCTAAGGATGTCTAGAAGAACTCAAGTACCTTGCCTAAGATATTCTGCACCTGAATGGTCTATACAAATCATCAAGTTCTAAGGAGGTCTAGAAGAACTCAAGTACCTTGCCTAAGATATCCTGCACCTGAATGGTCTCATTTCGTAAATGTAGCACTGAATCTGACTGTGATCTGTGCAATGTGAATCCTGAACTGCTATCCTTGAAATGATAGAGAAATTGTTATTTTGAAAACTTGTTGAAAAGCAAAACGAACTTAAAGCAAAAGAAAATCAGTTATGAGCTGTGCTTATTAGATGTTTATTGTTTTAGGTATTTGTTTTACAGAAGACTAACCTAGGTCTGAGAAAAAAATGACAGGAGCATAGGGATAACATTTTAGAACAACACAGAGTAGGGTAAGGATTGTCTGTTAATGAACTGAGCTAACAAGAAGAAAAACTGAGAAAGGATATCTAAGGCAAAAATGAGAAAGCTATTTACAGCTTTAAAGAAGATCGTCTGCCAATACTCTACAGCAAATTAACAAAGTAATGACTTTAGAACAATGTGTTGCATAAGAAATATGTGTAAATATATCATGTGCATGGTCTTCATAATAACAGTAATAATGATCACAATAGTATTAGTAGGCTTTTACCTAACCCCTGATCCAGAGCCCCTAGTACCTATGTCACTAATACACGTACACAAAACTTTAGAGAAAGTACCTTTACTAAAATATTTATGAGTTATAAGAAAGATTACTCTAATAATGTATACTCTAGACAAGTGCAAGAATACACTAATGCTTTAGATGTTAAGGATTGTTATGTTTGTGCACACCGTTCGACTTATTTTGCTGATCAAGTCACATATTATCACATTCCTTTGTCTTACTGAGTCTCTTGTAGTATTCTGCTCTCATTAGTTTGTAGGTGAGGACACTGTGAATATTTATACTCAAATTATGATCTAGTGCCTTTAATAGAGAGCATGAATTTGCACCTGTAAGCAAAATCAATGGATACAGCTTAGTATTACTTTTCACACTTGCCTGTAGCTAGTGTGAAAGCTTATAAAAATAACTCAACATGCTTAATGCGACCTGCAGAGAAAGCTTACTTTCTCTACAGAAAGTACAACAACTTTTTTATGTACAGGGCTACTGGCTCACCTTGCATCATGAATTGATTTAATACTGTTGTCTCGCTCCACACACAACCAAGGGCAAAGATATTTGAAAATATACACGGGGAATAACTAACACAGGATTTAAAATGCACGAAAAGAGTACCAAGTGTGTGACAATCAAAACTATGAGGTTTAGATTTTCATTATCTATGTAGTACTGCTGTGTATGGTTACCACTCAAATAAAGGAACCAGCTGGAGAAATTACACCTCTCCAGCCATTTGTTAGCTATTCAAATGTCTTGACAACTCACACCATGTCTGTGGCCGGTGTCTGTATTTATCAGCACACATTTGGTCATGTAATGGTGAAATTGTTAGTCACTAGTTTGTGAAAATGTGCATTGCATCAGTTTCATCTGGACACTAAAGCACTCCTACCTGAGCCTTTACACACGTTCTATCACTGTTGTCTATAAAGAAAACACTGAAACAAGGGTCCTGTTAGGGTAACAATGAAATATTGTCTGTTGTACTAGTCACTCAGTTTGCGGGTTCTACAAGTTATTTAATTCTGATGCTACCCTTACCTAAAGTCAGTCTCTAGTTAATTGGTCAATTTGATTTTGTAACAGTGAGAAAATGGCTTGCAGACAGTGTGATATTGAATCTCTGACTTAACGCTTGATTAATAACTCAGGAACACCAACGAGAGCAGGGCATTTAAATCATACTTGAGGCAAGTCATTTTGAATGTTTTGTAAATATATTTATAGCAAACATTATCACAACATGACTGCCCATTGGTGCACATGTTTTTAACAAAAAAGATTCAGAGAAGCCCATCTGTATATGCGCACCTCTGGGTGGCCACTTGGATCTTTTATTATTCTTAAGTGTGCCAATAATGCTGACTTGCTTTTTCTAAATGTGCCAGCCCTCTTCAAACATTAAACAATTTTAAAAGGATGCTATTTTAATAATATAGTATGCCAAAGCAAACAATTCCTGGAAAAGCCAGTAGCTCTGTGGTCAGATATTAAACAATGGACCTATTGGCTTTGCCAATGGTTGTTTAAATTTATATAAAGTGGTAAAGTGACTTTGTAGCATTGTATCTGCCTGCAATTTGAGTGATTGGATAGGTTGTAGCTTATTTTTGTCTCCGTTGCAAACAATAAAACAAAAATAAAATGCACGGAACAGGTGGGAGGCTTGTTATTATAAAAAAACATCCGTAGCAAAACAGGCACATCATTGAATGTATTTTAAATTATAATTATAATTTTTGTTTGCAACCATATGTCGGCCATGTTTAGGTGAGGGCATAGTTTCTTTTTTTCCTTTTTATTTTTGTGGCTTATGCTTGCAATATATTTGTTATTCAAATGAACCGTCGCACAATCCTGCCAAGAACGAACCAACTGGTCTCCACTGCTTGTTAATAAATATGTCTCTATGCTGTTCTCTGCCCCTCGCGCAGCTCAGAAGAGCACTTTGGTTACTTCGCTGCCGTACGCCAAACAGTGATACATTTGAGCCTCCCTCTTCAGAGCCGTGAACAAAGCCAGATTATCATTTTACATCAATGACTAGCTTGTGTATTGTCCCAGTAAACTCGAAGTGGCATATTTACAAGCCGCATGCGCCACTTTTAACATGGGAGAAGTGACGCAACAGTGGCGCAAGGGGCTTGTAAATCTGCCCCGAAGTACACGATGCCGATACACGTTTAACTATATGGGGCAAAGATGTTTCTCTGCCTCCAAAATAACCTAAGGAAAAAAGCAATCCAATTGCACCCAAATAAAAAAAAAATGTGATCTCTGTTTAATAACTTTCAGCATCGATCTTCCTAATTTAGATTTCGAATTACGTCACAGATGTCTCTGTTGTGTCTGCTGTAGTACTCCGTTTCCCAAGTTCGAAGTAAAAGCGCGCGCGTGTGCAGGGAGACTCTTCGGTGAACTTGAAACACGACAGACTTGGGTGGCTTCCAGTGCATGAGATAAGTCGCATTGCAACATGAATTGGTCTGTAAGATGTGAAAAGCAGTCACACCACGCAAGGGAGGAACTTTAAAAAAGATATCTTTCCGAAACCCGTGCTTATCTGAGTGGAAAGAGCTCGTCCATTCAGGCTGCATCATTCTTTAAAACGTTTTCTGTAGTTGAGTAGTCTTATAAGTCTGCGTGAAACGTGCTTTTTGAAAAGAATTGCAAAGCGACCAAACGTCTTCCAGATGGACCACTATCAAACTCCTCATGAACCAATCAATACGTATGCTGCCAGATATTAAGCAAAAATAAGACACCGGGCGAGGTGTGCTATACAATTTCTAGGCGTGCTAAAGACATGTAGTGAAGCCAGAAACCAATTTGCGAAATGAAATAAACAACTGGGATGACAGATAAAAATCAAAACTAAGACACAGGGCTAGGTGTGCTAGAGAGTTTCTAGGCGTGCTGAAGATATATACTGAATTCAGAAACAAATTAGTGAAGTGAGATAAGTACAACTGGGATGCATGTACAAATTCTAGCACACACATCTTAGACTTGTGGGGTAATATTACTGCAAAATATGTCTCAAAAAGTGTATTCATTTGACCGCCCGGTCCCACATTTGCTTTCGGAGCAGTGCCCGAAGAGCAACTAGCTGCTTCAAGAAAATCTCAGTCTGGGGTCTATCCATGGTAATTATACTAAGTTCCGAATTGGACTATAGAGTACTAAGGGTCTGGCAGGCCTCAGCTTCCACCCGTTTCCACCCTCCGTTGGTGTGCCGTAAACTGAATAGTTTTTCTACGGCAAGCGGCCTTGCATGCGTCTCAGACATTTGTTAATGGTGCAGAACCCTTATTAAACTCCAAGAACTCAATCAAATGAGATATACCCTTTATCATAGAGCAATTTACATTCAAAAGACCAAGGCCGGGGCCCTGATATCTGAGTAGGGTTGCATGGTTGGATGAACAATGATGAGGTGTTGTGGTCAGGTATAACCCTTGGATTAAGTACCAACTTCGACGAAGATACCAACACATGAATAACAAAGAACATGCCTAGCTGTGACATAGATTCTGAGGAGTGGATAAAACGTAAAATCTGGTTTATTAGGTCACTCAAAGTGGCAAAGATCAACCAGAGCATATGAAGAAATAAGTTGTTGCAGATCCCCCTGACTCGATGCTTGTTTGAAGCCGGTCCAGGGCCAAAGTCTGGGGCTCAAAGTCTCTGCTGGGATGCAATGTCACATTGAAATCACCACACACAATAAAATGTGGAGACCATAAGTGCAATTCAGTCACCAGAAAATCCAGAATCCTTGCATCATCAGCATTCGGCCCATAGACAATTCAGATAGTGAAGCAATTACTATCCTTCTGAATCCTCCCCTGAAGTCAGCGCGCCCCCCACCCCTGTCAACCCTTTGTCGTGCAACCCCCAATTTACTATACCGAGCCAATAATACAAGATCCCTCTGGGACGAGGTAAAACACACTTTGGGCAAAACTCTGTACCCAAGATCTTTTAACAAGGAACTCTCTTCCTGAGATAAATGCGTCTCCTGGAGACAAATAATTTGGGGCTTAAAGATATTCAGCTCCTCTTGTACCAATTTCCGCTTGTGTGATGACAGAACCCCATTAATATTCCATGATAAAATATGCAGTCGCTATCCAGGACATCTCCATCTTCAGCCATTATCAATATAATTCATAATCTACTAGCTACCACTCAGCCCTACAATTTGCTACCAAGACGTATTACGATTAGATTACCAAACACTAAGACACAACCTCATTGTCCCACAAACCCATTTTCTCCAGATTAAATTTTCAACATTTTCACCCCCTATAACATGTTCATAAAGTGGCCAACCATAATTGTGAATATCCACGATCCCCCAACCCCACCCACCCCACACCCTTGGCTCCCATGATGGCAAAACCCCACCACCCCTAAGTTATGCGCTCACAAAAAGAGGGCTAAAATCCCCGCACCTAGGGTTTACCCGTTATTAAGGATCATAACGAAGGTCAGCCCCAGTCTGATCCCCCCCGAAGCACAGTGACGCACCTTAGCACTTATCCACTATACCCCAAAAATTATAAGAAAAAATATATAAGCCCTCATAATGAAAATAGAAGGACTCAGAGATACCATAGGAGCAAGCAAGGGGGTGAAAGAAAAAATAAAAAAGAGAAAGGGGAAGAGGAAGAGGAGAAAGAAAAAGACATAAAGAACAAATGTCTAAACTGTATAACAACATAGCATGCCCACCACCCCTGTAGCCCTTCTAAAGAGAAACCGATAATCAGTGGACTAAAGGCTAAAGCCCCCTCGCTGAGATCTTAGTTGATGTAGTCCAAGTCCAATGACAGCCTTACTACCTACAAGGGAGAGGAACTCAGCATTTAACCCAGATAGCAAATATAGCCGGCAGGACAATCTGAGCTATTCAGCCGCCATTTTGTTGATATTTCCTGGACCTTTGGACCTTCATAGCATTCATAGCAATAGATAGTCTGGCACTCCATTCGAATTTGTAAAGTTTAAGGTTCCATTGGAGAAACAGATGCCCCAAGCTTCTGGAGTGCCGGAACATACTGACGAAGCTGCCAGCGTAACACCACAGTTTGATGGCAGAAATCAGAACGGACAAAAAAATCCACCCTACAGGCTTTGACAGGCAGCTTTGGAGCAGCTTCTCTGTAAATCTCCTGCCACAGGATGATGTTCCCGATATAGATTAGGATGGCCCGGGATAACGAAAAAGCTTATTAGGAGGTCTCAATGGGAAATGATGTGCTCTGTGAATCATACAATTGATGCCCCTGTCTCTCAATGCTGGAAAGGCTTCTCGGAATAGACAAACAACAAAACCCATAGGATCATCGCCTTCCATGCCTTCAGGGATGACTAGAACTCGCAAGTTGTTTCGTTGTGACCTTTTCTCCAAGTCTTCAACGCTCGACAAAAGGGTAGTGAGCTGTTGACCCTGTTGTGCACTTGCTGTTGTATTTTCACCCACCACCGTTTGGAGAGCCGACTGAGACAATTCCGCTGCCCCAAGCCGAGACTGCTAAATATGCATGTTTTTTTATAACCTTTGTAGAATGACTTGGGTTTTTAAGTGGGCGGTTTTCAAAGTAAGCACGTCCTTCCAATAGTCCTCCCTATGTTGCAAGATGAGATGACAAATAGCTCCAAAAGTAGGGGCAGTCTGTGCTGATGTTGCTGATAAAGATCCTGAAATAGCAAGAGAATCACCCCCAAGAGCCAGATCATTAGCTTGAGACTGATTGGAGGTTGTTACACCCACCAACACATGGGGAGAGCTGTTGGTGGGTGTCAATTCAGTCACATCAGGATCCCATTTTAGCTCCTCTGTCCCATCCAAAGTAGGGACAAGATCGATCACCCCTTGCTCAAAGGCTGTTGTGGCAAGATCTTCAAGATGGGTGGTCAACAGCTCCCTAACCCATTCCATTTCCTTGAAGAGAATACCATGGTAGCAGAAAGATCAGGACTCGTGAAAGACCTTGAAGGGTCCAGGCAGTTAGAATCGTCCTAGACTCACAAGATGGTCTTAGCCTCTTCATTGTCATCACTTTCCAATAGAACCGAGAGGGAAAAAATGACCTTCTTGCTGTCAACCCCCACACCAACAGAATCCTAGAAACCAATACAGACAGGCAGATCAGATTGAAAGGGTTGTGTCAGATGCCCTGACTCCTTAATACCGGGTCATGGCTGTGCTGGAGGATCAGGAAGGAGAGCCAGAGCTTCTGGCTCCAGTTGTACTTCATTCATTTTACTCCCGAAGATCTAGGAAATGGGAGTAGACACAAAATAATCCAAGGTACGCTGTGAGTGAAGTAGCACTCCCCCATGCCCCGTCACCATGGGACCCCTCCTGATGGATTACCAACTCTGGGCAGCTTCCCGGGGGGGATCTGGATCTTGACCGGGGAGATCAACACTGTCTCTTACTCCTTCCATACTATGAGGGGTACCAAATGAAATGACTGAAGATTGTACCATTCTTTTACCTTCCTTGGGTACCCTTCTGCTAGCATGCATGCTGTCCCCGTGTTTACCAGGGAGAAGTTGCATTTTTTTCCTGCTTGTGAAAGAGGTGAGTGCTAGTCATGTCCATCCGACCTCCTTCCCTTTGGTTTCCCTTAGGTAGTGTTGGAGCAGAGTTTTCATTAAGAAAATTCAGGGGCTTTTGAAGCTCTAGTATGTCTATGCGTTTAATTAAATATTAATAAATAACAATTAATTATTTGTCTTGTGCAAGTGTGTTTTTTATTAATCAATTCGTTTGTCTTAACATAAGAGAAAGTTACACGAGGGTTAGCATGTGTGTGCTGTTTCTGTTTTCTAAAAAATAACGTGCAAGTTTTCATGTTTAAACGTTGCTGTGTGCTGTTTATTTTGAGCACAAAACGCTGTTCGAATTAATGCTTTTTTATGTCGCAAAAGCTAGATAAATGCATACACATAAGGGTATTAGTGGGGTTAACACTGTTTAATCATTATGCTGTAGTAACGTTTATTTTGTCTCTTTAATTAAAGATGGGCTATTGTGGCCTATGGAGGCCTGTATTAAGATGGCTGAATTTTGAAGCCTGGCCTCGAGTGAATATGTGAAAGACGTGACGAGGGAGACCCCTGCTGGAAATGGTCTTGAAGTTGACTGACCATGGTCCTTCTATAAAACTTTCCATGAGGACGGCAGCAGTTTTTGGGAGTTCTCCAAGAAAAGTGAAAGTGTCCTTGGCAATCTCGAAAGACAAAGGAGCCTTAGAGGAAAACTCTGAACTGTGGCTCGATGGCTGAGGAGAAGCCGGATTTAATGTGATACATGTTTTATTTTCTTGGTTCCTGTTCCGTAGTCTTCGCTATGTGTATTTTTCCTGAGCGGAGGTTCACAAATGTTGCAATGTTGCATCCTTTCCTTCTCGCTCTGCTCAGTGATTTAGTGTATCTTGCAAACTTGATGAGTGTTTCCATTGTAATTCTTACTATAAAAACTGTTAGCTTAGGGAGGGATCTTGCCACCCTTTTGCCACTTGCCATTTTACCTTTGCTGCGTGAAGCTGCGTTGCCGAGGATCGTGCTGAGGACTTTGTCTTGAGAGACTTTACCGAGAGATTTGTCCTGACCCGTTCTGACATTTAGTTAGAATAGGTAACTATGGGAAATGATTTATTCTGATTGATTTTACTTTGACTAATTTTAGATAAAGCAATATAATTTTAAACATGGTGTTGAATTTTCTTTCTTGTCAATTATTGGGTTTATATTTTTGATCATTATTGTATATGTTGTGTAGATTATGTTATTGATTAGGACAGTCACTAAACCAGATCTGATCGACCTGATATTGATGCAGGGTGTTTAGGTGTTTTCTTTCCACAGGTTTATTGCTGGTAGAGTATTTGAGCGTATGTTAGTGAAATGGGCCCTAGCGTATGATGAATGTATGTGCGTGTAACTGTGTGATTACTCTATCCGTGGTAGTGGGCATATTTTAGATACCCTGATCTCTATCAATTTCCTGGTAGCAGAGGATGGTTTTAGATGGTTGTCTTGATCTGATAAGATTGCTTGTACATTAGCTTATTGATTATTGATTTATTTTGTCGATATTGGTATATGTACTAATATTATATGTTGAAGTCGTCATGTTGAGTTATATGTAGTGCTTCTGGAACTTGGAAGCTGTTGTAGCAGTTCCGTAGTAGGGCAGAGGGAAGTATATGCTGCTCTCGGGAAAGACGGGATTGTAAGGAATAACGTGTGACAATTGAAGTTGCGCGTTCACATTGTCTGGGTTCGGAATCAGTGACATCGTCGTATGTTACTATTAGAATATATTTCTGGTATGTAAGGAGTGTGTATCGTAGTGAAGGTTATCTTTGAAACTCTGGTCTTAAGTCCCAGGGATCCGTAAGGATTTCCGTTAAAGCTTATCGCGGGAGGAGTAATAGGTATTCTCTGAGCTTGTTTGAGGAACTGGGCGAAGTTGCATAGTTAATGTATGTTATAATTCTGTAGTGGGACAGATTGTGCGCTGTTTCCCGAGAACAGGATTTCTGTGTGCATGTACTATATTTTTCTTGCATGAATGTGCGTGAATGTATATACATTTATTGATTGTAAGACTCTTTGGATAAGTCCTAGAGGAAACAGTTATGAGATGTATGAAAGTTTGTTGACTCTTGAAAAATAGACTCTCTTTTACTCTTCTGTGGTTAGCGAAGCAGACAATGGAGATGTTTTTATGTTGTAACTAATAGATTTTGTAAAAATCTTGACACGAAGTCTACTGAAAAGATTTTGTAAAGGAGGGGTAGACGAGTGACAGAAGACAGAGACAAACTGCAGCGACTGTTGACGTCAGAAAGTCCGCGCTCTGATTGGATAGTGGATCAGAATAGGGTTCGCGCTAGGATTGGTGCGTTAGTGTGAGTTGCGCAGGGATTGGAAGAGCTGTTTAGTGACGTAAACGCTCCAGGATTGGTGCGTTAGTGTGAGTCGCGCTGCTATTGGTTGAAAAGCTCGTATTGTATATTTATAATACGGAGAGAGTAGAGAGTTTAGTAAGCGCTAAAATGTATTATCAAGAGGAGAAAAAGAAAAAAACGTTCTTTGGGAAAGTTAAAAAGTGGTTTAGCAAGGATAAAGAGGTTAAAACGAGAGAGGGTGAGTTGCTACCTCCAGCGAAAACACCTGCATCCTTCATGGTTGCGAAATATGGATTACATACCTGTATATGGTTGCAGAATTGGGTTAGGTATACTAAAGAAGATGGTGTTCTAGCATTTCCAGAACATGGTTCATTTAATTTGGCTGTGTTGAGAAATTTACGGGAAAAGATGGTACGTCTGGACCCGAAGCCGAGACCTACACAGTTCGAGGCTTTAGTGGAATGGGAAGAGGAAGTTCATGAGCGAGGAAAGCAAAGGTCTGGAGGGTATTACAGGAATATGTTTGGGAGAAAACATGATCGTGAAACACATCATGATCGGATGAAAAGATGGCGAGATGTTAATATGTCAGAGGGATTATATCCTAAGAGAACAATTGAAGAGGGAGCAGTTGGAGTTAATGAGTATGATGATGAGGTCTTAAATGACATGATTTACAAGAGACCACCTCCATATAGACCAGAACCAGATGAGAGTACACCAGTTGTTTCTCCGATAAGAGATACAGTCTGTATTATTGAGAAAGAAAAAGTGACACCTGAATCAAGAAGTAGTAGTTCTTTCAGGGAGAGAGAGAATCGAAGTAGTGAGGAAAATGCCAGAAAATTAGCAAAAACGACAACAGAACTGACTGAGAAAATTAGGGAGTTAACGAAGAATCTGGAAGCTGTTACGGTGCCTGTAACAATAGGTCCAGTTATGCCTGTGTCTGACAAACAGAGAGCAGGTGAGAATGGACTGGTGATTCCATATGTTGGGAATAATTTGACAAATTCAGTTGGTCCTTCAGGAGATTCAGATAAAAGAGCAGAAAGAAGTGACCTGAGACAAACAAGACATGACACATGTAGTGAACTATTGGATACTAGTGAACCTGGTTGTTCAGGGATGCCAATTTTAGAACCGCAGAAAAAAGTGGTTCCAGTGAGAAAAACTGCTGAAATAACAGTTGATGATTTGAATGATTGGATGAAGGTTCTTCAGAAAAAGGATAAGGATTCACAAGTTATTGATGTGGCTAGGTTACGTATAGAATTAGAAGAGCTTGTGACAGGAACAGTTCCAATAGAAATCCTGAAGAGTCATCATGATGGTGAGCTGTTGTTTATGTGCAAAAGTATTACCTGGAGAGCAAGGAATACACATGACAGGCTAAGAGCAATAGCAAATGAACAAGGAGTTGACATTGATAAAGTGAAAGCTTTACAGAGAACTTACAGGATGGATTTTACTGAGAAGGACATTGAAAATTTGAATGTTTCTGGTAGAACAGGACAGATTAAAGAAATGGTGGCATTACTGCGAAGATGGGGTGATGTTGAAAAGTGGAAGGATAGGTGGTATAAGAAAAGAGAGGAATCTGTAGATAGAACAACTTATTCAGCATTTCCAGTAAGAGAAAAGGAGAAAACAGTGGATAATTATCCTATGAGAGAAATACCTGGAGGAGGATATGTACATGTTCCATGGACCAGACAGGATATTTTATCGTTTACGAATGATTTCCCTCGATTGAGAGAAAAGCCCGTCGAGTGGTATAGGCAGGTAGATAGGTTTGTGAAATTGTCAAAAGTGCTGTGGGTTGATCTGAATAGTCTGTTTGATATAATTGTTCCAGCAGACTTGTGGACTGAGTGTAAAATAGTTGTGAGTTGGCCTACTGAGGAATATCCAAGAGATTCAAGAACAGGGGCACCAGATCCAGAAGTAATGAGGAAGTATGATCAGGTGATGGTATACCTGAAGAGTAAAGTTCCTCCAAAAGAGACAGACTGGGTTAAGATAGATCGAACACAACAGGAAGCAAAAGAATCAGTTCATGCTTTTTACGAGAGGCTGATACTGGCATTTAAACAATTCAGTGGAGATGAACACCTGGGTGACAAGGATTTGAGTCACTTTGTATACAGATTTGTATATGGTCTAAGACCTGAAATTGGTGAGAGAATTCGTGAACACACAGTGGATTGGCAGAGTAAAAAAGTAGATGAGATCCTGAGACATGCAAAATACTTCAGTGATGAGATTGAAGCAAAACAAAGAAAGCTGAAAGAGAAAGCAATGTGGGCACAAGTGAAAGTTGCAGAAAGACAGGAAGCACAGTTAGTGGAACAAGCGAATAATCCAGGAAATAATGCAGGAAATAGACCCAGATATGCAGGAAAAGGAAAAGGAAGTCTTGACGAAGCAAAGAAAAAGTTCCCTTGTCACAACTGTGGCCAGCTGGGACATTGGAGATCTGAATGTCCTAATCCACCATTAGTGAGTAATGAGAGTAAACCTTTAAATCAACAGGTGCAGAACCAGAATGAAGGGAATAATCAACAGCAACAACAGAAAGTTGTGAGACAGCAGAGTCAAGAGCCAAAACCGCCCTTGCCGCAGAATAGAGGGGTACAAAAGTATAATCAGGATTCAGGATTCTACAATGATGAGCAGGTAAACAAACCAAGACGTTCTAACAAAGTACAGCAGTACTTGTTAAAGAGTGAAGGGAGTGAGTCTGAGGGTGATTATTGACGGTGCCGAAGAGAGGAAGAAGAGTGCATACTTGGTGCAACTCTAGAAATAGACCAGGCAGGACCATTTGTGGATGGAAAAATAAATGAAGAAAGTGTTACTTTTTTGGTAGACACAGGTGCGACAAGATCAACTGTCAGGTCAACAGATGTTAAAAATCTTCCTCTCTCGGATGAAGCAATCCAAGTAGTTGGTGTAGCAAATACACAAATCAGAACACGTCTTACTGAACCAGTAAGGGTACAGATAGGGACATTTTCAGACATGCACAGATTTATTGTCTGTGACACGAGTCCAGTGAACCTGTTAGGTAGGGACTTATTGTGTAAGATGAACTGCACAATCTTTTGTACACCAGATGGAATAGCTTTTGAGACACCAGATGATGATGTTTTCTACCGAATGACTCTAGAAAATAGAGAAAATGAATTAATTGGTGCATTTGCTGTGTTTAATCCGGAGGATTTGCCTCAAGAGCTGAGAGACACAGTGAAAAGAGCAGTTTGGGATTTTACAGGAGAGGATGTGGGATTGATGAATAATGTAGATTCAGTGAAAATTGCAGTAAAAGAGGGAATTACATATCCTAACATTCCTCAGTACAAAATGACACCAGAAATAATTGAAGGGATAACTCCTATAATTGAGAAAATGATTCAGCAGGGAGTTCTGAGAGAACTGCTGAGTAGTCCGTGTAATTCACCGATAATGGGACTGAAAAAGCCCAATGGTAAATTTAGGATCGTACAGGATCTGAGAAAAGTTAATCAAATTGTGGTGGCATGTTGTCCTATTGTGCCAAATTCATCAGTGATTCTGTATCAAATTCCACATGATGCTGAGTGGTATACAGTGATTGATTTGTGTCATGCATTCTTTTCAATTCCATTGCATCATGACAGCCAGCCGATTTTTGCATTTAGGTTTGGCCAGCGTATTTTAGCATGGTGTCGAATCCCACAGGGGTATACAGAGAGTCCTTCGATATTCAATCAGTTATTGAAGAAATCGTTGGAGAGTTTGATTATGCCTGAAAACTCAGTGTTAGTGCAGTACATTGATGACCTACTGGTGGCATCAAAGACACGTGAAGCCTGTGAAGTGGATACCATAGCTTTACTGAATCATCTGGCAGATGGAGGGTTAAAGGTATCTCCAGCCAAATTGCAATTTTGCAAGAAAGAGGTTCATTATCTTGGACACAATATTGAAAAAGGTCTGAGAAAAGTGACTACTGACAGGATCAGAATAATCAGAGAAATGAAAGCTCCAAAGACCCAGAGAGAAGTGAGAATGTTCCTGGGTATGGTGGGTTATTGTCGTCAGTGGATAATTAATTTTTCTCTGATAGCAAAGCCACTGATTAAGCTGACAAAAAGTGAAATGACAGATCCATTAGATCTGGATGCAGAACAATTGGCAGCATTTGAAGAGCTCAAAAGTAGAATGTGTGAGGCTCCAGCTTTGGGTATGCCTGACTATGAAAAAGAATTCGAGCTGTACTGCAGTGAGAGAAATGGATGTGCACTTTCAGTGTTAATCCAGAAACATGGACAATTGAGAAGGCCTATTGCGTACTTCTCATCAACACTTGACCCTGTAGCTGTGGGTTTACCAGGTTGTCTGAAATCTGTGGCTGCAACATGCAGAAGCCTGGAACAGAGTGAGGGAATTATAATGGGATATCCTGTAAGGGTATTCGTACCTCACAATGTGGCAATTCTTTTGACAAGAAGCAGAACTCAGTACATGTCACATAGTCGGTTGACTAAGTATGAAAAAGTGATACTGGGTGCATCAAATGTGACTCTTGAGAGATGTGTGAATGTGAATCCAGCGACACTCTTGCCGGATATTGAAAATGTGGGTATAAAGATGGAAGATGATCATGATTGTTTGGATGTGCTTGAGTACTGTACGAAACCGAGACCAGACATAAGGGATATTCCCTTACCTGAGAATGACCATGTGTTGTTTGTGGATGGATCATGCTTGAGGAATGATGATGGTGTGCTATGTGCAGCATATGCAGTGTGCAAAGTTTCAGAGGTCATGGAAGCATCACCATTGAAAGGAGTGAAATCTGCGCAAGTTGCTGAATTAATAGCATTGACAAAAGCTTGCGAAATTGGGAAAGATTTGAGGACGACTGTGTTGACTGATAGTCAGTATGGATTTGGAGTGGTGCATGATTTTGGCCAACTTTGGCTACAAAGAGGTTTCTTGACATCGAGTGGGACTCCAATAAAGAATGCTGAAATGATTGGTAAATTGCTTGAGGCGATACAGCTGCCTAAGGAGTTAGCAGTTGTAAAGTGTGCTGCCCATGGTCAGGGGGAGGATTTTATAACGATTGGAAACAGGTACGCCAATGAAGTTGCGCAGTACTGTGCCAAGACAAATCAGTCCATTAACAGGGAAAGAGAAAGGGAAATGTCTTTTCTTTCTGTGATGTTTACTAATGTCCCAGAGACCTGGGATGAAGTGAAACAGTTACAAGATGAGGCAGGAGATGAAGAGAAACAAGATTGGATTAAGGCAGGATGTGCTCCAAGAGAAACAGACCATGTTTGGGTCTACAGAGATGGCAGACCAGTGATGCCTAACTCAATCTTGTCGTCAATGGCAAGGATGTATCATGGCCAGGGACATTTGGGGAGAGACGCGATGGTTAGGTCGTTTAAGCAGACCTGGTACAATGCAAAGTTCAGGACAATTGCAGAGAGCATCTGTCAGAGGTGTTTAGTTTGTCAGCAATTTAACACTGGGAAAAAGACAGTGGTGAGTCTGGGAACGATAGGCAGAGAAGGAGGTCCTTTTACAAGAATGCAGATTGATTTCATTGAAATGCCCCAAGTGAACAGACTGAGGTATGTTCTAGTGGTAGTCTGTTTGTTTTCAAGGTGGGTGGAAGCTTATCCAACTAGAAGAAATGATGGATTACCAGTGGCAAAGTTACTGTTGAGGGAGTTGATTCCTAGGTACGGGTTTCCAGTTACAGTTGAGTCTGATAGAGGTAGACACTTTCAGAATGAGCTCATGGGTTTGATTTGTGAAGCATTGAAAATACAGCAGAAGCTACATTGTGCATACCGACCAGAGGCTTCTGGTGTGGTTGAGCAGATTAATGGCACGATCAAGAATAGGATTGGAAAGATGTGCTTAGCCACTGGCATGAAATGGCCAGATGTTTTGCCTTTAGTTCTGATGACAATGAGATCTACTCCAGATAGAACTACTGGTTTGAGCCCGCATGAAATAATCATGGGACGTGCTATGCGCCATGCATTCGTGCCTGTCAATAAATTGGTGACAATAACTGATGACATGATTTTGGATTACTGTAAAGGCCTGGCTGACGCAGTTCATTCTGTGTTTCACCAGGTTGGAGAAGAAGCTACCACACTTGAGAAGAAGCAAGCCCATGATCTGAGTCCAGGAGACTGGGTGAGGATTAAGGTACACAGAAGAAGAAATTGCTTGATTCCAAGGTGGGGAAGGCCGAGACAAGTTATTCTGACTACGACGACTACAGTAAAGTGTGCTGGAGTGAAGCACTGGGTACATGCAAGTCATACTCTGAGAGTTCCAAACCCGAAAGAAGGGACTGGTAAAGAGTATTTTGAAGAGTCAGATTCCAGTGATGATGAAGATACAGAATCAGTGGGGAAAGAAGTAGGAAGAGCTTCGAATGAACCACTGCGAGTATCAGAAAGGAGATCAAATTCTGTAAGAGAGCCTGAAGTTTCAAACAGCAGTGAAGGAAAAAGAAAAGAAAAAAGAAATCACACAGAGACTACTCTTGAATCAGAAGAGGAGGAGATTGAAGAACCACTTGAGATTATACTTGAAGAAGTAGGGTCAGAAGAAGATAGAGAGGGACAGATTGCGGAAGACCCCCGAGGAGGTGTAGGGAACATTCATGAGGAGCTAGGTGAAGGGACAAGTAGACAGCAAGAAGATTGCGTGTCGGAGACCCGAGGAGGGACAGGAGTAGGGAAGTCTCAAACAGTGGTGAAAAAATCTGTGGAGAAGAGGAAAGCTGCTGGAAAACGGAAACAAGAGGCACTTGAAACAGATGATGAGGATGAACAAACAGAGGGTCGAGTTCTGAGAAAGAGAACTTGGATTGGAGAAAGAAGTAATAAAGAAATAAAGCCGAAGAAGGTGTTAAGAGGAGACCGTTGGCCTAACAACAGAGTTAAGAGGCTAAGATACAGAGTAATAAGAGCAAATTCATCAAAAGCTGAACAAGTGAATGAAGTTTCGAGTCAAACTTCAAAAGCTGAAGGAGAAGAATCAAAGGAGTCAAACGAACCAGTGGAAATAAAAAGAGTAAGAAGACCCAACCAAAAGTACAGATCACCGGAATGGTCTTATGTGGCACTGTCTGAAGGAGGAGAAGAAGAAACAGTGACTCGAGATAATCCGGAAGTGGTCTTGAGAGAAGTGGTTGAGGAAGACACTGGTGAAATTTTGAAAGTACTCTTGACTGACATTGGAGAAGAGTCGAGTACTGAGGATCTTGATGTTTGAGATCTGATACAATTTGTTGTTGAAGAAATTGAAGTGAAGAATGACAAGTATCCAAACTGAGTGAAAGAAGGATTCACTTGGATCAAGTGAACGAAGAGATCATTTGGATAAACTGAAAGCTGAAGAATTACAGAAGAATTGAAGAAGTTCAAACAGTAGTGGACTAGTAGAGGCTAAACTAAAATGGCTAACATAGAGGATAATAGAAATAGATGTGCCTTCTTTAAGAGGTGGTGTAGAATGTGCTGCTGTTGTACTGGATTATTAATGCTTCTATGGGGTGTTTTAATTTTATTAGTTACTTTTAGAGTAGAGTTTGGAATGAATATAGAAAATGTGACAAATGTAGAGAAGAATTCACAAAAAGTAGTTCCAATTAGAAGTAGTAGTTACATACACAAAGATAGGTCAATTAATAATTTTTCTAGTAATGTTTTTTCTAAACTGTTATATGAATATGTGAAGACAATGGAAGTAAGGGATTGCTACGTCTGTATGCAATTACCTGCATCCGTCTCAGAGGGTGTTACTTATCATCATTTACCAGCTACATATGGTATTTCCTGTAGTATTTTAAGTAGTGTTTTTTATTTGTTAGGGAAAATAGATTATAAGATGTCTAACAGAGATAGTATTTTTGGGCACTTGCCAATGAACAAAGAGCTGAATCCAGCTAAAGAAGCTAACACTTTAGGTGAGATTTTTATTGAAGAAAAAGGATTAACATTAGATTACATTTTTAAAAATAATTTAACTTGCAGTTTGAAAGAAGAGGAGAGAGCTTTCCTGGATATGGTAGAAGAAAGGAGAATGAACATGCATGAGAAAGGGGGAAAATATGAAGTGAGTGAGACAATTTGGGACATTGAGATGGGAAAAGAGTTGAGGAATGGGGCTAGTCCAACTTTAGCTCTAGATGCGCCACAGAAGGGTAAACTTTGTATTACCAGAAGGAAATCCCAATATGATACATATTTTGTGGGAACTAGTGAGTGCCATGATACATACTTCATTGCGACAGGTTGGGGTTTCAGAGGTGGAGAAGATACGATTTTTCCAGGAGTGTACTATGTTTGTGGGAACAAGGCTTATTACAAGTTGCCTGACCATTGGTATGGCACATGTTATGTGGGCCTGGTTTTTCCTAAAATTTTTCATACAGATAAAATAAGAGATGTAGAAGATATTAACTTATTAACACGTTTTAAGAGAGAAACTTGGTCTGAAATTGTGGGTGATATTTTTGGGGTTTTGATTCCAGCAGTGGGAATTTCTTTAAATGCTTATGGAATTCGGAAACTGTCCACAGTGGTTGATCGCTTATCGACAAATACCGCAGGAGGGTTTCTTTTGGTGAATACGGAGTTAAGTGCCGTACGTGCCATGTCTATGCAAAATCGACTTGCCCTTGATATTCTATTGGCCAAGGAGGGTGGAGTTTGTGGAATATTGAAAGTTCAACATTGTTGCACTTACATTCCTGACGAAAGTAAAGACCTGAAGGTCTATATCAGAAATATTACTGATTTGCATGAAGAATTAGTACCACTTGAAGCTGGGAGTTTGTGGACTAAAATAGCTAATAAGATGATAGCTGTTAAGGATTTTATTGCAAAAATAGGTAGTACAATTATAGGTAGAATATTGTTTCCTTTGTCTTGTATAATTGTGGCTTTATTAATAATAAGATTGGTGTGTGTGTGTTGTAAAAACAGGGGAGGGAAAAAGAAATTGAATAAGGAAAAGAAAAATAAGAAGTTGAAAAGAGAACCTCAAGAAATTGAACTAGAAGAATTGAGGGAGAGTGTTTATTTAGAGACAAAGAGGGATGATGAAAGAGTGACTGGTGTTTAATGTTGTGTAAGGGGAAAAGACATTTCTGATTTCTCCTAAAATGGGATAAAATTTTCACAAATTTTTTTTTGGGGGTTTATTTGGTGATAAAATCACCAAAGGGGGGATTGCTGGAGCAGAGTTTTCAGTAAGAAAATTCAGGGGCTTTTGAAGCTCTAGTATGTCTAAGCGTTTAATTAAATATTAATAAATAACAATTAATTATTTGTCTTGTGCAAGTGTGTTTTTTATTAATCAATTCGTTTGTCTTAACATAAGAGAAAGTTACACGAGGGTTAGCATGTGTGTGCTGTTTCTGTTTTCTAAAAAATAACGTGCAAGTTTTCATGTTTAAACGTTGCTGTGTGCTGTTTATTTTGAGCACAAAACGCTGTTCGAATTAATGCTTTTTTATGTCGCAAAAGCTAGATAAATGCATACACATAAGGGTATTAGTGGGGTTAACACTGTTTAATCATTATGCTGTAGTAACGTTTATTTTGTCTCTTTAATTAAAGATGGGCTATTGTGGCCTATGGAGGCCTGTATTAAGATGGCTGAATTTTGAAGCCTGGCCTCGAGTGAATATATGAAAGACGTGACGAGGGAGACCCCTGCTGGAAATGGTCTTGAAGTTGACTGACCATGGTCCTTCTATAAAACTTTCCATGAGGACGGCAGCAGTTTTTGGGAGTTCTCCAAGAAAAGTGAAAGTGTCCTTGGCAATCTCGAAAGACAAAGGAGCCTTAGAGGAAAACTCTGAACTGTGGCTCGATGGCTGAGGAGAAGCCGGATTTAATGTGATACATGTTTTATTTTCTTGGTTCCTGTTCCGTAGTCTTCGCTATGTGTATTTTTCCTGAGCGGAGGTTCACAAATGTTGCAATGTTGCATCCTTTCCTTCTCGCTCTGCTCAGTGATTTAGTGTATCTTGCAAACTTGATGAGTGTTTCCATTGTAATTCTTACTATAAAAACTGTTAGCTTAGGGAGGGATCTTGCCACCCTTTTGCCACTTGCCATTTTACCTTTGCTGCGTGAAGCTGCGTTGCCGAGGATCGTGCTGAGGACTTTGTCTTGAGAGACTTTACCGAGAGATTTGTCCTGACCCGTTCTGACATTTAGTTAGAATAGGTAACTATGGGAAATGATTTATTCTGATTGATTTTACTTTGACTAATTTTAGATAAAGCAATATAATTTTAAACATGGTGTTGAATTTTCTTTCTTGTCAATTATTGGGTTTATATTTTTGATCATTATTGTATATGTTGTGTAGATTATGTTATTGATTAGGACAGTCACTAAACCAGATCTGATCGACCTGATATTGATGCAGGGTGTTTAGGTGTTTTCTTTCCACAGGTTTATTGCTGGTAGAGTATTTGAGCGTATGTTAGTGAAATGGGCCCTAGCGTATGATGAATGTATGTGCGTGTAACTGTGTGATTACTCTATCCGTGGTAGTGGGCATATTTTAGATACCCTGATCTCTATCAGTAGCAAGCTTTGCAATAAAAGCAAAATCACCTTGCTAAGCTCTGACAACTCTGGTTTAAGCTGTTTTAACTGTTGCTGCTGGAGAGATTCCCCAGTCAATATTATGACCAAATGCAACAAAGTATCCAGCTGAATAAAGAACTGGGAGCCAAGTTGGATATTGCATTAATTGCTAGGAGGTTTACGGGGAAAATGTAGATTTTCTCCAACCCTGATGGTCAGAAAATCTTGATTTTATTAAAGACACGGAGGCTAGTATTATTGCAATCTTCTTTATTCAGCTAACCATAGCCACTTTAAAGAACTTAGAATGTTGTAAAACAAACAATTCCAATCCAATAAATGGTCAGAACATACATAACTCTTCCTTATTTTTTCCAAAATATTCTTAAAGTAAGATAAACGAAAAAACTTGAAAACAAGGTCACAAAGAGCTGAGATACAGTTCCTCATCAAAATCTAATAGTAGGAAATCCTGCTTGAAAAAAAACTTGTCCTTTATTGTTGAGCTCGACCTACAAATAAGCAAAGAGAGAAAATCAACAGACAGTTTGGTTAGGAAGGGAATAATATTAGCCTCCATGTCTTTAATGTAATCCAGATTTTCTGACCATCAAGGTAGGGGAAAATCTACATTTTGGGGTCGATTCCGATCCGGGTCGGACAGCTCTCCGAGAGCTGTTTGTAGCCTTACCTTGCGACCGACCCGTACCCGGAGCCGGTCCGTCCAGTTCATGAAGTACGATGCGCATAACTGCCAAAAACCCGCCCGACACGTAGGCTGTGATTCAAGCTCCATTCTCCGTCCGAGCCGTAAAGCCTAACGTCGAACCGAGTCGCCCAGAAGCAGTATCCATAGCAGTTTACGCCCTGACAAGTACGATGCGTAATTCCTACGCGCCGGACTGGTCGCCACGTACGGCACGTCACAGCATCTGGAAAAGAAGCATATCAGCTACGATTCGCGCCACAACTCAATCCACGGCTACCAGATGGACTAGCTTGCAACTGGTATGAAACGGAGCAACAAGCAGCATGTACGAGATGAACACATCATGAATCCCATCACGCAGGTCATACCAGTACTCTACATCTATGACCGGATCAGGAACAGGCACGGACAGCACAGACGGTAAGTCAGACACCTACCACACAAACAAACGACATGTACCCGCAAAATGGCACACACACACACAGGGGATCCACATCCTGGCCACTAACAACAGACCACCATAGGGGTTGTATGGCCAGCACCACTACCACCCCCACATGTTGACCATCACTAATGCCACCCACACTCATAGGGGATCTGTTGCCCATCAACCCTGCCACCCCCACCCATAGGGCTTATGTTGCCCATCACCCCTGTCACCCCCACCCATAGGGCTTATGTTGCCCATCACCCCTGCCACCCCCACTCATAGGGCTTATGTTGCACATCACCCCTGCCACCCCCACTCATAGGGGACCTATTGCCCATCACCCCTGCCACCCCCACCCTTAGGGGACCTGTTGCCCATCACCCCTGCCACCCCCACCCATAGGGCTTATATTTGTCAAGAATTCCTGTCATGCGAGGGGAGGAAAACGGTAACCAGCGAAAACGGACTACATCTCCCAGGATGCATAGCGGTTGAGAGGTTATGTAAACAGGAGAGCTGTTACATAACTCAAGGAAAACACGCCCTTATGTAAACAGGAGAGCTGTTACATAACTCAAGGAAAACACGCCCTTAAACAGGAGAGCTGTTACATAACTCAAGGAAAACACGCCCTTATGTAAACAGGAAAGCTGTTACATAACTCAAGGAAAACACGCCCTATAAAGGGAGGAACCGGGAGGTACAACGCTGTCGGATATTGTGTTTACACTGACGTACCTGCTTAGTGAAGAGCAGTGTTCCGGAGTGGTGCTCCAGTAAGGCAAGAACGGAGGTAGGTCGAGTCGTTACTCCCTGGGCCGTGTCTTGCCCCATCGTCACCTGTGAAGGACCCGGAAGCTCTACCGGATAACCATTGAGCTTCGCTTTTTGACTCGGCTGAGTCAAAGCGCAGTGGCGCTTTTGCTGGTTGGAGTCGTAACTCCCAGCCCGACCAGAGATACAGGGACTGCCAGCTGTAACGCACACCAGGAGGTGTTTGCCGCGTTACAGACTCGGAAGTCCACAGGATCGATCGAGCGGCTGCTCTCGGTTCAGTCTTCTTTGCTTGTGATTGGGGTATCGGTGACGCATCACCAGGAGGTGACTCCACGTCCCGGTGCAGTCTGAGGAAGAGGTTGAGCGGCTGCTCCCTTCAGGTAGAGACCCCGGCTGGGTGTTTCCCTGACTCCTCGATTCTCCCCAACACTCTTCGTGCCCCTCGCAGCCTACCGATTGGCATTGTCGGCCATTTCATTTCTGCCCTCTGTTGGCATACGCCGGGATCGGCGTATATGCAGAGGACGGTTAGGACCATCCGTGCTGTGGGCTGGTAACGTACTTAGCCTGGAGGATTCCAGTGACTATAACCTTTGTTTATTCCTTGTATTATTTTTGCCTTCATTAAAATAACTAAACCTTCACAAGTGGTTGCGTTCTCATTATCGTGTCTGTTAAACGATCCTGAGACGTTCAGGGCGTTAAAAAATATCCGACCTTAATAACACTAACTGTCTCCCGGTCGATAACAGACATGGCAACACTTGATGATGTGCTGGCTGCTTTAGCGACCGTGCAAATTGAATTGGCTGCCTCCAGGCAAGAAACAGCCGATGTAAAAGCCAGACTGGATGCTATCCAATTGGACCCGCTCACGCCCAGCACCTCCCTCACGAACCAGACCCCTGCGGTAGTAGTGGAAATGCCGGTAGCCGTCCCCTTGGCAACACCAGAGAGGTACAGTGGGGATCCTAACACAGTGCAGGTATTCCTCACACAAGTGGCGCTACATTTATCGTGCAAACCAAGGGCGTTCCCCACGAGTCAGGCTCGTGTGGCTTTCCTTATATCCTATTTGGCTGGAAACGCGGCACAATGGGCCGTACCTCTGGTGAGCAGGGACGACCCCATCTTATGTGATTGGGGTGCTTTTCGCGAGGAATTCCTGAAAGTCTTCGACAGAAGGGCTGACTCGTACACGGCGGACCGTGAAATGCTTGAGTTGAGACAGGGATCCAACGACCTGGTGCAGTATCTCAACGCGTTCCGAAGGCTGGTTGCGGAAACCAAGTGGCCTGTTGCTAAACAGACGGCGCTCTTCCATCACGGGCTGTGCGAGGAGCTCAAGGACGCCATGGCTCATATTGACCCACAACCCAAGACATGTGAGGGCCTTATCAACCTGGTATTACGGCTGGAACATAGGCTAAGTGAAAGAAAGGGGGATCATGGGAGAAAAGGAAACTCCCTTCCATCCTATGTGACAGTGGGAAGTCCTGAAACTTCCACTGCATCCAAGGGAGAACCCATGGACATCGGCGCAATACGAGCGAGCCTCACAGCCACGGAGAAAGAGTCACGCCGTAAACAAGGATTGTGCCTATATTGTGGCAAAAAAGGCCACTACGTACGTGAATGCCCTGCCAAACCGAAGACGTCACGTTATCGGGCCAACCGGTCGGTAACAGCCGTGGTGGACGTACCGGCGGAAAACTAGAGGACTCCCAGACCAAAGAAGGGGCATCTCGGAGTCACTCATCCATCCCTTCACTTTCCAACTCGGTCACTAAGGGACAACGACACCTGTTTCTCACGGTGCACGTGGGAGTGCATGACCAGTGGATACCCGTTGTGGCCATGGTGGATTCAGGGGCCACTGGCATGTTTATGGACCACAACGAGGCATGCAGGCTAGGGCTAGTGCTTCTTCCCAAAGCTGTACCCGAAGACGTCTATGCTGTAGACGGAAGGCGATTGGTGACGGGGCCCATCGGGCAGCACACGGGGGTCCTTCCGATGAGATGTGGGAGGAACCATTTGGAACAAATCGATTTTAACATCATCCGAGCGCCCCAATATGGCGTCATATTGGGATTGCCGTGGCTACAGAAACACAACCCCTCTGTGGATTGGCCAACACATCGCATCGAACTGACGTCACCGTATTGCATCCTGCATTGTGGAATAAGAACGGAATCCCTTGACGCAGATGAGAGCGGGAGTCAGACGGTGGCTACAGCGGCAGAAAAAGATGTGGCTCTCCCCCAGGCTTATCACAGTTTTGAGGATGTATTTGATGAGGTGAAGGCGGAAGTGCTACCACCACATAGACAGTTTGACTGCCAGATCGACCTGGTGCCAGGGGCCAGCGTTCCCAGCGGCAGGCTGTATGCCCTGACGGAGCCTGAAAACGTGCATCTCCGGGGGTACCTGGATAAACTCCTCAAGCTAGGATTCATCCGCCCGTCCAAGTCTCCGGCCGCCTCGCCACTCTTCTTCATCCCGAAGGCTAATGGGGAGCTGAGAGCCTGTGTGGACTTTAGGGCATTGAATGCGATAACCGTAAAGAATCGGTACCCCTTGCCTCTCATCAGTGTACTTCTGGAACAGGTCAAGAAAGCTCGTATCTACACCAAGTTGGATTTGAAAGGAGCATTCATCTGGTGCCATGACTCTCCATGCGCAGGTCATTTGGGCTTTGAAAAAACGGTGGCTAGCATGGGACGGCATTTCTGGTGGCCAACCATGAGAGTGGATGTCAGGAGGTGGGGACAGGAGTGTCCTACGTGTGCTACCATGAAGGCCGACCATGGCCGAACCCAAGGGCTCTTACATCCACTTCCGACCCCGGATAGACCATGGGATAGCATATCACTGGACTTCGTGGTGGGCCTACCGGTAGACCAGGGGATGACGGCAATACTGGTGGTGGTGGATTACTTGACGAAAATGGGGCACTTCATCCCCTGCAAGAGAGTCCCTACGGCCGGGGAATTGGCGTCACTACTCCTAAAGAATGTGGTACGACTGCATGGATTACCTGGGGTGATCGTGTCGGACCGGGGGTCGCAGTTTACTGCGCAATTCTGGAAGACTTGGTGCACTGCGCTGCATGTTAAGACCGCCCTGTCCACCAGCTACCACCCTCAAACGGACGGCCAAACCGAGCGCCTGAACCAAACGCTCAAACAGTATCTGCGATGTTTTGTGGACCAGGGCAGGGAAGAATGGGTCGACTTGCTATGGGTTGCAGAGATAGCCTATAACAACGCCACTCACTGCTCCACACAGTCATCTCTGTTCTATAGCAACTATGGCCAACATCCCAGGTTCTTGCCATTTCTACATCCGTTCAGAGAGGACAGGATTCCCGCCACAGCGGACAGGGTGGCACACATAAAAGACACGTTGATGCGCTCAAGGGCTGTCCTAATAGAGGCCAAGAGAAGATACAAGGCTGCGGCAGACAGGAAGAGAAGGCCCGGGCCACTGTACCGCACTGGAGACTACGTTTGGATATCCACAAGAAACATGAGGTTTCGAAAGAACAGTGTGTTCCATCCCAAGTACATGGGCCCCTATCGAATTACCAAGTGTATGGGTCCCGTGAACGTGAAGGTGTGCTTGCCCCAGTCATTGCGGATACACCCTGTCTTTCATGTATCATTGCTCAAACCAGCACCCTCCAAGCCGTCTGGGACACCTAGGCCGGTATGCGTGGAGTCGGAGGTGGAGTATGAAGTGTCGGGCATACGGGCGTCCAAATGGCGCAGGGGGAAGCTGTGGTACCTGGTTGCGTGGAAAGGCTATGGCCCGAAGGAGCAGTCATGGGAACCGGCTGAAGGGGTTCATGCTCCGCGCTTGGTCTCCTTGTTCCATCGGCGTTTTCCTGCCAGCGCTGGACCCGTGGGGAGCCGCTGAGAGGGAGGATGTACTGTCAAGAATTCCTGTCATGCGAGGGGAGGAAAACGGTAACCAGCGAAAACGGACTACATCTCCCAGGATGCATAGCGGTTGAGAGGTTATGTAAACAGGAGAGCTGTTACATAACTCAAGGAAAACACGCCCTTATGTAAACAGGAGAGCTGTTACATAACTCAAGGAAAACACGCCCTTAAACAGGAGAGCTGTTACATAACTCAAGGAAAACACGCCCTTATGTAAACAGGAGAGCTGTTACATAACTCAAGGAAAACACGCCCTATAAAGGGAGGAACCGGGAGGTACAACGCTGTCGGATATTGTGTTTACACCGACGTACCTGCTTAGTGAAGAGCAGTGTTCCGGAGTGGTGCTCCAGTAAGGCAAGAACGGAGGTAGGTTGAGTCGTTACTCCCTGGGCCGTGTCTTGCCCCATCGTCACCTGTGAAGGACCCGGAAGCTCTACCGGATAACCATTGAGCTTCGCTTTTTGACTCGGCTGAGTCAAAGCGCAGTGGCGCTTTTGCTGGTTGGAGTCGTAACTCCCAGCCCGACCAGAGATACAGGGACTGTCAGCTGTAACGCACACCAGGAGGTGTTTGCCGCGTTACAGACTCGGAAGTCCACAGGATCGATCGAGCGGCTGCTCTCGGTTCAGTCTTCTTTGCTTGTGATTGGGGTATCGGTGACGCATCACCAGGAGGTGACTCCGCGTCCCGGTGCAGTCTGAGGAAGAGGTTGAGCGGCTGCTCCCTTCAGGTAGAGACCCCGGCTGGGTGTTTCCCTGACTCCTCGATTCTCCCCAACACTCTTCGTGCCCCTCGCAGCCTACCGATTGGCATTGTCGGCCATTTCATTTCTGCCCTCTGTTGGCATACGCCGGGATCGGCATATATGCAGAGGACGGTTAGGACCATCCGTGCTGTGGGCTGGTAACGTACTTAGCCTGGAGGATTCCAGTGACTATAACCTTTGTTTATTCCTTGTATTATTTTTGCCTTCATTAAAATAACTAAACCTTCACAAGTGGTTGCGTTCTCATTATCGTGTCTGTTAAACGATCCTGAGACGTTCAGGGCGTTACAATATTGCCCATCATCCCTGCCACCCCCACTCATTGGGGACCTGTTGACCATCACTAATGCCACCCCCACTCATAGGGGACCTGTTGCCCTTCACCCCTGCAACCCCCACCCATAGGGGACCTGTTGCCCATCACCCCTGCCACCCCCACCCGTAGGGGACCTGTTGACCATCACTAATGCCACCCCCACTCATAGGGGACCAGTTGCCCATCACCCCTGCCACCCCCATTCATAGGGCTTATGTTGCACATCACCCCTGCCACCCCCGCTCATAAGGGACCTGTTGCCCATCACCCCTGCCACCCCCACTCACAGGGCTTATGTTGCACATCACCCCTGCTACCCCCACTCATAGGGGACCTGTTGCCCATCACCCCTGCCACCCCCACCCATAGGGGACCTGTTGCCCATCACCCCTGCCACCCCCACCCATAGCGGACCTGTTGCCCATCACCCCTCCACCCCCACCCATAGGGCTTATGTTGCCCATCACTCCTGCCACCCTCACCCATAGGGCTTATGTTGCCCATCACCCCTGCCACCCCCACTCATAGGGGACCAGTTGACCATCACTAATGCCACCCCCACTCATAGGGGACCTGTTGCCTATCATCCCTCCACCCCCACCCATAGGGGACCTGTTGACCATCACTAATGCCACCCCCACTCATAGGGGACCCATTGCCCATCACCCCTAGAATCCCCACTCATAGTGCTTATGTTGCACATCACCCCTGCCAACCCCCTCATAGGGGACCTGTTGCCCATCACCCCTGCCACCCCCACCCATAGGGGACCTGTTGCCCGTCACCCCTGCCACCCCCACTCATAGGGGACCCATTGCCCATCACCCCTAGAATCCCCACTCATAGTGCTTATGTTGCACATCACCCCTGCCACCCCCACTCATAGGGGACCTGTTGCCCATCACCCCTGTCACCCCCACCCATAGGGGACCTGTTGCCCATCACCCCTGCCACCCCCACCCATAGGGGACCTGTTGACCATCACCCCTGCTACCCCCACTCATAGGGGACCTGTTGACCATCACTAATGCCACCCCCACTCATCGGGGACCTGTTGCCCATCACCCCTGCCACCCCCACTCATAGGGCTTATGTTGCACATCACCCCTGCCACCCCCACTCATAGGGGACCTGTTGCCCATCACCCCTGCCACCCCCACCCATAGGATAGGTGATGCGCCACACATCCATCATACTCCAACATCAGGTATGTCAGCAAAATACATCCTCCAAACATCATGACAACAGTGTGTAGTCTGTGACAAATGCCCACAACAGTGATTATGACTTCGAACATACAATGTAACTAACAGCACATGTGTGACCAACAAATGAGTGTGGCCTACACAAGGCAAGCATCACTATAGCTCTGTGTCAATGTAAAAATAACACACCCTCACTGTGTAGAACAAAAGTTAAGTGTGGGGTTCCAAACTGCAGCAAATGTCGAGCATTGTGGTGATGGGGTCTAAACCCCCCCTCATCACAGTGACCAAAAGGTAAGTGTCATCATGGTCAAAGCTGCAAATGCCAAACAGCATGTATGATTCCTGGTCCCAACACATGAAACACTTTTGGGGCAAACTAGTGGTTGTGTCCCATACCCACAGAGATGTGGTGAGGCTAACAGTGCTGTGAAAACAAAACATACTCTCGGCCATGTGCAGACAAGCACCACACATGGGGCTGCCAATGCATACAGTGTACAATGACACAAGAGCAGAAGTGACCATCACAAAGCATACACACATCTCGAAAATAGACACACTAATCAAAACAACCTGTGTAGACTGTAGGTGTCAGGTCACAAACTCACATTCCATGCCAGAAATGGCTCCTAACAACCAGGATGAATGTGCAGAATGATGTGAAATGACTCACAGGGACAGCAGGGAAAATCACAGAAACAGCATCTAGACAATGGCCCACAACAGCAGTACCAATGCACTGATGCAGATGCACAAACACAAACAGGCAGCCTCACGTTGCACATCTGACACAACGTGTGTGTGTGTGTGTGTGTGTGTGTGTGTGTCTCAGTATCCCCAGGCAACTACACAGCACATGAGGGGGGCTGAACCACAGTGGCACAGATGTGGACACAGTGCCATACAAAAGTAAACCATCATTGGGACACCCTTAGTGGGCAATCAGGCATTGTGAGATGAGAGGGAGCACAACAGACACATGTGACACAAGCTGGAATGAACACAAACTAACACAGCAAGAGACTGACACACAACAGCACTGCCCCCAGGGACCAGACATTGGGGTGACACAAGCATGCATGAAACCCCCACTGTGATGAAAAAGGTAGATATCTTACAAACTGTGAAAACCAGACATGTGTCCTGTGCCACAAACATACATCACATCTACACAAACACAAATCACTCAGCATGGCCCGTCATCCATGGGCAAACGGGAACTAGGGGCCCATCTATGCAAACATTTACATCAGTCCACCCTCAACACCACACAACCTGAACGGCAACAATGTGCATCTGTGAAGCCCACATGGACAGGTGACATTGCACATGCACCCATGACAAATACAGGAATGTTGGGAGGAACTAAAGTGCACAGAATCATCACACAAGGACAGTTCACAACCCTGGTGAATGACAGACATACTGCACAATATGTGGTACCTGGTCATGATGTCAAAGCTCACGTAACCTTCAGAATACCTCCCACAGTCCCAGGACAATGCAGAAGCCAAGGAGAAACAAAAGGCACACATGCCGAAACCTGCAAGTATTGCAGCCCTGAACCGGACAAGTGGGAGCAGTCACACACACATACACATGTGTCAATCACTGAAAGGTATCACCTAGGGACAACTACATAATATTGCGAACTAACAAGTGCCTTGGGGACTCCTGACTGTGTCCCATCTGCGTCTGACAACATCACCACAACTCAGAACTGAAAAATCCCAATGATGAAACACCAATTAACAGTAGTGTGTCATGCACCCACACATCTGGTAGCCCATGGCAAAGTTGTGGGATGAACACAGTACCACTCAGCAAGCATAAACAACAGGAACATATCAAGGGAACACTGCCTGTGTATGAAAAGGGATGTGGACACACACACACATGCTCACACAACCCACACCATGGGCCCAGGCTATGTCACGGAACAACACATCCGTGACATAGCCTGAGGGGACCCAACTCCTGTGGAAGCCCAGCTGTGCCAAACATAGTCACAGCACATCTCACTTGGTCAGTCAGCCATCAGTTACCACCCAATGAAGGCTCTGGTCACAACAGCCTGGTTACGTGAGTCTCCCCTAAGTTATCTGCACATACTCAACACATATGTACAGCAAGTTGCACAGAGGACCCAGTTGCTCCTATACCAATGATGCCCACTCCTGTAGGTCCAGTGGAGATGCGCTCAAAGTCAGGGAAATAGACAAATTGGACAATGGGAAGCAAATCATATGTGTATGGGTGCAAGCCACAGATGTGACCATGCAAATGAAATGTTCACAGAGATGTCAACAAATTGTTGATCATGACACACCCAGTTAGCTGCAAAGGATGACATGGATACCGACCAGAATAGGATACATATCTCATGGACCACATGGAGTACCTCACATCAACACCTCAGTATTCAACATTGGAAACCAAGTATTACAGGTGCAAGGGCATGCTAAACATCATCAACCTAATGTTCAGCTAAATCAAGTTCACAAGGATAAAGAAAAAAGCTTTATTCAGCATATGAAAATTTAAACATCCGTTTAAACAAAAGGCCAATGGCCAGTCCATTATCAAATGACAAGGAGTGAACTTGAGTGACAACTGTCACACATTGCTTGCCTGCACTGGTAAGGACAGGGGACATCCCCTCGGAGGGGCATTCATGGGGGCAGGCCAGGCACCGCAGGAACAGGATCAGGGTGCAGCAGCAGGAGGCAGTGAAGGGGTGGTGGATGCAGGAGAGTCACTTGCAACTGCAGTGGAGCTGACTGAAGTGGTGGGTGCAGTCACAACTGTGGGGCACAAGTCAGATGGAGTGGGTGTCAGCACAACTTCAGTGGGCAGGTCAGAGTGGAGTGGGTCCCCACTGCAGTGCCTAAATCCATGTGAGCGGAATGGGGTGCAGGTGAGGTCGGCAGGACAGAGGGGGGGGACACGGTCCCCACATCAGTGGCACTAACCATCTGACCGGGTGTGGAGGAGCAAGTGGTAGGGGGGCAGGGCCTCAGCATTTTGGGGTTGGTGTATCTGTGGGTGGGGGAACCCGGGGCAGGGTGTGGCGGGGGAACGTCTGGAGTGGTGGCCTGGGAAATGGAGGACGGAGACTTTGCCTTGGAGCTGCGTGGCGGCAGTGGGGTCTTGCTCTTCCGGCTCCGGGGGGACTTGCGGGTGGGGGCCTCAGTCTGACTGTGCCTGGGGGATGGTGTCTGGGTGTGAGGGGTACTCCCCTCTGTGTGTGGGGTCTTCCTCTTCCCCTTGTAATCTGGATCAGCTGGGTCGGTGGGGAAGAGGCCAAGGTCACAGAGGAAGAGCTTCTGTGGAGATGGGTTTGCAGGAGAGGCAAGGGAAGGGGGCTGGGAGGGAGAGATTCCAGAGGACTGTGGAGTGATTGTGGATGGCTGTGTGTGTGTCTGCAAACCAGCCCCTGTAAGTGTGGTATCAGTCCCCTGCACTTGCTTGTGTGCACGTCTAGCCCTTGGTTTGGGTGTTTGTGTGCTGCCCGTGTCTGTGGTTTGTGAGAATGTGCAGGTGTGTGTGTGCTTGGGACAGGTAGGCTGCTAGGAATCGTGGGTGGTGCAGGGGTAGGAGGGGTGCGGGACTGTTGGAGGAGGGACACTGCTGCCATCAGGGAGGAGGCCACAGACTGATTGGTCCTCTGTAGGGCAGACATGCCCGATGAAATGCCCTCCATGAACGACACCAGTTGCGTCAACAGACGTGTGTGTGCATGGAGGACACTCAGCATCAATGTCTGCCCTACATGGATCTGTCTAAGTAAGTCCACAGACTCCTCACTCAGGGCAGCAGGGGACACAGGTGCAGGGGTGCGGTGCCTGGCACAAAGGAGACATGTTCCCGAACACAGGAGCTTCCACGGACCTCTGGGATGGGAGCCGATGGGAGGGTGGTGATGGTGGTGGTGGGGGCGGTGGCGGGGACAGCCTCACTAGCTGGGGTTTGGTGGCTGCTGACACCCGCCTCCACAAGGGAGTCATCCTCAGCGCTGCTGTGGCCCTCAGCTGGGGTGGATGGTGCTGACGACTCCTCGGAGTGGCTCCACTCACCCTCCGTGCCACTGGGTCCCCCCGACTCCTCTCATTCTGTCCCTGTCAGGCTCTGTGGCTCCTCCTGGTCCGTGGAGCTGTCCCCTCCTATGGTCGTGCAGGTATCTGGATAGGAATAGGAAGAAAGAGAACAACATCAGTCACCTGCACTGACTGCACACACCACAGTGAGTCCATCACATCACAGGGCAAGCCCTGGCATCATCAGCTGAACACTGCTCAAAGTGCCAACACTGTTTAGAATAAGCCAATTGTCATTTTCAACATAAACCATGGCACACATATCCACCCTTGACTTGCACCCATATGTCTGTTGTATGTTGTATGCTAATACCCCAATGTCCCGACATGCACCACCCACACATCAGTTGGACATGCAAGTGAACCTGAAGGAGTATGTCACTATACACACAGCACATCTCTTGCCACTGACTCAGTACAGGTGTCCGGATGAAGTGATGGGCAGAGACTCATTTCACATGCTTGTGATGCATGCCAGCAACACACACTATGATGTTCTCATGTCCTGATAGTCAATGCCACAATGGGTTGCATGGTGCACACCTGAACACAATGCAGGATCATTCATAGCAAGTTAAATGCCATGGCACTGGCATGCCTGGAAAGTCAGTCAACACTGTCTCCTGTCACAGGGGCAGGGCATCCAGACAACAACAGTATGCACTGTGTCACAATCATAGCTCAGGGGTAAAGCTAACTCTGCAGATGACAAGTGCACTTGCCCATCCCCTGCAAACAACATATCCAGGACCCAGAAGACCCCACATCATGCAAATCAGACATATGAGTCTGTGCAAGCACAACTCCCTGCACATTAGCACATCACAGTCTGCCGTGCATGTAACCCAGCTGCCTGAAGTACACAGTTGCATAGACCATTGTGCGCTGTCAGATGATCACACACCTATATGTCACACAGGTCTTGTCTCTCACAGTCACATCTCAGATGTCCTGCTGACCCTCAAAATCATGGACACCCCAGTTGTACGTAACAGGAAGCCACACCATAATGACACAAAGGCAGACACTTGAAGGCACATGTCACTAAGCACAACCTGTAAGTTGATACACAGGAGTGGGATTACAAAGTGTTTCTAAATGCCCTTGAGGAGACATGACTGCCCAGGTCTACGTGAATCGGTATTTGGCCCTGGACAGTAGACATACTTTATATACATACTCCTGAGGCCCACACATTGGAGTCCCCTAATGCATGGCTTTGTTTGAAATACCCCAGCCACATGTGGCAAGTCAGACCAGCAATTCGAACACATATCAAGGGCACACACAGATCACATGTCAGATCCCAGGCATTGGGTAAACAATTGAACCACCCATGAAACACACAACAGAGTCACGGGAACAGATGCTGTCCGGAATCTGAAGCATAGCTGGCTGCAGGGACACAGTGCCCTAGTGACACAAGCAACAGTCTGTATGGGCCACACCTGAGGGTGCATCACACAATTGAGGGACCTGCGTATTGGATTACAAGACCTACGTAATGTGGAAGTGTGACCAGGCCAAAAGACTGCAATTAGCATGTCACACATAGTACACAGATTAGGCATGGACTTACCCCCTCCTTGCTGCTGTCTGGCCTTCAGCTGCCTATCCAGGTCCGGGAAGACCACTGCCAGGATCCGGAGCATGTGGGGGGTCAGGGTCTAGTGTCCGCCCCTCCTGCGTGGAGGTGACAGCTTCAGCTGGACTCTAGCGATCCTCCAGGTCCTGCCCCGAAGGTCATGCCACCTCTTCTGGCAGTTGTGGATCCGGCGCTTGTAGACCCCCACCGAACGAACTGCCCGGGCGATGGTCAGCCATATCGCCTGCTTCTGGTGGGCATCAACCTGTGAGGATGACAAAGTTAAAATTCCATTAACACACATGCCCCATGTTTGTGCTGCACACATTTGGATATACATGTCATCATCACAAAGGGAAATGAGTTACACAGGCAGTTCAACCATGGGAAAGGACAAATAACCTGCATGTCTGACATGTTAACAATGCCTGGGAAATTTGAGCTTGCACAAATGCACTTTAGCAGCAGAACACCTGTTCATTACATGTACCTACACACTTTGGGGGATGAAAGTAGTCAGTGAGATTGCTTGCCACTGGTGTACACACTGCTAGTACTGCTAGTCAGACAACATGCACAATTAGGAAGGCAGAGGACTGCACACTCACCTGCTCCCCTGGTTTCCCATACAGCTTACTGTACTGTGGAAGGAGCCCATCCAGCAGGGCCTGGTTCTTCCCCTCAGTGAAGGCTGGGGCCCTCTCCAGAGTACGTGCCAGAGCAGGAGCCAGAGGATTCAGAGACAGCAGCAGTGGTAGCAGGGATGTGGTCCAGGAGCATGTAGTGCAGGCAAGTGAGCTCCCTGGGGGCCAGCCAGCCTTATATCTGTGCTGCAGAGGCAGAATCTGTGCCATGTGACCCAAGTGATAGGTCCAACACAGTTGCATTCTATGAATCTGGCCAAACCATGGAAATGTAAGACTCGTACACGCCTTCCACATCGTTCAAATCTTCACCTTCATGAAACACTAGGAATTGCATCATTGTTGTAGGCATCCAACTGAATTTCCAGCGCACAACTCGTACAAGTTTTGAATCCGCATCCATCTCCATGACAGTCCAGAGCCAATGGGTGCGCCCGGCTCGGTCAACTGACTGTACATCGCGTATTTTTGAAAATACACATGCACCCGTCTCCATACGATTCAATGGCCAAGGCGTACGCCTGTCTCAGACCATGCCTGCCCGACGCGCATGCATGATAGACACCCGCATCGGGCCTCATTGCAGTCAATGGCAAAGCGTACGCACGGCTCGGTCATGAACCATGCAATGCGTACGCATTGTCACCCGCGTCGGACCTCATTGCAGTCAATGGCAAAGCGTACGTACGGCTCGGTCATGAACCGTGCAATGCATACGCATTGTCACCAGCGTTGGGCCTCATTGCAGTCAATGGCAGAGTGTACGCACGGCTCGGTCATGAACCGTGCAATGCGTATGCATTGTCACCCACGTCGGACCTCATTGCAGTCAATGGCAAAGCGTACGCACGGCTCGGTCATGAACCGTGCAATGCGTACGCATTGTCACCCGCGTCTGGCCTCATTGCAGTCAATGGCAAAGCGTACGCACGGCTCGGTCATGAACCGTGCAATGCGCACAAATTGTCACCCGCATCGGACCTCATTGCAGTCAATGGCAAAGCGTACGCAGGGCTCGGTCATGAACCGTGCAATGCGTACGCATTGTCACCCGCGTCGGACCTCATTGGTGTGATTATTTGACGGATTTAACACACAATTACTTGCCAGGGACACCTGTGCACACCTACTACACTATAGCATTGGCCACACAGTGTCCCATGGCATGTAAGGCTGCATTCCCTCTGTGTTGGGGGGGCAACATTTGGTTTGTTGGGTGACACTTTTGTTCAGCCACTCCCAGGCTGTGCACGTGTACATGGGGGCAGAATCCTTTGTGTGTTGTGCATATTACCACTGTGATGTGCAAATGTACATTAATGGGCATGAGTCACGGACACAGTTGCAGGTTGGATATGTTTAGGACATGTCACATACACCCAGAGTCCTGGGGGTGATGGCATGTACGTCACAGTGAGACCTGTAGCCACAATTCAGATGTGCACCCACATTCTGAGTGCATGTTGTGTCTCAGATGTGTCTGATCAAATATGCCCAATGGGAGACAGTCTCCACATCCATGTGGTATATGCAGCAACCTTGATGGTGTGTGTGTATCTAAGAGACATACATGTAGGGCCTGCAGGGACAACAGTGGCCACTACCTGTGGGACTCACGTTTGCCTTGTGGTGTGTACGTGATACGCCATGTCCATGCCAGTGTCGATGTGGCAATACAGGGAGCCTGGGTATCTTCATGGCAAAGATCTGTAATGCCTGGGAGACATCAGGCTTCACTTTTCACTGTGGTGTGTTTGTAACGTCACAGCAGTACATAGGTCGGGTGAAACAGCCAGATGATTGGCCATTGCACTACATGGGACTTATGTGGACATGTGGAATTGAGATGTGAGGTGATGGTCATGTAGGTGACATATGTGTCCATGCCCAACAGCACACACCTAAGTACATTGTGTAATGTCATGATGTATCATGTGAAATTGAGCCTGGTCATGGCCACATGGGTGGATGAACCGACAATCTTCCTTTGTTCATCTCTGTTCTGCAGGGCACCAGCTGTCCATTGACTGCTCCCAGACCTTGCAACCATGCAGGAACGCAACTGCATCAGATGGTACCGCTTCACCAGGCCACTGATTGAGGAGTTGGCAGAGCAGTTGGTGCCACATCTGCTACCTGGCCGGACATACCCTACAGCACTGACCCGAGAGTTGAAGGTGATGGCAGCCCTGCACTTCTTTGCTACTGGTACCTTCCAGTACACTGTGGCTACAGCAGGTGGGATGTCGCAAACTATGTTTAGTCATATGCTACGCGATGTCTTGGAGGGGATGTTGCATTTCCTTGACCTGTGCATCAAGTTCCCTAGCGCAGCTGAACTCCCTGAAATAAAGGATGCCTTTTAAACACTGGGGAGGATGCCGAACGTCATCGGATCTATTGATGGGACTCATGTGGCACTGATACCACCACAGGCACATGAGCAGGCATACCGTAACAGGAACCATTTCCACTCGATCAATGCTCTGGTGGTATGTCTTGCAGACATGTGTATCACACATGTGTGTGCACGGTTCCCTGGTTCTGCGCACAATGCCGACATAATGAGGAGTAGTCGCATTGCAACGCTGATGTCACAGATGCCAGCTCAGCGTGCCTGGCTTGTCGTGTGTACTGACTGTTTATCATTGTGTGTGTTTGTCAATGTTGTAATCCGCACTCCTACAAAACTCAGCTACTTGTTCATTTTTTTGTGTGTAGGTGACTCCGGATACCCCAACATGCCGTGGTTGCTGACACCCCTCAGGAACCCTGTGACACCAGCCGAGCTGCACTACAATGAGGCACATGGTCGGAGCAGGAGGGTGATTGAGCGGACATTCGGCCCCCTGAAAAGCCGCTTTCGCTGCCTGGACAAGACCGGAGGAACCCTCCCATATGAGCCTGCAAAGGTGTGCAAAATAATCCTTGTATGCTGCATGCTAAACAACATGGCAGTGCGGAAGAAGGTGCCTCTCTTCCAGGATGACGATCACCAACCTCCGCCACCTGTGGAGGATGCCGGCCTGGGCCACAATGCCAGTGATGATGAGGATGCGGGTGACGTCCGCTCACAACTCATCAACAACTTCTTCACCTGAATGTGAGTTTCCAGGGTTCTTATGTCAATGTATGGAGTTAACCTGAAATGTATTGTGGCTGCTCTGTTGCTGTATGAGTGTGTCTGTGCGCCACGTGACTGGATGCGTGCAGTGATGTGTCCATTCAGGTGGTGTGTACTCCCCAATAGGGTAGTACTGCTAACTTGTTTTTGTGTAGGTTTCTTGTGACATGTTTTGCGCATGTGTATTGCATTTCTCTCCTGTTCTGCTGTGCTTTTGACTGTGTCTTGTGTCTGTCCTTCACAGGGTAATTTGCCTGTTGTTTGGTCAACACTGACCCCCAACACCCAGAATCCGACACCAGTGTGGGAGTAGTCAATTGACATCAAGTGATGTGCCACACACCCCTGGACTACAATTCTCAGACACTCTGTGACTGTGTGTCCACCGTAATGTACAATTGCCTTGCAACTGTTTTTGAATAAACATGTTGCTGATGTGTAATGAACCTGTGCTATGCTTTGTTAGGTGCATTGTCTGTCTTCCCACATCTGAGTGACATTTTCTTACCTCACCTGTGGACTTGTTACCACTGACTGGTCTTGGTGTTGTGTCTGTGCATGCCAATGTGTTTCAGGTCAACATCATTGTGTGGGATGAGTAATATGGCCATGGTGAGTATGTGTTGTGTTGCCATAGTGGTGTGTCTCCCTCACATGTGTCACCTCACCATGACTCACCTAACATTGGTCACATTGTTGCAGTATTTGGCATGCACTGTGTTGTATAGCAGATCGACATCTCCCTGAACATGACAAGTTGGAATCACAACAGAGGCAAGTATGGTGTACTGGTGAGTTTATTTTCGAACATGTGTGAGGAAAGTGCACAGGATGGTGGGTGCTGCACATAGGTTTTGGAATCCAAAGTTCACATTAGAGTTGGAAGTGCTGGTAGATGAAATGGCCAGAGTAAAGTCCACAGTCATCTGCTACATTGGACCAACATGTTGTGTGTGATTGAACAAGGTGAATGGGTTGCGCACAAAGAACATTGTCCAGAACAGGTTTAGAGGCCCTGGGGGATGTGCTGGGACATCTGCCTCTCACATGTCCTACTTCGGACGACCCCTCTTCTTCTTCGGGGGGATCCTCAGGTGCAGGCCTCTGTGGTGCAGGGGACTCTCCGCCAGAGTCCTCCTCCCTCCCTGTGGCGCTGACAAATGGTGTTGCAACAGATGTTTTGGCCACACAGGGAGGTGTGGACAGGTATGTGTTGATCTGGCGGAGGCATTGGAGTATGTCCCGATGCACCGCAGTAAGGGCATCCCACTTTGCCTCCATGCGGGCATGGTGGGCAGCCTGCTCCTGTTGCATATCCTTGAGGATCCCCACTACCTGGCCAAATCCTCCGGTGCTATCCTGGTACGCATCTATGATGCGTGCCAGTTGAGGGTCATTATGCAGTCCAGACCCCTCTACAAGGCGCGCCCTCTGCCTCCCACCCCTCCCAGCACCCCTATCCACACAGGCAGGACCAGCAGCGGGACGCACAGGTGACACTGGGACCCCTTGGGTGGTGTTGCTGGTGGTGTTTGCTGTAGCTTCCGGTGGGTCCTGTGTTCCTGTGCTGTGGGTGTTCAGTGGCCTTGGTCTGTCCGTGTTGGAAGGGGTGCCCTGTCGGTTTCCAGATGCTAGAGGAATGGTACAGGGGGTGTGGATGTTGATGCTGCTGGTGCTGCATGATGACTCACACCGGAGGGGCCAGGTTGGTCGTCGTCATCCGAAGAGGACAGAGACAGAGTCAAACCAGAGAGCTCAGTGTCCACCAGAGTCTGGGAATCCTCTTCATTTGGTGCTGGTTCCCCAGCACCACCTGTGTTTGGAAGAGACACACAATGTAAGTTATGTTTCTACAGGCACCAATGGTTCACAAACATGACATTTTCTACTGTACGAACAGATGCCTGCCTGTACACTGCTTTTTTCCAGCTTGTCATGGACAGAGTTTGATATTGTTGTTGCCCATTTCCCAGCACAGCCTTGTGCTTCCCACAACAGAGCCCATTGTCAGACATCTTGTCAGTCCCTTCCCACTCCCTGTGATGCGAGCACGGTTCAGTGTATGCTTGCTGGGCCACGTGGGTGGGTGTGGATTGTCTGTGACTGCAACTCCCATCATGCTCTTGGCTACACCCCCCTTCCCAGCATGCCCATACTTCCTCCCTCTTGACTCTGCTTCCCTGTGAGGGGGTGTGACAGCAATGGCAAGATGGCTGACTGTGAAGTCCTGGTGTTTGTTGTTTCCCATTTCCCAGCAGGGCCTTGTGCTCCCCAAAACAGAGCCCAGTGTCAGACATCTTGTCAGTCCCTTCTCACTCCCTGTGAGGCAAGCATGGTTCAGTGTATGCTTGCTGGGCCATGTGGGTGGGTGTGGCTTGTCTGTGACTGCAACTCCCATCATACTCTTGGCTACACCCCCCTTCCCAGCATGTCCATACTTCCTTCCTCTTGACTCTGCTTCCCTGTGAGGGTATGTGACAGCAATGGCAAGATGCCTGACTGTGAAATCCTGGTGTTTGTTTGGCTACAAGTCCAAAGAGAGCCCCTGTGCTTCACAGCAGCACCCAGTACAGGATATCTTTTGCTGATATTTCACAGAGGTGTGGGTCAATGCATTCTACCCGGTGAGTTGCGTGGAGTTTGTGTTGAGGGGGCGGGGTGTGTCTCCACATGCTGGTAAGTATGGTCAGAGCTGTCAGTCCTCCTTCCCACCTGGCCAGACATCCCACCATGAAACGTACTTCCATTGTAGGGCATGCAAGTTGTCTTTCAGGATCTCAGTCAGTGGTGTCCTGCTTCTGATTTGTGCACAAGCCCTACCAGGGCCTTGAGCTCCCCACAGCAGGACCCAGTGTCAGCCATCTTGTCAGTCATTTTCCACTCCCTGTGATATGGGCATGTTTCAGAGAGGTCTTGATGGGCCAATCAGGAGGGGGAGCATTATCTGTGACTACAAACCCCATCATGCTTTTGGATACACCCACTTCACCTGCATCCCCACTGTTCCTTCCTGGCAGTCAGCTGCACTGTGAGGTAGTGTGTTTGTGGTGGCAAACTGTCTGTCAGTGTTTATTTAGCTTTGTGCCACTGCCTTGCTCTATTTGTTTGTAGGTTGGTGCATGTCATGACACAGTTCCAAGTCACTATGAGATGGCAGGTATTGTGTTTGTCTGACTGGCATACACATCTTGGGATGATTATCTATTGGTTACTGTGGATTTGCTTGCGGTGCATGGTTTCACTGTCCCCTTGCCACACAATCTTGGGTATGTTGTTTGTGTACTCACCAGGCTCTGGTATGTCTGTTAGACCATGGACGCTCTCTGGTGGTAGGATGTCCCGCACCTTTTCCTCCCAGGTCCTGAAGTAGACTGGTTTGGCAGGAGGGCCACCACCGGTGCACTGACTCAGGGCGTGATCTTTTTCAATAAGTTTCTTGACCCTCCTGCGCACGTCATACCACTTGGTCTAGATATCGTCCTTTGTGAGCCTTGCTGGTGCTTGAGCGTTCACCTTGTCCACAATCCTTGCCCACATCTTGGTTTTCTGTGACATGGGGGTCCTTTGGACCAATGTACCAAACAAATGTGGCTCTACTCTGATGATCTCGTCTACCAGCACTTCTAACTCACTATCTGTGAACTTTGGATTCTTCTTTGGGGGCATGGTGATGGGTGGTGGTGGTGAGTGATGTGTGTGTGAGGGTGCAAGTGAGGGTGGGTTAGTGTTGGTTTTGCTGGCTGTATGTGTGTGTGCTTTTGGATGAGGTGCTGACGGTGTGTGAGTTGTGTGATGGGTGAGTTGTGAGTGTGTCTGTGGTTGCTGTGTAATTGTGTTTGCTGCTGGCTGTGTCTCCTGTTTGCCTGGGATCATGGTAGTGATTGTAGTCCTTTATATAGTTGGAGTTGTGGGTGTGTCCTTGTCCAAGTTTTTTTTTCTTTGATATCGATTGGCTTTGGCCCTTTTTTGTCTTTTTTCCTTTGGGTTTTGTAGGCATGAAGGAGACGTTCTTCTGACGGAAACGGACGCTGATGTTGACTCGTGCGGGCTTCTCCGCCTCGTTCACGCTGACTTTCTTCTGTGTTTCATACGCGTCGGTCGCGGAGATCTCTATTACTTGTGTGCCCGGTTTTCTGTCCGTGTCGGTCGTGCGGCTTGGTCTCCGTGCTAGTCGGTCTGGGTTTACTCGCATTGCATCATACTGTGCGGATCAGACATCGCGGGTACGGGTCGGTCGGGTTCATTCCGTGTTCTTGTCGTTCGGTGAAACTCGCGTCGGTTTTCCGGCCAGATCAATATTTTCCCTACGGCTCGGTCATACGGCTTGTATTCCGTATGTGTCGGTTGTAATTCACATGCGTTGCATCGTACTGCACTGGTCGTACAGCGCTGGTCCGTGTCGGTCGGTATCCGGTCCGGGTCCGTGTCAGTCGTTACGATTTGCGGCCGGAATCGGAATCGACCTCTTTATGTAAAGACCAGAGGCTAATCATATAGCAGGTTTAAAGCATTTCCAATAGACATGATGCAGCATTTTCAACAGGTCTAAAATAAAACTTGCAAAAAACCATATCATTTGACCAATCAGCACATTTAAGAAAATCATTTAAAGAACCTCCCTGCAAGAAAGCTTGAGAAGCAGAAGCACCTCGAACAGAGTGTGCGCCAAACATACTAACATCTACATCAGACATTCTCATCACTTCTTTAACCCATCTTGCCAGAGTTGAAGATGAAACGCCTCTGTGAGGTTTCCTGAAAGAAATCAGCAACTGTTTGACATTAGATCTTAATAGGGAAGTTTTCCCCTCATACTCTTTAACACATCTGACAACACATAAATTCACATAATCATCAAAATAAGGAAAGAAAATTGTTTGAGAATTAGTTTTGGTGCTACTGTTTAAATAGAAACAGATACCTTCCGGAGAAAAAACTATGTTAGAGATTTCTAAAGCTTTGTCATCGGAGACTCTTCTAAAAGAAACTAAACAGAGAAGGGTTGTCAATTTGAAGGAAAGTAATTTAAGAAATAGCGAATCGTTTGAACCCAGACTATCTATTCAAGACTTTAGAAATATCCTATAGGGAGTTGTACCTAGAAAACGGTGGTTTTGAAATCCTGATACTTCTTAACAATCTCTTAATGAGTACATTTTGACCTACAGAATAGCCATTAACTTAAACACAACCAGCAGCGATAGCAGAACGATGAACATTGATAGTTCTATCAGCTAGACCTCTTGCAAACAATTCTGATAGTTGGCTATTTCAAATACATCAATCGAAATGGGATCAAAATTCCTTCCGACACACCAGCAAACCCATTTTTGCCAAGCCAATCTATACATTTTACATGTTCCTGGTGCCCAAGGTTCCTTGATGAGGTTTGATGCCTCTTCAGAAAGCCCTGGCACTTCCCATAGATTCCTGAAATTTTCCAAGCCATCATTCTCAATTCCCCTCCTAGAAGTAGATCGTGCAGCTCTCCTGAAGGACCTAGAAGAATTTCCGGGAATACCAGTGGTAAGACCAGATAATACACTAGCATTTCCAACAACATAGGGTACCATACTTGAGACTTCCAAAGGGGAGTCACAAGAAACAGTGAAACCTTTCATTTGCGAACCATTGCAGCTACTCGAGTAATCCTTGAAAAGGGAGGAAAAGCATGTCCTTTCAGAATCCTCGAATCTTGTCTGAAGGCATCCACCCCTGTAGATTCCGGATCCGGATGCCAACTGTAGAAAATCTTTAGTTGGGTATTGAGTCTGTCCGCAAACAGGTATACTTGATATGGACCCAAAATTTCCATCAGACCTAGAAAGACTTCCCTGTTCAGACACCAATTGCTTGAGTCCCTGTGATTCCTTGAAAAACAATCTGCCTCATATTCTTCAAGCCAGGAATGTGTTCCGCTTGAACCACAATATGCTGTTTCAGACAATAGTCCCAAAATACTTTCACCAAGTCTTCCAAATCTGTCGATTTCGGACCTCCTAGCTTGTTGACATATCTTGCTGCTGAAACATTGTCCATTCTCAAGAGAATTGAACATCTTGTAGAGTCCTTTGCAAAGCTTTTAACTGCAAAAGAACCTGCCAGAAGTTCCAAGCAGTTTTTATGTAAACTACTTTCTTCTTCCTTCCAAAGACCACCAGTAGAAACTGAGCCACAGCTCGCTCCCCATCCTGACAAACTCGCATCTGACTCTATCACCATATCCGGGAGAGACCCAAAAATTGCTCTCCCATTCCATGCTTACATATTTTTTAACCACCAGTCTATTTCTTCCCTTGCTTCTTGAGAGAGGATTACTTCCTCCGAATAACTCAAGCCATCTCTTAGGTGTTTGCTCTTCAGATGCTGGAGCGCCCAATAATTCAAAGGACCAGGAAAAATGGCTTGGATTGTAGAGGGTAGCAAGCCTATTACCCTTGCTAGCATTCGTAGAGATATTTTCCCCGCAATTAGGATATTCCTTAGTTCATTTTTTATGCGTTTTAATTTTTCTCATTTCAGTTGGCCTTGCACAGTGTCTATCATAAAACCTAGGAATCGAGTAACCTGATTTGGAATTAGACAAGATTTCTGTCTGTTTACCACGAAACCCAGGTTCTCCAAAAGGTTTATTGCCAAAGTAGTGTGATCTATCACTCTCGATTCCACTTGATCCATTATAAGTATGTTATCTGGATAGATAATTAGACGTACCCCTCATTCTCTTAGGTAAGCTACTACCGGCCTGAGGACCTTGGTGAAACACCAAGGGGCCAAAGAGAGACCGAAGGGTAGGCATACAAACTCCCACATCTTTCCTGCCCATCTGAAGTGGAGATATTTTGGGTGATTTTTGCCAATAGGGATTCTTAAGTAGGTCTAATCTTGTTTGCCAAACCCCTGGTTGCAATATGTCTTGCAAGAAAAAACAGATGTGTCTGCTTACTTTCTTATTGACAAGGAAGTTCCCCCTCCTGGCGCTCATGCAAGCAGTTTCCAGGCCGGCTAGTTATACCGGATGAACAAAGTAGAAATCTCATGAGAGCCACCCCCTGTGATGTCTTGCTCCCACCCATCTGCCCCTCCATGCAGCCATTGCCACTCTGGTCTCAAAAGTCAAGGAGCCTCCCTGTTCGCCCACCAGAGTTGAATCTGGAGTCCCAGGAGGAGTGCGAAAAACATTAAGAGCCTCTCCCCCCGAGGCGCCCTGCCCCGGGGCCCTGCTCTTTCAGCAGGAGCCACTCCAGTCCCATGGCAAACACTCCTCCACCTTCTCCATATTGATTATCAACAGTCCAGAAGTGTGGTCGCAAGTCCTAAAGAGGCTAGGGTTAAGTGCAGCATCTGCGTTCGGTCATTTTTTGCTCTTTGGAAGAGCTGGACCTCAGACCAAGATCCAAAAAAAGCTGCCATCTTGCATTGCCTGAGAACTGGTGACATGCACGGCAAATGACAAGCTTTGAAAATAGCAAAGAAATCGCTACGATTCTGGGGCATATTAACAAGGAACAGGGAAAATTAACGCTAAGGGCGCTTAACGTTAATTTGTTTAACGCCCGCCATCGCTGGATAAAATCGCCTGGTTATCGCGTTATTAACAACGCTAACCGCCTAGGCGATAAAAAATCCAGCGACAGCGGCATTTTGGGAGGTTATCGCTGGTAATGCAGCGATAAAACTACAAGGATAGGGATATCCTTGTTGATAGCCCATGGTGGACTTAGCCATGTAATCCACCTCCCATTGGATTACATGGCTAAGTCTGAAAATTAGCAGATGTAAAAAAGCAGCGTTAACCGTGGTTAGCGCTGCTTTTTTTGTCTCTAACAGGGTTAGCGTGAAGCTTGATAATAGGAGAAATGTCGCTTAGCGACATTTCTCCTATTATTTTGCTCTGGAACGCCCACTTTGCATCTCATTAGAGATGCAAAGGGAAGCGTAGTGAAAAAGGGTGCTAACATGCGATTTTGCATGTTAGCACCCTGTTGTTGATAGGGCGATATTTTTATCTCCGATTCTTTGGCTTTTAAAGCCAAACAAGCGGAGATAAAGCCCTTGTTAATATGCCCCTCTTTCTTTTAGAATAAGGGATAACCTTTGTTCAAATACCATCCAGCATATTAGGGATGAGAAGGGTGACCTGGTAGTAGATACTAGTGCCATTTGTGATGTTTTTCAGCCATTTCATAAAGATCTCTACCAAGATTACTGTTCCTCCTCTGCTGAAGATTTTCATCATTTTCTAGGGCAGTATTTTCAATATAAGCTGCGTTATAGCCAGAAATCTAAATTTGCAGCACCTATAACTCTCTTGGAGGTCGAAACAGGTATAGGGTCCTTGGCAAAACACAAGGCTTCCAACTTGGACCAGATACCATTGGAATTTTGTGTCACTTTCTCAAATTTTTTCCCGACTCTTACGGACCTATTCAACTCTTTCAATTCGTTCAGCCAGGTTCCCGGCTCCTGGGGGAGACCAACATATTTATTTTCTCAAAAAAAGCGAAAGATCCCACGATTTGTGGATCATATCATCCAATTTCTTTAATTCACGTAGATTCAAAGATTTATACACAATTTCTTGCTAATCACTTGTATGTAGTCATCTTGGGCTGGTCAGTCCGACCCAGCATGGTTTTATTCCGGATTGAAACACACCAATAATGACTCTTGACACGGCATCCCATGGCGGGGGGTCTGTTGGCACGATTGTTTCAGACGCAGAGATGGCCTTTGAGCAGGTCTCCTGGACGTTCCTTTTTTGGGTAATGGAGACCTCAGGCCTAGGCTCCCGCTTTCTCTCTAGAATTCATCACGTCTATATATGTTTGCAAGCAAGGATTTGCTGTTCGGGCTCTCTCTCAGATCCTATTACCATCTCTCGTTGCACTAGACAAGGATTTCCTCTCCCCTCAATTATTTGCAATATATTTTGAGCCTTTCATTCAATCTCTCAAACGGTCTGAGGGTGTCCAGCCCATGAGCATTCACCAGTTTGAGGTTAAGATGTTAGCATATGTGGATGATCTGGCAGTGCTAGCCCCTGCCCAATTAGTGGTTTAAGTGCAGTGGTGGCAGCTGCGCAACTATTTGGGGAAGTATCTGGATAGCAGCACCCCCCCCTCCTCCCCCCAGCGCCTTGAGACCCTCACGGGTATGTAGCGCACTTTACAAATGTCGTGATTGATTGATTGATTGATGCAAGTTAAATCCATATAAAAAAAAGGTCTTGTCTGATGTCACTTTTCCTGGTCATGCTCAAAGATTGGTACAGTTAGTGGAGTATTTAGGAGTATCTCTATCCATCCATATGGCAGATATTGCGGAGAATAACTAAGGGAAGTTATACCATCATACTTCTAATGGAATTGCTTACATCTTGGCCTGATTGGATGTTGTAACCTTATTAAAATGATCATCCTCCCAAAGTACTTGCACTTCTTTAGTTGTATTCCCCATTTTTTCTCACACAGTTTCTTTTACTAGATTGAAGCTTCATGGCAGAGGTTCATATGGGGTTACCGGAAGCCTTGTTGCAAGATCCAGTTTCTTCAACAGACTATGGAGGACTGCTGGGTTTCTCTTCTGATCTTGCAGTTTTACTACCTTGCCTCATTCTTTTCTCGTCTACGTCTGGTTCTGGCGTGGGGGGGGGGGGCATGGGCTCAAGAGGGTATTTATAAAGATTTTTTTACAGCTGGGAGATTCAGTTGTCCTAGAAGTTGGTATTGTGGATACACAGTACTTCCAGAGAACTTGGATTAAAACAAAAGGTTTTCCATTTGATTTGGGTTTCCTTTAAGAAGTATTTCCAGATTTCTCACAGTTTAATCAACATACATATCTGAGATATAACCCTAGTTTACCTAGAGGGGAGAGGAAATCCTTGTCTAGTGCAACCCTAGTTTACCTCCTTGTGTTCACAACAGTTATAGAGAAAAACTGGGAGAGGGCTGAACTTTTTACAAAGGGTCAACTATTCAAGGGTGAAATCCTCCCCTCTTGTGAGAATCTGCAGCAGCAATTCGCCTTTAATCATACATGTTTCTATAAATATTTACTAGAGAGGTATTTCAATTCTAGCTTTAAGAAGGATGAGATTAGCTGTTCAGGCATTCCCCTGCTGGAACTGGCAACTAAAGCCCCAGCAAAGTGAAATATTGATTTGCTTTATAAATTGATTTATTCATTTTCAAGGAATCATGAAGTTGATCGGGCTAATGGTAAGTAGACACAATATTGAGTTTTAAATATCGTTGTTGCATAATAGCGAGTTTCAAATGTCAATAGTAAAAAATATCGTTGTGTAAAATATCGATGTTAATAATATCGATTTACTGTGTTGTTTAAAATATCGTTGTCAAAAATATTGATTACTAAAATATCATTATTAAAAAATATCGATTTGATAAATGTTGTTTTTTGTATTATAGTATATGTTTGTAAATGTTATAATAATTGTAAATAAATGTGATTTAAAAAAAAAATGTTTTTTAGGAGCAGAATGTTGGGTTTATAGGGGGTAAGAGTGGGGAGTGTTTTAAAAATGTATAATTTAAAATGTAAAGATTAATAATAATGAAATTGTAATATTTGTTTTGGGAGCAGGATGTTGGGTTTATAGGGAATAAGGGTGAGGTGCGTTTTTAAAGTTTTTAATAAAAATGTTTTCTTTTTTAAGATAATAGTAATGAAATTGTAATATTTTATTTAGGAGCAGGATGTTGGGTTTATAGGGGATAAGGGTGAGGAGTGTTTTCAAATTTTAAATAAAAAAAATTAAAAATGTTAAATTAATATTAGTTGAATTAACATTTTATTTTTATGAGAGGGATTTTGGGGTTATAGGGGATAATGTTGTGCATTGTTTTTTAAAAAAGTATAAAATGTAAAAAAATACAATGGATAATATTTAAGTAATTTATATTCAAATTTATGAGTGCAATTTAAAGGGGATATATGTTGTTTTAAAAAAAAAGTTTTCAAAAAAAATGTGGACATTTATTTTGAATAATTAAAAAATGTATTTTCATGAGTGTGATTTTTTTAGGGGATGAAGGGTGTATTTTAAAAGAAAATATTAAATATAATCTAAAAAAAATATTTTTCAAGTATTTTATCTATATTGATAAAAATGCATCGATTTTAGGGAAATATTGTGTGTATTCAATATCATTTATGGAATTACATTGTTTAAAAAAAATTGTGAAAATTATAAATAAATATTTTAAATATTAAAATATGATTTGCTGTTATTAATTGATAATATAGCAGTGAATTTTAAAATATGATAAATTAAAAAATGTATATATATTCTAGTTAATAAAAATGTGTAATAATTTCAAAAGTTTAAAATAGTGTATAGATTAATTTTTACATCATTAATATTTAAAAATGTCTTTGTTTTTAGTTTGTTATGTTTTAACAATTTAAATGAATAACAATTTTTAGATTATTATTTTTAAAATAATTGTATAATTAATAATAAATAATAAAAACATTACATTTTAATATTATTAGTTTATGTAAATTGTTGTTGAATTGTGAATAGATTAATATATATATATTTTAATGTATTATGTCATATGTGCTCACGATATTTAATTTTTGGGCAATTTAATTTTATGTGCCCGTTTGGGCCCCCAAAGCACATCCCCGCCAGCCCGGCATCGCCGCCATGGGAGGACCTTTGAGAACAGGCATCATAATATGGATGGTGGTGCCTTCTAGGCACCGCCCGCCGCAATGTAAAAGGTGCAGGATGCGACCACTAGGTTGGCGGTCGCATCCTAATTGACCCTGCGGGACCACCGCACCTATGGCGGTCGGTCCCGTTTTCCATTACGGTGGCGGGCATGGGGCCCTAAGTTCTGGGAATTTTCTACATGTGGATTTTTTTATTGCCGTTTGGACTACATTTCTTCAGCTACAAAAAAAGTAAGTAATTTTTGTAATTGTAGTTGCTATTTTTATTATATAAAATATAATTATTGTGCCAATTAATTTTTTTACAGATATTTTATATTAATTGACAAAATCATTATATTTTTGATGTTTGATAAAAAATGTTTATTTGCCTAATTATTTTGGAATTACGATTTTTCTGTGCTTCTGTTTTATTTTTTTAAAGCAGGGTTTTCGCTATTGTTTCTAGATAATCTAGCCCTTTAGTGTTTGGGTAGAGTCTTACTTTGTATTGTAAGTTCTCAAACATTGCTTTGTTTGTTTGGTTAGTTTTGGGCCTAGCTGGGTTACAGACTGTTCCATTCTTAGTTGTTGGTAGCTTAGGGGCTCATTACGATAGCGGTGAATCTGCCACCGGCTGCCAAAACCGCGGCCCTTCTTCTTCAAATTATGATGGCAGGCAGTTTGCTGGCGGATGGGAAGTCCGTCCACCACAGGTCCGCCAGAGGTAATCGTTCCGATTGCCTGGCGTACCCGGAAAGCATACCTGAAATGGTGGCGGTGCCTAACAGGCACCGTCTGCCAAATTAGGATGCCTCATCTCCACCAGCCTTGAATGGCGGTTCACCCGCCATTTAAAGGCTGGCAGAGATTGACTTTGGGGGCCTGTTGTGGGCCCCCCTTCAGCAGGGGCACTTTACTCCTGGACTTGGGGGGCACCTATGGTACCCCCCTACATTTCCCTGCACTATGTGGCAGGCACCGCATGGTGCCGGCCACGTAGTGCAGGGAAATGCAAACTCTGGATTTTTACCATTGCAGCGGTTCCTGCCGCCTGCAGAGCCCGCGGCAATGGTAAATATGCCCAATGCGACCGCCACAGTGGCGGTCTCATTGTAATCCCATGGGCGGGACCGCCACGATATCAGAGGACGGTCCCAATTCCCGTGATGATGGCTGGCGGGCTCACGTCCGTCCACCATCGTAATCGGCCCCATTGTTCTTTTCGTATTGATTGTAATAATGTATGTAGGGTTGGTTAGGTTCTGCCTTTTGTGGCTTTGAAAGCATTATGCCATCCTTCCACAGCATTGTTAGTTTTTGCTTCTTCGTTTAGAGTACTGTTATATACATTCCACCATGGAATGTGGTATTTGGGCTGTCTTCTGTGTACAGATCTGTGTAGCCTTTCCGCCCAGGTATCCTCGAAATAGTCGAGTAGGGGACTTAGTTTTTGTTCCTTTCATTGGTAGTAGGGGCTTTCTAATAATAAATTGTAGTATTCTGCTACATCAGATATTGGGACGTTTGCTAGTGCTATTAGCTTTATAATTTCATATGCAAAATAGCTATTTGTTGCCTGTTCTACACTTAGGGGGTCATTACAATTGTCCGACCGCCATCTCTGCGGGGATCGGGACCGGCCGCCATGCATGCGGTGTTCCCGCAATACAAATTAGGATGTGACCGCCACCATGGCGGTTGCATCTTGCAATTTAATATTGCGGTGGGTGCTGCTGACTGCAGCAGCCGCCACAATGTTAAAAATGCATGTGCTGCATTTCACTGCACTATGTGGCATGCAGGCACCATATGTAAAGGGGATGTTTGTATTTTGAGACAGTCCATGATTTGTATATAATTGGTAAAATGGTTTGGGACATATTTTAAATGTCCATCCATCATCCATGTCTCACAGGTCTGTAGTTTAAGTGAGTTTGAGGGAGTTCCAAATATTATTAATGTTTTTTTCTTTTGATTTATTGTCATACAGAAGAAACTGCTCTTCATTATGAGTTACGGTGCGCTCAGGTGGTATTTCTGTTTCACTGAAAGTTTTGGGGGCAGGTGGGGGATGGTAGCAGTTGATTTTTTTGTTCAAGCTATTATCCTTTTTAATGATGAGATTGAGGGCATTTAGTCAGTTACATGTTGTGGGACACTGGGGAGTATATTTTTTAGTATTTCAGTGGTAGGCTTTTGAGAGCTAGTGCTAGCTTCTTTTAGAGTTTCTAATGTGTCTTGAACTTCTATTTCAACTATGTTAGGGGGGTGGTTCTGTTCTCTAACATATAATACAGTTGTTTCTTTTGTTGTAGCCCTCCCATAACATTTGTTTGAATAATATTTACTACATTTCCAGTTAACCTTGTCGCCTGTTTGTTTTTCTTAGGTGTAAACATATCCCATATAACATAATAAAATATTTCCTTTCTGGGAAGCAATGAATTGAGCTACTTCAATCATGGTGATGTTTCAAATGCTAAGAGAAATGTATATAAAAATATTAAATGTATTTTGTTTTATTGTTAAACACATTTACAGTTACAAAATTATACTTACAAAGTTGAATTTCTTGCATTTTTTTACGCTAATGGTTTTCTTTGATGCTTGTCTTTAGTATTTCTTTATATTTGCTGCAGAAAAAAAAAGAGAAATTTGAATTAATTTTTTTAACTGTGTTCTCAGTTGGGGGGATTGTGCTTAGCTTGTGCTTCTGTTTGGGAGTTTTAGGGGCACATTCCGGCTGCAAAATGAACCGACCGACACGGATCCGGACCGAACACCGACCGATACGGACCAGCGCCATACGACCTGAGCAGTACGATCCAACGCGTGTGAATTACAACCGACACGTACGGAATACAAGCCGTACAACCGAGCCGTAGGGAAAATAGTGATCCGGCTGGAAAACCAACGCGAATATCACCGACCGACACAAACCCGGATTGAAGCTGACCGACCCTTACCCGCGATGTACGATTTGCACAGTACGATGAAATGCGTGCAAAACCAGACCGACTCGCACGGAGAACAAGCCGCACAACCGACACGCACAGACAACCCGGCACACAAGCCATAGAGACTGCCGCGAACGATGCATGCCAAACACAGAAGCGTGAACGAGGCGGAGAAGCCCGAGGCAACAGCAGCGTCCGTTTCCATCACATGAACGTCTCCTTCATGCCTATAAAACACAAAGGAAAAAAGACAAAAAAAGAACCAAACAAGCAATGACAAAGCCAATATATACCAACAAAAAAACATGGGACAAAGACACACCCACCACTCCAACTACATAAAGGACTACAATCACTACCATCATCCCTTGCAAACAGGACACATAGCAGGCAGCAAACACCAGTACACAGCAACCACAGACACACTCACAACTCACCCATCACACAACTCACACACCATCAGCACCTCATACAAAAGCACACACACATACACCCAGCAAAACCAACACCAACCCACCATCACTTGCACCCTCACACACACATCCCTCACCACCACCACCCATCACCATGCCTCCAAAAAGAATCCAAAGTTCACAGATAGTGAGCTAGAAGTGCTTGTAGACAAGATCATCAGAGCAGAGCCACATTTGTTTGGTACATTGGTGCAAAGGACCCCCATCTCACAGAAAACAAAGATGTGGGCGAGGATTGTGGACAAGGTGAACGCACAAGCACCAGCCAGGCGCACAAAGGACAACATCCAGAACAGGTGGTATGACGTGCGCAGGAGGGTCAAGAAACTCATCGAAAAAGATCACGCCCTGAGTCAGTGCACCGGCGGTGGCCCTCTTGCCAAACCAGTCTACTTCAGGACCTGGGAGGAGAAGGTGCGGGACATCCTACCACCAGAGAGCGTCCATAGCCTAACAGACATCCCAGAGCCTGGTGAGTACACAAACAACATACCCAAGATTGTGAAACCATGCACCGCAAGCAAAGCTACACTAACCAATAGATAATCAGCCCAACATGTGTATGCCAGTCACACAAACACAATACCTGCCACCTCATAGTGACTGGGAACTGTGTCATGACATGCACCAACCTACAAACAAATAGAGCAAGCCAGTGGCACTAAGCCAAATACACCCTGCCAGACAGTTTGACACCACAAACACACCACCTCACAGTGCAGCTGACTCTCAGGAAGGAATAGTGGGGAAGTGAGTGTAGACAAAAGCATGATGGGGCCTGTAGTCACAGATAATGCTCCCCCTCCTGATTGGCCCATCAAGACCTCTCAGAAACATGCCCATATCACAGGGAGTGGAAAATGACTGACAAGATGGCTGACACTGGGTCCTGCTGTGGGGAGCACAAGGCCCTGCTAGGGCCTGTGTGCAAATCAGAAGCAGGACACCACTGACTGACAACTTGCACGTCCTACAATGGAAGCACGTTTCATGATGGGAAGGAGGACTGACAGCCCTGACCATACTAATCAGCATGGGGAGACACCCCCCTCAACACAAACTCCACACAACTCACCGGGTACAATGCATTGACACACACCTCATTGAAATATCAGCAAAAGATACCCCGTACTGGGTGCTGCTATGTGAAGCACAGGGGCTCACTTGGGACTTGTAGCCTAACAAACACCCGGATTTCACAGTCAGCCATCTTGCCATTGCTGTCACATCCCCTCACAGTGAAGCAGAGTCAAGAGGGAGGAAGTATGGGCATGCTGGGAAGGGGGGTGTAGCCAAGATTATGATGGGAGTCGCAGTCACAGACAACCTACACCCACCCACATGGCCCAGAAAGATCAAACTGAACCATACTCACCTCACAGGGAGTGGGAAGGGACTGACAAGATGTCTGACACTGGGCTCTGTTGTGGGGAGCACAAGGCCATGCTGGGAAATGGCCCACAACAAACATCAGGACCTCACAGTCACCCATCTTGCTATTGCTGTCACCCCCCTCACAGGGAAGCAGAGTCAAGAGGGAGGAAGTATGGGCATGCTGGGAAGGGGCTGTAGCCAAGAGTATGATGGGAGTCGCAGTCACAGACAACCTACACCCACCCACATGGTCCAGAAAGATCAAACTGAACCATACTCGCCTCACAGGCAGTGGGAAGGAACTGACAAGATGTCTGACACTGGGCTCTGTTGTGGGGAGCACAAGGCCATTCTGGGAAATGGCCAACAGCAATATCAAACTCTGTCTGTGACAAGCTGGGAAAAAGCAGTGTACAGGCAGGCATCTGTTTGAAAAGTAGAAAATTTCATGTTTGTGAACCAACGATGCATGTAGAAACATAAATCCCATTGTGTGTCTCTTCCAAACACAGGTAGTGCTGGGCACCCAGCACCAAATGATGAGGATACCCAGTCCCAGACTCTGGTGGACACTGAGCTCTCTGGTCTGACTCTCTCACTGTTCTCTTTGGATGACGATGACCAACCTGGCCCCTCCAGTGTGAGCCGTCATGCAGCACTAGCAGCATCAACATCTGCACCCCCTGTATCCACGCCTCCAGCATCTGGACACCGACAGGGCACCCCCACCAACACGGACAGACCAAGGACAATCAACACCCACAGCACAGGGACACAGGACCCCCCGGAAGCTACAGTCAACACCACCAGCAACACCACCCAAGGAGTCACAGTGTCACCTGTGCATCCTGCCGCTGGTCCATGTGGAGAGGGGTGCTGGGAGGGGTAGGAGGCACAGGGCACGCCTTGCAGAGGGGTCTGGACTGCATGATGACCCCCACCTGGCACGCATCTAAGATGCGTACCAGGATAGCACCGGAGGATTTGGCCAGGTAGTAGGGATCCTCAAGGACATGCAACACGAGCAGGTCGCCCACCATGCCCGCATGGAGGCCAAGTGGGATGCCCTTACTGCAGTGCATCGGTACATACTACAATGCCTCCGCCAGATCAACACCAACCTGTCCACACACCCCTGTGTGCCCATAACATTTGTCGCAACACCATCTGCCAGCGCCACAGGGAGGGAGGAGGACTCTGGTGGAGAGTCCCCTGCACCGCAGAGGCCTGCACCTGAGGATCCCCCCACCGGAAGAAGAGGGGTCGTCCAAAGAAGGACATGTGAAAGGCAGATGTCCCAGCACATCCCCCAGGGCCTCTAAACCTGTTCTGGACAATGTTCTTTGTGCGCAGCCCGTTCACCTTGTCCAATCGCACACAACTCGCCCACATGACATGGAGGGTTCATGTTGGGCCAATGTAGCAGATGACTGTGGACTTTACTCTGGACATTTCATCTACCAGCACTTCCAACTCCAATGTGAACTTTGGATTCCCAAACCACTGTACAGCACCCACCATCCTGTGCACTTCCCTCACACATGTTTGCAAATAAACTCACCAGTACACCATACTTGCCTCTGTTGTGATTCCAACTTGTCATATTCAGGGAGATGTCAATCTGCTACACAACACACTGCATGCCAAATACTGCAACAATGTGACCAATGTAAGGGGAGTCATGGGGATGTGACACATGTGAGGGAGACACACCACTATGGCAACACAAAACATACTCACCATGGCCATGTTACTCATCACACACAATGATGTTGACCTGAAACACATTGACATGCACAGACACCAAGACCAGTCAGTGGTAACAAGTCCACAGGTGAAGTAAGCAGATGTCACGCAGATGTGAGAAGACAGACAACACACATAACAAAGCGTAGCACAGGTTCATTACACATCAGCAACACGTTTATTCCACACTAGTTGCACGGTAATTCTACGTAACAGTGGACACACGCTCCCAATGTGTTGGAGAATGGAAGTCCAGGGATGTGTGGTACATCAGTTGATGGGAATTGTCAACTTCCACACTGGTGTTGGCTTCTGGGTGTTGGGGGTCAGAGTTGACCACACAACAGGCAAAGTACCCTGGGAAGGACAGACAAGTTACAGTCAAAAGCACAGAAGAACAGGAGAGAAATGCTATACACATGCACAAAACATGTTGCAAGACACCTACACAAACACTAGTTAGCAGTACTACCCTATTGTGGAGTACACACCACCTGAATGGACACATCATAGCACGCATCCAGTCAAGTGGCACACAGACACACTCAGACAGCAACAGAGCTGGCACAACACATTCCAGGCTACCCCCATACATTCACATAACAACCCTGGAAACTGACATTTAGGTGAAGAAGTTGTTGATGAGCTGGGAGCGGACGTCACCATCATCTTCATCATCACTGGCATCTTGGCCCAGGCTGGGATCCTCCACAGGTGCCGGACGTTGGTCGTCGTCATTGTCATCCTGGAGGAGAGGCACCTCTTTCCGCACCGCTATGTTGTGTAGTATGCAGCAGACAAGGATTATTTTGCACACCTTTGCAGGCTCATATGGGAGGGCCCCTCTGGTCTTGTCCAGGCAGCGAAAGCGGCTTTTCTGGAGGTTGAATGTCCACTCAATCACCCTCCTGCTCCGACCATGTGCCTCGTTGTAGCGCAGCTCGCTGGTGTCACAGGGTTCCTGAGGGGTGTCAGCAACCATGGCATGTTGGGGTATCCGGAGTCACCTACACACACAAAAATGAAAAAGTAGCTGAGTTTTGTCGGAGTGCGGAATACAACATTGACAAACACACACAATGAGAAACAGTCAGTTCACACCGACAAGCCAGGCATGCTGATCTGGCATCTGTGACATCAGCGTTGCAATGCGACTACTCCTCATTATATAGACATCATGCGCAGAACCAGGGAACCGTGCACACACATGTGTGATCGACATGTCAGCAAGACCGACCACCAGAGCATTGATCGAATGGTAGTGCTTCCTGTTCCAGTATGCCTGCTCATGTGCCTGTGGTGGTATCAGGGCAACATGTGTCTCATCAATAGATCCAATGACGTTCGGCATCCTCCCCAGTGCATAAAAGGCATCCTTTATTTCAGGGAGTTCCGCTGGGCTTGGGAACTTGAAATACAGGTCGAGGAATTGCAATATCCCCTCCAAGACATCGCGTAGCACCCGACTAAACATCGTTTGCGACATCCCACCAGCAGTAGCCACAGTGTACTGGAAGGTACCAGTAGCATAGAAGTGCAGGGCTGCCATCACCTTCACCTCTGAGGTCAGTGCTGTAGGGTATGTCCGGCCAGGTAGCAGATGTGGCACCAACTGCTCCGCCAACTCCGCAATCAGTGGCCTGGTGAAGCGGTACCGTCTGATGCAGTCGCGTTCCTGCATGGTTGCAAGGTCTGGGAACGGACGATGGACAGCTGGTGCCCTGCAGTACAGAGATGCACAAAGGAAGATTGTCAGTTCATCCACCCATGTGGCCATGACCACGATCACTATCACATGCTAGTTCATGACATTACACATTGTACTGAGGTGTGTGCTGTTGGACATGGACACATATGTCACCTACAAGACCACCACCTCACATCTCAATTCCACATGTCCACATGAGTCCCATGTAGTGCAATGGCCAATCATCTGGCTGTGTCACCCAACCTATGTGCCGCTGCAACGTTAAAAAAACACACCACAGTGACAATTGAGGCCTCATGTCTCCCAGGCATCACAGATCTTTGCCATGCAGAAACCCAGGCTCCCTGTAATGCCACATCAACACAGCAATGGACATGGCGTAGCACCTTCACACCACAAGGCAAGCGTATGTCCCACAGGTAGTGGCCACTGTTGTTCCTGCCGGCCCTACATGTACTTCTCTTGGACACACCCCATCTAGGTTGATGCATATACCACATGGATGTGGAGACTGTCACCCATTGGTAACATTTGATCAGACATATCTGAGACACAACATGCACACAAACTGTGGGTGCACATCAGTATCGTGGCTACAGGTCTCACTGTGATGTACATGCCATCACCCCCAGGACTCAGGGTGTATGTGACCTGTCCTAAACATATCCAACCTGACACTGTGTCCATGACTCATGCCCATTACTGTACAATTGCACATCACAGTGGTAATGTGCACAACACACAAAGGATTCTGCCCCCATGTACACGTGCACAGCCTGGGAGTGGCTGCACAAAGTGCCAGCCAAAAAAACAGATGTGGCCCCCCCAAATACCCAGGGAATGCAGCCTAACATGCCATGGGACACAGTGTGGCCAATGCTGTAGTGTGGTAGGTGTGCACAGGTGTCCCTGGCCAGTATATGTGTGTTGTATCCGTATAATAGTCACACTAATGAGGTCCGACGCGGGTGACAATGCGTACGCATTGCACAGTTCATGAACGAGCCGTGCGTACGCCTTGTCATTGACTGCAATGAGGTCCGACGCGGGTGACAATATGTACGCATTTCACGGTTCATGACCGAGCCGTGCGTACGCCTTGTCATTGACTGCAATGTGGTCCGACGTGGGTGACTATCATGCATACGCGTCGGACAGGCATGGTCCGAGACAGGCGTATGCCTTGGCCATTGAATCCTATGGAGACGGGTGCGTGTGGATATTCGAAATATACGTTGTACAGTCAGTTGAATGAGCCGGGCGCACCCATTGGCTCAGGACTGTCATGGAGACGGATGCAGATTCTAAACTTGTACGAGTTGTGCACTGGAAATACCGTTGGATGCCTACAACAATGTTGCAATTTCAAGTGTTCCATGAAGGTGAAGATTTGCACGATGCGGAAGGCGTGTACGAGTCATACTTTTGAATGGATTGGCCAGATTCATAGAATGCAACCGTGTTGGACCTATCACTTGGGACACATTGCACAGAGTCTGCCTCTGCAGCACAGATATAAGGCTGGCTGGCCCCCAGGGTGCTCACTTGCCTGCACTACATGCTACTGGACCACATCCCTGCTACCACTGCTGCGGTCTATGCATCCTCTGGCTCCTGCTATGGTACGTACACTGGAGAGGGCCCCAGCCTTCACTGAGGAGGAGAACCAGGCCCTGCTGGACGGGCTCCTTCCACAGTACAGCAAGCTCTATGGGAAACCAGGGGAGCAGGTGAGTGTGCAGTCCACTGCCTTCCTAATTATGCATGTTGTCTGACTAGCAGTACTAGCAGTGTGTACACCAGTGGCAAGCATTCTCAATGACTACTTTCATCTCCCAAAGTGTATAGGTACTTGTAATGAATAGTTTTCCTGCTGATAAAGTGCATTATTGCAAGCTTAAACGATCCAGGCATTGTTAACATGTCAGACATGCATGTGATTTTACCTTCCCCATGGTTGCACTACCTGTGTAATTTGTTTCCCTTTGTGATCATGACATGTATATCCAAATGTGTGCTGCACAAATCTGGGGCATGTGTGTTAATGTACTTTTCACTTTGTCCTCCTCACAGGTTGATGCCCACCAGAAGCAGGAGATCTGGCTGACCATAACCCGGGCTGTTCGTTCTGTGGGGGTCTACAAGTGCCAGATCCGCAACTGCCAGAAGAGGTGGCAGGACCTTCGGGGCTGGACCCGGAGGATAGCTAGAGTCCACCTGAAGCTGTCACCAACACGCAGGAGGGGTGGACACTGGATCCTGACTCCCCACATGCTCCGTATCCTGGCGGTGGTCTTCCCAGACCTGGATAGGCAGCTGAAGGCCAGACAGCAGCAGGAAGGGGGTGAGTCCATTTCTGATCTGTGTACTATGTCTGACATGCAAATAGCAGTCTTTTGTCCTGGTCACTCTTCCACATTACGTAGGTCTTGTAGTCCAAATCTCAGGTCCGTCAATTGTGTGATGCACCCTCCTCATCTGTTCATCTGTGGCCTCTACAGTCTGTTGCTTGTGTCACTAGGGCACTGTGTCCCTGCAGTCAGCTATGCTTCAGGTACCGGTCAGCATCAGTTCCCGGGAATCTGTTGTGTGTTTCATGGGTGGGTCAATTGTTTACACAATGCCTGGGATCTGACATGAGATCTGTGTGTGCCCTTGAGATGTGTACAAATTGCTGGTCTGACTCGCAACATGTGGCTGGGGTATTCCAAACAAACCCATGCAGCAGGGGACTCCAATTCTTGGGCCTCATGAGTATGTATATCAAGTATGTCACACTTGCTTAGCCACCTGACTAATGTCCAGGGCCAAACACTGTTTCACTTAGTGCTTGCCAGTCATGCCCCCTCAAGGGCATTTAGGAACACTCTGTAATCCCACTCCTGTGTATGAAATTGCAGGTTGTGCTTAGTGACATGTGCCCTCAGGTGTCTGCCTCTGTGTCATAAGGGTGTGGCTTGTTGCTACGTACAACTGGGGTGTCCATGATTCAGAGGATCAGCATGACATCTGCGATGTGACTGTGAGAGACAAGACCTGTGTGACATATAGGGTGTGATCATCTGACAGCGCACAATGGTGTATGCAACTGGGTCCTTCATGTAGCTGGGCTACATGCATGGCAGACTGTGATGTGTTAATGTACAGGGAGTTGTGTGTGCTGAGACTCATATGTATGATTTGCATGATGTGGTGTCTTCAGGGTCCTGGATATGTTGTTTGCATGGGATGGGCAAGTGCGCCGGTCATCTGCAGAGTTAGCTTTACCCCTGAGCTAGGATTGTGAGTCAGTGCATATTGTTGTTGTCTGGATGCCCTGCCCCTGTGACAGGAGACAGTGTTGACTGACTTTCAGGGCATCCCAGTGCCATGGCATTTAACTTGATATGAGTGAGCCTGCATTGTGTTCAAGTGTGCACCATGCACCCCATTGTGGCATTGTCCATCAGGACATGAGTACACCATAGTGTGTGTTGCTGGCATGCATCCCAAGCATGTGAAATGAGTCTCTGCCCATCCCTTCATCCGGACACCTGTGTGGGTGGTGCATGTTGGCACATTGGGGTGTTAGCATCCAACATGCAACGGACATATGTGTGAAAGTCAAGGGGGGATATGTGTGCCATGTTTGATGTTGTGAATGACAATTGTCTGATCCTAAACAGTGTTGGCACTTTGAGCTGTGTTCAGCTGATGTTGCCAGGGCTTGCCCTGTGATGTGATGTACTCACTGTGGTGTGTGCAGTTGGTGCAGGTGACTGATGTTGTTCTCTTACTTCCTGTTCCTATCCAGATACATCCACGGCCACAGGAGGGGACAGCTCCACGGACCAGGAGGAGCCACAGAACCTTACAGGGACAGAAGGAGAGGAGTCGGGTGGACCCAGTGGCATGGAGGGCGAGTGGAGCCACACAGAGGAGTCATCAGCACCATCACCCCCAGCTGAGGGCCACAGCAGCTCTGAGGATGACTTCCTTGTGGATGTGGGTGTCAGCAGCCACCAAACCCCAGCTAGTGAGGCTGTCCCCGCCCCCGCCACCGCCACCACCACCACCACCCCCCTCCCATCGGCTCCCATCCCAGAGGTCCCTGTGGGCTCCCGTGTTCATGAGCATGTCTCCTTTGTGCAAGGCACCGCACCCCCTGCCTCTTTGTCCCCTGCTGCCCTGAGTGAGGAGTCAGTGGACTTACTTCGACAGATCCAAGCAGGGTAGACGTTGATGCTGAAGGTCCTCCATGCACACACAGGTCTGTTGACACAACTGGTGTCATTCATGGAGGGCATTTCCCCGGGCATATTTGCCCTACAGAGAACCAATCAGTCCATGACCTCCTCCCTGATGGCAGCAGTGTCCTTTCCTCCAACAGTCCCGCACCACTCCTACCCCTGCACTACCCACGCTTCCTAGCACCCTACCTGTCACAAGCACAGAAACACCCAAACCAAGGTCTAGACGTGCACACAACCAAGCGCAGGGGACTGATTCCACACTCACAGGGGCTGTTTTGCAGAAACACACACAGTCATCCACAACCACTCCGCAGTCCTCCGAGACCTCTCCCTCCCAGCCCCTTTACCTTGCCTCACCTGCAACCCCATCCCCCCAGAAGCTCTTCCTCTGTGACCTTGGCCTCTTCCCCACCAACCCTGTAGATCCTGATTACAAGGGGAAGAGGAAGTCTCCACACACAGAAGGGAGTGCCCCTCACACCCGGACACCCTCCCCCAGGCACAGTCAGACAGAGACCCCCACCCGCAAATCCCCCAGGCACCAGAAGAGCAAGGCCCCCCACCACCATACAACTCCAAGGCAAAGTCACCGTCCTCCATCCCCCAGGCCACCACTCCAGAGTTTCCCCCGCCACTCCCTGCCCCAGGTTCCCCCACCCACAGATACACCACCCCCAAAATGCTAAGGCCATCCCCCCCAAGCACTTGCTCCTCCACACCTGGTCAGACAGTTAGTGCCACTGATGTGGGGACCGTGTCCCCCCCGCCCTTCCATCCTCACCTGTCCCCCATTCCGCTCCCATGGATGTAGGCACCGCTTTGGAGTCCACGACCACCCCGTCTGACTTAGGCACTGCAGTGGTGAGCCAATCCACTCCATCTGACCTGCCCACTGGAGTTGTGCCAGCACCCGCCCCATCTGACTTGTACCCCACAGTTTTGACAGCACCCACCACTTCAGTCAGCTCCACTGCAGTTGCAAGTGTCTCGCCTGCATCCCCCACCTCTTCACTGCCTCCTTCTGCTGCGCCCTGATCCTGTCCCTGCGGTGCCTGGCCTGCCCCCATGTATGCCCCTCCGAGGAGATGACCCCGGTCCTTAGCAGTGCAGGTAAGCAACGTGTGACAGTTGTCACTCTAGATCACTCCTTGGCATGTGGACATGGACTGGCCATTGGCCTTTTGTTTGAACAGTCGTTTAAATGTTAATATGCTGGTATTTGTCACTCTAGTTCACTCCTTGGCATTTGGACATGGACTGGCCATTGGCCTTTTGTCTGAACAGATGTTTAGATTTTTATATACTGAATTTGTCACTCTAGTTTACTCCTTGGCATTTGGACATAGACTGGCCATTGGCCTTTTGTTAGAACAGACGTTTAACTTTTAATATGCTGAATAAAGCTTTTTTCTTTATCCCTGTGAACTTGATTTAGCTGTACATTATGTTGATGTTGTTTTACATGCCCTTGCACCTGTAATGCTTGGTTTCCGATGTTGAATACTGATGTGTTGATGTGAGGTTCTCCATGTGTTCCATGAGATGTGTATCCTATTCTGGTGGGTATCCATGTCATCCTTTGCAGCTACCTGTGTGTTATGATCAACTATTTGTGGACATCTCTGTGTACATTTCATTTGCATGGTCACATCTGTGGCTTGCACCCATGCACATATGATGTGCTTCCCATTGTCCAATTTGTCAATTTCACAGACTTTGTGCGCATCTCCACGGGACCTACAGGTGTAGGAATCATTGGTATAGGAGCAACTGTGTCCTCTGTGCAACTTGCTTGACATATGTTTTGAGTATGTGCAGATGACTTAGGGGAGACTCACATACCCAGGCTGTTGTGACGAGAGCCTTCATTGGGTGGTAACTGATGGCTGACTGACCAAGTGTTCTGCTGACATGACGGAGACCTGCTGAGACTATGTTTGGCACAGCTGAGCTTCCACAGGAGTTGAGTCCCCACAAGTAAGTGTGTTGTTCCGTGACATTGCCTGGGCCCATGTTGTGTTCTGTGTGGGCATGTGTGTGTGTGTGTCCACAATCCACATCCCTTTTCATGCACAGACAGTGTTCCCTTGATATGTTCCTGTTGTTGATGCTTGCTGAGTGGTACTGTGCTCATCCCACAACTTTGCCATGGGCTACCAGATGTGTGGGTGCATGACACACTACTGTTAATTGGTGTATCATCATTGGGATTTGTCAGTTCTGAGTGGTGATGATGTTGTCAGACACAGATAGATACAAGTGCCGAGGAGCTTCCAACTGACGTGTGGGACCGGAGTATAAATCGACCTTGTAATTCACGAGACCAGGTTGCCTCATTAGAACCCACAGATCATATCCCTGTCCTGAGGAAGCCATAACGAAAGTAGAAGGCTGAAACGCGAACGCGTCGACACCTTGACAAAGGAGGAGTCCACTGTATTGTGGAATAAATACATAAATTGTTTTGGCATTACAAAATAAGAGGAAATACTATATCTGTGTATTGCTGATAGGACTACCCCCGGTTGTAGCACTACGCAATGTTAAGTGCACACATGTTTGATGGAATGAGCTAATAGGGAAAGGATTTTTGATTGAATTACTTTGTATATGAGTTTGTATATATGTGCTGTAGTGTAAATATAAATTATTTCGTATTAGATGTATTGACTAAACTGTGTTACATTATGTGTTTGGATGTTCACCGATAGATATTTGTGCCTGTATTATAATCATTTAATTTTGTCAGAAGAAATTGATTTTTTGCCGAGGTAATTAATAAACACTTGTGCAGAAAGTAAACATGATCTATCCCTCTATACCATTTGTATATATACCGTCAGACACAGATAGGACACAGTCAGGGTTCCCCAAGGCACTTGTTTATTTGCAAAATCATGTAGTTGTCCCTAGGTGGTACCTTTCTGTGATTGAGACATTTGTATGTGTGTGTGTCTGCTCCTACTTGTCGGGTTCATGGCTGCAATGTTGGCAGGTGTCAGCATGTGTGCCTTGTGGTTCTCCTTGGCTTCTGCATTGTCCTGGGACTGTGGCAGGTATTCTGAAGGTTACGTGAGCTTTGACATCATGACCAGGTACCACATATTGTGCAGTATGTCTGTCATTCACCAGGGTTGTGAACTGTCCTTGTGTGATGATTCTGTGCACCTTAGTTCCTCCCAACATTCCTGTGTTTGTCATGGGTGCATGTGCAATGTCACCTGTCCATGTGGGCTTCACAGTTGCACATTATTGCAGTTCAGGGTGTGTGGTGTTGAGGCTGGACTGATGTAAATGTTTGCATGGATGGTCCCCCAGGTCCCGTTTGTCCATGGATGAGGGGCCATGCTGAGTGGTTTGTGTTTGTGTATGTGTGATGTACGTTTGTGGAACAGGACACATGTCTGGGTTTCCCAGTTTGTACGACATCTGCCTTTGTCATCACAGTGGAGGTGTCATGCATGCTTCTGTCGCCCCAATGTCTGGTCCCTGGAGGTAGTGCTGTTGTGTGTCAGTCTCTTGCTGTGTTAGTTGGTGTTCATTCCAGCTTGTGTCACATGTGTCTTTTGTGCTCCCTCTCATCTCACAATGCCTGATTGCCCACTAAGGGTGTCCCAATAATGGTTTACTTTTGTATGGCACTGTGTCCACATCTGTGTCACTGTGGTTCTGCCCCCCTCATGTGTTGTGTAGTTGCCTGGGGATACTGTGACACACACACACACATGCTGTGTCAGATGTGCAGTGTGAGTTTGCCTGTTTGCATTGGTATTGCTGTTGTGGGCCTTTGTCTGGATACTGTTTCTGTGATTTTGCATGCTGTCCCTGTGAGTCATGTCACATCATTGAGCACATTCATCCTGGTTGTTAGGTGCCATTGCTGGCATGTAATGTGAGTTTGGGACCTGACACCTAAAATCTACACATGTTGTTTTGATTAGTGTGTCTATTTTCGAGATGTGTGCATGCTTGGTGATGGTCACTTCTGCTGTTGTGTCATTGTACGCTGTATGTATTGTCAGCCCCCATGTGTGGTGCTTGTCTGCACATGGCCGAGTGTGTGTTATGTTTTCACAGCACTGTTGGCCTCACCACATCTCCTTGTGCATGGAACACAACCACTAGTTTGCCCCAGAAGTGTTTGATGTGTTGGGAGCAGAGATCATACATGCTGTTTGTTATTTGCAGCTTTGACCATGATGACACTTGCCTTTTGGTCACTGTGATGAGGGGGGTTTAGTCCCCATCACCACAATGCTCAACATCTGCTGCATTTTGGAAACCCTCACTTAACTTCTGTTCTACACAGTGAGGGGGTGTTCTTTTTACATTGCCATAGTGCTATGGTGATGCTTGCCTTGTGTATGTCACACTCATGTGTTGGTCACACATGTGCTGTTACTTACATTGTATGCTTGTAGCCATACTGTTGTGGGCATTTGTCACAGACTACTCACTGTTGACATGATGATAGGGGTATGTATTTTGCGGACATACCTGATGTTGGAGTATGCTGGATGTGTTGCGCACCACCCATCCTATGGGTGGGTGTGGCAGGGGTGATGGGCAACATAAGCCATATGGGTAGGGTGGCAGGGATGATGGGCAACAGGTCCACTATGGGTGGGGGTGGCAGGGGTGATGGGCAACATCAGCCCTATGGGTGGGGGTGGCTGTAGTGATGGGCAACAGGTCCCCTGTGAGTGGGGGTGGCAGGGGTGATGGGCACCAGGTCCCCTATGGGTGGGGGTGGCAGGGGTGATGGGCAACATAAACCCTATGGGTGGGGGTGGCTGTAGTGATGGGAAACATAAGCCCTATGGCTGGTTGTGGCTGTAGTGATGGGCAACATAAGCCCTATGGTTGGGAGTAGCAGGGGTGATGGGCAACATAAGCCCTATGGCTGGGGCTGGCTGTAGTGATGGGCAACATAAGCCCTATGGGTGGGGATGGCAGGGGTGTTGGGCAGCATAAGCCCTATTGCTGGGGGTGGCAGGGGTGATGGGCAACATAAGCCCTATGGGTGGAGGTGTTAGTGGTGCTGGCCATGCAACCCCTATGGTGGACTGTTGTTAGTGGCCAGGATGTGGATCCCCTGTGTGTGAGTGCCATTTTGCGGGTACGTGCTGTTTTTTTGTGTGGTAGGTGTCTGACTTACCGCCTGCGCCGTCGGCGTCGGTTCCTGAGCCGGTCATAGATGTAGAGTACTGGTATGACCTGCGTGATGGGATTCATGATGTGTTCGTGTCGTACACGCTGCTTGTTGCTCCATCTCGTACCCGCTGCAAGCTGGTCCGTCTCGTAGCCCTGTATTGAGTTGTGGCGCGAATCGTAGCTGATATGCTTGTTTTCCGGATGCTGTGACGTGCCGTACGTGACGACCCGTCCGGCGCGTAGGATGTACGCATCACACTTGTCATGCTGGAAACTGCTATGGATACTGCTTCCGGGCGACTCGGTTCATCGTTAGAAGTTACGGCTTGGACGGAGAATGGAGCTTGAATCCCAGCCTACGTGTCGGTCGTGCTTTTGGCAGTTGTGCGCATCGTACTTACTTTACAGGACGGACCGGCTCCGGGGACGTGTCAGTCGCACGGTAAGGCTACGGACAGCTGTCCGACCGGCTATCGGAATCGGCCCCTTAGTAGTTATATTAGTTTATGTTGTGATTTATACTTACTTTATTTGCAAGTTGATATTTTGAAGTTTTCTGTAGTTACTTGAGTGTCTTCTGTATTATCTCTAGAGGATATATAATTAAAAAATATATATATTAATGATTTTATGACTACAAAAAGTGTATTCTGAACAATTTAAACAGTTGTAATATTAAAATGATATTTTACTTACTTTGTGAAGCTGAAATCAGAGTTTTCTATAATGTAGTCCAATGTTGCAGAAGCAATCCAGCAGAGTAGAATTTATATTTTTTTATTTTCTTTGGTTTATATAGTGTTTAATTCATATAATAATAATCTTATTGGATTATTTTAATTGTATGTGTTTTTAGTTGGTTGTTAGTTATTGTTTTGATTAATTTGGCATGTGTTTCCCTATATGGGAAACGCTAATTAAAGTTCAGTTAGAGCTTTTATTTTTCTTTCGTCATTTAAAAGCGTTATATTACATTATTAATAAATTATATTGTATTTAATGTTAAATATTATTTATTTATTTAATATATAATGAACGAAAGAGTAATTAATGTGGTGTATTTAATAATGTTCAAGTTATTATTTTTAAATATAAATCAAATATGTATTATATTTATTGAATATGGTGTGTGTGTTATTGATATTGTTCATATTTTTTGGGGTATGTATTGTGTTATTATGAATATTTTTAAGATGCCGATATTTTTTGGGGAGATAATTGTGTTGTCTATATTTTTGTTATCGATATTTGTGTCATTTTGTATGCTTGTTTAATGTTTTCGATATTAGTTATAACGATAATTTATGTGTTGATATTAGTGATATCGATGTTAAAGGTTGACGTTATTTTTTTGTCGATATTTGTGTATTTTTTTAAATAGGTATACAATACCGATATTTAGGTAATCGATATTTGTGTGTCGATAATTTGGTAGGTCGATATTATGACTGTCGATGTTATGTCAGTGATCCAGGGCAAATATATGGAGCAAACTTCTTAACACAGAGATAACGGCTGGTGATCTGCGGTGTAGTATATTATTGGCACAGTCGGTTTTGAATGTGTTGCGTACCAAGGTGCATCATTTCAAATGCATCAACGATTTCTATTATACCTCTATCGTCTTCATGTTATAAAATTTTGGGCTTATGCCCACTGTTTTCAGTGTGGATTTGAGCGGGCTAACGCGGCCCATATCTTTCCACCATGTACCACTTTGCATCTATTTTGGGATTTTGTGTTATTTAAACTTTTTAGTATATCTAAGTTTTTGGTTGTGACCGACCCAAAATTGATTATTCTTGGCCATTCACCTGCTATCCCCCTCATCTAGCGGGCTTATACTTTTTCTCAATTTCCCTGGCTATTTTAGTATTGGCACACTTTTGGCTTTTTAGTGAAGCTCCAGATCCCTGGATTTGGTGTCAGGAACCGCTAAAAATAAAAGTGCTGGAAATGTCACTGGTGGAGAATGATCCATGGAGGTGGAGGCTGAGTCGGATATATAGGACTCAATCAGGCTATGAATAGCGGATGCAGTCGCTGCCCAGGACTCTGGAGCATAGCTCATAGCCCTTTTGTGCTAGCAAAACCAGGATGCTTCCCCTCACCTCTATTATTCTGAATGAGTTTCTTTTTTAGGTAATGACTATATCTTTTTGTTGCTTATTTATGGGATGTTATCAGCCTGAATTTAAGCTCTTATCCTATGTTGGATACTCGATCTGTGCTGGTCCCCAGCCTTGTTATTTATTTGGTCTTCAATGAAAAAAAGTGCATTTAATAAAAAAAAACTTATTTTATTGTAGGAATGATGGTGAAGTAGACCCGTGACAACTGATGTCTGTCCTGTTGCCATGTTCATAATTTGTGAATGGAGCAATGTTACAGTTGTGAAGAGTACTGGCCCTCTTTGATGATCTAACATATTGAGGGTAAAGGAGGGACGGGACAGATGGAAGCTGGTCCACAACTCATTTCTCAAATGCAAATAGGGCACACAGCAGATGTCAACTGCCCCGGGGGTCTTTTTTTTGCCCAAGTTCGGGGGGGGGAGAGGAGGGGGACAACAGACATCCCCTATTGAGAAGTATTAATTGGAATATATTTGTTTGAAGAAAGCTCCCCACAAGCCAAGAGGGTCAGACAGAAAGGCAGAGGGCTTTAGGCAAAGTAGCAGTCATAACAAATAGGTCTTCCCTTTCAGCAAGGTCAATGGCAATAAATAGCCTCCTACTCTTGGCCAATGGTGGGCACTAAATAATCACCTACTAAAAAGCAGGTTGAGGGGTTATATGAGATACACTCCCCTCACAGATAATGTGGGGCCAGTAAATACCTCTAGGCCTATGGCATGGTTAAGGGGGCTAAGAAATACATCTATGCACCCTTGGGCTGGGGACAGTAAATATCCCCAGACCTTTGGGCAAGGAGTGGAGGGCTTAGAAATTACACTTTACCAAATCATGGTGGTCTAATGGGTGGATCACTGCTCGTGGATTGCCCTTCTGTGATAATCCCTGAGCAAGGATCTACCCTTACGATCACCAGGGTGTCTGAAAGGTGGATAAGTACCCCCCCTCACTACGAAGGGCCCATATGACTGCTTGTGCTCTCTTACGGGGTAGAGTTGGTGGCTTATCCCCTATCCACTCTCCCACAAACCACATGAGTTTTCAGGCTGGGGATGAGCCGCCCTGACATTGGACCGTACTTCTTACCCCTAAAGGCCAAATAATCTTTTTGTTGGGTTACACATTATTATTACTTGTAAAGCGCATCTGTACCTTTGGTGACCGCACTCTATATTATTCTGATAAATAAATAAATAATGCATTTAACCCCTTTTAAAAAAATCTCTCCTGATGTTCGTGACCGTCAGAAGGAAGATGAAAAAGATATACCAGGCTGGAGATTTTAATTTTGAGCGGGCATTCAAGTCCTTTGTCCCCACTCTGTCCAAGGCCTATGAAGTAGTTGGTAATTGCTATCCTCTCCTTGCACAAGGGTGGTGTAGTTTAAACACTCCTGCCCCTTCCTATTTTAGAAGGGCTGGGGTGGGTCTCATATAATCCCTGAATTGCCCAGGGGTGAGGGTACTGTGTGCACGTCATGCCCCAGACACCTTTTGAAAGAATGAGGGGTTTTATAAAAAAAATTACCTGTTTGCAAACAGGAGTGGGTGACACCTCTTATTGGTCCACAGCACTGGGCAGGAGATGAGTGAGCATGCCACCTGGTAACTTATGTACATCCCCCCAGGTTTTGGGAAATGTCAGAGGCTTCAGTGGCCAATCCTCCCATACATGGGCAATGTAAGTACAGAAAAGGTATATAAATGCATCCAAAGAGCTTGTAATAATCAAACAATTAAATGCATAATGAAATTAATCACGATACATGATTTGACAGAGAGGGCACGATACATATAATAAATCTGATATCTATAAAAGCAATGTGGTAAATAAAGTGTGAACCTAGTATATAAAGTGCCAGGGTGCAAAGTGCAATAAATGACTTATGCTATAAACATTTAACCCTACATTTTCGAGAATCTTAACATTGTATTGTGTATTTTTGAATAGAGGCCTTCACACTGTCGAACTCTAATCACTTTATCAAGCCAATTTGTAAAAATTTGAATCATAGTGGTTTTCTAGCATTGTAATATTAACAAATGAACTACCAGCGCTGTAATGCAAGTCTTTGAAATCTTCCTGCAGACTCTTGCATTGGAAAATACCCAATCAATGAATAAGCACAGATTACGGGAAATTTTCATGGAAAACAAATTCTTGAGATATTTATAAATTGCGATCCAAAAGCTACATAATCTATTGCAAGACCTTATAATTGGGGGGCAATGAGCCTCCGACAAACTGTAACATCTGAAGCTGGCGACTGAGTTAGCTGGAGATATTTTATTAACGTGACAGGGGGTGTAACAAACTAATCATTTAGAATAAAATTGCATTTTGCGAAAATTCACCCACCTGGGGTGGTGAAAATTAACTCATTAACCCTTTTCCAGACAGCTGCTGAGATAGTTATATTTATTTTCTTTAACCATCTTTTAGAAACTTTTAAAAATATATTGGACAGTTTTATGCTTATGAGCAATCACTTACAGCTCCCTGCTCTTCTAAAATTAGTGTTTTCTAAAAGACCATAAGCCAATTCCTCCTGCTCATATATCCCTGAGGGAGATGTCTTCTTACAAACAAATAAATCACATCATGTGACTATTTATCAACTCCAATTAGCCAGTTAATATCGGTGAATGCGATGTCAATGTACTCCATAGTATATTTACACATAACAATGTCAATATCAGTAAATAAGATGTTGATGTACTCCATGACAAATGTACCAATAAGAATGTTAGTTTCGGTAAACAAGATATCAATGACCGCCATGTTATATGGTCACAGAAAATAAGAAATTTGTACTGTCAAATCCACCTGAGATGACCTACCTATCAACCCCGAGCCAGAGATATGTGGTCAGATAGGCAATGTGATCCAAACCCAAGCCTACTTATTGATAGACCACAGGTGGGCGTTGTACTTACCCCAAAGACAAATGCTCAAACAGGGAAAACCCAGATGGATCCCACAGATAGGCAGCTGCACAACAAAAGATCAGAGGAGATTGGCCCCAATAAAACACTTTTGGCAAGAGGGGCACGCGTTCCCAAAATACCACAAAGTCAGATGCCACATTTGGATATGAACACTCAGACAAGCAGAACACAGCATGCACACTACACACAGTGATCACACGCTCTCTATTCCGGACATCTGGATGCATACAGACAGTATGGAGAGCTAACTGTGCCCCTTTATCAGATCGTAGCATTTATGGTTCATAACTAGGCCCGGATTTACGTGCTCTACAAGAATTGTGTAATCAGTTTATTGTACTTCAAGAGCTGTATATAACGCTGACCAAAACCTCTGTACATGGAGACAGTCTTCAGACACAACTCTGTTGCTGCTCTCCCGACCGCTGCATTCAATGAAATTCCTGTTTTGCCAAACGCCTCTTGTCTTTTCAAGGTAAATTCATATCTTAGCAACATTTTGGCCACGCCAGATAGGAGAGAATGGTCTATCGAGCCTGATTGCTGCCAAAGGACAAGGACCCCCTGCCCAAACTGATTTGCATCTGTACAACAAGACTGGTGAGCAAACGCCATCATTGATTAAAAATTCTGCTAAATCAGTGGGGTGGAGGTCCCCACAGATGCTGCCGGCACAGGGTAAGATACTACATCTGATGCTTTTCCCATTATGTGGTAAACTAGGACCAGTACGTAGATTACTTTTTCTCTAGTCAGCACGCTAGGGAAGGTAGTTTATAGTTTAGTTGTCTAGTAGTCTTGGACTGATGGACGTCACACAGATGGTACGCAGAGGCCCCGGGAATGATAAAGGGTCACTTTTTAATATGTTCACTTGGACCGCTGGGCGTTACACAGATGGTATGCATAAGCCCTGGGTGTGATATAGGGTCACTTATTTATTTTCTTTGCTTGGACCGCAGGGCATCACACAGATGGCCCATATAGACCCTGGAAGTACTTCTGGAGACACCGGGGGTGGAACCGAGTCAGGAACTTCATTTCCCAGGCTCCCCCCGCACCGCATCGCACCGCTGACGCGCTCTCTGCACCCGGAGGTGCATAAGGTGGCTTGAGGCTTACCGTTGCATGGGACGCACTTCTGGAGACACTGAAGGTAGAGCAGAAGCAGGGATTTCATTTCCCAGCCTCCCCCCGCACGGCATCACACCACTTACGACCTCTCTGCGCCCAGAGGCGCATAAGGCTGCTGGAGGCGTCCCCCTCTGCAGGACGCGCTTTTGGAGACACCAAGGGTAGAGCCGAGGCAGGGACTTCATTTCCCATTCTCCCACCGCATCGTACCGCTGACACCCTCTCTGCGCCCGGAGGTGCATAAGGTGGCTGAAGGCTTACCACTGCACTGGACGCTCTTCTGGAGATACCGAAGGTAGAGCTGAGGCAGGGATTTCATTTCCCAGCCTCCCCTCGCACCGCATCACACCGCTTACGCCCTCTCTGCGCCCTGAGGTGCATAAGGCTGCTGGAGGCTTCCTGCTGTGCGTGACATGCTTCTGGAGACACCGCAGGTAGAGCCAAGGCAGGGACTTCATTTCCCAGGCTCCACCGCACCGCATCACACCGCTGATGCCCTCTCTGCACCCGGAGGCGCACAAGGTGCTGGAGGCTTACCGCTGCACGGGATGCGCTTCTGGAGACACCGGGGGTTGAGCCGAGGCAGGGACTTCATTTCCCAGGCTCCCCCGCACCATATCGCACCGCTGATGCCCTCTCTGCTCCCAGAGGCACATAAGGCTGCTGGAGGCTTCCTGCTGCGTGGGATGTGTGCGGGCTGTGCCTGAGCAAAGACCGGGCCAAGAGGGTCCCGTCTTAGCCTGTCAGAGACCGGAGGAGGCCAGGCTGGGCCCGGTCCCTTGGCTTCACGTTCCTGGTCGGGAAAATATAAGGTACTGTTCGTTTATGGATTCTTACAATCCTATCAAGCTACAGAATACATACTGTGCCAAACCATCAAATCATGGTCAAAACAAAAACAACAGCTGGAGGCACAGGGGGCAACAATGTTTTTTTAACAAGGGCGGCCAGTGTTATCTCCAAAAAGATAGCTCTTACTGAAAGAACACTATCTCTGGAAATAGAAAAAACTACCCCCGCTCAAACATTACTTATTGGGTGTGGAGCAAATCGAGCAGATGGATATGATCCTGGACCTTTGTCTTCCCCTGAGGCTAACACAAACAGCTACGAGATTGGCAGAGGGTCATTTATCCAGCCCCCCTACAAAAAGGAAGAAAATAGGGGGTAAAAGACCTGCTTGTAATCCTCTGTATAATAGATCTGCAACATTAACTGCGTCTGACCCAAAATATATCATTGAACTACTTTTACCCAAATTGGAATCCTTATTTGACAATCTTTTAAGGCCTATAAAGGAAAAGAGGGAGGGGTTGGACGCAAGACTTAATGTTGCTCTACTATCTGTATCCTCTCATCCTGCTGAAGGGGAGGCAGTTGGAGGTGGTCATACTGGGCTTATCGGGAACACGAAATCACAGGTGCCTGATAGAGGAATAGAAGACATAGACACAGTGGAAGGCTAAGTGGTCCAAAGTTGCATAACTCGGATGCCCTCCGACCCACTATACCACAAATAGACTCAATAAACTGGGTCCCAGTATCAATGGGTGACTAAAAAGACCAGGTTTCTGAGTACGATTTATAAGTCATCTTGTGAATCCCCCGCTGTGATGCAGTTAGGGAAGATGGCCCAACCTGTTCCATCGCGAGAGGCGCAATTGACAAGGAGCATGTACCTAACGTGTCTGTTACCAATTACCTTGACAAACCCTTGGCCAACAGTTACAAGACTATAGATCTGCCTCCAGAGGCTGCACCCTTGGCAGTAGTTTTGGTAGCGGTGCCTTCAACCACACAGTGGACTAAGGAAACCACAGTGGATTTGATACACAAGGCCACACACTGGTGTAACACGAACATTGTGAATGACCAACGAATATCTTCGGACATTATCATGGCTAGAAGAATGGGCTGGGTGGGTTATAGGGTGGAGAAAAATATTGGGGGGATTGTGTGATAGTCAACATGAGACATTCCACAAAAGTTGATGCATTCATAGATTGTGAGCTCAAGGGTAGCTCTAAAACACTAATTAGGACAGCTTCCCTCCAGTACTTTTACCTGCCTGCTAATTTTCTTCCATCAAAAAGCCGATGTTTGCAGGCTACCATGATGACCAAACCAAGTTAAATTGTTAGCGTAGGTTGGCCTCTAAATCTGTCGAAAAGGTATGAACCCCTGCAAAGTCTACAAGGACTGGATGCTGTAGATTGACAACCATCATTTGGAAAAGAACTACTGGGGCCATCATCCAATGACCTGAGTGTTAATATTATCCCCTCATTTGATTATCCCCTTCTGCCAATAAAGTTATTTGCCTAGAAACTGTTAGTCTCTCGCCCCCTAGGCTGCCCCTTATGGCAGTTGGAAACATAATGCCATCTGAGAAGCCTGAACTTGTTCCCCCTCCCAATATAACATCTTTTTTGACAGACCCCGCTGGGCTGAGAGTCCTCACGTGGAATGCACAAGGTATTGGGACTAAGGGGGATAATGTTCTCAGGCGCAGGACATTTCAGGGTTGACAAATAATTGCACTACAAGACACATGGGATACAGGTGAAGGCTTTCAATTGGATGGTTATACCTCATATGCAAAGCGCGCAGTCCCCTCCATGTCAGGGCGCGCAAGGGGAGGTCTTCTTTTATTTGTTTCTCTCGACCTAGCCTATAAAGTAAGCCGTTTTCAGTGTAGTTCTCCCCACATTTTGGCAATAGAGTTGACTTTTAAGGATCACTACCCTCTATTAGTAATACATTTTTATAATTCTTTTACTAGATCATTTTCTAATGAACATTTAGATACCTTGGAAGATTTTGTTGAAACATATAAAAAATGCAAATATACTTATTTCGAGATCTTAATCTAGGGTGATTTTAATACACACCTGTGCAAGTTGAACTGTATTATGAAAAAACGTATGGGGACTGTTTAGCCTTAAATATACTCTTTGAACATACAGGGGTCTATTATGATGCCATCGCCCCGGGAAATGGGACCGCCCGCTAAGGGTGTGGCGGTCCCGCATGGGCAATTAGGATGCGCCCGCCACACTGGCGGGCACATCCCGCATTTTTGCATTGTGGCAGGCGGTGCTGTCAGCAGCACCCACCGCAATACAAAAAAGGCATGTGTGCATTCCATGCACAATATGCAGGCACAGCGCGGTGCCTGCCATGTTGTCCATGCAAAGGCAGGGGGTTACCATAGGTACCCCCCATGTGCCCCCCAAACCCCCAACATCCTGGGTGCCCGCAACGGCCCCCCAACTGAGGAAACTGCATGCCTTTTGACGCCACGGAAAGGCTGCTTCGCGCTGCCATCATGATATGGATGGCGGTATCTAGCAGACACCGCCACCATATCAGGCCTATTTTCTGCCCGGTCACATGTGTGAGCGGTGGAAAACTGGCAGATGGTCTTTCCGTCCGCCGGGGTCCCCCCGCCATGCTAATATGGCGGGGGAAATGGCATGCAGGCGGAGGAGAATGTTGGGCGGATCGCCATAGCTATGCGGGCGGTGGCGATTCGCCCGACAACCTAATAGACCCCACAGAGTCAGGTACACTTTTAGAGGGGCTTCTTGCTGTAAATAATTTGTATTGTCTAGAGCAAACGGGGTGAATATTCCTATCCCCACCTTTACTGGAAGGGGATGTCTCAGCATCATTGATTTTATAATGATTTCTGCATCTTCAGCTCCTGCACGCATAGTGATCATAATCCCCTCACACTTGATTTATTATATTCATCTGCCTTTTATAAGGTAGAGAGCAGGGGTGTCACAAATTCTGACATCAGTACTAAGGACCAGTCACACAGACTGAAATGGGTGAATGTGGTCCCTGAACAGTATCTAGATAAGTTGTACACAGAGTGCATAGCTGAGGTTTCAGTATGCATGGACAGCACTGGGGCAGATTGGGAGGTATTAAATGCCTTTGGAATGCTGACCAATAAGATAGCTAACAACCTAACCATTCCATGCAGGGGCAACAGTTCCAAACTGAAGAGATGGCTTGATGGCACCTGCTCTAAAATACATAAGAATTTGGCCCTCAAACAAAAACCTAGATATGAGAGTGAAATCAGGGCATGCAGGGCAGACTATAAGAAGGCCATCCAGGAGAGGAAGAAATCTATCAGGGAAAGGGCCTGGGAGGAGCTTGGACAAGCAAGTATATGTTCGGATAGCAAGATGTTCTGGGCGGTGGTGAATAGCACGTTTTTTCTCTGAGACTGGAAATGCCAACACAGATTGTATGGTAGCCCCTGAATGGTGGGTAGAGTTTTTTTGGGGAATGTATAGTGACAGTTAGTTGGAGAGGTTGGAGCCACAGCGAGAGAATACCCTTCTGCTAGAATCACTTAATTTTAATAATGCTGTGGAGGTTCAGGCAGCTATTCTTGCCACAGGGGGGGGCAAGGCCCCTGGTCCGGATGGTGTATCAGCTGATCTGTATAAGGCAGATCCCTTGGTATGGGCTGTAATACTGGTGCGGGTCTTTAATGCTGCTAGTACTTGTGGTTCTCCCCCATCATGGGCAAAGGCCATTATCATCCCAATTTTTTAAAAGGGCGCTATGGATGATCCTGCTTGTTACCGACCTATCTCACTTTTGGACTCTGCTGCCAGAATTATGGGTAAGGTAGCAAGATAGCAAAGAGGGGCATACTGCATATGGGATTTTTGGATCTAACGTCAGCTTTTGATCGAGTAAATCGTGCAAAACTGTGGCGGATACTGGGGGATTTGGGCATGGAACCGAGTCTGGTATCCTTTTTACACTATGCCCACAATAATACAACGGCGGCAGTAAGATTCAAGGATGACGGTAGCTTAACGGATCCCTGGGAGGTCAGGCGAGGGGTACGACAAGGGTGCATTATGGCACCCCTACTGTTTACACTTTACATAAATACACTGGGAGAGCAGCTTATAGGCAGTACTCAAGATATCCCAAGAGCTGGGTCCAAATTGGTGCCAGCATTACTGTATGCAGATGATGCTGTCTTGTTCGCTAGGACCGCTAAAGGTCTCCAAAATATTTTAAATGTTTTTATTGATTTTATGGAATAATTAGATCTAGCTACCAATTTTACAAAGTCACATAATATGACAATGGGCAGCAAAAAGGCAGCTAGGACAAAGTTTTTCTGCAAAGGGATGGAACTGTCAAAACTGCCCTCTTTTCCGTATCTGGGGGTGTTATTTCGATGATAACGGGTCCTGGGCAGCACAAAGGCAATTAAAAAAAAGAACACTTTAGTTAGAGCAGTTGGGGCTGTATGGGATTTTGCCAAAAGATTGGGGTCGAAACCAATACCTGCCAGAATGAAGATTTACAAAGAGAAATGTATCCCTATGGCGACATATGGTTACGGTGTATAGGGTTAAAAGGATGTGAGGGATATTCAGGGGGTCGAGAACAAATTCATGCTAGGCCTCCTAGCTCTCCCCTCTAGTACCCCCGCATTTATTTTACATGCGGAACTTGGCCTGGCTTACATCTCGGACTATATTGCTGCTGCACCACCGATGTGGTGGATGAGGATCTGGTCAAGTATTGCTCCCACCTTGAGTCAGATGGTCATCATGGATTGTATTGCCCTTGAGGGGGCCCTACAAATTCCGTGGTAAAAATATATGAGGGAGCAATTGACGTTGCTGGGTTGCCCAGATAATGTATAGTAAACCAAGATCGTTAGGACCGGCAGCGATCAAGGATATTAAAATACATTTTTTAGGCATGTGGCAAGTGACCAGGGAGGGCCTCGAATTAGCCAAGCCCATGGTAAGAAAACATGTCATTCTTACTTCGACCCCAAAACTACAGCCCTATCTGTCACTAGTAACAAATGTACAACATCGTTTTGTTTTAACTAGATTCCGGCTGAATCAGGTACTCTGGTTCTTAGCCTCTCCAAAGGGTTTCTCACAGGCGGGTACTTTAAAACTGTGCCTCTGTTACAATCTTTTGGAACAGGACACTTTGCATTTTTTTTGTGTGTGTGAATTTTATACCCCCTTCGCAAGAAATGTATAATACAGCTACTGAGAGAGGAAAATTTTGCTCAAGTAAGGCCTGCTTTGTTATTTTTACAAATGCTACCCTCCCCTGTAATATGCTTTGGGGTGGCAAACTTTCTGTTAGGAGCCATGAGATTCAGGAAGAAGATGTCCCTGCAGTAGCTGCAACATAACCCTCTGAAATCTGTCTATAATATTATATATTTCTTAAGCACCTCTTTTACTTTATCATGGGGACATTTATCAAGCACCTTTTACTATGGTATTTTATTTGCTGAAAGTTTTTAAATGTATTGATATTTGGATGATATTATATTATGTGTTCTATTTTAATTGGACCTAGGTGATTAATGATTGTATATGTAATATGTGTATGATGAGGACCCTCCTAACGGACATGATATTACCCTCTCTTTTTTAATGTATTTTTTGTCCTTTGAAATGTGGACATGTTTTTTAACGGTGTGCTTTTATGGCTTTCATTAGCCGAATAAAGTATTTTTGACTACTATATAGGCCCTGGGTATGATAGAGGGTCACCATCTTGGTTTTTCATTTTTTTAGTATAAAGTATAAAGGAGTTTTCTCAGGGACTGTTGATTTCTTAACACTGACAGTGTCTGAAACAAGTGAAGAGGTAGGTTTTTTCATACAGAGGGTACACATGACCACTGGGTGTGATATAGAGTGTAATTCAGACGGTAGGGAAAAATTCAGACCTTCGTGAAGAAGGTGTAGCTTGTGTCTGGCCAGAGAGGGCAGATAATTGTCAAGCTGTTCCTTCTTCTCGAAGCAAATTGTTGCTATTTCTGTCCCCGAGGCATACTTACCTAAGGTTCACTTAGCTCCATGTACCATGCAAAGTATTACCACTTCATCAGGCAGTAGGCACTAGGAGCGTGCTAAGATGTTTTGGACAAAAGAATATTTTTTTTTGTCAATTTTTTCTCTTCTTTTTTCAGTAAGGTTTCCAGTTTAAGCATTGTTGATGTTGTGGTGCTGTTCAATTTAGCAACTATAGTTTAGGTTGAAATGTTATGTCCTGTTAGTAAGTTTATGCGTCTATGAAATAGCAACCATTTTTTCTCCACAAGTCAGTACTCCATATATGCTATTCTGCTGCTAAAAAGCAACTTACATTGTACTGAACTAACCATTGCACTTTCTTACAGGTTGTTATTATTTAATTGCATTGTCTTTGTTTACAGCTAATTGTTTTATGTGATGTATCATTCTCCTTAATAGAGATCATAACCAGTAGTTGTTGCCGTCACAACACTGTGTACACAATTTCCCCACAATCAGAGTAGAATTTAGAATTATTTAAAACTCAAGAAAGTCAGAAGTTTACAAACTCCTTAACAAGTTTCTTAACACATCATGAAGTCACCACTAGACCACATGCACACCAGATTCCCCACACAGGCTAAGGAGTTAGAGAAAAACTGCAAAAAGGATAGCATGTAAGGTGTGCAAAGAGCAGGAGGCTCAAAACCACGACACACACATGCCTACTGGATGCTTCGAGGCTAGGTAGGGAGTCGGCCCAAGGCACATAAGGACAATGGCAGTATCAACCAGACCATGTGCACCCCCAGGGTTACCCATGTTAGCCACTGTCATCACCCTGGCACCTCCAGGAGTGAGGAAGTGGCGCAGACAAAGCAGCCCCATGCCATGATGTGCGTTCCCTGTGCTGGAGGCCTCCTACCTGTTACCAAATGAGATACCCAGGTGATTGACCTCTATTGCAAATTTGTCATGCCTGAGTAATGGAACAACACCCCAAAGAGGTATCCCCACCTGTCACATGGGGAAAATCCTGTGGCCTAGAGTGCGCAGGTAACGAAAAATACCCCCCCATGCACTGGACCCCTTGGAAAGACCAAGAGCACGGTGAGACCGCCCTCAAGTGGGCCGCAGTGGCCACAAGCGTGCAAGTGGCACCTGGCTTGAAAAAGACTCAATTGCAGAACCCCAGATGGCTCCAACAGAGTGTCATCACCAGAAGACAGAGGTTGCCAGCCGCCAGATCTCAGAGAATGCCACAGTTGCTACAGGAGAAATCACAGGAACGACCATTATTGCCTAAAAACTGATCACGAGCAGAGAGGAATAATCCCAGGACAGCCCCCACAGAGTACCCATCCCCGAAACCAAGACCAGAGCAACACAAATGCATCATATAACCAGCCTCAGAGAAATCAGGCAGCAGCCACCCCACCTCAGCAGGGGCTGGTTGGTTGGCCGAGCACATGGCAACAGCCACAGCAGACAGGGAGCCCAGCCCAGCCAAGGGCCGGGCCACAGTAATGGCAGGGAGAAGTGAGTGTCTGGGGATGCAATGTCCTTGCTCAATCGCAGAATACAAACATACAGTAAGTCCAAAACCATCCCCCAGCATGATGCATCCTCTTCGTACCCTTTCCAGATGCATTTCCTTGCCTGCATTTGCAAACAACTTTAGGGCTTCAGTACACTATACTGATCGGGAATCCCCACTAGAATTCACCATCCAGGTGCTAGAGGGGCTTGTACCTCTCACCACTGTTGATCTCCTGCGGTGAGGTTTGCTGGCCATGCTGCCAGGGGAAGACAGTCCAATGAGGGGGCAGGGAGGCCCCCAAATGGTGCATAAAAAATGGCACCCAAGTCCATTCACCCAAATCCAGCCTTGGACGAGCTATGTAGGTCTCATCAGCCCCAGAGTTTGCACCAAATAAAGGCACCCCCTACAGTTCCAAAACGGGACAGAAGCTCCAGCCTGGAAAGTCAGGTTTTACCACACGCGAGGACAAGGATGTCCACAAAACTCCAAAGCAAGCAACTACATGACACCCAGTCTATAGAGAAAATACATCAAAGCCATTAGCATTACCCGCATCGTGCCAATCACGACGAGTCCTAACTGTGCACCCAAGTCTCGTCGAAAGCCCAGTGTTAGAAATGTCTGTCTCTGGTTGTCAGGTCTGTACCCTACCCAAGTAGGGAACCTTCCTTTTAGTCTGGGTAAGGGGATACACTTCTAAAACAACCCCTGCTCACCCCTTGCTAGCTAGGCATGGGCAGTCAGGCTTATCTCAGAGGTAATGTGTAAAGCATTTGCACATAACACACAGTAATCCAGTGAAAACACTACAAAAGGACTCCACACCAGTTTTAGAAAAATAGTCAATATTTATGTGTGTAAAACAAGAGAAAAATGATAAAAATCCCACATACAGTAATAAAGATATGTATTTTGCAAGAATAGACTTTAAAAACAGTTCCTTGGGGGCGTGGCTAAGATGGCGGCCGAGTGAGACGTGTTTCTCCGTCTCTCCGGCGCCGCCGATCACCGCACTAAATATCTCGCCCCTGTTGCCCATCCGCTCCTGCTCTGCCCCCCTCATGGGTGGACCACTTACCTGCTGCCTCTGGTACCCCCTATTTCGGGGGAACGGCGATACCCTGTGCGGCGGATGGGCCTGCCCGGCCCCGGCCTTGCTGCGGCCCGGTGGCCCCTCGGTGGTGGCTTGCTCGCGGTGCCGGATGGCAGAGAGGGAAGATCGGAGCTGCGGCACCCCTGGGCACTGTCGGATGACACTGGCAGCGTGACTGAGATATCGCCCTGGTGGTGGTAGGAGCGACGGCGGCGGTTCACGGTGACCTGGGTCCTCGCGGTGGTGGCCGCCATTTGCTGTCTGGAGGAGCTGGTGTGACGTCCGCCGCTGTGAGAGGCCTACGAGTGGGGGTGCTGTGCTTGGCGGACCCTGAGGCCTGCTGGGTCCGCTCCCTGGTGGAGAGACGCTGCTCAGTGATTCCAGAGGGGCCCTCCGGTCCCGGCATTGCTGCGACCCGGTGGCCCCTTGGATTCCTCTGGTGCTGCCGCTGGGCCTGGGATTGTCGGCAGTGTTGCCTGGGGAGGGCCCCCTGCGCCAACTGGAGGTTACACGGGCGGAGAGGCGAGCCCGCTGCACGAGCTGCAGATTTCTCAGCAGGGCTTCGCGCCCCTATTGGCCGCATCGCTTCTACACGCCCCTGGTGAGTGCAGGCTGCTGGGGGGCTCTGCTCGGTCCGCATTTCGGCGGACGGTGGTGTTAGCGCTGCTGGGGTGCGCCGGGGACCTGATTGGGGCCCGGTAGCCTACCACTGGTGGCAGTGTTCCACGTGGCTTCAGTGCTGGCAGTGCCCTTGAATAGTGGTGCATTGGGGGCGACTTTGGCTCTTGGGACTGCTTTTCGGTCCGCAGTTCGGCAGGCGGTGCTCCCTGGCCGAGGCTGTGCAGTGAGGGGCCGGTGGTGAGGCCTGATCGGTCCGTAATTCGGCAGATGTTGAGATTGGAGCTGCTGGGGTGTGCTGGGGACCTGACTGGGGCCCTGTCATCGGCCGCTGGTGGTGGTGCTCCACGTGGTCCTGTGCTGGCGGTGATCTTGTGTGACGGAGCACTGGGCCCCCTTGTATGTTCCCTGCCATTGGCTATGTGTGGCGGGTCTGACTGAGGGCGCCGGGGACCGGTGGCTCTGGCTCCTGGGCCCACTTTCGGCCTGCAGTTCGGCGGGCGGTGCTCTTTGCCCAGTGTGCTTCAGTCGAGGGTCGGTGGCTGGATCCGGGGGACTGGGACCCTCTGCTGCCGTTGCTGGTGGGCCGCACACTGCCTAACGGTTGGGGGGGCACTGGTTGCTAGAGTGGTGGCAGCGCTCGGGCCGCACATTGGCGGCCGGTGCGGGGGCTAGTTGCCTGCCGGTGTTCTGGAGTCGGACTGAGGTGGTGTTGGTGCGCAGGCTTGCTCCTTCGGCCTCGGGGGCCTTGCTGCTTTGGCTGCTTGGTGGGGGGCCCGGGTTTCCGTCATGTCCTCCACTAAGGCTCGGCGAGATAAGACCATGAAGCACGCTCTGCAACTGTCCGCGGGACAGTCTTCCTCTCAGTCGTCCCCCCCTACGCCATCTTCAGAGGACAGCGAGCAACCGGCCACTAAGGCCTTTATGCTCGACCTCTTCTCTGCCATTAAGGAGGACATTTTTGAACTTCGCTCCCAGCTATCTTCTGACCTTCGCGAAGTGAGGCGCGACGTGGACGCTCTCGGGGACCGCGTCGCCACTGTGGAAGAGCATGACTTACGGCGTGAAGACGATATGCATCAGCTTCAGCAGGATGTCCTCCGTCTCAGGGAGCAAAACCTCGACTTGCAGGCCCACGTCAAGGACCTCGAAAACCGGTCCAGACGGAACAACATTAGAATTCGTGCGGTGCCGTGGAAGGGTGAGGGGGATGATCTCCGAGGCTATGTGCTTCAGCTATTCCGGTAGATTCTCGGGGAGGAGACGGAGCGGGACATTCGGATGGATCGCGTGCATCGGGTTGACTTACCGAGGGCCCCGAGGGCTCCACCTCCGGACATATTGGTTTGCGTGCATGATTTTCAGCTTAAGGAGCAGATACTGCATAAGGCCCGTGAGCTTACTCTGGTACAGTTCCGTGGTCACCAGCCGGCCCTCTTCCAGGACTTAGCTGCCTCTACTCTGGTGAAGCGCAGGGAGTTCAAGCCCATCACTACTGATCTGCGCGAGAATAACATTCCTTACTCGTGGGGTCATCCCTTACGTCTTATTTTTAAACACCAGGGCAAACTCCATCAGCTCAGCCTGTTGACTGCAGCTTATGAGGCTCTGGGGCTGGAGCGGTCCTCCTTCCTGGCTGGGGTAGCTGGCGCGCCTGCGTGGCAGCATAGACGCTCGGATGGCTGGCAGCGGGTGGGCCGCTCCCCCTGGCCCTCGGGGCCTGACGTGTCCACTAGTCTTCTGGAGCGGGAGGCGGCGGTCACTTCGGTGGCGCAGGTGACGGACAGCAATGGCGCTCCATGTACCTTCTATAGCTAGCATCAGGGGGACTTTCTCTTGCGGCGCCGGAGGGGGGAGGTCCTTGGCTGGGGGTGCTTGTCGTCAACTGCCCTGTGGGGGTTGGATGGCTGGTGCCCTTTGTGCCGAGGTGTCATCCTCCTGGATTCCACGTTCCCCACATTGTTTGTTGTACATGTCAGACTGTTGTCCCCTTTCGGGTCTTTGGGTTCTGTGTTTTGCAGTGACTTTTCTATGTTTGGCATGATTTTTGTTTTTGGGGTCGGGGTGGGGGGAGGGGGTGGGGGGCAAGGGTTGTTTTTGGGAATGTTTTGGGGCTCCGCATCAGTCCTCTTTGGGGTGGGGAGTTTGAATGTTCGGGGCTTAAATAATCCAGTCAAGCGCTCAGCTGTTCTATCCCTCTTGGAGGGCGCGGGGGTGATGTGTGTTTATTACAGGAGACTCATCTTCTCTCTAAAGATGTTAAGCGGATGAGGGATCGGTGGTTCCCTCTGCAAGTATGGTCTTCTGGGGCGGCTAAGAAGCATGGGGTGGCAGTTCTTTTTAGTGCTCATTGTAAGATTCTCGCCCAGGTTGCTGACTTGAAGGGGAGACTTCTGGCGCTTCGTGTGCAATGGGGGCACATGTGCTTCAGTGTAGGGTCAATCTACGCCCTGAATGAGCATCAGGAATCTTTCCTAAAGATGGCCTTTTCTGAGGTGTTGGCCTCGCTTGATTCCCTGCTATTAGTGGGGGGGACTTGAATGTGGTGATGGATACAGGTCTGGATAGGTCAGGGCAGCGATCACATCAGGCGGGTGCTCTCTCGCCAGGGGGCAGACAATGGTTGAGTGATGGCGGTCTGCATGACGTCTGGCCCATACAGCACCTTACCGAGCGCGATTATACTTTCTACTCGGCAGCGCACAAAACTTATGCCCGTCTTGATCATTTTTTTGCCTCTACCTCCCTTTTGCCATGCCTGACGGAAGCGACCATCACTCCCCGCTCCCTGTCCGACCATGCCCTCATCTCTGTGCAACTCAATTCTCCGACGGCCCGTCCCTCTCCGTCTGGATCGCGCTTGTGCGATTCTTTGCTCAGTTCCGACACCACGGTTGCACGGATTTGCGAAGCGATCATTGCTTATTTGGCGGTTAATGATCATGGCACTATGTCTGTGGCGGGGGTTTGGGAGGCCCTCAAGCTGGTGGTACGGGGGGAGTTCATTGCGCTGGCGGCTGCGTTTGTGCCTCTTCGTAGGGATAAGCACGCGGAGCTGGAGCGTGAGGTGAGGGCCCTGGAGTCCATCCATAAGCGCACCGGAGCGCCCAGGGTGTGGAGAGAACTCGAAACAAAGCGGCGTATGCTGAAACACCTGGATCTCGACAGGGCCGAATATGCGCTGTTGCGTCTGCGGCATAAATTTTACCTTAGCGGGGATAAAGGGGGGGCTTTTATTAGCCGATAGGCTCCGAGCGAGCGCGCATCACATGGCGGTCCAGTCCATTCGGGACGCTCAGGCGGTTGAGCAGACTACTGACGCCCTTATTGTGGAGTCTCTCCGGCAGTTTTATCAGCGCTTGTATACCAGGGAGGCGACCGGTCCGGAGGAACGAGAGGCCTACCTTGCCTCCTGCCATATCACACTGCTGTCCGCGACCTCTGCTGATGCGTTGGAGTCTGCCATCCGTATTGAGGAAGTCATATCGGCGATAGCTCGCCTTAAGGTCGCCAAATCGCCTGGCCCTGACGTTTTTTCCGCCTTGTTTTTTAAGACTTTCTGTGGTGAGCTGGCTCCACTTTTAACGCGTCTTTTTAACTCTTTTCTGGAGACGGGGAGGTGACCCCCACTATGTCGGAAGCTCCGAGGGACTGTGGCTCATATAGGCCAATCTCCCTCTTAAATATCGATGCCAAATCGTTTGTGGGCATTCTGGCAGCTCGTCTCAGTCCGCTGATGGATGGCATCATAGACCCGGATCAATCTGGGTTCATTCCTACGCGCCAGGGGGGGGACAACACCAGGCGTCTTCTCCATCTTATTGACTTGGTCCACCGGTCTCGGACCCAAGCTTGTCTCCTTTCCATTGAAGTCGAGAAGGCCTTTGACCGGGTGGAGTGGGACTACATGTTCGAGGTCCTGTGTACTTTTGGCTTCAAGCAACACTTCCTTCGCTAGGTGCACTGTCTCTATGTCACCCCTAAAGCGTCGGTGAGGGTGAATGGGTGCCGGTCTTCCCCCTTTCCCATCACTAGAGGGACGAGACAGGGGTGCCCCCTGTCTCCACTGTTATTCGCGCTCTATATGGAGCCCTTTGCCCAGCGCATATGGTCGAATCCGGATGTCGAGGGTCTTAAGTTCGGCGCCGACATTCATAAATTTTGTCTTTATGCGGACGATGTTATTCTCTCTCTTACCCACCCACGCACCTCTTTGCGGTATTTGATGTGAGAGCTCGACGACTTTGGATCGGTTGCAGGATTTAAAGTCAATTTTTCAAAATCGCTGGTGCTTAACCTTTCTATCCCTGAAGAGGAAGTCGGTGATCTGCAGCGAGACTTTGCCTTCCAGTGGGTGCACTCTGATATCGCCTGTTTTTCAGCGTTGGCGTGAGGAAGGCTGTAAGAGAGTGGGTTCCCTTGGAGCCGGATGGAGTGATCCCTTTCGCCGAACTGCGCAAAGACTATTTTGACCTGCCGTCCACCGACGCCTATCACCACGCACAGCTTGCACATTGGGTGACCCTCCCTCACAACTTCACCTTGATGTCCCGTCCCTTGACCGCTTTGGAGCGCTGGTTGATTTACAAGAAAGATGATCGGAAGCTCATTTCGGAACTATATGCACTGATAATGGCGCATCCTACGCAGCAGAGGTCGAAGGAGTAGGTTTGCTGGGAGACTGAGCTGGGGCGGCCGTTAACGAGCAAGGAGTGGGAGCAAGTTTTCTACCGTGTCCACCATACGGCGTCCGACACGGCGGGGGCCGAATCTGCCTATAAAGTGGCGTCATACTGGTACTATACTCCGGCGCGCATTTAATCTTGGGACCCTACTAAATCCTACTAAGTCTTTGCTGGCGGGGGTGTGGGCAATCTGGCACTCTTGTGCACTTGCTGTGGCGCTGCCCAAAGTTGGTGCGGTACTGGGCGGCGATCTTGAATGACCTTGAGTTTCAGATTAAGCTGCCGGGGGAACCTGCGCACACGTTGTTAGGTCTCACTCATCCCAAGTGCTTCCCCCTGCGCACGATGCAGGGTAAGCAGCTGGCATTGGCGCTGCTTGCGGCGCGGCACATTCTGTTGGCGCAATGGGGCTCTCCGGCTGCGCCGGAGCCGAGGGACTGGATCCGGAGGCTCTGGCATCCGCTGGCGATGGTGTGTCTATCACTCAGAATCGATGGGAGGGGTTCAGATTATGTGAAGATTTGGGCCCCCTTTTTGCGGCTTCTGTTCAAGGAGGTGCGGGAAGTTACGTGCCCTAAATATTTGCAAACTCTTCAGATTCTCCCGCTAGAACAGGCAAGGGGCACTGGGGAGGTTTGATTCCATGTTGATCAAGACTGTCGACTCTCAGAGCTTCGGGGTGGTGGGTAGAGGCTGATGCGGAGAGGGAGGGGAGGGGGGCGAGGGGGTTTGTATGTTTTGTTTTGGACTTTTCTTTTAAATCTGTGATACGTAAGCGCATGCCTGACAGGCCTGACCTGGGTTCCATCCTTTTATTGCGGGGTCGCCCTCCGGGCTGTAGACCTGTGTGCTGTGTATTGCATATTTTGTTTCGCTCTGCCGGCCAACAGATGTAGGCAGTCGACCTGTGTACTTTGCATGTGTATCACTTAATAAAAAGATTGATTCTAAAAACAGTTCCTTGAATTAGATGGCTCAGTCCAGGGCTATCACGGCATTGTGGATAAACAAATGCAACAGTTCAGTCTGACAGTGAGGTCAAGGGCCAGCTATGGTGTAAGGGAGACCCGCAAATAGTACCTTGGAAATACAGGACATCGGGGGCCTTGCGATGAGATCCGAAGCTGTGGCGTCAGCAGGTGTCAGGTTCGGAGGTTGGTGAAGGAGTTGTCAGCCCTTGAAGGTACATGTGCTGCAGATTGAACTCCGTGAGGTTGAGGTCGGGAGCGCTGGTAGTGGTGAAGTGGAGCGGTGCGGCGTGCACGGCCCTTAGGTCATAGTGCAGGCAGTGCCTCTGTGACGGCATCCAGTGTTATCAGTGAGACCAGGGCTGCGGTGCGAAGTGGGCGGTGATCGTCGTGGTGCTCACAGGTCACAGGGCAGGCAGCGGCAGCTTCCTTGCTAAAGTACTGTTATCCGTAGACCCAAGGCTGCCATGCGAGATGGGGCAATGCAGTGTGTGGTGCCCACAGGTTGCGGTGAAAGCAGTGGCATCGATTGATAATCTGGAGTCGATTGGGCCGGTGTCGGTGGGCCAAGGCTGCCGTGTGGGAGGTGGCGTTTCATTGAGTAACTTATAAGTAGTGCCCCCAGGCCATGTTGCAGGCAGCGGTGTTGATGTCGGAGTGGAGCAGCATAGTTGGTGATAGCAGAGCGGTGATGTGAAGCAAGGCTGTGCCGAGTGCAGTGCCCTCAGGTCATGGTGCAAGCAGTGACTTGTGGCATCGTTGAGTGGTGTCGTTTGTGAGACCAGGGTTGCTGTGCAAAGCTAGGTGGTGCGTTCTGTGATGACTTCAGGTCGCAGTGGCATCGTTGACAGAGGCAGAGTGCTTTTACTTCTGTTGCAGCAAAGAACACGCAGTTCCCAGTGCTGTTGGCAGATGAACCTGAAGTGTTTGTTGTTCCTCAGACTTCTTGAACCGGGGGCAAACTCTACCTCAAGCCCTTGGAGAGACTCAGGGAAATAAGTTGCAGAAAGTTCAGTTCAGTCCTTTCACTACCCATGACAGAAGCAGCAACTGCAGCCCAACCAAACAAAGCAACAAACAGGAAAGGGGCAGTACTCCTCCTCACAGCTCATCCAGCTCTTCTTCTTGGCAAGGACTCAGCCCAAAAGACTTCTAAAGTTCTGGGCCCCAATATATATACTACTTTTCTCTTTGAAGTTTTAGGCAGAAGTCCCTCTTGCTCAGTAAAAAACGGTTCTATCCTCCCTGGTCCAGCTTCACTACAGGAGGTGGAGACAGCATTGTGCAGAGCAGCCGCAGCCTATTCAGGTGTTAGTGATAACTCCTCCCACCACTCTATCCAAGGATGGCCCATCAGCATACGCAGGGCACACCTCCGTTCCCTTTGTGTGAGTGTCTTGAGTGAATGTACAACCAGCCCCTGTCAGTCTAAAATCAGACAGGGTATACACAAACAGGCAGAGGCACACCGGATGGTTAAGCAAGAAAATGCTCACTTTTTAAAAATGACATTTTCAAACACCCAAATTAAAAACCTCCTTTACTAAAAGAGGTGTTTTAAATTCTGAGCTAAGGGATCCTAAACTAAATTTCTCTATCTTGTTCCAATTGACAGTTACACTTGTAAAATATTAAAAGGCAGCTCCAATGATCACCTGTGAGAAAGACAGCCTTTTAATAGAGAAAAAACGAAATGCCCAGTATTTCACTATCAGGACATGTAAAACACACCAGCACATGTCCTACCTTTGAGATAACCTGCACCCTGCCCATGGGGCTACCTTGGGCCTACCTTAGAGGTGACTTATATGTAATAAAAGGGAAGGGTTAGGACTGGCTATGGGTGTACTTGCCAAGTTAACATAGCAGCTACAAACTGCACGTTCAGACACTGCAGTGTCAGGTCTGAAAAACATTTGAAAGGCTACTTGTGTGATTGCCACAATCAGTGCTGCAGGCCCACTAGTGGCATATGATTTACAGGCCCTGGGCGCCTGCAGTGCACTTTACTAGGGGCTTCCCAGTAAATCAAATTTGCCAATCATGAAGAATCAATCATAACACAATTTACAGTAGGAGCACTTGTACTTTAGCATTGAATAGCAGTGAAAAAGTGCACAGAGACTGTTAAACCAGCAAGAACTAAGTCCAGAATACCATGAAAAACAGGAGATCAGAAAGCAAAAAGACAGGCAAACATGCCAAAAGATGCCAGACCCAGCAAATAAGTACAATTCCAGTCACTCCCCTGCAGAGCCACAAAGGGGCCATGAACAATTCCTGGATTACCTCCAGTATACTACATTGGAGGCAGCATCGCCCAAAAACATAGGTAAACGCCCAATGGAACCCGCACAAAGAAGACCAAAAGTAGCCCAGAAAACCCAAACCTTCCAGAAAACAGACATAACCTAATCACCCAACTCCATTAGGGACAACCTCATTCCACGCCACGTGCAGAGACGAGAGGGACATGCACGTGACAACAGAAACATTGCCATTATCCGCAAAGCCCCTAAAAATCATTATATAGCTCCTTCTCTTCACATTGCACGCCTCATGTGCAGGCCAAAAGCATACCCCAACACTGATAATATGACACAAACACACAAATACATTTAAAGGAAGCAGCCTGAAAAGTAAAGTACTCTCCTGAAATCTGCCTAGTTTCACTGAGAATACCTCAACATGCTTGAAGTGCTTGCGTAGGGACCTCTCCCACATCACTTACACTTACACTGAACCGAATGCTAAAATTCCTCATGCACTACACAGTGCACTCTTACACAACACATGGTATCACCACATGATCACTGTGGGCACCCAAACCACGAACAGGTTGTGTTACATATGTCCGCTGATCCCCCACGCGGTAGGCACAGACAGGGTTTACTTATCCCAAGAGATAGCCCTTCAAAAGCAAAATGCCTCATGCACCCGAGGGCCATGATACAACCAAATAAAATAAAACCCCATGGAGCAGTAGAAAACATCACCCGGTATGAGACCAACTCCACAGCACTATATCTTTTTCCCGAACCTATTAACATTCAAACTAAACTAGACAAGATGCGTAGAAGGGGCACTAAAGGGGAGGACACTGTTTGGCCCAGAGACTTCGTAGAAATGAGGTTGTAAGAGGTGGCAAACCCACTGCACCAGTGCACAAATATGTCCACTCCTGCCTCTGTCTGTGGTCCCAGGGTGGCCCTTAACGTATGTAGCAAAAGAAACAATTGATGGCCAGGCTAGCTTGAATCCAGTGGTGTAGTGAGCACTGGACCCACGTCTGGGCATACCCTTCACACTTAGGGCAACATATGAAAAAGAAACAATTGATGGACTGAATGCTGGACATGGCAAACATTCACCCCCATTCACAATGATCTGGGTTAAAGCCATCATTCCTTTGCTCACCAGGCCACCCCAGTTTGGACCCAGCCATATGCAAATCAGTCTTGAACCTGTTCCTTGTGGGAAAAGTCCAGCCCAGCTGCCAAGGCAGATCCTCCCTGGACCGGAAACAAGCTGGACTGTTCCCATTGTGCACAGGGTCAAGACTAATTTGTATATGGGTAGGTCCACACTGGAATGGCATGGTGAGCAAAAAAAACAATGGATTTAGGCCCAGATCTCTGTACTGGGGAGAATGTATGACATTGTTCTGCATTCTGTCCATCAATTGTTGTTTTTGTATTTGTCACCCCGAGAGGGACGGTTATGCCTAGACGTTGGTCCCATGCTCTCCATGCCACTGAAGTCAAGCTATCCCGGCTGATGAGGGCTGAAAGCCCGAAACTGGTCCTAGGATGCTTATTTCCAGTCAAGGGAGGACTTGGCCTGGCAGTTCAGACTGGACTGTTCCCATTGGTCGCAGGGTCAAGACTGATTTGCATATTGCTAGGTCCAAACTGGAATGGCATGGTGAGCAAAAAAACGATGGATTTAGGCCCAGATCTCTGTACTGGGGTGAATGTATGACATTGTTCTGCATTCTGTCCATCAACTGTTGTTTTTGCATTTTTCATCCCGAGTGGGATGGGTATGCCCAGACGTGGGTCCTGTGCTCTCCATGCCACTGGAGTCAAGCTATCCTGGCTGATGAGGGCTGAAAGCCCGAAACCGGTCCTAGGATGCTTGTTTCCAGTCCAAGGAGGACCTGCCCTGGGAGTTCGGGCTGGACTGTTCCCATTGGGCCCAGGGTCAAGACTGATTTGCATATGGCTGGGTCCAAACTGGAATGGCATGGTGAACAAAAAAACGATGGATTTAGGCCCAGATCTCGGTACTGGGGTGAATGTATGACATTGTTCCTCATTCTTTCCATCGATTATCGTTTTTTCACTTAACGTATTTAGGGCAGCCTTTCTTCATAACAAATGGATCCCTGATATGAAATTCCAAGCAGGGCCATTCACCTCGATGATGCTAGGGGAAACGAGCCCCGTGGGAGGGGGTCAAACACCAGTACAGATACTCCAGGCCAGGAAATCTGGGATATCAATGTAAATAAATACACATGGTTGGAAGAGGAGGGGCAAACCCTGATTGTACGTAAACGTACACTGTATTCTTTGTGTTTCAGAAGCAAAGGAACAATACTGTTTGGTACCAATGAACACTGTGAAGCAATACTGCACATACTAGATCTGCAATTGGAAACCTCCACGTTGATGGATTACTACTGGAAAAGCAGAGACTTTGCCAATGCGCAGCTCGTACCCAGATGGAGTGGCTTCTGCACCCTCATGACCATCCACACCCCAACTCTGGTCATCCCTGAAGAAGATCTGTCTGAGTTGTTCCACCATCAGCTACAGAAGAAAACAACTCTGTTACCTCAGGCTCAAAGAAGAACTGCTGACTATTTTGGGTAGGCTCGGTACAAGGACATTCCTGAAAAATTCAGACTGTTTTCGGACACTCAGGTGAACACAGGAGGGTCCATAACTTTCTTCACCTTACAAACAAAGACAAACATCCACTGGTTACAGATAACCCATGGGAACTACTGAAGATGATTAACGACACTGAGCTCGGCATAAATGCTGTCAGGGAAGCGCTAAGATGCATCCGCCTCATGGTGATGCAACTTCGGTGAGTGTTAGACGTTATGACCGCGATGGAAAGTGGGGTGTGTGCCAAGATCAGTGCTTCCTGTTACACATTTATTCCTGGAAATGATCTTGAAAACTGAAGTTTTGCTCTTGCCATCCAAGCACTGCATTGTCTACAAGCTGACATGAAGAAGAAGAGAAGTGCTCCTGAGCAGGATTGGCTTCATAGTATTTTTTACTAGCTCCCCCATGGGTGACCAAACTGTGCATGTCATTGCTTCTGATTCTCATTTTTGTACTACTATTGTGTGGTTCCCTACGACTGGGGGGTTCCTGCTGTAAAAATGCAGTCCTCAAATTAGGTCAAATGCAAATAGCTAGGATAGCAGACACAACAGAAACACACCCATCCTCGAATAATGTGACTGTCATGAAACATGAGAAAATTATGTTGTTGAAAATTCAACTATAGGGAGGAATGTTAATATCGGTGAATGAAATGTCAATGTTATGCACACATAACAATCTAAATACTGGCAAATACAATGTTGATGTGCGCTATGACAAATGTATGCCCAAGAATGCTAATATTGATAAATGTGATATCAATGATTGCCATGTTATATGTACATGTAAAAATGAACTCGTATCATTGCTGTCAAATCCACCCGAAATGACCTCCCCATCAACCAAAGTCAGAGATTAGTGGTAAGAAAGGCCCTGCGACCCAAACCCAAGCCTACTGATTGATAGGTCACAGGTGGGGTACACTTAGCCCAAAGACAAACACGTGAACAGGGAAAACCTAGATCGAGCCACAGATAGGCAGCGACACCACAAAAGGTCCAAGGAAATTGGCTCTAAAAAAACACGTTTGGCCAGCGGTGTGCGGTTTTCCAAAATACCACAAAGTCAGATGCCACATTTAGTTAGAAACACTCAGCCAATCAGAACACAGCATGTACACTACATGCAGATCTCATGCGCTCCCCGTGCCGGAAATCTGGACATATACACACTGGCCCACATTGGGTCTTCACAAAGTGTAGAGCCATCTGTGGCCCCTTATAAGATGGTTGAATTTATGGTTCATGACAAGGCCAGGATTTATGTTCTCTACAAGAATGTGTAATCGGTTTATTGTACTTCAAGAACTGTATATAATGCCTACCAAAACCTCTGTACATCGAGACAGTCCTCAGACATGACTCTGTTGCTGCTCTCCTGGCTGCTGCTGTTAATTAAACCAACTTGTTCCTGTTTTTCCAAACTCATCCCCTGTTTTCCATACATTGTTGGACAGGTAAACTAGAATCTTGTGAAACCCATTATTTTCCATATGGTTAATTTTGCATGGTCTAACTCCACTACCTTTTGTGAAACCTAATCCTCAAGACAGTTTAAAACATTAATGTGTGGTATGCCAAAGTTTTTAAAAGATCGGGCTTGTCTTATGAGACTCTTCATCAAGAAGCAGCACTAAAGGGAAATATAAGCAAAAAAAGGGGCCCTACACTCAACTATACCTTATGTAAAAAAAAAAAGTATAAAAGTATTCCGCTCCACACATCATGTCACTATTTCAAGGGCCCCACTTTTTCTATTCTAATGAGGAAAAGTCTAATATCTACTTGTTAAGCCTTCCATATGTGTATATAAAAACACAATACAGGTCCTATGCTCAAAAGGTGCTTCTCAAATGTGTTGAAAAGTAGGTAAACAAATGTGTCATTAGGAAGTGCCTCATGTAAGCAACCACCAGGGAGTGACTGGCAGGGTCTCACCGACTTGCTCACTCTCTCAGCATCTGCACTTTCCTAAAAAGGAACAAAAACCAACACCCATAAGTGAAAAAAGGAATATGCGTGAGTACCCTAAAAAATATTAAGTGCACATTAAAACATATATGTTTCCTACAGATCCCCGTCTAAAGAGAAGAAGATTCATTCTCATCAACATGTTAAAAATGAGTTATGGTGAGGCACATTGCACTTGTCTTAAATTTGTAGTCCCCATACTCATAATAAAAACACCCTGTCACGTTAGACCATTTAAAGCTGGATGGCCGACATATTTCATTGCCACTTCATTTTTGGGGGTCTAAACGTGGAAGACGTGGAGCACGGGGGAGATTGAGGGGAGCCTCTACTAGTGGGACCAGAGACTTTTTTGCACGGCGCACTTTACAGGGCAGGAGCAGGAGCCCTACGGGGGTCATCACCCCTTACAGCACAGAGCACTTTCTCGCCGCGGGGGGACCTGACTACAAAACCCAGCGGCCCTTGCGCCTAGAGGCGCCAGCACGCTCTCTGTGTACCAGCTGGCGCATTTAAGTGGCCACGGGCCCCCGGAGCGCGGGTCGCACGCAGGCGAAGCCCGGGCCAAGGGCAAGCCCGTCAGTGCCCGTCTGAGCCTGAAAGAGGCTGGGCTGGGCCACCCCTCCAACATCCATTCATGGGTAAGCATAAACATCTGGGCAGTCAAGATCAGGGGGGTTTAAAAGCCAAAATCCCTAGAAAGTCTCCATCCATAATTTCATACTTGACCTCGGCCGTGGGAACCTTGAACAAGGAGATAGCTAACGCTGAAAAGAACTGGGACTGGGTTCAAGCCAAAATCATGGAGAAGGGATTGAGGCAATTGATCCTCTGCCACATATTCCCGTACCTTTGGAACCGGTGGTGCTGATTAGTGGCCCAAGTGCGAGTAGTGAAGCTCAGACTCATGATACTGCAGTGCCAGGGGGTGTGGATGTAATACCCGAAGTTCCCACACTGGCTGAGGAAAGGACACTAAGGGGCCCAATTGAGGGGTCCGTAGGGGAAAAACGTACCAGCAGAAAAGCCAGTAAGCGGCATAAGGGCTCTAAAAACAGTACCCCCAAGATGGTGCCGGGGGTGGATGAGAATATTTAACTGACATTACGGAATCTGGTTGAGGACATTTTCAGTGCTCGGTTTGAATCTATATTGACTAGTATCGCTAAAGATGTAATTGATACTTTGAACTCTTGTGTGGCAGATTTAAAGAAAAAATGTGTGCTGTTGGATTCCTTCATGGATTCTTTCATGAGGGATACAAAGCGTACCCCGGAAGTTAATGCTAATTTAGGTTTGTTACCTACTCCTCTATTAGCAACCAAGCCCATTTTAGATGGAAACATCTAGGCATTCAACCATTCTCACTCTCAGGGGGGGAGTAAAGCCTAATTCTGTTGGTAGACCTGAGGTTTCTCAAGATCCGGGCATAGGGGGAGGGAAATCCCCCCATGTTGATACAAGTCTAGCCAATTCGCAATTAAATGGCTTGTCCACGGCAATTAACGAGAATCCTGCTCAGCAAAAGAGAAATATAAGACCTAAGAAGCTATTCCTTTGGTTGTGGTTCTTGTAGGGGTTCCTCCTTTAAGTGTCCCTGATAATGAATCAATGGCGGCTCTACTGCGTAAGACAAAAAACTGGTGTGACCATTACGGCTCCGGTCACCCCGAGATTTCTACTCACATAATACTGGCTAGACGGGTGTCCTGGGTGGGTAATCGACCCAAACATGTGCCTGGTGACTGTATTATAGTCAATTTTAATAAACAGGATATAGTCAACAGGCTGTTTTGGGATGCCACTGAGTCATACAGGGGGCATTAGGGCCTTGCCATTAGGTTACTTCTACCCCCAAGTAAGTGCATCACAAGTTCCTGACAGGGTAAGCCTTACTAGTTCTACTATTTTTCATCAGTCCCTGATGTGCCCCTCTCACAGTAAAAGTTCTGTACTCTGCCCTGGTAAAGTAAGTGGGGGAGGAGTAGTATCTTCAAAACTGGTAGGCCAGTTGTCAAGGCCCGAAGAGGAAGGTTTACCTCTCTCAAACAGATTTCTCCCAGTTACCCAGATGGATATGAATGACTGACTGGCGGGGAACGAGGACTGTATACTTGAATTAAGCCCTAACATCCATACCCTAGGTGACATAGGAGCTGAAATCCCCACTAACTGTAGGATTATCAGCTGGAACATCGCGGGTTTAAGATCCAAAAGAGATGACCCAAATTGGTTACATTTCATAAAATCATATGATATAATTGCCCTTCAGTAAACATGGGACAGGGGGGATAACTTCTGGCTGGACGGGTTCAGATCTTACTTTCTATCTGTCCACCCTGCCCCAGCTGGTAGAGCAAAGGGTGGAATAATGCTTCTTCTTTCCATTAAGCTAATGGGGTCTACAAAAAGGATAGAGGTAGATTATTTGAACTGCTTGTAGTAGAAGTAAGTAACTCTAATTACCCTAAGGTATTACTTGTAAATTTTTATAATTCTGGAGAAAGTGATTTTATGAACCAACACTTGAGTAATTTGAAACTCTTTTTAGAAGACTATAGGTCGAAGCAATCCACTTCTTATTACATATTACTTATGGGTGATTTCAATATACACTTGTGTGATTTGCATTGCTCTATCGATGATCACCTTGGGCACAGTCACTCTACGATCCCTCACTTTGAGCATTCAATACGGGGGAGGGATTAGAGGCCCTGTTGACTGAAGCCGATCTTTTTGAACCTAGCTTTTTTAAGCATTCTGATCGGTGTCCTACATTTAAATCTAAGGCCAGAGATACTATTATTGATGATATATTCCCGTCCCCCATGCTGCTAGGTAAGGTAGTATTTTATAATGCCAGGCTGTCGCCTTTTAGCGATCACAATCCTGTCATCTTAGAACTGGATAAAAGTTGTGGCCTATTGGGATTAGGAGGAAAGAATTTGGGAGCTAGTAGTGTGGTAACTCGTGATCAGGGGAGGAGACTTAAGTGGTCTAAAGTGACGCCTGATACCTTTTTCACTGACTTGTGCACGAAACTAAAGAGCATATGCGCTGATTCCTCTAGTCCTAAGGATGTGGTTCTTAGAGCCTTTGATGGCATTTGTAGACAGATAGCACCTGAATGACCACTAACATCAAACCCATAACTATCCGTGGAGAAAGATGGTTCGATGACAACTGTTCACGTGCTCACCGCTCCCTAGTTTTAGCATTGAAAAGCTTACCTCGAGATAAGGTATTGATAGCGAGATTACGGAGGCAGTATAAGACAGCAGTCCATAGGCGGAAATCAGAGATTAAGGCAGAGGCGTGGAATGCTCTATTATCTGTCGAGGTGCTAAAGGATAGTTCAAGATTTTGGACTATTGTTAACACCCCGTTCTTCTCCGGTCTGGAAAATGACTCACAGGAAAGCAATATCACAGAGGCACAGTGGCTGTCCATTTTGAGGCAATTTATGTCTCTACTGAGGAACTGGACACTATTCCCAGGCTATCATCCCAGCAAGACATAGTACCACTCGTTTTTAAAGAGGAGGAAATTGAGAGAGCTGTAAAGGAGACCTCTAGTAATAAGGCACCTGGCCCAGACTGCGTCCCTGCAGACCTTTATAAATGCGACCCTAAATTTTGGGCAAGAATGTTAGTCAATGTTTTTAACGCCTCTGGACCGCTAGGGTTTCCTGAATCCTGGTCCCAGTCGATTATTATTCCAGTTTTCAAAAAGGGCCAGAGAGGGGATCCGCGGTGTTATAGACCAATATCTCTGATTAATTCTTCTGTTAAAATACTAGGTAAGGTGATCTTAACTAAAATTACAGATTGGGCTACTGATAATAAGATTTTATCTAACTTACAGTATGGTTTTAGACAAGGCAGAAGCACTATGGACCAGTGTCTTAACCTATACTTATTAATAAGTAAATATACCATGGCTAAAGAAGGTTGCCTGAAGATGGCATTTATGGACTTATCCTCAGCGTTCGACCTGGTTAACAGGTCGAAGCTATGGAATATCTTGTTGGAAATAGGTATTGACCCTTGTCTAGTGTATTTTCTGGCTGATCTTCATTGTGACCTTTCAGCATTAGTTAGGATTTCCCAGGATGGCAAATGTACAAGGTCTTTTAAATCAGGAAGGGGCGTTCGTCAGGGGTGTATATTGGTGCCTCTGCTTTTTACACTTTATATTAACGACCTGGACAAGTCTCTAGTGGAGGCGAGCCTGGATATTCCGCGTATAGGAGATTGTCCGATTCCGGTTCTCCTATACGCGGACAATGCTGTTCTTTTAGCACATACTGCGGTTGGCCGCCAGCTGCTTTTGGATGCTTTTGGGGCCTACATGCAGTCCTTGGACCTGGTAGTGAACATTGGGAATTCACATATTATGACAACAGGTTATAGAGCTAGAAAAGCTAAATCTTTTTATTGTAATGGGTTGGCAGTGTCTACGGTGTCCTCTTTTACATACCTAGGGGTATTTGATGAAAGATCTTCTTGGACACCCCAACAAAAAATTAAGATAAATGCAGTCATTAGATGTACTTAAACCCTATTAGGGTTTGCCCAGCGTTTGGGGGCCAGACCTGTAGAGGTCATTCTTAAGATATATAGATCGAAGTGTCTCGCTATTGCGGCCTATGGTTCATCTATATGGGGATTTAAACAGCAGGCGGGGGTACAGACAGCTGAAAATAAATTTATACGTAGCCTCCTGTCTTTACCTCAATCCACCCCAACTTTTGCTATACATCAGGAATTAGGGTTGGGTTATGTCTCTGACATCCTGAGCACAGCTCCGTTGCTTTGTTGGCTTAAAACCTGGCTCAACCCAGAATTAACCCTGAATCACCAAATCTTGCGGGTCTGTGTCAAACTCGATAATTCTAGTAATATTAAGTGGCTGTCCTATGTCAAGTGTATGTTATCTAAAATCGGTAAACCAGAACTATTTGAAGTCCCATAAAGGATCAGGAAGGAAAACGTGAAGTGAGTCAAAATACATTTTATGAATACATTGATGATGGAACAGGAAGAACAGGAGCTACAGAAACCCTTAGTTAGAGCACATTTCTTGATTAAAACAACTATTTTAATTGAACCCTATTTGAAAATTGTGACCAAGTCTTTCCATCGCTGGCTCCTGACCAGGTTCCGTTTTAATTTGATTCACTTCTCGTTGGGTGATCTCCCAGGGTGGTGTAAACCTGAGGATGGAGAACCCTTTCAATGTGATAATTATTCATCACAGGAAACTTTACATTTTATGATGTTCTGTGATTTTTATATTGATATTCGTAGGAAGTTTTTAATCCCTATACTGAAAGGAATGGGTTTTTTACAGGTCAGACCTGCGTTACTTTATTTGCAAATGCTGAGTAATCCCTGGGATATTTTCAATATTGTTTGTTTCCTTGTTGCTGCTGTAAGGCTAAAAAAAAAGATACTCCATGTTAATCAATGTATAAATCTTAATGATAACATTTTATTTAACTTTGAGATATCTGGCTATGATGAAATACACAAGTGTCCTTGTTTTATACATCTCGCTCAAATGCTTTTATAGGAATGTTTTTTTTCGTATGTTGTGTATTGTACTTTTATGATTTTAATTAATCGAATAAAGTGGAGTGACTGAGTGGAAACCTCTCCCTACATTTCTGCATGTGGTTCGCTGGTAGGAGTCTACCTGGTAGCCACATGGCCCATTGCATCCCATAGATGGAAAGGGGTCCCTGTGCCTTGATGAATTTGCCAAAAGTTAAATGGGCAATAAAACATGTCAGCCGTTCACCTTAAAATGTTTTAACCCCTTCAGCGCTGCGCGGATTTCCGCGCAGTGCTGAAGGTTCTGAGCGCGGGCGGGGCCATGACGGAACGGTTCCGTCATAAGCACAGCCCAACCGACGTGCATGACGGAACCGTTCCGTCATAAGCGTCGAAGGGGTTAAATGTGGTATGGTGTTTTTATTATGAGTACACAAATATTCCCACCATTTCTCTGGGAGATCCCCAACTCTCTTGTCAGGTTTTGAACCACTTGTCAAGTTTTCAATAACCTGCCCTAAACGCAAAAAATGTTTTAACCTACTTTCACCTTAAATTCTTGAGAAGAATAATGTAATCATAATCAAAAATGCAAATTAGATTGTCTGCTTTTAAATATTAGCAATATAATGAAAGCTTTAAAAATGATCTGGAGTAAGAAATAAACACCTTGCAAGCCCTTTGTCAACCGAACCCTTCAATGTGATTTACATTGATCATAGCTCTGAACCATATATTCCTGCCTGCATGCATATACTTGGGCGCTAGAATATTACTTGGGATAGATGTTTAATCAGGGTGTAAGCAAAAGCAGTAAAATTAATGCATGTTCTGCTTTCAGGTAATGTTTGGTTCGAAGAATTTTCCTTTGTGTGGCTATTCTGAACAGTCAAACCGAGAGTTTTTTCGATGTTGCTGTAGTCTGTTCTCTCCCAGATTGCTTTGTCATTTGAATGTTGCAATGCAGCAGGTGATAATAGATTCCTGGACTTTTTTACTACTTAGCTAATAATATCACCATGTAAAGGTTAGTGGAAGCAAACCCCCGAAAGCAAGTATATATTGTGACCTTGTGCCCCAGATCAGCAGCTCCACAGTCAGGCGGGAAGTGCTCGAGTGGCGAGAGGACAGCAACAGTCTAACAAAGGACAGAGCAAGTGGACCTAGAGAACACAAGCGGCACATCCTGGAACACTCAGTAAATTCCCAGTCTTTTTGGCATGCAAGATAAGTGGGGTCTGGACCTCTGAATACGAAGGAAGTAGTATCAGGGGGGTCAAAAACTATGAAAGATAGTGCTGGGATAAAGTGGTCTTCCCGGCCAGACTGATCATTCAGCTCACCTGCATTGGTTGTACTATATTACTCAGGCAGCACACTTAGGATCAATAGTGAAGTTTTGAGAGGGGCTTTTATACACTGTATCCTCTTCTCAGGCTCCTTCCAAGCTGGCTTGGTCAGCAGGAGCAGCATTCCAAGCCAATAGAGTTTCAGACGAGCCATCAGGGAATCCACATCCAAGCGGAAGGGTAGCACTGTGTTCCACTTTCTTGGAAAACCAGCGCCATGGTCCACACAAGAATGTTGTTGAAGAAGATGTTCTGTAAACTGAAGAGGTACTGCATCTCATATTTTCAAGCCCTATAAATTGGAGAGCAGTCCATTGTCTATCAGGACCAGTGCATCCTTAGAGTTCCTAAGTTCAACTAGCCAGTTTATTGGACTTTGGGGAAGGATATCACTTGCCCTCTTCACAGAATGCACTGCACTGGCCACTGCCTCAGTGAGCTGGCCTGGTATAACCTTTCAGAGCCTACTGTTATGGTGATCTTTTTTGTGAGCAGTGTCCACTATCCATCTTGAAATACCTATTCTCACAAAATGATGTTCAAGATCAGCTAAGGACACCATGACCACAGATGCACAGGTATTGATCAAAAATTAACTCCAGTGCACATATTGTACACTGTTCACTATTATTATTCCAAAAGAAATGCACATCAGTCCAATAAACGCTACACTTTAATACAGCTACTGCAACCCAAAACCTCTAATTGCTGACAGCAATCAAGGTCTGTGCATATGAGGTAAGAAGAGATAGACCTCCAACCTACAAGATGGGAAGACTGACAGAAGGAATCCCTACCTTAGAATAAAAAATGATCCCTGAAAAGCACCAGATTTGCAGTCTGAGGGGTTCCTTTGTATCATTGCTCTCACAAAATCTTACTAATCACAAAATTACAGTGAAATTTGAAGGAATAAAAACAAACATGGTATATATAGTACAGCTGTGCCTGTCTTCTTGGAACCTGTGATACCTATTTTTTAACATTAGTGGGTAGATACCAAATGTCACAGAATGATCCAATGCTGTAGTGCTGACTCTTGAATCTGCATTACTGCTGAGGCAATCATTATCAGTTTGAGCAAATTGAATAATTCTCTGTAAAGCTCATCCACTGGCCCAATAAGATGGGTTCCAGCAGCCACATTGCTGCCAAAGATTACTTACGGTTATGAGGTTTACCCGTTAGTATGTGCCCTGGACAATACTAGGTCAAGACTTTCAAAAGAGTCTTCAGCCTTCCTCAGTATCAATGCAAAAATTTGGGCTACTGGTTCAAATAACGGCCTTTTTAAATTAGTATCACAGAAAAATCAAAGCGCTGCTGATGCAATTAAAGCAGTCCGATAATTTCAACTATTGGATCAAGCACTGAGCCATTGTCAAAATATGTCCACTGACTCAGAATTACGCCTCTTTCATACGTGATACAGGTGATATCATTAGTAAGATTGAGGGTGTGTCCTTCAATCCAGACTCTGACATTTTGGTAACGCTTGACATTGAGGCTTTATATACGAATATTCCTCAGTGTCAAGCGTTAGAAGCAGTGGATTCCCTCTTACAGAGGTCCCCTGGGAATAGACCACATCGCCTTGTAAGACATGCCTATAAGAGGGCAAAATGCTATGACCGAGATGCACTCTTACAAGGCACAAAACGTGCACCGCGTGATCAATTCACATGTGTCATCAATCACTCTGCATTGAATTTCAAAATAAAAAATGTGATTAACAAAAATTGGAGGATTTTAAATACAGATGAGAATGAGACCCAACTCCCGCGCCCACTAGTGGCGTATCGTAGGAATCGAAATCTCAGAGACCTTTTAGTCCATACCCGAAATAAAACTGTGCAGTCCATACATCAAATGACTGTCACTGGATTGCCTATGGTACTGGGGAATCATAGGTGTGGCTCGTGCCATGCTTGTGATGCAGCAGTAGTTACTGTATCCTTCAGTTATAAGGATGTAAATGTCAAATTGAGATATCTCACTAACTGCAGAAGCAGTAATGTTATATATATACTTTTCTGCCCATGTGGACTTGCATATGTAGGAGAGACAGGACGTGAATTCCGATTTAGATTTAGTGAGCATAAGTCCGCTATAAGGACAAGGAAAACTACTGCACCAATAGTACAGCACTTTCTAGACAAACAACATTTAGAATCAGAATTAAAATGGTGCATAATAGAAAAGGTACAGAGCAAAGCAGACCAACCTACGAATTAACATGTAAGAAACGCGAAACCTTTTGGATCTTTCATTTCAAGAACACAGGGGAAAAGTGATAAAGTTAAACCATTCATTGCTGCTTTAAAGGGGCTAGCAAACACATGTGAGTTTGAGTCTCTTCAGGATTCCCTAATTAGGGACCAGTTGGTTAGATGCACCAACAATCACAAGATTCAGGAGAGGCTTCTGGTGGCCAACCCTGACCTCAAGGAAGCCATTGATATAGCGGTGGGGATTGAGCATACAGCAGATTGTATGGTTGAAATGAAAGGAGAAGGGGGCAAAACCATGGAGGTCAATGCCATAAGCAAACCGGATACTAGCAAAGATTACAAAAATAAGATGGCTAACACCTTACCCCCGGGAAATAAACTCAAGTGTTTTAGGTGTGGGAACCCAACACATCTTGCCAACAATCCCGTATGCCAAGCAGGTTCAGTTATCTGCCACAAATGTGGGAAAAAAGGACATTTGTCCAGGATTTGTCATGATCAGTGATCGAAATCTGTGTTGGCGATCGAGCCAGAATCGTTCCCTGATCCCAAGTTGATCTTTCAACTTAAAGATACAAACGATACGGACAAATTTCCTTCTTGCAACATCACCCTAGACAATAAAACCGTAACTGTCTTTGCTGATTCATGTTTCCCATACACCCTTGTTGATGCTAAGGTATTCTCTCAACTCTTTCCCTGATGGCATGAAACTGCACAGCCCCCTGACATTCAACCAGGAGGCTACAATGGGGACCCCATACCCCTATTGGGCATGACCACTAAGGAAATAGGGTTTAAAGGGAGGAATACGGTGGGCAAGATTTACATTACCCAGAAGGGATCCAATTTGTTGGGATGGAAACACCAGAGGGAACTCGGGATCAGGTTAGATCCCAATAGTCCTGATAATGTCCTCTTGGTAGATCCCTCAGTTGGAGGGATGGATTTTTGCAATGATTTTCCGAAGGTGTTTTCAGATGACCTAGGCTTACTTAAGAATTACCAACATTCCATCAAGTTGAAATCCAATGCCAAGCCTGTAGCACACAAGGCTAGACCCATACCACATTTAATGCACGTTCCCCTTCGTAATGAGTTAGACAGATTATTGTCTTTGGGGGTGATTGAACCCATAGAGTGTTCACAATGGTTGGCCCCCATTGTTCTTACCACCAAAGCTACTAGTAAGGATATCAGGCTATGTGTAGACCTCAGGGACCTTAACCAGAACATATGGGTAGACAGGCACCCTCTTCCACGTATTCATGAGGTACTTACCCTTATCAATGGTGCGAGTTGTTTCAGCGTTCTCGACCTATCCTCTGCCTATCACCAGGTGGAGCTTCACCCTAACTCACGCCATCTCACCTCTTTTGTGACACCCCTGGGGGCATTCCAATTCCTTCGCATGCCTTTCGGGTTGGCTTCCGCTGCGGCTGCCTTCCAGAGGATCATGCAGCATGTTTTGAAAGACCTTCCCAGAACTCTCTGTTTCCAAGATGATATACTAATCTACGGGAAGGACTTGATTGAGCATAATACCACCCTCAGGATGGTGTTGACCAACTTGGAAAAATCTGGGCTCACTCTAAAAAAAGAAAAATGTCGTATTGGAGTGGGATCGGTTGAGTACCTTGGGCACACCATCTCTCAAGATGGTATCAAACCTAAATTGGACCTAGTGGAGGCGATTCGCGACACTGTGGCTCCCAAATGCGTCCAAGATCTCAAATCATTTTTGGGCCTATCCGAATATTATTCCAAATTTGTACGTAATTATTCCTCCATAGTTGAACCCTTACGTAAGTTGCTCAAATCCAGAACTTCTTTTGTGTGGTCCGATGCCTGTCAGAATGCCTTTGAATCGGTTAAAGTAAGCATCATTTCTGCCCCATCACTGGGTAGGTTTGACCCTAACAAACCCACAATCCTTTGCACAGATGCAAGCAATAAAGGTTTGGGTGCCAGTTTAACCCAAATGGGGGGTGGGAAAGAACAGATTGTTGCTTTTGCCTCTCGAGCTCAAAAGGGTGCCGAAATCAACTACTCCGTGGTGGAGAAAGAGGCACTAGCTTGTTTCTGGGCAATCAAACACTTTCGCTTCTTTCTGTGGGGCATTCCATTTACGGTGAAGACTGACCACAAACCACTGATGTTTGTTTTCACCACCAAAGGAGCTAACAAAACCACCCCCAGAATTGCTAGGTGGATTTTGGGACTCGAAGGCTACAATTTTAGTATGAAGTACTTGCCGGGTTATCAAAACACGGTTGCTGACTTTTTATCACGTTCTCCATCAGAGGGGGAAAGTTTCCCTGTTAGTTGTGAATGTGACGATGTGATACTGCAACTTACCTGCTTGAAAAAGGAGGAATGGAATGACAGTATGCAAGCTGATGCAGAAATGTGTTCTATCAAAGAGTTCATCAAAAATGGTTGGCCTGAAAACAAAAATGACATTCCAACCAATTTATGTAAGTTCTGGGATGTAAGATGGGAACTAAATATTCAAGGAAATGTGGTTTGTATAGGGGAAAAAGTGATTCCACCAGAAAACTTCAGAGAGAAGATTGCGGGACTAGCACACGTAGGACACTTAGGGCGGAGTCTAACCAAGAATAAAATCAGACTGGAATATTGGTGGCCAGGCATGGATGCTATGACGGAACAGGTTGTGAGAAATTGCTTAGACTGTAGCCGCAGTGAGAAAACTCACCAGACCCGCAAGCCCCCTCTTTCTCCCATCGAAGTGCCTGATCGACCATGGTCAAAGTTAGCCTTGGACATCATAGGTCCTCTCAACCTGAAAACTTTGAATGAACGCTTCATATTGGTACTGGTGGACTATTACTCACGTTGGTTGGTATACACATGTGTCCATCAAATCGACACAAGAGTCCTCATACAGTTCTTAGAAAATGTATTCTTTGAGGAGGGATTACCTGACACCCTCATAACAGACAATGGAGTGCAGTTCACTTCGGACAATATGAAAGAGTTTCTGTATCACAGGGGGATCACTCATCACAAATCTGCATTGTATTGTCCCCGTGCAAATGGATTAGTGGAAAGGCTAAACCGCTTGTTCAAAGAGTGTCTGCAGAGGGCAGAAATAATGGGGACACCAGCAAATTCAGCTTTAATGGACACTGTTTGGGCCTATCGCACCTCTCCTAATAGTGTTACTGGGATTTCCCCGTTCACCTATCTTAAAGGAAGAATCCCGAAAACTAAACTCACTCCACCTGAATGGTCAAGAAAGGACACTTGTGTAGTAAACAGAAATGAAATCTCAAGAAGAGTAGGAGAACACCAAGTCAAATACAAGGTCAGATACGACCAGACCAAACATGTAAAAAAACAAATGTTCAAAGAGGGAGAATGGGTCAGGGTGGATTTACCTAAAGCACGCAGGAAAGAAGCGTCCAGATTTTCGGATCCGTGCAGAATATCGAGAGTAGGAAAGAATGTAGTACATCTTGATAACGGCCAAACATGGAGCATGGACAGAATCATCCCTCATGGACAGAGTGGTGATCTCTGCAATGGTAGTAACCCAGAGAGAGAGTCAGAAGCTCTCGGTTCCCGGAGATCTCTGAGAACAAGGAGCTCACCTACCTGGACCAGAGACTATTGTGTTAAGTGATAGACACTGTTATTCGTTCTGTTTATTCCCCTTGCAGGCCTTGTTGTTTCAATAGTATTGCAATTGGATTTACTGTTTTGACCTTTTCCCTGCACTCTTGTTCCTGCTTTCCTCGTCTTGCTGGCTTCCCTCTTCTTTTTCTCTCTCCGCTTTCTTCTCGTCTCTCCTCTCTGCCGCCCTTCTCTCTTTCGCCCTGTGCAGAGAGGTGTGTTGTAATCTACTCCCCTTGGTACGTTCCTTTTCCCCCTCCCCTGCACCTCCTCTTGGTTCTACCTGACCTTTGTTACGAACATTCCACAGTGCCCTCCAGAGAGCTGCTGGCACCTGTGGTGGTGTGAAGACGATTAAAGTAGTGTTCCCTCCTTACCTGCTTCTGGTCTTCATTACAACAGCCAACCTACAGAATTAACACGTAAGAAACGCGAAACCTTTTGGATCTTTCATTTGGACTGTATTCGGAAAGGATTGAATGAAGATATATCATGGCTTTTCACGAAATCATGAACTGTCTCTTTCCTTAGTAGTATTACATCTGATGAAATATGTAATGTATTGCGGGTGTCTATATTTAGACACCATAAAATACTACAGAGATTGTGAGACTTTAGGGCCGTAAGGTTGTTGTATGCTAGAACTAGTATGATTCCCTGATCCAGAATGAAGATATAGTTTAATGAACCATGATGCACCTGCATTTTCTACAGGAAGGGACTAGATCAAATATGGAACATATTGGGTTTGTTTGTAGTTAGACATTGTAATAGACGTGGAGATAGTAAGAACTCAGTTCATTTGATGCTAGAATAAGTGGGACTTGTCTATCTAAAAATATAGAGTTATTCGCAACTATCAGGAATTATAACCTCGATCTGTAGTAAAGCCAGCACAACCCTTGTATAAACAGTACTGGACTCTGTGCTCCGGTTTGCGATTTCCTTACTGTGAATCCATCCTATATACGATAGGGGAAAATATATGTCAAATATGCATCTTCTTAGTGACTTTGTCATGAAATATCCTAGCCCCTTCTAACCTAAATATATGTCTTTTGTGAACAGACATTATATTGTATTAAGGGTTATCCAGATTTGTTTGTGTCGTCTTCTTAATCTTTTGACGTTTTTATCCTATTTTTCCAGCCTTCGTTTCTTCCTCTTTTTCTATCTCGATAGAGTTTGTTATCATACATTACAATATGGCGACCATTTTTAGCATAGGCGTAGTCCTATTTCTATGGTGACGACCACAAATCGTAGTCGTACTACGTAATGTTTTGCGCTTCTGGTAATTCGAATACGGGGCTATGTAAAGCCCCGGGAATCTGTAACAACTGAGCGTACACTGATTGGAGAACCGTGGGCCTTTGCGCGGAGGGAACCGGATCCTGGAGAAAAGGTAAGCGCGCTAGCTGGGGGTCATCTAATTTCCTCGTTCCTCTTTTGAGGGCTGACTCAAGGATAGTAAATAGTGGGGTTACTACACTAACGACTAAACTCCTTCTTTCTTGAAGAGAGTTGCTGGATAGACGGTATAACTGGATTTGGTATTGCCTTAATGTTTCATGTGGGGAAAAGTACTGCACCCGCGTTTATTCTAATTACTGTCATTCGTGTATGATATTATGTTTATAAGTGGGTGGGGGACTAGGTTTACGACAAACTTCTTCTTCTTTGACGGGAGAGATGTTGGAGAGCCGGAACTATCGGAGTCGGGTCTGCCTGATTTCTCTATGTGGAGCAGAGTAGTCTCCCCGTGTTTAATTTCATCATTGTCATTCGCGGGCGTTATTATGATTACAAGCAGTAGGGGTACTATGTGTCATATAAACGTCTTAATTATTAAGAGGAGAGGTATTTGGAAAGCTGTTATATCCGGCGTTCGGTCGACCTGAACACTCTATGTGGAGAAAAATACTGTACCCGTATTTAATCTAACTACTGTTGTCCATGGATGACAGGATTTACCGGAGGCAGGTCATTATCAATATCAGCAAGAGAGGTATATAATTTATTACCCGGCGAATAGAACCGGAATCATTAATGTGAAGAAGAATATTGCACCCGTGTTTTATTAAATTACTATCGTCCGTTTATGATAGGTTTTACGGGAGACAACTAGCGATTTGGATAAGTAAGAGGGGCATATTATCATAAATCTGTGAGCATGGAATGTTGTTTATTTTATATGGCCATTAGATCAGGCCGGGTTGGAGACAATGATAAGGAGGCTAATTGGCTGCCTTTTTTTCTTTTTTTCTTTTTAGTGGAACGTACAAATCATCTGAGCTAAGCCATAACATTGATGCGGAACAAAGATTGATGTATAAGAATATTGAAGATTGGCCAGAGTCTTACTTCCCTAAAATCGTTTGGGTTAGTATCTGTGGAATTATGCTAGACCCTTACCGTTATCGAAGATAGACTAGGTGGACTCCGTGAATCTACTTTGAAAGACGCATGACAATTTGATGTTTTTTATTTTTCTAGGATTAAGCCGGGCTCTTTAGCGCATTGGACCACAGGATTAAGACATAGAATCAATACATTTTGATTAAAGAAATTATCTTTCGTAAGGACACCAGGGTATGCAGGCTACACGTACAGCATGTGTTACCCCCATCCCAGGTACTGTCCCCTAATGACTTACTCTATTATTTACACGGACATAGAGGCATTTTTTGCTGAACACAAGGGAGGATTTTACCACTGAGCAAGAGATTACATGAAGGGCTGTTGGTTGATAATTTCTAAAAAACCTCCCACTCTTTGACCCTGTGAGTAATGATGTGAATTTATCTTATATAGGACCACATCATTGGATATAGTGACTACAAAGGATAGGGTTCACCCTTCCCTTCCTTTTCTTTCTTTCCTTTGTTCTTTCTTTCTTCTTTTTGAGATATGTTTTGATCACAGTATGATGGTGACTGTTATTATTGTTTAAAACTGTGGTTGGTATTCTTGAGTCTTTTTATATTCTTTTAAAGACTATTCACATTATGGTATGTGTAATAAATGTTGGTATGAATAACTGGTTTTAGGCCCCCATTTTTAAAGCAGTGGGAGCAGCATATTTGTAAGGGTGGCTTATGACTGACAATATCTACTGTATGTTCATGTTTGGCCCAATCAATGACCTAATATTGTCTTAAACTTAGTATTCACAACTGTGACTTTCTTGTATGTATTTTTAGGTCCCCTGATTGCTGTGATACTGATGTGGGTATCTGGAAAGGTCCTGATGAAGGTGGTCTAACTATCCTTCTTACACCACCGAAACGCGCGACGACCCTGTACTGAGCTTTGTGCTCTGAACATAAAAATCTATTTGGTCGCAGAGGTTCCTTTTGTCACACATAACCTCTACCGTGTACAGATGCTGATTGTATGAATTTTTTGTGAGAGCATGGATGTGTTTGAATGGTTGTGGTATGGTTGTATTTATTGAAGTCAATCTAGGGGCGGTTTTCTATTGAATGGATTTGTTTATATAAAATTGTATGTAACAATTGTGTTAATTTTGTCTTTTGTATGAACTTTTATAATCAGTTTTGTCATTTTGATTGAAGAAAAAGATATACATAAAAAAGAAAAATTGAAATAAATGTTATGAAATATATAAAGCAATGAAATAGTAAAAATAATGAAAAATTCAATGTCAATTGTCACTGTTGTGAGTGAATGGATGAGATAATTTGAGAAGAACTAAGTTTTGATGTAAGGAACAGATAGGCTACGAGGGAGTATATTCAGTTGTTTGATACAATTAAAGCAGTCCTCCATTCCATTTTCAGCCAAAGTGGGAATCCTTGGTCACAATGCCTACAACTCTCAATTGACACACTTGAAAATTGACCAAGAGGTGTTAAATGGTCTGCAGCTCATGTGTGCCATGCTCCTTGAAAAACAATATAAAACGCTATCCAAGAAAAGCAACACCAGCAAGCTTAAAAACTTGGAAGTTCTGCAAGCCAAAAGGCGGTCGTGAGATTTAGCACACAATCGAATTATGTCAGACCGCAGCCCTATCTGTCAAGTGCACTCCATAAAGGCTGCCTAAAACAAATCCTTTTTGACAGGGTAATGGGCCTACAAATCAAGGAATTAAACCAGAGATGGTGATCACTTAGGGCAATTGAAAACTGCAGACTCTGCCACTACAAATATGAATCTTTTAACCATCTGCTTTGTTGTCGCCCTATACTTCTCACATCGAACCACAGACTGCTAAAACCAGTTTTTATCGCTCACGGCGCCCAAAATTGCAATGAGGTAGTAAATCTCGTGTTCAGCACCACAGAGCTGATGGATTTGGCAAAATTCAGCAAATGTATTAATATTATGAAACAGAGTTTACAGGACGTAATCCCCACAGATCGAGTCTGATCACTTAATCTGAGCTACTTGTTCAGCTCATAATAACTGCTTCAAAGTGGGGTAAACTTCGCAATCCAAAGATGTCACGCTGCTATTTCATTCTCTGTGTCTCTGTTTTGCACTTCTTTATTGCTGCTAAACTTCGATCCTGCTAAAACACCTTCGATCTTATCTCTGCATTTAATATTCAACACACTGAAACTGTTTTTCAGGTCGAGCATTCAAGACCTCTTGTATATACTTTAGTATATAATTATTGTATACTTATATGTGTATGTACTTTATGGGCTCTGGAGATCAGCCCTAGGACTTGTCTGCTTCCACTTAGGAATTTATTTTCTGTTCAACTGCCTCTATTTAACTGTCTTGATAGGAAATGACCTGCAGAGGCCAGTAAAATATAGAAATGCTTTATGCTGAGGTTGTAGTAAGAGTGAAAAGTAACACAACATGGTTAGGCTGCTAACCTTTGAGGTTTGAAAGACTTGCAGTTGTTTTAGATCTTGGTGGATCTGGTTCTGCCATCACTTTTTCAACGGTGTCATCGCCTGCCTACTTGGCAGTCTGCCCGAATCACTTTAGATGTTGGCAGGTCCATGGATTAAAGACTGTCTGACTGCTGTTGATTCTGCCAGGATTTCCGTTCCACGTCAATGGCGCCATCAGCAAAAGCGGGAGTCCAGCCTGGATTAATGCCGGCTTAATCACGATGTGCCTTTCCATCGGAACAACTGTGGCGGGGATACCTCAATACTTGAGTTGGTAGATTCGAAGGAAATGAGATACAAACTTACCTTGTTTTCTCTTTCTCACTTCTGTTTCCATCTTGAACCCCATTGTCCATTTCCGTCCTTTGCTGGTACAACTTGACCATGATGCTAAGCAACTCTGTTGTAACCAGGATCAAAGGTACGTTTTTTACACGTCTTACTATGAATCATGTTAACGTTTCCTTTAGCCTTGTGTATTTTTACATTGCACTTACATGCAATTGTATTCTTAAAAACAGATGGTAAACAGTCTGCCAATGCGGACAGCTGTTCAGCCAGCACACATCTAAATACGGCAGACGGGACTCCGTCAGCTCGACGGAGTACTTGTAACCACCGCCACAGATGGACGAAAGGAGTCCCGCTACGATCAAAATCAGGCCCAGCATTTTTAGAGTCCCCCATCTAAAGCATAGAATGGGACATTTATGAACTCAGAGAGAATACTAACAATAGATAATTACTTCCACATAGAAGTAACTTTTCCTTTTTTAGGTCGAGCATTCGAGACCTCTTGTATATACTTTAGTATATACTTATTATATACTTATATGTGTATGTACTTTGTGGGCTTTGGAGATCCGCCCTAGGACTTGTCTGCTTCCGCTTAGGGACTTTTTGTCTGTTCAACTGCCAATATTTAACTTTCTTGATAGAAAATTACCAGCAGATGTCAGTAAAATACCAGAATCACTTCAGCATTCTCTAGATTCCAGTCCATAGAAATTGTCTTCCACGAGCACCCGTAGACAATAATATCTTTTTCAAATCTTGTATTTTCAGTGATATGAACACCGAAGGCCCTGATTTCATATTAAAAACAGAGCTTTTGTACGGTCACTGTCCATTTGAAGCTTGTTCCACTTGATTTTCAATATGTCTATAAATGCTATGTATGTCAACTTGTATAATATTTGAATTGCCAATATATATATATATTTTTAAACAGAGCTTTGGACTATACCATTTCCCGCTGAAAGGCAATATTTCTCTCCATGTGTTCCTGTACCTGGCATGTCACGCAGTTTGGTGCTTACTTTCCCTCCATGTTAAAAAACAGTAGCTATTTCAGCACCTAGGCTAATGTGCTGCATAGCTAAATACATATAAGGTCCCAAAGGCGAAACCGATTGCATTGCAAATGCTTGTTTAACTTTTCCTTTTGGGGTTTTACAGATTTTATGCTTTAATTACTTTACCTTAAATGGTAAAGATGTTTATTACTCATGCAATACAGATTTCATGGAAATACTGCCAAGGTGAGTTTACCGGTCTTTCATCAGCAACCTTCACCGACAGAATAGAAGTTACTCTATTATGTGGACATCATGCAGTCTATCCTGATTTACTTGCTGTGATGTCGATGTCATTTAACAAGTTGATAATCTCTTCATCTGGTTTGGAGCTGTCCTCCGATGGTGGAAGAGTGCAACTCCCACCACGAGTTGATGCCATTAATGTGGGTGATGAAGGGTTATAAAGATGTGGGAGTTAAACTACCACTGGGACTCCTTGGGGGTCCATCAGGGAAGTGTCAGCTACCTGGGAGGAAGCACTTGGTATATCATTATTATACTCATACAAAATGGTCACTTGAGCTGGTTCCCAGAACCTTTACTGAGAGCTACTAGATGCAAGCAAGGGTCTCCGTTTAGAACAGAGGTCTTCAAACTTTTTGACACCGAGACACCCTTGTCAAACTTTTTTAGGCGTAAGGACCCTCCTATTTCTAGAGCTTGGTACTGCTCATCATCGACAACTATCAACAACCATAAACGCCCCAAATTCCCACAGCAAGTAATTTCTATGATGGGGAAATAATATTAAACAGTGTTTTGCAAACCAAAGGTCAGTAAGCGTGGGGGTGTAGTCACTTGCACTTGAAAAACTTTATTCGGTAAGGCAATTACATACCATAAAAGCATTTGCATATCAAATACATTAACAGTTATACACATATCATTGTAGCAGGATAAGTTAATTTGGCCTAACTAAATGGCAGTAAGTGCAAAAGGAAGCGGTAAAAAGGATTGTTTTGACAGTCATTAAAAATAGTAAAATACAATAAAAATGTTTATACGATACAGGACAGGAAAGAAACAAACAAACCCCCCACTAGCGGTTTTAGGATGCTTAGGGGGGCTAATCCCAGTTCATCGTAGGGTATGTTTGAATAACTTGTAAAGACCATCTGTCAGTTTGATGTTTAAAAAAAACAAGGAGGGGGGGCTAATCGCCGTTTAAAGATTTGTTCTGTGTCGCACACAGAATTTTAAGAACATTGCCATATTTTTTGCCAATGATTCTGTTTCTAGCATTTGGAGGGCCATAAAAGCTGGCCGACATTGAGTTAAGCCCAGAAGTTTCAGAAAGGGGATCAGGTATAACTTTCTAGGCTCTACATAGAATTTACAGAACATAATTACATGCAAAGTTGTTTGGGGAGAAAGGTCGTCACAAGGGCACAGCGTCAATTGGGTACTCCAATTGTTTATTACAGGGAAAGTAATTAAACGATGGAATATGTTCAGTCGTAATCTGGTGAGTAGGAATTTCTCATAGTTACTTAAAATGGAATTCAGGTAAGGCTCTATTTGGTCAGTTGTTTGTATGGAAAAGGACAATTGTAGAGAGTTTTTGTTTAGTTCGAGAGCCAAGCGCAGATCAGTTAGATGGCTTAAGCACATGTCACGCAGTTTTTTTCTGGGGATTGAGGTAATATTTTGGGGGTTTAAAAAAAGGTGCTCAAGTCCTAAATCCGTTAGAAAGTTTTTAACAAAAGCAAGCCAGGTAATTAGTGATCCGTGCTCCAGTTTCAAGCAGTCATTGATGAGTTCCTGAGTGAATTTTAGTTCTGGTGTGGACCAGATGCGATGCCATAAAAGAATAGGCTGCATGCGTATCACATCTGTGATATGTGGAAGACCCAATTCGCTGTGAATATTAAAAGTTGAAGTAGACGACGGAACTCCCAGCAAGAATTTCAAAAAGGAGTTCTCTGTCTTTTGAAGTAAAGTGACTCGTGCATTTCCCCAAATCCCAGCCCCGTAGGTCGCCGTGCTGAGGCATTTTGAGTTATATATGTCTAACATTTCCTTAGATGCTCTTTTGCCCAACCTCCGGGCGAACACTCTCAGGGCCGTTGTTGCTTTTAAGAATTGTGAATTTCTGTTCTCTATGGCACTTTTCCAGGTGGTTTTATTATCTATCACGACTCCTAAGTAGGGATAAGTGGTGGTATACTCTATGTTGGTGTCGTTTAGATAGATGTTTTTCTTTTTGCGTGAGTGTTTCCCTGATGCCATCACGAAGGTCTTTTTGGCGTTGATGTTTAGGTCCAGGTGTTTCATAAAATTTGTGTATCTAACCAGAGCCCGTTGTAACTCAAGGGGGGTGCGGGCGAGTATGACTGCGTCGTCCGCATATAGGAGGGCGGGGATTGGGCGTTGTTTAATGTGTGGTTGGTCCTGGCTACCTTTTAACAGGGCTACTTCTAGACCATTGGTGTAAATGTTGAAAAGAAAGGGAGCCAGGACACAGCCTTGCCTTACCCCCAGGTCAATTCCAAAAGATGATGTTAACTGTCCCCCGGTGCCATATCTTACTCTAGTAGTGGTATTCGAGTAGATTTCTCTGATGTAATTGACCAGATTGGTATCAATGCCCAGTTGGGTCATTACAGTCCAGAGCTTAGTGTGGTCCACGCAGTCAAAAGCTGCGGACAGGTCGACGTATGCCATGTAAAGACTGCCACCCTTTGCATGGACATACTTCCTCTCAAAAGGGTAAGGTTGAGGTCCTGTTCAATGGTGCCTCTACCTTCCCTGAACCCGAACTGGAGGTCAGATAGGATGTTATTTGTCTCAGCCCAGTTTTGTAGGCGTGCTAGAAGGATTCTGCCTGCTACTTTTCCAAAAGAATCCAGTAAGGAAATAGGTCTGTAGCACGCAGGACTGTTCCTATTTCCCTTTTTGAATATAGGGACTAGGATCGAGTCTGACCAAGAAGTTGGTAAACCTACGTATCCCAGCGCCTCTAGAACATTTAGTAGCAGGGGAGCCCAGAGGTCGATATTTGATTTATATAGGTCCATAGGGACCGCGTCAGGTCCCGGGGCCTTTCCTGACCTACTAGCGTTCAGGGCCAGCTCTACCTCTGCGAGCTCAAAGTTCATGTTTAAAGAGTTGGTTCTGGCCGTTGGTAAGGAGTGAGTATGTGTAAGTTGCCCAGCCGGGTTTGAAATTTTTTTTGAGAAATGGGTGAACCACTCTTGTTCAGAGATGGTAGTTTCGACTGTACCACTAACTTTCGGTCCAGTCAAAAAGGAAGAGTTTACGATCTCCCAGAAGGTTACCGAGTTTTTGTTCTGGCAGCTATTATGTAATGCAGTCCAGTGTTCTTCTTTAAGTTCCCTTTTCCTGGATGTTACTGCCTTATTATATTTTTGCCTGGCTGTTGAAATTTCAAGAATATTTCTTGGAAATTTTTTGAGGGCAATCTTGAGGTCTTTGTGGGCTCTGGAACATACTGAGTTGAACCACCTGAACTTAGGTTTGTCCTGTGGTGTTTTTTGCGCCCGAGGGTGGACTGTCAAGACATTCTTAACCTCTAGTGTTATTTTTTCATAGTTAGCCACAATCTCTGCAGGAGTAGACGTCTCCGTTAAGCAGACTTCAAAGGCTGGGTGGGCCGCATTAATTATAGTTTCTAAAATGGCAATGGGATTAATTTGAGACCATTTCAATGCGTAGCCATTTGAGCGGGGCATGGAGATAAGATCTGCGTGAAGTAATGTTTCCGCATTTTTTTTTTGGGGCAGTAGTTTGCATTGTAACGATCAGTGGGAAGTGATCACTGAGTGCGCAATCATGAGTGATGACATCAGTGATCATGTTAGGGGAAATATTCCCTACTAGGATGAAATCGATACAGGAGGATAAACCTCTGCCGTTAAAGGTTGGGACAAATGGAGTTATGGGGATGGTAAGTTCATTTGCGAAGGCCAATTGAAAAAGGATCATGGTCTCGTTCAGAACTGACCCCTTATGGGAGTGTGAAAAATGGGGGATGTCGTTTTGTAGATGGTCCAAGTAACCACAGTTACCATTTAAGGTACTCTTACATAGTGCTAAGTTAAAATCCCCCCCCCCAGAATATTATTGGTTCCTTTCCTTTACTAGAGGTAATTTGTTTTTGTAAAGAAACGCAAATTTCTTTTATTACCTCTGTAAATCTGGTGTCCAAGAGGTTGTTGTAGAAATTGACTATTAGAATGAGTGGCATTCTGTGGAAATTTAGCTTGTAACTGAACATCATCTGCGCCATCTTGCCTCTCCCCAGCGCCACGCACAGCGAACGCATGGCCGCCATTTTAGGCACCCCACTCTCTCCCCCGCTCATTGTCGATCGCCAGCGCATTCCCCTGGCGCTGCAAGCATCCCCCGCGCGCCGGCCACCCCCGCTCTCCCATACACGGGCCATAAACCCTCTCCTTCTGCGCGACCCAGCCATGGAACCACATCCTACGCCTGACCGACATCCCATACATGGTCATGCATCTCTTTTGATAACCCCCCTCCTCTGCGCCCCATTGTCCGAATCGATCCCAGGCCATCACCTAGCCCTGCGGATGCAGTTTATTGCCCCTACTGTAAGGGAAACACCCCACATCAAAGGGATTACAGTGGATCAAAGCCCCTACCCCCTGAGACCCGGCCGGTTGCACACATCCCCGGGAATTGCCGGAATGTCCAGCTGCGTGATAGCCATCTCCTACTGTAGATGGGGTGGGGACTTCCACTGTAGATATGTGTGGGAACGAGCTCGAAGTGGGGATTCCGAGGATGTTCTTTCATGTTCCAAAACAATCTCAAGAATGTGCCATGTATAATAAACCTGCAATAAAGTCATAAACCTGTGTATAAGAGGCCAGGCCTCAGAGATGCAGTTAGAGCACCTCGTGACGATACCTTGCTGTCTGATCTGATGAGTTCTGCTCCGACGGAATAAAACTTTGTTTCCTGCCTTCCAGTCTCCGGCGCCTGCCTCTTTCATTGGTAAATTATCGAGTGGTATGAGAGGCGATTACTGCCGGGCAATACTTGAAGGGTTATCGACTGAAACTGCCGCTACCATTTAACAATTGGCGTCCCAAGCGTGGGGCCCATCAGAGACACGTGGATCCAGTGGGAGAGGTCCTGACGACAGAGTGAACGACTGCAACGATCGGGAGAGCTCCTGCCCAATAGACCCTCGTCTGGCAGCTGATCATCCGAACTTCACTGGTTCCGAGCAGACCTCTCTCGAGTGATCTACGGTCCTGACTGGGAACCATCAGGAGTGCCGCGGCAAATACGGAGAGTAGAGGACGATCGGGCGCTGGAGGCGGAAGACGAGAAACTGTCCACGCGGTCCGGGTAAGGTCGTGATACACGACAAATTGCAAAATAATTGATTGATTGTTTGAAGTTTTGAAATACTAGTATTGCTCATTGATTGTTCTCTTTGAGATATTCGCTGTCTACAAATGGGGAGGAGTAGAAATACTCTCTCTCTCTCCCTTTGCAGATAGTGAAGGGTAGGTAACGCAGACTTTTGTCCCCGTTGAAACCCGTCGTGCCTATCTTTATCTCCCACTGATTGATTGTCCGAACATTGATTGTTTTGAAGAATAGTGCTCTTTGAGATATTCTCTGTTTGCAAATAACGTAGAATAGAAATATTCTGTCTAGTCTTTGCAAATAGTGAAGGGTAGGTAACGCAGACTTTTGTCCCCGTTGTAACCCGTCGTGCCTATCTTTATCTCCCCATTGATTGATTGATTGATTGTCCGAACACTAGTTGTTCGATATTGGTTCTTTGGAGGTATTCTCTGCTTACAAATAACGAGGAATAGAGATATTCTGTCTAGTCTTTGCAAGCAGTGAAAAGATAGGTAGTGCTGACTTTTGTCCCCGTTGAAACCCGTCATGCCTATCTTCTCCCCACTGATTGGTAGTTGGTTCTGCCCGGACCGCTTATTAGAGGTGGACCATCCGGCTCCTCTGGAAGGCACCCCTAATAAGGACATGTTCACTAAAATACAAACTAATTGCCGTAGTTTATAGCAAGCTATGGCATAAAATATACAAAGGGGGACCCCGAGAGTCAGTGGCCACTGGTAGGATCCTTTTTGACCCTACAAAACTAAAGTAATGCTAGGAAATAGCCCTTTTTGGGATATATGGAACTAAGGGAAGTAGCCAAGCTCACGGTCGAGACGGCCACGAGGTAGCCCGACTCCATCGCTCTCGCTACCTTAACATGTCTGCCCTACTACCCACCCCACCCAATAAGCATGACCAAATCCTGCACAAACGGAAGCCTGCTGATACCCACCATCGACGTCACCGAACTAAGGCTAGATCGCGCACCATTGGGCTATGTTATTTTTCCGATTACGCAGTAGCATCCTTGTGCTTGTCGCCAGATTGCAAATATATACAAACACTCCAACGAAGTAGTATAGTTATAACGTTTTAATAACTTATAGGTATAACAAACACACCAACAGGGTAAACAGGTTAAAACACGTTTTAAACAACTATTTACATGACAGTCTGCTGCGACCTGCATCCCAAAGCATCCACGTCCACGTGACACCGTCCTCGCCTCTCCTTCCTCGAAGTTGCAACATTGGCCTGTTTTGGGCGGTCCTTTTAGTCGGTTTTGGGCTATAAAAGCCATGCAAAAATCCATTGACATCAGTGGCGGATGACTATGCGAATAGGCCGGAGGCTGCACGAAGCGCCGAAGCTCTGGCAGCGCCAAGGCGGGGTCTGCCATGCTGGGCGGATCTTCCCATTCTCTTCTTCTTTCTTTAATAACGGAGGGTGCCCTGGCCGGGGGAAGCGCCGCGGACAGGCCTCCCCCACCTCCCCAGGTGGAGGCTCACCAGCAGATGAGGGCACCCCAACCGTCTCTTTTCACCGGCCAGCCAAGTTGGCGCCCCCTGCGCTCGACCGCCGGACGGCCACCCAAGCACGGGTTCACCAGGATCGCCACTAGCGCCCGACGCGAGGAGTGGGCCCCCGCAGCCAAGTAATCGGGGACCCACCCCGGTGGCGATACCATCCAAACTGCTGTTGTTGCTGCTACTGGAATCACCCCGGTGGCGATACCATCCAAACTGCTGTTGTTGCTGCTACTGGAATCACCCCGGTGGCGATACCATCCGAACTTCTGCTGTCGCTGCTACTGGGCCCACCCAGTGGCTGTACCGAAGAGCTGCTACTGCTGCTGCCTTTGGACTCCGGCGGTCGGTTCTTCGGATCCAGGCCTAGCCCTCCGTGAGGTGATTCTGGACTCGAAAGCTTGTCTGCTTGGGCTTGGGCCCCACCCTTGACAAAACACTCCCCTCAGCTTTGCAGAATCTGCTGGAGTCATTGGCACTCGACTCCCGCGGACTTCCGGTAAGGACAAACCGCCGCCATTGTTCTTTGCACCGGACGGCAGCCACCTTGCCTCTGCTTGGTGCAGTGAGAAAGACTGATTCAAGCCGTCGGCGGAAGAACCCGCCTGCTGCCCCGCCCCAAGAACGGACCACGGCATGGCTACAAGATCGCGGTGACGCCATGCTGACGCAAAGCTGACGCTAACGAAAGTTCTCGAACTACCGAAAGGAATTCTGGTCCAACAGCTAATTCATGGAAAGACTTAGACTGTACACTGGCCCGACCTCGCCCAAAATGGCGCCGATGTAGGAGAGGCCTACAACTCCTTGTGGCATTCCAGTCACGTGGCATTTTGTGTTAAAAAGAGATATGTATGCGATGCTTCCACACATGATGGTCGGGGGGGTGAGGGGGGGGAGAACCGATTTTATGCTAAAATAATGTTGCTCATGATACTCGACGCCTCTCACGCCGTGGCCGGCCTATAGCGGTTGTAGGCCCGTATTTGTATACTGACATTGTTTTAAATAAAGGGCTTCTTAAAAGGAATTACGGAATCAATGTCATGACAAATCATCTAAGTTGGCAAAGGTTTTTCTTTTGAATAAATGATTGTTACTCCCAAGCAAAAGAATACAGATAATGCAGACCCCATTTGCCTGAATCTTTTTTATTAACGGAATTTGTACCCATCACACCTGTCCTTTTCCAAGAGTTGTCAAATCAATGGTCAACTATAGCTTAAGGTGTAGGCCGAACGCAAGGTATGATATCTTGCACCATAATACACGACCGATTGAGAAAGGCATGCACGACCAGGGAACCCGAATTTAGGAGATGAATGAAATAGAGCATCTTTGCCTCGGACAAAAAGAATAATAGGTCTGTGGTATTACCCACTCCTGCGGCTAGCCTGGTACGTGGTAAGTAGAACTTTTTCGTGTCTACGCGCGCTAAGGTACTTTGAATACTGCACATCCCCTCCCCTCTTTTCTCCCCTCTATAGGTCACGACGAAGTTCCGACTGAAGAATGGAGTGGACATGGACTGCACCGTGTTCGATATCAGGAAAAACATAGACAAACGTTGTGGGATAGTACGTAAAGTGCAGACCACCATTGGGAACATGAAAAACTGTATGATATGACTGTGCGTGTGTGCTACGATTATACGGTATGACTGTGTATGCATTTCATGCTTGGATCACTTGAAAAGAGCGTCACCGTATGATTGAAGTGCTCGCCCATCGATCAAAGGGAGGAGAGTAAAAGGTCCAACACCCCCCCAAGATAAACTACAAAATACTGAAAATACGCAGCATGCTTAGGAAAGAGGACAGGAAAGGAGAGGTCCCCATACTCAGCGTAGCCCTGAGTCAACGTCTTAAGTTTCTGCGCTTGATGCATGCACTGTCACACCCTATCCGGTATTTGTGTGTACGTGATCACCGAATTTATGTCTTTTTCCCGCTTGTGTTTTCTTACATAGAACAGACCCATGCTACTCCATGTTGTGTGTGCACCAAGTGGCCTATTATCGTACCCATGTCTCTCTCTCTCGTTTTGTGTCGTACATATGCCAAATAGCCTACTTGATGCACACGTCTCTCTCTCTCTCTCTCTCTCACTCTCACTCTCACTCTCACTCTCACTCTCACTCTCACTCTCACTCTCACTCTCACTCTCACTCTCACTCTCACTCTCACTCTCACTCTCACTCTCACTCCCACTCTCACTCTCACTCTCACTCTCACTCTCACTCTCACTCTCACTCTCACTCTCACTCCCACTCCCACTCTCACTCTCACTCTCACTCTCTCTCTCTCTCTCTCTCTCTCTCTCTCACTCACTCCCCCTCCCTCGCTAAAGGCTTTCTTGCCCTCTTTCCGTTTGAAACAATTAACGACACATACCTCTTCGGTAAGTGTATAATTGGCCTGAAACACGGTGGTGTTCGAACAAATTGACAGAAACAAAATGACCATACTTTACCACGTTACTACCTCTCCTTTCTGCAAATGTTGAGCTTAATCGGCTGAGAAAGAAAGGACAGGTAAGACGACTGATGTCTCCCAATCTGGCCCTCAACACGGGGACTATATGTCAGTGGTTTTTGTTTTTAGAGACACCATCTCCACCGCCCAGAATTGCCCCCGCCCAATTACCCCGAAATAGAATGTCTAAAGCGCCCCGTTCTTCCAAAATAACCCCAGCCCTGTACTAGCCGTCTCAGAGTATTTCGAACGAAACAGCCGATGACCTTATTCCCAAAAAAAAACAAATACATTGCCTAAACTGATAAAGGTTACCTAATGTCTCCAGCAAGAATAATGTTTAGCTTATGTTCCTCCCCGAAATAGGATACTCGTGAACCCATGACAGTAGTTTTCATAAACTTAGCAGTCCACGGAGGAAAATGTGTATTAACAAAACTTGTGTTGAAATGAACGAGTCTCTACCGGAGAAGCCGGTTCGAATTTTTAATAGACTAGAAGGTTGACAGATGTCAAGCTTCCCGCAACGATTATAGGGCGCAGGAATCGACACCTAGAAGGCCAGATGATGGACAGGGACACCCACAGAAACCTGCACCACAGCAATGCATAATAAATTAGTAACATGCACACTAACATCAGAGTTAATAGACGTCAATCATACAGCAACCGATAAAAGCATTCCCGCAACTACTCGGTGGTTGGGAGAGAGGATGAAGTATGTAAATGTCTTCCCTGCCAACTCTCTAAGATTTTTGTTTCTTGTACCCATTCAAAAATAATCAGCGACCATCGGAAGAGAGGGGTCGGACGTGACGCACAGCCTGGCTGCGGACCATGGAACATCTATGGCATCGACCAAGGGGGAAGCATCGAAGCAAAAAGGGCGTGAGACGAGGCACCATTATCAGGATGATAAGCGATAAAACGAAGGGCTATATCAAGGCCTCCTGCTCACTGACCAGCGTGCCTGAAGTCCCAACCCGTCGGGCCCGATTGATGGGCCCAGTGCCGGAAGATTCTGCTCTCCTTGGTCCGCATTTTGACCCGATCCCACTCCACCCCCTCTTCCCTCGGCATCCCGAAGCACGTCACACCCTTCTCTCTCTCTCCCTCTTTTATATGGATTATGAATTTGACTTACCTACAGAAGAACAAAGCGGGTACCCTGTCTCAAAGTACCTATGATGAACTGTGTTAAGGAACAGGACTGTGATCGGAGAACAACGAATGGTCACACCCTGCCACGTGAGAAATTGGATTTGAGCTGGACCTTAGCTCCACCGCCGGTGCTCAACAGTGCCAACGAAAGAAGAACGACAATAAGAGCTTACCAGTGATGGCTCTTTATAAATAGGACACTGGAAAGAAGAACCCATGTTAAGTTGAAAATCCTCTCCCAACCACCTTTTTATATTAACTATCTTCCTATCGAGTTTTCATGATGTTGCATCAATCACTTCCGACTGTACACTAAGATGTTAAGAAAATCTAACTTTGTATAATGACATTCATACAACACCAGCCATGCACACGACTATACTGACTATTTTTGATCCGCACAAAGTCTGGGCCTTAAGTAATGTACGAAATATCCCTTGTTTTGCCAGAAACATTTTTTTTGATCTACAGTATCCTATTTGTGCTCAAACGAGCTCCCCTCCTCCTATCCCTGGGGCTGACATGCGGCGCAGCTGATGTAATTTTGTATGTACTACCTCCTCGACTACTTTATCAAATGTATGTAACTATGTATAAATGTGTCAGATTACTCCTGCCTGCCCTAAAAACTCTGTATCTTTAAGGAATATATGGAAAACATTAACGATATTATAGCTGGAGGGTTAACGAAGGTGAAATGTCGTCCAGGCAAGCTGGCGAGATATGTTAAAAGGGAGGACTGTGGAAATTTAGCTTGTAACTGAACATCATCTGCGCCATCTTGCCTCTCCCCAGCGCCACGCACAGCGAACGCACGGCCGCCATTTTAGGCACCCCACTCTCTCACACGCTCATTGTCGATCGCCAGCGCATTCCCCTGGCGCTGCAAGCATCCCCCGCGCGCCGGCCACCCCCGCTCTCCCATACACGGGCCATAAACCCTCTCCTTCTGCGCGACCCAGCCATGGAACCACATCCTACGCCTGACCGACATCCCATACATGGTCATGCATCTCTTTTGATAACCCCCTTCCTCTGCGCCCCATTGTCCGAATCGATCCCAGGCCATCACCTAGCCCTGCGGATGCAGTTTATTGCCCCTACTGTAAGGGAAACACCCCACATCAAAGGGATTACAGTGGATCAAAGCCCCTACCCCCTGAGACCCGGCCGGTTGCACACATCCCCGGGAATTGGCGGAATGTCCAGCTGCGTGATAGCCATCTCCTACTGTAGATGGGGTGGGGAACGAGCTCGAAGTGGGGATTCCGAGGATGTTCTTTCATGTTCCAAAACAATCTCAAGAATGTGCCATGTATAATAAACCTGCAATAAAGTCATAAACCTGTGTATAAGAGGCCAGGCCTCAGAGATGCAGTTAGAGCACCTCGTGACGATACCTTGCTGTCTGATCTGATGTGTTCTGCTCCGACGGAATAAAACTTTGTTTCCTGCCTTCCAGTCTCCGGCGCCTGCCTCTTTCATTGGTAAATTATCGAGTGGTATGAGAGGCGATTACCGCCGGGCAATACTTGAAGGGTTATCGACTGAAACTGCCGCTACCATTTAACAATTCTGCTTATGGTGACTCGTATAATCTGATATTGTGGTTCAGTTTTAAGGGTGAGAGCCTCCAGAGTTGGTATTAAATTTGAGACATATATGGTTAATCCACCCTTTGCTCTACCAGATGTTGAAGGGAGCGCTGGGCTGAAAAAGGTCTTAAAGCCATTTACATGTATAGGGGTTGTTGACCATGTCTCCTGGAGGGCAATGATTTCGTATTCATTTATGAATTTAATCCATTCTTCGTTTTGGATCTTTGTACGAAGACCTGATATATTCCAGAATGTTATTTTTAAAGGAGAATTTGTTTTCTTAGATATGGGATTTATCCAGACAATGTTTTGCTTGTGTGCGGTAAAGTCCATGCTGGTATTAATATCACCCTCCCTATGAGGTCTAACTGTCGGAGGGAAAATATTTTCAGGAGTACTGATCTGTTCAAGGTTGAGTGCGATTCCTTGTTGGATTATAGGTGCTAGGTGAGTTGAGAGAGGGAGGGTCTTGTTTTTTCCAGGATGTAACTCAAAATGGGTGGTTGATAGAGGTGGAGGAAGGATGGCAGTTGGAGAGGCAGAATTGACCAGTGGTGTTAACTGTCAATCCACCTCCTCTAGTGTGGTGAGCTGTTCAAATCTATTTTGGGTAAGAATACACCCATTCCCTCTATGAGCACTTATTTGCTCGCTACGGTAGAAATAGTCAAGTGACACCATGTTTATGTGAGCAATTTCATGTGTTATTGTCCTATTGATTCTGAGTAGAGAGCGAACTAGGCCTGGTGACCTAAAGTTTATGACTATACAGTCCCCGGGGCTTTTTTTTGTGAAAGTCACCAATCCAGCCCACTCTCCGCACCATCAGGATCTGATTAATATGTCTTGGGTGGAAGTAGGTGTTTTTAGTAAGCCAGTGGGTGGCCTTGTTCCTTAGCGAGACCCATGTTTCGGTAGAGTCTTTTTGTAAGGAAGGGACATTTGTTAGGACCAGAACGTATGGCCGGGCAGCTGGTGGTAAATGTAAATGATCTTTGTTAGGGATAGTAGAAGCTATGGGATCTGCCCTGTTGTTATGGTTTGGAGTTACTTTAGGGCTCACGGATGGGTCTAGTTCAGTGTTTGATCTTAAGGCTCCCTTTATTTCTTGAATCTTCGTTTGTCTAGTTGTAGAATGAAGAGTAGGGATATTTACGTTAGGATTGTTGGAATGATTAGTTAAGAGTGATAAATTCTGGTTCTGTTGAGCATTTGGTTGACTAGTTACCAACGATGTATTTGTCAAGTTTGGTCGGGTTGTGCCAACAAGTACAGTTTTAGTGAGTTGGGCAAATTTGTCTTCAAAGACCGAAGAGAGTAGGGAAATCATTTCACCAAGTTTGTCTTCAATGTCGCGACTGACAGCTAGTTGTAACGTCTTTACACTATTTTCTACCGATAGCTTGATCGTCTCGCCGAGAGTGAATAGTTGGTCGTGGGGAGATAGATTTATTTCCTCTGTTTGTATGCCTATATCACAAGTGGCTGGAAATTGTAAAATCTTCCCCCCTTTGGGAAGCTGACCTTTTTTGTGTGTGCCCCTCCCAACACTCGTCTTAGTTTTAGCTTTCCCTCGTGTTAGGGGACCCTTTGGTTGTAGTGCGCCGACATTCGACCGGAGTCCGATTCGTTCAGATGAGGTTGAAATGGGGTTAGGCGGAGATTCAGTGATAATCGTCGGAATAGGTGATTTGGGCAGTGAAAACAGATTTGACACATCAGAAGTTCTGTTGGATCTTGTCGAGGGTTCTAAAGAGAGCCTCCTTTCGGTTGATTGTATTTCCTGTATAATTAGGGATTCTGCCCTCAATAGATAAGCATCTAAAGTACCTGCTGTGCTTTTACGTGTTTCCATTTTGGGAAGGCGAAACTGTTACCAAAAAAGGAAATTGATGAATGGCCCAATACGGTTCACGCTGTGATCAAGATAGAATAAGACTTGACCGTCTGCTATACTTAACAGAACCGTGTGGAGCCTGTTGAGGGGCAGTTGTCTTTGATGCGATGATGTGACAGTTCGGCGATATCCAATGGCACTGCGAAGAGGGGTGGCCCGGCCTGGCCTCCCTCGGCCTCCGGACGGCCACAGACGGCCCGCCCTCTGCCCGGGCTCAGCCCGGCGCCGCCCGGGCGCGTCCGCGAGGCGGAGGGGCTGTCTTCTTTTAAACGCCTCCAGGCGCGGGAACCAGGCAGTGGGCGGTATCGCTGGGCAGGCTGGGAAGTGTAGCCCGCCCCACTCCGTGGCCGCGCGATGTCAGCAGCACGGCGGCGGGGGCGACCACAGCTACAGAGCTCCTGAACTGCTCCGAGTTGGTGTCAGCAGGATGGCAGGTGGATAATAGCAGCGTGACCTCCTCCGGTGTTGCTTCCAGGTAGAAAGTGCTCCCCGCTCCCCAGTGGGAGCTGTCTTCTTTTAAACGCCTCCAGGCGCGGGAACCAGGCAGTGGGCGGTATCGCTGGGCAGGCTGGGAAGTGTAGTCCGCCCCACTCCGTGGCCGCGCGATGTCAGCAGCACGGCGGCGGGGGCGACCACAGCTACAGAGCTCCTGAACTGCTCCGAGTTGGTGTCAGCAGGATGGCAGGTGGATAATAGCAGCGTGACCTCCTCCGGTGTTGCTTCCAGGTAGAAAGTAGTCAAATGTGTAGCAAAAAACAAAGGGCCTAATTTATGAGGAATTGGCGTAGGGCAGCACTGCAAGTCTTCTTGCTGCGCTACCCTCTGCCAATATGAAAGGGTTGGAATGTACCGTATTTATGAAATACGGTGCATTCCAGTCCTTTTCCCTTGCACTGGCGCACAAATTGTTGCGTAGCACCAACATAGGCAGGATTGTTTTTGGACAGGAAGGGGCACCTTCACAAAAACAATCCCGAAAGGTGTTTTCCTCTTTCTACGTGAGCTGCAGAATGAGGCACACATGGAAAGAGGAATGAACAAGGAGAAATCAAAACATTTCTCCTCGTTACGCCTCCGCTGGAGAGGCATATGTTTACTTGATTTTGAACTTCATGGAACAGCTGTTTGACGTAGAATAAGGCACACAGTGACGTGCGCTGCTATGTCTGACTCCATTACTATGAGGCCATGCAAAGCCATGCAGGGCGATTTTGCACCGCCTCATAGGTATGGTTGAGACGCATGCACTGCCGGAGCATAAAAAAAAATGATGCTCTGGCGATGCAAGTCTCTCATAAATATGCCCCAAAATATTTTGTACGTTTAGAGGTAGATGCGTTACTTTGTAAACCCCTGCGCCACATTATACCTGCGTCTGGTATAATGTATGCAGGGTGGGCGTTTTGACGCAAGTAAGCCTCGTAGAAGTGACGCAGTGAAATCTATGAAATTTCACTGCGTCCCTTCTAGGACGCAAATGTGTCAATGTCTTACGCCTGCATCACAGCAGTCTGAAGACTGACGCACGCACATTGAAATGGGACTTGCCCATGCTAAATGACCCATTGATGAAGTTGTGTCACTTTCGTGACACACTCCAGCAATGCGTCATTTTTGCGCCTACAGATATTTCAGAAATACTGTAACTCCCTGAGAAATGATGCGTCATATTGTAAATATGACGCATCCAGCATGTCGCAAGGAGGGCGCATTGAAAAGTGACGCATCGCTGTTTTCACGCAGCGTTGCGTCACTTTTCATAAATGAGGCCCTTAGAATTTGCCTAGAAGTAGGGCTTTAGGTACTGGGAGGGTATGCTTCCGCACAAATATAATGCTGAACAACACACATTCACTTCTGCAGCTTGGTGTAAGGCTGTGTGTCTTGCAAGGCAGCCTTTTCAGAGCACTAGTGAAGGGATGGCGGCTGCACCAGGCCAATAAAAAATATATATATATGGCCCTGTGCTCTCCCCCCTCCACCTTCCCACACCGCACAGCAAACGAAATTGCTGCGTTGCGTTGTGCCCAAAAATAATAAACACGAGCCTCCCTTTTCAGGTCGGTGAAGTGACAAAGCCAGATTATCGTTTTACAAGATTTTGCTTTAATGACTAGCTTGTATACTGTCCCAGAAAACTTTATCCACTCGATCCCGGCACATGTAAACTTACATATGGGACAAAAGTTACAAAAATGTTTCTCTACCACCAAAATGAGCTTCGGGGAAAAAAGCCACTCAATTGCACCCAAACAAAAGAAATGTGATCTTTGGTTGATACCTTTCATCATCCATCTTCCTAATTTAGATTTCGACTGACGTCACAGAGGCGCTGTTTTGTCTGCTGTAGTGCTCCGTTTGCCAAGTTCGACGTAAAAGCGCGCGTGTGTGCGAGGTAGACTCTTGGGGGAACTTGGAACAGACAGGCCTGGCTGGCTTCCAGCGCGTGAGATCAGGCGCAGCCTGGGCAAAGATATCTTTCTGATATGCATATGAGTGGAAAAATCTCGCACTTCCAGGTAGTGTGTCATGGGCCTTACTGCAATGAAGGAAATGGGCCCCTGTGCCGCTGTTTGAACTGTGAAATACAGCAATAATCAAGTATCAATGGACCCCTCAGGGCTCTGGGACCATGGTGCAACTGCGCCTCCTGCACCAGAGGAAGCTATGGCCCTAAAAGGTTTCCTGTATTCTCGTGGTCTTGTAAGTCTGTGAAACGTGCTTTTCGAAAAGTATTGCAAATCATTGAACATCTTCAAGAAGAACCACAATCAAATTTCTCATGAACCACCGCACTTGCTACTAGATAGGAAAAATAGGACACAGAACCAGGCGAACTAAGCAATTTCCAGGGATGTTTAAGTAGCTTATGATATGCGGTGAAGCAAGAAATCAATTTGTGAAGCGATATGAGCAACTGAGATGCATGTACAAATTCTAGCACCCACATCTTAGACTCGTGGGGTAAAATTACCAGCAAATACTACGTCCCAAAAGTGTCCCAAAATATATATTTGGGTGAAGGAGACCCGGGCCAGTTGATGTCTGTCCTCTTGTCATGGTCACACTTTGTGAACGAAGCAACTGTACAGCTGTGAGTAGTACTGGCCCTCACTGATGATCTGAAAAATCAGGGAAAACAAGGGCCAGCTGGTCTGCAACTCTGTTTACCAATGCTAATGGGAAACTGAAGCAGGTGTCACATGGCGTAGGTGGCTACGTTTTGCAAAACTTGGCTGTTGGGTGGGAGGTGGGGGACAACAAACACCTCCCTTGGAAAACTATTAGTTGGAAAATATTTTTGGGAAGAAATCTCCCCACAAGGCATGGAGGTAAGACAGAAATACCCCATCCTTGAGAAAGCAGAGGGCACTAGGCAAAGCAGCTTAATAACAAATGCGTCTTCCGCCTTGGATTAAAAAAAAAAAAAAGTTTTTATTAGCAGTTCAGCTTAATACAATGCGTAGTCAACACTTGTAGATACGTTGACACGTTCCCATCACCCCCAGGCCCCCACAGGGTTCAGGTGGAGTGGAAACAGAAGAAAAAAAATACAGTCGAGAGAGTATTTGAGTAAAACTGCGATATCAGGGCTCTATTGTACATTATGTTATGAAGTCGGCAAAATAAGCGTAACATCAACTGTGCTCATTATAAGCTTGGGAACTCAGGTGTCCCAGTATACATGCCATGTACCACAACATTTCTCATGTATCTTCTGTTGGTAGAACCACATCTGCCTCACCTCTGCGGAGGTCTTTAAGCATTTGTCTCCATGCTGCCAAATCATCCTCCAGTTTATCATCCCGTTGTACATGCTTCATCCTAACTTCCTCAGCCACTGCCCTTTCTGATATGTCACGCAACCATTCATTATATGAAGGCGGTTGAGGGTTTAACCATTTGATGGCTATATACCTCTTCGCTAGCACAATTCCAGTAATAATAATTTACGGCAAAGTCTATTTTTTGCAGGGAAGGGGATTAGGTCTAGCAATTCTACTCGAGGAACGCTCTCGATCTCGCACCTTGTGACCACTCTCATACTCTGTAGTACCACTTTCCAGAAGGACTCAATGATTGGACAAGTCCACACCACATGTAGGAAGTCTGTCTCAGATGTGTTGCATCGCGGGCTTTTGTCTGATCGGGAAGGATAGATAGCATGCAAAGTTTTAGGGGTGAGATATAGTTGGTGCACAAAATTGTATTGGACAAGTTTGAAAGGTGTATTTGAGCTTATCGGGCACGTCTTCATATGGATCTTGCATCAATCACGTGTTGCCAGTTCCTCCTCCAGTGTTTCGTCCCACTTGGTGTGCGCTTCCATGGTTATCTCTAGTGAATCATCCCCCAATGCCCTATATAGATGTGTTATGAACTTGCTTCTGTTCTCCAGGCTAGGTCTGGCAGTCTGCTGAACGTTTGAGAGGGGATCGGCTCCACTTGGAAGCTAGGCCAAATCTCCCATGCTGTAGCTGATATTTTATTGCACTGTAGGTATTGACCATGGCACAGCGCAAATTAATCTATCGCATCGGTTCTTGTGATAAATTGTCCCACAAGATACAAATCCCCAAGACCTCACATCCTCCTTCTTGCCATTTCTGGATGGACATATGTCCCGTTATGTCCGTGAATGGTTTAACTATTCAGATCGGCATATCACACACGTAGAGAGTGCGACACAAGACTTTCGTGCCCACTCGCTCCCAGATGAGGCCCACTTGCCTAATTAAGTATTGGTATTTCTTCAGGATCCATGCACCACACATAAGGAGCTCTGGTAGAGCACAATTCCCAGAGGAGTCTCCTAATAACCGTTCCTCACAATTATCCTCCTCGTCAAGCCAATATACCACATGTTGGAGGTGTGCTGCCATATAATAGAACTCCAAATCTTGAAGCTCGATGCCTCCCCTGACCCAGGCCTGCTACAGCATAGCCAATCTTATCCGTTTCTGGTTTGAAGCCCACAGTAGGTCTATGATTATACTGTCAAGTTCCCTGAATTAGCAATGGTGGATATCCTAGAGCGTACTCTGCAACACAGAGAGATGAGGCAGTACTATAATTTTTACAAGGGCTGCACGTCCCATCGGTGATAGGGGAAGTTTTCTCCAAAATCGGACCGAGGCCTGTAGCCCAGCGATAACCCTGCCAATTTCATGTCTAAGAACTGTTGTTTCTTAGCAGCAATCTGAATCCCCAGGTAGCGCACACTGTCTTGACACCCCAGCAACATAAGTTGCGGGAGTATTGCAGGGTCCATTGCTGCCAGCTCCCCCAACTGTAGCAATTGAGATTTACGGGCATTGACCGAGAGTCCTGATATCCCCGCGAACTCTGACAAGGCTTACATTTATATCGGCACAACCTTCGCTGGGCTGCACAGATACACCAATGCATCGTTGGCGTATAATGAGAGCTTATGCATGGTGTCTCCTGTCAGGATCACTAAGGACTCTTATCTGAGCCGTAGCGTCATCAGCAGCATTTCCATCGCTAACGTGAATAACAGTGGCGTCAAAGGGCAGCCCTGCCTCGAGCCCCGATGAAAGGAAAAGGCCACAGAAACAATGCCAACCGTCCGAACCCTGGCTATTGGGTCAGCATAGAGTAGTTTGAGCCATGTAATATACTTGGGGTGGAAACCCATTCTGATTAAAACCTGTCAGATGTACTCCCATTGAGACCTAATCAAAGCCTGTTCTATGTCAAGGAACGCTAATGCCTATGGACAATCTTGAATGGCAGGGGTGTGAAGAATACTTAGGTTATACATGGTGCTCCTTTTAGGGATAAACCCACATTTGTCTTCGTGGACGAGGGCAGGCAGGCAAGAGAGCAGCAGAGAGGCCAGCAGTCCACTCAGGAATTTGACATCTACATTTAACATGAAAAGCGGTCCATAGGACGTTGCTTCGTCCACTGGCTTACCTGGTTTTGGGATCAGCACCACAAGTGCCTCTCACATGGTGCCTGGGAGGCGTTGAAGTCGATACGCCTCATGACATACCTCCAGTAGTTTATCTTTCACAAGGTCAGAATATTTGTGGTAGAATTTGGCAGGAAGGCCCTTGCACCACTGTGTCTTTGCCATCTTCTGTCATCTCAGGGACGCCAGTATCTCCTCTGTAGTCAAATCAGCCTCGAGCGCATCTCTCTCTTCTGGTCGAAGGCAGTGAAAATATGCCTCTACTAAGTCTGCCATGGCACCCTGTGGCATCATATCTTTCAACATGTACAACCTTTCAAGATGGGCCAGAAACAGCATTTATAGCCACCTGAGAGGTGACCAGTTTGCCTCAAAAGTCTCGCAGGGCCAGATTGGGTTCCCAAGATTCCTGTTGTTTAGCTAGCCTAGCCAACATTGCCCCTGTCCCATCACCCTCAGCATGAAGTCTTTGCTAAAAGCTGTGTAAATATATATTTCTAGTCTATGCCAGTCGCAGAGCACCGCACTACAGGTGCGCCTCCATTCCTCCAGTTTCTAGGGCTGAGAGCTTTTTCTATGTCGGAGACCTTGGTCTCATTTTGTTCCATATCGGGCCCCAGTTGCTGTTTTACCCTGTGTATAGTATGCAGGCATACCCCTCGATACACCACCTTCATGGCCTCCCAGTCATGAGCCCTGCTGCCGGAACTGCCCCAGTTCACCCAAAAAAAGAAAATGATCAAGGGCTTCCCAGACCGTAGTAGCAAATGGGGCGTCAGTCAGAGCCTCGCCCGCAATCTCATGGTGGCACCGTGGGACACACACATCTCATCACCAATGATAATAACAATGGGGAGTGGTCTGAAATGTATTTCGGCAAATAAGAAACATCGAGGGTCTGCATTGCAAGCATCGATGTGAGGAAGTCTAACCTGCTATATGTACCCGCTGCAGGCGTATAACAAGAAAATATTCTAGAGTTTGAGAGTCTTTGCCTCCACACATCCAAGAGGCCAAAGCTCAATGTTCGTTGTTTGGGCAGTCACAAGTGGCTTCACGTGGGTACTAGGGGGCTCATGCTCCAATGCTGCATCAACCCCACAATTATTATCCCCGGCAAACAGTACATCAGTGGTAAGGAACAGAGGAGTGGCTGTTGCCACATCTGTGAAAAAGTGCGGGCAGTCATTATTAGGGGCATACACATTCACAAAACAGATATCTTCTCCATCCAAGACTCCAGACACCACCACAAAGTGGCCCTCTGGGTCGACCATGTTCCCCACTATGCTGAAACGGTACCCTCTGTGCAACCCAAATGATGCCCACCTGTGGAAAGCCACAGCATTACATAGAATAGAGCTGTCCCGTCCAGCGTTTATGGATACTGGGCACACAATCCTCCCATATACATGTCTCCTGCAAGTAGGCAATGGAAATATGGTATCATTTGAGGTAGGCACATACTCAGCGACGTTTCTCTAGTTGGGCCAGCCCCTTGACATTCTAAGTCAAGAAATGTAAACGTCAATGCAGGCATTCTGAGCATTGTACAGGTCTGGCCTCCAAATATCACAGCAGACATCGCCCTGCCACAGGCATCCACAGAGACTCACCCGAGCCATCATGAACCCTGCGAAAGTGAAATAATAACCAAACTCCCTCATCCCTGAACTCCACCCACCCCATGGGCATCGTCGCACACCAGTTCCGCCTTAGAACGAGCGGGACATAAACCTGCAGATTCTGCCCCATACCCAATGCAAGCAACCAAAAAGCTAAATGTAAAACAACTTAAGTGCTACGCTAGGGGCCCATATCTCACAGCTGGCACAGGGAACAAAGTAAAGCACCCACAGCACCGCTGTGGCAAAATGACCCCTGATCCCTACAATCGTAGCTGTCCATCCAACCCCATCCTGTCTGAAAGGATAACCAAAGAACACATAAAATACAAATCTCCCTCCCCAGCACATCAATCAAGGATCACCACCTGTAAGGATTTAAGTAACACCATCTGTGACCTGCATCATGAGAGTTCAGGGGCCGGGCTTCGGCAGGAGGGAATCCAACAGTGTAAGTCCCCATCAGAGTTTTATCAAGTGTCTGTTCTCCATTATACTCACTGCGTCCCCGTCAGGAGAAAGTCAAGGCAGCCCTTCGTCTGTGCTGTCCGTCCCATAATCCGGGCCACTGCCTCCCTTCGTGGAAGAGTTCTATGTTACGGACTCGTTCTCCAAATCTTGCGCTGTACCATCCGTACACACCGCTACACATTCCGGTCCGTTCTGAGAACCAGCCCGGAGCCCGCAGTCATGTCCTGGATTGTCTCCGTTGCCGTGAATGTTTTCTTTTCGCCATCCGGGTCAGTGATGTAGTCCCATTCGATCTCTGTGAAGGAACATCTGGCAAGGTGTCTTCCCAATCAGATCCTTCGGAGGCTTGAAGAACAAGCATTGGAAATGCAATAGGTCTCGCCTTTGTTTAAGTTAAAGCCATTTGCTTTGCTACTGGTATTGTATTATAGCTATGTCTTATTGAGTGTATGTATGTGATATGTTGCGATTTTATGTTGTTAGAATTGTATTTGTTACCTATGTGTTTTGATTTGCAGTGGCCTTTGAGACCATATAAGTGTTTAGCAATGCACTTTCCAGCATAAGTAAATAAATAAATACATACATACAAAAGATACGCAGGATGTGACCGTGTGTAATGTAATAGGTGCGTGTGCAAAATACTCCAATGCGTTTAGCCACATCTGCTGTTGAGGACACTGCATGCATAAGAAACATGGCAAAAGAAGGATGCTGCAATAGGGGAACGCATCCAAAGGGTAGCTTAGCATAAAGCCCCACTACTTCCAGGCCCCGCCCTTCCTCTCACACACTGAAAACATTTTAAAGCATTTTAGCAGCTTATGTTACAAGGAGGGGGTGGGGGGAGTGAGAAATTTGTTCGGTAAATGAGTGCTTGTCTTTAAAAGGGAATGAAGAGCCTTTGACCATAGATTGCAGCCGCAGGTGTTTTTATTTAACTGCCCTTCCAGCCATATGAAGATTACCTAAACACAGGATACAGAAACATCCAGACTTTAAAAGTTGAACTGTTGCATACAGGCATGCATTATAGATGTACAATCGAGAGTGCTGCTTGTTGCAACCTACACATGGCTCGGGAGTCACTACAATTTAGATTACTATGAATTCAGAGGCTCAACCTAAAGGCAGTTATTTATAAAGTGACGGGCAACGATCTCTCTTAAACCAGTTCAACAATCTTACTAACACTGAGGAGCCGATGATGGTAGGGCTTTGTTCGTATGTAGTTTTTTTTTTTTTTTTTTAATATATTTTTATAAAATGTATACAATCACAAATGCTGTTGCATGGTTAACCCCAACTGGCACAGAACATTAGTACTTCACTGTTTATGCGGTTACCACCTTGCCGGCTAGAATTTTGATAGAGTAGTAGGCGCAGGAGGAAAGGATAGAAAAGTTAGAAATGAGGGCGAGAAAGAGGATAGGACAGGCATATAGATAGATATACATTCTTGGCTTAAACTTTAGCGTCCGATATGTCAACTGAGGGTCGTTTTGTCTCAACTCTAGATAGCCTGGCTAGTTTCCGAGTAGTCAAACTGGTTCGTATTAAAAGAACTTCGTCTTTGTGGCTACACAATACCAAACAAGTTCAACCAGGAGGGAGAGAGGGTCAAACCCAAGTGGGGTATAGGGCTTTAGAAAACATACAACCCACAGTGTTTACGGAGTACACCGGGCCAGGCGTGAGCCAAACAGGGAAAACGCACAAGCGATTGGTCCACAACACTAGGCTAACCATTAAAAACGCCATTCACTCGCTGCCTGTGGGCCTATATTTCTGAATTATTTGTCTCCACACATAGAAAACACACTGAGCACTCAAGTATTTATCCTGGAATGCAAATGCAAGGAGGCAGGCTTCCTAGTCCTGGGAATTGTAGTACCCTTTCCAACAGACAAGTGGATCTTAAAGGGCTGCACTATGTGTGATTGACGTGAGGCACATGTTGTTCGAGTGATCCAGCACAAAAACCCTAGCAACGGGGAAACAACCCGTACTGAAATCCTCCCTACATCACAGACCTGACGTCACACTAACTCATTCACACATGCAGTCATTGGTGGGGCCCATAACACCAACATTCACACGTTACTTCCACACCGGTCTGCACACACAGGGGAATGAGTGATTCAAGCGCCGGACATGTGGGAGGAACACCTTATAACCTATAGGGAAGGAAAAGTCATTTACAAAATATACATTAACACCCTTTCACCTACAGATACTTAATCCTAAAACATCAAAGCACTCCTCCCACTTCGGTCAATGGACCAAATTAGTTGGATTAGTTGATGGTGATTTAGAACCAGCTAAAACACATTTTAAGACTTCAGAATCTATCTCTTAAATGAAACTCATAACTCATGAATTTTCGTTAATCAATAATTTTTTATCTAAAATTTCATAATGATTTAAATTTGCATTTGTCTCGTCAAAGTTTAGAAAGCTTATATCAAATTTTGAGTAAATTGCAGAACATCATATTTACCTAATCTGGCTATTTGTAGTCCTCAAATTAATTGGCTCTGCATAATTTTGTCATGAATCATCCAAAAAAAAGCCAAAGCTCAAAGTTCTTTGCTCAGCACGCTACAGTCCCACAGATCGGCTAAGGACCAGAGACGTGCAAGCATCTGTCATTGCCCGTAGATTTAGGAAAAGTTCGCAGTCATCAGCTAATCGGGCAGCATCCAGACCTTCAAGGATTCAGGAGATCGCGCAAAACGAAGCAAGGCGACGTGACCCAAAGGTAAGAGCGACACAAACACCACAAGTTCCTACCCTCTCTATTCTACTACTTCTTTTATAATAAAATGAAGTCAAGAAGATACAATTTTATAATTTTGGACAGTCGTGATTGGCTGGTTGAGATCGTCCGATGTCAAATTTGAGTTTTTAGTTCAGTTCAAGGGTTGAGGTCATGAGATTGACCAAAGTCGGCTTGTTTCGGTTTTACTGTAAAGTTGAGTGTTCTCTAGTCTTGGCTGGTATCCCACTCTGTCCTTGTTCGAGTACATGGCGCATAAACATTATAATGAGGTTTAGGAGATTTCTCGCGCCTGCGCAGCTCACTCCGCGCCTCGTGGAAACGTGACCACATCGTCGTGTGGTGTCAGCGGCCATTTTGGATTTAGGCCCAAATGCTAACTTAAGCGAAACAAACACAAAAGAGTAATTAATACATAGAAATAATTAATTTATTGTTAACCCCTTACTAATCCCTCTATGTGCTTGTATTTATCTAGCGTACAGCAACATTTAAAGCCATTATATTCACCTTGTCAGTCCTCCTCTTGGGCAACATTACAAAAGCAACATATATCATGCAGTATTCTAATTACCATATATACTATTGTTAATATGCGTACTGATTTTAATTATACAGGTTATTTTGGCCATGCAAATGCAAATCCCACATGTAATTCGAATGTTAATATTGTTGGTTATTAAACATGCAAACTCGTTTTAATAATATTATAGTTAATTAATTATTTAATTAGTATTTTCATGCAAAATAGAGGAGGTATACAAAATGTTCCACTACCCGCTCCCTCAATCCCCCCTTTGGTGATGTTATCACCACACCATTAAAGTTTTGTATCAATTTGTCATATAAAGTTAAATGAATTCTTTAGTTTAGTTCACATTTCAGTTTCCCCAATTTCTTCTCTTCTTGCTGTTTTCTACATATTATCTTTCATCTCTTCTAATTCTACTTCTTCAAATTCCCTCACTTGTCTCTTATTCTGTCTTCTTTTCCAAATTTCTCTTTTTAACCTTTTCTGTATTTTCTTTCTTTTTTAACATAAACATCCTAGTCTTAAAATTAATACTAGAAAAATCACACATGTTAATGGAAATAAGATCCTACCTATAAATGTACCACCTAAGTTTAATAAGAAATTTTTAATGGAAGAAAGTTTCTTTCCAATCTTTTCCCAAACACTTTCAACCTCCAGTGGTGTAATTTCCTCATGCAATTCAGTTATATTTTTAATTTAGATCTTCAGATCTTTACTTTTGTCTGGAATGTAAGTACAACAATGTTGAACTTTCAGCATTCCACAGACTCCATCCTCTTTTGCCAATAATATATCAAGGGCAAGTCAATTTTGCATTACCATGGCACGCATGGCAACCATTTCAGTATTTACTAATAAGAATCCTCCAGCGGTGCTTGTTGACAAGCGATCCACTACTGTTGATAGTTTTCTAATTTTGTGTGCATTCAGAGATATTCCCACTGCTGGTACCAATGCTTCAAAAATGTCTCCTAAAATTTCTGATCAAGATTCTCTTTTTCTACGCATTAATAGACTACCTAACTTATGTACACCATCTTCTCCTCTTCCCATGTGGAATATATTTGGGAAAACAAACTACATAACATGTGCCATACCAATGGTCTGGCAACCGATAATATGCCTTGTTCCCGCAGATAAAATATAACCCAGGAAAAACTGGATCATTTCCTCCTTTAAATCCCCATCCTCCCATGATTCGGTATGTATCATGGCATTCACTGTTACCTACAAAGTAATTATCATATGCAGTTTGATTCCTTCTAATACACAATTTTCCTTTCTGAGGCCAATCTAAAGGCATAGTTGGACTAGCTTCTCCCTTCAAGTGTTTTTCCATTTCATCATCCCAGACTGTCCTTTCCTCTCTTCTCTCAGATACTTTCTTTTGCATTTTCAATCTCCTTTCTTCAACCATATCTAAAAAGGTCTTTTCTTCTTTCTTTAAATTGCAAGTCAAATTATTTCTAAATATATATTCTAATGTTAGTTCTTTAGTTTCTTAGAACAATTCACCTAACACTTTTGCAGGCTTTACTTTGTTCAATTTGTTAACTGCAGGTACTTGTGAAAATATGTTATCTACATCTGAAAAATAATATTCTAATTTCCCTGTTTTATAAAACAGACTAGCTATCACACTACATGTTATTCCATAGGTTACTGGAAGGAGATGGTAGGTCACTCCCTCCGATACAGATGCAGGTAATTGCATAAAAACGTAACAATCCCTCACATCCATTGTCTTTACATATTCATACAGTAGTTTCAAAAATACATTGTTAGAGAAATCATTTATAGACCTGTCTTTATGAAGATAATGTGTATCTATTTTAGTTGGATATACTTTCTGAATCTTTTCTATATTAGTTTTATTTTCACTATGTCCTTCTATTGTTTCTAGCGTAACTTTAAATGATATCATCAACGCTAATACACTCCACAGAAGCATTAGTAATCCTGTACAACAAAACACATTTTAAACCACCTTCTAAGAAATGTACATTTAACTTTTCTACTTTCTGTGTTTGCCATTTTCGTAAAAATGATCAGTGTCTTTTGACTTAGCCTCTTCTACTTCACAACTAGTTTTGTCTAACCCAAGGCTCTAAGCACCTACTTGGTTCTTTTAGTAATATCTTTTTTCCAGTAATTTTATTGTCTTTCCATTAGCAGCATTTTCGTCTTTTTCAGTTTGGCATTTGATTGTCTTTCACTTTCTTCTCGTAATCTTGATACAGAACTTCCTGAACATCCGTTTCTTCTCCAATGTCGAACAAGATAACTCTCAGGATTTCCGATTCTTCGTCTTCCTCAACCACTTCTTGTACAGTCACCTCTGGATTTTCTTGGCTATCCGCCTCTTCTTTTATTTCAGGCAGGGTCACATACGACCATTCCGGCGACTTCTACTTCTTGTTAGGTTTTCTCGTTCTTTTGTTTTCCTCTGCTGTAGTTATTTTCTCATTTTTCGATTTTTCTTGACTAGATACTTCATTCACTTGTTCTGCTCTCAGTGAATTCACTCGTGTCAGTCGGTATCTCAATCTCTTTATTTTGTTTGGCCAAATTTCATCTCTTGCTGGTCTTTTCGATTTATTTCCTTTATCATTCTTTTCAGCACTCCATGCTCTTTTTCTCAGGACTCGACCTTCTGGCATTTCTTCATCACTATCCTCTGACTCGGTTCAACTTGCTTTTTGCTTTCAGCTATTCTTCTTTCCACCACTTCTTTTATTTCCCGTACTTCTGTCCCTCCTCGTGGTTCTTGCACACAATCTTCCTGCTGACTAACTGACCCTTCTTCTAACTGGATGTTCGAATTCCCTACAACTCCTCGGGGGTCTTCCGCAAGAATCTTTCCCTCGCTTTCTGTATCTGGTACCTGTTCATCTACTTTTGTTATTTCAGGTGGAATTTCTCTCAGCTTCCCATCAGGAACTTCCTTATCAACAATTTCTTTGATTGTTTCTTCACTGCTTTTCTCTTTTCTCCAATGTACCTGTTCTTGGTCAGTCTCTGAGTCTGAGCTGGTATCAGAAATCTGTAATTTTCTTCTCAAGGGAATATTTTCTGGAGCAACAATAAAATTTGGTTCTGATTCCCCCCTTTCAGGGTTTTCTCTTGTTCTTGTTTCCTCAGCATCCGATTCAGAACTAGTCTCTGACTCTTCAAAATATTCTCCTTCCTTGTGATCCACTGGATTTGGGATTCTCAATGTGTGACTAGCATGTATCCAGTTCTTTATTCCAGCACACTTCACAGCTGTTGTTGTGATCAAAATCACTTGTCATGGTTTTCCCCAACGTGGGACCAGACAGTTCCTTCTTCTGTGTACTTTAATTCTCACCTAGTCTCCTGGGCTCAGATCATGAGCTTGCTTCTTTTCAAGGGTGGTGGCATCCGATCCAACCTGATGAAACACAGAATGAATTGCGTCAGCCAGCCCCTTACAGTAATCCAACACCAAGTCATCAGTTATAGGTAACAGCTTGTTGACTGGTATGAAAACATGTCACATTGCTCTTCCCTTGACAATTTCATGGGGACTCAGACCTGTGCTCCTATCTGGAATAGATCTAAAAGTCATGAGTACTAGAGGCAAGACATCAGGCCATTTCAAACCTGTGGCTAAACACATTTTTCCCAATCGGTTTTTAATGGTGCCATTCATTTGTTCCACCACACCCGAAGCCTCTGGGCGATAGGCACAATGTAGTTTCTGTTGTACATTCAATGCTTCACAAATCAATTTCATGATCTTATTATGAAAATGCTTTCCTCTATCTGATTCAATTGTGACTGGGAACCCAAATCTAGGGATGAATTCCCTCAAAAGCAATTTTGCTACTGTGATGCCATCACTTCTTCTTGTAGGAAATGCTTCTACCCATCTAGAAAACAAACAAACCATCACTAGAACATCCCTTAACCTGTTACAGGGAGGCATTTCAATGAAATCAATCTGCATTCTGGTGAAAGGCCCTCCTTCTCAACCTATCGTTCCTAGGCTTACCACTGTTTTCCTTCCAGGATTGAACTACTGACATATAAGGCATCTTTGACAAAGGCTCTCAGCTACAAGTCTGAATTTTGCATTATACCAAGTTTGTTTAAATGACCTAATCATCGCGTCTCTCCATATGTGTCATTGTCCATGATACATCCGTGCCATGGGTGACACCATGCTATCAGGCATGACTGGTCTTCCATCTCGATAAACCCACACATGATCTGTTTCCCTTGGTGCATATCCTGCCTTTACCCATTGTCTCATTTCCTCATCTCCTGCTTCTTCCTGCAACTGCCTCACTTCTTCCCAGGTACTCACAATGTTAGTAAACAGTAGGGGGCAAGAATTCATTTCCCTTTCTTTCGCCCTGTTGATCGAATTTTCATTGTGTGCAATATATTGCGCTACATCGTTGGCGTACTTATTACCAACTGCGACATAATCTCCTGTCTGAACATGAGCAGCACACTTCACATCGGCCAATTGCTTAGGCAGCTGTATCGCCTCAAGCAACTTCCCAACCACTTCAGCATTCTTTATAGGAGTTGCACTTGGAGTCAGAAATCCTCTCTGCAGCCATATCTGGCCGAAATCATGCACAACACCAAAGCCATACTGACTATCAGTTATCACAGTCACTCTCACATTCTTTCCCAACTTCCATGCTCTAGTTAAGGCTACAAGTTCAGCAACCTGGGCTGATTTTACTCCCTTCAGGTAAGATGCTTCCATTACTGCTGCAACTGTGCATACTGCATTTGCTGCACTTAGAATTCCTTTGTCTGTTCTCAAGCATGACCCGTCTACAAACATCACAAAGTCACTTTCTGACAATGGTACATCTTTTATATCTGGACGTGGTTTGGTACAGAAATCGAGTACGTCCAAACAATCATGATCCACTTTGCCTCTGACTTCTACATTCTCAGCATCAGGCAGTAACGTTGAAGGATTCACATTCAAGCATCTCACAAGGCTCACATTTGTTGCACCTAATATGACTTTCTCATATTCAGTCAGACGACTATGTGTCATGAACTGAATACTGAATACTGAATACTGAAATATTTATAGAGCGCTCGAATGCCGAGGCGTCTTGGCGCTGAGATAACGTAGAGAATGGTGAGAGTGGATCATTAATGAGGAGAGAAAAGCCAGGTTTTTAATGCTTTCCTAAAACATTGTTTAGATTTTTGTGAGCGCAGGTGGGAGGGCAGAGAGTTCCACAATCTGGAGACCTGGTACGAGAAAGACCTGCCGCCCCATCGCATTCTTCTTATTCTTGGGTGGCATATTAGATCAAGGTTGGCTGACCTTAGTGCACGCGATGGCACATAGCGAGGGAGAAGTTTAGACAAGTCATCAGGTCCAGTGCCATACAGAGATTTCTGGACCAGGCAAAGGGCCTTGAATTGTATTCTGGCTCTAACTGGGAGCCAGTGAAGTTCCCTAATAGCTTTTGACGTTGGGTGACGGTAGGGTAGATTGAGTAGAGCCCTAGCTGCTGCGTTTTGAATTGCCTGGAGTTTGTTAATTTGTTTTTCACCTGTGCCCAAGTAGAGTGCATTACAATAATCCACTCGGGACATTATCAGGGCAGCCATTACAGTCTTTTTTAGAGTTGGAGGGATGTAGGGTAGGATTTTTTTAAGGACTTTAATGGTGTAGAAACAAGTGGAGGTGACCTGATTTATCTGCGTTTTACAGGAGAGATCTTTATCCATCAAGAAGCCAAGATTTCTGACTTTATCAACCGGATTAGGGCAGGGGCCTGCCTCCTGAGGCCACCATAGGTTGCTCCAGACAGGTGGTTTCTGACCGAATTCGATTATCTCGGTTTTGTCCGCGTTTAATTTAAAAAAATTACAACTCATCCAGTTTCTAACATCCAGAAGGCAGTTTTTGAAGCGTTCTGCCATAGCTTCGATGGACTGGGACACTGACACTATGATTTGAGTGTCATCGGCATAAGACACTAATTGAAGGCCATGAGATCGAATTAGGGCAGCCAGGGGAGTGACATACAGATTAAAGAGGATGGGCGACAGTGCCGAGCCCTGAGGGACCCCACCTGGAAGAGAAAATTCGTCAGAGTGAAGACCTTCCCAGTGTACTTGTTGGATACGAGAGTCCAAGAAGGAGGTTAACAGGGTAAGTGCCGTGCCCGTGAAGCCTAAAGTTTTGAGTCTATTTAATAGGATGGAGTGGTTTACGGTATCGAATGCCGCCGTAAGATCTAGTAAGATCAAAGCCGTTCTGCCGCCCTCGTCCATTTCCTTTCGGATGTTTTCAGTGGCCATAATAAGGGCGGACTCTGTCGAGTGATAAGGGCGGAAACCATGCTGAGAGGGATCCAGGAGTTTGTTTTGGTCCACATATCTCATCATTTCCTGGTTTATAGCTTTTTCAAGAATCTTAGCTGGCAGGGGAAGGCAGGATATTGGCCGGTAGTTCTTTAGTACCGTTGGGTCTAAGGAGTCCTTTTTGAGGATCGGTCGGATACAAGCCTTTTTCCAGCAGCTGGGAAAGTCACCAGAGGAGATGATGTTATTGAGCAGCGGGGTCAGGCCAACCACTACCGTTTGTGGGATCAAGTGTAGAATGCGTGGTGGACAAGGATCTAGAGGGGACCCCGACTTCATCAGAACAATTAGGTCTGCCACCTGAGTCTCCTCCAACAGCGGAAAACAGGAATAGCCAGGCCCAGACGGGTGGGCAGTGTCGACATTGTCATTGGGTATAGTTAATGCAGATGAGCTCAAATCATCGTAGACATTCTGAACCTTTTTCTGAAAGAAGGTTGCAATATTGGTCACGAGGTCCTGGTTAGGTGTAAAAACAGTATCGCGGGGGCTCTTAGTCAGTTGAGTGACCGTTTTAAATAGTTCTCTGGTGGTATTAGAGGCTGCCTGAATTTTGTTTGTAAAATATAATGACTTGGCCTGAACTATTGCTGTCTTATACTCCTGTAGGGCTTTTGTGTATATTGATTTGTTTAGGGCACTATAATCCGAGCGCCACACCCGCTCAAGTCGCCGACATTTCATTTTTATGTGTTTCACCTCTGCTGAGTACCATAACGCGGTTGCAGACCGTCTTCTGGCTTTTTTTATTTCAACAGGCGCTAATTGATTAACTGCCTGGCTGATCCAGTTTTGAAATGTAACCGCTCCCCTATTGGTGTTGCCGGATCCAAAAGTAGGGGGGTTTTCTGTAAGTGCATTAGCTAGACTAATAGGTTCAAGTTTGTTCCAGGGGCGCGTTTTGACAGGGAGTGAGAAGCCTCTTCGGTGGTTGGATGAGTTGTTATGAGGCAGATTAAAGAAGATGGCATAATGGTCAGACCAGGGGAGTGCTAGAGTCGAGGTGATATTAATGTGGTTATTATTGGTAAAGATGCCATCAAGGGTATGTCCGGCAGTATGGGTAGAGCCAGATACTAGCTGAGTCATGCCAAAGCTAAGAAAGTTGTCTATTAGTGTGGTTGATTCAGAATCGTTGTTTGCCTCTAAATGGAAATTAAAATCACCCAGAATAGTGTAGGAGGTAGAGTCAAATGTGGATTCTAGAAAAGTAAGTAACGCCGCAGTGAATGGTGCTCTTGGCCCAGGGGGGCGATACACAAGAAGGCCTGTAAATATTAGGCAGTTGTTGCTTTTGACTTTAAAGCTCATGGCTTCTGCTTCTAGACCCGGTTCTGGTAATGAGAATATTTTTAGATGGGATTTATAGATTATCCCAATGCCACCGCCCACTGCTCCTGACCTGTTTACATATTCTACCAGGTAACCTTCAGGAACTGCATCATTCCAGTCCGGCCCCGAGGACTCAGATGCCCATGTTTCTGTTAAGAACATTAGATCTATAGTATGATCTAATATGAGAGCAGAAATTTCATGTTTGTGTTTAGACATGGATCTAGTATTCAGCAAGATACACTTCAGGGAACTCTCCCCGCTTGTCAGGCGGTTAGGTTGACAGTTATCGTTGTTGTTGGCCCGTGGAAAGGTATGAAAGTTAGGACAGTTGGGTGGGGTGCGTGATGTGTGAGGTTGAAGAGGGGGATTATTGGACCTTAATCGGCCACAGGAGTCACAGCTGAGTGAGAAAGAAGGGTCAGCTAGATTTATTCTTTTCATTCGAGTACAGGGGAATTGATTCAATTCTAGCAGTTGAGTGTTTGAGTATTGGAGAGGCTGGGTACGTTTAAAAAAGTCAGGGTCTCCGGCGCTAGGTGCGGAACTGGCGCGGACGGGCGCAGACGGGCTTGCCTTTGGCGCGCCTTCGGCGCGCCGCCAGCGCGCCCGCTGCGCTCGTCCGCTGCGCTTCCTGTACTGAGTGCGACTCCTTGTTAAAAGGATTGCCACATCATGAGGTACAAACACTCGCACAGGATATCCCATCACAATTCCTTCACTCTGTTCCAGACTCTTACAAGTAGCAGCTACTGCTTTAAAACAACCTGACAATGCTACAGCTACAGGATCTAACATAGCTGAAAAATATGCAATTGGTCTTCTCAGTTTTCCATGTTTCTGTATTAGTACAGAGAGTGCACATCCATTCCTCTCACAGCAGTATAATTCAAACTCTTTATCGTAGGAAGGCATTCCTAATGCTGGCGCTTCACACAAACTGTCTCTCAATTGTTTAAATGCTGCTAGTTCTTCCCTATTTAAGTCAATGGGTCTTTTACATCACTTCTCGTCAGGCGTACCAAAGGTTTTGCAATGAGGGAAAAGTTACTTATCCACTGACAACAATATCCTACCATTCCAAGAAACATTATCACTTCTCTTTGCATCATTGGAGCTCTCATTTCTTTTATTATCTTGATTCTGTCTGTAGTTATTTTCCTTAGTCCTTTTTCAATTTTGTGGCCTAGATATTGTACTTCTTTTTGACAAAATTGCAATTTCGATGCGGATACCTTAAGTCCTCCATCTGCCAAATGGTTTAGCAATGCTATGGTGTCCATTACACAAGCTTCTCGAGTCTTTGACGCCACAAGTAGGTCGTCAATATACTGAACTAGCACTGAATTTTGGGGCATCTCTAGGTCTTCTAAGGACTTTTTCAGTATCTGATTAAATATCGACGGGCTTCCTGTATACCCCTGTGGGATTCGGCACCATGCCAAAATACGTTCGCCAAAACGGAACGCAAAAATTTGCTGGCTATCATGATGCAACGGGATGGAAAAGAAAGCATGACACAGATCAATCACTGTGTACCATTCTGCATCATGTGGAATCTGATACAAAATCACAGATGGATTTGGTACAATAGGACAACATGACACAACAATTATGTTTATCTTTCTCAAATCTTGCACTATTCTGAACTTTCCATTAGGCTTTTTCAGTCCCAATGGACTACTCATTATCTCTCTCAAAATACCTTGTTTAACCATTTTCTCAATTATAGGAGTAACTCCTTCAATTATCTTGGGTGTCAATTTATATTGAGGAACATTTGGGTAGCTTATTCCTTCTTTCACTGTTATTTTCACAGGATCCACATTTTTCATTAATCCTACATCTTCTCCTGTGAAATCCCAGACTTCTGCTTTTACTCTCTTTTTTTAAATTCTTTTGGTAATTCATCAGGGTTGAATACAGCAAAGGCTTCAGTAATCTCAGTTTCCACATTAGCCACAGTCATTTTATACAGTACATCTTCATCAGGGGTTTCAAATGCTTTACCATCAGGGGTACAAAATATGGTGCAATTCATCTTGCACAGTAAGTCCCTCCCAAACAAATTTACAGGACTTGAATCGCACACAACAAAGCGGTGCATTTCGGAAAATTTCCCTATATTGACTTTTACTGGTTCTGTGAGATACGTTTTAATCTGTCTGTTGGATACTCCAACCACTTGGATTGTTTTGTCCGAGAGAGGAAGATTCTTAACATCAGCTGACCTAACAGTTGATCGAGTAGCACCAGTATCTACTAGGAAAGTAATATTTTCATCATTTACCTTTCCGTCCACAGAAGGGCCTGTCTGGTCTACTTCTAGAGTTGCGCCATGTACGCACTCTTCTTCCTCCCTTCGGCACCGTCAAAAACCTTCTTCTGACTCACTCTCATCGCGTTGTAGCCAATACTGAGAAACAGCGCTAGCGCGCTGCAGCTTAGTTACCTGTTCTTCGTTGTAGAATCCTGTCTCATTACTGTATTTCTGTGAATTTATGCACTGTGGAAAAGGTGGTTTTGGCGCCTGATTCTGTTGGGTAACAACCTGCTGCTGTCGCTGCGGTTGACAACTCACCTCTTTCTGCACCTGTGGATTCAATGATGCATTATCATTATTAGTATTCAGGGGATATTTACACTCGGATTTCCAGTGCCCTATTCTTCCGCAATTATGACATGGCCATTTCTTTTTGGCTTCTTCTATATTGAATTGTCCCTTTCCTTTCCCAGCATTACATTTAGGTTTTGGTCCTGCACCATTTGCTTGTTCAATCAACTGAGCTTCCTGCCTTTATGCCACCTTTACCTGTGCCCACATAGCCTTCTCTTTTAATTTTCGCTGCTTGGCTTCAATTTCATCACTAAAATATTTTGCATGTCTTAGTACTTCATCAATTTTCTTATTTTGCCAATCCACTGTATGCTGTTTAATCATTTCACTAATTTCTGGACGTAAACCATATACAAATCTGTATACAAAATGACTTAAATCCTTCTCACTTAAATTTTCATGACCACTAAACTGTTTAAAGGCAAGGATTAACCTCTCATAGTATGCGTGTACTGACTCCTTAGTTTCTTGATGGGTTCTGTCTATTTTTACCCAATCAGTCTCTTTGGGAGGTACCTTGTTTTTCAGAAAGACAATTACTTGTTCATATTTTTTCATGACTTCTGGGTCAGGGCTCCCGTTTTTGGATCCCTAGGGTATTCTTGTGATGGCCGATTGATCATCAATTTGCACTCTGTCCATAGATCTGCTGGTACTATTATGTCAAATAGACTATTTAGATCAATCCACAAAACTTTCGATAATTTTACAAATCTATCCACTTGCCTATACCACTCGACTGGCTTTTCGCGTAGCCGAGGGAAATCATTTGTAAATGACAAAATATCTTGCCTAGTCCAAGGGACATGTACATATCCTCCTCCTGGAATTTCTCTCATGGGACATTCTGTCACTACCTTTTCTTTTTCTCTTACAGGGAAAGCTGCAAATGTTTTATATGAGGCATCATCTCGTTTTCTAAACCATCTACTTTTCCATTTATCTACATCTCCCCATTTTCTCAACAAAATTATTATGGTTTTAATCGGAGTTATTCTTCCTGCGGTGTTCAGATTTTCAATATCCTTTTCAGAAAAATCTACTCTGTAGGGTTTTTGTAAGACTTTCACTCTTTCCATGTCTATACCAATTTCATTTGCCACTTCTTCTAGTCTTTCATGTAAACTCTTTGCTCTGCATGTTATGCTTTTGCATAAAAATAGTAATTCTTCATCCTGATAATTTTTTTGCTTTTCTGTGGGGATAGTCCCTACTATTAATTCTTCAAAAACCATCCTTAGCATGGCCACATCTATAGATTGGGATTCTCTGTCTTTTCTCTGTAAACTCTTCAACCATTCCCTTAATTCTTCTCTAGTAGGACCTACTGGTTTTTCCTCATTACCTTGTTCTGGGCCTCTTGGAGTTTCTGATACAGATTCTGTAGTCATTATTAGTCTTTTCACTTAACCTGGATTTGCTGTCAAATTTTTAGGCGTACTTTGTTCTGTGGTGCTTACTGTTTGTCTCCATGGGTTCTCGTCTAAACCTTTTCTTGGCCTTTCAATCTGCCTTTTACTGTTATAAGGGACCATTAGACAATGCTCATTATCTTTCTGTTTATCAAAAATAGGCACTACAGGACCTATAGTTACGGGAACAGTCACGGCTTCGAAGTTTTTAGTCAATTCCCTAATCTTTTCAGTTAACTCTAAGGTTGTTTTCTCTAATTCTGCCGAATTGTCATTACTTATTTTACCATCCTATTTTCTCTCTGTCTCTCTGAAAGAATTATTTCTCCCTATCTCTTGGGGTACTGATTCAACTTTTATGTTTCGCAAAGTCTCTCTCATTGGGGCACTTGGTGTCAGAATCTGGTTGATACGGGGGTGGATTTTTATAAAACATGTCGTCAAGAACATCATCCTCCGATTCATGCATTCCATACCCTCCTGATTCTATATTATGTCTCTTTTCTGTACATTTTCTTCTGCTAATCTCTTCAACATGTCTCACAGGAAACAAACCATCAGCCATACTTGCACTTCGCCATCTCCTCATTCTATCATCATGATTTTCCTGTCCATGTGATCTACCAAACATGTATCTATACCTTCCGCCACTCCTCTGTCGTTCCCTGTCATGCATCTCATCTTCCCATTCAGTCAATGCTTCGAACTGTGTTGGTCTGGGTCTAGGTTCTAGATTTATCATTCTTTCTCTCAAATTCCTCAAAACCGCTAAATTAAATGAACCGTGTTCTGGAAAGGCCAAAACTCCATCATCTTTTGTATACTTTGCCCAATTGTCCAACCAAATACAAGTATGATATCTGTATTTCGCAACCATAAAGGATGCAGGCGATTTTGGTGGAGGAAGCAACTTTCCCTCTCTAGTCTTAATTGGTTTGTCCTTTTTAAATAAACTCTTGATTTTTCCAAACCAGGACTTTTTCTCTTTTTATGGTGGATCGTAATACATCATTCTTTCTTCCGTGTATCACTAGACTTTCCCTACGACTATTCTGTTGTTTTAACCAATCATAGCGCGACTCACACTAACGCACCAATCAGGAGCGTCTATGTCACTTCGGTAATTCTCCAAACCCAGCGCGACTTACACTAATGCACCAATCAGGAGCACCTACATCACCCTGTATTTCTCCACTCCTAGTGCGACTTACACTAACACACCAATCAGGAGCGCTTACGTTTCTTACTGACTGGCCAATCCCAGTGCGGTCTTTCTGACGTCAGCTTTTCTCGCTACTCCTGCTTCTGCTGACCCCTCCTTTACAAAATTTTCTCGGTGAGCTTTTTTGCGTTCTTTAAACTTACAAATCTGTTAGTAACGACATAAAAACGCCACCATTATCTGTTTTGCTAACAAAGGAATAGTTAATGACCTTTCTTACAAGAATTCCGTCTTTCCCGAGAGTAGCACTTACCTCTGCCCTACTACGGAATCGTTACTTCTGTTGATAAAGTAGCACATCCCTCTACCTTACCCTTCTAATAAGCATTAGCTAACCATTTCTCCAGAATTAAGACACCTAGTTGGAGACGCTCTGCTCCTGAGAAATAAAACCAGAGTTTCATAATTAACCTGAATGCTATTTCATTCACGCACTTTCATACGGAAAATGCAGTTCATTCACACAGAATTCTGTCTTTCCCGAGAACAGCGAACAGTCTGTCCCACTACAGAATTATGACACACGTCAATTAAGTAGCACTTCCCTCTACTTTATCCTTCTAGCAAGCTTAGGGAACACCTATTACCTTTCCAGTGATAAGCGTAATCAGAGTGCCTTTTGGACTCCTGGTACTTAAGACCAAAATTTCACAGGTGACCTTCGCTACCATACATTTCTCTCATACAGAAAATATCCCTAATGGCAACACACCACGATGTTACCGAATCGAACCCAGACAATGCATCGTGCAACTCCAATCATCACACGTTTTCCCCATGTACCTACAGGGCAACAACAATTCCGTCTTTCCCGAGAGCAGCGCTTACCTCTGCTCTACTACGGAATCGTTACAAACTTCCGACTTCCTACATCCCAGAAGCCGTCAAACAACACAGAACTCGACGCAACTTAACATAGAGTGTTAATACATAAACCAATACTTTCCCACAATCAATAATCAATAAGCAATTTACAAGCAATAATCACCAAACCAAAACAATAAAAACCATAACTCTGCTACCAGACTGATCCAGCGCAAAAACCCTAGCAACGGGGAAACAACCCGTACCGATATCCTCCCTACGTCACAGACCCGACGTCACACTAACTCATTCACACATGCAGTCATTGGTGGGGCCCATAACACCAACATTCACACGTTACTTCCACACCGGTCTGCACACACAGGAGGGATGAGTGATTCAAGCGTCGGACATGTGAGGGGAACACCTTATAACCTATAGGGAAGGAAAAGTCATTTACAAAATATACATTAACACCCTTTCACCTACAGATCCTTAATCCTAAAACATCAAGGCTCTCCTCCCACTTCAGTCAATGCACCAAATTAGTTGGATTGATTGATGGTGATTTAGAACCAGCTAAAACACATTTTAAGACTTCAGAATCTATCTCTTAAATGAAACTCATAACTCATGAATTTTTGTTAATCAATAATTGTTTATCTAAAATTTCAAAATGATTTAAATTTGCATTTGTCTCGTCAAAGTTTAGAAAGTTTATATCAAATTTTGAGTAAATTGCAGAACATCATATTTACCTAATCTGGCTATTTGTAGTCCTCAAATTAATTGGCTCTGCATAATTTTGTCATGAATCGTCCAAAAGCAAGCCAAAGCTCAAAGTTCTTTGCTCAGCACGCTACAGTCCCACCGATCGGCTAAGGACCAGAGACGTGCAAGCATCTGTCATTGCCCGTAGATTTAGGAAAAGTTCGCAGTCATCAGATAATCGGGCAGCATCCAGACCTTCAAGGATTCAGGAGATCGCGCAAAACGAAGCAAGGCGACGTGACCCAAAGGTAAAAGCGATACGAACACCACGAGTTCCTACCCTCTCTATTCTACTACTTATTTTATAATAAAATTAAGTCAAGAAGATACAATTTTATAATTTTGGACAGTCGTGATTGGCTGGTTGAGATCGTCCGATGTAAAACTTGAGTTTTTAGTTCAGTTCAAGGGGTGAGGTCATGAGATTGACCAAAGTCGGCTTGTTCCGGTTTTACTGTAAGGTTGATTGTTCTCTAGTCTTGGCTGGTATCCCACTCTGTCCTTGTTCGGGTACATGGTGTATAAAGGTTATGATGAGGTTTAGGAGATTTCTCTCGCATGCGCAGCTCACTCCGCGCCTCGTGGAAACGTGGCCACATCGTCGTGTGGTGTCAGCGGCCATTTTGGATTTAGGCCCAAATGCTAATTTAAGCGAAACAAAGACAAAAGAGTAATTAATACATTGAAATAATGAATTTAATGTTAACCCCTTACTAATCCCTCTATGTGCTTGTATTTATCTAGCGTATAGCAACATAAAGCCATTATATTCATCTTTTCGGTCCTCCTCTTGGGCAACATTACAAAAGCAACATATATCATGCAGTATTCTAATTACCACTTATACTATTGTTAATATGCGTACTGATTTTAATTATACAGGTTATTTTGGCCATGCAAATGCAAATCCCACATGTAATTCGAATGTTAATAATGTTGGTTAATAAACATGCAAACTCGTTTTAATAGTATTATAGTTAATTAATTATTTAATTAGTATTTTCATGCAAAATAGAGGAGGTATACAAAATTTTGCACTACCCGCTCCATCACGAGTTTACTGTCAGCATGGACCATGTGCTTAGACACTGCCGATATCTGTAAGAAGTACTAGTATCCTAGGTGGCCACTGTACTGTTTACTGCACATGCTCACGGCAAAAGGGTCTAAGCACTACACATGCACACAGACATGTACACACAGACCTATTACTGCACATGCGCACATATAAAATAACAGATCTTTTGCGCATTTGTAGTCGCTGGGATGCGATGTGTACATTGTGCCGATGGAGTATGGAGTGTATAGTATATCGCTTGGTAGTGGATCCTGTACACCAGCAACTCCAGGTAAGAATCGTCCATGTGTAAAGGGCAGTCACAGGAATAAAGAGGTGTAGAAGTAACATCTGTGTCAAGCTTGCTTTGCTGCTGAAGTACCAATGTAAGGCACACTCTGCCCAACATCCCAACCAAGCCAAATACCCAATTCCTGGCATACCAAAAACGTATAGCCGCCCAAACCAACATAAGTGGAAATGAGAAAATAGAACAACATATAGTGAAACGAAATACGGTGGTTGACCAGGCAACGAGTGGGGAGAGCTCCAGTTGAAGTGTTTGTAATGACCTAAATGCATTTCTCTTTTATTCCTTTTTAGGTGTGAGAATACCAACAAATGCGCATTAAACACGTAGTAAACAGAAGGTGAAAGTGAAAGGGATGAGGAGGACGGCAGCCTAGAAGGAACGGGCAGTGGGTCAGAATAGAAGGGCAGATATGAGGACAGACATATGGGATAGAAGGAATGGGGGACAAGGACAGACGGGAGGAGGAAGGTAGGGCAGACAGGAGAACATAGGAAAAGGGACAGACAAGAAGGTAGAGGGAATGCCCAGACATTCGGACAAAGGGACGGAAAGAGGAGAGAAAAGAAGACAAACGGAAGATGAGAAAGGCTGAAAAATGGTGGAAAGAGACTCAAAGGGCAGTACAGAGGGCAGACACATTTTTTTCGTTTGTGGGGGGGGGTAAATGAAAGAGGTGGGAGGCTGGCACGAAAGAAGCACTTGGCAGGAGCAGCTGAAGGGCACTCAAAGCTCCTCAGTGTCAGTCACAGATGCTCATGTCAGATTAGCGGTCAGGGCAGCGCTGATGCTATCTGCAGCCTCAGCCATCCACATTCAATGTCTTTAATTAACAAAAAAATCACAGTAGATTCTCGTCTCTTATCGAGAAGGCGTACCAGCAGGAACCCCGGCAGGGGACAGCCAGCGCTCCAAATATGACCCTGCCCCCATCCACACAGAGGGCCGCACTCTTAGCCATGCGCCTCGATGCAAAGCGACACATTCACACAAAGTACGTACAAGCCGCACCAAAAAATGCAAATATCGGATTTAATTATACCTTATTAAAGTGACTTTAGAAAAGTGAAAAAGGAGGGTGACTGACAGCTGGAGGACATATGACAAAGAAAGTGGAAGGATTATGCCTTATGCCTCCACGGAAAGAAAATGTAAAAGTAAACAAACAGTGCAATGCAGGGTTGGTGGGGAAGTTAAAGAGGATTACATTTATTAAAAAATATAAAACCATATTAAACTGTAAATGCAGAAAGGCATTACAGCTCTTTACCTGGAAGGACAATATTACCACACCCCTCCATTTGAAGTGCTGCAGAGCTGTGTGAGCTGCGGTGGAAGATCAGCTGCTGCAGGGGAAGAGGACAGGTATGCAGGTCTGAGGCCAGCTCAGTGGCTGATCACCGTGGCCCCTGCGGCTATAGAGGTGATCCGGGAGAGGCTGAGCTCGGGCGGTCGATAACAACAGGCAGTCTCCTTAACCCGGAAGTGGGGTTGGGAGGAGTGTAGATTTTAGTGTTGAGAGGGAGGGCACCACACGGGGAGAAATATTAAAGTTTAATGTTATGAGAAAAAAAATGGAAGTTGAGCTGCGCATGCGGGTCAAAAGAAAGTACAAAAAACAGTTTGGCTAAAGTATTGACTCCGTCCGTCGCCGGGAGCCCCCACTCCTTGCTGTTTTTAAATAGTACATGTTTTCCCGATGATACAAAGCGCGGGGCCCGCCGCGAGCCCATGCTCCGTGATGTTTTTAAATAGAGCATGTTTTCATAACTTGGAAGCGGGTGTAGCTAGAGCATTTTTTCCTACCTTGGAAGCGGGTGCAGCGCTGAAATAAAGCGCGTTCCATGATGTTTTGAAATAGAGCATGTTTTGGTAACTTGGAAGTGGGTGCAGCTAGAGTATACATGCGGCCGCCATTTAAGTATGTATATTATGAGACCAGATTGTTTTTAATTACGACAGCGCCAGCCTTGCAGGCATTCATGCAGCGGGGGAGGGAAGGGGGGAATGGAGCGTATTTAAAATTTAAAGCTCAATTCTCCATTAAAAAAAAAAAAGCACGTCGTGCCTGCAGTGAGGGTAGCTCAGTAATACAAGAAAAAGGTGCTTTGCGGCTAATTAAGAGACACTGTCTTCCGCCGCAAGTAAAAGATCATATCCCCGTGGGCGGAGCCAAAATTGGGCAGGGTGGTAACTAGGAGGGACTAAAAAGCCTCCTGGACAATCATAACACCCGGATTTGCATAATTAGTGACGCAAAATGACGCGCACCAATGGAAAATACGGGCGGAGCAGAAAGCGAGCTTCTGAAATCGTATTCATTCCAAGAAACCCTCGTATGGCGAGGGCAGCGCATGCGCGCTGCTAACGCCAGGCGAGACCTAAAAAAGTGTACCTTTCCTTGGTGGACCACCCAGAGTTTTGCTGGGAACATCAGGCTGTAGCTTAGATTAAGTTCCCTGAGCCTCCTCTTGACCTCCATAAAGGTTTGCCACTGTTCTTGGACTTTGAAAGTATAGTCTGGGAAAATAAATATAGGGCTGGCCTTTTTACTCATACCTGCTGCATGATTGAATCTCTGTCCCTATAGTTAAATAGACTCTCTGTGGTGCACCTGGGCACGGCATAGGGTAGTGAGTTAGGGATGTCAGAATTGGTTGGAGGTTACACCAATGTCAGAGGCTTGGGGGAGCAGAAATACAACAGAAATCTGCTACTGTGGTTACCAATGCTCTGGTCGCAGATGCAATGTCGGGAGTCACGCAATATGGTGACCTTCAAGCGGAGCTGACTTACTACCTTGTATCATTGCTTACAGCATCCACTCCTTAGCAATGGAAAAGAAGTAGTAGTGACAAGATCAGAGGGGCACCAACCACAGATGTAAATGAATCACAGCTTTGGAAACTGATGGGAACACACACTGTTGTCACTCACAACCAGCATGTACAGAAGCGCCTCTAAGAGTGGGCAAGGCAGCATCCTTCCTAACTACCAGGTTGGGGTCAGGTACATTATCGTTCTTTCATTTTGTTGAATTCCACCAGGAATGTTGCTCAGCAGCTGGGTTCTGTTAACCCCTACAAAGTGCAAAGGGCATGGGGGAGCATAAATTACAGAAGTCAAGAAAAAGAAAACTGCGGGGATGAGGGTTGTAACAGACCACCTGACGCTGCAATAAGGGACACATGCTTTTATTCTTGTATTCTTGTAAGCTGTAAAGGAACAACAGTCAGAGTTCTGGATGTGATATAGGAAGGAAAAATAACAAAAAAATGGCATAGGGGAGAATTCCTCTCCCTGGTTCCAGCTCTGGGTCGTTAGGGTTGGGTTGAGTCCAGGCTGGTCGGGTCTCTCTCTCTCTCTCTCTCTCTTTCTCGTGGGGTAAGAAGGAAAGGAAAAGAGACCGGGGTCAATGTTGTCTTCGCGGAACACCCTGGCAGTGCTACCGTCACCAATTCTATCGTGGTGGGAAAGGGCGTGTGGGACGTCTTGGCTGTCTTCTACCCATGTATTACTAACCCATGCCTCCCCACCACCCCTACCAAAACGATCCCCTGAGAGGTACTCGCCTTAAGCCACGGTCCGTCTCCTGGACCGTGGCGTAGGGACCCGTGGCGTCTTCTCCTCCCTGCCGCCCACCGGGTTTGGTCGCCGTATAAATGTAAATGTAAATGTCCAGTATTTGTAAAGCGCGAACAATTACCCAAAGGTGTCAAGGCACTGGGGGCCCTCGGGAAGATTAAGCAAGCTATTGCCCAGAGTCACATGGTGCTGGGCTGATCTACCGCCGGTGCCGGGGATCGAACCGTGAGCCCCCGGGTTCCGGAGTCAGACGCCCTGGCCACTGCGCCACACCTCTTCCTTCCTGTATATACACTCCTCTGGAGCTGTCTCATCTTCTTCCCCAACTCGTCGTTTTCCTCCTCGCTCTTCTCTCTCGTACTCGCTCTCGCTCTCTGAATAGGCATGAGAACATAGTGGGATATGATGGAAGAAATGGGAACATAGTAAGCAAAGTGGTAATATTTTAACAAAAAAAGTGAGATGGTTCACATGGTCTAATTCAAAAAGATAAACATTTCACCAAAAGGTAATTCAAAGAAAAATTCCTCAAAAGGAAGGTTTACTGTAGTGCAGAGAGGTAGCATCTCCGCACTAGGACCTGTTTTAACATGCTTGTAAGTATGTTAAAATTGGGCTGAATGGCAGCCACCACCAAGAATCCCACTCCCATACTGTAGTATTCTCAGAGTTCCCAGTATATTTGACATTGAACTTAACTTCAAAGAATCATTTCTAGTTCCTGGTAAAATCTCCATATTTATACTGGTATTAAGAGGGATAACGAAAGTGTGAGGCATCACCTTAAACACTCCCAGTAGCCATTATTCCATCTTCACCCAACAATGTTGTGTAGTACTTACTGGCTTCTTAAAAATCTAAATACCCAACAGTCAAATTCCTTCACCTGCTGGCAGAGAAGATACTATGGGTGGAGAGGCAAAGGGCTGTGGGCTGGGATGCGTCCAAACCTGGTCCAATGTGAATCTGGAGGGATTCAGTCTCACTTTCACCCAAATCCAAACCACTGAAATTCACCCTAACACTAATCTCACCTAAAGGGATTCATGACCCAGAAACCCAAACTATTCTTGTTTCAGATCTCTTTACTAGAGACAGTGAAACCACTTCTCCCAGAAAGCAATTTCAGAATTGCCATTCAAGACCACATACACTTGCATCAGCATGTTGGCAAAGCTCTGCTTCATGGCTGCACAGAGACCACACTGGTCCTTGTAAGAACACCCTACACAATGCAGAATGTGTCCTCAAAATCCTGATGAAATATGATCACATCGCCCCCACCATGAATGAATTCCACTGGCTCACCATGCAGTCCAAACCCTCTTCAAAAGTAGTTGTATCATCTACAAAGACATCACCACCATCAACCATGACTACCTGGCTGACAATCTCATCCTCTCTATGACTGTCCACACCTCAGCAAGGACACTATCAGAGAGGAGAAGTGTAAAAATAAAATAAAAACAAGGAAACAGGACTTCTCCAACTATGCATCCCAGATCTGGAGCAACATCTGTGCAACCAAGAGGACAACTCTTTAGATACACTTTTTAAGATACACAACATCAATTTGCAGTGATAGTCTATTACTGCTCTCAGAACCCAGCTACCCTTTATTTGCTGATGGCATCTTTACCTCTGAACCTCTGCAGCTCCTTACTGCCTTTCAACTAGTTTCACACTATAGAAAGATGTTGGAAATGGGGGTCTCTAGTTGGCAGAGGTATATACCTTTGTCCAAGCAGGAACCCTTGCTTCTAGTCAGGGTAAGGGGTATACACACTTTAGATTACCCCTGCTCATCTCCTTGGTGGCTTGGCACGAGCAGACAGGCTTATCCCAAAGGTTATGTGGAAAGTATTTGTACTCAAGACACACAGTAACACAGTGAAAACACCACAAATAGAAACCACACCAGTTTAGAAAAATACAATATCTTTATCTAAACTCAACAAAACCAAAACGACAAATATCCAATATACATAATAAAAATATATAAATTAAAAACAGTTACTTACAGAAGTAGCACTTGTAGAAATAAATATCTCCACTTGGGGCTATTACGACATTGTGACAGGCATAAATCCAAAGTACGCTGCCAACCACATGGTGTGCGGTGTCGGACACGGATTCACCCGGAGCCCCAAACAGCAGTACTTTGGAAAATGAAGTTTGATGATGCACCGCATCGTGGAGGTGAGGCGTCGGTGCCGAGGTGGAGGCTAGTTCCCTGGTTGCCACGGGGGAGGTGAGACGATGTGTTCTCAAGGAGGTGACGAGTTGAGTCCAGGACAGGAGAAGACAGTGGTGTCGGCGATGAGGCGTCAGTTCCAGTGAGGCGATGCAAAGTCAAAGAGTTTCTGAAGTCACCCTCGTCGGTTATCGGTTGTTTGATGATGGGGTGCAGGTGCTGGCGGTGACGGCATCGGTGTGAGCGCTGGCGTCGGGAAGGCCGATAACTGCAGGCATCGGCAGGCATTGAAGGGCGCCAGGAATGCAGTGCAGGCGGGGTGGTGCGTCATGCACTTCACGAGCGGTGCCCCTGACCTTGGAGCAGGTTGCTGCATCACTGAAGGTGGCGCTGAGGGTGTCAGAGTTGTTCTTCTTGCTTTCTTTAAGTTTCTTCCAGCTCCCAACAGCAGGAACAAACTCCAGAGGCCCAAAACAGGAACAGGCACCTCCTGGCAGGTCAAAACTCCCAGCAGTGGGGTTCAGGGGAGCTGGTGGTGAAGTCTTTGTGTCCCCGAGACTTGAGAACAGGAGGCCAGTTCACACAAGCCCTTGGAGATTCTTCTCCAAGCAGGTTCTCAGCAAAGTTCCTGTCTTTGTCCTCTTCCTTGGCTGAAGCAGCAACTGCAGGCCAACCCAGCAAAGCACATAGCAAAGGGACAGTTTTCCTCCTCACACCTCCCCGGCTCTTCTCCTTGGCAAAAGGTTCCTCTTGAGTCCAGAAGTGATCTAATTCTGTGGGGTTTAAGGTCTACTACTTATACCCCATTTTGTCTTTGTTCTCTTTGTGGCAAGAGTTTCTGAGCCCAGTCCAAACCAATCTGTCCTCTCTAGTGCAGCATCACTACAGGAAGAGGAGACAACATTGTGCAGAGGAGACACTGCCTATTCAGGTGCAAGTGAAACTCCTCCCACCACTCAAAACGGAGACCAAGTATACTCAGCCCAGCATTGATTCACCCAGGAAAGGCAAGACACACCTCAAACCCCCCTCCACCCCCACCCCGGTGGCTGTCTACAGTAAAAGTACATCCCCAGCCCCAGCCCTGTCACTCCAAAACCAGACAATCAATACAAAAACCAGCAGAGGCACACAGAATGGTTAAATAAGAAATGTCTACTTTATAAAAGTGGCATTTACAAACACAATTTAAAAATCATCTCCCGAAAAATATGTGTTATTAAATTCTGAGTTCAGAGAGCCTAAACTCCATTTCTCAATCTTGTCCCAATGTAAACTTATACCTGTAAGATGTTACAAAGTAACTCCCATCTTAACCTATGGTACAGATAACCTTTCAATAGTGAAAAACGAAATACACTGTATTTCACTATCAGGTCTTGTCACACACACCAGTACATGTCCCACCTTTCACACACACACTGCACCCTGCCCATGGGGGTACCTTCGGCCTACCTGAGGGGTGTTTTACATGTAAGAAAAGGGAAGGTTAGGGCCTGGTAAGTGGGTGCACTTGCCAGGTCGATAGGGCAGTTGAAAATCACTGCCACTACCAAGCAATTTTTCAAAATTGAAGGACTTAATTAATTGATTATCCTCCACTGACAACATGGCTCTGTTGCACTTCGAATCACTTGACCACTCATGACCATTCCGTAAGTTAATTCTGGTGCCTCGACTACACTTCTGGCTCCAAGAAACTCCCGCTATTCCCGGGCTACTGTCAACCACAAACATTGGGATTGCTCACATAAGCTATGTCCTGAAGATGATCTCTAAATAACAGAGATCGAAACGCCGTTGACCCCCTACAACCAGAACTCCATATATTTTATATAAATTATTTCGTAAGGAGTTCACTTGTTGTCAATGTAATGTATATATTTTAAAGTCACCCTCACTGAGCACCTCACACTTGTTGTCACATTTTTATGTGAGCACCTGAACTAGTATTATTTCTTGTATAGTATTAAAAATAAATAACTATTGTTACTCTGATCATAATGTGTCCCTGGTCACACATTTTCATGCTTCCTCCAGTATTAATTGCCTCCCCCTATTTAGTTGCATTGTTGCCCATTCTGGCACAACTCCTGCGTCTGCCTTGGAACATTGTCTGGCCACTTTTTGAACCATTGTTTTCATAAACATTATTCCACTCCAGGTTCTAATATCTGGGTACCCTTGTCTTTCTTCTACATAGGAAATGTAGGGCGGCACCATAGGTACCCCCAAGTGCACAACAGAAGTTGCCCTGCTTAAGGGGGGCCCGCAACGGGCCTCCAAAGTCCATCCCTGCCAGCCTTTTCATTAGGGGTGGGCGGAATTTGCGGAATTAACCTTCGCAAATTATCGCGAGAATGTTTAAAATTATCGCAAACAAGCAGAAATATCGCGAAGATGCGGAAGTTTTTTTCCGGCATGTTCGCGAGATTTTCTGCATGGTTGCGGGTCGCCAACTTACCCATGTGGTTGCTTGCGGGCGCGGCCATCTTGTTTTGAGTTGTTCTCGCGGTGCATGATCGCGAGAAGAAAGACGTGATCGCGCGACGCATGACGTCACTGCGGGCGCGAACTGTCGCGAGACAGCGCAAATGGCTAAAAACAATACAACATCTCATGGAGAACGCGACCGGATCAAGAAAACTTGTCGGCGAACGCAGGGATTCAGGTAAGGCGATCGCGCGCGCGCGAGAATGTATCATTTTACAGCGCGAGCAAGAAACAAATTATCGCCAAGCTGCGGAAACCGGAATTTTTGACATTTTCGCGCTCTCCGCGGAACGCAAAAATGTCAAATTATCGCAATTTCCGTGAACGGAACGAAATTTTTGCCCAGGCCTACTTTTCATTATGGGGGAACCGCCATGGAAAGGCTGGTGGGGATCCAGTATCCTAATCTGGTGGCAGTGCCGGCTAGGCACCGCCATCATTCTGAGGATGTGGGGCGGTTCGACAGGCAATCGTAACAATTGCCTCTGTCGGACCCATGGCGGTCGGGCTTTCCACCTGTCAGCACACCGCCCGCCATCACAATATGGCAGGCGGTAACTGGCCGTACAATGGCGGTGAACAGTCTGTCGGTGACCCCGCCACCGACAGGCTGTAATCAGACTCCATAGTTTTTTAAAATACATCTTAACTGTAAAGTAACACATTTAAAATGTTAAAGTATAGTAAATTAATATATAAATATATATATATTACCTACTGGTGGTCGCCAGTAGGTAGTTATAGTTAGGACCAAGTTTCCATAGGAAGAGCATTTTTTGTTTTGCTTATAACTTTGGCGTCGTTTGATGAATCTTCATGACATTTTCCATACTAATTCTTTGTTCATATCAGCTCCCATGTGGGAAGTTTGGGGGTGATTTGTCAAGGGGGGGCCGAGAAAAAGGGGGGTCCCAAAACATGTTTTCTCTATGGTAATTTCCATAGGAAACTTTAGACAAGGCTACAGGTCGAACGGGTAAACGGAATTGCCCCAAATTTGGCAGGGAGAAGGGTCATGGTCTAGAAAGCACGCTTTTGTTTATTTGGTGTAAATCCGTTCAGTAGTTATGGAGCAATATCGAAATTTACAGATATCGATATTTGGGTGTGCTACACAGGGAGTGTGAAGCGATGTATTCACCCCTACCGGTGTGAAAGTGCTGTTTTGCCCAGAGTGAGATGGTGCTGAGGTGAGGTGCTGGTACACTCGGGGATGAAACCGTGAGCTGATTGCCGTAAACTGATGTGCTCTCGGCGCTGTAGGATACTGGCCGCTGTAGCATAGCTGTGCAAGTGGTGTTAGTATTGGTTTAGAGTATAGCGGTGTGAGCTCTGTGGGGTTGTTAGGGTGTGCTATACAGGGAGTGTGAAGTGAAGTATTCACCCCTAGTGGTGTGAAAGTGCTGTTTTGACCAGAGTGAGATGGTGCTGAGGTGAGGTGCCAGTACACTCGGGGATGAAACCGTGAGCTGATTGCTGTAAACTGATGTGCTCCTGGTGCTGTAGCATACTGGCCGCTGTAGCATAGCTGTGTAAGTGGTGTCAGTATGGGTTTAGATTATAGCGGGAGTGGGAAGCAAACTACTCACCCCTACCGGTCTGAAGACTCGAATGGATTGTTTTAGCAAGCAGGAATAAAGAAATAATCATGAAGAATGTAATGCAGAATGTTGCAATGCCACAGAAGACAAATGGTGAAATCAGGTGGGTTTAAGAAAGTGGCTGTGTGGGATAAAGCGATGGAGTCTACAAGGTATATAAAAAGTGTCTTTATGTAAGTGCCATAAATGGAACCACTGGTGCAAGAGCTAAGGCATCCAGCTGAGGCAAACTCCAACCGCTTCTGCTGTATTCATAGCTAAGATTCTGCATCAGTCAATTCCACATTACATGTTACAGTTCTATGTGATATAAACAATACCTATTAGACATGAACGACTGTAAATTGTAGAATGAAAATAAAGGTAGGATACGATTACCACACTGTGCCAACCAGATCCTAAACAATGCCTTGTTTTTTTATCTTGATCGCCAGTTCGTGAGCAGAGGCTGAGGATGAGCTAATTTGTGTGAATGGGCTTTGTGGATAAGAGGCAGGCAGAGAGACGTGTGTACAAAGAATAGATATGGTTTCAAAATGGATGTCGGGTTTAGGCTAATTTAGCAAGTAAATAGCGTATTTGCATAGGCCATACATCATCCATCCCTGGTTAGTGTGGAGAGGTATGGGCCAATAATGAAAACAGACTTCAAATGCCTAAGCATACTTAAAAAGTTATTATATGAAAATAGTTCAATTGAAGTGTATTAAAAAATTTAATAGGAAAAAGTAAAAAAAAGTTGGAAAAAATCAATTCAAGAATAAAGTGAATTTCTTTCAAGTCTTGGAGACTGCAGTCCGGAATTTCTTCAGCGGCTTGAGATGCGTAATGTTCCAAGAGGTGATTGTTGCCATCGTGTGAGAAAAGCGAAGCAATCCAATTCATATCCCCGAAGGGACAGTAATGTTCCTCGAATGTTGGAGCGGCAATTTGAATTGGCAGGCAATCTGCGATGTTGTCAAAGGTCGCACATTGCAGGAGATCTTTCGCGGCTCCGCAGAAATCCTATTCCGCCAGGATACCTTTTTGCGTTGCATCCGCCATTGCTCCACTGCCCCAACAATCAAGTTCATGGTTTTCAAGATACTCCATTACCTGCTGGATATCGGGAGCGTTTGCTGGGATGTTGGCAAGGCATAGATCCATTCGTTAGTCGATTGGGCAAGTTTTGTAATAAAAAGATGGTTGCACGCAGATTGTATATGTGTATATAAATGTCATGTTGTAGCTGGCTCCAATAATAGATAGAGGTAGGCAGCCGAAAAGTTGTTCCATTTTTTCACGGTATTGATGTAGCTTCGTGTAGAGGCGTAGTCTGTCGGACATGCTTGTTACCACAGGGAGCGTAGCCATTTTTAACAAGCTAAAATAGTAGTAGGATGGCCGCAAACAGAGCGAGAATTATGGGCACTGTTGCTGTTATTCCAGAGATGATCGAATGAATGAAGTCCGTTATTAGACTAAAAACATTTTGAAAGCCTGTGAGATGACCGGAGGAGACAATGTTAAAAAAGTGTGCCAGACCTTAAATGTCAGATGTGCTGAAAATTGGGTAACAATTCACAAAGTGTAATGGGAGGTTCGTATTTAAAAGGGAGTGTATTTTACTTGAAGATCGTGCTATCTGCAATCGATAAATTACTATTGGAGAAGTGAGGGACACTTCTGTTTGAAACAAAAGCGCTTTCAGTTTGCTCCGTTTAATAAAATCTGTTTTCAAAGTAGGTACTGAAGGCCAAGTTGAACTTTGGGAGTTACTTTGTGTGGGTGGGAATAGACATTGCCAGAGGAAGTTATCCAGTTTGAAACAGTAAGGACATACGGTATACCAGCTCACATTGCGTAGCAGTCCATTTTATTAAGAAGCAGATAACAGCTGCTAGAAAGCTGTGTGAATGTTGGTCTGATTGTGGGAGTTGGCGTGCTTTTAAGAAAGCACGCACGATTGGGGGCTGTAAGCTTAGAAGCGTCGTGCAGTTCGACATTCTTGCATAGTAATGAATGATTGCCATTGTGGTCCCACTTTTCACCTGCGAGAAAAACTTCGGTATCCTCTTTAAGACAGCGATATGTAAATGGGAGAAACCACTGCTCGTGAATAAACGCGTTACCTTATATAATCACATACAACATGACAAACAACATGTACACATAGCAGACACAACGACAATACATACTGTGGGAACCGTGGCTAGCCATGTACAGTAACCAAACATAGCACCTCTGCCACACAATGCAGAATGCGGGGAGAGATGGGAGCAAAGTATGTGCGAAGGTGGCAAGTGATTCCCAATTATAAAAGTATACAATGCAAAGTGTTGATGGGATGTGCCGGACAGACTTGAGTATGCAGAGCACAGACATTTACATGTCAACATACACTGACGGTCTATTGAGTGAAGTCGACAGTGGACGCAACCATGATAGTACAGTTAGTCGGGAAGATTGCGAAAACATAGTGCGTACGTGCCCCCTCCCCCCCAAATCTTTAGTGTAGTGGGCTGGCTCGGCGTACGCACGCAAGGCTAGCGTAGGGGTATGAATAAAAGGCACGTTTCTCTGGGTGTGGTTCTCTTCCGGAATGGCAAACATGTCTGTCAGGTCTGCGCAGCTTACACTGCCACAAGGCTGATGCCATGAGCGAAGGTGGCTGCGGGAATAATGCTCTCAGCCTGCTGCTACCCAGAAACCGTCATGGCCGCTGCGACGCACATATGCCCCCCAGTTCACCTTTTCGACACCGTTGTATGTGAAAGAGGGCCCACCACGTGCCGGCAGAAGCTTTTGGGCCAAGGTCTGCGAGCTGGGTAGGCTCCTGAGATCAACGCTGGCTACCGCGCCACAGGCAGACAGCGCCCAGCCTGAGGCCCAGCACTGTGAAGTGCTCTGTATACTACTAACACAGTAGTCAAAGAGGTTCCAACAGTGGAACGGTGTCTTGATCCCACAATGGACGATGTTAGAACTGTATCTGAGAGTGCAGATGAAGGTAGTCCCTTCGACCAGGTGCAACCAACTCTAGGTCCCAACAGTGGAACGGTGTCTTGATCCCAAAATGGACGATGTCCGATATTACTTGCTGCTTGGTTTTGACAGAACTCCCTCCGTTGAGGTGCATCAGACTCTGTGCTTTCGTACCTAACTACTGCACATGATTATTGGGCTTGGTGGACTGCAGTCGGTGGAGTACACCATGGTACAGCAGGTCAGAACAGTGAAACGGGATCTTGATTCTGTGATTGAGATTGTCAGAAGTTAAAGTTTGTGATGATTTCTGTGTACCCACTCCGATCAGGTGCAACCAACTGCGTGCTTCCGAATCCAACGGCACGTGGCTGTGAGGCATTAATGACAACTGCCTCTGGCCTACAGTGCGGTCAGCAGGGCTCACAATTCAGATTGAGTGGTGATTGCTTAATTAGAGAATCCAGTAGGCAACTAACTGCAACGTCTATTGAAATATACACAATAGCCTTTTAGTATACTTGCTTGAAGAAGTTTTTTAAGATGACTTATAGGTCTAGTACAATGACCGAATTCTTCTTGGTAGTGGTAAAGAACACTGAATAACAGTGTACACAGTGGACAGCAGAGATCGCAATTCGAATTGCTTTGATTTATTTATTGCAGAGTTTTGTGTAATTTATGTTGTTGTATTTTGTGAAGAGGATGTGAGAAAAAGTATTCATGGAAGACTGTGCTCACCACTGCCTTCAATTTACACTGCTCTCTGGCCTACACTGCAGACAGCAGTGTTTACAATTCTGATCGAGTCGCTATTGCAGATGATGTAGTGTTGTAGGCAACAGACATTGCTCCTAGTACGGCCCGCCCGCAGCACACATCATCGCTGGCTGTGCACATGCTGAATGCTTTTGATGTGGCTATCTAAGTGCGCTAGACCTGATTGACCCTTTATGATACAATCTTTGTGTGTATTATTTCAGATCTACTGCCTGTATCTCAGTATACCACAAGTTATGGTTCTTTTACAATAGAATCTTTTCTGTATTATTTCACATCTAGTGTCCCTACCTTACTGCAGCACAAACTATTGACCGTTTTATTATTGAATCTCTGTGTGTGATCCAATGATTACTGTTGTAGTTGATGCTAGCAGCAACCATTCCCTGATGGCTGGTTTACACTCACCGCACACGCATCCAGCACAGACGTCACTGGATATGTGACCCTGGTAATAAAAAGGAGTCGAGCGCATGTGCCCATACCCACTTCCACTGTGTCCGTGTGTTCATTATCTATGCATGATACTGCCCCTGGGCCGTACCACATTAGATTGTGCTTTGGACAGCGTGTGCAACCATGTTACCTCTGGCAGTGGGGAAAAGTTCTGTTATGTAGCTTTTAGATGCATGGCTATCACAGGTGGACGGCTGCATTACAGAGCATGAATATTGATGAAGATGATGGTTGCATGTTGTGTGTACTGTCAGATATGTGTACATAGCAAAACGTTTTCAAAAAAGCTCTGTAAGCAGAAGAGGAGTCTCTCATCAAACGCTGTAGAGAGAATGGTGAAAATGGGTGTGGTCCTCCAACTGTTACAATGGGAAATGTTATGAACCAATCAAATGCTTTTCTTTAAGGTCTCAAGACCTTGCGCGCACCGAGCGCACAAGGAGGCCGCACCCAACGCGATTTTTAGAAAATATTACCATAATACAAGTTTATTGCAGTTAGAAATATATAAATGTTTAAAATATTTTAGATTATCGCTTGTTCTCATATACACTTTAAACTTATTTAGATATAGTTTTGAGCCGAAAAAAAATGAGGTAATTGCGTTCCTGGTGCGACACCATACGTCTATGACGCAACACAGGGCCTGGCAGCGTGCACTCGTCGCATACGCAATGAGCAGTGGGTGTGACCCCATACATACATGACGCAAGGCGCGGCTTGGTACTGCATACCCATCGCATACCAAAGTAGCAGCTGGCGCGACCACATACGTATATGATGTTACATGGGACGCGGTGCCACGAACCCGTCGGATACGAAATGCGCATCCTTTTACGAGTTTAGCAATATGGCGGATAGGATTCGCATGCTGATGGATCTTGGTACACTACCGGTATGGGACTTCAGTTTTCTCAACAAAAAAAACAATATACATACTTTTTTTGAAGATATAAAACATTACATATTTTTCAAATTAAAAACAAAAAAGGATAATAGAGTTCCAAAATATTTAAAAAAAATAGAAAAAATATAGGTTGTATAAATATTAAAATATGAAATTAACATTTAAAAAACCTTTGAAATTCACTGAAAAAAACAAAGGTTTTACAGATGTTATAGCTAGGAATTAGCATTTAAAAAACCTTAGAAATTCACTGAAAAAAACAAAGGTTTCAGGGATGTTATCATTAAGAATTGGCATTTAAAAAACCTTAAAAATTCACTGAAAAAACCATAGGTTTCAGGGACGTTATAGTTAGTTGGACATTTGACTCATATAAAATCAGAGAAATTCGCCCGTTATAGTTAGTTGAGCTAACTATAACTTGCACGCCCGCAATGCACTGCTGATGACGTCACATATTACATCACTCATGACATGGTCAGTGACATCACTGATGACATCTCTGATGATATCTCAAATGACATCACTGATGACATCATCCACCTGATAATCTGATGCACATACTGAAGGCCTAATATAAACTTTGATACACGCACTCTAAAATACAGACTACTATTTTTGAACCCATACACACAACAATGCCAGATACTACATACCACCCACTATTTCCTAGGTCTACACTCACATCCACTCACTTATACATGCACTTACTCATCAATACAGTACTATAATATGCACTCATACACCTATACTGACAGTCACAGTCCGCCACTCATCCATAGAGTTACTCACACACCTAGTCAGTTATGCAAAGGATCAATCACATACCCATTTACTCATGTATACAGTTATACACACCAACTGTGTTATTTATACACACACCACATCACTTATTTATGCAGATACTAACACATACTTACTGTCTTATACAATCACTGATACAAGCAGACACTTTTATACACCTACTCCTTCAAATAACTTACTCTCACGTAAAGTCATTTATATACTCCAACACTCACATATACTGCCTTAAAACATATGTAATTACTCACACATATACCAGTGAGCCAATTATTCACTCACCAACACACCCATACACACACTAACTCACCCATACAGCCCTTCCCATATATACTTTGGAATCCATACAACCAATGCATCACCCACTCAGACACGTATGCACACAGTCACACACACCCCCACCCACCCACACAGACACTCAGGCACTCATACAGATACTCCGACAACAAATCAATAACCCATATAGACACTCATGTAGCTACTCACCAACCCATGCAGCCGCTTATACACCAACTGAGACACTAATACAGACTTTCACACAGTTTAGTCACTAACCCATACATTCAGTAACACATGTTCAATCACTCAGTTATACTGTCAGGCACGCACCTACTAAATAATCCATTCAGGGACTTGTAAATTCACTCTTTTTTCAATGCACCTTGGCATAGATATATATGAAAAATATTTAAACTTTACAGAAACACACATTCACTTGATGATGTCATCAGTGATGTCATCAGTGATGTCATTTGAGATGTCATCAGTGATGTCATGAGTGATGTCACTGACCATGTCATGAGTGATGTAATATGTGATGTCATCACCAGTGCATTGCGGGCGCGCGAGTTATAGTTAGCTCAACTAACTATAACGGGCAAATTTCTCTGGCTTTAATGAGTCGAATGTCCAACAAACTATAATGTCCCTGAAACCTATGGTTTTTTCGGTGAATTTCTAAGGTTTTTTAAATTCTAATTCCTGACTATAACGTCCCTGAAACCTATGGTTTTTTCAGTGAATTTCTAAGGTTTTTTAAATGCTAATTCCTAACTATAACGTCTGCAAAACCTATGTTTTTTTCAGTGAATATATGTATATATATATATATATATATAATTTTGATTCCTGAGTTGCTGTTCTGTTTCAACACACAGGTACGGACCTCTTAAGTTCTGCAGAAACGTTGAAATAACGCCGCTTCAAACAACAGGGATAGCTTCTTGATGTCTTTATTCAGCCATAGTAAAAAACAGACAAGTGTCCGCCCTGGACGCGTTTCGATCGACAAAGCGATCTTGATCACCTCAGATATTACATCACTGTATTTAGACACTTATTTACCCATGTCTTCTTCCATTAATTTTTAGCTATACATATATTACAAATATTTTTTTTTCAGAAAGACACATATGTCATCAGTGATGTAATATCTGACGTCATCAGCAGAGGATTGCGGTCGCGTGAGTTATAGTTGCCTGCACTAACTATAACGGGGGAATTTCAATGGTTTTTCACGAGTGAAATGTCCAGCTAACTATAACATGTGTGAAACCTATGGTTTTTTAAGTGAATTTGCAAGGTTTTTTAAATGCTAATTCCTAACTATAACGTGTGTGAAACCTATGGTTTTTTCAGTGAATTTGTACGGTTTTTTAAATGCTAAGTTATGTATTTATTTATTTTTTTAAGGTTTTTCACCGTGCGCGCACCGTGCGCGCGCTGTGGGCGCTCGGTGCGCTTCACGCACCGAGCGCCCACGTTACGCAATTCACGGAATTTTTCCGTTTACACCGTACGCGCACGCTACGTGTACTCCGCGACTTTTCATAAAAAAATTTAAATACATTTTGGCCCTTAGGGGTCTTTCTGGGACCCCCTGACAAAGGCTAGGGGGTCAGGAACTGTCCACCCTGCCCCCTTTTCACGTTCTCCACCTTTGTGTTTTATCCCCTCACACTGCGAGAGACAAAATGGCGGCCGACACTTCCTGGTTTCGACCGATTCGAATGTTTACTAAGATCTAACAACCAATCAGAATCGCGCACGGCACGGTAAGTTTTACCGTACGCGCACGGAGCGCGCCTATAGATATATATATATGCTTTTAAATGCTATTTTCTCAGGGAATACCGAACAGATTTACACCAGACCTGCAAAAGGCACATCCCTGACCTGAGGACTACCTCTCTGCCAAATTTCAGGAAATTCTGTTCAGCCGTTCGGGCTGTAGCTTGGACTAAAGGTCCTATGGAAAAATGCATGGGGAAAACGCGTTTTGGGACCCTCCTCTTTTTCTCAGCCACCGCCTGACGAATCCCCCCGAAATTTTGAAAATTTCGCGAGGATTCGTCAATCGGCGCCAAAGTTATTCCAAATAGAATGTTGCGGATTTCCTAGGGAAACACGGTCCTAACTATAACTATCTACTGGCGACCGCCAGTAGATAATATAAATATATATATATATATATATATATATATATATATATATATATATATATATATATATATATATATATATATATATATATATATATAAAACTAGTTTTCATTACTTATTTCTTTTTCTATGTGTACATATATACATTTATATATAGAGGTGCACTTTAGAAAAAAAGAAAAATATTTATGGAATTTTTGAAATACTTTTATTTTGATAAATTAGGACTTAAAATCTTTTATAGTGAACAAAATCACAACCAACAAAATATGTAACCTAATGTAAAAGTTTACATAAATATATACAGATAATGTTATATACAATTTTAAATAAAATATAGAAATTAAAAATGAAATAGAATGAACTTAAGTATATATGTGTGTGTGTATATTATATACAATATAAACTATTCATTTACATTTAAAGAAACTACAAAATTATAACTGACAACAAAAAATAAATTATAAACACATATTTCAAAAAGTAATATTTAATTTTACCAGTCTAATAAATAGTTTAATATTAACCCTCCCTCCTAAAAGAAAACGAATTTTAAGATTATATAAATTCCTGTTTCATCAACTGTAGGGAAAGTGTTAGACTTCAGAGGAAATAGATGTACTATTCCCAATCCAGTCAAAAAAACAGTAGGAAAAGTGTTGGACTTCGGAGGGCTTAGATTTACTTTTCCCACTCCAGTCAAAGCAACAGTAAAAAAAGTTTTAGGCTTTGGATGGGTTAGATTCAGTACTCCACCCCAGTCAAAGCAACAGAAGAGAAGGTGTTAAACTTCGGAGAAGTAAGATTTCCTATGCTCACTCCAGTCTATACAACATAGGGAAGTGTGAGACGTCGGAGGGGTTAGTTTTACTATTCACACTCCAGTCAAAGCAACAGTAGGGAAAGTGTCAGCCTTCAAAAAAGACTGATTTACCAATCCAGCGGCAGTATAAGCAACAGTAGGGAAATTGTTGGACTTGGGAAATGTCAGATTTACTATTCCCACTCTAGTCTAAGCAACAGTAGTGAAAAGGTTTGACCTCAGAAGGATTACACACAAGAATACAATTCCTAATCATTTATCCTAAACATTTTAATATGTAATAAAAAAAAAATTAAATTATATCACATAAAACAAAGAATTATAATAAAATAAAAATAATGAAATCACTTATAATAATATTCACCTCCCTACCTACAACACATTTTGTATAAAAATAAACTTTAAAATAATACTTAAAAAACAAATACGAGGAGGCAAGATGGCCGCTGACTGATCTCAGTGGAAAGTCGCTGCTACTACCACATGTCTCCCCGGGGTTTATACTGGATACTGGATTTAATCGAAATGCTGCGATTAAGCTGGAGTAAGAAAGGATGGTGATTATTGCACACACACGTACCTGGCTGATTTTTAAAGGGTGTCTGAGGAGAGCTGTTGTTGTGAGTATCGCTGCAAGGAGGTTGCTGCTCGCTTGGCTGTCTCCAAACTCCGCTGATAGGGATCCGATGGTTGGCGGGAAGAGAACTGACCCGAAAACGGCGAGGATGGCGGGGGACAGATCCGGCACGCCATCGAGATCTATGGGACCTCCTGCTCCCCAAGGGGGGCAAATGCCACAATTACTCACTGGACCTTCTGGCCGGGGTCGAGCCGTGTCAGCCAAGGGGAAATCGACAAAGAAAGCTGGCTTCAACGTTGTGGGACCGGCTCCGACTTCTACGAGTGCCCCGGATGTTTCTGCCGCTCGTGGTAAACAAGGGGATGTAAAAGAACTCTCCCTGCGGCAATCTACAGTGTTAGAAGCATTCAGGACATGCTCCCCTGTGCAGGATGTGTTTGCAGGTGAAAATTTGGCAACGAGTCTGGAGACCAGAGGGCAGATAGTAGTTGGAGATGATGGAGACGATCAAGGAAACCGAACACGGAGTATGGCTGAGCCTGGGGCTCCCCCTGCAGGGGCTAAGCAGGCATTGCACGTTACAGATGCTTCACCTGAAGGTTTAATCTATGATAGCGAAAGCCATGGCGAAAATCCACAAAATGAAGATAATGGAGAAGGCGGATTAAACAAAATCCAACGGGGAGTTGCTACAAAGAGGGAGCTAACCATGGTGTGCCAGGAAATAAAAACACAGGCTGTTCTAAACTCTCCTATAAATAATTCCAAAAACAACAGTGGTGCAGATTCTAATGCAGACTTTAATACCCTGGACAAAGAAAGTGTGAAGAATATACAAGAGCGAAGGAGTAACGCAACTATTAAGAGCAAGTTACCACTCAGCCCACCGGACGTCGATAAGTTCTATTCGGTAAGTGAGGACTCAGACAATCTTTTCAGCAGTGAAGAACAATCATCAGGAGAATTAGACTCAGCGGCATCGTCTGCCTCCCAGGGGGCAGCAGCACGTAGATGTATGACCCTGAAGCGGAGGTCAAAACAACTGCTGAATGCAAGATTGGAAGCAACTGCAGTCAAGGAGCTAAACTGGGACTATTCAGCTACTAGTCAAGTGTATGGGGACACTCCAGTTGCACCAGAAGCTCTTGGGGAAGCTGCCCCTACGACCTCGCTTGATCTGCTATACTCCACTCTTAAGCAGATGCAAGGAGAGGCCAGACAGGAGAGCCGTAGAGCACGCCAGGCGACCAAAAAACTTCAAATATCACTACAAAAAGTAAACAAGCTGTACACGGATATGGTTGAAAGGGTGGACCAGGTCGAGCTAAGAACTGAGAGACTGGAGGAAGAAGTAGGGAAGATTCAGGTATCTAAGAAGGAACAGGAGAAGCAGACGGAAGATTTTATGTGGAAAATTGAAGATTTTGAGAACCGACAGAGACGGAATAATGTTAGACTCCTGGGCCTTGAGGAAAATATTGAGGGTGGTGATATCCTGGCCTTTGAGGTGTCCTTATTGAAGGCGCCTTTCCGGATCTCTCTCATTGGGACTGGTCCACCGAGGTGCAGAGGGCTCATCGGTATCCTCTCACAGCAAGGAAAGGCCAGAACCCAGGTCAGACGATGCACCCTAGAGCAATCCTTGTCCATATTGGGAACTTTCTACTAAGGCAATCTATATTAGATAAGGCAAAACCTCATACGAAACACTCCTTTAACGGACATACCTTTTTCGCTAAGCCTGATTTCTGTCACAGTACAGTAGAGAGAAGGTGGAGAATGCGGCAGATGATTGCACCTTTTCAGGCGAGGGGCAGCGAGGCATATTTGCTATACCCAGCTAGGCTTAAGGTGGTGCTGAATGGTCGAGTCCGAATGTTTACCTCAGAGATCAAAGCACAAGAATATCTGGAAGAAATGAAATGCACTAAGTGAGGTGGAATAAGGCCAAGGAGTGGAGTTTAAAAAAAAAAAAAGACGGGGGGTAAATAACAAGGATCTAAGAGTTTAAGCTTAGTCTCGAGGCAGTAGTTGGCGGGGGGGAACCCAGGGGGGGAGACGTAGCAGCGCTGACTAGGGATGATCAGTTAGGCTGCCACACATAGGTCATGCTTTACCTATTTGCTTGTGATGGGACTGGGGGGGTGGGGGTGTGGGTGGGGTGGGTGATGGTATGAGTGAGGCCTGGAGAGTAGGTCTGGGTGGGGCAAGACGGAGGGGGAAAGGGAGTGGGAGGGGGAGGGGGAGGGGCCGAAAGAGCACAGCACAGAACACTTTGGGTGGTACTAGGGAGATGTCAGATCATTGGACTAACAAGCCCACGGTATAGTACTAAGCTTTATCAAAATCACAAAAATGAGTATCAGAGTGGCAACTATTAATGTTTGTGGTCTCAATGATCAACAAAAGAGGTTTAGAGTAGCTGCATACCTTAAGACATTGCGTATAGATATTCTGTGCTTGCAAGAGACTCACATTGAAGAAACAGGAGGGTACCTTTAGGAGCAGCTGGGATTTAAGTTGCTTACAGCCACTAAACAAGGGGTAAGGACAAGGGGGGTAGCCGTTCTAGCTCGCCACCAGAAATTAATGATTAAAAGAAAGGCTGCTGATAAATGGGGACGCTGGGCCTTGGTAGAATGTATGCTCCAGGAGGAGACATTTACTATCTGTACTGTATACGGATCAACGGCTGATGACCCAGAACTTTTGGATTTCTTAGAAGTAGAACTAGCCTCATGGTCTACCCCAGTGATAATGTGTGGGGATTTTAATATTGATGGTATTGGTAGATCTTGGGGGAGCACTGAAGGGGCTTACTGTGGCCGGGAAAAAAAAGTTTACTCCGCCCTTACCAATCTTTTGCAGAACAATGCTCTGGTAGATGTATGGGGGCGACTCAGACCTAATGATACGAGTAGCACTTTTTTTTCTGCACCTCACAAATCAATTTTTAGATTAGATTACTTTTTTGTCTCAAGTACAATGTTAGCTAGGTGTAGTATAGAAAAACACCCCCGGGTTGTTTCCGACCACAACCCTTTAATACTTACTGTTATTCTAACAGGGTATTCTCAGCCGAAACGAGAATGGACATTTGAAAGAGGGCTCTTGGTGGAGCCGGAATATCTAACCCATATGAATCAATGGATACCGCTTTTTTGGAGGGCTAACCGTGGTAGCACAGGGGCAGGAATTGTCTGGGACACCTTTAGGGCCGGAGTGAGAGGCGAAACTCTAAGCTATAGTTTGCTACGCCAAAAAAAGGAAGCGGCACTTATGGATAAACTCTGTAAGGAATTAGCATTGGCAGAAGAGGAATTGCTGACTGCAATTGCTACTGGCAATTCACTGGAGAACATTATGCTTAGAATTGCAGCCATACGATCAGAGATAGGGGATATCTCAATAACAAAGATAGCTGCACGATATTTAGCAAAAAGAGAAATATGCCATGAATACAGTGAAAAGGTGGGGCAAACATTAGCTGTTAGAATAAGGCAAATGAGTACTGTTGGAGAAATTTCTCAGATTAACGATAGCAATGGCTCCCTTGTAACAAATATACCTGAGATCCGCAACGTGTTCCGTAACTATTATCTAAATCTATACAGTGAGGAGCAGCTGATGGAAGAGAATGGGATCCAAGAATATTTGGGAAAAGTCTCCAGGGAAACTATTCCAGAAGTAGAAAGGGATAGCCTGGAAGGAGAAATTACGCAGGACGAAATCTACGCAGCACTTAGAGACTTACCCTCGGGTAAAGCTGCTGGGCCTGATAGAATTCCTCTCGAATTTTATAAAACATTTAAGGAGGCTATTGCCCCAGACCTGATGGATATTATCAAGATGGCTCAGTTAGGCCATCCTGTGCCCGATTCTTGGTCAAAGGCCGAGATAATAGTTGTTCTCTAAAAAGGTAAGCCACCAAGAGATCCTGGCTCCTACAGGCCTATCACATTAATGAATAGCGATGCAAAGATCTATTCAAAGGTTTTAGCAATGCGGCTTAATTTAATTATTGGCAAAATGGTACATCCCTGCCAACATGGATTTATATCAGGGAGAGGGACTACTCAACATATACGTAGGGTTATAACATTATTCGATTCCACAATAGTCTCGGGAGACCGTATGGCTTTAATTTTAATGGATGCTGAAAAAGCCTTTGATTGGGTCTCATGGGGTTATCTATGGGCTGTTTTAAGGTGGTTTGGGGTCGGAGATGGATATATAAATGCGATATAGGCTTTATATGGAGATCCAATGGTTCACTTAAAAATAAATGGCGGATATACAGCACCCTTGGCGATCAAGCGTGGTACACGGCAAGGCTGCCCATCTTCACCCTTGCTTTTCGCTTTATATATCGATCCACTTATCCGAAGATTAGAGGCTAATGAAGGAATACATCCAATTATATCACATGGGCTGGAGACTAAGATGCTGGCCTACGCGGATGATATCGCGGTAATAACTTCTAAACCTGGGGAAGCATTAGCGGTAATCGAAAGTGAAGCTTTAGTTTTTGGGTCGGTTTCTGGATATGCACTTAATCAAACTAAAACGCAAATTGTGAAAAATAAACTGACTATGATCAATGATCCTAGGGTAGTAGATTCGGCAACATATCTTGGTATAGTTATAACTGCAGATTTGGATACTTTAGTAGATAGAAATACTAAACCAATTATACAACAAGCTTCAAAAGATTTAGACAGAATGAACAATCTCCATTTATCAATTGTTGGATGTACTAATGTTGTCAAGATGATAATTTTGCCCAAAATATTATATCTTTTTAGGACAATCCCTCTGGAATTTGAGAAAAGATGGTTTGTAACTTTAGAGCATTTGGTTAACAGATTTATCTGGGCCCATGGTAAAACGAGAAGAGCTATGCGAGTTATGTCACTCCCGAGGGAAAGAGGAGGCTGGTCAGTCCCTGATTTCAGGATGTATTACTGGGCTGAAGCTTTACAATATATGGGGATTTTAGTTGGTGCCCAGAACAAGGAATTATTAAACGGTCTCCCAGAGATATACAAACTATTGTTAGGTGAAGAAGCAACTAATTGTTTTCTACAGTTTACAGAACCTAGCTACTTTAAGAGGACTAGATTTAAGACAATATTGGCAGCTTATAAAATTTGGAGGGCATTAGGGAAGAAAATAGGTATTGGTAGGATACACTACTATACACAGCTATATAAAAACCCCAATTTTCCGGAAACTTTCTCCGATAGAGTTATGGTAGATTGGGGGCGATTGGGAATCCAAAAGGTTGGAGACATTCTGGGGGTAGGGGGAATTTTTTCTTTTGCGGAAGTTCAGGCTTCGTATGGGGTGGATAAAACTCACTTCTTTAAATATTTACAGATCCGTGGTTTTTTTAAAGGAGAAAACAGGTGGGGTGATTGGGTTCTCTCTGATAAAAATTATGAATACATTAAAAAAGGGTCAAGAATGTACTATTAAGAAAATATACTCTGATCTGGCTTTATTAGAGGCTGATGATATTGAAAAACATGGTAAAAAATGGGGAGATAAACTTGGTATAAAACAGGAGGTTTTTGAAAGGTCTTTAGAACTGGGACAAACTGTCCTTTGTTTAGCAGGATTACAGGACCAACATTATAAAACTATTTTTTCATTATACTATACCCCAGCAAAAATCGCCCAATGGGGCGGGCAGGAGGGAACTACCTGCCCCAGATGCGAGAGTAATTATGCAGATTTGATTCATATGATGTCAACTTGTCCTAACCTGCTGAATTTAAAAGGAGAAATTGAGAAATTTTTATTCACTCTCTAAAAATTAAGCTACATCTTAATTCAACAATAATTTTGTTGGGAACTGGGGAAGAGGATGTAGCATTAAAGCCTTCAGAATATTTCATATTCCTGTCTATGGCGGTCTTACGAATCTGCATCTGCACGGCGTGGTTAGACCCTAACCCACCTACCTTTCAGCAATGGATTTCCAGGCTTCTTTCGATTTTCAACCTTGAAAGAGGAATTTATGATCGGAAGGGGAAGAAGGGGAGGATATTAGGGGAATGTATATGGGGTCCAGTACAGAGATGGAAGAAAGAGTTACAAGATAGAACTGTTATACATATATAGATACAGCACTTTCTTCCAAAGAAAAAGGAATGTATTTTAGTTTTTCTTTCTTTTTTTGTAAATGTACCTCCAAATCTATGATGCATCGCATCTTTTCTCTTGTACCCAATGTAAAATGAAATTTATGATTAATGCTGTGCTTTTTATGAAAAATAAAAAACATATTTAAAAAATAAATAAAAAAATACAATTTGAAATGACAAATAATTTCACATACAAAATTATACAAGCACTATTAAATAATGCAAATAATAATAATAATCAAAGTCCAACATTAGCATTCAACATAATTATCAAATTATAAATTATGTTTCTAAATATAAATTAAAATAAAAAATGTATTACTTTATTAAAAATGCATAACAATAATATCTTTATACCCTACCCCTGCAAAAAATACCAGCTTTACATATTACATTACTAATAAATATATAACAATTCAACTACACATTAAATAAAATAAAACACTGAATAAATTAGACAATTATTACAATAAAATAAACATTTAGGTGCCTATTAGGATGGCGGATGGACCCTAGCGGTGCTGGGACCGGCCGCCAGTTGTGCGGCGGTCCCACACTGGCAATTAGGATGCCACCGCCACTGTGGCGGTGGCATCCCCCATCCACATCATTGTGGCGGGTGGTGCACACAGCACCGCCCGCCACAATGCTTTGCTTGCACATTGTGCATTTGCATGCACAACGTGGCAGGCACTGCGCAGTGCCTGCCCCGTCGTCCATGCAAATGCAGGGGGTACCATAGGTACCCTCCATGTGCCCCCCCAAAATCCTGGGGGCCCCCCAACGGGCCCCCAACTGTGGAATCTGCATGCCTTTCCGTGGCGGCGTTGGCTGCTTCCTGCTGCAATTGTAATATCGATGGCAGTGTCTAGCAGACACCACCACCATATTCAACCCTTTTCCACCCGGTCGACTCGTCGACCGGGCAGAAAAGCGGTGGACGGTTTTCCCATCCTCTGCGGTACCCCCGCCATCATAATATGGTGGGGGAAATGGGAGGAGGGCAGGTGATGATGTCGGGCGGGTCCCCACCGCCATGCGGGCGGTGGCGATCCGCCCGACATCATAATAGACCCCTAAAATTGAATACAATTTAAAGAAATTAGCCCTTCTGAGCCAGATCGAAATCAGGCCCTTAATGTTTTTGTCTTGAGAAATTGCGCTTGAGCTATATTGAGGATGTTATTATGATCGCCCGTTCCTCTTATGAGTGTCTGTTTGGAACCACCTCAATGCTGTGCTCAATCATGAAATTATTTTGGACTGCTTTAACAGTGATAAGAGAGAACAAATTCCATGGCTACTCTGTACCAATAAAATACATGATTAACTTGTCTAACTTGTAAAGGCTGTCTCTATTTTAGGACCACCATTCTGTGAAAAAGTCTGATAAGGCTTAGAGTGAGAAGTAATTTCTTGAGAGGAGATGCCTTTCTACAAAATGTACTGAAATGGGAAAAATGTCAATGAGACAATATGTTAACAGGATCAATCTGCCTCTGCTAAACATAACTTTTAGACTCAGCATCTTTTGGCATGTTTCCCTGACTTTTTATTTTCTGACCTCCCGGTTTTGACTCTGTTTTTCCTGGCTTAGTGCCTCTGCACACTTTCTCACTGCTGATCAGTGTTAAAGTGCAAGTGCTCCTGTTGTAAATTGTGTTATGGATTGGTGTATCCATGATTGGTATATTTGATTTACTTGTTAGTCCCTAGTAAAGTGCACTGATTGTGCAAGGGCCTGTAAGTCAAATGCTGCTAGTGGACTGCAGACTTGGATGGTGCCACCCACACAAGCAGCCTGTAAATGTAACTCTGGCCTTCCATTGCAGAGCCTGTGTGCAGTCTGGGACTGCCATGTCGACTTGGCAAGTGTACCCACTTGCCAGGCCCTAACCTTCCCTTTTCTTACATGTCAGTCACCCATAAGGTGGGCAAGGTGCAGTGTATGTGAAAGGTAGGTTATGCCCTGGTGTATATGGCATGTTCTGATAGTGAATAACTGCCAATTTAGTTTTTCACTATGGCAAGGCTACCCGTTCCCATAGAACAGAATATGGAGATATGGAGTTTGTTTATAACACCTTATAAACATAACTGTCCCTGGAAACAAGGTAGGGAAATAAAGTTTAGTATACCTGAACTCAGAATCTAAAAATGCATCTTTTAGTGAAGGGTATTTTTACATTCTGTGTTTGAAAATACCACTTTTAGAAAGTAGGTATTTTTTTGCTCAGCCATCCAGTAGGCCTCTGCTAGATTTGTGAATTGACTGTCTGGGTTTTGGATGACGGGGCTGGAGAGGAGCAGTGGCTCCAGAGAGTCTAAATGGGTCACGGAAGGGCTGAATAGACCTGGTCTGCGTTTAGAGTAGGGGGAGGAGATTTCCTTTCACCTGAATAGGCCTGATCTGCCTCTGACAATGCTGTCTCTACCTCCTGCCAGGAAGCTGCACCCAGGAGGACAAAACTGGTTCTGGCTGGGCACAGACACTCTCTGCCTGAGAGGACAAAGTATTTTGGGCTATAAAAAGTGGGGCCCAAACTCCTAAACTCTGGAACTCTGGAACTCTCTGGAATCAAGGAACCTGCCAAGAAGAAGACCTGGAAGAGCTGCCAGGAGGAGTACTGCTGTGTTGTTGCTTTGTTGGATTGGCCTGCAGTTGCTGCTTCTGCCTTGGGCAGTGAAAGGACTGGACTGAACATTCTTTACTTGTGCTGACTATCTCCAAGGGCCTGAAATCGAGCTGGCCTCCTGTTCTGAAGTCCCAGGAACTGCAAAGACTTCACCAACCTCTGGGTACCACTTCTGGAGCTGCTGTTTAAGTTGCCATAGAGAAGGGAACCGCAACTGACTCCATCGCTGGCTCTGTGTCCTGACGGCACAGCAGACCGCACCATTCACATCTTGCACCACAACCCTGGTCTCACCGGCGGCAACTACCGCCACCGAGCCGCTGCTTGCACCGTGACCTGTGGGCACCACAGTCCACACCGCCTCGCTTCACTTCGCCATCCTGGCCTCACCGACGCTGCTGCTGACTCGACACCCGTGACCTCATTGTGGTTGGGGGCACCGCTCGTAAAGATTCACGATGCACCACCTCGTCCCACACAGCTATCTGGGTCGACCGACGCCAGCTCTCACAAACCGGCTGTGTCGCATGCACCGCAACCTGCCAGCACCGTGTCTCGCCCTGCACCATAAGCCTTGGTCTCACCCACGCCATCTGCACAATCGTCACCGAGCTGCTGCCAGCACCGCATCGAGAGGATAACACGCCCGGCACCGCTTCCATTTTGCAACGCAACCGCGACGGTTGCCATGACTGGCTCACACCTCCATGTAAGCCGCAACGAGAAAGGTACTGTTACCAGGTCCGTTCATGCTTTTGCTGGCCCGTATCAATGCGGTCGGCTGGAACTATTAGACTCTGTTGTTTTCAGCATCGCAGTAGCCCCGGGCGGAGCTACCGACTTGTACGAACTGTGTGTTTGAGGTATTTCTGCAGTTTAGAAGACATCTTGCAAAGTATATATTTTTCAAGTACTGTATTGTGGATTCTTTATCGTTTTTGGTCTTGTTTTGAGTATATACAAACATTGGCTATGTTTCTAACCTGGCGTGGTGTCCCTTTGTAGAGCGTTCACTGTATTACTGCTGGTTAGGTGCAAATTCTTTACACACTGCCTCTAAGATAAGCCTGACTTCTTGTGCCATGCTACCAAGGGGGTGAGCAGGGGTTATTTTAGGAGTGTAACCCCCTTGTCCTGACTAGAAGAAAGAGTCCCTAATTGCACAAAGGTGCAAACCCTTGCCAACTAGAGACACCCATTTCGAATAGTAATTTATAGATGGGAAAGAGCATTGCTCTCGAGATTTAGGATTGGTATAGTTTGTAACCTTCTCTCAGTCCTGTAAGGCTAATTTTGCAGTGATTCTGTTTGTTGTTGCCTTTGCGATGAGGTCTCTGATCAAACATTGTTGCACTTTCTCTTCTTTTTTAAATTTTGTGTGTATATATATATCTATATATTACCTACTGGCGGTCGCCAGTAGGTAGTTATAGTTAGGACCCCTTTTCCATAGGAAATCCGCAACATTCTATTTTGAATAACTTTGGCGCCGGTCGATGAATCCTCGCGAATTTCTCAAAATAGGTGGGGCGCTACGCTCCGCTCCTACCCTGAAAGTCTCGGGGGGATTCGTCAAGCGGGGGCTGAGATAAAAGGGGGGTCCCAAAACGCGTTTTTCCCATGCATTTTTCCATAGGACCTTTAGACAGAGCTACAGCCCGAACGGCTGAACAGAATTACTAGAAATTTGGCAGAGAGGTAGTCCCTATGTCAAGGAAGTGCCTTTTGTAGGTTTGGTGTAAATCTGTTCAGTAGATTCTGAGAAAATAGCCTTTAAATCAATATATATATCTGAGCCCGCTTACGGTACGCTTACCGTACGCTTACCGTACGCGTACGGTGGCGTGCGCGAGCGCGAATCTGATTGGCTCTTAGATCTTAGTAAACATTCGAATCGGCCGAAACCAGGAAGCGGCGTCCGCCATTTTGTCTCTCGCACTGAGTGTTATTTATCAAACATGATGCCCAAAAACATGTTACGGGGTTGTTTTGACAACTCCCTCCCACATAGTCATGTTGAGGGAGTCCCCAAACATCCCCCAAGAGCAAAAACGGTTTAATTTTTTTTTCGGCAATTTCGCCGAGTACGCTTACCGTACGCTTACCGTAAGCGTACGGTAAAAAATAGAAATAAAAAAAACACTATCCACACTTACCCCACCCCCTATGCTTTTGGTGGCCGTAGGCCACCAAATGTACAGGGCTTATTACATCAGTAAAAAAACTATATTTTGGCAACATGAAATTATAAAATCGAAATAAAAAAAACACTATCCACATTGACCCCACCCCCTGTGCTTTTGGTGGCAGAAGGCCACCAAATGTACAGGGCTTATTAAAGTTGATAAAAACCGTGCACGGAACGCACTGCGTTAAGTGGGCGCGCACGCCTCGAATGGCGTAAAGTAACTTAGCATTTAAAAAACCGTACAAATTCACTGAAAAAACCATAGGTTTCACACACGTTATAGTTAGGAATTAGCATTTAAAAAACCTTGCAAATTCACTGAAAAAACCATAGGTTTCACACATGTTATAGTTAGCGGAAATTTTACTGATAAAAAACCAATGAAATTGCCCCGTTATAGTTAGTGCTGGCAACTATAACTCACGCGACCGCAATCTTCTGCTGATGACATATGTGTCTTTTTAAAAAAAAATATTTGTAATATATGTATAGCTAAAAATGTATGGAAGAAGACATGGGCAAATAAGTGTCTAAATACAGTATTAGCATCAGCAGAGGATTGCGGTCGCGTGAGTTATAGTTGCCAGCACTAACTATAACGGGGCAATTTCATTGGTTTTTTATCAGTAAAATTTCCGCTAACTATAACATGTGTGAAACCTATGGTTTTTTCAGTGAATATATATATATATATATATATATATTCACACCCTTAAAACAGTAAATATAGAAAGGGTACTAATTATGAAGCTCATGTAGAATGGAGTTTACTTCTTTGAAGCACACTGGAGGGCATTTTTTATGAGATGCTTGTGTCGTATTTGCTCCACACAACGTGGTACAAGCATGACGCAAACCTGTAACTCAGATTTTTGAAGCCACTCAAAGCCACGTTGCTTGGTTCTGAGTGGCATCAAAAATCTAGAGTAACGCAACGCAGTGCAAATTGCAGTGTTGTGTTATTCTGCCCTTGGAAGGAGTTCTATGGGGATTGCATGGGTGTTCCCATGCAACATACATGGTTTACCAGAACTGATGAACCTGGGAATGTGTCAAAAAGTTACGCCTTCCCAGGGGAGTTGTAATGAGGAGAAATGTCTCTATTTTTCCTAGTTTCTTCCTCTTTATATGGGTGCTGCTTTCTGAAGCACACATAGAAAGAAGAATATGGCACCCAGGTTTGTTTTTTTGCAGGAAGGTGCCCTTTCCTGCACAAAAACAATCTTGCATGTAACTCAGGCATCCTTGCACCATGTTGCAAGGGTGACTGTGTTGGCGCTAGGCTGGCAAAAGGTCGCCAGCGCAGGGGAAAGGGAATGCACTGTATTGCCTTAAATACATCGTATTCCTGCCCTTTCCCCGTCACGTAGTGCAGTGCAGGGAGCTGACTTGCTGCACTGCATGAGCCTCAAGGTTTGGATGGTTAATATTAAACTACCATATTTAATGAATATTATGCTAGGAACCCCCAAAGTCGCTTTCCAACAGCCTTTTTATGTCAGAAAGGGCGGCAGGGAAAGGCAGTGAGAAACCGACATCGTAATCCGGCCGCGGAAACGCCATCCATAGGGTGTTACGGTGCAGTTCTGACCAACAGGAAGACTCCAAGAGCCGGTCAGAATGACTGGCCGGTTTACGTTCTGACCGCCGGCATTGTAATCGCTTGGACGGACCGCAAACCGACAGAGTTGGTCAGTAAGCCTCCGACCGCAGTCGGAAAGCCTCCAAATAACGGCTGGAGGCTTTCCCACCGACATCGTAATTAGCCCCTATATTGCTGGGGGCAACTGTTTAAAAGCATTCACAAAATAGTTACTTATATCAAAAATATTTTGAAAAAAACACCAAACCGAGCACACATTAAAAATAAAATGTAGGCCATTTTGTACTCGGTTATTTTGTGTGTTTTCCATCTACTACTCGGTAAAAGTAGCAACAGCTGAATATCTGAGTAAAATCATCAAAAACACCTCTAACTACATTTCATTTAGGATAAGAAAGCTGCAGATTGTATTCCAAATTATGTTCTGCACCTCATTATTTTGGTTGAATGACATGATTAAATAATAAAGCTCTCCTGGTACATAGTGAAGGCATTTACTTACTTTACAAGTAGCTGACATCGTCTATAGTGTAAAAATGTACTCACTTATTGACCCGACAGGAAACCAAACAAGCGTTTTTTAAGTTATCTCACTCAACGTTTTGGTGAAGCTCAGGGGTAGTACAACATAATATTTTGCAACCTATCAGAATGCCATTACCACAACACGAGGAGAGACACTAATGTTGATAATGAGTTTGAAAGTTTTTCAACTTGATACCAGGTGATAATGCTCGGTCTTTGCTTTCGTTTCTTTTCTGGTAAAACACGGGATTCATAATTTTTCTCTGTTCTCATATAAATGCGGGAATTTATCAACTTTTAAGTTTTGTCATTTCCATTCTGGATAAACTTCTTCGGATGGGTTTTTCTACTGAGTGTTCCCTGTTTGACTAACACTTAATTTTCCTATATAATGAACCATACACAATTTGTAATTTTTTGTTCATGTTTCTTTTCTTTTCGGTTTGTTTCTATTGTGACATTTGGACTCACTAATCATTGTTTAGTAGGCTCTGACGAAGCGATTTACCGGACTGTATATGGTTAAGAAACACGTGTTGGCCAAAAATAAACTATTTACAATGAACCGTCATACCTCTGACTGGATGTCTAATGGTCTCTATCTTTGAAACAAATTGATAGACCTTGAAACAATTTGTCTTTCACTCCTTTGCCTTTTCGTTAATGGCAATGCTGGGTCGCAGCAGTTAGAAGCAATATCACCCCCAAGCCAGAGAAGTGTAACACTTCAGAAAGTCTCTTTTAAGCCATGACATTAGACTGAAACTGAACTTCTCTTAATGTCTCAACTGTTTTGAGATTCCTTCTGACTACAGTGCTCACCTTCATGGAGAGCAATTCAAAAGCTAGGAAGATAATGAGCTCTTTCATGTCTATATCATCTTATTCACTTTTATACTATCTAGACACGTTAGACCTGAATGTCCATGTCACTAGGCATGCAAACTATTCATACGAACAATTATGAGGCCAAGCACACATATATCAAGCTGATGCTATTGCTTGGTCCCAAGTGCCTCTGGTAGCACCCAGGGCTCCAGGTCTTGTTTTTATTGAACAGCTGTGTTCATGTCAAAACATCGTTCACCTGGGAATAACCGCAGGCTGTACGACCAAGTGTGGGACATGCCCCACAGTGTGAAATAACAGGAATGCAATCTTTCTCTTAGAATAGTATTGTATTATAGAATTTATATAGAGGTTCTAACCCTTTTTGGGGGGTGTCAAAAAGCATTTGTGGTCAGGTAGCGTGCTATACCACAGAGGAATGGGCGGATATATTGTGCTTGGCTGAGAGTTGTCAAATGTGTGATCCTATGTGGTTAGCATTTTAGTGTTGTATTTAAGGAACCAGATAGATGCTTTTGTCTTAGGGGGCAACTCCTAGAATTGTGATGGAGGAGGTGTGAGAAATAGGCATGCAAAATACGAGTGTAATTAGCTGGCGGTTGTAATTACTCTCATGTTGTGTCATCCCTTCTATCATCCTAGATGCAGGGAAAAGAGGCAAGGATTTACCCAGATGATCTGTGTTATAGATGGTCTAGTTAGGGGGCAGTGAGACTAAAACATTTAGGCCGTGGCAGACCATCAACCTTAGCTAGATCGACAGTGGGGTGCGCTGTGTATTTGTGTACACAAAAAATATGGTTATTAAAAATAGACCTAGTAGTCCTTATGGCAAAATACTTAAGCCAGATATGCTATTAAATGGATACAATTATGCCCAAAAGAATGGTGTAGGTGAAATTAGCAGAGGATACTGTCTACTGCTGGACAAATACCATTCATGATCAAGGAAAAAGTGGAAGAGCAATCAAGGACGGAAAGTTGAGCAGAATGAATGAATGAATGAATGAATACTTTTTTATATAGCGCATGGCTACCCTGGAGCATCCCAGCGCTGTAAGACCTGAAGGAAATTAGAGGGCATTGTTAAACAAAAATGTCTTTAATTGCTTCCTGAAAGCGATGTGATTTGATTCATGCCGGATATTATCCGGGAGTTTATTCCAACCTTTCGCCGCTTGGACAGAGAGTCGTGGCCGCCCATCCGAGCCAACTTCACCCTGGGAACTACCAGCAGATTTCGTTGATTGGATCTAAGAGATCTGAATGATTGATGGCGGTGAAACAGCGGATCCAAAATAGAAGGGCCTATATTGTGAATGGACTTGTGTGCCAGACACATAGCCTTAAACACGATCCTATCCTGTATAGGAAGCCAATGGAGATATCGAATTGAGGCCCTTGCTAAGCATCTTTTGGGAACTTTCATGAGCAAGCGGGCTGCGCAATTCTGCACAGCTTGCAAAATTTTTATGGTAGCTGCAGGTGTCCCCAGATAGATAGCATTAGCATAGTCCAGTCGCGAAAGAATCAGCGACTGGACCAATACACGTCTAGCTTCGAAGGGAAGAAGGTCTAGAACTTTTTTTAGAGATCTCATCAGACCATAACAGGTTGCGGCCACCTTATTAGCCTGATGTTGGAAGTTAAGGGTGGAATCCATCCAAACCCCTAAGCTTTTTATTTTGGTCTTAGGCTTCGGAGGCGGTCCCAGACAGTTCGGCCACCAGCGATCCAAGTTGATTGGGGCTTTATAGCCCAACATCATGATGTCCGTTTTGGCTCCATTTAGCTTTAAGCAAGACGAGGTCATCCATTCAAAGACTGTGGTGAGACACGGGGTTAGATTGTTGATCCCCTGATGTAGATCATCGTCCCTCACCAGGGCAACAACCAGCTGCGTATCATCGGCATAGGTGACAAGCTGGATTCCCCAAGGAAGCACCACATCAGCCAACGGTCTCATATAAATGTTAAATAGTGTAGGGCTGAGTGATGATCCCTGGGGAACGCCGTGACTCAGTTGCAGTTGGCTTGATGACACCTCATCCTCAAAAACGGAGAAATATCTGTCTGATAAAAAGGAGTGCAGCCATTTGAGAGCCAATCCTGAAACCCCTGCAAGGCGGAGCCAATGCAGCAAGAGAGAGTGGTTTACAGTATCGAAGGCTGCGCTGAGGTCCAGTAGGACCACCGCAGCGCAGCCTCCCGCATCCACAATACTCCTAGTTGCCTCGACTACCGCCACCAGCGCCGTTTCGGTTCCTTGCTTGGCTCTGAATCCAGTCTGGGTGGAGTGTAGAGAGCCCGAAGACTCAACAAATGAAGAGAGAGCCTGGTTGACGTGCTTTTCAGCTATTTTGCTAAGACTAGGTAGTAGCGAAATAGGCCTATAATTGGCCAGATCTTCCGGGTCCAGATTAGATTTTTTTAATAAAGCACGGACCTTTGCTCTCTTCCAGTTAGGGGGTACCACTCCTGAGGTCAAAGATACATTAATGACCTGCATTATCATAGGGCATACTGTTTCCGAAACCTGTTTGAGAACCGCCGGGGGAGCGACGTCCTGAGGGGAGCCAGATTTTAAGTTGTTAAGGAGCTTTCCAACAGTAGCAAGATCTAATAGCGGAAAGGCTTTAAGATCACCAGATGAATTAGGAGCTACCACCTCCGACCTTTCAAATCCCCTCTCCAATTTGTCGAGAGTGTGTGGGGTTGTTGGACAACTAGAATAGATGTTAGATACTTTGGATGCAAAGAAATTGGCTAATGCCTCACAGTGTTTCTGAAGGTCCGATGGAGGGTTGATGACCCCAGGAGTAGCCACCAACGATTGAAAGATTTTGAAAATCTCTCTAGGAGTATTGGCTGCTTCTGAGATTTTGCTCTGATAGTATTCTACTTGAGTGGCTTTCAATAATTTTTTGTAAATTCTAAGAGATGTTTTATATTCATTTTTTGCAGCAAGAGAAAAGTCCTTTCTCCATTTCCTTTCTGCTCGTTTGCATGACTGCTTATGTTCCTTGAGACTTTCAGAGTACCATGGATGTTTATTGTGACCTTCCCGATGGTGCATCTCTTTTTTTGGAAGGATGGAATTTAGGGTGCAATTAAGCCAGTTGTCAAAGGCTTCATTAGCAGCCACTGGGTCCTCATGAGGAGTAGGCGGGCAGCTCTTCAGGGCCGCCTCCCAGTCTCTGACCGGTAGTCTGGACCAAACTCGGGCAACTTTCTTTGAAAGACTAACCCTGTGATGTTGTATTTCTGGCGACCACCCAAAGGAAAGTAAGGCGTGGTCTGACCAGGGGACAAAGTGGGGCTGATCACACACAATGTTCCTAAGATTAGTAAAACAGTGATCTAGCAGGTGTCCTGCTACATGTGTAGAGCTTGTCACAATTTGATCCAGGTGCACTAAACCCAAGGTATCAAGCAGACATTGCGAGGCAGCTGCATCCACTTCATCAAGATGAATATTAAGGTCGCCCAAGATGGAGAAATTGGGAGTGCTGCTGATGGAAAGAGAGATTTTATCAAGAAGATTATGACAAAAATTATGGTGGTCACCCGGAGGTCTGTACACCAAGATCCCTGAAAAAGTGCACGTGGGCGAGACGGAGATGGAGAAGCCAAGACTCTCACACTCTGTAAGTGGACTTTCGTAGGTTCTGCAACTGAATAGGTTCTTATAAATAATAGCCACACCTCCTCCACGCCCTGTCAGGCGATCCTGTCTAATGATCGAATAATTGGGTGGGAGAGCCTAAACTATATCCGGGTCTGATGAATCGGTGAGCCACGTCTCAGTTAGGAAAAGTATATCTGGGTCTCGTTCCTCTAGGATCAGGCGGATCTCTATGGCATGCTTCGGGAGAGATCTACAATTTAACAGTTCAAATTTAAAAGAGGGATAATTTTATCTTTCACTGACTTGAGGGAGTGACAGTAGGGACAGGAAGTAAATATATCCTCTGGAAAGGCCTCTGTTGGGCAAATCGGTCTTACGTCATCTCTAAGTGCCTTTAGAAACTCACCATTGTACACCTGGATATTAGGATGTTGAGATTCCATAACTATGGCCCTGAGCTCCGTCCTGGTCTGGCCTGGCACGGACGGGCACAGACGGGCTTTCCTTAGGCGCTCCTTCGGTGCTCAAGGCGCGCCGCAAACACGTACGCTAACGCGTAGATAGACTAGATTACTCGCAGCGTGTGCAGCCCTACCTCCCAGCAACTAGCGCGTCAACCTCGTCCTCCCAAGATGGCCGCTGTAATGGGTCAGCCCCTCTAGGTCCCAACTACCGAGTGCCCAGCGTCACGAGGCAAGCAGGAGGCCCCCGCAGGGTGCGGCGATATGTGGAAGTAAACCTTCACTCGGCGAGTATAATGTGCAAATAGGCAGGTGATTTAATAATTTTTAATAAAATTAAAACAAACAGTTTACGTGAATTAAAAGCTAACTGACTCCCGGCTTCCGCCTCAGGAGCAAATAACGTCCCTAGGTCAGAAACGACTGAACTACTCAATCTTCAAATTACTCAGATGCCATGACTTCTGCTGTACCACAGGATGGCAGAATTTTTATCCAGGTTCACTTCTCAGGTCCTCCTCTTTATTTTAAAGGCTCCAAAAGGCTAACAAGCAACAGCTTTGTAAGCTCTAGTCAGGTTATGGCTCAGACCCTAGACAGAATAGTACCCTACACCTCCAACTCTGAGAGATAAAGTGCTTAGTAAGTTGCAACCCTTTAAGCGCAAGAATAATCTGAATACCATGTCACATTTATATCCTCACCCCTTTATGAGCCCTCAATACTGTTCATAGACCCCCAGAGACCGTAGCTCCTTTCTAGTTTACATGAGAAGGCCTAATTATGTCCTTCTAGAATTTCCTCCCAATTCAACGCCCCCTTCCATTATTAGTAGTGAAATGACATTTCAGGGTAAAAAAGAGGCAACCTAGTAAAAAGGTGACAGCTGTGTCCATTGTTTTTACTAGGATATGAGCATAGCACATATTTTGTATTTGTTCAATCTTAGACCAGCTTTTTCTCCCTTCCCCCATTCATTCCACTCTCACCTCCTGAAAGAGGTCTTGCAAAACAATACCAGCCAACAGGTGTTGCTTAGTGTTCTAGACAACTCCTAATTGAGCCTCACTGAATGCCGGTTCCAGGTGGCAAATTGTGTTGAATCTGGCGGATACTGCAGCTTAAATTTGCATTGAGAGACTAGAGCCTCTGTCTGTCTTGTTCATCTAAGAACTCTGAGAAAAAGCAGACTGCCCACTCCCACTTCAAGGTTTATTGCAATGCTTCTGTCTAATTGTCTTGATTCCTGGGCAATTGGTCCCATCCTGCTGATTCAAAGTGTCACGAATTCCTTGCCGCACGTATTGAAACAAGTTTAAAAGCCCATCTCATCAGCATGCTTGTACCAATATTCCAAAGCTGGAACAAGATATGTTGTATTACTTATTGTTATTATTTTGTGTGCTTTAACACACATGGCAGTTAGGGGCTTCACTATGTGACTCATTTGATTGTGCTGACTCAGATGACTCATTTGTTGTTTTCCCTTGGCAGCAGGTGTCAGATTTTGAACATGCTCAAATGACCCGCTGACCCTGATTACTCATCTGTTTGTACTGACTCTAATTACTTCATTGTGGTTTCCCTATGGCAGCAGGTGTAAGTTCTGGAACATGTTTGAGGTCTCCTTTCAGCTGCACTTGCTATCCATGTTTGTTTTTGAAAGGAGCTGCCACATCATGGAGCCAAACACCCAAGTGGTTTTCTTGATTTCAGAGATCTTTTCCGGTCTTCTACAGATCAAAGCTGCACGTGTTTTCTGACACTGTGCTCTCTAACTGCTTGCTTTCAGTCCCCGCTAACCTTCTTCACTTTCAGATAAGGTACCACCTTCTGGCGCTCATGCAGAAATCCTTCTGGCGAATTGGGGGAAAAACAGCAGTCTGGTAAGATGGTGAGTTGGGAGGCACGTTCAGGTCTGCTCTAGTGGTTGGTGAAGGGAGCTCAACCTACCATAGTACAAGAAACATATTGGGAACTAACTCCTTGAAAACAACTGTTACAGCTTTTGATTCAGGAATATCAAGAACTTTGTGTTATTTAACATAAGGTACTGTAATTCTATACTTTGCTCTATTAGTGGAAACAACCAGCATTTTCTTGTGTGAAATGTAAAAACTATTTTTTGTGAAAGCAGAACTAAGAATTGCTGACTAACCATTTTCTGTCCAAGTCTCCTTCCCTGCCATACCCACCCTAACTTCCATTCCCTACACTGGTCACTTCAATACTTTGGTGAAATATAAAATTCATTGTTGGTGCTACCAGAAGGAGGGCATTATGAGAGCATTACTTTCGGGGAACCAGGCCTGACGCAAAGTCTGCATACCTGTGAAGATATCCAACACAATCGGCTTTTATTGGCATTGGAAGGTGAAGTACGCTGAGCCCTGCCAACTTGGAAAAATCTAACTCTCCCTTGACACATCAAGGCTGGTAGCAATACCTTATTTATCAGAGAAAATCAGTTCTCCCAGTTAGAGTTATTTAAGACCTGTCAGTTTGATATAGACCACCACAATTTGCATATCATATATTGCATTCCTTATTTGTTTTTAAGAGCTACAGAGATTTCATATAACAGCTCCTCAAATGCTCAGCTCCAACTGGATACAGGAAAGGACAGAGGTCGTTGAAGGGTCAGACTAACAAGGAATAACACAATCAAGAAATATCCTTTTTTTATTATGAACAACTTTTGTCAGTATGTTATTGTAAGTGTGCTTGAACAGTTTTATAAACTTCTGTGCATGAAAAAGGTTAGATTGGCAAAGAGGTTAAATCGGCCACCTGTGCTGTTATCCTTGCTACACCATTTAGAGGCTCTGTTTGGTCTTTGGCAAAGAACTTTGACATAATTTACAAGCCAGAAGTAGAAGAAAGTTAGAAATGTATTCCCAAAGAGTCATGCTGAGATCGGGGGGTAAAAGTCAATCTTTTATAGGATTCAAAAAAATCACAGGAATTCTTCTGAAAGCATCTGATGGGTGAAAATCAGCAACAGTGCTCACATGCACATATATTTTACATGAAGAAATTGGACCACAGTTCAAATTTATGCCTGTAGAAAAGGTGATGGCCTATGAAGGGCTTTGTGGGGACTTGATTTTCCCAAATTCTTCTCCAATGAGGGAAACTCGGACAAAGCCTCAATAGCTGGGCATGTGAACTTGTGAGATGCACTGGATTTTCTTTTGCATTGGGACGCTGCCATCTCCATGAATGGTGAACAACCTTTACAACGCAACTATTACAACGCAATCCAACACTTACCCTACTGTTGCACCCCCTGGAGTTAGAATAGTAATTTTTACCCCTATACTATCCAATACTTACCTTAAATGCAATTTAATATTATGCGTTGTAATGGTATGCGTTGTAAAGGTAGTATGCGATGTAATGCAATGCGTTGTAAAGGTAGTTTTTAAACATGCGTTGTAGTGTCATGCTATGTAATGGAATGCGTTGTAGTGGATGTTGCGTTGTAAAAAATGCGTTGTAAGTGCATGCGTTGTAAAAGTGTGCGTTGTAACGACATTCATCCCCATGAATTGATCTGGAACTTTCCAAAATAATCTCCTATTTTATATTCACTTTTGTGAATGGGGCCATTCATCTCATGCTTCTTAATCTGGTAAGAAGCAAGCGACACATAACCAAACATTTATGTTTTTTTCTTAGCAGTCTAAGAGATGGAAAGGCTTGCATTATTATGGTGACATGACCCCACGCCCTCACCCTTTGCCTTGATGAATATGTGTGAAGCACTGACGTCTAGTTTTAAGAAGGACAGGACTGGTGTTTCTCAGGAGGGACAGAAGTACTATTTCTCAGCTAAACGCTTTCATGTACTTTAGGCTTAATATCAGATAGCCTCTACATCCCTTTCACCTTTCAACTTAGGGATGCTACATGCTTATTTGCATTGTCAAAAGTGTACATTGTTCAAAGATGGTATCTGCTTCCTTTTGTTTAGCTGCACATTGTGCCTTGCCTTTCAAATAGGATCACAATTGCTAGAGCTTCATCTTGTCTTTCACCTTCACATTTTGACTCTCCTTGCACTTACCTTTCGCATCCTTCCACTTTTCATTCACCATATGAACTGTCTCTTTTCTGCTTTATTTTAAATTAACTGTGATTTTATCTGATTTCTCAAACATTATCTAGCCCTTTAATCTTGACTTGAGTAATGTATGTAAGGTTTGTCGGTTGGGAACCCTTGATATCAGTTATATTTCATGGCATAACTCCATTTTGTTGTTGTAGACAGCAATGCTTTCTCTAATTCATAGTTTGATGTGAACTTCATGTACAACATGTACCTAATCCTTAAGTTGTTGATAGTGTCCACACCTAAGCCTTCCAGAGGTAATGTCTAATCAAGAATCCTACATATTTCCTTATCGGTTGGTCCTGTTATTATCCTATAGGACCAGTGGCAGCTGGTACCCTAAACATTTGGTGAGGCAACTACCTAAATATTTAGGGTACCAGTCGCATACGATTACAGGCCTTTACAGGTTTTTGTCAAAATCAGAGACCTTTGTGTGTCTTATGCCTTCGAGCACCGTCCAGTGGTAAGTAAGTGGAACTTGTATTTCTTAACAAACAAAAAATCTATTTTTATCCTGTGACAGCAACTTATCTCTCATGGAACCCATCTCACGGCATGGCTGAACGTGGGTGGAGCACTCAGCAGGCAGGTGTGTTTACACCTGAACACTCACAAATCCTGATTTACAATCAGCTGACGTAGCTGTATAATCAGAAGTAGAACCAGTTTGCACCACCACTCAAGGATCCAGCTATCGTAAGTGCATCAAGTGAAGTGGCACTGAGGCAATGTGTGCAAGGGCCTATTCATTTCTGTTTTTTTTCTGTCTTTCACTACCCGACTGAGCTAAATACGCCCATTTTCTTTCCTTGTATCATTGTTCTTAACACCTTTGCAACGCCCGTCAGCTCCGACGGTAATCCACCACCCATCAGCTCCAACTGTAATCAACCAACTACACAGTTCCAGGGTCCATGGCGTGTCAGAGGAGGCAGTGGGGGAGCTGCAGGTCTGACCAGTGACATGTGCAGTAAGAACAGCACTCATACTGCCGGTGTATGACTTCCATTTACACAGTGGCGGCGGCGACCTACCCAAAGTGGGAGGGTGGCCACCGGTGGCAGAGGTTGGTGTGTTGGGGAGGGGAGAGGGGGTGAAATAAAATAAATGTTAAAAAAAACAAAGACTTACCTGCTGCTCCGCTCCGCTCATGCCTCTCTGCTTCTCTCGTCGCCATCGGGCCAGAAGCGGATGGGCCATCTGGGCACAAGTTCCCCACCCAATCCAGGCTCTGCTCTCACATGAGAGCAGCACCAGGATTGGTCTGAGCAACCTCGTTTGCTGCTCAGACGATGCATTGTAGCGTATGCTGTTTCTGTAACCCTGCTGTGTAATACAGCAGGGTTGGAGAAACATAAGTACGCATGTGTGTTTGGCTGGCCTAGGGTGGCCGGCCAAGCACACACGCGCACATATGAGTGCACAGTACTCCTCCCTGCCTTAATTAACAATACTTTTCACCAGACCTTCCTTGTATACTGTGAGAAATTGGGTTGTTGGTTAAATGGTTAAATGGGGTGTTCACCCTGTTCAAGCAACAGCCACATTCCCTGTCAGGGTAATCCACAAAAGTCACTTAATTAACCTGTGCTCAACCTTCATGCAGCTTGGCACAAAAGCAGTCAGGCTTAACTTAGAGAAAATGTGTACAGTATTTATGCAACACTCAAACAGTAATAAAGTGAAAACACAACAAATGAAAAATCCAACACCAATTTAGAGTACATTTTAATAAATTATTTAACACCAAAACTACAAAAACCCAGTTATTAGACCTGGAGTTATGCATTTTTAAATTTTAAGCTATAAAATAGCCCCTAAAAGATAAAAGTGACAACCATGGACCCCTAGTCATGCAACACTGAGTCAAAGTTGAAAAATATGGCCACGTGTGATGGAGTGCAAGTCGGATACAAAAAGTGGGTTGGGCCCAGTCCGCGCTTACCTACGGACTTAGATGAAATTTCGACAACAGTCTTTGGAAAGGTAGATGTTTAGCTGGGCAAGACTGTAGGTAGCATCCGAGGAGGAGGGGTCATTGTCGGGGAGACCCTGGATAAAATTGAAGAGAACATTTCCTCATTTGGACTTAGTCTCTTTTCTGGAAGTCGAAAATCTCTGGCAGGACAAGGATGGAGGTTGTAGCTGACGAAAGTTCTACGAGGCAGATACCCCTTTGACGAAGGACCACTGAATAGGATTTGTTGCTACGGAGAAGAATGCAGTGGGAGCTGCCGCAAGGTCAGGGCGACTGAAGATGCACCTTTGGCAGATACACAAGCAGGTTGGTTCCAGTCGCCTCTTGGTTCTCAGAGAATTAGCCAAAAATGTTTAAGGCCCAAGTTTTAGATTTGGGCTATCTGGGCACCTTTACCACCATATTTAAGGTCACTATAGAGGGGCCCCACTTGGGGGTTTAGGACTCACTCATGCTGGGGCCAGGTGCGGGTTCAAAATGGTCGAGCCTTTTCTGTCCATGAGGCTTTAATCAGGAGGCTAGCCAACTAGCCTTTGGAGCCACTTTGGCAGTCCTGGGTTCAGCAGTAGACAGGGCTCAAGAAGCAAGGCAGGCGTCTAAGGGCTCAATGCAGGATTTAGTCAGCAAAGCAGTCCTTCCTGGTGAAGCAAAGCACAGGCCACAGCACCAGGCAGTCATCCGAGAGTCCTTCTGCAGGCCCAGAAAGGGAACAAAGAGTGGGTCTGATGGTCCTATTTTTATATCTGGTGCCTTCTTGAAGTAGGAGAAGTTTTCACAGAGTTCTCTTTGAAGTGGTTGAGGTTTTTAAATTACAGTTTCTCAGACACCAAACATTAAGTTCCCAATCAAAAGTAAGCACTTATTAGGCCTCACAGTAGGTAAATACGAATTTAGGAATCTTTCACTACCAGAGCTTGTAAAATTTAAAAGTACATGTGCAACCTTTTAATTACAATGCACCTTGCCTATGTGCTACTTGGTCCCTACCTGGGGGTGATTTATATGCAATAAAAGAGATGTTTAAGGTTTGGCAAGGGGGTTATATTGCCAAGTTGAATTGGCAGTATAAAACTGCATTCAGGCTACAATAGCAGACCTTGAACATATTTTAAGGAGCTACTTAAGTTAGTGGCACAATAGGTGATGCAGGCCCACTAGCAGCATTTAATTTACAGGCCCTGGGAAAATGGTATACCACTCTACAAGGGACATATAAGTAAATTCAACATGCCAATAACGTTTAAGCTAATTTTACCATGTTTAAAGGGGAGAGCACAAGCACTTTAGCACTAGTTAGCAGTGGTAAAGTGCACAGAGTCATAGAGCCAACAAAAGCTAATTCCAGTAAGAATAGATGGGTAAAGGAAACAGGTTTAATGGAATACCACACTAAGGCTGAAAGGTTTAACACGTGTTTCCCCCCAGGTGAAAGTGGGGAGAATTACCCAACTCCATGGAGCTCTCATCACTGAGCCGGAAGACCATAGACAGACCATCAGCATTGGAATGGTCTGAACCAGTGTGGTGTTCATCTGTGAAGTCCATTTCGTCTAGGGAGATGGACCACCTCAACAGTTTTGGATTTTCACTCCCTCATATGCATGAGCTATTTGAGGGGCATGTGGTCTATCTGAACTTGGAAGTGAGTCCAAACCAGGTAGAATCTCAGCTTCTTCAGTGCACAGACCACAGCAAAGGCTTCCCTTTCAATGGCACTCTACCTCTGTGCCCCCGGGAAGTAGCCTACTAGAGATAAAAGCTACGGGTTAGTCTAGGCCCTCCTCATTCAGCTGTGATAAGACTGCCCCAATGCCATACTCTGAATCATGTCTGCAGAATGAAATCCTGGGAAAAGTCAGGGGCCTTGGGCACAGGGGCCGTGCATATGGCCTGTTTGAGGGTGTCAAAGTCTTTCTGACAGGCCTATGTCCTGATCATCTTCTCAGGCTGCTTCTTGGAAGTCAGCTCAGGTAAGAGGGCAACAATGCTGCCATAACCCTTAACAAAATTCCTGTACTAACCATTGAGGCCATCTTTTTATGTGTTATTTTGCAAAAAGATTAAAGCCAAAGTAAAAAAATGATCACCGCTCGATATCACTTGCTGGGGCAGAACTGAAGCAGTAAAATACTGACCCCCACCCCAAGTACTGGATTTAATTTCTATGCTAACTGTGCAATTTCCTACTTACTATTTTCACCAACAGATAAACTCATCTTGAAATGTATTTAGAATAATTAAAAACTAGAATATGAGTTTAAACAATTTACCATTAATGCAGGATTAGGATTGCCAGATTTTTGTGAATACCATTTGAAATTTTTAGTAGCAACCAGTGTGTTATGGTCACAAGATACTCACTTAGATATAGAACCTAAATGCCTTACTATAGAAAAAAAGTCTGGTTGATACTCTTCCTTTACCTGTTTTACACTCTATTTCTTATATGTTTTTTGCTTCCCCTATTATCATCGTGACACAATTAGCACTATTAATATTTGATACTTTCTTTCATACTAATATGGCTTTTTCCAAAGAAATTTCATTTCTGTATAACTCTCATTTACACTTTAAGAAAAATGTATCTTTATGGACGTTGTGAAGTAAAGCATTCATTTTACTTTTCCATTGCATTTGTCAAATAAATATCTTTCATTCTTTTTTAATTATATAAATATGTAATACTGTGGAACACTATACTAAATGGTTTCCCCTTGGCATCAATAGTTCTAAAAGTTCAGTGTCTATATTATTCTATAGTATTTCTGAGAAAAGAAAACTTGTTAGATTTTTTCGCTGAACAATGGCAAAACATCTGGTTAGATAATATTTCCTGCACCTCGTTATGAAACTATGCATTTTATTTAAATGCTTTATGACACCGGATACCGCCACGGGACTTCAATTCCCGGTTGTCTCAGCGGCGGCGCGCTCTATCCACGCCGCGCCAGCGCCAAGAGGCGCATTTAAGCAACTCAGAGCCCCGCTTCGCGGGACGCGCGCGAGACGAGCCGGGGCGAAGCCCGGGCCAAAGGCGGGCCCGTTTTAGCCCGTTCTAGTCCGGTAACGGCCGGGTCGGGCCACCCCCCCTGCATCAATCTTACACATCCACATCCAAGGTTAGTGAGTGGCTGCTTATACTCCTTGTGAAATTCATTACCTTCACCAGTTGGTTGCCCTTATCCGGACATTATGTCTGCCTCTCCATTGATTGGAAGGGATACTAGAAAATTAACGGGAGGGGCGATAATGGGCACTCTGGATAATTTTTTAGTTAGAGTGTCCTCAGTTTTGGCAAAGGATATCGAGTTAACAGAGAAAAGACTATCTTTGGACATTGCCCTGGATATAAGATCTTCTATGGGTGAGCTAGCCGAAGCCCGGTCTCCAGTCTCACAACGGACTAATACCTTTGCCTCAGGGATATCTATGGAGGAGGGAGGGAGGAGTCGATCACCAGATATAGCTGGATTATTGATCAATCAGCTACCCTGTGCTGTCAGTTCACCGGATAGGAGTTCGGATATAAATACCTTTACTCTGTCAGGGGTCACACGTTCATCTAATATTAAAACCCGGTCAGCTAGTAGTGTCAAGGTGGGGTCGGCCCAATGTGTACAGGGTCCGTCAGCAAAACGGATTCATAATGACGCTAAAGTACAGATTCCTAGGAAGAAGCCAAAACCTGGAAAAGCTTTGTTGCCTAACAAGCTCTTAACCCAAGGTCCCTCTCAAATCTCTGAAGGCTCAGAGCCTGTAAGTGATGAAAGGATCTCTCATCTCCGGGACGATGACAAAGGCCTGATTGAGATGGGACCATAATTTTGGACAAAGCTGGAGTGCCTTCTCAAGAAGGCTTGTGCCCCTTTAAGAGAGAGATTGGATCTAATTGAACTGTCGCTTGCCTCATCTCGGGTTAGAGAGGGAAAGCAGGTCAATGGGCCAATTAGCATTCAAGCAGGCGACGAGGGATCAAATGTAATTAATGTATCTGTCGTAGATATTCCCCCTAAAGTTCTGAATAAAGAGAGCGATAGCGGTACCTTGGCAGCAGTTATGCGACCCCCAGATCCCCGGGTACATTGCCCTACATCAGCCCTCAATCAGTTGTTATTTGCCGAACGACCGAGAGAAAGGGATAGGACGCACCAAAGAGAGACCAGCAGGCCTGCAACCCACCAGCAAGCCATGCATAAAAAGACTACTGCTCATAGCGAAACTACCCTACCGAATATTCAGCTCCCCCCCCCCCCCCCCCGAGTCTTCTCCTTATGTGGTGGTTCTGGTGGGGGTTCCTTCACTAAGTCAGGATAAGAAGGAATCATACTTGGAGTTAAAAAACAAATGCATTTTCTGGCTTAACAAGAACCGCCCTTTGCCTTCCCATGTATCTGCAGAAATTCTTTTCGCTAGAAGAGTGGGATGGGTGGGGAATAAACCGAAGTCTGTGGAAGGGGACTGCATAGTTATTAATTTTAGGAACAGAAGGGTGGTGGATTATATCTGCGAATGGTACCAAAGAGACTCAGAATCAGTAATTCATTATTTTCCCCTGTCCTATTTCTACGTAATTGAGTATCCTTGGCGGGGGAAAAACATCCAATTGGGGGGCAAAAGAATTGGAGCGTCCCGGGGAATATAACGCTTTCTAACAGGTTTGACGGGCTAATTGGTTTGGAATATTACGATTGACTGCAAGATGACAATTGTGTTCGGAGGGCTAGTAATGTAGTCCATAATGAGGGTGATGTCGTCAAGAGCATAAATGAAACAGAAAGCTCTGACGCAAACATTGATCCCCAAGTGCCTACATGTAAAATTCTGAGCTGGAATATAGCTGGGTTGAGAAGCAAGTGCAGGGATAGGATTTGGCTGGGTGATTTAAAGTCATATCACATAATAGCACCCCAAGAAACCTGGGACATAAACAATAATTTCACCATAGATGGGTATTCACATTTTTTCACTCCTGCGATACAGGCCCAGTCTGGAAGAGCAAAGGGAGGTTTAGCAATATTTTTCTCCCTGAAATTAAATGGCTCATTAAAACAGCTTGTTGCGGCCTGCAATAATTGTCTGATAGTGGAGTTACCACTGCCACAATCTGAGAAACTGCTATTGGTTAATTTTTATAACTCTCCTAAGAGTGAGAGTCTAAATCAATTTTTAACCTGCCTAGAGGATTTCCTAGTAACTTATAAAGCTAAATACCCGAGCTCTGAGGTTATCCTCATGGGCGATTTTAATATTCATCCATGTGCTCAAGCGTGTGTTTTTGATAATCTTGAAGGTCCCCCACATTCAGTTCACACGCATTTTGAACACACTAAGCAAGGGGAGGCACTTGAGAACCTCTTGGCCTCCGCGAACCATTACGAATCTGGGTGTGTCATGGGAGGTCCAAGGGCACCTACTTATAAAGGTACGGACCCGGGCACAGTTATAGATTATATATTTGTGACAGCGTTAGTTTTGCCTAGAGTGTTAATATACAAGGTGGGGACCTCTGCTTTTAGTGATCATAATCCCATGACTTTAGAAGTGGCCTCGGGGGCCCATTTAAGCTTTATTAAAACAGGGATCACGGGTACTAGGCGTGAGATAATACCAACTGACCAAGGCAGAAAGCTAAAATGGACAAAAGTAATCCCAGATACTTTTATGGGGGAAGTCCTGTCCAAAGTAGCGAGTGAGGTTACCATTTGCTTGGACACTGCTGCAGCAAGTACAACGATTGTGGGGGCTTTTGATGTTATCTGTAACCAAATTAACAGCAATTTGACTATGAAAGTTCATCCTACAATTAATAAACGAATTAGATGGTTTGATAACTCCTGTTCTAGGGCACACTCAGCTCTTCTTAAAGCATTGAAAGAGTGCCCTAGAAACAGGGAGCTAGTTAAGGAAGTCCTATAAACAGGCCATCAGGGTTAGGAAAAACCAGATTAAAGAAGAGGCATGGGATAAACTTTTGTCCCCGGAGATCCTGAGGGATAGTGGGAAATTCTGGTTAACCATTAATGAGCCCTTCTTCTCGGGAGAACATAATTCCCCTCTTGATTGTAACATTCCTGATGTCCAGTGGATAGCCCACTTTGAGAAGATCTATGGGAGTCAGATGGCAGAGAGTATGCTAGCTGCGATCCTTAATTTAGATTCAGTCCCAGCAGTGGTTTTTCAGGAGACTGAAGTGACAAGAGCAATTGAGGAGACTAGGAAAAACAAGGCGCCAGGACCGGACGGGGTCCCAGCGGACCTATTTAAAAGTTTCCCTAGATTTTGGGCAGGGATATTGACAAATGTCTTTAATGCTTCGGGTTTGAATTCATTTCCCGCTTCTTGGTCCAACTCTATTATTATCCCGGTCTTTAAAAAGGGCCAAAGAGATGATCCATCATGCTATAGGCCTATCTCCTTGATAGACTCTGCGGTGAAAATATTAGGCAGAGTTATTCTGGCGAGGCTGTCAGACTGCCTTGAGGGGAGAAGGATCTTGTCTAATGCTCAGTACGGTTTTAGAACCAAAAGGAGCACGTTAAACCAATGTCTTAACCTACAGCTCCTCATCACTAAATATACCATAGCAAAAAAGGGTTCCCTTTACATGGGGTTTATGGACCTCTCAACGGCATTCGACAAAGTAAATAGGTCGAAGCTGTGGCAAATTTTACTGAATATTGGTATTGACCATGCTTTAGTTAAATTCCTGGCCGATCTTCATTGTGGCTTATTAGCCACTATTCGAGTCACCCAGGAAGGGAGATGTACAAGGTATTTTAAATCGGAAAGAGGGGTCAGGCAGGGGTGCATATTGGCACCCCTACTTTTTACGCTTTATATAAATGCATTAGAACCTGCCTTGAAGGGAGCATCATTGGATGTCCCGCGTGTAGGAGAAACAATTATACCAGTTCTCCTCTACGCGGATGACGCGGTTTTACTGGCACGTACTGGTGTTGGACTAAATAAACTGCTGGATAAGTTTGGCACATTCATGGAGTCTTTAGATCTGAAAATAAATGCTAAAAAATCTCATGTAATGATAGTGGGGGATCAAAGTAGGAAGAAAAGAATGATGTCCTTTTTCTGTGGGGGAGATGAGATTAAAAGGGTCCCTGTTTTTACTTATTTAGGGCTCCTATTTGATGAAAAAGGGTCCTGGGGTCACCAACTGAAACATAAAAGAATTGTATTTGCTAGATCTACGCCAGCCCTTATGGGCTTTTCAAAACGTCTTGGGGCTAGACCCATAGAAGCTATTTTGAAGGTGTACAAGGCTAAGTGCCTTGCAATAGCTACATATGGCTCAGAGATTTGGGGGTATAGCTCACAGGATCATCATATTCAAGTGGTAGAAAATATATTTCTAAGAACCTTATTATCTGTACCACAGTCAACCCCTACTTTTTCGATCCATGCAGAGATGGGGTTGGGTTATGATTCTGATATACTGAAAATAGCCCCGCTAATATGTTGGCTTAAGACCTGGCTTAATCAGGAGATTACATTGAATCATATGATTCTAAAAGATTGTCTAGTTCTAGACAAGGCTGGTAAAATTCCATGGATAGCCTATATCGAATCCACTTTTAAAAAACTTGGACGTCCTGGGCTCTTTCTGGCCCCGGAAACTATTAAGAAAGAAGATGTGGATTTGATAAAAACCGCCATGGCTAACCTTTTATCTTTTGAAAGGGAGGAAAGAGAGTTGTAGAAACCTATGGTAAGACTGAATTTTGGGTTAGTGAGCTCACCAGGATTGGAGCCTTACCTAAAGTTAGTTACACATCCTTTCCATCGGTATCTGTTAACCAGATTCCGATTTAACATAATTCACCTCACTCTGGGAGATTTCCCTAAATGGGGAATACCGGACAATGCTGAACCTTGTAAGTGTGACAAATTTTCATTACAAGATACTCTGCATTTTGTTATGTTCTGCGAGTATTATGCAGACATTAGGAAGAAGTATTTGATTCCAGTTTTAAGGGGAGCAGGGTTTGTTCAGGTTAGACCGGCACTTATTTATCTGCAATTGTTGAGTAGTGCCCGGATTACTTTCCATGTTGCAAACTTCCTAGTGGCAGCCGTGCGGATTAATAATATGAAGAAAAGAGTAGATCCTATGGACGCTGTAGTTTGTTCATGATTGATGATGTGGTTTATTTCTAGCCTTTTGTATATGGATCTGTCTGCTATTTTTATGCGCAGTATTTTAGAATGGACTTTTAAGGAATTTTAATGTACATTTTAATTTTGGATTTGCACAAATGTGTTAAATATTGTATCTGTGTCTTTTTATGATCTTAAATTATCGAATAAAAGTATGTGACTGACTGACTGACTGACTGAGTGTTCTTTATGTTGGCATTACAATGCCACAATTGATACATTGAGTCATATATTATATGTTGTCCAATTCTATTTGGGGAATAAATCTGGAAAATAGTCCAAAACATACCCATTTTTGATAGCATCACCTTTTCTGTTATTGTTTGTAAAGCAGTAATACCTATCAATTATGAGTAATAATACAATTACTATAAGGATATATTAAATCATAAAGTCAATAACCTTAAAATGTGATCTGTTATTATCGATAATATAATTACCAAAGGGGTTTCCAGAATAATTGATACCTGGGGCGTAGCTACATTATTTTGCTATAGAGACATTAAAACATTTTCTGTAAAGAAAGCCCATGACCACCAAGGATGAATAGATAAAAGATCAGTACTTTTTTCAATTCCAAGTGATGAAATGATGAAATTAAACATTTTGGGTTGCGTTATTAATAAAGTAGAGATCAGTAATACATATTATATCCCATTCTATCCAGCTCTTATGCCCACATATATTTTTATTTTATTTTCAGCTAGCTTTAATTATATCATGTTAGTGAAATTGTATAACTTATTTGCGCTCTTTGATTCCAATTATCAAGTCCTTTGGTATCTATCTAGTCAACTATGCAGATGATACACAACTGGTGTTCTCTCTGGATGGAAATCAAGCCGTATCACTGGATAAATTCCAGGAGTGCATGCACAACACTTCTAATTGGCTCAGGAAAAACTCCTTACAATTTAATGGAGATAAAACGGAGATAGTATACTGCTCCATGGCCAAAGGTGCGCGACATTTTCCCTCCGAGGTTCGACTTACCCCTATGGATAAACCACTGACCCCAGCAAGAACAGTGCATAACCTGGGGGTTCTAATGGATGACAACCTACAACTGGAGTCACAATTCAGCAAAACAGTTGATATTTGTTTCTCCTTGATAAGAGCACTACGCCAGATCCTTCCACTACTGGCCGCCGCTACTAGATCTCTAGTGGTGAGGAGCATAATATTGAGCAGGTTGGAATATTGTAACTCTTTGTATTTAGGAGCACCGCAATTCGTGCTACTGAAGCTACAGAGGATCCAGTTGATAGCAGCAAAATTGGCGTTAGATAGGCAGTGCAGGTCCTCCACGACTTTAGCTTTAAAGGACCTCCATTGGTTAACCATTAACAAGAGAATTCATTTCAAATCCCTGTGTATTGTGTTCAGAGCAGTACATGGTCTGGGTCCAATATCCATGCAGGAGAAATTTACTTGGTACATTCCTGGGAGAAATCTTCGATCCTCAAGCGCAAATCTGGTAAATATCACCAGAGTCAAGAAGATCAGGATGGGGGTAGAGCCTTCAGTGTAGCAGCCTCAAGACTCTGGAATGATCTCCCCTTGAGTATTAGACAAATTAAATCTCTGCGCCCATTTAGGAAAGTCTAAAGACATGGCTCTTCCCTAGGGATTAGTAAATTGAGCCTTTCCCCATACCAGTGAACAGGCTATCTTTATGCACATTGACAACAGGGTAAGTCGCAGTGCCAGGATACCCGTAGGGCGACAGTTTTGCGCTATATAAATCCAAGTTACATTACATTTATTATTAATTATTCTATGCTAAACCTTGTTATTATGTCATATACATTTTTTGTATGTGCCTGACACATTGATTTATTATATTAATGCACAAACCCCAGTTTTCCTCTGGGGTGTACAAAAAAAGAGACCTGTAACTGACAAATCATTAAAAAAAAGAGAGAAGATTTATTTCTCTTGCACACACAAACACTCTCACTCTTAGGCACATGTTGTAATTGTTTTGTTAAGTATTGCTGACGTACATCTGGTAACTTTAAAATATATAAAATACACCTGCATAAGTGGCAACGTTCTAATAAGGCAAAAGAGGTCTGAATGATGTATTTTCTGTACATATAAATAATGCATGCTATCATTTACACCTGTTTATGAGAAGTGAGCACAGTAAGCCCACGTTCATGACACTTCTGTTGTATTTTCGCGACCATTCACAATAAATTATGTATTAACGATGATTATTTTGAGTGCTCCCTTGGTCTTATGTATATGTTAAAGAGATGCATCTGGGACTTATTTGGGAACTTTAATTTTCACCTCAAAATATCTTTTGAGCCAGTGTTGCATTTATGTTAATTTTTATCCAAATTAAAAACCCACCTGATGGTCTCCCTCTTTTTGACTGTAGGGCTTCTATACTAAATGTTCTGTACCCTATTTTATGTAATGACTCTCTTGCCCAGGTCTCCTGGAAAAGGCATAGGTAAAAATTTCCAATATAATCCTGCCAATCTGGCTCAATACGTTTTTGCGTGAGCCCGGCTATATTCCAGGAGACCATATTCATACATTCAGGGTTTGTGGGCGTACGAAAAGGTTGGTCAAGCCTAGTTATGCTGCCGTGCCCCTCTGTCTCATGGACATTTGTTACCCCAGTTTCTTGCAGATGTGAGACAGGTATAAATATCTTGATTGCCAGATTCTGTTACGCGGTGCTTCCTATCTATTTGACTGGATGTGCTCCCAGATGTTGCGTTCATTATACCCATTCAGTCAATCTAGTGCATTTAAATTGTTTGACCCCTCTGTGACTTGTGGAACAGTATTGCACCTGCCTGTGCTAGATTTACTCTGTCTGAAGCTGATTATAGAGTCAAAGAGAGAGTGTGTTCGCAGGTTCATAGCTATCAAATTATCCACGATATATTTTGAATGGAGAGTTAGTTTTAAGTCATCCAGATTTCTCTGATTCTTGCCGGAACCGCTCAGCTTTTATTATATCAGATCTTACTATGGAAAGGCAGTGTGTCACTTTATTTATGAGTGAGTCCTCATCTTCTCTGGTTCCCTGCTTTAATCTGGGGACGTTTGTCAAAAAGACATTATAAGTATTCGGCTTCCACTTGTTCAAATGATGGGATGTTGAGTGGAGTTTCTGCGGCTGCTGATAGCCTCTGCCCTCCCACCCAGTTCTTGAATTTAGCCCTATTTTTCCTTGGCTTACAAGTTTTGGCCTATTTGCAGAATAGACATCAGGTGATGTACCTTTAAATCTCTCATAGTTAGGGGGAGGAGGCAGTCCAGGATTGCCATTTGTGTTAGCCACATACTTATCGGGCCTAGGTGGATAATGAGCTGTTGTGGCCGCGTGTTTGGTCTGACTTACTGGTTCATTTAAGGGGTGTTTAAGTGCTAGTCTGGGTGGTAACCTAGTTTGGGCATTATCTGCATGAGTATAATGTAATTTCCCCCTGGAGTGTTCCCTGTTATCCAGTACTTTACTCCCTTATGTTGGGGTTATAGACACTTGCATCGCTAAGTCCCCAATCATCCTTTCGAGTGCCAAAACCTTGTCTTGTACTACATTTAATTTTAAGCAAAGTTCCATCATAAATGCATGGGTGTCTGTTGGATCTGTTTGAGTCTCCGCTTTCCTACTGATAACTGGCAACCGAATATTACATTCAACGTCTTTGTTTTGCCCTTCCTGGGCTACTTCTTGGCTGGGTGCTAGCAATGAATATCTATTAGAGCAGTCTATAGTTATGATCTCCCTATTTGTAGGGCTATCTTCATTCCTGGCTATGTTGTCCAATCTAGGGGAAACTATTCTAGAGTAATTAGTCGTCGCAGGTTTTGGAGATGTACTTTGGGAATGTGGAGCTGTCGTGCTATGTGTTTGATGAACGATAATTGTGGGGCTGCACGATTTTGCACTAATCACTTTATCCTGCTTGCTATAGTAATAGGAGATTTTTTTGTGCCCTTAGTTTTGAGATCCTTCCCATTAGCTAACATAGTTTCCACCTCCTCAATTAAATTGTCAATATCTGCTAAAGTACAGTTTTCTGCTGTGGATTTGGCTAATTTATTAGTCTTTGCTATCTTCTTCCTTCCTGCCGCAGCCTCTGTTGCCTTCCTTTTCCCCATTATCTTCAAAGCTAGTACTAGTGCTCCAAGTCTCTAGATGTTAATCCTATTGATGTTAGTGTGTTAGAAGCGTTATTTGGAGCAAGGTTTTGAATAAGATGGAGACAGTTAGCAACAATTATGGAACACTTGTAGCTAAAACTATAAATGGAAGGTATATCAATATACGAGCCTTCTGTAGACAAATGTTTACTTCAGAGTTCGATAATGCAGACAGAACGGTTTTAATTGTTCAACACTTGAAGAGCGCGTTGGCCTCCGATATTCAAGACCTCTTCTTATCCTTTATCTGAAATAACAAGGCTTTGCATTAGGCCCAGGAATAAGAATAATTTGTTTCCAGCGTCATCTTTCAATAATAATAGTTGGAATCAAACAGGAAGTCAGGAAATCATTTCCTATTAAAATATTAAAAGGGGTCAAATCCAAATCAAGCCACCAGCAAAAATACAAGTTCCTACCAACGGCACCACGCTATTTTAAAAAAGCCAATGGAGTGGCCCAGCCCAGCCTCCTCCAGTCTCGGCTGGGCGCAGACAGGCGTGCCCTTGGCCCGGGCTTTGCCCCGGCATGCCAGCGTGTGTCCCGCTCTGCGGGAAGCCTGTTGCTGCTTTATGGCGCCTTAGGGGCACGGGAACGGTGTCGGCACTGTGGGGCATGTGGTTCCTCCAGGCTCCGGTGACAAGCTCCCGGCAAGTGTTTAATAAATTATACATATACGAGTAAATCACAGTGACTCTGTACAATGAATTATATTTATAGCAGTAAATCTGTCAATCCAGTAGCACAGTAGCCTGATTGTCAACAAAGACACTGCAATTCCTGCTGTTCTCAGGGAACCTTTCCATTTTATATGTACAAAACTGTAGCTGCAAATTGGCTCCCTTCCATGAGGCTTTAGGCTCTCCTAGGGCCTGATTATAAGTTTGGGTGGTCCTGGAGCTGGCGGCACCGCCCACTCCAGGACCGCTGAAACTCACCGTTGCCCATCAGATTACAAGAAATTTTGTGGTCTGGTGAACAGGAGGCATGGAGGTCCTATGGTGGTGCTGCTTAAAGGCTCACCGTGAGCCGTAACCAGCACCGCTGCTGGACTGCTAGTGCACGTTCTTGCACAGGAAGGAATGAACCATGCTGTGCATTCCTTACTGTGCAGGAACTGGGGGTGGAAATTTACAGGGGGCACAACATGTGCCCCCTTGCATGCACCACAGTGCACAGGGGCAAGACCTCACTGCCAGCAGTTACATGGGGAAGAACCTCGATGACACAGTTAGCGGTGAAGAAAGTTGTAATATCCTTGGCGGGCCTCAGGGCACCACCAAGCATATTGCAGCCCTCAGACTGCCGCGGGACTGCTAGGGAATGTGGTTCCCTGGCAGTTATGGTGGTGCAATTGCGGTCCGACTACCAAAGTCCTAATAGCGTGGCCAGACCGCCAGTGGGGCGGTGGCTGGACCGTTATTGCCACACCCCCACAAGTCAGCCTCTTAATCAGGGCCTTAGTGTGTGACGTGTGGTCTCATATTTATGTCAAAGCAAAACTACAGTCCCCAAAATCCTATGCATTGCTCACTCAAAATATAGAAGTGGCTGAATGTGATGTTCATGATCTAGCACTCAGATGGAAGCTCTGTCAGACCATCATTTTGTACTAGACATGAGGCTGTTGATGGAAGACACATAGTATTTTTGTTATAGCAAACATGCTGCTTGTGAACTAGAGAGCACTTTTGGAGCAAACTGAAGCATTGCATTCTACTTATATTCTTTCTCCCACTGTCTTAGCTCTATGGGGGAGAAACAAATAAATAACCAGCAGTTTCTCACACGTAAATTTTTTTTTTTAAAGCAATATAATTAGACTGCTTTTTCGCCCAAGTTTTGCAGAGAATATTTTTATCGACAACACTAAATCAAAAACCAGCGACCTGACCATTTCAACAGCAACAGAAAGATGGGAGGCAAAGATGGGTGAGTTTGTGTAACCAAACAAGCTTGTGAGACCAGCTGCAAGTCCTGTGTACCTGAAACCAGCATCCGTGGGAAAGGATGACAAATTCTGAAAAGTAATTTCCAGTAATAAGAATTTCAATGATAATGCTCTTACCAATGGCTGTAGTCCAGAGATATTACAGCACAATGCTTTCATTGGAAGACAAAGTATGTCATACCAGCAGAATTTCCTAGTTGCCTCTAGCTGTAAACTTACCACTCTTTCTGGATTGCAGTCGACTAGTAACTAAGAGTATAACTGAACGTTTAGCAGATGGGATAATCTGTCAAAATATGGTGGATATACCTTGCACTGCAGTACAAGTACCTTAGGGCCTCATTACGAGTTCAGCGGTGCGGAATGGGACTGCCCCACTCTCGCACTGCCAAACCAGTGGTTGAACTGCCTGCCAGATTAGAGATTTCTCCTGTCTGCCAGGCGGTTATTTGACATTCCCACAGCCGTGCCTATGAAACAGGCACCACAATGGGAACGTCAAAATCAGTACCTGTACAGCATGGAGTGCTGGAATCGATACCGTGCAGGTACTGGGGTGCATGCACACGGGGGGCACATGTGTTACACTGCATACACCCCATGGAGCAGAGACGGAAGGGGGTCCTGTAGGGCCCCCTTTGTTTCCTCACTGCCACACTTTTCATGGCGGTTGCACTGCCATGAAAAGTGTGAGAGTGAGGAAACTTGTAATATGCTTGGTGGGGCCTCACCAGCCCCGCAAAGCATATTGTGTGTGGCCTCAAGACTGCCGTGCCATCGCCTGGAATCTCTGATCACTGTGGTTGCAGTGGTCTCAGGCAACCCGACTGCCCGGGCCATAATAGGGCAGTTGAAAGACTGCCACCGCCACGCCCCTGCATGTCTGGCAGTCTGAGGACCACCAGACTCATAATGAGGCCCATAGGCTTTAATGCACTGGTAATACCGTGGATGGGACATCTGCCACGTTTTTGGAAGTTTCCCATCTGCCAATCTTTAAATAAGGCCCTGTGTTTTAGGCTGCAGGTTTACTTCCACATAAGATTGTAATACTAGAGCAAATACAGATAATCAGTATCACAAGAATGATTTCCAAGGCCATATATCAAACCATTATTTAAATTAGTATTTTATTTTTGCTGGGCAAGGCAATTGAAGAGGGAAAACACTTGGGACAAATTTTACAAATGCACAACGTACTTGTTATTTTAAAAATGTATTTTATACACACAGAAACAGAAGTTGTTATTAAAGGTAGTTAGAAGATAGGTTCCAGTTCCAACCGTTCTCTAGCATCTCTGCTCCAAAGTAGCATATTTATCCATCATTATAAATCATAAATAAGAGAGGGCTGGATGTCTCGGAGTAGTATTGCAGGAAATACATAATTAGAGGTAGTGATACGAACCAATCACCAATCCATCATCTATAGTGGAAGCTGCCACTAAGATACTAAAACACTAGTTAGTTCTTTATAAGCCTTTTATGTCTGCAGACAAAGCTCATAAAACATAATACAAATGGAGTGCAGTCTGCCAAATGTTATATAAGTAAAGTCAGGGGCATGGTTAACATTAGTGCAGCAGCGGCACAGAGTTGAGAGGGGGGCCACAGCAGCCAAAATAAAGCTGACATTTACCACGCAAGAGGAAGTAAAGTGGCGCATTTTCCTTTCTGGCAATGGTCTGTTACAACCTTGCTAGAACACTGAGTACAGCGAACTAGACAGAATAAGGTGACTGATTAAAATATGGGGAAAGAGACAGATGGAGCAAGGGAAATAGAAAGAACAAAAATGAATAGCAAAGGTAACACAACTTAGGAGACGGAAACAAGAAAGAAAGCTGTGTAGATGGTTAAGAACAAGAAGGCAATGGGGAAAAATTTGGAAGGGAGGGTGAAAGGAAGAAGAGGAGCTGGAAGGGAAGATCAAACGGATACCTGGGTGGTAGGGTGAAATGATGGCTTGATTAAAGATACATGGAATGGTGAAAAGATTAGTGATAGTATGGCTAGATGAATGGGTGGATTGAATGGTGAGAGACTGAATGGAGGTGTGGATGAAACGATGGACTGATAAAAAGGTGAGTAGGTGGATAGAAGGGTGGCTGCAAGACTGATGGATCGATGGGTGTATTGAGGATGGAAATATGGGTAAACTCTTCTAGAGAGGGCCTGGCTTGATTTACTCACTCAGTGCCATTAATGATATGGCTCAGTGTAGAGGACAGTTTCATTTTTTGCTACAGCCTTGTTTAGAGGTCTTCATAATTCTAGTTCAACACCAATGTTTGAAGGGTAGGAATTGTTCGACTTTCACCAATACAGGAATAGGGTGTCCTATTGGAGGCAACTGCTCTCGGAAATTGCAGTGTTTCTTATCACGTGCACAAATATTAATATCCTGACTTAATAAAAAATGTACAACTGTATAATTGTAGTGTTCTGAATAAGCACAAAACAATTGGTGCCAGGAAAGTACTGAGAGGCCTCACTCTAAAGCATATAGAGCTCTTTCTGGAGGCCCCAAGTCAGCATGCACCTGCTTAACAACACTAAGCATCAGAAGGCAAACAACTTCATAACACCTCTGAAGATGAACACATACTTGCCAGAAGTGACATTGGTGGCAACATAATACATGTGTTTTTAATGAGGGAATGTGTCAAAGGACAGGAGGGGGACCAGTTCATCAGAATGGAAATGGTCTCCAAAGCTGTACAACAATAGCACAATACTCCTAAAGGACATGCACGCGGACAGGTATTTTCTTCACATGATGCAAGAGAAGTGTTATGCCTTCTGGTGCAAAGGAGACATTTTGTAGCCGGGGACATTATTTCGATGAACTATGATTTTTGCTAAACACATGGTGAACTAAAATATACAAATTCACAATTATTTAATTGTTACTCATTATTATGACGCCATCTCAAAGACTGTAGTCATATTAATCCTTTAGTCACTCAGTGATATAAAAAGCTGCATACTGATTTAATACCATGGCATTGTTTCTATTGGGGTTTGCAGTAAGGGATTACATAAATTAGTTCCACTGAGCTTGATAGTATGAATATCTATTTTATATGCTTATCCTAAAAAATATGGCATGGATCTTACTCTCCTGGTTCGATGTTACTGATTTATAAGGACATCTCAGTTGGCTTACTTACTCATGTTCATCTGTTCATCAAAAACAACAGCGCTCGCACGGGGCTGCCTGCGTAAGCATTATAAAATTTAAAAACGATGGGCAGATTACAGGGGTTTGGAGTTGGAACCCACCCCAGCGGATTGACTGTGAGGGCGGCAGTCCTTTTCTCCTTGGTGGTGGGGGGGCTTGTAACACTTGTGTGTTGGACGAAGTGGTGTCTTGCGGACATGGTCCATAGCGAAGGGAGAATTGTAGCTCTGAATGTAATTGCTGTTATTGCTGGATTGGCAGTGCGAGGGGGGGGTGGGGGGTGTGCTATGTTGGGTTGTTTAGAGGGGTCGCATTTTTTTTTATGCATGTCCCTTATGTAATCCTCTTTTGGTATTTCATGCCGAAAATGTCAAAGCCAAGATATTGTTGGGGGCGTGGCTTGCGCGCCGCGACGATATGGCGGTTTGCGCTTGGGCTCCGTGCTGAGCGGGAGCCGACGGAGGAATAGCTGCTGTTTTGGGCTGCCCCGGTCATCCCGGATATCGGCCATATGGATAGGAACATGTCACGGGTGCTTTGGAGGAGGTTTCCTGCTTCCTGAGGCTGCCGGCATTCATATTCTGGATCCTGCCTGACGGCGCTCGGTGTTTTCGCGAGCGGCCGCCATTTTGTCTCCTCAGAAGCGGTGAGACGTCTCTCCTCAGCGCGAAGTCGACAATGCCACAGAAGTCCCAGGAATGATGATAGATAAGAACTGGTGACGTTTCTTTTATTTCCTCAACTGATATTGCTTTTTATTTTTTTGCCTGCTGCCTTGCTGCCTATTTTGGTAACACTTTTTGGTTTTTCTGCTGATATTTTGCTCGTCAGAAGCATCGTCAAGACCATTTTGTGGGGCCTCTTTGCTTAATGGTTACCTGCCTTTGGGTTATTTCTGACTGTTGAAAGGATCCCTTTTGATACCGGCAAGTTGTGATATTTTCGTGAGGTGGCTCCCCTCCCTGTCCCTGGAATCTGCCTTTATTATTTTTCTGTTCTCTAAGAGCGCGCTATCCATTTTTGTTCGCTCCCTCATGATATATTGAGGTTTCCTACTTCACCTGGCATTCTCTTCTCGGAATTTGTCTGGAGTGGTGTACTGTTCTCCTGCTGAGGTGGTGTGCTTTATGGCTGCGAATATGGGCCCGTCTTCAAATACTAAAGACGCAAAGGAATCTAAAGCGTCGCTTAAAAGGGCCAAGCAGGTATCTCCTACACCTGAATCTCCGCAAAAGGACCCCAGTCCCACTCTTGAGACTATCCTGACGCGCCTTAATGAGGTCTATGAAATTGCGCAGTCTACCAAGACTAACACAGATTTATTGCAAGTGGAAGTGTTAGCTATCAGGAATGACTTCAAGGCCCTGTCTCTTCGTGTTTCGGACACGGAAGCACGTATTAGTGGCGCAGAGGATTCCATGCAAAAGCAGTCCAGATTTCTTTCACAACTTGAGCGATCAATGGTAGCTTTGCGGAAGGACCTCATTGAGCAAGAAGATCGTAACCGCAGGTCTAACCTGCGCATTTTTGGTCTTCTGAGGATGTTGAGAAAGATGCGCCTTCTATGATTGATTTCCTCTATCAATGGATTCCTTCCACACTGCAAATTTCCTTCCAAAGAGATTTTGAGCTGGAACGTGCACATCGTGTTCCCACTTTTCGTTCTAAGTCTGCTACGCAACCTAGGGCGGTAATTTTTAAGCCACTGCGCCATCAGCATACAGAACAAATTCTGGCTCATATGCGGAAGGTTAGAGTTGTTTCGTGGAATGGTCATCGCATTTCAATCTCTCAAGATTTTGCCAGAGACACGGTCATAAGGAGGAAGGGTTTTCTTAATCTTCGAAAGCGTCTATCTGAGATGAATATCCCCTTCTCTTTTGCTGGCCCCTCAAAATTCCGCATTACTTTTAAAGGTCGCTCTAGAATCTTCGATGAACCTGCTGACTTGGTCTCGTTTTTGGATAATCAGATGGAGCTACAGATGGAACTTCAAATGGAGGCCTCGCTTGATCCTGGTTCTTCTGGCACCTGATGCGGTTATTCATACTGCAATGAATTTTCTTTTTTGCCAGATCTATTGAGATTAGTCTCTTTTAGTTCTGCACGGTGATCTTAGTGTCCATTGTTTTTGTTGTGCTTTTGTCGTCTGGTGGTGTTCCCTCCTTGTCGGTATGGTGTAACGGTCTTTTATTGTTGATAGTTCTATTGTATGAATCTTCCAAGATTTTGTGGTAATGTTTCGTGTTGGTTTGACGTCACTCTTCCGCGTTTGCCATCCTTTTTATCCTTCTTCTTCCCTATTGTATGAATCTTCCAAGATTTTGTGGTAATGTTTCGTGTTGGTTTGACGTCACTCTTCCGCGTTTGCCATCCTTTTTATCCTTCTCCTTCCCAAATTGTCTTTCCGCATATTAGGTCCTGGTCCGTTTCTTATCCCAGTGTATGACTTCTTATTTTCTTTTATTGTGGTTATGTGTATGACTTTCATCGTCTTTGGTTGTCTCATATTTGTGGAGAACGTTAGTGTTTATAAATGTATTGGTGTATAGATTGATTACATATTTGATTCATTGATGAGTATTTGTTGCTTATTAATTGCTATTGGTAGAGTTAGTGTTTAGTTCCATGTCACTGTTATAGCATCGATTGGTTTGTTTCGTTATTATTAAGTGTCTTTTTCGACTAGGTCGGAATTCTATAGCTGTATTGTAATTGATAGGTTTATGTTTCTTTACTTCTATGTTCATATATTTAAGATATTCTCACCTCTCTCAGTTAATTGAGTGCAACGAGTGATATGTATTTTTGGACAGTTATTTATTAGCTTATCTATAGATTTTACATTTTTTTGTATAGTCTCATTTATCTTATGTATCTGTCATAAGACTTCATGGTTTGATATATTGATCTATTACTATATGCCGCTCTCCTATTTATTTCATTTACTTTCTTCACAATGTATTATATAGTATCCTTTGGAATTTATTTCTTCTCTTTATTCTTTCTCTTATTCTTCATGTGTCTGCTTTGGTTTGGCTTGATATAATAGTGACGATAGCTTTTAGCTCTCTTTGCATCAGTTATACTTTTTTATGACTCTATTTAGGTGTTACCTTTTTATCAATTTGGTCAACTTGTCGCCTGTATAGACTTATATGTTGTACTGTTTCTAGAACGATAATTGATTCTTGTTCATATCCTTTAGATAGTTCTTCTTTTTAAAATAACGTATAATCTGTTATGTTCGGTTTTGGGGCTATTTATGTTGATGGTTTCTATTCCTCATGTTGGGCTCTTTGCTCATTTTCCATGTCCCCCCCTTGTATGAATTCGGTCTTTTTCAGACCTTCCTTGTTGGCCCTTCTCCCTCTTTTTCTGTCTTTCTTCTTGCTCTCTTCTTTATCTCTTTTTTCCTTTTCTCTTCGGATTTCCTCCTGGGATTCTCCCGGTTTCGTGTTGATGTCTAGTGTCTGGAGGCGAGGTCTCTTGGATGTTGTAGTTCATATATCATTTATGCAATATCTTTTTCTCCTGTTAATAGGTCTATGTCTGGATTGAATGTACTCTCCTTAATGTCAAAGGGCTAAGTCACCCAGTTAAAAGGTCGAAGATTCTAGACTATTGCAAATCTCTTTCTTCGGATCTCGTCCTTTTTCAGGAGACAAAGCTCTCTGTTAGGGAAGCATTATTTCTGAAGAAGGAGTGGGTTGCTGATGTTGCTTGCTCAGATGCTTGTGGTAAAAGAAATGGGGTAATTACTTTAGTCTCTAAACATTCTGGTTTGTCTATTGTTTCCTCTGAACATGATACAGAGGGACGCTGGTTACTATCTAAGGTGTCCGATGGTAATGCTGTTCTCTTTGTCATGAATATCTATGCCCCTAACAAGGATGATCCGTCTTTTTGGAAAAAGATCACCAAAAAGCTAAATGACACACCTCATTCTGGCACTCTTGTTGTAGGTAGTGATTTTAATTTACCAATGGATCCTATTTTGGATAGGAATTCTGCCTTTAACTTTCGTCCCCCTCAAGCACATAAACAAATGATTAATATGTGTTCTCTGACCCATCTTCAGGATGTTTGGCGTCTTCATAATCCCACTGGCAGTGACTTCTCCTTTTTTTCTTCTCCTCATTCGTCCTTCTCGCGTATTGATTATCTCCTGGTTCACTCCTCTCTTGTTCAAGCTTCCGCATCTCCGCTTATTCACCCCATTTTAGTTTCAGATCATGCCGCGGTAACTTTCACACTTATGTCTTTTGCTCCTAGGGCAAGGTCTCGATCTTGGAGGCTAAACACGGAAATTTTACATGATGTTTCCCAGGTTCAAGAGTTTTCTAATGATATTGAGACGTTTTTCCTTGAGAATGTTGGTTCAGTAAGCTCCCCTGTTGTTCTCTGGGACTCTTTTAAATGCACTTTTCGTGGTCAGGTCATTAAGTGTATGTCCAGGAGAAACGCTGCCATTAAAAAAGAACTCACGGATTTAGCAGAGGAGATTAAACGTCAGGAATCTCTTTTTCGACATTCTAAGGATAAGTCGTGCTTACAATCTATTAAGAATTTAAAATATGCGTATAATACAATTGTCACTAAGAGGGCGCATATTGGTTTTCAAGCTCAGAAATCTAAGAGGCTACTGTTAAAAAATCGTGCGGGCAAGACTCTTGCAGCTACATTAAAGTTCCAGGAATCTGCTAATAAGTCTTCCCAAATCTCCTCTATTACTGACCATCTTGGTAAGAGGAAATTTCAGACTGAAGAGATTCTTGAGGTCTTTCGCGATTTTTATAATAATTTATATACCCCCTCTACTCAGGCGTCTTTTGAACAGTGCCAGGAGTTTTTGAAGACAGTGCCTTTGAAAGTTCTACCGGAGGATGCTAATAATTCATTAAATGCCCCGATTACCTCTGATGAAATTATTTCCGCGATTAAAGCCACTCGTTCCGGTAAGGCTCCGGGTCCTGATGGGTACCCTATTTTGTTTTATAAGACCTTCCTTTCTGTGATTGTTCCGAAACTTCAATCGGTCTTTGATACTTTTATCAAGGATGGCTCTGTGTCTGGCTCTGCTGCCAATGCTACTATTGTAGTAATCCCCAAAGAAGGAAAAGATCATTCAGACCCCAAGAATTTTCGTCCTATTTCCCTGCTTAACATGGAAGCTAAGATTTTTGCTAAAATCCTAGCTAAACGATTAGAATCCTTTATCCCTCAATTGGTTCATTCTTCCCAAACAGGTTTTGTAAAGGGTCGTCTTGCACGTGATAATATCCGTACTTTCTGTCATATTCTAGGTGCCGCTAAGCGATCCAACCTTCCGGCGGCGGCCTTGGCCCTTGATGCTGAAAAGGCCTTTGATAAGGTTTCCTGGCCTTTTTTACGAGCTGTTTTATGTGCACATAACCTTGGTGATTCTTTTATCCGTATGGTTATGTCTCTTTACTCCCGACCTAGGGCTAACATAAGAGTGAATGGGGCTACCTCGTCCTTTTTTAATCTTTGCCAGGGTACTAGACAAGGGTGTCCTTTGTCTCCTCTTTTATTTTTGTTGTCCATTGATCCTCTTCTCAGACTGATTGACGTACATCCAGATATTATGGGTTTTTCCTTTGGTTCCCATCAGCTAAAAGTAGCTGCCTATGCTGATGACGTTCTCATTTTTTCTGATGATATTGCACGTGCTATCCCGGCTATTTCTGAGATCATTTCCATTTTCTCAAAGGTTTCAGGTTATACACTGAACAGAGATAAGACAGAAATGTTCCCCTTAAATGCTTACTGCTTCTCCTCTCATATGGGTTCGGCGGGCTTTAAGTGGCAATCTAAGCAACTAAAATATCTGGGTATTTATTTTTGTTCCACCCTTTATGCCACGGTTACTTATAATGAATCTCAAACTATTCTTAAAGTGTGACATCTTTTAGATAATTGGTCTCCGAAGCATATCTCCTGGTGGGGTCGGCTCCAAACTCTTAAAATGATGATAACACCTATTATTAATTTTGTCTCTTCTATGCTTCCAGTAAAGCTCTCTGATGCCTTCTTTCATGATCTTGATTTAATTACCTCCAAATTCTTATGGAATAATAAAAGGGCTAGAATTGCCTATACATTTTTGAGGAAACCCTACGAGTTGGGGGGATGTAATCTTCCTGATTGGGGAAAATATCAATCTGCTTTTTTAGCTTCCCAGGGTGCGCTCTGGTTTTCCTCTCCCTTTATGCATGTTCCAGCTTGGTTGCTAATAGAACAGGAATTGACCTCTCCTCTTCCAACTGCCTCTTTTTTAACCACGAATACCCTTTTCATTCCATTTTCTAGATCTATTATTTTGGATACTGTTGCTGCGATTCGCAAAGTTGATATGAGAGTGGCGATTCCGCTGCATAAAACTAGATGGTCATCCATTTGGCGAAATTCCAAAATCAAAATTACTATTGATCCAGACTTGATGTCTTACTGGTCGGGGAAAGGTATCTCGCTTGTTAAACATTTGTATGATTCCAATAATGACCCTCTTCCTTTCTCTACCCTGGCCCAGCAATTTTCTTTATCTAATTTAGATTTTTATACTTTTCTTAAGATAAAGGTAGCACTTGCTAGAATACAGCTTCAGCCTTCTTCCCCCATGATTATGCTTTTTCACCTATGGATTAAGTCTGGTCATGTAGCATCTAGGATTTATAAATTTTTGTCGTCCTCGACACTTCCTACTCAAACTGTTGCACAGCAAAAATGGCTACGTCATTTCGAGCATGAGGTCACCGATCATATTTCTTCAGACACTTGGCACGATATTGGGAGGCTCTCTCTTCGTAATAAAATCGCCCCCTCATTAATGCAATCTAAGTTTTTCTCTATTAATCTTCTTCACTGGACTCCCACTCGTTTACACACGTTAAATCTCAAGGACGATAATCGATGTTGGAGTTGTGGTCTTGCACCAGGTGACTTCCAGCATATGTTCTTTGATTGCTCTCTGCTCCAACCCTTTTGGGGTTTAGTTCACAAACACCTCATGCTTATCTTTGATATTAAGTTTCAACTCTCTTTTCCACTAATTCTTCTAGGTCCGTTGGCGGCCTCGGTCCCGTTGCCCTTAGATGCCATGGAATTACAACTATTGGATCTTTTACTAACTATTGCTGTCAAAGTAATTCTCATGGAGTGGAAATCTTTTTCTTCAATCTCTTATCATACTTGGTGGGCATGGGTTTCTTTTCTGCGTAGTGCTCATACGTCAGTTGATCATGTTCACCTCTCTCCGTCTATATCTAATGATGTGTGGCAGACTCTAGATACGTACATGCAAAGGGCCTCAGAGGGATTGGTGGCTCAATATCCTTTTGATGTGCCTGGTTAATGCTGTCGTTGCTGTTGGGTGAATCCTTTGGAAATCCTCTTCTCTTCTTTCATCCTGTCTTGTCTTTCTTCTTCTTTTCTTCTATCTTTTTTCTGTCTTTGCTCTCTTTCCTTTCTTTCCTTTCATCCCCAAGTTAATATAGGATGATGATACTTATGATAAGCATGTTTCCTGATTATCCATTGTTTCTTCCTTATTTAATGCATTCCTCTGATATTTCCAGATTAATTAACTTTGTAATGAAATTTTAGTGTTAACTCTCATCTTTCCAGGTTGGATGTCTTTCAGCTGATATCATTTGTATCATTCTTGATTGTATGCTATGCTTGATCTTACTCCCTTAAAATAATAAATTCTTTTGAAATCAAAAAAAAAGCCAAGATATTGTTCATTGATGCTACGGAAGCCTCTGGATCGCAGAGCTCCGCTAATTGCGTATTTGACTAATAAAATTTGTTTACAAAAAAAAAAAAACAACAGCGCTCATATCAACAATTTGACAATGTTTATCAGTGACAGGGTCTCCCGAGTAGACTATATCCATACATGAAAGAAAAACCTGCCAGGAGACAGCACATGCTGCAAACACTTTCTACTACAGATAAATCACAATTGCCAGTCTAAAAGCACCTGACCAACCCAAGATACAATTCTGAACACGTATATTTGGGGATGGTTTTTCAAAGAAAAAAACAAAATGTTTTAATTACATTTATTAGACAAACTCATTGAACTACATAGCTGCCTATAAGGTGATGCATTTCAAATGTTTGCATTCTTCAAGTCTACAACCATAAGAAGCTCAGCTTGGGGACCACATAAAAAGCTGGAGACACAAAATTCATATTGATAAGTGGGAGAAGACTGTCCAAGCAGGTGTTGAGACACTGTAGAAGAGGGTTATCTATTAATACTTAAAAGCCAACACACAAGTAGACTCTGATAGGACACCTCTACAATCAGGGCATTCTTGTTCAAAATGTAAAAGTGGCAAACTGATGATTACATGACATAAAAAAGACAGTCCAATGACAGGGTCACTCAAGAGGTTTTTTTAGTGAGCGAGTGCACATTTGGCTAATGAACACATACACTAGTGATTAAACTGCTTGTAAGGGTTGCATGTCAGAATGCAGTATACCGAAATATCCTCTGGCAAATTTCCCGCTACAGGTTTCACACTTGGGTTGCATGTCAAATTCAAATTTTTCTCCTGTTGCAGACGCGGTTTAAATGTAAGAAATGAATTGCATGGATCAGTGTATACCAAGCGAAAGTGTCGTACAGAAGGTTAGGCACGAGTTCTTGTGGTTTGCTTCAACATCTCATCCCTCAGCATAAATGACTGGGAGGTGGTTGTTGGTACTGCAGAACTTTGAACATTACGATCTGTTTTTTACGTATTGCCCGAGACAGTGCATGTGCTTTCGTTTGCGAGGTCTCTGGTAAACTAAACAAGCATCTGCAATGCAATAGGCCTCACATTTACGTGAGTTTGAGCTATTGGCATAGTAAATGACAATGCCTTTTATTTATGTTTTGGTTTTTAAAGCATAAATAAAAGGCATTGTCATTTACAATACCAATAGCTTAAACTCTTGCAAATGTGAGACCTATTGCATTCCAAATGCTTGGTTTATTCTTCAGACAAATTAAAGAGGTTTTTTTTCATCACAAGAGCTTTCTTCAGTCTTTTAAAGGGAGCTGAGTGTAGGGTGAAAGTCTTTTTTTAAATCAATTTATTAGGACAAAGTTGGGACCACCTCCCCTTTATTACCTCTCACCTTCATCTCTCCACATAACCTTTCACATTTGTTCTTATTCTTAGGGCTTATAGACATTCCATCAGCCTTACTGTGGGTTTTCCTTTGTTTGCAACAGCTCTGTTGCCCCCTTTCCCAACCCTCACATCAATGAGAGAGACAATAACTCCCATTGAAATAAGGCCCTTTGTGTCGGAATGTGCTACCCTGCAAAAATATTACAGAATATTTTTGGCTCTGTTTTTACTGGGTGATGTTGTACAGATTATCATCTTTAAATGAGCACGACCAAAGGTACAAATTTACTGTCCAGGTCAAGATGGAGGCAAAACTGTGGGGCAATAGAGTAGTGTGGAGAATATCAGACAGCTCCAGGTTTTAGTATTAGCTGCAGTGCTTTAAATGGGCCGGTACTGTCCAGTACGGAGTACCGGCACTTTTCTATTTTGAATGGGAAAGTACCGGCATTTCTCAAGAGAAATGCTATACTTTTCATTCTAGAGTACCGGCACTTCTCAGAAACAACAATTTTCCATTTCAAGCACTGATTAGCTGGGACACCTTTTAAGTGAGTTCTATGAAAGCTAGTGTAGACCACAACTGATGACAGTAGTAGATTCCAAGTTCATGATAAAAAAACAGCATTATTATTTCCATTAAATAAATAGCATTAACGGATATTGATGGGGAGCAGTCGGATGGTCGATTTTAAAATAAGTCTAGGGCTGGCATCCTGTCCCTCACTTTGTATACAATGATTGTTCTAATGAGTTAAATTTGCTGCATTGGGCGCAAATGCCAGAGTGCTGTAGCGTGTGCAGATGGACACTGGTCTGGTGGTCGCTGGAGCTTCCAGTTCAAAACAATGTTGGTGGCTCTTGCGGCTTCTCATCCTCGCTCAGTAGGACCTTGCACATATCTGAGTTGGCGCGGTGCAGTGGAAATTCTCTTCCTGGGATACTGGCTTTCCTTCCTTTACAAACCTTACTGGTCACATTCCTCTGTGGGAATGATTCCACCAGGGTGAAGATTTCTCTAAAGAATAATTAAAATTGAGAAACAACGTTAATAATCTATTTTACAAACAAACATGTCTAATATGTACAGTTACATTGTCCGATGGGGTTTAAGAAACAGATTAGACCTTGTTTAATTTAGTAGCGGCGGATTAGTCAATACAATGTTGCTCAACCTCTCATCAGCCTGGATTTTGGTACAAATGACATGGAAAGGGGTGAAGAGGCAACTTCGACTTTTCTGTCATGATGCTATAGAATAAATGATGGTTTGCTGTCTACAAACAAATTTCTATTTCTTATCACTAATGTTTTCTTTGAGAGTGATTAAAACACGACCATAACCTCAACGTATCAAGTAAAAAAAGAAACGGTTTCAATTTTACAATCCAAATTTAATTCAATCTCATCGGACGATATTTTCCTGTAAGATGCATTTTGTTCTCACGAGATTTACCAGTCTAGTTTTTGAGTTATAGACCTCTGAAAGTATTTAATTTTTTAACATATTCAGGGCCAGATTCTGTAGGTTCAGCGATGTTCGTGATTGCTTTGCAATACATCACGTTTGATCAGGGTCTGCATACAACTAAATTCAGAATCATTCTTATAAGGGATTGAGCACCTCCTATTTGTGTTATTCTTGGGGGGCTGCTAAATGTTAGTAAATTCGTTTTACTCAGAACACTGGAAGGACAAAAAGGAGAGAGCCAAGGTGAGAATATAGGCAGGGGTCTCAAGAAGAAATATTTCGTTAAACAAAAAACACTTAATACAGAACAACTGCAAGCAAAACTTGAGTGCACATATTTTTGTTCAATTTAATTTACTGTGTGATGTTTGATTGTTTTGGAAAACTATGTAATTGCATACCATTACTTAGGGTACGATCTGGGCGTATAGTGTAGTAAAAATGGGGACAATGATTTGCAAAGGTCTATCAATGCAAATTTAGGATAAACTATTGCAGGATTTCACGGATAATGTATGCTGTTAATCACACGACGAAAAACTGGTGCAATTTGTTAGCTAATATTTAAGAGCAGGGAAGCATGGAATTGGGGCAGAGGCTAGAGTTCATGGCGAATATCCTGATCAATTATAGATTTTTCGAAAGAAAGCATCTTTACGTTTCACTACAAAAACCTAGGGCTATGTAAAAAAAAAAAAAAACATTGAAAGCTATCAAGACCTGGAAACGGATTAGTGGTAAAAAAAATGGGGGTTCCAGCTGGGTACTCATGTTTGTGGGGCATCAATAAAGCCAAAAAGAGTTAGCAGGACAGGGGGAGGACTTCAAATACAATGAATCTACTATGATGTATTGTCCTTGCTTACAGGATTCATATTTAATAAAAGATGTGTTCAGAATGTCTCTCCAGCAATGCCCTTTGAACTTACCCTAGATATTTGGATGTCATTTTTACACCAATGCTTAAGTTATTCATAGCCGTGAATGAAATTTCATATTTACTGAGAGGCTGTATGTTAGTGTTATGGTTTAACAACTGGGCTAGGCGTGATCAATAAAGCTAACTTTTAATAGGTGGTTGAAAATGAACAATCTCTCCATAACAAACATAGGCTTGAGAAGTCGAATGTCTGCTCTACACAATGCAGTGGCACTTGTTGGAAAGTCTGCTACGTTGACATGGGAGAGACCAGTGCAGATGCATTGCACATTTGTGGACTTTGACACAGATGAGATTATGGGTCTAATTTGGATGTTGGTTGGAGTTGCTTCTGACCGACTTCCTTGCGGTTTCGAAATCAACTGACCGTGGGTCGGCGGTCCGAAACCACAATTACGATGCGACCACACATGGTGCGGTCGCAGACTCCCATTTCCCTATGGGAGCTCGTATGGCGGTCGGAAACCTGCAGCCGCACAAGCTCCCATAGAGTAATGGGAGTTACAGTAAATCCCTGCACGGTGCCTGCCACACAGTGCAGGCACCATCGGTGTCCCCTCGGCTCCCAACTGGAGGCCGTGGAAGAAGGGAGGCCCTGCTAGGGGGCACCAAAGTCGCTTTCCAACAGGCTTTCCATGTCTGAAATTCTGACATCCAAAGCCTGTCGGAAACTGACATCATATTCGCGACAGAGGAAATGCTGTCCATACGAGATTATGTGGCGGTTTCGACTGGCCGATAGGTTCCTTGAACCTGTCAGAAACCAGTCAGATTGATCATTGTCGGATTTGAATACTTTAGGGTCTCTCCACCACTTTCTCTCGTTATGTTGCACTGCATATGAATTTATGGTCAGTAGTGTACAGAGGTAAGGGGTACAGAGTACCTGTAGAGTTCAGTGTGCTGTGACTCTAAAATAGGGCTGTGTTAGTCAAATTCCATCACTTATGCCAACTATAACCCTCAACCCAGCCCCATTCCATATACTAATCTAAACCCTAACTTTGAAACCAACCCTAAAACCCATCCATTACCTTTAGTCCTTAAGTTAACCACCATTACACATGTATTGTTAAAAAACAAACTACTTTAAATTACTTTGGAATTCATTTGTATTTTTAAAGTGCAAAGTCCTGTCTTTATTATAAACCACACTTTTCCGATTTGTTTTTTTCTAAAAGTACATTGTAACACTACTTTTTAGTGCCACAACTTTTTGCCCACAACTTTTTGCCCACAATGTTAGTTGGTGTAATAAAATAGCTCAGTGGTTACAGCAATGAAATTCACCAACAGATTTAATTCAGTGCTTTGTGATTTTCTCTGTTTCAATGTTATAATATACTGGAAACTAGAATCGACCCTCTGGAGAGAACCCATCAGTATGACGAAGAGGACTTCAGATGAGGCACTTTGAAGGGTGTTTAGCTTGTTGCAGGAATGGCATTAAACTCCGCCTGGTGTGGTAGAATTACACTTGAAATCCAACCTCTTCAAATTAATTAACATTCATAATATGACTGGTCACGCTAACATAAGGCCTGCTTGGTGCTTCTATTCTGAAAACTGGGCCATGAAGCTAGATTCGTTGGGAATCTATAGCCAAGCAAAGTTGAATAAAAAGGATCTGAAATGTGCAGTAAAAAGAGAGATAATTGTGGCATTTAAGAAACTACCTTTTGGCATTATGGTGCAAATAATGTAAAATTACAAAGTGCAAAAACAGTGGCTAACTTACAAAATAAGTTGAATTCAACCTGTACCTCACCAATGATGACTAACTAGGCTGAACTCCTATACTTTTTTCATGTTCTGTTGAGAGGTAATGTGGCCTGTCAGTTCAGGCTGGATGGCCTCTAACACAGCAGGACTAAGACAGTTCACATAGGATTGCTCCACGGCTACTGTAGTAGAGTAGGCAAGAAGCGATGGACTCCCGTCCAAGGTCATTTCCAGTGAATGAGGCCTTTGCAAGCATCCAAATCATCACTTTTTATTGTTTTAACGTACAGGATCTGCCATTTGCTATGGGGTTTATGCATTTGAGTCTTAATCAGTTGTATCTGTGTGGAGTCACAGGTTCTTGGGCTAATTTGCTATTGTGACAAGTGGGGCGACAGAAGAAAGGACAGGTGTTACATTGTTCATATGAAGGGAAGACGTTTTATTAGATAAATCCTACACCAACCGAGATCAGCAACCTCCACCCCTAATCCCCTGCACAAACTGTCCTCCTTAAATACCTTTGAGATAGCATTCCAGGATGACCATGGTTCTACATAAAACAAACCACAGTTCAATATTCTAAGTACAACGCAACAAATATCCACTCACTAAACAACAAAAGAAACCTGTACAGCAACCAAATCTGAATCATACAGGAAAAAGTGCGGATAGCGGAAAATTATGATACATAGTACAATATCATCAATGTTACAAGAAAGAAATAACAATACCTAAAAAGTATAAAAATAATAGGGAAAATATACATGAGATTAAACGAACAATGAAACATGCTACTAAACAAAAATGGCATACTTGAACACCACATAGTCTTTACACTAGAAGAGTCTGGTTAAAGACCTTATGGTATGTCTGGGAAATATTCTTGGAGCGTGATTGCAACAATGACTACTTAGCAGATTGCTGCGCTCGCATTTACCAGGGATCAGACTTGCCTCAGACTGAAACCATCAATGGTATTGTCAAAATTTCCACCATTCTATTTCACCAATCTAGATTTAATCCACGTCACCGTTATCCAGCCTACCAACATTGCTCATTATGGTCTTAATGTTGGATGGATCCATGTAACTTGACTTACCCATTCCCACAAATTCCGGCTTAATCACTAGTACCATTTCACCCACCAACCACGGCAGAAACTTGGTACAATTATTTTTTATCAATGTTCTTCTTAAACTTGCTATGATAGACATCTCTCAACAACTTGCCCTCACTTCTGAGTTCATTCATTTCTAACTCTTCATCCAATTGTGTCAATCCTTGAATCTCTCCACTCATCCATGCTGGATTAAACTACATGTTCTCAACTCTTCCTGTCATCCAGAAGAAAGGTTACCCGGCTGGGAGCGTTGCAATGAGTCCACCACGATTCATTCAACACATCCGACAAAGGCCTTCTCATTTACACAGTGTTTTGCATACAGGACTTCACCATTTGATTAATGTGTTCAGTAAGATTGTTCATTTGCAGAGAATGCAATGCTGTCTTGAGATGAACTATAGACATATCTTTCAGAAACTCCTGCATCTCTTAAGATGCCAACTGAAGACCATTGTCTGTGACAATTTTAAGAATTTCACGAATAAACTCCTCCCTTAAGAAGTTGATGACAACTCTGATGTCGATTGAGGTCACACATTTGGTCACTACCCACTTGGGCATATAATCCACTAATAGTATCACACATCGTTCATTGGGAGGTAAAGAATAGAAGGGACCATCTCCTCCCTAAGTGGCCCTCATGCACAAGATTCATGACTTTACCTCTTATACCTCTGTGTGGAACAAACTTGTTATCCCTGAACAGTGCTCTTCCGATCCAACTAATGTCTTCTTTCACATTCAAAAATCACCTTATTGCTTCTGATAGAGATTTGAACTCTGGCCATCCCGTAACCATGAACTCTTTGAGTTCCTTAGTCTCCTCATCACTCTCCCTTGCCATCCACCACTCCTCTTTACTTATAGCACTTTCACAGACCCAGATAATGTGATCATCGTCTGAAATCATCTCACCCTTGTCTAATGGCAATCTGGATAAGCAGTCCTCTAACCTGTTCTTGGAACCAGCAATATCCTCCACTTGTAAATTGAAATCACTCAACCACGCCATCCATCTCTTAATCCTGGCGTCCGCTCATCATCCTTTCTAATGAAAAATACAGGAACTAATGGTCTGTGATCAGATCTAACACTAATGGCATTCCCCAAAGATAGAACTTAAAAGGTTTCATTGCCCATGCACACACCAAAGCCTTCCTCTCAATGACAGAGTACTGTTCATCCGCATCCTGGAGCGAATATGATGCTGATGCTATGACACATTCTTCACCATCACAAATTGGAGAATACTGCCCCTAGCCCTTTTAGGCTGGCATCTGTGGACAAAATATTTTTTTAGATACATAAAGAGCCCCAGGGTGGTAGTTCTATCAATACAGTTCTTGCAGGCTTCAAAAGCCTCTCCACACTCATTAGACCACACACAAGTCATATCTCTTTTTCAGTAAAGCACAGATAGGCTGAACCACACTGGAAAATTGTGTATAAATTTGCACTAAAACTCCACTAACCCAAGGGAAGATCTCACTTGGTCTTTGTCTTGTGGTGCTGGCGCTTTCAGAATCAGGTCAACAAAATCCAGTTTCGGTTTAATCCCTTCAGCAGAAATGGTATGGCCCAAATAGGAAACAGAGCTTACTCAAAATATACATTTCTCTTTCTTCAATATTAGTCCATTCACAATCAATCTCTCGAACACTTTCACAAGTGTACTATCATATACTTCCAGATCTTTCCCATAACTAGGATGTCATCCTGAAAGAAAAGTATGGCCGATACACCCTTCAAAACCTTCTTCATGATCGTTTGAAATCGTACCACGCGGATGCCAAACCAAATAGCGTCCTAATAAAATGGTAAGTCCCCAAAGGTGTGATGAATGACGTCAAATTTCTGGATTTGTCATGTAATTTAACTGGATGATATGCAGATGAGAGGTCCATGATACTGGACACCTTGGCACCCCCAAGCATGGTTAAAGCCTCAGAGATGTTGGGAAGAGGAGGACAATCAACCTAAATTGTCAGTACAGCAGCGGCACGTGTTCTAGGGCCCGCCCCGATCACAGCGTGCATGGTTTTGTGGGTCCCCCCCTGCCCCGTAGGGGAGTGGTATGCTATGAGAAAGGCATCTGTCCCACTTTGCACATTGGTGGTTACAATGTCCTGCTTTAATGTAACCTTTCTGTTACAGGTTGCAATGCTTGATTAGGGTGTTGCTTCAATTTGTTTTCCTTCTGCAGCTGCAGGGTTTTCCCCACTGGGGTTTTCCCCACTGAGGTTTCTCCGCTGTTGCTTCCATTTGTTTTTCTGATGAAGCTGCTGAGTTTTCCCCGCTGGGGTTTTACCTGCTGCTGAAGATAGTCATCTAGGGCATGGTCCAGATCTATAAAGCAGCCCCGCCATTGGGGTGCTGCTCACTATTCTTCAATCTTGGGTGGAGCAGGAGCTCCAGGTTTCTATCTCCTTCAGGTTCCAGTTACTGCTGCCGGCCCCAGGGGATTTCTGGAGAGCATCTTGGATTCCGTCTCCGCAGTGACGTCCCGACGTTGCTCGACAGCGCTCCAGCCATTGTTCAACCCTTGGTCCCGCGCTGGTGCGTGTCCTCCATCGAGAGCTGAGAGGTTCCTCAGCTTGCTGCAGTTTCATTTTCGGCTACGCTCCGGTAGCCATAGTCAGAGCAGGCCGTGCTCTGAGCGGTAAGACACCCCTGGTGGGGAACGCATTTATTTCTGCATTACGGTCACACCCTCTCTTGAATCTCCGCAGGGCAGTATTCTCGGAAAGTGTTTTGATGTATGTGTGTGTGTCTCATGCTAGAGATTCATGTCTTATTACATAAGTCAATGCCTGTGACCATTGAACAGGGTGCTGGAATACACCTGCTATGTGTAGTGCTCGAGTATCGCCATGCTGCAAGTAGTCATTGCAGAACATTTGGGTCTCTTATAGTTCTGCAAGATGTTATTGCAGAGATCATATCTGTTTCTGTATGGGAAGGATGCTAGCAGATCATAGAATATATCCAAGATATATTTAAGATAAGAGACAGAAACAAATCTTGAAGGCTATTAAACCTATTGTTGATTTATGTGTGTTAACTGATTTCTACTTTTCAGATCTCCTTCCCCACAGTTCCTTTCCCACACCCTTTCCCCCGCCTGGCCTCTCTAAGCCTGAGTGCTATAACAGCATACCGAGTTGAGGCTGGCTGGAGGTGGGCCACAATATCGTCATGCAGGTCCTGAGGAAGACGGCAGCTGTTACATAAATGCACTTGTTTAAATCTCTGAGGTCAACACACATTTTGATCTGTTTGCCCCCATCTTTAGGTGCCAATACACCTGCAGCATGCCATTCCAAGGATTCAATCTCCTTGATTATGCTTTCCTCAATCAATCTGCTGATCTCTCTCTTCAAAGGCTCCAACATGAGATTGGGAACTTTTCTGACTTTGTGACTACAGGGAATAGCATTTTTCTTCAAAATTATTTTGTGTTTGAATACCTTAAGAAGACCCTCTTTACCACTGAACACGCTTGGGAAACATAAAGGAATGTCACCATACTCGTGCTTCACTGATACAGACATGACTGGTTGGAAGGCACTGGGATTCAACTTCATACTCATAGCCCGTTGGTGTTGCCACCCTGATAAATTGTCACCCTGGTAGGCCTCATACACTTTTCCCAAATTATCCTTGTCCATACACGTAATCCTCACGATAACCAAAATATCAATCTTGTTACCTCCATAGCTTACAGGACTAATGTCAGATGGGAGGAGAGAAACTCCTTCTTCCAATTTTGATCACCCATCATGGTATAATGTGAACTCAGGACAGCCAAGAGTACAATTTCCTTATCATCTAGCTTAATGTAACACTTGGGCATCATCAAGTGACCCACATCAACTTCACTAGGATTGGGCTTTTATGGTTAAAACTATCTAAGTGAGATCTTCACTTACTGAACCAACACCCTCACTGACCCTTGTCACCCTTACAACCATGGGCATAGTGACCCCTTTTTCAACATTTCCTGCAAATAGAATTCCTGGCGTAGCACTGAAAACTATTTGAAGAGTGGCATGGATTGCAACATCAATAACATTTGATTTTACTATTCCTTGCTTTCTTACTACCACACATTTGTTTCCCTTCAAATTTGATTTTATCAACAACATTTCCAGCAATTTAATTTATTCCAGCATTAGTGGAATCACTCTGCAATGGAGGAGGTATAACACTCATCTCATCCACCCATGTGTTTGTGCTTTCTATGCTTTCAACAAAAGAAATAGTCTCTCTGAGATGTGATCTGGGGTTTTTGTCAATAACTTCTCTTGAACCATGACATTGTTGGTGCATCTCAACAACTGATCCCTGATTAGCGAATCAGTTCAAAGATCAAATTCACAAGTGCTTGCTAGTGTTCGCAAGCAAGCCACATAGTTCCCCACACTTTCACCTGTCCCTCGTGTTCTTGAAAATAAATTGTGGTGCTACACAACAACATTGATCGTTGCCTCAAAATGTTTCTCTAATATTTATACAGACATCTCATAAGAATCTCTAGGTTCTCTTGCATTCCCTACAGAAATGGTTTCAAGGCTGTCATAAATATTGTGACCTTCCACTCCTAAACTGTACAGAAGAACTAATTGTTTCCTGGCACCAGAAACTTTTTACCACCTATGGTTATAAGCTATGAATCAAAACGTTTTTTTCCATCTCTGGTTCACCTTTATCAGATAAAAACACAGAAGGTCAAGACATATCAGCCTTTTTCATCTTAGAATGATGTGAAGGATGAAAGCTGTTAAAGTTCAGAAGGAATATACTTAAAAGATAAGAGACCAATTTAAATATACATGGTGAATGAGTCACTCTTTGAAAATGAGCAGTGGTGCTAAAAGATAATAACTCATCCAAAAGAAAGAGAAGAGCGGGTAACTGCAAGCACAGTTCTCAGTATTGCAAGTAAAGTCACCAATTTGTCACAATGCTTGAAAAACGATCACCCAACTCAAGATGGCTGCTCCAGGGTCCTTAAATCAGGTTACAGCCATCGCCTGTGAAACAACGCAATGTACCAAAGCAAGATGGCTTGTACGTTGCGCGTCCAGGTGACGCAACATCCCTTGTGTGAGTGTTGACACTGCCGCGGTGCAGCACACTGTCCATGAGTAAGAGAGGAAACTGGTTATCTGCCGTGCTCTGCCACAGAACATGAGCGAAGGCTTCAATCGTGCCTCGCACTGAGATTGAGGCATGAGCAAGTCAAACTAGTAGCTACTGTGCAGCACACTACTTCCGAAGTGCGAGCAGGGTCCGACTCTGGCTGAGGTGACACATGTTGCCTCTAAAGCATGAGGGAGGCCTGAGTCTGGGCTGCACTTGCCAAGTTCCACATTTCCATTCTGGTAGCGTCCCACTAGGATGTACCTGGAAGAGATGGCCGACCCATCGGCAGACAGCGAATGTTCAGCAGCAAGGTAGGGGGTTTTCTCCAGGTTCTACAAAGTGGGTTGAGGAGACGCTGGTGTGGTTTTTAATGTCATTCTCCTCCTAGGCTCCATGATGCTAATGTTACGTCATTTGTATGAAGGGAAGGCACGACCCGGTAAGTGTCTTTCAAGGTTTAACAGATAAATCCTACACCAACCGATATCAGAGTCCTCCACCTTTAACCCTAGCACCAACTGTCCCCTTGGAATTCCTTGGAGACAGCATTCCAGGATGACCAAGGTTCTACATCAAACAGATGGCAGTTCAACCTTTTAAGCACAACACAACAACAGGTTATGTGCTTTGTTCATACTCACGACTGACATATGTAGAAGAATATTTTTTCCAATACTAAGGAAAGGATTTCATTGTTACACCTCCAGAAACAAATTAAACAATCCCTAAATTCAGGCATAATGAAATGTTATGAATGTGTACTTGTAAATATATTGATTATGTACTCAAAGTATTTCTTACAAATCAAGATTATTTTAGAGTTTTAATGTTGACATAGTGCCGGATGGACTAAGATGAACTATTTTTGAGTCACTATTCGAATTAAATGTGCCATCAAGAGCCTTCACCATAACATCACTCAGGATATTTGTGGGAACATTTTCAGGAGCCCAAGGGCAGCTAGGGGTTGCTTGACTCAAATTTGAAACACCAACAACAGCCTCAGTGTGTTTTTAACATCGCTGCTGTCTTGCTGCTTGAGCTCCGTTGTTTGTGGGCAACATCATCTTCGGGCTACATAGCGCTTCTTGGCACCGTAGCGCCGAACCCTTGCTTCAAGGACTACAAGTCCCAGTGTCCCTAGCCATCACTCCAGGTGCCGCTGGTAAGGGGGAGGCGTGGTGATCGCGCTTATAGCGCTGCCTCTCCCACCGCGGAGCGGGGTCCATCGCTGCTGTCTTGCTGCTTGAGCTCCGTTGTTTGGGGGCAAAATCAACTTCGGGACAGTCCAGAGGAGGGCTGGAGCTCTGACACCCACTCCTGGCTACATAGCGCTTCTTGGCACCATAGCGCCGAACCCTTGCTTTAAGGACTACAAGTCCCAGCGTCCCTAGCCATCACTCCAGGTGCTACTGGTAAGGGAGAGGCATGGTGATCACGCTTATAGCGCTGCCTCTCCCACCGCGGCGCGGGGTCCATCGCTGCTGTCTTGCTGTTTGAGCTCCGTTGTTTGGGGGCAAAATCAACTTCGGGACAGTCCAGAGGAGGGCTGGAGCTCTGACACCCACTCCTGGCTACATAGCGCTTCTTGGCACCATATGGCCGAACCCTTGCTTCAAGGACTACAAGTCCCAGCGTCCCTAGCCATCACTCCAGGTGTCGCTGGTAAGGGGGAGGCGTGGTGATCGCGCTTATAGCTCTGCCTCTCCCACGACGGCGCGGGATGCGTGTGGGCGCGCCCAGGCCAAGGGCGGGCCTATCCTTGCCCGTCATTGCCAGGAAGAGGCAGGGCAGGGCAGAGCCACCCCCCCCCCCCAGATCCTCCCCCCTTGGCATTTGAATCTCCGCCTCAGAGCCTCTGGTAAGACTGCTTTGGGACTTTTGAATGAAGCTATTTTTATCCGGCACACTGAACTCTTCTTGCAGCTGTGTGGTCCTTCCCCGAATCTTTAGCTGGACTTGGTGGTGGATTTAGAACATATGTAAACCAGTGCCCCACAAGCACAAATCAGCCAAACTGTTCCACTTTAAGTCATTTTTTTAACTGTGACACAACTCATATGTATAGTTTGACCCTTCATTACTTTTACCTTGCATTTCAATGTCTTTTATTTTGGCATACAAGGAGTGCAGCAAAAATCTCCTGTTTTAATCTATAATTTGGCTCTGTGCCTTAGGAGGCCTAGCGCGTTTTAGGCTTGTACCTGGGGCAATTTTTGTGTTTCTTTTTTTTAAATATTTTAATTTTAATGTTTTTGTTTTTTACTTAACCAAACATATGTGCAAGAAAAAAGGGCCCCAGGCCTCCATTCCGGCCCCTTTGCCCCAAACCTCAATAGACAGGATGCTCCAGAGGGCGATAGGGGTGGTCTCAAATGAAATAGAATTGACAGAGAGGCGTCTGTCTCTAACCCCAGACTTATTTAGACCAGGGTCAAAAGCACCTAATCCCCAACCAAATACCCCTGGCTCCCCATTGAGACCAACAGAATCCCTGTCTAGAACATTAGAGTCATCCTCACCTTCACCACAACAACTCCCAGTGAAGCCAACCACCCGCAAAGAAGGCACCATCACTTCCACCCTTAAGACCATTAAACGCAAGACTGGAAATTCAATAGGAAATAAGAGTTCTAACAAACAGTGCTGAGGGAATAGCTAGCAGTGTAAGTACGACTGAATCCCCCATCAATCCCTTGACACCTTCTGACTGTCCTCCGTGGGCGAGGAACATGATAGTGGAGCTGGAGAACCAGATAAGAGCCATTGTAAAGGAAGAACTTGCTCTCTTATTCAAGCATTTAGATGCAGGGCAACAGATTGGGTTGAGCAGTAAGGGCAACCCCCCTGGCATAACCACCACTGTCTTAGGGAAGAGGCAAGATTGTAGCTCACAGACCGACAGCATAGCCAAATCTCCCACTGGCAAAAAGGGGCCTATGTTGGCTCTAACATCTGCTGCACTATCAAGCGATGGAAGGGCAGAGGATTGTACTGCCATGCCAACTGCTAACCCCTTGTTGCTTCTGAAACCTCTGGCATTTATCCTCCCCATGAGCCTAGGTTAATCTCCTGTCCCGCTCTCCCTAGGGAGGACTCACATAGAAGAGGGCCTATCTACCTAGAGCAGAGGAGAGGCAGGGAAAGGCTATATCCAGCAGAGGCTGAGGACACAGGTCCAGCAATACCGATTACACCGACTATAAATCTACCCCCTGCCTCACTCCCCTATGTCATTATCTTAACAGGGGTCCCTGAGATTAACCATGGGCAGAAAGAATTGCAGCTAGAGCTCAGGAATAAGTGTCTTTTTTGGTTAACTAGGCACAAGCAGTTCTCCTATGACAGGGCTGGGGAAATCTTAATGGTCTGAAGAGTGGGATGGGTGGGCAATAATACAAAAACAACTCAAGGAGATTGTATAGTCATCAATTTTAGCAATCTCCTGACCGCACAAAATATTGCAGGTCAGTTTGTTAGCACTCATGTACCGCACACTATGGTCCGTGCCCATACTCTGGACTTTTTCTACCCAGGCAATCACATCATGCCCTGGACTCCAGCATTTAGGGCTCCAATAAACAGATTCCAGCCATTTAAAAATGCAAGCTAACCCCTTAGACCTCTTTTTAACATTCCATTAGCAAACAGATACGGGCCCCTCGAGTAGGTGGATTGACTGGGATTGCAAGGGGGCCTCAACCCCAATATAGGGGGGACCCTAGAAGGCAGTAGGGGTGAACTTCAGTGGGCCACTGACACAGCACATCCTCAGTAGCGAAAACCATGAATCAGGGGTACAGCTACCCTTACCTCCTGGAGGAGCCCTTAGCTAACATGAGTTAGGCCCAGCCATTCTTAATAATTCAGCCTCAACTCCTATGGATAATGTAATTCCCAGCCCAGCCTCTACAATGGAGGAAGTCAAAGTTATCTCGTTGGCATGGCTAGCTGTCATTCGTAGTTCTAACAACATCATTCAGGAGGCATATGGCGGTATTACCTCCTCTGGCCATCAGCTAAGGATTTTATCCTGGAAAATCGCTGGAATCAAAAACAAGCTCCACTGCCCTGATTGGGGACAGTTTGTGTGTTCCCATGATGTCTGTATGTTTCAGGAGACCTGGGCAAGAGAATATATAGAGAGGGGAGGTTTCGCAACCTTTAACGTGCAGGCCACCTCAGGGGGAAGAGGCAGATCCTCGGGGGGCTTATGCACTTGGGTCGCTACCCACTTGGATTGCACGGCAGTCCAACTGAGTACCGCATCCAATGACTTGCAGTGTATTGTACTCACTTTCCCCTCCAGTCTAAAACTTGCACTTATTAACATCTATTGCCATCCCGTAAACATTACCCAGGAATCCCCGACCATAAAACTACTCAACTCTTTTATTGATACAGTCCCCCCAAATGCTAGATTGATCCTTGGGGTGGGACTTCAACTGCCAATTTGAGCACCTGGCTGCCCCCACGGATGCCCCCTTTAGTGAAGAGGACAGCCTCTGGTTAATTCCTGACCCGCAAGTTCCACCGGTAAAGGCCTGGACTCCTCTGGTACTCCAGATTAATGCACTAACCCTAACCCACTCCTTGAGGGCCTGTAATGGCCGCACCAAGTCTGATCAGCCAGGGAAGCTAACTTTTAACAGAACTGGACAATCTTCCCTGCTGGACTATATTTTAGTGGAGACAAGCATGTGGCAGTGGGTGGTTGACTTCGCTGTCATACCAAGATTTGACAGCAATCATAATGCCCTGACATTTGATTTGGAGCCTCCAGAAATCTACAATCCTACATCTTTTGGCACCTCGCTTGTACCAACCTAATACTTGCCAACAATAGAAGGAAAATCAGGTGGGGAAAGTTTAAGCAGTCTCCAGTCAAGGAGGCCGAATTATACTCTAAAAACATCTCGCCCTTAATGGAAATGGAGTTGGCTGCTGCAACACTCCACTTACCATTGACAGACTAGAGGCACTCCATGAAGAACTGTCTACTAATCGGACCAACATTTTCAACCCTATGACGCGTCCCAAGCCCATCAAGGGTGCCAAGAAAACCTGGTTTAACAATTCCTGCCGCAAGGCTAAGGGCGCCCTCATAGATGCTACCAAACTCAAGGATAGATCCTTAATCAAATTAAGTAGGGCTCAGTATAGAGACTGTACCATGCTAGCCAAGAAGAACTGGGAGCTTGAAAGGTGGGAAGACATTAAGGCAGCACTTCATAACAGGGACTTTAAGAAGTATTGGTCATTAGTGAGCGCAGATGGTAGCGTAGAGAACTCAGCGATAGAGCAAAATATTTCTGCAGCAGCATGGAAACGGCACTTCCAAGCCCTCTATACAACCGAGGAACCCACAGAGCCCAAAGATGTAACAGTTTTAGCAACCCCAGGGAACCTTAGTGAAGAACCCCAATGGATCACACTAAAAGAAGTTAAAAACGCAATTAGGAAGCTCCTCCTAGGAGAAGTCCCCGGTCTAGATAAGATCCCTGGGGACTTATTCAGGGAGGAACTGAGCATCTGGAGACCCTATCTTTGGGTAATATTCAATGCTATCCTGCTAGGCATGAAGATCCTGGACACATGGTTGGGGGCTGAAATCTTCCTAGTGTTTCAGAAAGGCTCACCCCTCTTGCCCTCTAACTACAGGCCGATTAGCCTCAGACGTCACCCAGAAACTATTTGCTAGGATCCTCCTTGAGCAACTTCATTTCTGGATGGAAGGCCATGATGTCTTGAGTGCGTATCAGGCTGGATTTAGGTAGGACACCTCCACCATTGATCAGCTCTTCAGGCTCCAACTTTTATTCTGGAAGACGGTGTCAATAGAGGGTGGCAGTCTCTATTTGATATTCGTTGACCTCAAATCGGCCTTCGATCTGGTCCCCCCCAGCCACACTGTGGAAGGTTTTGGAGCAGCTGGGTATTCCGCCCTACCTGTTGTCACTGTTCATGCGATTACACACAGGAAACTTTGCCCAAGTTAGGCATGGGAAATCTGGAGAACTGACCCGCAGCTTCCCAGTGAACAGAGGAGTGAGACAGGGGTGTGTGCTGGTCCCCACTCTGTTTTGTCTTTTTATCAACGCCCTGGTGGCTCAACTAAACGAGGTGGGGGACAATGATGCCCCAAAGCTGGAGCAAGGCAGGGTACCAGCAATGATGTTCATGGATGACACCTTGCTGCTGTCCAAATCTCCCATGGGCATCCAAAGGATCCTAGACAGTTTTTCTCTATTCTGTAAAAACCGAGGGCTGGAGATTAATACCACAAAGACCAAATTTATGGTTTTTAATCCAGCCAAAATATCTCGCCCAAACCCCTCCCTAAATGGTACCTTCCTAGAGAAGGTGACTGTCTTCGATTACCTTGGCATCACGCTGTCCGAAACATTTGAATGGGGCCCACAACTAGCCAAGGCAGGCTTGAGGTTAGCACAGCTGGCGGGGGGAATTACTAAATCTTATAGGAACTCCTTATATAGACCACAAGAAGCTGTAGTCGAAATATATAAAGTGCAAGTAAGGAGTGTTGCAATGTATGGGGCCGAACTATGGGGCCACCGCCCTTTTGGCGGAGTGGCCAAAACAGAAAACCAATTTATGAGAAAGCACTTTGGCTTACCGCCTAGCACTTCCCTCATTCCTCTGCGCCAGGATTTAGGAGTCAAACCAATTGCAGAAGAGATAGGTTTAAGACCACTGACCTTCTGGCACAGACTGTGGGCAACTCCTAAACTAGAATCCTACCGAAACAAACTTAAAGGGGTCTTGGGTCTACCGGGGGTGGGAAAATTGCCTTGGTTTAAGCACACCAAAGAATAGGAATGCCCAACCTGTGGACTAATCCAGAGGTAGTGTTCCTAACAATATCTCGACTACAACTTGTCAGAGCCTATAGGGCACACAAATTAGTCGATCTGCAGGTGAACACCAAACTCGGGCATCTATCGGCTGAATTTCTTAACATAAAAACAGAGTACCTCTTTAAGTCTTTTTTGGATGACATACAGCCTCCTATGGCAAGGAAGCTGTATGTCCAGTTTAGAACAGGGACCTTCCCGGTCAATGATTTTGTGAATAAATGGTCAAATGATCCCTTTGTTAGTTGTCCTGCCTGCAACAGCCCTGACAAGACCGACATTCATGTTCTTTTTTTCTGCCCAGGCTATAAATCTGCCAGACAGCGTTTGCTCATACCATTATGCAGAAACATGGGATGCACACAGTGTTTGGAGGTGTATAGAATATTAAGATCTGATACGCACCCCCCTATAGTGTTTGCCGTGTCTCGTTTCCTTAATTCCATATGGCACAGGCGAAGGGCCTTTTTAACACACTTTAGCAATTGTAAAAAAAAAACTTTTCTGCACTCTTGTCTTTTTTAGCCCCTAAATTTTAATAGTTTTTAACCGGTTTTAATCATTCTTGTTTTTAATTGGCATAAAGACTTTGGACATATCAAAATGTCTTTTCGGATACACTGCAATATACAATCAATGAACCATCAAAATGTGTTTTTCAATGCTATACTTGCATATGAATTTCTACTTTTTATGGCCCTTTTATGACCGAAATAAAGTTTGTTGAAATGGAAATGTTTTTTAACACAGAAATAGAAAACCAGGAAAAACGTTTTCTGGATAGGGATTACTCTCCAACAGTATCTAAAAAGGCACGATGTAAAATAAAACTATCAACAACTCCCTACAGTAACAAAAGAAACAAAATGTTAACATGCTTGCAATGGTTACACCATATCACTTTGACAACCACATTAACTAATAAACACTTCATAAGTATTGGTGAATAATAGGCTTAGATAATACTTTGAACAGTATCATTACAAAAAAACCCTCTTATTACATGTCACAGTGGACATACCATGCAGGACCACGCATCTACATAACTTTTCTGAGCATCTCTCTCTGTTCAGTGCAAGCAGCACTAGTGTTATCAATATCTTAGCACTACCTAGTTACCTTGGTTTTTGCACCTTCTCCTGATCCTATGAACACTTTGAGATGCGGATATATTATTTCTCTCACTTGCTCTTGAGAATTGCAACATTATACTGACCAAAAACAATCATGAATACTAGTTAGTTTGTCTACAGTCTTCAAACAGAAGGCCGCGTGTCTGTCTCACAACCACCAAGGCAGCTGCTGTTCTCAATGGCTATAATGGGTGAACAACACTCTTCACCTACATATAGGGATAAGGGCCCAGATGTTATGCTGGACCCTCCTCATGAAGAAACTCAAACATTAGTACGACCAATGGAACCCAAGGTCACTGAACAGTCTGAAGAAGAAAAGTAAACATGCACAGGTATTGATTTAATAATGTACACATCTAGACATGGCGAACAAAGGCTAACAGAGGTGGAGAGGAGACTAGAATCTACGCCGGACTGGTGTCAGGAAATGGGGCACTTGAGACACGAGCTGACAGACAAAGAAGACAGTACTTTTAAGGCATCCTCCCAAAAAGTAGAACAAGACTGCATGCTGAACTATGTGGAGGCCTTCATCCCGCAGCTGTTCAATATCACGTTTCTGCAACACCTAGAATTCCAGAGAGCCCACCGTATATGTCCCAGCAAATCGAATGAAGCTAATACCACCCACTCAGTAATGGTTCAGTTTCTTTATCATCAGCAAGCAAGAACCATACTACAGGATGCATGAAAAAAGAATGGCACGATTATCCTTGAAAACAACACAATCCACATATCAGCAGACTTTTCACTCAACAAAGCACAAAAAGGAGACACTTCATGGTACTACTTACATAAATGCTGGGATATAAACTATGGCCTGTTAAACCCACCCACAATGATTATCCCCATTGACTGCTAGACTACATATTACCGTGATACACAAGCCTTTGAATCTACCTGCATGGAGGTGTCTTTACCACGGATACTGTTCCAGACAATACACCTCATTTACAGATGACTGTCTTCCGCCAATGGAGCAAGGGGATGAGCCAGAGGGATAGAGAGAGTCTGCCCAAAATTATGGACTCCCTGACTAAGGAAAGGAAAAAGTGCAGATGGCCACTGATAACCACCACAACTGAAAGACTGAAGACTTTGAGGTGGGCAGTCGCGCCACTTTTAACACATAAGGCATCACCGTAATGCACTATGTCCAGACAAAGACCTGCACACTCTTCGAACATAACTTTATCTATATGTATAGATGTTTGCACTTTTTGCAATACTGTTCTTCAGGTTAGATCTACATTGTATATACTGTACCAACCTACCTCCGTTGTGAATGCCTGGCTCTCACCTTTGGGAATATTGTGGGTATATCCTCTGGTTGCGATTGGCTGGTACATAGAATCCATGGTTTGCTGGGAGGTAAACAGGAGGGAGAGATGTTCTCCCTTCTGTTACCTGCAACTGGGTACCATCTGAATGAACCAAACATGGAACAAATCAACCACTCATGCTCTTGCCTCTTTGCTATTGCTCAAACACACACACAACCACTGTTAAATGTCTAGTGGGAAACAGTGGCCTCAATATGGCATTGGGACCCCGGACAGACATACTCTGCCCTTTTGAGCTTGGACAACCTGGCCCACAGAGTCAGGTTTAACCCATAGATTATGGTTAGTGTAGGCCCCATATACATGGAAGGGATGAGCCACATCTCCCCCTTCTCTCTTTTCACCCACTGTCTGGTCTTATATTGCTACTCGCCTCTCTTTCCATGTACTTGCTACCTTACTAACTACTGTACTAGTGCACACCACCCATTTGGACAGCTTCCACAACCTTGTTGGGTCCTGTGCCCATGGTCTCCTCTAGGAACACTTGAAGCCTCTCTCATTTTAGTAAGCACAACATATTTTTAAACTTCTTGTGTGCTGTTAATATTGATATTGCTACAATCCACTAATCTGATCCTGAAGAAGCTAAATTCAAACATGACTGGGTAGACATTGTCAACAGTAGCAGCCATATGTCCAGTTTGGATTCCAGGAGTGGAGATGTGACAATGAGAAAATGTGGTCTGATGTAGTGAGGCCATTCTCCTCCACAACTCTTTGCCCCTGAAAGTGATTAAGTCGTGGTCTAACCCAGAAGACCGCTATGTTTTTACTATACTCAAACCCTTTGACACGTTTGTGGTAGTTGGCTCAATCTATATCCCTAATGTGTCTAAGAGGATCTTCAGAATGTCTAGAATCCTTGCAAGATTTGGCTCACTCTATCTGGTGCTAGGTGGAGATTGGAACCTGGCTTTAGTGTACCTCGAAGTCAGAGCAGGCAGAACAGATGCAATGAAGGTGGTAGAGCAATACTTCAAGATGTATGAACCGTAATCTGGTAAATGTCTGCTGACTTTTACATGCTAAAGACAAGACTATGTGTTCCTCTCTTAGCCCACAGCACATCATCATACATACATTACTACTAGTCTCGGGTAACAGTACTGCCCCATGTGACCCAATATTGCATACTGGTGGGAGGCATATCTGATAATTTGATAGTCCATTTGGGACACGACCATGGCCGTATAAGTTTCCGACCATCCCTATGGACATTCCAACCCATGAAATATTAACAGCTGATGACAAAATAATCTTAAATTGCATATCCGGGTGTTCAGGTAAACAATGGAACTTCAGTCACATGGGCAGGTGCTCTGCACTGCCTGCAAAGCACCCTGGGGAGGCCTTAACATAGAAGACTCAGATTGAATGAAGAATACTTCAATACAGACCAAATCAGACATGACAAATTGGTTAGGGATCTCACTCAACAGTAAACCTTCAATCCTTTGTCTGCCGATATTGGAGTTAGTTGTCATCAACTCATTTTTCGCTGCCCATGCAGAATGTGCGCTGATGAAACCATGGTAGCAACACCATGAGTGTGAGGAGTAAACTGGAAGGCTACTCATTTTCCAGCTGCACCAGGGCGACTCTAAATCAGCAAAAGTGTCTTATGCATGATGAATCAAAGTGTTGATGCACCCAGTTTAGATTTTAGACCTTTTATTCATATTGTGAGTCTCAATGCAGCTCTCACCCACTAGCTAATCCCTCAGAATCCCCACCTATTTTTCCTGGACCAGGGTTCTCGTGTTTCTCTTTCAGCGAATTGGGTTGGATCTCCTTCCTAGATTTGTCCTGGAAGGTGCCATTGCACTAGCTTTTAATACATATCGACTCAATATGTGACGCAAGGGCAGAATTCCACTTAAACTTTCAGTCCCTTTTGCCAGGATACCCATTGCTCCTATTTGTGTTGTTTATTGACCCGCACCTTCATGGCGATGTTTTTAATGCCATGTATTCTGATATATTGAGGACACTGCTCAATAAAGAAGTATGGCAAAAAAAGGATGATTTAAACTAAACAGATAGAAAACCTTGCTACAAGAAACAATAATATCCAAATTAGATTTAGTGCTTCATACTGCACTTATACTATTTCTAAGCATTTATATATGTAAACACAAGACTGGACAAGCCATTGCCTCTCTAGCACTTCCCCAGTAGATTGCAAAAAGAGTGAATAAGGTAAAGGACACCAGACAAAAATAGTATCATGTTTGCTAATTGCTTTGCATTCTATATCTAAATTAGGTTTTAGGTAGTGTCCTTAGTCTAGGGAACACTATCCATTTCCTTATGGAAGCCATAGAACCTGAGTGGCTGTGATATATAGCTGAAACATGTGGACACAAAAAAATCACTATTGTTTGTTGGTAACAAACATAATTAAAATTCTGTGGTAGAAACTAGACAACTTTAATTGTGCATGACTAGATCGGACCCCAGTGTATATCAAGAGCTCCCATATACTGCTTAAGCCTTCCACAGCACCATTTGTTCTAGGATGAGCTCAATCATCACGAAATATGGGTGAGGATTTTCTATCTTATCTTTTTTATCTTAAAAGAAAAAGGACCTTTTTTTTTTTTTTTTTTTACAGCTCGCTCTTTTGTTTTGTTTTTGTATGCAGGTAGGGAGGATCAACCAGCAATAGGCCTCTCTCTCCTCTGTGGTGTTTAGTTAGGCATGATGTCTAACCCTGCATAATTTCCCATCAATTACCTATTTCTCAGCCTTATTACCGATATGCTTGGTAACTCCGACACAAATATAGTCCATCAGCTACATAATTGTTCCCATTATTGGTGACCTTATGGCTATCCTTGATTATAGGAGCCACTGTTTGCCATATTGCAGGCCTTCCTGGTAACGTTCAAATTATTCTTGGCAAGCCTTTGCCATAGCCTTGTTATACTGCAGTCATGGCTGATTCTGGCTGGTCTGGCTACAAAATCGGGCCATCTTTGGCCAATTGTTTCCTTCTTTATATGTTCTGGTTTTCTTAGGTATAATACTGGTGAAAATATTTACCATACGACGAAAAGCCACGATATTTGAGCATGATGAATGGACATGGCAGGCAAAATCTGTCTAAGTGTGCCACTAGTCTATGTGTCATGTAGATGCGTGGAGATCGAAAATGTTTTTACAAAGTTCATGGGAACGTCGTGCTTCTGTGTGTGGCAATGGAATTTATTTATCCAAAATGAGTATGTTGAATTTCATGGTGAAATGTCTACATTTGTAGAAACTGGCATGATATTTTTCCAAAGAAAATGACTGCATTTTTGAATAAGGTTATATTTGAGCAATAATTGCTGATTTTGATTCTTTGGTTCTAGGGGACACCTCTTGCCATGGTTGTCGTTTCATGATTTCAAGAGGTATTTTATAAAATTTGCTGATGTATTTTACGATATTACAACTACTGCTGCTGTCTGAGCCCTGAGAAAGCAAGTTAGGTGTAGCATGTCGGCTATTTGATTCTGTAGTTTATATGTAATTGACCATTAGCTTTGCTGTGTGAGCATGTAAGATTTCTCTAGCTCTCCCACAGGCAGCTTGTGATTGTGAGACTTGTTTAACCCTTGAATTACTCTACATTCCCTTTCCATGTCCGAGAATCTACTTGGGAGGGTTTAGACAAAAAACATCAAGCAAAGAACAATGCTGTACATGCATTTGAAAAACAATAGGCACATTGACCTTGTATAAACAGATTTTCATAACGTCCTTTATTGCATTCAGCTCTTCAGCCAAATGTTAGGGGGCTTTACACTTGAAAAATCCAGTTTTGTGAACATTTTTTCAAGGTATTCCTGGGATCAGTGTGTCTCAACACCACCGGGGAAAGGGAAAGCCTGTCTGACACCACAAAAGTATTGAAATACTTAGAAAATCCTTAGAATCTCTGTATTTTTACACAATCTACATGTAAATTTTGCTTAAATTGACCAATTTGGCCGTCGTTAGGTCTCGCCTAGCGTTGCAGCGCGAATGCGTTGCCATCGCTTTACGAGCCATGCAGTATACACTATAAGGTGGAAGCTTTGTGGAAGCTTCGCCCACTCTCCAGCCCATCTTCTTCATTGGCTTAGGTTAGAAATGCTGCCTTCTGATTGGTTTTAAGCTTGTTAGTCCCTCCCCATGACAGCCATGTCAGTCATTTGTATCCTTCCATGGCTACTGGCCCCTTCACTGCACAGACTACTTTCTTCCTCTCCCTTTCTACCCCCCCTCCCGCAGTCAGTGACTTCTTGGGGCCCCCCTCCTGTGCACTCCCGGTCGTACTCGTGCCTTAGAGTAAATCGCAGGCTGGAGCCAAAACCCTAATTATGTACTGTTAAAAGTATTGTTAACAAAGAGTAAATACATAAATGTGCTATCAAGCCAGACCTAAAAAATAATAATAGTTCGGAATTTCACAGACTTTTTCCTGAAGTGTGGAAAAATGACAAAATGTCTATAACAAAAACTCTCAGCACTAGAGCTAAGGAGATTATCGTCGCCTGAGAGAAGACTTCAGCAATCTCTCGAATCAAGAGCGAGCCGATAGTCGTATTAACAAGAGCAGGAGCCCAGACGTGGTACGGATACAGCAGTTGCTGAAGGGGGTTGTCAAACACGAGCCTCCAAAGTGCAGGCCATGAAACGGCGAGAGAAAGATGTTCTTATAGTTTGTTGCACAAAATGCTAGGCGCGAAATTAACAGTCGAAAATAACAAAAAATGACATTTAATGATGAGCGCGGGGATAGCATTCTGAAAACAACTGCACATTGTCACATGCAAAACCACTATCTCGACCAAACTCCCCATTGCCCCAGGTAGCCTAAAATGCGGTCATTTCGCTCCACATATATTATTTTAAGCAGCATTTATACATGGGGTTGGTGTTGCATTTAGTCTGTTTCCGTTCCCACCACAAAGCCATTCCCAACCAGCACGAAGCAACCTGTAAGTGCCGAGTGCTATTCCAGTACTCACACTCCGCACTATACTGCTGGCTGAGGCACTCACAGGGGGCCACTAGAGAGGTCAGCACTCTAGTGTCGCCTGGGCACCCCACACCCCCGCCCCCTTCAGGGAAGTGACTCTGGTTGGAGTCCCCCCCCCATCTCCAGCCTGGTTGCGGCGTACGAGGGGCGTCACTTCCTGGGTGCCCAGGACTTGGGGGAGGGTATATATCCCTCCCCCACCATTTTGGCGACCTCTTTTGATTGCCGCACATGCCGTCTCAACTCGTTTTCTTGCAGCGGGTTTGCGTTGCCCCAGGACTGTGGAGCGCTGAGGGAGGTTGTCGGTGAGTCGTTCACCCCCCCTCCAACACCTCCGCTGATGGCGGTTGGCACTGGTGCTCAGGTCTGCCCTTGGGGGAGGGGCTCCGGATTGCCGGCTGGCTGGTGAGCGGCGGCATGGCACACCGGTTAGAGTGGGGCGTGAGCCTTTGGCTGCCTGGAGTCCCTTGTCCCCGGCGCTCACCGGTTCCCCCACAGGGTCTTGCTGTGTGAGGCGTGGTGGCTTTCCGAGCGGGGGTCCACTTGTGGCTCCCCACTTCCCGTGCATGTGTCGCAGCGCAGAGAGTCTTGAGGCGTAGTGTCTGGTTTCCGTCGCCGGGGGCGGTTTGCGCACCGCTATGTCCACAATTTCACGAGTATGGCATGCGTGATCTCTCTTCCTCACGTGCTTATACATTGGGTATAGAGAGATTTGCCCCTGGGTGTCCTCACGCTGGGCGCGCGTCGGGCTGAATGCAGCGCAGCTGAGTGTTTGGTGTGGTGTGGCGATGGCGGGAGGCGGGCTCTCAGATGTCTCTGCTTTGGGTGCTGAGTGGGATCCAGGGAAACAAGGGTGGTTGTTTCTTGCGGAATGGTGGAGGATGCTGCCCGGGCAACAGCGGCAGCAGTGGCGAGGGAGAGAGTCCTCGCTCCCCCGCAGCCAGCCATCGAGTGGTCCTGCTAGGGTGCTGATTCACGGTGTTGGCAGGGTCGGGCACCGAGGCCGTAAACACGGTGCTGTGTTTCTCGGTGACCATTATGAATGGACCCTTGGCGTGGCCGAGTACAAGAGGAAATATATGCATCGTTGTTGATTCGGGAAGGTGTTTTTTCATCGTGGTTCCCAACCTGTAGATTTATCCTGGGACCCTGCCCAGATCAAGCTCTAGATAGTCTTGATCGGTGGACAGGAGTGGAGCCATGGTCATTTAATAAAAGGAGTGATGCTGGGAATGGCGCCCCTTATGAGTAACGACTCCTCTCCCCCCCCCCCATCCATGCCTTTTTGGGACGGTGTGTTGCACGGACAAAAAGGCGAAGCCAATTAACATAATGCCTTATGTTGAGTTTTCCCTCTTTTGCACCAACGTTACCAAATCTAGTTTACAGATCCCTGTTTTGTCATTTAATTTGACATGTACTTGGTTTGGATTTGACTTTGCCCTGCAGACTAGGATTCTTTGCTCACTGTGTTTGCCTCTTTTTCAGATCTGGTTTTCTGAGATGGGTGGATGTGATTTGTGATGATCCGGTCGGCACAGAAAGGGTAGTCGCTGATTGCTTGTATGATTGATGATCGGGCCGGGGCCGTGAAGGGAGTCCGAACTTGCTTCTGGGATGGGCTCGCCTCAGAAGTGCTCGGGGTGCGGTCGGTGACATCACGCGGCAGCGCTGTTTCTCCAGGATGGCTCTGCTTACAGCTGGGCTGGCAACCAGCTTTGGGCTCCTGTTTGCGTTGGGTGGGAAGCGGGTGTTAGCCGCGCATTGAGCAAACAAATCTGATTTTCCCATATAAAAAATAAATAAAAATGTTGGTCACATTGGAGTTTCCAGCTCCACGGGGTTTTGATTTGTGGAGCTGTTGGACAACTATCACCTTGTAGTCTTGATGGCTCGATGGGTGATTGCCAACTGTTGCGCAGTCGGCAAAAGGGAATACAACGGTTTTGGCGGGTGTTTCTCTACATTGGAAAGCGCTGTCACCCGAAGAAAGCTTCTAGGATCTTGTTGTCAAATGAAATTTTTCCAGGGGTACGGTTGTAACACTGAGCCTGCGCTCTTCCTTAATAAAATAAAGTGGATGGATATTACTGATGCTATGCCCATTGACCACCTCCAGTGGAGATCGCTGTAGGACCGAGTCTGAGAGAGTAGCTCAGGTGGTTATTGAGAGTGCTGCCGAGATTTGACTTGCAGGTCAGCATATAACAACCTTCCTCTTTCTAAGAAGGATAATACATCTATTCTTAAAGCGCCAAGGGTTAATTACATTTGTAAAGTGCATTTTAGGAATAATCCATAGTATCAGGATTATATTTCACTCGATATTTACAGGCATTTCGGTGTTTTGTCAATATGGAGTTACTAGGAAATACTTTGCTGCGTGGTTTCCATTTAAGCCATCAGCCCTGACTTGTGTAGGTTGAGGTTACGAGTTATATCATATATCTGGATGCGATGAAAGAAACAGCCAGATCAAGGTGGGTGGCACACCAGTCTAATCACAGATTTTAGCGCACGTGTTTTAGATGTTCTAAGTGTGTTAAGCCCATAGGGAAGTGAGCACACAAGTTTTCAAATTAATTTACAGACAGAAGTAAAGGCATGAAATCTGTTGTGTGGAAGAATAGGAGACCACGCAGCGCAGTGGTGTTTCTATACACACTTTGCTCTGCTCACAGCATACTTCAGGGTAGTAGTGCATTTGGATCCTGTAGTGCGCACGCTCCTTCACTTCTCTAATGTCAACTCTTCAAAGTGGAAGTTTCTGGTTGGCTTGAATATGTATGTTTTTCTCTTGGCTCTAATGTGTATTCTGCCTGCAATGCTGAGGTAAAGGGCAAAGATGGCTTGGTCACTAGATACTATGAGAGATACGCCGTATAGACTCCTCATATCAGGGCCTTGGGTTGCTGTTAAGTTACCCATATTGGTTCACTTCCACAGCTATATGGATCAACGTATATTGGTAGGTTGGGAAGGGGTGGTTTTCCTCGAGGAAACACGGTCTAGGGTACGTGATTGAAGCAATAATGTTTTCACCTGTAAATGCACAGGTGGCATAGATTCTCAACTGGTAATTAAACAAGTGCACGTCGGAGAGCACTACGGTTCCCAACACACATTGCCCTTCCATGTTTTCAATGTGGGTGCACATGCCGGGCCTACACGGGCCTCTTTTCTTACGACGCCTGAAGGGGTCCTGGGGTAGGTGTCCACCGCCATTGCAGACTACGTCTTGGGCCTACTCAAAAAAAGAAGAAAAAAAATACACATTTAAACATGGAACGCTGCCCACAGTCCAAAAGAGGTTTGCTCTACGACTGCAACTCTGCCCCTCCAATGTGCATATGTTGGCCATTATCCGAGCACAATGTTATGTAGAGATTGCCATGTAAAGGCGCAATTTACAGCCGGTTTGTCCTTTCGTTTGCATGTGTTGGCTCATGGGTGGGGTCCATGAGCCGGGGGTGTGGCAAGTGGCGCCATCTGTGGGGTTACTATTAGCCAGGCCTACCAGTAACGGTCACTATGATCCAACTAGTCAGAGCTATGAATTGTATGGCCTATAGACTACCGTACACGGGTATGTTTGTGTAATTACTGATATCGTTATGTCTCCCTCATCTTCATTGTTTGATTTTGCTCGCAAGAAAGTATCAGTCATAAGCTCATAGTTGCACTGATATGATGAAAATGTCACACATAGCAAACTGAAACCGTGGCAGCTATGGATGGGGCGGCTAGCTCTTGGTTGGCTATGCAACTGAGCTAGAATTGTGGCTTATTTATCTGATGCAAATAGAACCATTGACTAAGCCAAAAGATGGACTTGTTGTAGGTGTAGTGCCCCTATTGTATTGAATACAGGGATGCAATGACATAGCTGCAAAATACTAAGCGGCCACTACATAGCGGCCTACCACATAGCGGCCACTATGGCTAAATTATAGCACAAAGTTTACCGGTGTAATTTGACCAAGTGGTTTCTGGTGTGCTGCACGTGACTTAATTGCTTACTGGCGCTAGGGACAGTCTGCCACGAGTTGGCTCTGTCTGTCTATTGTAGAGATGACCCAAAAGGCATGGATTAATGCAATTGGCATTAAAATCACTGTTGTCAGTTGCTCAAGCCATCCTTATAGTTTTGAGGGCTTGAAATAGGCAGAATTATCATGTTTGCACGAGTATCCGGGTTAGTAGTTGTGGTGTTACTATGATTGGCAGCACGGCAGGAGCAAGGTGTGGTGCAAAAGGAAGTGGCCGCCTGACATGAGTCCTGGCATATAGTGGCACAATTGTCAGGTGTTCCGTAGAACTGCCTTACTGTATGTAGCGCGGGAGTATGGAGATTCTAGTTTTGCGCAATACTGGGCGTCACTATGTATGAGTCGCCGTGAACAGTTCTAGGTCAGAAATTGTGTTTTACTCTGCCTTCAGTTGGCATTGCGGTACGTCTGCCTTGGTGGTAACCGGACAGGGTGCCCTGGGTGGGCAAAGCAGTACATCAGTTTGGGTTTAATTATTGGTGCAATAAACCAATTTGTACTGCCAGGGTGCCATAAATTGGGAAGACCACTTGGGGGGCAGTCTCTCTCAATTTGGCTGACCATGAATGAATAATGTCTTCATTTACTAATTCCGATAACGGGCATTGCTCCATCCTTCTCAGCAAGGTAGACCAAAGCGGGTAGATATGTCCTTTGACTTTGAGGAGCGATTCATTCAATGCTTTTCTTCATAGAACTATTCTCGCCAACTTTATTTCAGTAGTTTGGATGGTGCCTTTGTCTCAAATCCATCAATATTTCATTGACAATCTGGTGACTCGCTGTCCACTGGTCCTTGTTCAAGACCGTCTCATGGCGCCCGAGTTAAATCGTGGACCATGTGGGTTTCAATTGTTTCAATATTAGTTCTGTCTGTGCAATCGACCCAATCGGTGTCGCGAGTGACCACTCAGTTGGTCATTGTTTCCCTGCCCCATACTAGCACTCGTGCTTGTCAGTGGGAACAAGGTGGTGCGCTCCAAAGAGGTCCACCTTCTCTTTAGTTTTGTTGGTTTCGAAGTAGGCAGGGGCTTTAAACCGTAGCAGGGCTCTTCTTGGATGTGGCACGGCTGTGTCCGGCTGTCTGTTTGTTTGCATTATATCAATGTGGGGTTCTAACTTAGTATTATGCCCGGGTGGCAAGGATGGAATTTGCACGTTCTTTCACCTTTCAAAGAGTCGCCTGTTTGCCCCCCCCCGTGTATGTCTGGATTGCGATATCATGGGGGTTACTGGTTTGTGGCCGATTTTCAGGGAAGTGGCCCCATTGGCCAGTTCCTGCATGATGCAGAGGTTTCCTGGTGGTTCTTAATTGGCACTAATGCTTTAGACCTCTATTCCGACCACTACCTCTTTAGACCACTACCTATATGCCACATTATTTAGTATAAGATCGGTTGCATTGCGACGCAGTTCCTGCTGCACAAGCCATGGTTGAGCTTGCTATTCTTTGAAGGGAGACATTTAATGGTTGAGCTTGCTATTCTTTGAAGGGAGACATTTAATGCCTTGTTCAACACATACAGGTGACAGTCCCACCATTTCAGAACGGAAGCATTTTCAATATGCTATGCAGCGAAGCCAGAATTATGGCTTCAGTTATCTGATACAACTAACAAGCATTGTTAAGCCATTGGTACTGGCGTGTTGTAGGTGTAGGTGTAGCGTGGTCTTGTATAATATATCTGGAGGCAATGTCAGAAGCCGCAAAATACCAGCCGGCAGCACACTAAGCTTAGCACCAAACAAAAGCTTAGGCCTTTATGAGGAAAATCTGCTGGTGCCATATAGAAACAGGTACAGATATACACTGGGGGGCATTCCTCTGCAACGAAGGGCAGGTTTCAGGTCGCTTCAATTAAGACATATTCACCCGCTCTTTAGCCAGAGCAGCAGGCAGGTGGTGTAGTTGTCATCTAACAAGTGTGTGGTGGTGCAAAAAAGTTTGGAAAACGCTACGTTTGAGCCAAATGCGACAGGGTATTATTTACCATTCGGCATTCTAACATTTTGGAAAGGGCAGGTATTTGCACTGAATGTTCCCGTATGGTTCCCACAGACTTGTCTGCCCCCTGGTTTATCCATCTATGGGTTAGAACCTGAGACTTGAAGGGGCATCTTCTGCTCCGGTGTCCCAAATACGTTGATAGTCAACGCTGGGGTAGATGTACCATGAAGGGCCTAATTACTACTTGGGTTTTCCCTAAGTTTTAGGGTCAAACTAGATGGGAGCATTAAGTCTACAGTCCTTATGAAGCATCCAGCATTCCTTCAATCCAAGTAAGGGCAGTTAGCAATAGATAAGTATCAGCGAGTGGGCAACAGACACCGGCTCTTCAGCAACATTGTGCCCCGGGGGCACGCGCGCTGCACAAACACAGAGCTTCAACCACAAGGGTGCCAAGTAGCAAAAACCAGTAAATAGGTTTAAGAGGTGTGTCTCTGGCCTTACAGCTGTGTGAAGCCACCATTTAGAGGTACGCACAGGTGAAAATTGGGTGCTTCTTAAGGTTCTCATGACCAATGAGGTTTGTGGTATCTCCCAGCGGGTCCACTGGAAGTGTACTGCCGCTAGCATGTAACCGGGGACCTGGGATTCCGACACTTTTACCACGCTTGGTGGGGATGCGGTCAGCCAACATAGTGTGCTGCTGTCCCAATATTTGGGGTAACAAGGTGTCAGGCAGAATGGGCTACTATGTCAATAGAACACTTGGCACGTCCAGTGTTCAACCAAAACTAAATTTTAACAGGGCAGATAATTTTCACCGCTGGGGATGCAACGGGTTGGCAGTGGGTTCCCCCTCCTATTTGGGAATATTCTAGGATAGAGTAAAGTAGGACTTAGTCAATCCTTAATGTTAGGCACCATATTGCAGACAGTGCGCACTGCTTAAATCAGACTGATTCTCTAAGCTGGTATGCCTAGGGAGTTCCACCACATAGGGAACTGAGCGGGCAACATTCCCACAAGGAATAAGGGATACATGGCAAGGGCCGGAGGGCTCCCCTTGCCCATTGTCACACATTTCTAGTTATGAACACTCCTGTACGTCATGATTTAGCAAGCATAGGGACTGTTCAAAGGTTAAGTATAATCCTTTTTGCCATAATAGCCAAAGTAGGAAGGCGGGTTGGGGAGTGGTCACCTAGCAAGTGGGCTGCTGTCCCATAGATGGGGCATGCAGGAGTTCAGGCACACACGGTGCTAGGACGGCAGCTAGGTGAGATCAGCAAATAGATGGGGCAATGTGAGACATGGTGTCTGCACTCGTCCCGCCCAGAATTGGCATGGGGCTGAGGCATGTGATGCAGTGGAACTTTCCCGCATGAGGGTTAATAGTTCTTGGCACAACTTCACAGGCCAAAAGGGCCTTTGGTTTCATCAGACACTAGCTGACCCAGGCTAACGTCAAGGGCTATTGGGATATAGATGGGGCCATCTAAAACCAGTAGGGATGGTTCTCTTTCATCTAGATTTGCAGGAGGCTCTAAACAGGAGAGGTTGCGGATCAGACTATAGCTATTTTGGTGGGGGGCTTTGGCGGCGACGGTGGCCTCCTCCAGAGCCATGGCAGAGTTACAGGGCGATCTGGAAGCAGGCCGGTCCCAAAGGTACCTCTGCGTGGCACCATAGGGGGTGCCAGAGCCAAAGCCAAGGAACCTCATGGGAGGGTCCTTAAAACCGTGTCGACGCCCCGCTAGTCCTTTGGGCGGTTGTGGGCCTGAACAACCGGGGGTTTGCTATGCGACGCTCCGCCCTGAAAGGGGTGTGAGTAAGAAGGTACCAACGGTCACGTCATCGGGGAAGAGGATCACTAGTAAGGGCAGCACAGGCGGGTTCGCCCCAGTGCTGCCTGGCTCATCAGGCGGGCAGGCGGCCCAGTTGGTTGCCTGTCCTTGGATCGCCCGTAGGATAACCCACCTATTACATAACGGTGTATGTAATAAACCTGCAGCAACTTTACCCAAACAAAAAAATGTGTTGTGTCTTTATTTATGGGGAATGTTTATTATGTTGGAGGGGTGGAAAAGGATGCCAATGACGATACTATGCATATTCAAATACAAAGTGCGAACGAAATATGTACTGGGAGCCGAACTTATCTAAGAAATCATTGAGCTAACTTACCTAAGCGCGCATGCGCTGCGGGTAAGCATCAAACCTTAATGGCGTCTTTAGTGTACACGCTAGAACCGAGTCCTGTGTCACGACTGAAATCCTACTGCGAGCGCGCACTCTGCACACCCCTTTTCATCTCCTTGAGGAGAAACTCTTCGAATTAAGATGCCTGAATATATAGTGAACCCTACATCACAGAAAGATGCAACCACTGAGGAGTATAGCGAGGGAGTCTTTACACCGCAGTGAGGGGCTATGCATTGTTCTGTAGCTTCTGGTTGAATCCGTTTCCCTTACGTGAGTTGTTGGGAAGTGTAAGGTGCACAGTAATGTGATAATTGGCCTTCTAGTTTGGTAATTTCATATCCGATTTTAACCCTCATGCAAAAAATCCAATTTGTTAGGTTTTGCATCTTTATCGTGCACAATTCTGAATTGCGCAGCACATTATTTAAAAAAATTGTTCGTTTTTCTTGAGTACATTGTTAAGACAAGCGCTCATAGAAGATGGGTTCAAATGTGTAAACTCTCTGAAGATAATTAAGGAGTTACCACTCTTGAAATCAAAAGGGAATAGATACTTACTGCCCTGCGACATTTTCAGGAAATGGATACGAAAGGATAGGGAAAAAACCTATATTTACATCTACGCATCAGTCAGTTGGCCAGTTGCTGGTTTATTAGGTCGAGCATTAGAAACCTCTTGTATGTACTTTGTGGGCTCTGGAGATCAGCCCTAGGACATGTCTGCTTCCGCTTAGGGACTTTTTTTCTGTTCAACTGCCTCTATTTAACTGTCTTGATAGAAAACGACCATCAGAGTTCAGTAAAATACCAGAATTGCTTTCTGCTGAGGGACTTTCTTTTTTCTATTTTTCTGGCAACTGCCTCTATTTAACTTTCTTGATAGAAAACGACCAGCAGAGGTCAATAAAATACCAGAATCACTTTAGCCTTCTCTAGATTCTAGTCCATAGAAATTGTCTTCCACGAGCACCCGAAAATAATAACATTTTTCTCAAATCTTGTACTTTTAGGGATATAACCACTGAAGGCCCTGATTTTATATTAAAAACAGAGCTTTGGACTATACCATTTCCTGCTGAAAGGCAATATTTCTCTCCAGGTGTTCCCATACCTGGCGTTTCACGCAGTTTGGTGCTTACTTTCCCTCCATGTTAAAGAATAGTAGATGTTTCAGCACTCAAGCTAATGTGCTGCATAGCTAAATACATATAAGGTACCAAAGGCGAGACCGATTGCATTGCAAATGCTTGTTTTTTCTTTCTAATTTTCTCTGGGGAGAAAGTACCACCCTGAATCCTCCTTCGGGTTCAGGCTCACTCATTTCCATGGCTTGGTCAAATTCGAGGAAGGAATTTATGAGCCACAATTTTCAAAGTTCACCAGCCACCACTGAGTGTTAGTAGACTTAACATATGTTTGATTTTTCTAATGATGACAGCTGTGCAATAATTCATATTCAGTGGTCTTAATCATTTCCTTTGAAGGTTGAGCGTGGCTTGGTATTGAAGGAAGTGCCCTTTGTACAATATGACCTTAACGCCAGAAACCAGACATTTACTGGCGACGCTCATGTGCCAAAGCCCAGTTCTTAGCCAAGGGCCTATTATCACCAGCCGAATCTGCTAAGTGCGGGTAAACCAGCCAATGTTGTCACAGAGTGATGGAGGCGGTGAAGAAGGGACTTACTCCAAGTGATGCTTTATCGAGGAAGAAATACAAACATATATATTCTGTTTTGTCTGAAGCGTTTGGGAGATGAAATGTTGGCAGGCGATTATAGCATGAAACTGCGCTGGGAGAGCGTGAGAGATAAGGCTTGTTTCTTTCTGTGCAGAGGGTCGTGCCTGAACTCAGTTCACCGCAATTCAAGGCTCTCTCTGAACTTCTGCTTATCTCTCTCTCAGACGGAGCAGCCTCTGAGTACATACACCTCGCGCAATAACGCGGTTTCAGCTGGAAAGTATCAAATTGAAGAAAATCAGAACCAGTCTTCTTTAGGCCGTGAATTTAAAGCACTCTGCACCCTGCAGTTGTAACCAGTGATTGCATTCCATAGTGTTACCAAAATAGGGGGCAGTGTTAACTAGGTGGGGTTATCGGGTGTTAAAGGGTATTCCATATGGGACCATGAGTGTCCACTAAGAAATGATGAATTATTGGGAGAATTGGTCATTTTGATCCCAATGTCCGTGGTTATTTCTCAATCCCACTTGTATTTCATATGGAGACTCCATCTACTGCCAGCACGTGCAGTACAGATCCACGGATTTACCACAGATCCGATCATTCAAATGGGGCTTGCAACTCTGTTACTGACACTGTCCACATTAAAAGGCCACATGCAATGAGTGCCAACATTTCACATTAATGCAAGAATCTAGCAAAGAGACACACACAGAAAATGAGGGAAGTGATCTCAAAATGAACTAAAATAATCAAGTTTATACTAGCAGGAAGCAGGTGGTTTGCAGAAAACATTTACCTGACTTTTAAGCTTAGAGGAAAGTAGGGGAGATTAGCTGGAAAGCAGCGTCACTCAAAGGGTGATAAAACTAACACAGACTGTCTGAATTTATGCGAAACCTGTAACTAACTCCTTCTTAAGATCGCATTTAAAAGAGAGATTTTGATACGCGCTGATGCCCCAAACAGTTGTGTTGAATGCTTATTAAACATTAAAACCTGATCGGAAAGGGAGTAAATAGGCGCACAAAGATAACATCTATGTGCACAAGTGTGTACTAAGGACACAATAAAATAGGCCCCGCGCTTGCAGCTCTACCAACCCCCCAGAGGCATCTCCTGATTGGCCAATAGACCAGTCTGTCTGTGTTTAGCTAAGGTTTCCCCGCTTGTCTGAAGTGACCCTCGCTCCTCCACTGTAGATGACAGCTACGAAGTAACTGTGATGCACAATGTAATAAAATCACCCCAGGCAATGCACAAAAGGAGCGACTGCAGATCACACAGAACTCCCGAAACCCGCATTCTGCATATCAAGCCTCACTTACTCTGACTAGACATGAGGCAATGCAAGGGCATTACACAGCTTCCTCCTTACACAAGAATCCACTCAAACACAACGCCAAGCACAACACTTAACACACCTTCATTCAAACAAACTAAAACACAACAGAAAGGTATCTTGTAACCATTTCAATAGCAGCTACATCTAATGTGCATCACCCTGATGCACATAGGTAATGCAACTCAGGACAAAGCACAAACCTCAACTAGGGACATATGACCTAAAGCACCCGGGCCTCATTACGATGTGGGAGTTGAGCAGAATTCCATATGGAATTCCGCTCTGCCTGATCACGAATGGCCCGGTGTTTTCACACTCGGTTTTCCCAGCTGTGGGAACCCAGGACCCTATTTTACTGGCTACCAAAACTGGCCGGTAAAGTCTCTTTAGGCTTTAGCTGCAAGAGCAGCCAGGCCTTGTTCTCCGGTCCTACCCAACATTCTTCTCAGGAAGGGGCGAGCATGGATTTCTGCTTCACCCGCTAGTCTTCCCCCTTGTCCATCCACCCCTGCGCAGAAGCCCCTGTTCCCATTTACTACCTGCTCAGAGCAGGTGGTAAAAATGGGAGCACCAAGCCCACAGAATTGGGAATTCTGTTTGGCTTATTGCCCAGAAAAATCTGGTTTGCAGTTATTTCCCAAGCCATAGGGTTAACTTGTAATTGAATGGTACTGGTGAGGTGTTACAGGAGAGACCAGTGATTACAGGTGCGAAGGCTGCAACTCACAAGTACCCTTCTGCTCGTAATGACGGCTCTGGTTTAGAGAGAGAACTGCACACCGAAAATTAACTCACAGTAAAACATGAAACCCATTACCAGTTAAATATAATTACAAACAACCACCTGCGGAAATCATTAAAAAAATGAACTCACGGTTAAAATATTGGCGCAGCCTTCACGGAGACGGTAGCAACCATCTGATGAGGAAAATGTGCAGCGCCTAGAGCACCTTCCTTTAATAGCAGGCCGACCGTACCATAAAATACAAGCTCTCTGAAATATCCATTCCCTGAGGATATCCTTTCCGGGATGAACCCTAAACTAGTGTTATCCATTCATCCTTTGCTGACAAAACTAGATGTGGTAGATAACAGGTGGGTAACACTAACTAACTTTAAGAGGCCAGATTTACTTTGCTCACTCAGCAAGAATACATGCGGTATCAGAAGCCTATGGCCTCAGAGTCCACACTCCTCCTCAAGCACCGCCTTCCCCTTCATGGCCCTCAGCAGACCCAGTACGTGTGGTCAATAAGGTTGCTAAGGCTACAGTAAGGAGTATGGCATGGCCTCAATATAGCAACATGGCCACGGATGGGAAAGCTCTATTCGCAACCTTCTGATGTACAAGTGACTGGAGCCTACGTTGTAACAGTCACTGGAAAGGGTTTCAATGTGAAATGGCTGACCTGCTCAATAAAATCCCATTGACACATGTACAGATCTCAAGGTACCGCATACATGTGCACAGTGCAGACCTGTTTCCCTGCGCTGGCCAGTGTAGCATTTTCTATATCTATCCTGAAGGTTTCCTTCCATCCCAAATTCAGCCTTTTCACTAGACACTTCCACCTGGCAAATTTCTTCTATCTTGGGGCCAAGCACCTGTTTGTCTTGCAAGCAACCGATCTTTCAGACAGCTCTACAAAGTTCTCATATTATTCTCCAAGCAGGCAGATCCTGGTAACAGCGTGCAGATCAAGATGTGCAGAGACATTCTTGGAACTTTGGGCTACATGTATGAAAGTTAGGAATAGCGATTCTCTAAATGCGATTCCCTGAGAATCACAATTAGTAAATCGCTATTACTAATGTATGAAACTCTTTTGAGTTTCATTAGTGATTCATAGTGGGTCACAAATAGGCCCACCTCATGAATATTAATGAGGTAGGCTGCAATTTGTGACCCATTAGGAATCGTAACCACCGTGAGTGTGGCCTGCTGGGGTCAGCAGCCCTCCATGTCTGTGATTGCTTTTAAATAAAGCTATTTTTTTAATGCATCCCATTCTCCTTAAAGGAAAATGGGATGCATTTAAAAAGAAAGAAATGTAACTTGAAAGTTTCATTTTTTAAGAGTAGGTGCTCTTAAAAAATATTTCTACAACCATTCTCAAGGAAGGGGTCTCTTGGGGATCCCTTTCCAGTGCATATGGGGTACCACCAACTTCCAATTGTTGGTAAATTGCGAATATTTTGCAATCGCATTTCAGTCACAAAAAATGCGCACATACCATTCCAATTCGGTATTAGGAAGGGGCACCCTCAACCTGTCCCTTCAGAATACCAAAACGCAAAAGCTAAATTGCGATTTGGTAACAAGTTACAGAATCACACTTTGGGCTTTATACATCTGTGAAAGCACTTTTGTGGCCACAAACGGCATAATTCTGTGAAAGCCCTACCCAAATCCCGATTCTGCATAGGCAAGGGTAGACTTACACCTGCTCAGAGTCAGGATACCCTCCTGTGTGATAGTGCACTCTAGAAATACTCATAACATGATGTGTGCTAATGGTCTGTTCAGGTTCAGTTAAGGCCACTTTCTTCCTGGGCTATCCACAAAGCCCTGGTGTTGTATATGGGGGCCTCATTTTCAGCCATACAGTCAGTGCGACAAAGGGACCTAGGGCACATTATATAGAAGTTATCACTTTGATTTCCTGAGGTTTAGGTCACAGATAATAACATACTCTATGACAGTTAACACGGTACATGCAATCATCCCATCAGGTGCTAGCCTTCTTTCCCTGTCATCTACAACCTTTAAATGCCAGCTACTAAAAAGCACACAGAACACTAACTCGTGCACAATCTGCAAGTCAAGGCTCACTCAATCTTAAAGACATGGGTGGAAAACCCCAGGAAATAATACATTTGTCTCCTTGCACATACAAGGAGCACATGACACTAAGTGGAGTCAATAGGAGGTTGGGAACAAGCACTATATAACTGAGTTTGACTTTATGACATCCAAGACAGACTGCCACAAGTTTAGGGCTGAAATAAGCATGGCCCATGAATGAATGGCTATATCTTCACATTAGGATATGAATCTTACAGCCAGTGGAGTGATAAATCTATCTGGGTAGCCAATTCTCGATTATGCTAAAACAGATGCACCATAATATGTGATGGTATATGTCACATTAATAATTACAACTCTGTATTAATGCTTATCCATTGTGCTATGCACGCATGGGTTTGTATCTCATCCTCGTCGCCAAATAAATGTAGTAATGAGGTCCATGCAGGAAGGATGAAATTCAGGAAGATTTATTGAAGATTGCCCCAGAACAGTAGGTAGATAGGTTCCACCAGGAGCAGCCTGCATGCTGCTCAGCACATTCTCAACTGTCACTTCCAACCTCTCAGGCTCCCAGCATTCGAATCGCATCATCACTCCAACATTTCGTGCAGCACACACACAAACACACTGGCTGAGCAGGGGATGTAAAAGGCTTAACAAGAACATGAGTAGGATACTACAAACTCTATATCAGACAAAGGGCCTCATTGCAAGATCCCATTTAATACCGTTAAATGTCTTTGCTGTATTCATATCTTAACCTTTAATAGCTGGCAACACTTGACTAAAATGATGCTTGTATTGCTCACTCACAGATTAAGCTCTTTGGTTGAGAATGGTATGCTCATGGCTTGAGCACAAAGCTAACATGATTAAAGAGCCATCAGCATATTTTTGAAACAAGGTGACTATGCAATATAATTGGCTTATAATGCTTTTTCATGAGTGAGCTCTAGCCACACTGGGGGGTTGTGTTAGATAAGGTTTTTATAAGTAAGTTTCTGCAAACATATATATATTATATCTATTATACAGTCATGCTGCCCTCAAACAGCAGGGTGCAGGGCTACAGATAATAACCACATGCCACCTGCCTTATCAAGATGGAGCAGACTACATTGAAACATTTCTAATGCAGGATAATATTTGCTAGGAAAAACAATGTGAGGTCACCACCTACTTTCTTCTCAGAGCTTTATGTCCAGAGAACACAAGGGGGTATAATGAGCAGAGTGTCCCAGACGTGTAATGGTTAAACTCATACCTAGAACTCTTGAGGCACTTTTATATTACAGAATCGGCTGCAATCCTTCGAGAGGTGATTTCTTTAACAACAACTGCCTAGGCCAAAGGTACTTCCCACACATTGAAAAGTGGACATCCTGATCAAAATAAGTATATATTAATACTTACACAATTTTGTCGTGATGCCTGTTTTTGGACTGTTTTGTTTGTACCCTTTACCAGTGCTGAATATGTGAAATGAGTTTATCTATGTTGTATTTATGAATGAATAATTGTTCTGATAAACACTTAGTATTATCATCAAATTTAGAATTAGTAACACTGGGCCTGGAGAGAAATTTCATAGCAGTGAACTATCTGCCTTCTTGCCACTAACAGGAAATCTACAACAGAAGGGGAACTACAACAAGAAGATTTGTAGAATCTCCCAACACATGGCCACAAGGCATGGCCACTCACATCTCTCATACTGTCCAACGAAGGCCTAGCTGGACTCTACGGCTTCCTGGGTTACTGGGGGTCCTGCCGGATGTCTGCTTAACAGGTATGCCATACTTTGGAAATATGAGGCACCGTCAAGGGAGATGTCTAGGTCTGCAAAAGTGGTTCAGGCCATGGTCCTCTGAGATTTTATGAGTCAGAAATCGAGTCTTTCAGACTTTTCTCTACATGACTCTGAAGGAAATGGGGGGATGGGAACTAATCAGGAATGGCTAGAATTTAGTCCGGTGGTAGCTACAATGACCTCCTAATATGTCCTCTTATACTGCCATGCTGGGCTAAAAACTATTAGTACCAACATGGAAATAATACAAGACAGAAGATAAATGCTTATCTGTCAAAGGAATGCAATGTAAGAGAGGCAAGTTGTCATTGCCTTTGGTTGAACTCCTACCTGCCTGGCTGAGATCTTGGCACCAGACCTAAGGAAGGTAGCTCCTGACTCCCTTCTGGGCCTCTGATCTGCTGTGGAAACTGCAACCTGCTGAGGGAACCTACCTTCTGGGCCTGAAAAAATCCTAGGAGATTACAGGTTTGGAATACATAGAAAGTCTGCTGACAACTATAAATGGTTCCTTTTGCCTACCTCGGGTTGACAACCTGATATAGTCTGGCTGTGAGCATGCACTGTATTTATTGAACACAGACCAAATGATTTGGCAGAAACTAGTAAAATATTGCTGCTACAACCATTTAATTGCCACTGAGAGCATTTTAATTGCTAACAGAAATATTCATCTTTGCAGACCTTCTTTGAAAGCCATAGGGGACTGTGTAGTTCATTAGATAAGAAAGATACAACTTCCTCAATCAGTATAGCCTTGTGTACCTGAAGAAAATAGTTCTCGGAAAAAGCTGTGCAGCAAAATTAATTTGATTAATATGATTGAGTAATAAACAGGTTTTTTTAAAAAAATAGATTTAGTATGTTTTGCATGTTACTTCTTGCCCAGTCTGCACCCACTGAACAGAGCACCACATGCTGGCTTCAGAGTAGCTTGCTTCTTTTCTAAGTCCCAGCAGATGCATTCGAGACTTTCATTCACATATGGAGGACTTCAGACCACTTTCAGATTCCATCCAGAGGGTAAGTGTGGGGTCAGGGAAACAGCTGCATTCCTGGTGCCCCCATATTCACTCAATGCAGCCTAGATGAGAGGAAGTGCATTTGTTGCTACATTTTTAGGGTTGAGTCTTTGGGTGCATGCACTAGTGCATGCGTCTTGCTTGCGAGTCACTGCTGTATACAGACAAGCGTTTGCAATGCAATCAGTCTCGCCTTTGGGACCTTATATGTATTTAGCTATGCAGCACATTAGCCTGGGTGCTGAAACATCTACTGTTCTTTAACATGGAGGGAAAGTAAGCACCAAACTGCGTGACACGCCAGGTATGGGAACACATGGAGAGAAATATTTACTTTCAGCGGCAAATGGTATAGTCCAAAGCTCTGTTTTTAATATAAAAAGCAGGGCCTTCAGTAGTCATATCACTGAAAATACAAGATTTGAAAAAAATATTGTCTACGGGTGCACGTGGAAGACAATTTATATGGCCTGGAATCTAGAGACTGCTAAAGTGATCCTGGTATTTTACTGACCTCTGCAGGTCGTTTTCTATCAAGAAAGTTATATCGAGGCAGTTGCCAGAAAAATTAAAAAAAGAAAGTCCCTCAGCAGAAAGCAATTCTGGTATTTTACTGCCTTCTGCTCGTCATTTTCTATCAAGATAGTTAAATAGAGGCAGTTGAACAGAAAAAAAAGTCCCTAAGCGGAAGCAGACAAGTCCTAGGGATGATCTCCAGAGCCCACAAAGTACATACACATATAAGTATATACTAAAGTATATATACTGAAGTATATACTAAAGTATATACAAGAGGTCTCGAATGCTCGACCTAAAAAGGGCTAGGAGCCCTCCCATGTTTACCATTTGTGTGATGCAGCATCACTCTTCATTCCAGTGTCCCTAATTGGCTAAGTCAGCCAAAACGTCACTTCCGATGCTTGCAGTGGAGCACAGGCCAAGAACAGATTAATTAAACTTAATCAGTGCTCGTCTGCTGCTCCTGACGCAATTGAGATATTATTTGTTCCTCATTCCTGCCACTGCAGCTCTGTCTTTGGAGTTTTTTGTTGTGTTAGACAGCTGCTTTCACATATCCTGTACTCCATACCTTTGCCATTTATTACCTACAAAGGAAGCAAAACATTTTTCTCTCATTTCTGTTTCCCATTTTGAAGGAGATTTATACAGTTTTTAAACGTTCATTGGCGCTTAAAGTGTTTTCATGATGTCTTAAGGCTCTACTGTAATATTTTTTTATTTCAACTTTATTAATTAGGATTATGTAGAGCTTCAAATTTGCATTCGAATATTGCTAAGCCACTGCAGTCGTACAAGACTTGAAAAGAGATTATTCTGTACCCTGCCTTCCTGAAGCGAGCTGTGCTCTCATGCATGGGTATTTTCAGTTGTCTGAAACACCTGACTGTGGCCCACAATGATTTTTAGCGAGACCTTATAAAGCCGCAGTACTCCATCTCTGTTGTTCCAACCTGTAAAGTAATTTTCAATTTGCTGCTAGATGATGGTAATATATAAAGATCAGTATTAGGTCTGATATGTCTGCAGTCCTCTGTGCCATCATCCCTTGGCTTTTTCACTTTGTGAGAAACTCTTGACAACAGCCTACAATGAGGCTTTAACATTATCAGCATTGTTTACAATAAACCAGATCCTCTTATTATGATGCTCTGGCATTGTTTGTTAGAATTTTGTGAACTCCTTCTACGATGGATTATTGACTATATCATGGGTACTCACAAACATTTTCCCAGGGGCCAAAAAGTTTGGTCTGTGATGTGACCGAGAGCCACATTGATGCCAGCAGGGTGGGGGTTTGGGGGTAGGATGAGAGGGGCCTAGGGGAAGCAGAGCATGTATATCTAGTGACTAAATTGCACAACATGAAACCAGAAAACCTCGAATCAGTCCTGGCAATTTCATTGATCAACTACTGTGATCCTAGCCCATTGTTTTATTTCACTTCCCCTCCTTTTTAGGTCGAGGACCATCCGGTCTGCCGGAGGCAGAACCGGAAGTTGGAGATTTTATGTTTTGGAGAAGAGGGGCTTGCACCCGCCCCTCTTCTCCCCTCTTCTCCATTGGCTGGCCTCTTTAATGCTGGCCAGCCATTGGAGAAGAGCTTCGTCACTCCGAAAAGGCCCCGTCCTTTTCGGATCGGGGGGCGTGTTTTTTGCAAGAAGTCTAATTATCTCCTCCAGCCAATGGCAAGAGGAGATAAAAGCAAAACACGCCCCCGAATCCGAAAACGCCACTGCGTTTCTCCGAGGCATTTCTGCTTCGGCTCGGAGAAAGGCAGTGGTGTCTTGGGGGAAGCAGATTGGGAGAGAGGCAAGCAGATCAAGAAAGAAAGATGTATGAATAAAATAAATACATTTTAAAAATGTGCATGGCTTACTGGGGTTGGGACAATGAAAAAAACTCAGCAATACACAAAGAGGGGACAAAACATGGGGGAAGAGCACCATCTCCAGAGCAATGTTGGGCAATTTTCCGACCAACTCTGGAAGAATGTTCTGAACTCAGGTTTATGCTCCGTGACTGCGGCCCAGATGTGTGACGTGCGGCGGGAGATGTATGAGCTTCGATGTGACCGACACACGGAGGATGACACTCGGATCCTCTTATTGCTTCAGACCCATGTGGCTCGGATGTGAAGGCAGCGGTTCAAAGCCGGCCCTCGCAGTCGTTGCAGGCACTCTGCTCGCTGTTGCATCTCCTGCGCGGGGTCCTCGTGTCCTAATGAGGCCAGGCTGCCAATATCCCTGGGAAAACCCCCCTCCCCAAACATGCTCACTCAAAACTTGTTTTCATAGTTATTAAAAAACGTGGTATTGAATTCGTATTTCGATGTATGGGTTTTTGGCAGACATATGTGATACTGTTTGGCGCGCACCTCCTGCGCAAATCTTGTAAGATAGCTCGGTGGGTTAGCGGCTCTATGGCAGAGGCTCTTAATATAACTTGTAGATCACAAGAGCGTCTTCGTGAACAGCTCAGGCTTTCATCAGTTGCCTCAGCATTTCATCCTTCGGTGACCATTCAGATGAGTACCACGGTGCCGGGCAAGTGTCACCTCTGCATTCTCTGGAGTACTGCTAAGCGCAGAGCCGTGGCAGTGTGCATTGTATACAAACTGTTAAGAAAAGTCATCTTTGGATCCATGTTGTTTTATATGTGTGTTGTCCGTGCTGCGTTTGTTTTTAGCGGCATTATTTTCACGTCTTATGTATATCTGTTCTTGCACCTGAGTGCATTTGTATCAACCTATATGTAACAGTTTCTGTGCGATTTACATTCATATGGGATTTGGAGGTATTTATTTTGGGTTCTAATTTTAGTTCTGTAGGTAAAGCTCCTTTCGCATTTCTGTATGTTGAAGGCGCCTGTCTGCATTTTTCTATTTAATTTGAACATTTTTGGATTTTGCGTTTATTTTTAATTTGTGTATGTGTGTATAGTTTTGTCTGCCTCTTACGTGAATTTGCTTTGCTTTATTTTTGCACTTTATTTGTATAAATGTGCTGTGTTTTGACAGAGGCCTGTTTTTCTGTGTCTCCGTCTTTGCATTGGTTTATGGCTACGGCTCTATGTATGGGGGTAATCATTTGTTTATTGAGTGTCTATGAAAGCTGCCGCTGTTTATATTTGTGTACGTGTGGTGTCTATCTTTGCATGCGTCTATATGTGTCTGTGATCATTTGTGTATTAACATGCGTGTAGGTGAGGGGTCTGCATGTGTTTCTACATGCTTCATACCTTCTTCCCTGTGTATTTCTGAAGGGTCTGCCAGTATTCCTTTTTTGCGTGTCTTGCTTTTGATTGGCGCATGTTTTGCCTTCTATTATCTGGGCTCCTCAGTGTTTTTGCTCTTGCCTATCTATAGTCCGTGGCCCTTCGGTGTGATTTATTCCGGTGTGTGCTCACGCTTCTCCAGGTTTGAGACTTGTTCGGCTCCTAAACTGAAAATGTAGAGAAGAAATCTGTAAATGTGTCTCTGGAAGGAGCTCAAAGAATTAACGCTCAGATATATTTCTTAAAAAGACAAACAAACGGGGTGGGGGGGCTCCCCTCCGGTTTTTATTGTGCCTGCAAAGACAGCAGCTTATTGTGCTCCGGTACCCCTGCTGATTTATATCACGATTTATTCCTCGAAGAACTCACTTAGGACATGAAAGTTCCGAGTCCAGACAGGGCCGTCTAGCAGTGAACTCTCGGAATCGCTGCAACAGCCCCTCGTCTCTGAGACTGGAGACTGCAGGCTCTGGCCACGGGTTCAATGCACATCGCAGGGATCGGGCCTGAGACTGCAGGCTCTGGCCATGGGTTCGCCCCCGGAGCCCTGAGACTGCAGGCTTTGAACATGGGTTCAATGCACATCTCAGAGCTCGGTCCAGGCTTTGAACATGGGTTCAATGCACATCTCAGAGCTCAGTCCAGGCTTTGGACACGGGTTCGCCCCCTGATGCCTGAGACTGCAGGCTTTGAACATGGGTTCAATGCACATCTCAGAGCTCGGTCCAGGCTTTGGACACAGGTTCAATGCACATCTCATTGCTCGGTTCCTGAGGCCGGAGACTCCAAGCTTTGGACACGGGTTCAATGGACATTTCGGGCCTCAGCCTCCAGGGCCTGAGACTGCAGGTGTTGAACGTTTTTAAAAATTTTCAACATGGGATGCGGGCTTTTTAAAGTGCTGTGTATGTCATCACTACTCACCATCCCCTCCTTTATTGGTATTTTAAAATGGCATCCTAAGTACGCTTTACAGCACCAAGATGTAAACAAAGAGGCCCGTCTGTATCCCGGGCAACCGCCTTCCGCCTGTCACTCAGGTCTGGGGCCGTGAGCCAGCACAGTCCTCACCGGCACAGCCGAGGAAAGCACGGGGTGATTACTCATTGTCAAGTGACAACAAGGCTCTGAAAGAAAACTTTCTGGTTTTCTCTCAAATGCTTGTGGCCTGTGCGGGACTCTTACATACACTGGTTACCCCATCCTGTAGCGAGATTTCTGATCCTGCCCATTGACATTAAAACACCTGTGGCCCAATGAATTGTTTTTTTTTATAATCACGCAAATGTTACTTCCGTTGCTCCGCATATCACTGAGGACACGTTGAAAACCCACTTTTGGACGATAGGCTTCCACCTGCGTTTTTTTTTAAAAAGCTGAAGCAATTGAAAACGTGCATTTGGAAGCAAACAGTGTTTATTGGCAACTGAAAATACACGCTTTTAGCTACATGTTTTAAAAACAAAAACATAAACAAAAATAATGTCATGAGCAATGCCAATAGCTCTAACTTTACCAATGCCGAGACCATTGCATTGTAAATGCTTGTTCTTTAATATCACATGTAAGAGGACATCAAAATACATGACATTAGGACGTATGCTATACAAAAACCATCTAGTGTGTTTGATTTAATATAGCCTTATAGCCCGCCGTAGTGGGCTATACCGGCTATTAAAGGCCCGCTGCAGCGTTAAAGGCCCGAGCCGAAGGCGAGGGACTTTAACAAAAGCAGCGGGACTTTAATAGCGGTATAGCCCTGCTACGAAGGGCTATAAGGCTATTAGAACATTCTGCCACTAGAGGGCAGAATGTTCTAACAAATTAAACAAAGGCTTCTCGAAGCTCGAGGGGATTTAAATCCCCTCGAACTTCGAGAGGCTTTTGTAAAACATTGGAATGTTGCTCTGCGGGCCTTTACCGGCCCGTAGAAGCACGGAGCACTCCATTGTCTTCAATGGAGCTTCCAACATTCCAATGTTCTAATAAACTATAATGTTATTCATGTATAATAGCAAGGCCACTCAAAGGGTGCACATAACACCTGACTGCCTCTTAGTTCACTAATGTCATTGTTGTCAGAGTGGCGGGGAGGAATGAATGTTTCTAAATTAATGTTTGAAAAGTATCTTTTTTTAGGTCGCACACTACCAGAGAGCACAGCTGCCTGGTTTGCTAAAGACATCTTGGGGACATTCAGAAAGTTGACATAGGAATGCATTATCCCCGTTGCTTACCATTCATTGGCTTTGTGGTTTGTAACTCACATTTGTAGTCTTTCCATTTGCTGGCTTTCTTTTCTTTAGGTTGTCCAGCACGAGTTTGTACCCCCATTGAAAAACCTTGTTTACTGTATTCTTCCACAAACTCGCTTTCTGTGAACAGGCCTTTAAATCTTGTTCTTATCTTGTTACATTTGATGTGGTTTCAAAGACAGAGGTTGTCATAGTATTAATGTGAATTCAGTTTGGCTAAAGAAATTGTCTTGATCCCCGCACTGCAGGCAGAGGGCAGGAATTTTCTTCATAATTTAAATCAGACCGGATTTTGGCATTTGCAAGCACATAGCATTAATTTGCAGCATTTAAAAAATGTCCAGAATATTGCAGTGAAATATTCAGAACTACTCTATGCCACTGCACCCTACCCTATACCACTATACTCTAACTTGCGCCCCTTTTCTTGACTTCACTATATGAAACAATCTTCTCTATGCCACTATATTGTACACCACCCTATTCCACTCCACTCTACACCACTGCACTCCACGCTGTGCCACTCTATGCCACTGAAGTCTACGCCACTCTACTCTAAACCACTGGACTCTACACCAGTTCAATCTACATCACTTTACTCAAAACCAATGCACCCTACACCACTGTACCTAGGCCAACTACTTTGCACCACTGCACTTAACATCACTATACTGTACAACATTCTACTCTGTGCCACTGAACAATACGTCACTGCACACTAAGTCACTCTACACCATTGCACTTTTCATCACTGAACTCTACGCTACGGAAGAGGTGGGGCACAGCGATTCAATCCCCAGCGGCAGCCCAGCCCAGCACCCTGTGACTCTGGGCGACAGCTCACTTAGGGCCTCATGTAGGAAGCCAAATACCGGTCGGTAACGGCCAAAATTCGGTAAATATCCCGTTACCGACCGGTATTGAGGCACTTGAGATGTAGGTGGCTGATTTCTGGATTCGGTATTTACCGAATCGGAAATTAAGAAATCAGTAAAATACCGATTCGGTAAATACCGAATCCAGAAATGCTATGTAGGGAGCACTCTAAAGAGTGAAAATTAGTATTAAGAATTCGTTATTTACCACCAAATACAGGTTGGTGATAAATAACGAATACCTTCAAAAAAGTAATATTTTGCAGATTTAAGAGTGCCATGTGGCAGACGCGCCACATGTGCACACATGCAAGATTCAGGGGTGCAACAGGGTGTCAATGTGACACCCTGCCACCCTTGAATATGCTCCCCCCATTACCGAATCGGTATTTACCGAATCGGTAATGAGGCATACCTTCCCATTGATTCCTATGGGCCTCCAGGCCCATAGGAATCAATGGGAAGGTATGCCTCATTACCGAATCGGTAAATACCGATTCATAATTACCGAATTTTTCCGATTCGGTAAAATTTACCGAATTATTACCTACATCACATTTACCGATTCATAAATACCGAATCGGTAAAATTCGGTATTTATGAATCGGTAAATGTGATGCTACCTACATATGGCCCTTAATCTTTCTGATGGCCCCCAACGCCTTGAGACCCTTGGGGGTGATTATTTCACGCTTTACAAATACCGGGTTATTTATTCTACTCTGCACCATTGTACTCTGTCACAGCTCTTTGCACCACTGTATGACACTGAGTTCTATGACACGGCACTCGCACACTCTACTCTGCATGACTACACTTTATTCCACTGCGCTCTATGCCATTCTACTGCACTTTATGCCACTATACTGCACTCTACGCCCTTGTACTCTACACCACTGCACCACTCTACTCTAGGTCAATGCACTCTACACCACTCTATTCTGCATCACTCCACTCCTTGCCACTGCAGTCTAACCTGCAACACTCCACTTTACTCTGCACCACTTCACTGAACTCTACACCGCTCTACTCTGCATAGCTGCCCTCTATGCAACAGTACTCTACGCCAATCCACTCTAAGCCCTTCTAATCTACTCTGTACCACTGCACGCTACAACACTCTACGCCACTTCACTCTATTCTGACACAATCTACTCTATACCACTGCAGTCTATGCCACTCTGCACCACTTCACTTTATGCCACGCCACACTATGCCACTCTATTCTACACCTGTGCACTCTACACCACTTTTCTCAAAACTAATGCACTCTACGCCTCTGCAATCTATGCCAATCGACTCTGCACCACTGCTCGCCACTCTACACCATTGCACTCTGTCACTTTACTCTGCATCACTCTAAGCTACTGCACCACTCTATGCCACTGCACTCTGCACCAATGCACTCTATGCCACTCTACTCTGCAGCACTGCACTCTCTGCCACTGAACTCTATGCCACTTTACTCAATGTCACTGCACTCTACTCTGCACCACTCTAATCTACTGTGCATCACTGCATTCTAACACTGCATTTTACGCCACTTCATTCTACACCTTTCTAATCTAATCTGCACCACTCTAAGCCAGTGCACTCTACCCCACTCTACTTTGCACCACTGCACTCTTCACCACAGCACTCAAGGCCACTCTATTCTGTACCACTCCACTCTACACCACTCCACTCTGCAACACTGCACTCTACAACAATGCGCTCTACCCCACTTTTCTATGCCATTCACTTTACCCTGCACCACTGCACTCTACACCACTTCACTCTACTCTGAAACAATATACTCTATGCCACTGCACTCTATGCCACTGTATTCCACACCACTCCACTTTATGCCACTGTCATAAATGATGTGCTACTCTACCCTACACCACTCTACTCTATGCCACTGTGCTCTACCCTGCACCACTATATTCTATCCTGCACCATTCCACTCTGAAACAACCTACTCTACGCCACTGCACTCTACGCTTCTGCAGTCTATGCTATGCCACTGTACTGTAAACCACTGCAACCTACAGCAATGAACTCTACACCACTTTATTCAAAACTACTGCACCTAAGCCAACTACTTTGCACTACTGCACTTCACACCACTATACTGTACAACTGTTTACTCTATGCCACTGTACTCTACGCCACTGTATCCTATGTCACTCTCCACCATTGCCTCTACGCCACTCTATTCTACTCAGCCACCACTACTCTATGTCCCTGCTCTCTGCACCACTCTGCGCCACTCTATGACCCTGCACTCTGACACTCTACTCTGCATGACTGCACTCTATGCCACTGCACTCTACTCTGCACCATTCAACTCTATGCCACTTTACTTCCCTCTACACCACTAAACTCTACACAACTGCACTCTACACCACTGCACTCTATGGCACTCTACTCTGCACCGCTGCAGTCCACTCAGCACTACTCCACTCTAGTCTGCACCATTCCACTCTATGTCACTGCACTCTATGGCATTATACTCTATGCCACTCCATGCCATTGCACTCTACCCACTGCAATCTACTGTGTACTTCTCTACTCTATGCCGCTGCACTCTACGCTAATTTACGTCACTGCACTCTATGCTAATGCACTCTACACCACTTCACTCAAAACGAATGCACTCTACGCCAATCTACTCTTTACACTGTCCTTTACACCATTTCACCCTTGGCCGCTCTACGACACTCGACTCCATGATACTCCACTCTATGATGCTCTACTTTATTAAACTCTGCTCAACTGACACTCTACTCCACTTTATTCCACTCCACTTGACAGCACTCAAATCCACTCTATGCCATTCTATGACACTACTCCACTCTACAATGCTCTACGCAACTCCCTCTATGCCACTTTACTCCACCCTGTTCTAGGACACACTACTCCACATCGCCCTATGCCACTCCACTCTGACAATCTATTCCTCTCTATGCCACACTACTCTACAACACCCTACTACACTCTACTTAACGCCCTCTACGCCACTCCACTCTGCTCTACACCATTCCACAATACTCTATGCCACTTCACTCTATGACACTCTAATCAACTCTGACACTGTACTTCATTCAGTGCACTCTATGCCCTTCCATTCGGACACTCTACTTCCTCAGCACAGTCCACAACACTGTAGGCTACTCCATGACACACCACTTCGCTCCTCTCCACGCCACTCAGCTTCACTGTACACCATTCCACGCCACTCTACGCCACTCCATATCTCTCAACTATACTCCACTTAACGATACTCCACGTCACACCACTTTCCTTTACCCCACTAACATTTAGGCATGCTGAACAGCAGCCACACTTGGGTGCAACATTGCTAAAACATATTGGAAAAAAACACTAGCTCTTGCATGGGCGAGAACTACTGGCTTTGCCAATGCTTATTATAGTGTTAATGTGAATTAATTTAGGCTAAATAAATGTTCTTATTCCCAGCATTGCATGCATAGGGCAGGAATTTTCTTCATAATTCAGAACAGGCAGTATTTTGGCATTTGCAAGTACATAGCCTTAATTTACGGCCTTTTAAAAATGTCCAGAATATTGTAGTGAAATATTCAGAACTTAAAACTTATTGGAGAATCACAGATCAACATTAGTTTGATACATAAAACTAAAAGCTTGAAGGCTATTGTCTATCAACTTTTCATTCTGGAAATTAACACATTATGAATTCAAAACGTGATAAACAAGCACTGCTAAAGTCAACAGGTATGATTTTAATGTGCAAACGCACATAAACACAACTATTCAAAAATGCTGTTTTTATCCGTTGCATTCAGTATTGCTGTTTATCAATTGAATATGACAAATGGCATGATGATTGTGCGTACTTTTCAGAAGCAACATAGTCTCACCTGCATTACAGTGATAGGACTCTGGGGAAGACAGAATGATCCATCAAATTACCAGTAGCATGAAGTGCGACAGTAATATTCATGTGGGTTGAGACTAAGCCCATTTTGTGAATATTTAAAGGAATTGGTAAGAATAAGTCTATTGACAGCTGCGCTCACAAGCCAGAGCTAAAAAAGAGCTGGAACCAATAATACCTATAGCCCTTGGGGTACCCAGAGTACAAAAGATGGCACATAATGAGTTCTCATGGCAGGTAATTCAACCAAGTAAAATTCAGCTCTCACATTGTACATCTTTTAAAATCCTGCAAATGAGAGCACCCTTTACAAATCAAAAAAATTACATGCTTTTAGAATGTCTTCTGTGGAGCATAAAACTGACTGAGGGCTTTATTTAGAGTTTGGCAGATAAGATATTCCTTCAAAACATGACATATAACCAGTCCTCTGCATTACACGTGCCATAGGCTATAAAACATTTGTAATATAGTGGACAGGACATCTACCTCGTTTGTGACAGAGCATCCCTTCAGCCAAATTCTAGATAAGACTGTGAGTTTTACGTTAATTATTTAAATCAAAATAAGAATTTGAGATTTACTGCATCAAATGAAGACGATTGGCGAGATAGCATGAGAATGGTTAAACACTTCCGTGAGCATAGGAGTATCCCACTAATTCTAGCACACGAGGAAGGTAGAAGAGAGAATGCAACTTCTCTACAGCCCTAGAGTCAGAGGAAGCTCATGTGTGCATGTGCACACAAATACACACACTTCAAGTCAAAATGGAAAACGTTAAATGTCACAAATGTGGCATTAGTAATGATAAATGAAATTTAAAAGAAGAAGAGAAAAGTGGCAGCAACACATATGTAAAAAAAAAAAAGAAAACTCATAATAGTCTAGAACAGTACAGCAAAAGATTTGACCGCTTCCCAGTTTAGTGGTGTTGTGAAGTGCATACCGAAACATCACAGTGAAGAGAGAACAAATGTGCGGACCTTTGTTTTGTTTACGTTCACAAGCACTCTAAATCAGAGTCTTCAACTACAAACAGAAGTTTCCTATGTATTAAACGCATTTTCAGGGACAGTAAAGTTTAACCAACCCCTAAAATGGGACAGCACGAGGATACTGGGATTTGGAGGGGCGTGTTGTGGGCATCCCATATAAACACTGTATCCGTACCCTATGAATCAATGGTTTGCAACCGCAATTTCAGCTGCAAAACCTTGAAAAATGGCCGACTTCCAAGTGGGGAGCTAACTCATTCACAAAAGGGAAGGGGGTCTGTTAGGGTTCCTCCCCTTTGTGAATTGTGGAAAACGTTTTTGGCCTAGTTGCCAGTTGTCCAGGGGGTAACTGCCAATTCTCAAAGAGATTTATCAAAAAAGCTGTTTTAAAAAGGTTTCTTAATTAAAATGCAATCACAGACATGGTAGTCTGCTGGCCATTTCAGGGAACCATTCCTGTGATTGAATCCAATCAGAGTGAGTTGGAATTTACAAACTACCTAATGAACATTTTGGAATTTACAAACTACCGAATAAACATTAATTATATAGGTCAGATTGAGACCCACTCTGATTCGGATTTTTCCGAACTGACCTAATATTACATGGGTCAGGTCACAACTTCAATACTGTGCCAAACTGTGACCAGAATAATGCCACATCTGGCCGGGGTTCGATAAGTACTTATGGAATAATCTTCATGTCATCACTCATCCCGCCCTGCACTATGCTGCTGTGTGTAGTAAATTCAGAGTCTTACCTGTACGGAAGTGGTTCTTGGAACAGCTGGAGGCAAATTTGGGCTGGAGAGCCAAAAAACTTAACAATTGTGTTGAAGTTGAGAGATGTTTCTGCCTCTGTCCGAGTCTTCACGTGAGCTTGATAAAAGGGGGAGCTGACCTCTGCTCTGAAATCTATTACCAGACCAGACCTGCAAGCAGAAGCAGAAGAACATTTTCTTTAATTTCTATGGCACAAAGGAAAGTGAAAAAGACATCCTTTGTCACCACTAGGAAATGAAAACAACTATATATTCTTTAATGTCACTCTTCATTAGGCGGATGCACAACTGGGGAATTGGTACGGACATAGTTGTCTCTAAAAATCAAGCTTCACCATTTACACCTTATTTCTTCCTTACAGTCCAGCAAGTTATGCACCCAGTGCTTAATTTGTATATAAACGAATAAATAAATAAATATAGGAACCCAGAGTTTTTCCTGCGAGCCCATCTCCTTTGCTTTCAAACACTGGCTTTGCTGATTTCAAAGGCTTTCTACTCCTGATTTCACCCCTTCTTTCTTCCTTCAATTTGTGCTTCCTATCTCCTTTTCTCACTTTTGCACGGAATTTTTCGTTCCTGCTTCCTCTCACCGCCACTGTTTTCCTCTTTCGCTTCCTCCCTTTTCTACTTTTCGTACTCTCTTGCTTTGGCTCAAAGTCTGATGAAGAAACGTAAGATCCGTCGCCCATCTGGGCCCAAGTGCACACATACCGCACTGGTTTGGGCATAATTAACACAAAATACCTTTTCTATGTTGCATTTATGATTAATATACGATACAGTACTCAGAGTACTGTGCTGTGCTGTAATGAAAGTCTTGACTCATGGCAGGGTATTGTCCATTGTGTAAGCGAGGTCGGCGGGTCATTTAAGATGACGGCACGGAGCAGTAAAACACAAATTTAAATGGTTACTTAATGGAGCTGGCGAACAGTTCTGCTTTGTGTTAAGACGGGCGCCCTGAATGACCCGGCGCCAGCCATCTAGCTCAGTCTTAGGCACAGTGGCACACTCTCCTGAATTTGCTTCTGCGTTCTTTGTTGTGACGTATCTACTGACAAATACGCGTTGTTATTGTGACTCAATTTTGACCTAAAGAGAAGTAGTGCAACTTGTATGTACTCTTTCATACAAGGGAGCACCTATGCTGCTTCATTAGAGTCCGCCTGTGGGTTCTTATGGCCTTGAAAATTACCAGACATTCAACCTCCGAAATGTTACGAAAATGAGAAAAGATTGCAACAGGGAAGAACGTATGTAAACTACAAACCTCACAGAAGATGCAGCGAAGCAAGTCGAAGTGAACCCTGCTTATACATTCATTGTAAAGTGATCTCTCACCTGTCCTTTATGCAGACTTATATTTGGTTTAATGGTATATATTTTAGCATTTATTGATTATGCTCCTATAAGAATAGCACCTGGACCGAAGAATATCAGTGGTACCATCTGATAATCACAGTGTGAAGACACAAAAGCAGGCATCCATAAGTTGCTAACGTAGGCAAGTACTACACACATCATATTTTTAATTCCGCACACCCCAACCAGATTTTATCGATGACCGTGAGGCGGAGCTGACCCTAGAGAGAGGGCGGCTAACCCCCCAAAGAGCCCAATCAGGGAATAGAGGTGTGATCCCAAGCATGGCCTGAAAGGCTACCGGGTGAAGCAGTCCCCAGCTTTGTCGCCGCAGGAGTGCTCTGGTCAGGGAATTTCATTCAGCCTCTCTGCTGCTGTTATTTCAACGATACAGGATATTAAAATATTGCTTGATATTTCTGACAGCGCGGCAGTTAGTAAAAAAGGTACATGGGCAACGGGGGTCGGTGGAATCTCAGATTTGCTCAAACACCACTGAAAGGTTTCGTTGTTGAAGGGAATTTAGGGTGGCTACGAACCTAAACCTCATACCAGCTGACAGGCTTAGCTTACACACACGATGAGGTCAGGGAGACAGTCATTCAAGAGCTGGTTCACTTATTTGAACCTCAACGGGTGAGAATAAGTAGAATCAGTGGTGAAATAATAGGGGCAATGTTGGCACCAAGGATGTACATAATCAGAGCCAGATGATCAGGAGCTCCATTTAAACGGGTTTGGTGGAGCACCTCCCCTGAGGAAGGGATAGACGGGATACATGTGAGCGGTGAGCTGGTTACTCACAGTATCGAACAGAATATGGACAATCCTGCCCATCATCAGAAAGCACACGGTGGTCCAGATCAACAAATTACGGTACGAGCGCAGGAATGATAATGGGGTACATCAGGGCGAGAGCCAATCTATAGGTAAAATAAAGACTTCCGATTGGTTTGTGGCATTGGGGTGAAGGCACAAAACGGTAACTAGAGCAGGAAGCAGCTGAGCCTAAAAAACACCGGGGGGCGATTGGTCAAAAAGGGCATGCTCCCCTACCCCCAAGAATCATGTGCCCTCACCTCTGATTGTTTCCCCAGGGATTACACAGTTGACAGGGTTCATCTGTCTAGCGGACCTTAGATAGCAGTGGTCCTTTCAATAGCATGAGGGCTGGAAGGGTGCAGTTGCAGAGGTGAGGGGCCTGTAACAAACCCCCACTGGGTGGGCAATAATGGGAGCGTCCAGCAGCTAAGCCCGGAAAAAGGCAGGGCACCGATTGAAGCAACCTATTGGCAGGGGGCCCCCTGGGTGCACCACGAGGTCAATAGGGCGTGAGGGCCCCACCAATAGTCATGTGCCTTTGCCTCAGGTGGTTTACCCTGAGATTACGCAGATGACAAGGTTCATCTGTTCAGTGGAGTGAGCTATGTGCTCCTCCTGAATGTAGTAGGAACACTTGAGTGGCTGGTTCTACTAATCATGGGGAGAGCTGTCAGTGGGTGGTAAACCACTTTCAGTGTTGCGGGGAATCACAAGGTTTAACAAGAAATATCTTCACATAAGGATGTAAAAGGACAATTGCCCGAACGAGGTCCTTAGGATATCTTATGGCTGGGTATCTTGAGACAAGTGCAATTGCCAGGCAAAGGTCCTTGGGATGCCTCATGGCAGGGATACTTGAGGGGAGACAAAAGGGTAAGAAATGGTCAGCGATGGAGGGACACAACACTTGCAGCCCAGGCATGGCCATTGGGCCACATAAGCCAGACATTAGGTAGCAAGTTGAAGCATCGAAGCAGCGACCCACTGTACCAAGTAAGTGACAGAAGTACAGCTGTCACGACAATTGGAAAGTGATTTATGGCAACCTTGAATAGACATCATGACTGAAGGATGATGCAGGGCAGGATTAGGCAAGTTATGGTTAATATGCATTGAAGTATAGGACGTACACTCTATAACTTGTTTTGAAAATGACTTACGTTGTAGTCTAAGATAAGCCAGATATTAGCATGTTAATGACCTATGCCATCATGACAAGTGTGTACCAACTGATGATGTGAATAAACTGTGTCTGTGTCTGTTTGAACACCATAAAAGGTCTTGGTGTACATAATTTATGGGAAAGAAGGAATGGCAGGAGGGCCCGTGAGTTGGCTGCACAGCTGGGGGGAGGGGGAGGGATAAACCAATTTGTTTTAAAGGGAATATTTACGAGTGTCAATTACATTGCACAGGCCACAGTTACAAACGTCTCTCTGCTTAATCCCTCCCCCTGTAAAAGGACGAAAAGGTGGAGGGAAGAAGGAAGCACCTATAATGACTGCAAAAATCTAAGAACGTGATTAAGAGTGCTCAGGAGGGGTCAGTGATAAGCACACACAACAAAAGCCGATTTGCCTGCGATCAGAATGTATCCAATGTGATGAATATCACTTATTAAACATTTAGCCCTTCACAATGAGTCATAATGTGAGCATTGCAGTGCTTTTCGCACTATAACCACAATATCTCTGATTTCTTGGGCAGGTTTGCTTTGCTGACATGCAGCTTGGAAAACTGAGGGGAGCTAACTCTACCACAGTGGGTAATTATCACGTGTAGTGCACTCAGAAGCACTCATAATTTGGACCACAGCACTAACAGGTTTTTTGCATGGGTTTGGAATTGTAATGAAGACCATAGTGATTTTTATAAGAAAAAATTCCCATCCAAGTCACAGAAAGTTAATAATGTATTTACACAATGTGCAATTCCTACAGAATCAGCAAATAATACCTAACCTTTTCCCAACCCCCTGTTCGCTACTAGCTTTTACATCAACACCCCAGCAAACTGTTCACACTGACACCTGAAGTTCTGCCAAGCCATGGGTGCCCTTATCAACTTACCTTGATCTTTGGATATCAAACTATTTTACCACTACTTGAGACCTATACATTTCAGTGTGCAGTGTGCACTCAAGGAAAAATATGGGGCTGGGGTGTGGGGCTATGCTAATTGTTCTCCTTTTTGGCAGAGGGAAATCGATTGTGTAGACGCCTCCTCTCAGTACTCCCTTCCACCTCGCATTTGTCAAGATGAACTTCGTCTCCCCACAACTTGATATTTAGACATTGTTTATTGTGTAACAAAGGGCTGAAAATGTCTTGGCGCGCATATGTTAAACACTGCCAAAGGGCTGAAAGTGCCTTGGACCGCATATGTTAAATAGAGCCTAAAAGAGTTGGGATGGGTCTCCCTTTTTGAGAACATGTTCTCAGTACACAAAGAGGATTAATTACAGGTCAAGCCTATGTTTTTAGGAAGAAGGCGTTGAACGAGAGAAGATGTGAAACTTATTTAACTGACTGTGAGGCTTTTTGATACCCTGAAATCTGTTAATGATATGGAGCCCAACTTAATGCATTAGGAGAGGTTCTTATTATTCAAGTTCAAAACTGTTACAATCCAACATCTCCTATGCTTACTTTAGGGCAATACTGTCTAGTGTCTGTGTTTGTCCTTGTGATGGTGTCTCGGATCAGTCTTTCTTGCACCTTATCTTTGTGGTTTTTACAGAACAAATTGTATTGCCTTTTAAAAAAAAAAAACATACATTTACTAAATGCAGACTAGCATTACGTTTTGTTCAACTGTTGAACGATTAGGATATCTTTTTTAGGGCAGGATATTTTTTTTAATCAACTGCACAGTTTCATAAATGCATGCTTTTCTATTCATTTTAATGAGATTATTCTTTATGTAATGTTATGACTGCCTCTGACTTTTGAATAAAGTTACTGAACTGAAAGGAACTAAATTGTGCAATTTTGTGCTAGAGCGAATCTGACATGAGTAGAAAACTATTGTAGTGTAGCGGCTTGTAGGCAAGCGAGAAATGTTCTACCCACCACTATGCATGGCAACTCAAATATGAATACTTACCTACCTAGGGCGAGACAAACCAGAGGTGTGCACAACTGTAATGATAAAGGAGACCTGTCATGCTAATTTATTTAACAAGAAGACCTTGAGTAGAGCGCTGGAATCGTGGGAGCTCCACTGAAGACAGAAGAGACAGCACAGAGAAAGAGTGCCCACAATAGCTGGTATAGACCTTCTGCTCCATCGTTCCAAGATTGTTTCTTCTGTTTCTCCCTGCTTAATTTAGAACCCTCTATCCTCAGTAGGAAAAATATTCTAATGGCACGTTAGCCAGTGATCAATTTGTAAAAGAAGAAGTGCAGGGGGCCCAAAATTTTACTCAGAAGCCCACGGCCAGTGCTATCGAAGGCAGGAATGACAAACACCAAGGCTGTGAAGTCTTGAGTCCACCTAATGCCTCTTTCATCCACCACCAGATCCCCCTTGACCCTTTATTCCACTTTTGCATCCCTGCTTGATCCCTCTACTATTGTTTCCCGTCTTTCTCTTCCTGTTTCTTTCCTCCTTTTGTGTTTTACTCTCTCTTGTTGTTTGTGAAAGTCTGATGAGGAGTGAGAAGAAATAAGTGCTGGTCCCTAAACAGAAGAGCCGGTAGTCCCCACCTGCAATCACTGGCTCAAATTAACACAGTGGCGCTTCTGATGAGGGATACCCCTCGTTAAAGGCACTCTTCCTCGTTATAGACCCTGGTCTTAAGCTTGAGCCTATAGCTGAAGCAGAAGACCTTTAGCAGGCACTATAGCGCTAGGAATGGTCTACAATACAATATCACATGCATATTTAAAGTTTTTCCACGTTTCAAGATCATATGCAGTCAATCTCTTAAGCATCCACACATTTGAAATTGCCCTTGAATGACATACTTGGTTTTGATGCTTGTTTTGGAATCTTGGTCCCACAAACTGACATCGACGTTTGCAAAAATTTCCAACCCGAGTCCACCTTGAAATTCTGCTGTTGCTTGTATTCCAGACTGCAATTGAATCCCCTGCCAACAACAAAAAAGTGAAAAGCGATTCACAGTTGAAAAGAAAATCTGCTTTGTTTTGAGTGTTAGTGCATACAAATTAATGATAAAACATACAATACATTGACTTGTATTTTTACTTTAAGTTTTTTTATGGCACTGGCCTGGTTCTGGATGACAAATCAATAAACAGTGATTTACAGTAGTGGTGTCCACGAAGCCAATCAGATAGCCAAAGGAGAAAATAATTTTATACAGGTATGCTTTACAAACAAAACAAACTGTGACAAAATAGTGTCAGAAGAACAATAACATGTTAGAGGGATAGAAACAAGACAGCAAAGCAGAGTGTGTAGAAAAAAGATTGAGGAAGGGGCTGGGAATTAACCTTTATAGCTATTTTTAGCTTGTTAAAGTCGTGAAATTCATAGCTGTGTGACAGGTGTTGGTAACAGATTAACTTTGGAGGCAATTTTTGAAGTGTTTATTCTGATGTACATACATTGGGAAAGTCAGAGGATGAGTGTCTTAGAGATCATCTCTCTTCATTAATTCTGGACTTAAAACAAGGAGTTTAAGAACGTGGAATCTCGAAACATAATCTCTTAAAAGGATCATAGACTTGAAAACTCTAGATACCAATTTCGGTCTAATATTCATTCTGGAATAACGTGTATTTCTACAGTGAGGACCATAAACGATGAACGATGTTCTGGTTCCTTAGCATGCCAGAGATATAAATACAAAACACAAATATAGACGACCGAATAACCATTCAGCTAACCAAGTATCATATTTAATCGTATGGCACCAGAAAACGTGCAAACGCCTCCAATACACTCTATACCAAAGAGAAACTAATCATTGTTGGTTTTGGGCTATGAGTAAGACAGACAGAAATTATTTTTGGAAATAAACTATATTAGGTTTGGAACTAGGTCTTAAAAATGAAACACAATTATCATCCATGGACATTTATAACCTCTTGTTTTGAAGTTTAATGTTATTAATTAGAACTCTGCTTGGTGAATGAAACTGATATTTCTAAAACATATGCGGGGCCTAATCAAATGAATGTCTGTTATTTGCAAAAATGTATCCCGCCTACTTCAAACCAATGCTAAGTATTTAGTAATTTCACAGGTAACTGCGGAATCATCATTGGTTCACAATGCGATTGGGCATGCCTAATACTATTTTAAGGGATTAGTTACCATGTAAAATTGAACATGTGGAGCAAGAAAAGTAGAGGACTTGGTGACTCCCTTTTAGACCTGCCTAGGAACATACGCAAATAGGGAAATTTCAAGAGAATGCTCAAAGGAAATACTTTACACAAACCAGGGCTTCACATTCTCCTATGCAATAACTAGAGAGTCTCTGAAGACGTAAGGGATTATTATCTGTGTTGATATCCGCCGAAAAATCCAAAAGTATTTGGGCTCTGACATCGCCTCCATCCACCTTCTTCTGCAGTTCGTCCACAAATAAACGGATAATCAACTATGTGCTCATGACTGACCTGAACACAGAAACTTATTATGTTACTTTACACGATAATAGCTTGTAAATTTACAATACATTTGATTAAATCAGTTTTGATAGATATGGAAGTTTGGGAAATGGGTGATAACTGCATAAGTGGTCAGACGACTACAATTTTATAATTATCAGAAAACATACTTAGCATGATAGAGTAAGGGAAGATTTCAGTTTTTACTTGGCCAATTGCAAATACAAGGGTTTATAAAATCTTAAAGGCGGGGGGCAGGGGCTTCGATGTGAACCGTAGGTCGACATGATCAGGATTTCTTTGACTAGTTATTTTGCGTCATTTGCTGAAAACACATCTAAAGATTATGCAACCGTGTGAAATATAGTTGAGAGATATGGTTATCTCTAGGCTACACCATATAGAGTTTTATTTAACATGTAGATTCCGTTCACAAACACTCTCTATACATTATTGCTCTTGAATTGTCCTCAAATGTTGAAGGATCGTACTTAATAGAGCAGTGCCTGATAGTAAGTTCAATTTCTGGAACTTTTTGATAATGGACTAGACAATTGGTTCTTAAAGTTTTCTGAGAACAAATTACAAAGGGAAGGCTCAGTTAACTGACCGTGTTAGTTTAAATGGAGTCCCTGCGCCAATCAGATCAGAAGGAAAGAAGAATGGATCTAAATTCAGTTCTGCCTTGTACATGAGAAGTGTATTTTCCTGAAGCAGATTAGTCAAAGGAAGTTGTCCGAATAATGCTTGTTTGAGGTGCAGTGGGGTTGGTCTGGCTAAAGAGTAAAGTCCACAAGAAAAAAACAAAGGCTCTAAATTTTAGGAAAAAATTAACAAGAGATCTAGGAGTGTAGAGGTACCAGATACAACTATGCCCATCATGTAGTATCCCAAAAGGAATCTAGTAGATTAAAATGTGGATTTAATACCCATCTCAAACTTTTCTAGGTCCATTATGTTTGCAAACATGATTTGCTCAGCTTTCCTTTGGAGCTAGATTTGTGCTTGACAAATACCAAAACACACATACGTATACGAGAATCAGTTTGCAATAATGATCACAAACAGTATAACATATGGGCATGAATTTGTAATTCACGTTAAGGTTAGCTAATTGTGTACATTTTTAAAGTTGTGAAATTGCATTTGTGGGGTAGAGGCTAGATGCTACTCACTACAATGACTGTTCACCTCCCACTTCTAACTTTCTGTTTCTATGTTCCCACGACCTGCATGAGGTGAAAATATAAGGTTCCCCACCAGCAGTGCTTGGTTTGAGCCGGTGGTTTCCGATGCTCGGCAACGGAACTTAATTGTCAACACTGGTGCTTGTAACAGTAAGCCACAAGGTGGTGCTGTCTGGCTAATTTAGGGATGACCACAACAACAGTCAATTATCAATTCAATATGCATAAAAAATGACTATTACATGCCACACAAGCCAATTCTATAGCTTTGGGGCCTAGAAAAGTCCAAATTGTCACACTTGTAAGAGTGTTTAGGTTGGAAGTTGTGATGTTACTATCACAGCATGGCAGGGACAATGTGTGGTGCAAGCTGCAGTGGCCTCCTGACGAGAGCACTGGCTCTTAGTTAGTTACAAATTAAGCACTGCCCACCAATGCAGGCCCTGAGTAGGTTTCCGTGGCCTGGCCTAGCTGCATGTACACTGGGCCACAAGGCATTCTGGGAAAGGGGCAAGGGATTCCCTTCCGATATCCTAACTGGAAAGATTTTCCAACTGAATCGCACAAACTTCAGTTGCCAGTAGGCCACTTCCCAAATTCCAGAGCTTCGGAGTATAAGCTGAAGCTCCAACAAAGCTCACTAAAAACTTCTTTGAGCTAGACTTGGGTGGTTCTGCTTCTGATGAAACCCCTAGAACGTGGAGCTAGGTGCTGCCTGTTCATTTGGCTGGGAAAACGCCTGTTGAAGCTCTGTTGTCCCGTGTGTCCTGTATGAAAGCCCCTAGAAGAGATGTTGATTTTTTTTTAAATATCTACATGTTGAAATTTTTAAATACTACTTAACTCTATTTGTTTTGTAAAGATATTCACCCGCCCCAAACTATTCCCTAAATCATTTAGATGGGTTAACACAATCACATCCCTTGGTGTTTTTAGGTCGAGCATTCGAGACCTCTTGTATATACTTTAGTATATACTTATAGGTGTATATACTTTGTGGGCTCTGGAGATCAGCCATAGGACTTGTCTGCTTCGGCTTAGGGACTTTTTTTCTGTTCAACAGCCTCTATTTAACTTTCTTGATAGAAAACGACCAGCAGAGGTCAGTAAAATACCAGAATCACTTTAGCATTCTCTAGATGCCAGTCCATTGAAATTGTCTTCCACGAGCACCCGTAGACAATAATATTTTTTTCAAATCTTGTATTTTCAGTGATATGACCACCGAAGGCCCTGATTTTATATTATAAACAGAGCTTTTGACTATACCATTTCCCGCTGAAAGGCAATATTTCTCTCCATGTGTTCCCATACCTGTCGTGTCAGCCATTTTGGTGCGTACTTTCCCTCCATGTTAAAGAACAGTCGATGTTTCAGCACCGAGGCTAATGTGCTGCATAACTAAATACATATAAGGTCCCAAAGGCGAGACCGATTGTATTGCAAATGCTTGTTTTTTTTAAAAATAATGCACAAATGCTACAGGAAAGTTTTCCTTTCATACTGCAAAAGCAAGTTGGGTCAGCTTGGGGTTTTCTAGGTGACACTGCTACATTTTAGAAGCATTTCAACATTGATTTTTAAGTCCATTATTCTGCTGATGTAGAGGTCAAACTGTCAGTGGTCTACTGTGAGAAAACTAAATTATGATTAGGACTTGAAAAGTCTTGCATTAACCCTTCTATTTAGCACATAGATTGCAAACAGTGACCAGTGCATTATAATGAGTCCAGTCCATACAGCACCTAAAACGTTTACCTACAATGTGACACAAATATTGTTTACTTTTCTGCACGTTTTCAGTACTTTATTTCTCTTTCTTTCCTTCTCCGCACGCCAAGTCACACTGTGATTCACTGGCCGCGAGTCTCTCCTTTCATTTCATTTGTTTATTTTACAATAGTTTATTCACTCTTTTCTTTCATTTCTCTTCCTCTCCGTCTAGGCCCGAAACACACACTCATTCCTGTAGAGACACACTGCATGTATTCCACCTGCTTAGAAAGACACACGCACTCTGCATCAGATTCACATTACCCACAGACTTCCTACTCATGTTTCCAAGCAAGTCCACTGCTCCAGTGGTCGGGGTTCCTGCAGAGATCGAAGGGCAGGGTGTGCAAGTAGAAACAAGGAGGCACATCAAAGCAGTGCATGCAGAGGCTGCCTCCAAGGGAGATGAGTGCATGGGAGATAAGGCCCAAGCACGCAGTCGCATAGAGAGCAATGGGTGCTCTGATATACGTTCAGTTGAACAGACTGCCACATTGGGGATGCACGTGGATGAATATCTGGAGAAGAGATGTGTATGCAGTTGCCTATTGATAATTATCTGAATCCGGAGATTAGAAGACAGACAACTACTGTCTCAATAAACGTGGTGGTGCTCTCCTGCTAGCTTAGCGCTTCTCCCTTTCTGGGCCAGTGCACTGTCTCTGTTCACATTCTTCCTTAGCATCTTTAAATGCACTAAAAGTGCCTCTAAAGACGCATTTAGAAGACACCATCTGTACTGCAGCCACAACAACCACAACCCCTAGTAACAGTTCTGTCCTTCTTTACCATAACTTATTGTCTGGTTATACTTCAGACAAAACAGACATTAAGGCCTCTTGTCACCTAAGGAAAACCATATGTTTCAGGCATCGTGAGATGCAAATTTCCAATCTCGGCCAAAGCCAACACAAGCAGCGGCATGGGGCCAAATGTACAAAGGCTTTTTGGGTGCGTAAATGGGTTTCTGACCCGTTTGCACCAGCAAAAAACCTGTGCCCCATGTAATAATACCTATTTTGCGAGTCACCAATAAATTTACGACTTGCAAAATAGGATTAACGACTCGCTATTAGGAAGGGGTGTTCCAAGGGCGTCCCTTCTCGACTCCTTAAGCTATGTAAGAATGTTTTGCAAACGCAATTGCAGTTGCGAAACACTTGCAGTTTACTACCCTTCTCAGAAGGGTGATAAAGCACCCGCAAACGGGAAGGGGTCCCATGGGGACCCCTTCCCATTTGTAAATGCATGCACAAATATTTTTTTAGGGCAGGCAGTGCTCCCAGGGACCACTGTCTGCCCTTGAAAAGTTTCATTTTTATTAGGTCTCGCCTCACCCAGCACATGCGCTGGTCTGGCGAGACTTATTGGGAGGGCTCCAAAAAGTGCTACCAGGCCAGCCTAGAGCTACAGTGCATGTGCGCAGGCGCGCGCTCCGCGCTTTACCGCGATTACTTTCACTTTCACGGCCGCTTTGATGTTTGATCGTGATCGCGATTGCGATCACTTTCACTTTCGCGGCCGCTTTGCATAGCCAATAGGTCTCGCTTTTGGGACCTTATAAGTATTTAGTTATGCAACTGTTGCATGGCTAAACACTTATAAGGCCCCAAAGGCGAGACCTATTGGCTATGCCAATGCTTGTTTTTTAAATGCATCCCTAAGGAAAACGAGCTGCATTTACAAAAAAAAACTGGTTTATTTAAAAGCAGTCCCAGGCTTGGAGGTCTGCTGACCCCAGCAGGCCACCATCCCTGGGAGTGGCAGCCCTTCCCAATGGGGTCGCAAATTGCAACATCCTCATTAATATGCATGAGGCATGCAATTTGCGACCCCATTGGGAATCGCAAACAGTGTCTCGGACATTGTTGTGCATCCCAATTAGCGAGTCGCAAATGTGATGCAATATGCCACTCACTAATTGGCGGGTCGTACATCTGGCCTTTAGACATAGTGCCAAAAAGGTTTCTCTATTCCCACCAGAAATCAGATGTCTGCCTGAATAATCTGCTTGCAGACATGCAGCTCCACGGGGTGGTGATCCTCTAGAGCACACTCCCTCCCTGTGATACCACTGATTGTCCTTCTATATCATCTGATCTTGCTTTGCTTCAGAGGCTGGAAACTCTGTTCACCTGAGAGTTAGCCCTTTGCCTCCTCCGTGTACAAGGTCCCCTCCACCTCTCTGTATCTAGTGACCCGGAGTCTGTAGGGCGCACAGATCATGAGTTATCCGAACTCAAGAGACTAACAGCATCTAACCTCAAGCAGTGAGAATGGATTCTCTGTCCAAACCTCGCAAATCACATTCTGGAACTCCAGACATTTCTCATTTCACATGCAGTTACTGTTACTGGATTTCAATTGCCCCTGTGTTTCCCTTTGCTTTAGCCTCGTTTCTGTGTGTTTGAGATCACGAGAATCCGGAAAAGTAAGGTGTGTGATTCGTAAAGTAGCTCAGGTTTGGTGAGAAGAGAGCAGTCCTCCATTTTACAGTGAGTTGTCCATGACAGCAGTGTGATTGTGAACGTCAGATGTGTGTGAATACTGTTTAAGATATTGCATTTTTATGCTAAGGGTATTATTTTCGTTTTGAGATCTGTTCCAGTGGTACCAATTATCTAGTGATCACAAATAGTATAAAGCGTTTTATCCTGGGGCTCTAGTTGGATCACGGTGGGCCTGAGTTAGTGTTTGGTGGACAGGTATTCTATCACAAATGTGACAGAGAACCCTGTCCACCAAATTCTCAGTCCACCCGCTCTATTTAGAGTTGGGGGATTGTCAGTTTTCCGAGGGCGGTGCACCTGTTGGCTCTGCCGCCGGAAAACTTCCCCTTACATCAGGCCACCCACCTTATTTATTCAGAGCAGGTGATCTGATGCCCTTTTCCTGTTCTGTACGTCAATAATAGGTCAAAAGTGGTGATCCAGAACTGAAAAATGAATAATGACCTCTACTCCCAGGGACCAGTCTCCCAGGGTGAGGGGACTATATATTTTTTTTTCAGAATCAAACTCCCTCTTTGGGAGTTTGTTTCTGAAAAATAAAATGTGTTTTGTGTTTGGCTGACTAAAAGACAGCAGCCATGCACCAAACTTTCAGTGTCTTCGTAGGAGCCGCCATGCCGGTGGATTGTGTGAACGCACAGAGGTTGCTACTGGGTTGGCAGTGAACTCAAAACATGCCGGTCTTTGTCCATCAGAGAGGCAGACGTATTTTCCTCCACTACCTCAGGGGACAGAGTAAAGACTGCCAAAGCCTAGATGTTTTCACTGCATCACTGGTTCTATTGTGTACTGTGACTTGTCCATACTTTTTCCACGTGACCTTCGTTTTTACTTTATCTGTAAGCATATACTGAAATAATAAAGTGTTGTTTCTTTTTTAAAAACTCGTAACCATGGCTGAATAATCACACCTATTTTGCCACTCGGATGTGATGACTGTACATAGACTCATCCCTGCACCTCCTTCTATGAAGGAGTTTCAGCTGCTCGTCTCATCTATTTGGACATTGAAGGGGATAGCCATTTTGGGCCAGTTACCCAGAGTCCTGGATGATTGGAACACCAGCATTATCATACTAGTTTTCCCTCCAACTGCATGGATAAAAGAAAAAGTGTAACATGCTGCATCAGTGCAATTATACACTATGATGAAAAAACTGTTTTGTCCTATCCTCTGTGTGCAGTCATCACTACCCCCTGTCTAGTTTCAGCAGTTTTCTAGGCAGTTCATGCAATTGGGGAGTAGCCCTGGATGCACTCTTTCCAGAAGTAGAGCTTGTGAGGTCTAAGGCACCACTCACCTTGCTCCCAAGGACACAAAAAGCCCTGAACTTTCAAGGACATCACAATTTTCAGACCAATCATGTTTTTAATGAGCGAATTCTTACAGTTCCTAACCATCAGTCCATAGGATAACACACAAAATCATCTGTCCAGCTTTTCAAATTCAATTTAAGCACTTTCAACAGTTTTTCTTTGTATTTCCAAAATCTATGGAAATGTGAAGCTTGAAAATGTTTCCGCATTAATGTATCCGTTACTCAAACAACTGGCGAAGGAGCCATATTCTGTTTCCACTCCAGAATTCGTTCATGATTACACTCACACCACCATGCATATTTCTTAGATGACATCTCTTTAAATCACTCACCATAAAACCTTTTTAAAGTGGCCTCCTTAAATTGAAAGTTCTCTTTGTTTGCACTGCTCATTCCATATCATGATATTAGACGATCACTTTAAGCTCAAGCAAAGTTTAAGCTGCAATCCTGACAGAAAAACCAAGTTAATACTATGCTGCAACTGGCAGTTCCTCACCTGTATATGGTCAACCAACAAGACATTGCCCTCAACGATGCTGGTGGGTTCTCCGTTATTTGCGAAGATCTTTGATACTAAGTCCATGTATCCTTTGAAGAAAACAATTGGGCGTAACTGGACATCAAATAAAATGGCCGACATTCCAGCCATTACGTCTTCTCCCTCGCTTCCTTCTTCTTCTTCAGCTCCTCCCCCTCCCAAGAGTGATTCAAGACCACTTGCTTCAATCGATACCTAAAATAGAAATGGAGCAGGATTAGCCAGGAAAGCAATGCCTTTTGTGCAGCACAAGGAGCAATGTGCTCCAAAACTCATGGCCAAGTTCAGAGGAAACTCTGGCACTACACTTCTGGTCACAGCAGATTCTATTTAAATATATTTCTCAGTCCTTGTAAAGTACCAAATATGATTTACATTCTCATACCACTTTCCACGTTTATCAGGATTCAGATTTACTAACCTCATCAAGAATAATAATCTCCGGCCAAAAAGATCAGTGTTGTTCTGATGGTTTGATTCAGACTTAATGTTTTAAGATATATGCATTCTTCTTCACTGTAACATCACAAGATTCCACAAGATTACACGTCACTGTGTGCCTTGCGCGACAATGTTAGAATTTGACTTAACTTTTGAAAACCCAATGGAGCAAAGAGGTGCAATTCGATCACTCACACAATCATTAAGAAATTATAAGTACCCAATTTGACTCAATCCTTTGTTAAGTACTGTTAATGTGGCTTAGGAACTAAGTTGCATTAGACAGGATACAGAGGTGGCTCTCGTGTGGTTTGGTCACATTGTACTTTTATTCTGAATATGTCACATTGCTTCAATGTAAATTTGAGTAAACTAGAAGAATAGTTCAATAAGCTGAACCTTTGCAGCTTGAGCAACGTGGGAATGGGCAGGTCATGAGTGTGAATGCCAGCAGGGCAGACTCAGCCTTTTATTATCCCGAAAACAACTAAAGTAAGTACCATGAGTGGATAAAAGTAGCATCTGTTATTTACAGTGCTTAGAAACATCAGTTGTGTGTTATGAAGCACTATATAAAAACAAGTTATATTTTTAAATGGAGAGAACAAGCATTGCCTCCCAGCTGAGATGAGCATTGAAAATTTGTGAAATGGCATTGAGTCGATTGTGCTATTCTGTTCAACTGCTAATGTTAGTCGCAGCAGTACTCTGAAGTACATAACATGTTAAAAAACTCACTGGTTGTGGATTCATTTTATTTATTTTCAGCCTGCACTAACTTTAGGGTGGTTTGTGGCAATTAAATTGATATGTAAAGAGGTAGTGGGTAAGGCGCACACTATTATAGCTTGTTGTGGGTGTCTGTAGACCAGACTTATAACATCAGGCAATAATTATGGCCTTATTTCCTATGAACACTGTAGTTCTTAGAAATATTGTGTAGTTTTATTGTGCTCTCACTAAGACATTTAAGGTATTCTAGAGCATGGGCACTGTAAACTAATGTAAGGGATTGTATAATATTAATAATAATAATAACTAATGCCCAATGGGGAAATATGGGCCTAGAAGTTTACAAAAAATGCTTTCAATATGCAGAAAAAGATGCCCATGCAATTTGGATAAAACTGGTTACATAGTTTATTGTCTGATACATGAGGTTCCTGCAACGGCATCTGTAGCGGGTGAAAGGCCGTGTCCCTTTACAGCCAGGTTCATCCTTCTCCTCCCATTCGTCTTCCCCCCTGGGAGAATTGTGCATCACTGAGACCACAACTATTGAGGGGGGACTTGGCAGTACATGCAGAATATGACCAGCCCCCACCATCTACTAAACATACGCATGCTAGGGCAGGCTACAAGCAGACTGGTGGTGTAGCCTTGCTGATGCTGAAGGGTATAACCCGGTCACACATGACAAGTGGGAAAACTCCCATCACTTCAGTGCCACTGATTTTCTTGTGTTTCAGTTTTGTGAGAAATTAAGAAGGCCCACCATAACACTCAGACATGGAGGTCCACCCAGGTCTAATTTGTGATGAAAGTGTCTGCTTTTTCAGAGGAACCACTTTCATCAGAATTACACTGTCAAACTGACAATGAACCCTAAATACGACTGCCAGCAAGTCTGCTGCATGGTGAGCTGGCGCAAGTCTTCGAGGTGCGACCTCTGTTGACTAACTGACCCAGTAAGTCCTTGCCCCAACTTTCTGTCCCAGTCAAGGAAACTCAAGTGGTTAAGGAAGCTTTGGATACAAGGCCACATTCTGAGTGCCAAAAGTGTAGGATGCAGATGGATGAGGGGCAGTTCACTCATAATCAGGCTTCAAACAACGTTCTATGTGAACATAGCTCCCAGTCATCAACGCCCAATCCATGCATGTTTTCAGGTGCAATAAATAAATGTAATGTTTGCATGGCTCTTCGTTTTTTCATGTATTGGTATTTTAAATTGCATTGAGTTCTCTTCTGATGCTTATCATATTAATTACAGGCCATGTCCAATCCAAACACATCCTACACATTCATCCTACCTTTAGGCCCCACTGAATAAGTAATGGGGGACTAGATGTGTGTGTGTGTGTTGAACCTTATTGGGAGGACCCTTAATCAAAAGAGCAAGTTACTTACCTTTGGTACTGCTCTTTCTGGTGGATGCTCTATTCAACTACATACTTCTCACCTTTTGAATATTCCACAGGCATCAGACTGGATCCAGAACATTTTCAGCAGCACCCCTGAGCGTCGGTAGATGCTGTTGTGTGGCTTTGCGCTGACATTGTTCCACTCTGGAAGTGACATACCAAGCTGCATGTAAGTGCCATACATATGCGCCAACATCCATTGCTTTCTAGGCTGTTCAGAGCCCCAGATGACTAGCCCATTACCTTATTGGCTTTAACCAGTTGTTCTGCTCGATTTTCCTGGCCTTCTTGTGTTAACAAGTGATTGAATGTGACTTCAGTCTCTTACCATTCAAGCCTAAGGGTTAGAGTAGTGAATGGAGCCTATTTACTAGGCACTTCGACATGATTCTGTGCTCTTCCCCATAGATCAGGGCTTGCACATATAGCCTAGGGGATAGATTCGTTAGTATTAGGGATAACCTGTCCTGTAGTGAGGGTATTTCATGGAGCCGTGCTGAATTGCGGCCTGGTAGGCCTCAAACGGGAGAGACTCCATCTTTCTTTCTGCTCCGGCAGCTTGGGATTCTTCTAGGTCAAATGCAATGTTTTAGTTATGAGGTGTTATTCGCTTGGAGAGAACCGGTTCAGGCCGGCCCTTATCGAAGGATTGTATTTTTCTTCATGCCGAAGACACTACATCAGGCCGGCCGGCTGGGAACGTGTCCTTGGTACGGGGAGGTACAAGAATTTGGTGGGCGGCAGGTTACGGGCCGGAATTTTCCATGAGGAAATGCACCTCTATATTAGTGAAAGTTTGAGGCAGTTACATGTTCAGTCCGTAGGCGGCATCTAGCCGTTAGCAGTAGAGCTACTACTTATTCCAGGGAAGACAGACGCCATCTTGAAGGCGGAGAAGAACTGAGAGACAGATGCTTTCCTAACAGAATAACCAGAGAGGAGAGAGTAGCCGATAAGGAAGAGGTCCCAGTGACTCGGAGAAGGGTGATTCCAGGCGAGCCGAGGCACAGACGAGAAGGGAGCCTAGATGACCACTGAGTGCAGGCTACATACTACTAAGGTGATGTCGATCCTTTCTTGTTAGAGTGTACAACTTAATCTTTCACTTTTCTTTGCAGGTTATGTGTTATATCGTAATGTTATGTGATTGTATGTGTAATGAGTAATAAAGTATCCAGTTTGTAGTGAACCAACATATGCTGTGTGTTCTTGTATAAGAGGGTAGCCTATTCTTCTAGTCAGGGGCGGCTACATGAACAGATGTTAACCCTGATCAGGTAAGTGGTAACTGAATAAGGGAAAGAGGAGCCCCTCAAACCTGAGAACAGGCTATGCCCGAACTGGCAATCCTTGTGTGATTTGATGAATAGTGAGACTGATTCCCTTTTTGTATGTTATGGTGATCATAGGATGAACTGTCGTATGAGACTGCCGTCTAGGTAGAGAGGTCTGGGTTCGTATGGGACCGCGAGGCCGCCACTTGTGATACTGTCGTATGGGCAGAGAGGTCTGGGTTCGTATGGGACCGCGAGGCCGCCACTTGTGATACTGTCGTATGGGCAGAGAGGTCTGGATCCGTATGGGATCGCGAGGCCGCCGATTGTGCTGAGACTGCCGTCTGGGTAGAGAGGTCTGGGTTCGTATGGGACCGCGAGGCCGCCACTTGTGATACTGTCGTATGGGCAGAGAGGTCTGGATCCGTATGGGATCGCGAGGCCGCCGATTGTGCTGAGACTGCCGTCTGGGTAGAGAGGTCTGGGTTCGTATGGGACCGCGAGGCCGCCACTTGTGATACTGTCGTATGGGCAGAGAGGTCTGGGTTCGTATGGGACCGCGAGGCCGCCACTTGTGATACTGTCGTATGGGCAGAGAGGTCTGGATCCGTATGGGATCGCGAGGCCGCCGATTGTGCTGAGACTGCCGTCTGGGTAGAGAGGTCTGGGTTCGTATGGGACCGCGAGGCCGCCACTTGTGATACTGTCGTATGGGCAGAGAGGTCTGGGTTCGTATGGGACTGCGAGGCCGCCACTTATGAGATCTTGGTATGCATAGTAGGAATCCCCTGTCCTTAGGTGATAGATATATGTGGTTGTAGGATTGGAAATAGGTTCTAGGGAGGGGGTAACGTTCTGGCTGGGTTAGTGAGGCTCTGATGAGCAGGTTCTATCTGATCCGAAAACCCAAGCAGAACATTTGGCGTCACGAACCGTTTACGAAACCTGTGTGCGTTTTGGTTGTATTGTGTTTGCCTTTGGCGCGTACGTGGTTTTGTTTGTATATTATTTGTATCTACCTGCGTATAATTTTCTTTTCTCTTTCTTCTTTTTCTTCTATTCTTTTTCTTTCTTTTCAAAAATGTTTTCTAGAAAGTCGAAATCTACTTTTAAGTTGCCCGTTGATATTCCCGGTTGGGATTCAACGCCTTATGAAGCCTTAGCCCGTGAGTGGGCTGATTCTCCTGGTTTGAGTGAGAATTGGAATTCTTTTTTGGAGCTGGCGGAGCCGGCTAATGTGATTACTTGCTTACAGAAGGCGCCGGTATCTAAGGGTGATGAGCTTCCCGTTTTAGGGCGCAGAGGTTGGATTGTTCTGTCTGCGTACAGGCTTCTCCATGAGAGGTTGTTGAAGTTACAGACATTGCATAAGGATGTGGAAGCGAACTTTGTTGAGATTCAGAATGCTCATACTTTGTTGCGGTGTCAAAATAAGTTGCTTGCTGACAAACTTGAGACGTACCAAACTATTGCCGAGAGGGCGGCTGTGCGAATTGCTCGTTATAAATACAAAAATCGGCGTGGTCGAGTTTCGATGCGGAAGGTGCGTCTGGTCGTGGCGAAAGCCGGACTGGATTGGAATCCTGATGAATGGGATGGTAATATCTGGAACTCGAGTGATTCTCCTTCCTCGGGTGAGGAGTCTGCCAAGCGCGAATCCTCTCGCTCCGGCCGTGCTTGTAAATCTGCTTCTTGCGCCTCTGATGGTGCACCCCGTGATTGCGCTCGTCCTTCGAGCGGGGTCGATGCTTCTTCCACTGATTGTTCCTCTACGTGTACTGGTCGAGCTCCTTGTGATGCTCATCCCGCGGTCTCGGCGCATCCAGTTTTTCGACGGAAGGTGCAGCAGGCTCCCGGTGCTCCGAATGGTATTGCTTTAGACTCTTTGGAGGATTTTACTCAACAAGAAATTAGTGATATTTTGCAGCGATTTCGGCAGCGAGTTGGTGAGCCCTTGCTCACATGGATGGTGCGCCTTTATGAACTGGGCGCTGCTGGCATTATGTTGGATGCTGGCGATTGTTTGAAATTTTGTTCCTTGAGTTCGGATTCTACTGTACAGGATCATTTTCGTAACTTTAATGGTGGTGGTCAAATTTCTTTGCTTCAATTGGCGACTGAGGGTTGTAATCAAAAATATCCTACTGAGTCTGACTGGCCTGTGAATGACAAACCGTGGTATACTTTGCGCGATGCTGCGCAACGTCTCAAAGAGGAGGTGATGAAAACGGCAATTTTTCTGAATACTGCTGACCGGTTGCTTGATGCTTTCTTGACATCTTCTGTGCGGAATCGTATTATTCGTTCTTCCCCTGTTGCTTATAAGCAGGTCATGATGACTTTATTGATTAATCAGACTGGTAACATGTTATCTGTGGTGCTGGAATCGGTACGCCAACTCGGTGAGTTGGGTGAGTGGTTTAAACCTGAACGGCAGTCCCAGCCTGACACTCGTACTCCTGGTGAAAATAAATTTACTAGACGTGATATGTTTCTTGCTCTTCTGGCTGATGGTGTGCGTAAGGAGGACATTGATGGTGAGACTACTTCTCGTTTGTGGGAAATGTTTCGCAAACGTGGCTTAGATCGAAAGGAGGGTGCCCGGCGTGTTCGGACAACTGAGTGTGATCGTGGTTTTTCTGACGGTAGCGGTGATGATGACCGCCGTGGGCGCTCTGATCGTCGTGATGATCGACGTTATGCGCGTGATTTGTCCCCCCGTCATGAGAGAGACAGGGAGAGAGAGGGGGAAAGAGAGAGGGGGAGAGATGATTATGTTAACAGCAGACGTAGAGATGATAGGGATCAATCCCCTGAGTTGAGAAGGAGAGAGGATCGACACATATTGGCCGATCGAAACCCGCAGTACAATGCAGGGAACAGTAATCCATTTCGTAATGGAGATGGATATGAACAGGAGGTATCGATACCTAGGAACCGTGAGAGTCTTTATCGTGATTTATCCTGGTACACAGAACACAATAAAAAGGACTAGGAAATAGGTCAAGCTCCAGTACACAGATGGGCTCATAGAGATAATAGACCCTATGTAGATATTGATATTTATTGGAGACATCGTAATATCCAAAGGGCCCGAGCATTGGTAGATACAGGAGCGGAGGCCACTCTTATTCATGGAAAATCAAAGAAGTTTAAAGGTCAGCCTTTTACAATTACTGGATTAGGTGGAAAGGAAACTCCCGCAGTTCAAACCTTACTTGAAATGAGAATAGGTAGAATTCCTAGAAAAGAATACTCTGTATTAGTGGTGCCACTCTTAGAATTCATAATTGGAATTGATATTTTGAAAGGAATGACTTTGCACTTAGATGATGGATGTTACCAATTTGGAACTAAACATTATATATCGTCCAGGCCTGTACGGGTTGGTCGTTTAAGAATGCCCCCCATAAAAGTTCCTCAGGCGACAAAAGTGGTTCGTCAGAAGCAGTATCGTATTCCAGGTGGTCATGAAGAGATTAGTACCACTATTCAGGAGTTGGTGGATGCAGGAGTTATAACCCCAGTTACTTCTGCTTGGAATAATCCTGTTTGGCCTGTACGTAAGAGTGATAAGTCTTGGCACATGACTGTTGATTATCGAGAATTGAATAGACACACACCCTCTTTGACTGTTGCAGTACCGGATGTTATTACCCTAATTGAAAGAATCCAGAAACATCCAGGTACATGGTATGCATCCATTGATATTGCTAATGCTTTCTTTTCGATTCCGATTGCCCCTGAGTGTCAGGAACAATTCAGTTTTACGTGGAACGGGCGTCAAATGACGTTTAGAAGTCTTCCTCAGGGCTATGTGCATAGTCCTACGATATGTCACCGGCTGGTGGCAGAGCATCTGGCTGAGGTACCAGTTCATCCACAAATTCAGATATGTCACTATATTGATGATATTTTGATCCAAGGTGAATCACAAGAAGAAGTTCAGACCCAATTGGATAGAGTCATTGAGTGCTTACGTGAGAAAGGTTGGGAAATCAACCCAGATAAATTACAAGGTCCATCCCAGGCTGTGAAATTTTTGGGTATTAATTGGCATGAAGGGCACCGAGAAGTGATCCCTCAGGTTAAACAGAAAATTCTTGATTTTGCAGTTCCGAGAAATAGGAAAGAAGCCCAAAGCTTCATTGGTTTGTTTGGATTTTGGCGCCAGCATATTCCTCATTTGAGTCAAATATTGGCCCCTTTGTACCAGGTCACTCGTAAAAAGAATGCATTTGAATGGGGTAAACCACAGCAAGATGCGTTCAGTCTGGCAAAAGAAGCAATTCAGCATGCTCTGGATTTGTGGCCTGTATGTGATGGTGATGTGGATTTGAATGTGTCTGTACAAGGCCTTTATGCGAATTGGAGTTTGTGGCAGAAACAAGGCAAGAGTAGAGTACCGTTAGGTTTCTGGACCAAAAAGTTACCTGATGCTGGTGAGCGTTATACACCTTTTGAGAAACAGTTACTTGCATGTTATTGGGCTCTGGTGGATACCGAGCAATTGACTTTGGGACATGATATAGTTTTGCGACCTGAAATTCCTATCATGCAGTGGGTTATGAGTTCGCCGAAAACTCACCGGATAGGACACGCCCAAGAGGCGAGTGTGATTAAATGGAAATGGTATATACAAGACAGGGCACGTGTGGGACAAAAAGGAGTTGCATCTTTGCATGAGCAGGTGGCACGGGCGCCATCAACTGAAACTGAGAGTGAATGTTCTGTACCTTTAGCCCAGGAGTCTCCGGTTAAGTGGGGTAAACCTTTTGATGATTTGTCCGCAGAGCACAGAAACCATGTCTGGTTTACGGATGGTTCAGCAAGGTTCATAGGGACGAAACGGCATTGGAAGGCAGTGTCCTATAATCCGATCACACAAAAATTGCTGAGTACAACTGGTGAGGGTAAGAGCAGTCAATTTGCTGAACTCTATGCTGTTTACCAAGTTCTGAAACAAGAGTTACCTGGCACATGTCATATTTTTACCGATTCTTGGTCTACTGCCAATGGACTGGCAGTTTGGTTACCGACTTGGCATTCCCATAGTTGGAAAATCCATTCCAAGGAATTGTGGGGAAAAGAATTATGGCAGGAGATTTGGGAAATGCTCCCACAGAGTACTGTTACAATCTTCCATGTGGATGCTCATACCCCGATAGACTCTCTTGACAAATTCTTTCATAATATTGCAGATGAGAAATCTAAAATTGCTGAGGCAGTGGTGGACACGCAAGATTCTGATATTGCGGGATTGGCGAAATGGGCCCACCAGAAAGCAGGACACTTTGGAGAGAAAGCCACTAGCAGGTGGGCTGCTGATCGAGGAATTTATATTCCCCTAGATTTAATTAAAAATGTTATTCTACATTGTCCCATTTGTCAGCATATCAGGCAGCGCAAAGTGCCCCAAATTGTTAAAGGTCATTTACATCGCGGGAAATTGCCCGCTCAAATTTGGCAGATTGATTACATTGGTCCACTTCCTATGAGTAGGAATTGTCAATATGTTTGCACCATTGTTGATACATACAGTGGCCTGTTGGTGGCCCTTCCCTGTAAGCAAGCTACCCAATTGAATACTATTAAAACATTGGAATTGATTATGATGTATTATGGTGTGCCATTCCAAATTCAATCTGATAATGCATCCCATTTTCGTGGAAGATTGGTACAGGAATTCTGTGTGGAAAACAATATTGAATGGGTATTTCATATACCATATTATCCACAGGCCTCGGGTCTTGTGGAGAGGTTGAATGGCCTGCTAAAAGACCAACTTCGCAAATTAACAGATGACAAGTATAAGAATTGGCGAGATGTTTTGCCTCAAGCGCTATTGATTTTGAATAACCGTCCTTTTCTAAATGCTGAATCCCCACTTATGCGTTTGTTTCCTCCGAATGTTGATGCTAAACCTAACGAGATCAGAGAGACTGATGTACTGGGAGATTACTCCCGGAGCTTTAGCTCCATGCAGAGCGACCCCAGGGTCGGCAGGTTTAGACTTGCATGCCATGGATGACACCATTATAAAAAGTAAAGATCGAGTCATCATTGAAACAGGTGTTGGTGTTCAGATACCACCTGGAAATTTCGGATTAATTGCCCCTAGATCGGGGCTGGCTGTAAAAGGTATTCAGGTGCTTGGAGGAATCATTGATAGTGATTATCAGGGAGAGATTAAGGTGCTCCTGCTGAATAGCAGTGAGGTTGACTTACTGATACATAAAACTGACCGAGTGGCTCAATTGCTAATAATGCCTGTCTTCAGTGGTGAGATGGTAAAAGGCACTGCCCCAACGTTGCTAACTGTACGAGGCCAGAAAGGTTTTGGCTCCACAGATAATTCTGGGGCCAGAGTTTGGGTGCAGTCGCCTAAGAATTCCCCTGAACAAGCAGAGGTCATTGCAACCGGTCAAGATAATACCATTTTAGTTATGAGACCAGGGAAAGATAGCTGGGAAGCAGTCCCGGCTGACAAATGTTACTTACGAGAATGAATAATGCCTGTATTTGATTCTCTTTCAGATCATTCTTTGGACTGTTGCTGCAGGATGTGTCGGTGTCGGACTGTTTTCGGGCTGGTGCGTCGAGAGAGTAGGGATCCCATCAACCCGGGATGAGTTGAAAACCCGAGTGTCGCGTTCCTTTGCTGCGTGGGATTCGTCATCGAACTTTTGGACTTCACTAGCGAAACGGGTGACTAGCGCCCCTCATTTCTGCTTGACACCGATGAGATCAGTAAACGACATTTTGGCAACTTGTTTGGTTGCTGTCCCTGCATCGTTGGAGACTTTGACTCATATTTTCAATATATCAACCGCTCGCCCCAATGTTCTTCTGGGCGATTTCGCTACCCATGAGTATTGCCCCTTGTGTACTGAACTGTCAGATCCGCTACCCCCCATCCAGTCCCAAATAGTTACTTATAATATCACACAAGGTGATTTGTGTTTCTTCCTTACGTGTAATCCTAGTGCAATTTCGGAATGTATGCGTTTAAAATTGAAAGGTGCCACCTCATTCACCACTCATGAACGGACTTTGTGCTTTCAAAGGACACCGAAAACATGTACTTCTGTTCAGAACAACATGACTTGTAAGAGTATGGTAGTTGCCCCCAGTCATTATCGCACGATGTTACTACCTGCCAGATGGCTTTTCTCATGTGGTAATACTTCCTGGCCATATGTCCCCGCAAATATTTCTGGAGGCCCTTGTGCCATTACTAGACTAAGCTTGCTCATGTTTTCATCACATCCGAATGCCAACTCTCGTGTGATTCGAGATACAGTGAGGTTACAGGAGGATTGTGACTCATCTTTGCATTTATATTCTAAGTCCGAATACCTTAGTCTGGCTATTTCAATTATTGGTGTTCCTGCTTTGGCAGTTTATAATGCAAAATGTATTGAGAAAATGGCCTGCTGGATGGTGAAATCCATTAATAATACTTCTACAGTCCTGTCGGACATGCTATTAGACGCCCAGGGTGAACGAAGGGCTATCTTGCAAAATCGAGCGGCCATTGATTATCTTTTGCTTAAACATGGACACGATTGTTCTGATTTTGAGGGTCTTTGTTGTTTTGACTTGTCTGATCATACACAATCCATTCGAGCTCACATTAATAAGCTACATGACTTAACAGAAGAAGTTAGAAAACACATTGACCAGGGCTGGTTTGACTGGCTCTTTAATTGGTTACCTGATTTACATATGTTACGTCAAATATTAGGAGGTATTTTGATTACTATCGGCATTTTGATTTCCATCTGTTGCTTTATTCAGTGTATTCCTTCACTACTTCAATTCTGCACACCTGGTAATAGACATAGATCAGTTAGTTTTGTTTCATATTATTCTTCCACAAATGTTAGTTCTGTTTAATGAATGTATAATAGACTGAAGTCAAGGGTGAAATGTACTGCTCGATTTTCCTGGCCTTCTTGTGTTAACAAGTGATTGAATGTGACTTCAGTCTCTTACCATTCAAGCCTAAGGGTTAGAGTAGTGAATGGAGCCTATTTACTAGGCACTTCGACATGATTCTGTGCTCTTCCCCATAGATCAGGGCTTGCACATATAGCCTAGGGGATAGATTCGTTAGTATTAGGGATAACCTGTCCTGTAGTGAGGGTATTTCATGGAGCCGTGCTGAATTGCGGCCTGGTAGGCCTCAAACGGGAGAGACTCCATCTTTCTTTCTGCTCCGGCAGCTTGGGATTCTTCTAGGTCAAATGCAATGTTTTAGTTATGAGGTGTTATTCGCTTGGAGAGAACCGGTTCAGGCCGGCCCTTATCGAAGGATTGTATTTTTCTTCATGCCGAAGACACTACATCAGGCCGGCCGGCTGGGAACGTGTCCTTGGTACGGGGAGGTACAAGAATTTGGTGGGCGGCAGGTTACGGGCCGGAATTTTCCATGAGGAAATGCACCTCTATATTAGTGAAAGTTTGAGGCAGTTACATGTTCAGTCCGTAGGCGGCATCTAGCCGTTAGCAGTAGAGCTACTACTTATTCCAGGGAAGACAGACGCCATCTTGAAGGCGGAGAAGAACTGAGAGACAGATGCTTTCCTAACAGAATAACCAGAGAGGAGAGAGTAGCCGATAAGGAAGAGGTCCCAGTGACTCGGAGAAGGGTGATTCCAGGCGAGCCGAGGCACAGACGAGAAGGGAGCCTAGATGACCACTGAGTGCAGGCTACATACTACTAAGGTGATGTCGACCCTTTCTTGTTAGAGTGTACAACTTAATCTTTCACTTTTCTTTGCAGGTTATGTGTTATATCGTAATGTTATGTGATTGTATGTGTAATGAGTAATAAAGTATCCAGTTTGTAGTGAACCAACATATGCTGTGTGTTCTTGTATAAGAGGGTAGCCTATTCTTCTAGTCAGCTGCAGCTACATGAACAGATGTGAACCCTGATCAGGTAAGTGGTAACTGAATAAGGGAAAGAGGAGCCCCTCAAACCTGAGAACAGGCTATGCCCAAACTGGCAATCCTTGTGTGATTTGATGAATAGTGAGACTGATTCCCTTTTTGTATGTTATGGTGATCATAGGATGAACTGTCGTATGAGACTGCCGTCTAGGTAGAGAGGTCTGGGTTCGTATGGGACCGCGAGGCCGCCACTTGTGATACTGTCGTATGGGCAGAGAGGTCTGGGTTCGTATGGGACCACGAGGCCGCCACTTGTGATACTGTCGTCTGGGCAGAGAGGTCTGGATCCGTATGGGATCGCGAGGCCGCCGATTGTGCTGAGACTGCCGTCTGGGTAGAGAGGTCTGGGTTCGTATGGGACCGCGAGGCCGCCACTTGTGATACTGTCGTATGGGCAGAGAGGTCTGGATCCGTATGGGATCGCGAGGCCGCCGATTGTGCTGAGACTGCCGTCTGGGTAGAGAGGTCTGGGTTCGTATGGGACCGCGAGGCCGCCACTTGTGATACTGTCGTATGGGCAGAGAGGTCTGGGTTCGTATGGGACCGCGAGGCCGCCACTTGTGATACTGTCGTATGGGCAGAGAGGTCTGGATCCGTATGGGATCGCGAGGCCGCCGATTGTGCTGAGACTGCCGTCTGGGTAGAGAGGTCTGGGTTCATGGGACCGCGAGGCCGCCACTTGTGATACTGTCGTATGGGCAGAGAGGTCTGGGTTCGTATGGGACCGCGAGGCCGCCACTTATGAGATCTTGGTATGCATAGTAGGAATCCCCTGTCCTTAGCTGATAGATATATGTGGTTGTAGGATTGGAAATAGGTTCTAGGGAGGGGGTAACGTTCTGGCTGGGTTAGTGAGGCTCTGATGAGCAGGTTCTATCTGATCCAAAAACCCAAGCAGAACACCAGTGTACAAATCTCTTTTTAGATAATGAAAAGGGGCCTTGTTTACTGAAAGACAAGGATGGGAGAGCTGGGGATTAATCTGGGGTTAGATTGAGTAGAGTTACGGAAGGTAAGTAACTTGTTCTTCTGTTAGATACTTCTAACCGTAGATTCCTCACCTCTTAAGTAGCTATTAAAGCAGCACCCTCCCAGTGGTCGGTCTCTGCACTGGCTTAGACCAAAAAGTCCTGCAAGAACTAGCCGGCTATGTGTCCTTTTCTACAAACCTGAATGTCCAAGTGAACATATGAAGGGTTGCCCAGGTAAAAGCCTGGTCAATATCCAGAACAGGCAGAACACATGCCAACACAGTGTAGTCGCCTTGGCTCTGGTGGAATGAGCTCATAAGCCTTCTGGGGCTTGCTTCTCTATTAACACCCAGCAGATTTTGATACACAACACAATCTAATGAGATGGTTTTCTTCTGCACTGACTTGCTTTTTTTTGCTTCAGTGAATCGGCCAAAGAGCTGCTTATGCGCCAGTTGAGGTTTGGATCCATTGATGTAAAAACTGAGAGATATTTTAGAATCTAGCCAATGGAGTCTTTCCTCCTCCTCAAAGGGATGAAGTGGAGCGAAGAACAGCAGAAAGGTGAGACTTTGCTTAAAATGAAAAGGAGTCACCACTTTCGGGAGAAAGGAGGCTCGAGTCGTCCTGAAGACCAAGTTATCTTGAAATAATGTTGTATATGTTGGATTGAGAGACAAGGATTGGAGTTTGGAGATCCCACCAGGTGATGTACTACCAGGAAAATCCTCTGGTGTTCTAGTCACTTCAATAAGTGCAGTGTCTCCTGACACAGGAGGCACTACACTTACTCCTATCCTCCTTGCTGCAGTACTACAAGGTGGTAGTGTTGTTCATAGGCACCTGCACAAGCCTCCCTTTGATTGATTGCAGGAAGGCTTTCAATGCCAAGTAGATGGCCTGCAACTCTATGAGACTGATATGGAGCTGAGCCTCCACCAGAGACCAGATACCTTTGATCTACGCCTCTCCCAGATGGCCTCACCAACCTAGTAGCGATCGATTGGTCACCACTGTTAGCTCTGGGTGGGGTAAGAAGAGGGGTCTGCTGCTAATACAATCTCGGTCCAGCGGGCCACAACTGCAGTCTCCTCCAAAATCTAGATGTGGTCAGAGAGATCCTTCAGATGCTGTGCCCAGTGGTACCTCAGAACCAACTGAAAAGCCTGCATATGTCACCTAGCATGCTTGACCAGCACTATGCAGGAGGCCATCAGTCCTAACAGCCTCAGAGTTATCCTCACTAAGATCCAGGCCAGAGGCTAAAACATCTGGATCAAAGCACAAATATACTGGACTCTCCGCTCCAGGGGGAGCCACAAAAGAGCACCTTGGTCAGAACAGTTCCAATGAAAGGAAGCATCTACAGACTTCAACATGGTGAAAGTGAAGCCCAAAGATGTTGAGAGGTCTCCCGTAGTCTGGTGGTGGGTGACGACTGCATTGGATGAGTCAACCTTCAACAAGCGGTTGTTAAAGTAGATGAAGACTGGAAACTTTGTTCTCCAAAGATGTGCTGAATTCACCACAATCTCTTTTGTGAACACCCACGAGCACTAGTGAGGCAAAAGAGGAGCACAGTGAACTGAAAGTGCTCCTGTCCCAATGTGAACCACAGATAGCAACTACCTGCAGACAGGGGGTAAAGAAATAAGCATCCAGCAAGTACAACTCTAACTCTAACATCCAGTGTCCAGGGTCGAGGGCAGACAAGACTAGGGCTAGAGTGAGCATCTTGAATTTGTCCTTCCGCAGGAAGATGTTGAGGGGGAGAAGATCTAAAATAGAGCAAACGCTTCTGTCCTTCTACAGCACAAGGACATAACAGGAGTGCCACCCAGTTCCTTCTTCTGAGGCCGGAACCTTCTCTATGGTGCCTTTGGCCTACAGGGCCTGCATTTCCCACTGCATGAGACCCAGGTGGTCCTCCGTCAGCTGCTGTGAGGGTGGTGAGAGGAGTGGTGGGGTGAAAAAAAAGGAAAGTGCGTAACCCCACTGGGCAACTTGCAGGATCTGTTTGTCTGAAGAGATTGTTTGCTACCCTAGAAGAAAATGCAGACTCCAGCCTCCCACAAGCTGGATGTGCAACTGGAAGGGCACACTAAAGAGGTTTTGTGGCTGTTGCATCTGGGGTGGCAAGGGATTGAGTTGATTGCTGACCATTCATGTTGTCTGTGGGTACCGCAGCCTCGACCATAAAAAGGCTGTTGAGTCAGTTGGGCTTGTTTGCATAGGCTGGTGGTAATGAAAACCCCTATCATTTCTACAGAGGGAGTGAAACTGCTTGCAAACTGATGCATTGGTGCAGACAGACCAAAGGAGTGCACTGTGTTCATGATGTCTTTAAAATGCTTAAAATGCTCGAGGGCCGAGTATGACTTCTCGCCAAAGAAGTGAGAGCCATCAAAGGACATGTCCATTAGGGAAGATTTGACATCCTCAGAGAAGCAGGAAGACCTCATCCAGGCATGCCTCCTAAGTGTCTTGCTGGTGTCAACTGCCTAAACAAGGCAACCAGTAGCATCCAACCCACAGTGCATATCGAATTTTGCATTACAGCCACCCGAATGGGTTGTGAAAGTGTAGGACTTCGGTAAGAATATTGGTTATGACCTCCATAGTAGGCAATTAAAGGTGAAGAACTTCAGCCACAATTCCCATCACTACTGCAAAGGAGGAGCTATCTTCAATAGGCAGCCCTGAAGGAGAGACTAAACCAGAGTCTGCAGAAGTATCCAGTTTACTCGCATCTTCTAGCTCATCATACCAGTTGTCCACAGTGTATGGTTGACCAATTTCTTTCCCATCATCTTAACAGTCATTATCAGTGTCTGTGCCAAAAAGATTGCAGAGTATTTGTGTCCTTCCTTGAGGCAAGTGGAAGGCGTCAGAGTCTGATGGGTTGCTGAAAGGCTTGGACAAGTGGGATAACAGCGCAGCCTTGGTCGAAGTGGAAGCAGAGTCAGCTCGGAGACGAAGAGCGTTAGCGTTTTGCACTTTGACTTCCAGTGTCGATGTTCTGGAGACGTGGTGTGGGAGCAACCACTAGTGGAGTCCTAGCTGGAGGCCCCCGTGGTTCCTAGGAGTCTGAATGCACATCAGAGGGAGTCAGCAGGATGTCAAAAGACGGAGCATAGTTTTGCTGAACTCATGGATATACTGGAGGGCCACTGAGGGAGCTGGAAACTCTGGTTGCCCCAGGTTGAGAGTTGGAATCGACTCCGAGCGAGATCGAGTTTGGGAGCAAGACCCAGAAGCATGTTTACCCCTTCACACCTTCTCAGGATTCAAGAGTGACGTGTAAGGGAAGAGTCCCGCTTGGATTTCCTATGCTCTTTTTTTTAATTACCCAAGGACTTCTACCATGATGAAAATCTGCTGCAGGAGCGACTTTGGCAGTGAAAACGTGACCTTCCATTCAACCTCGAACAGTCCGGGCGTGGAGTCTTCCAGTGTTTGGCGATGTGCAGCTTTGGCTCATGGTCAGGGGTGGTCTTCATTCATCATGGGACAAATGGTACAGTTCTTGGAGTCGCAGTCTGACCCTAAACACTGAAGATAAATCTGGTAGGGTTCTGTCCAGACATTTACTTGCAACAGTTCCTGGAAGGTATGAACCATGCGGTTTAAGAGAGTGACATTTTATCTGTGCACACGCAGACTCCTGGGGAATATTCAAAAGGTGAGGAATCTGCAGTTAGAATTATGCCTCCCTTATTCAACATAAATACTCTTCGCCAGACCTCTAAAGAGCTTACGCGCCTCTCCTTGGGCCGTTCACACATAGAGATAGTTGGGGGGAGGAATCGTGTCAGATTTTACAATCACAAGGGATTAGTCCCCTGCTTAACAGCTACAGGCAGTGAACAGGATATTTTTAGTATGAGGTTTTTAATGTAAATTTTTTTGGGGTAGGTCCTTAATTTTACCTGCGTAAATAACTGCCCAAATTGATAAGTATCATGGGGTCTGATGATACAGTCTTACGTCTTCACTTTTTCCTGATTAATCCAGGGATCTGGATAAAAAAGTTCTGAAAATAGTCCTATAATGTAAATGCCTAAATATTTCATTAAATAAAAGGCGTGCAATTATTCATAACATTCAGGCATGACGCTTTAAACTCTAGGGGCCAGATACCAGCACAACATCTTATTTGAAGGCTTGGTTGGTCTGTCAAGTGAGTGCTAAACAAAAACGCAATGTCTTGAGAGCCCCCAAGATGAGCAAAATAAAAAGAGGAAGCCTTGAAAAAAGCTGCATGGCAAAGCAGAAAAACTACATTTGTTTATCTCTGCGGGTTGAAATACTAGTTTGATTGTTTGGTAACTCGTTGACACCATTGTTGCAATGAGCTTCCAATAGTCTCACATTTACCATATTCACTCTCTTGAAGCCATCAGAAGATTGTGAACTGTATCACTCCCGCTCTCTATTTACTTATATTGAAGACAAGTTCCATCACAAACAAAAGAGACATTAAGAAACAGACCTGTGCGGCTCGGAGGGGGTTGTCGTGGCTGAGAATCGAGAAGTCCGAGAGGCTGCGCCTCAGGAGCCCGCTCTCGGTGTAGAGCAGCTCTAGACTGTAGGTGCTCACCATGTCATCTGAGGCTGAAAGAAAATGGCAAAGAAGAGTACAATCAAAGCCTGGCATACACAGCAATCTTTCAACCAGGTAGTTAAGCTACATTATCTCTCTGCGTTACACGCTAATTGAACATTTTATTGAAAATGTGTACACACATTTAAATTTTACTGCTTCGAGTGGTGGAAGCCTTCTTGGCAAGATGGCTTCAGATTTGAAACCGATAGAGTTATAGTAAAGTAATAGTAGCTACCAGACTTTGCTGTACCTGAGAACAAAATGCCTCATGCACTTCAATGGAAGCACTCCATAAGAGGGGGACTGACACCCTCAATACTGAGTCAGAGAGCATCATAACGGATAAGAGGAAATCTTTCTTTAGGCTGACCCAACGAGAATGTCAGTTTCAACAAGGAAAGAACCAATGAAACCAATAGGTAAGCGGGCTGACCCAAGGCCCCTCTTTGTATATTTGTCTGTTATTCATGACGTAAGCTCTGACACACCACAACAATATCTCTAGTCAGGCCTTAAAATGACTGCAAACAAGTATTGGCAAAGCCAACAGGTCTGAGTTTTATCTGCTAAAATATTCAAAGACAGAGGTGCAGAAATGTACGTTTGGGCATGCCTTTGGAGGCCTGTGCTAGCACATGAAAAGTAGAGAAGGTGCAGTGTAAAAGTAAATTGTTATGTGTTCTTGAAGAAAACATGGTTTATCCATTATAAATACAACTGGACCTGTTCCTGTAGTGTCTCATTAAGGATTACACCACACACCAACTTTAACTTGACATGCTTATTCCTAAACACAACACTGATCTCTGCACAGCTATCCCATCCAGGTTCGTCATCCAGCTGTCCTGTTTCCCTAAATGTTGTAACTAGCTTTGAAATAAAGAGTAGACACTCCCTAAACTGCTCATTCAACAGTGCCCATATGTTTCCTCTTCCAATGGAGGCATTGAGGTATTGTTGATGTTCACAGCATCACTTTCCAAGGAAACCATCCCTTCCACCTTTATCCTCCCGGAGGAACCCTGCTCCACCACATCATCGCCATTCACATACTGGTTATTATTTGTTCCATTAATTCCACTCAAATATTGGATGTCGACCACATGATCCTTTTCTGACCACCTCCTAATATTAAGCAATGCATTTATTTTTCCGGTAACCAATATCTTTGGCAAATGTCAAGACATGCCTAATGAGTTTTCTGTTCCCATCTCTCCATACAAAATTTTAAGCTACATTTTTTTAACCTATATTTAGGGGTCTATTAGGATGTAGGTCGGATCGCCACCGCCCGCATGGCAGTGGCGATCCGCCCTACATCACACCCTGCCCTCCACCCATTTCCCCCTCGCCATATTAGTTTGGCGGGGGGACCCCGGCAGACAGAAAGACCGTCCACCGGTTTTCCGCCGGTTGACCAGTCGACCGGGCGGAAAAGGGGCTAGATATGGTGGCGGTGTCTGCTAGACACTGCCATCCATATTAGCATGGGCAGCGGTGCATGGCTTTCCATGGCAGAGACCCCGCCATGGAAAGCCATGCGGAGTCTGCTGTCGGGGGCCTGCTGCGGGCCCCCAGGGTATGGGGGGTTACATATGGGGGGTACCTATGGTACCGCCCTACATTGTCATGGACAAGGTGGCAGGCACGGCGCAGTGCCTGTCACCTTGCACATGACAATGCACACAGTGCATTCCCAGAATTGTGGCGGCTGTGCTGTGAGCACCGCCCACCACAATGCTGGGAATAGAGGATGCCACCGCCACGGTGGCGGTGGCATCCTAATTGCCGGTGCGGGACTGCCACACCACTGGTGGCCAGTCCCAGCACCGCTAGGGTGGCGGGCGGATGAAAGTCCGCCCACCATCCTAATAGGCCCCTTAGTTTTTAAAAACACAGGAAACATGGAATAAAACAAGGTGCAGCTAAGGTAATATGGAAAAACATAACCTCGAACAACAATAATACATATATTTTACCTGCAATCACTGATTGTCATTTTTCATGGCATGTCTAACTGATTTCTGTTCCTTTATCTCCAAACAGCATTGGGACAAATGCTAGTTCTAAGTCAATAAGTAAATGATGTCAGACACATTTGTGTTAACTGGTTCTATAACCCATAAGAATCTCCGTACTTGTTTGGCACCAGGAAGAAGAGGGAGCAACAACCACAACCCACTTCCGATGTAGGCTCCCTCTCAATAGACTCTTTGGTCAAAAGGACTAGCACTTCCTGCCTTAGGTAGGACTGATGGTACTTTGTCAGTCATTCAAGGGATGGTGGAAAGTGCTGCTGAGTAGCCAGGAACTGTAGGGCATACCCCTCCTATTCAGTTTACAGGACCCAACTGTCTGATGTTATGGCCTGTCATTTCAGTAAAACTCTGTGTATCCTGCCTTCAACCAGGTAACTGTGCTCCACTAACGGTACACTAAAGGGGTTTGGCAGATAGGTCTGTGATAGGTGGTAGACTGCCCGGTGTGCTCTCCAGGACTGTGGGATCAGTTGGTGCCATGGCCTCAACCACGAAAGGGCTGGGAACCCTGCTGAGGCCGAAGTAATTGTCTGTATGGAATGCCCTTGCCAGAGCCATGGAAAAGTCGAAAAGGCTGGTGTATTTGGCTTGGTGGAGAAGGCAATCCCAAGGAGTGTTCTGTGACCCTGTTTTCTTTGAAACACTCCAGAGCAGAGTTTGCTTTGTTCCCAAAAAGGCGAGTCCTGTCAAAAAGCACATCGCTGGTGAAACATATAGAATGCAACGAGGGGTGCCAACGAAAACCGACCGCAAATGGCTCGTCCAATGGAATCCGTGGCATCCTTGCAACATTGGATTGTGAATTTCCCAGCATCATGGCCATTTTGAATGGTTTGGGTCAGTATAGGACAAAGGTCTTTGGGGATTTCTGACAGAGTCTGTACCAAAGAGTTCCAAAGAGCATGAGCATAGTGACCTGAAAGGCAGCTGGAACTGATCGAGAGCCAAACTTGTAGGAGAAAATAACATTTTCTCAAAGGTCTCTGCCCTCTTAGACTTCATATCTGGAAGAGTAGTTCGAAAGGCATTTGGGTTTGTCCTGCTGGTGGAAGCTTGCACCACCAAGCTTCTAGGGTAATGGTGCGGAGTCAGAAAAGCAGGGTCGCCAAAGGCAGGGCAATAGCACCTTGCAATCTGGCGATTCACATGAGGACTAGAGCAAGGCTTGGCCCAGGGCCTAAAAGAGTGTCAGTGAATGTCTCATTCAAAGGCAACAAGGGCTCTGCCCTGGTTGGAGAACTTCAGTTAACACACTAGTTTTGACCTCCAAGATGGATAGCTGGTGATCGAGAACCTTGGCCACCCTCCGCATTATCATTGCGGAGGTGAGAGTAGGCCAGTATTTGAAGAGTTGTCTATGCCACTGGCATCCTGGACGTGATCATACTAGTTTGTCAGACTCTATCCCGAATAAGGAATGCAGTGTCTGAGATCTATCCCACAGAACTGGGATGCTGGGAGGTTCAGGTGAAGCGGCAAGGGCTGCTGCTCAATGAACACCAAGCCTAGCCTCGGTCGAGGTCAGGTTGGCACCAACTAAGAGTTGAAGAGCACAATGGGTAGTGCCTCGTCCTCAGGCACCGATAGAATTGGCATCGGCGTTGATGTTCCAGTGGCCAATGTCGAATGAGGAGGCGGAGTTCGCAAAGGTGCAGGTAGGGGACCGGTGGGGGATCACAGGGTACAACTGGCACTGAGGCCGTACTTGTCAGTGGTATGCCAGATGGAGGACCTCTTGGCTCCGTCAGGCCTGTAGGCACACCAGTGGGGGTCGGAAGGGATTTGAAGAGTAGGAGCATGGGCTCACGGAACTCCTGCATCCGTGCCACAGGCAGCCCCAGAAAATAGGTTTGTGCTGGGACAAGTTACAGGATTGCTCCAACATTGACCAACTTCAGGAGCAAGATCAAGAGAATTGACGATGCCCTCGCACCTTCTCAGGAGAGTGAAAGTGGCAGGAAGGGATTGAGACCTGCTTGGATTTCAATGCTTTTTCTCCAACTTCTAAACCAGGAATGGAGTTGCCATCGACCTTTAGACTTGGACGGGTCTTGACATGGAGCCAGTGGATTCATGGACGCAGAATCACTGCAGGCCCCAGAATCATGAACCAACCCCAGGCAAACCTGATAGGGATCTGTCACAAAGCTTTACTTGAGACAGTCCCTACAAGGTGTAAACCCTGTTGTCTTTGGAAATGACATTTTTCTTTACACACTGGTTTCATTTAGAATTTTTGAGGTAAAGTAGTCTCAAAGAAGCAATAGGAAGCTCTGGATCTGCGTCTGGTGGTGCGGAATGAAAGGAACTGACAGTGCGCTGGAGTAGCGCTATATTGGCTTTGCATGTCATTTCTAGAGAGGAACGTAGTTGGCGCAGGAGCCGCATGGAGCCATCTACCGGTGCGCAGAGGTAGTGTTCAAATGTTCATCAAGTCGGACGCCTGGGTAAATATTCAATTGGTGAGGAATCTGCAATGAGAACTCTCCATCAGAAAGAGGAACTATAAAAGGAGAACATTTAAAACTAAGGACTGGCTAACCAGCCTTGATACCGAAGTGCACTAATTTTCAGGCAGATGTACAAGCGTTATGCGGAGGCAAAAAAAAGAAAGGAGTCCCAAAACGCCAAATCTCCATGCATTTTCCATAGACTTCTTTAGGCAGGGCTACAGCAAAAACTGCTAAACTGAATTACACCAAATATGTCAGGAAGCTAGATCTTGGTCTGCAGATTTTGCATTTTGTGGTTTGGTACAAATCTGTTCAGTAGTTTTGGAGATATTAAGGTTAAAAAAATTGTACAACTGGACGGTTAGGTTGGAGGGACATTTGCGAGAGTCCCTCAAACTCAGTTTTAACAAATAGAGCATTCTTATTGGCCCAGGGAGCTTTTTTTCCTTGGCCCATCTCACTCCTGCAGGAGCTAGGGCTCTGATTGGCAGCCAGCAACATGAGAGAAATGTTGCAGGCAGCCATTGCAGGACTTGGGGACTTAGTCCCCTGTCCTGAACTTGTATTAACAAGCATTTACAATGCAATAGGTTTCGCAATGACATTGTTTTGAGCTATTGGCATTGTAAATGTTATTGGTTTTATTTTTCCCTTCGTGAAGCATTAATCAAATAGTGTAATGCAAAATCGCAATAGCTCACTTAGTTGTAATTGCCAAATCTATTGCATTGCATTTATACTAGTGTGAGTTTTTTATTGTAAATGGTACTCGCTTTTATACATTTTTTTTTTAATCACATTAATCTAATGCATTAAAAATGTTCATACCCCAGACCGTGGCGCCGTCATCAATTGGTGGGAAGGAAGCCTTGGTGGTTCCTGGAGGATTGTGACTGCCGCCTCCTTTCATTGGCTGATCTTGTTATGCCTCAATCAGGGAGAGGAGGTAGCAGTCAGTTACTCGTCACAAAGTAGGATGGGGTCTGTGAGACTGCTGACCCCATCCCACTCTTTGACGAGGCATCACTGATGAACAGTCAGGCCTCGTCACTTAAGGCTTAAATTCAAGCATCCAGGCCCCAGTCTATCTATGTTGCCCCCCCCCCACTCATCATGAGGAGGAAGACCTCTGAGCGCTTTTCACAGTGCTGTGAAATCTTAAGCCTGGCAGACTTCGGCTCAAGCAACCAGGCGACTGCGCATTTAGCGCATGCACAGCATCTGGCTGCCTGGCCCAAACATGAATTGTCTGTCAGGCTGGATTTTGTTCAGCCTGACTAACACTCTTAAGGTTTGCAAAAAGGTGGGGGTGGGGCTCCCCCACCCTTAAGGACAGGCCTCAACTGCTTTATCCTATGACATTAGCACCTAATATTGACGAAATAGGACCAGGTGGAACGGCTGTCATCCTTTTGAACATCCTTAACAAGGCCAAGCCTGCGTGTGAATAGGGGCAAAACATGTGTTGGCTGAGATTCTCCGATACGCAAAAAAACAGGAACAAAATAACTCAACCAGCAAATCTTTGCTCTTGTTATCACGTACTTCTGTTGTATATATTGATTTGTTATGCTATTATTTAACTGGGCATAATATCTAAATAAAACTTTTTGAAGGGCAGTCATCACCTCTCTTGCAATTTACCCACAGAACAGAACAGAATGTAAACTTCACTCACTTGTACTTAGAGTCACATGCTCCCATACACAAAGCGTATTTCAATCCTGTAGGTACCAGTTCTAATATATGCAGGAGCAGGGGATACTTGAGACACGTGCACATAGATCCGCACACTCTCATACAGCAGACATGCTTTACTTTTATCCCAAATAGGCACAGCAGAGACAAGAAGCAGATACATACAGACTGTAGCGAACATAACCAGAAGTAACGCTATGACTGCAGGGCGCATGGAATTGCTGACACGCTAACTGTGTTTAATGTACAATGAAAGTGATAAAGTCTACCACAATGCGTATGTACTTGTACAGAATTGAGAAGATTTTGTAGTACTGCAGACACTGGTGGAAGTATAAGTGGGAGTGAGGGCTTCACTAAGTGAGGCAACAACGTGTCCCGCGCCTTGTTTGGAGTCAATTCGGGGAATTGGATGGGTGTTGTTTTGGGGGTGGACTGGGTTGAGGGTGGCTGCAAATGGGCAGAGTGGTGGTAGTGGCACAGCAGGGATTTGGGTGCCATTCGTTGGCGAAGGATGGGTGCGAGGCTTTGGCTGCCAACATGCAGCGGCCTGTGGGATATACAGTGGATGAGGATGATGCAGAAAGGTGAAGTGCTTGTGCATGGCAATGGGGGGCACCAATGTGGATATGGGGAGGGGTAAATGGTAGTTGCCCAGTGCGGCACGGGGGAGCTTGGGGGTAGGGTTGGCGCTCGTGGGGGAGGTGGGGGGACCTCGGGATATGGGAGGCTCGGAGTAGGTTTGCGAGCGGTCAGTGGTGCCCAAATGGACCACAGTGGGCAGTGGCGGAGACCAAAGGGGGGAGCGATATGGCCTTTTGGGCAGGGCGTCCGATGGGAGTTCGGCTTGACATGCGGTGATCCTGGGCAAATGGGCCAATGTCCTCAGGCGACCACGGTCGGGGTTTTTGGCCTGGGGGTTATGCACTGAGTATCGGAGTGAGGAGCATCGAGAGGGGATGCAGGAGGCCTATTTTGTTCTGGTTGTAGGGTGGGCGCAGGAGCGCAGGGTTTTTGTGCAGGACAATAGCAGTGAATGGCAGGGTAGAAAGGGGAGCTCGGGGCGGGCAAGGCTCGGACTGGCCTGCTTTGGAGCAGGGGAGTGGTGTCTGAATCTCAGAGTGCCTAAACATCCCGTGAGCCTGGGTGGTGATGTGTTTCCCAGAGTGCCGCAGGGAAGGTGTTTGTCCGGGGGTGATGCAGCATGGGCAGCATAAGACACTTCAGTGTCGGGGCATGTTGGAGGGAGACGGAGCGAGGAAGTGGGGAAAGCGGGGGCGGAGGAACATAGGGGCCCTCATCTCGCCAGCTTAAGACAGAGCTGTTAGGGTCTAATTACAAGGCTCAGGCAGGGAACCAGGTTGCCACGGAGGAGGTTTTACAAGATAAGAAGAATAGAATCTGGCCTGTCAGGATCCATTAGGCGGTCCTCTGCATCTGGAAGGGGGGCAGGGGAGTTGGCAGGGGAGTTGCTGCGCCAACCGCCAGGCATTATAGGGCAAAGCAATGGGAGAGCATGGGTTGGCGCCATTCTTTACACGGCTAGATTCCTTTGCACACAGGGGGTGCCATGGGAGGGGGGAATAGAGGCACCAGTCTTGCAAGGTCAAGGAAACACTGGGGTACATGGGTACGTTAGGGCTCTACCACCAACGTTGCGTGAGCAGCAATCGGCAGGGATAATGGCTCCATTGTGGGCCACGTGGGGTACCAGATGTCCATGCTGTTATTCTTGTCGCTCAGAGGACAGTTGCAGGAATTGCTGTGTCCTTGCAAACGTCGGCAGGGACTACGGTAGCGCTTGGTGGACCTGCCACGGGGGCAGGAGGCGCTGTCTGGCAGTACGACAGGCGTTTATACAGTGAAAGATGAGAGGGAGGCCGAACGTTAATTTGCACAGGTGGGGCCAGAGCAGACTGTCACCTTCGGGAGAGGGTGAGTATGAGGCAGGCATGCACACCCATTAGTCTCAAGGGGCTTCTGAAAGTTAGTTATGTCAGTGCTTCTTTGTTTTGGACGGCACATCCAGATTGGATCCTTTGATTCACGGCTTGTTTATATAACACGCCTCCTTAGATAAGAAATTGCTTCACGACAGACGTGAAGCAGACGACCCAGTCCGGATGGGCCGTCCAAAAGGGAGAAAGGGCAGTGACCAAAAAGCATACTTTTCAATGGGAAGCCAGCATTTAGCATAAACGCTGACGAGACCCAATTAAAATGATGTGCTGGGCTTCAAGTCCCCTTCTGAAATCTCCTCTCTCACTATATGTCTTGCCGAGCGACCAGCTCATGCACTGCAAAGCTAGGCAAGACCTAAAAAAATTATATAAGGGGGCAGGGTGGGGATACTGTGCCCCCTTAAGCTCCATGGGCTGGACCCAGAGGGTCCTCCCTGGGGCCGAAAAAACTGTCAGTTTTTGCTGCAATCCTGCAGGACTCCCGGCACAAATCGCGGCACAAAAAAATAGCAGCCCAGGACTACATTGTATAATTATTGGGAGGGGGCGCGCAACCCCCCCTCCCAGAGTAATTTTAGGCCCATCCTTCTGTCTTCAAAAGGCCCTACGGACCCCATTCCCCTGGCTTATACAAAAAGGAAGGGGGGCCACATGGCCCCCAAGCCATATTGAGCCCCGGAGACCCCATTAATTAATTAATTAATTAATTAATTAATATGTGAAGGGGGACATGCGGCCCCTCCCAGAGCCTTTAATGTCCCTGGGTCCCCCATCACCCGGGCCAGCTCAGATGCTGTGTCCCAGGGAGCCCATCCCCAGTAATTTCCCTACTCGCACTGGCACAGGCAGAGAAACTTGTGTTTTCTCCCACCTGGTAAGAGCATTTTTAAAACTCCCGCCAAACAGGAGCAAACACAGAGTCTTCTCCCAGCGGAGGGGAGCTTGAAAAATGCTCTCACCGGCGGGGAGCAGACTTTAGATCTGCTTCCCTGCCCGCTCTGTTTCCGATTCTAAAAACAAACATGAGTATCATATTTCCAAATCACCCTGTGAACTAGTGACTGAGCAGCAGTGACCTGATATGTGTCTAAAACCAAATTAAAATAGCAACCAAATGTGGAAAATTTGGTGGTGTTTCACTGCATTGCTTCAGGCCGCTTGTTAGGTGGTACCCAGATCTGCAGTGCATTAAAAAGCATGGGTTGTAGCACTCCTCTTCCTGCATTAATAATATTCTGTTTACTAAACTGATCTTCTAAACTGATCTTAATGATATATCTGAATACATTTATTGAGTTTTATTGATCAATACTTTTAGTTTTATACAAAACCGTATGTATCTCAGGAAAAAAGTGTTCACCACTGCATGAGGTTTTCTTTTTTGTGTGTGACCTCCTGATAGCTAAGGGCAGCAATATTATGTAGGCAGCCTCGATTGCCATTGGCTGGGAACAAATATTAAAAACAGATTTGAGGGCAACACAGGCTGATCGGTACTGTTCGGTAGTACAGAGAAAAACCCTAGAAGTATCTGTTTCTTCCTAAAGATTGTGTGATAAAAGACTCTTTGTAAATGAATTCTAAGCATTAATGGAAGTCAAGCACAATTCTGTAAACTGTGATGCCTGTACAGAGATACAGTGTCTGTCCCAGCACATTTTAATCCAGTAATAATAATAATAATAATAATAATAATATTAATAATTTATTGCTCAGTTAATTAAAACCATAACAATATTACATACACTATTTAAAAAAAGAAATAATTTCCTATAAGTTTCATTAGTCTAAAAACGTCATAAGATGTACATAATTGTAAAAGTATTCTTCAGCTTTTCTCATTGAGCTGCCTTAGCTTTCAGTTCTTGTTCATGAATGCGTAAAAACTTAATCAATTTGCAGTTCATTTGGGAGTCGGTAGAGTCCAGTACTCTTATAATAGCGGTTCTCCACGATTTTATACCTATAAGAACGCTCTCTGTAGAAATGTAATTCGCTCTGGTTGCAGTATCTTACAGTGGCATACAAGATGAACCAAATCTTCCTTTTTATATCCACAAAGCCAGCATTTTTCGTTCTCCGTATGCATCCATTGCGGGGCGTCCGCAAGAGTGGGGAACTTTCCAAACTGCAATGCAATTAATTTTCTTTGTATGTAGATAGAAAAAGTGGAGTCCAAATAGGCCGCTTGTTTCAGTGTTTTATAACTATTGATCACTGTCCAAGAATGAGTTCTTTTAGAAAATATGCCTTTATCAACCAGTAGCGAATGGAACTTTGCGGCCTTGTTTAATGTTAGCTTGAAGGTTGGGTAGGGCATATGTTTATTCCAGAGACCAGTAGCACAGGTAACCTTTAGCGCATGTTCCAAACATTTATAGGCTGGCGAGCTTTTATCCTGTTCCATTTCCTGCTATAAGGATTCGTTGACACTATTTTCCTCTACATTTTGTTTTATCTGATACCACACATTTATGTATGTGTAGAGTCTGCTCAATGTTTCAGTAGCCCAAACTCTAAGCGCATTTGCGCTGGCGAGGCGGTCTCAGGGAGTTATAGAACCTTTTTATGAATACTCATTATTAGTTTCTGAATCCTTCCCATACATAGCAGCACTGGTGTATGATAGTGTTGGCAGTGCTTTAGCAGAAATAGTAATCAATAAAGTTCATAATGAAGGTCCCTCCAGTTTCTTTGCAAGTGCTTCAAGGGCAAATGTTAGGGCCCCTGCTCGCTGCGTCATATATTTTTTCTGGTCTCAAGATGATAATTTATCATCTACATAAAATCCCAAATACTTTTAGCATGATACATTCTCTAATAAATTGCCTTTTAGCCTAATGTTGTGATGAGAGGCTATTCGGTTTGTATTGATTTTCTTTTAGATAAATTGAGTTCCAGTTTATTTACAGACAGAAATTCAGAGAGATTGTTTAGTAGTCTTGTCAAGCCTACCTTAGTCAAGCTCAAAATAACTATATCAACTGCTTAGGCAAGATGAGACAGTTGTAGTTTGCCCAACTTCAGTGAATGGGAATTAATTCCATCAAGCTTTCCCGATAGGTCTGAGATGAATAAAGTAAATAGGCGCGGAGCCAACACGCACCCCTGTTTCAGTCCCATGTTGGTAAACACTTTTCTGGATATTCTAGCTCAATTCCCAATATTTATACGTACCCAGGTATCTGTATAAAACAGCAGTAGACCCCTCAGTATTCTCTCTGGTTTATTTTAGGATTTTGATTTAGACCACATAAGTTTCCGGTCTACGCTGTCAAAAGCAGCTTTTAAATCTATATAACACAGATGTAGGGCCTGTTGTCTGGTTTGCATCTTTCAGCAATCAGTGAAATTGACAGGATATTCGAGATAGTTCCGATGCCCTTTCTAAATCCAGTTTGATTTTTTGGTATTAAGTTACATTCTCTTGACCAGTCTGCCAGATCTTTAAGGATACGTGAGGCAAAACACTTTGCGAATAAGCTTTAAAATGCCCTACTGGTTCAGGACTGTTTCACTCTAGGAATTCACCTAGTCTCTGGTTATCATGCCAGAAAGGTAAAACAAATTTAAATTTTGAAAGCTGTGCAATAGCTTTTCCCTTCAACGGACCTCTGGCAGTGTTATTGCTATTAAGAATTCTTCAGCATTTAGGAAATATGAAAAGCATGTGAAGTTTTTCAAACTGCAGGTTAGGCAGCTCAAAGTGGAGTAGGCTATATTCATAAAATGTAATAGAGACAAAGTTTTTAAGGCAAAATCTATTTTTTCCCTGTTGGCCTCCTTTGTTTACTGTCCTTACATTGCCACCATGTAGTATTAGATGGTAACAGTAGTAATGCCAGGTGTTGAGGGGTACACTGCTGCCTGGCACAGAAGCCGTGAACAAAACTAACAGCTACTGTAGCTATGATCTGCTTCACAGCATTGGCAGCTGCTCTCCCAGGAATCCACACAAAGCAACACATCTTCACATTAGCCTGTTCGGTGAATCAATGCCATTTCAAAGCAAAGAGCTGTTATCCATACACACATCATGGCCATTTTTTGAGAAGACACTGAATTTGTTGTTCTAATAGAACTTTGAGGCCATCTAGTGTTTTTTTTTAATCCGTTGGGTTTTTAACTGTGATAGTCAGTTGAAACCGAAAACCAAACATCCTTGTCATAAACCATCTGATATACTACAGTAAAGTAAAAAATATGTATAAAACCAATTATTGCAACAATATAAAATCCCTATTAATACAACTAATAATGATTATCATGCTGCTATCCTCTGTTCACATTGTTTGTTTCGGTGGATCACCAACACCAAAACGCTTTCCTTGTACGGTAATCTGCGATATTCCAATGTACAAAATACCTGCCTACGGGCTTTAGCACAGTTTATGAAAAACAGATCACACCTATGGAGTTAGGCATAAATGTTGCCAGTGAACCGATAAGGCTTCTACCCTTTAACAATGGCATGACATTATATACAACCCAGGCCTACTGATGCAGGCATAAAATGGTAACCACCAGGCAAACATTTATAAAATTACAAATATGGACAAAATTGCAGTTGGCAAAATAATAAACAACCACTCACAAAAGCCCCTGATAAGCATTTTCATGGTGACTTTTCCCTATGGGCCAATGAAGCCTTAACCTCTACCACTGGCTGTACAACTTCATGTCTGCCTATATTTTATTTAGGATACAGCCTATAACCACAAACGTCAGCCAGCATCTCTGTTAGTCACTGAAGTAATCACCGTTCCTATAGAAATTAAGACTTACAAGTGTAGCCAGGTTTTAAAAGATTTTCAAGCACTTTACTAGAATGTATTGCACTCTGAAACATTTAAAAAGTATGCAAAATGGTGACAAAAACAAATACCAAAACTTAAGTCGGTTATTATTATGACAACATCAAACCTAACAGAGTTATAAGAACTTTACCTGCCATAAGTCCTGAAAACACAGAAGACCCACCAAGTCTTGAGAGTCGGTAATAGTTATTTAATTGGGAGTCTTTCAATGCTTGCTGGAAAACGTTTCTAAAAAAAAAACCAGAATAGCAACATTAAATTGAGGCATAAATCAGATATTTTTGACACTAGCATTAGCCACAAAAACATATATTGATGATCTCCCAAAGCAATCAGCATTCTCCCATCATCCACTTCGGCTATTACTTTAATTAACTCATTGTGTTTTTTTCGGTTGGGACTAAAGACAGTGTGTGCTGGTTTTCCAGCCTCATTTAATCAAAATATTTTATAAATTAGAAGAATGTGGGACAGTTTGGGGCAGTCGGTCAGCAGATTTCAGCCACTGGATCTCTTGCACTGTAACAGCATTTGCCCAATCACATGTGCACGCACATCCATCTACAGGGAATGCCACTGCTGGTCGGCCAATGCTTTCCTTTGCCAATGCGTTTCTTCTTATTATTATTTAAGCTTTTGTTATTTCTTTTTATTCATCTTTGAGGTTTAAGAAATGTCTTCAGGTTACATTACTTCACAGCCAACAGTACCTGTTGTTTGCTCCTATAAGAATCATATTTTCTTGTGATGGTTATTACAACTGAAAATGTTTTCTATACCTGTCCTAGTTTTGCATGCCTGGTAGGAAGGACTCATGCTATTCTCTAGGAGTAATATGTGATTTTCCTAATTTTAACATTATATTGGAAGCATATGGCCTTCATACCTGTTTTCTTTTTCTTTTGTGGCATATGTATGCAATAAAATAAGTTAAAACATTATCCATTGGACAGGCTTAGCAAGGATAGATCCATTGGCTTTGCCAGTGGTTGTTTTGTGATTAGTAGCTAATCATGTTGCCTTATAAGTCTTTTAAAATACGTGTTTCACAAACATGGTGGGAAGTGCTTCTTTCCCGAGTGAGGATATTGTGCAAATTGTAGGATACTGAAGTGGTGGACATACCAATTTAGTATTCAATCAATTAGCATGGAAGAGATTTGTCCATTGGACCCAATATTATAGGTAAAGCAAAAAATGTACTTTCAATGGAAAGTGCAGCAGAACCATAACTACAAAGTGTCATTGAAAGAGACTCTAGTTATGGTTCAGATGCACTTTCCATTAAAAAGGCATATTGGTTTGCTAATAACTTTACCACTGTTTTAAAAATGTACATGAAGTTGGCATGAACATAGAACTCCACTGAGAAGGCGTGCTTATTGTGTTGCGGTAATGACAAATGTACATGAAGTTGTCATGAACATAGAACTCTACTGAGAAGGCGTGCTTATTGTGTTGCGGTAATGACAAATGTACATGAGGTTGTCATGAACATAGAACTCCACTGAGAATGCGTGCTTATTGTGTTGCAGTAATGACAAATGACATGAAGTTGGCATGAACATAGAACTCCACTGAGAAGCCGTGCTTATTGTGTTGCAGTAATGACAAATGTACATGAAGTTGGCATGAACATAGACCTCCACTGAGAAGGCCTGCTTATTGTGTTGCAGTAGTTCTTGAGATACTTGCTTTTGCAAAAAGGGTCAGTGGTCTATCTGCAGCAGGCCTATTTTGTCTTTTCGAAATTCATGCAGGGCGGTGATTTGCTTGTTTGACGTGCACACACAGCATCACTCATTACACTTATGTGTACAGTAATGGCATCAATAATGTCATTTGAGATGTCATATCTCATTTCATGAGTGTGGTGACTGATAATGTGACTTGAGATGTCATCAGTGTTGGCAAGTATGATTTCATGAGCAGTGCACTGCAGGCTTGAGTTACAGGTCGCAAACACTTATGTATTTCTGGCCAATTTGGGATTTAGTTTTGCAACCATAATTTTACTCTATGTTTATTTCGGGGAATTTCTAAGGTTTTTTTAAACACGCAGTAATGCTTTATGAGCAAAAGAAACCATAGCCTACATGTTGCATAGATTTTACAAAGATGTTTAAATTTTGTATGATATACTACATCCAATTTCTATGCGTTTGCATTCCACTATTCGAAACACTCTTTGCTGACTGCCCATCCCACCATTTGCCCAATCCCCAATGTGTGGTTGTTGGTCTTTGGCCACAACCTTAGGCTAACGCTTTGTGCAGAAAAGCCTGACAGTGCATGACCTTCAGATGTTCGCAACAGGAATTGGCTGCTCTAGCCAGGCCATGCGTCCAACACTTGATCAGCCAACCATCTCTTTTGTAGGGTCTGACTTCAGGGGCTAGCCTGCACCCAATCTCTACTGTGGACTAACTTGTTCTTCATATCCACAGCTAGGGGTGCAGTCGCGGGGTATAGCCTGCTATATGGTCTTTGTGCTCAAACCACTTTATTAAAGGTTGTGAGCAGCATGTGTTGGCCTACGCCCACCCTTCCCTGCAGCCAACCCTCACTGTTTGGGGTTGGGCTGCAGGACTGCTCCCAAACCCTATGAGGCTAACCCTCACCACGCATCCTAAAGTCAATATGCAGCATGGGTTGGGTATGGGCCTACACCCAACCGTCCATGATTTTAGAGATCCAATACTAAAGTGTTGTCTCTTTTTGTACCAATTAGGTGGTAGTTTATTTTGAAAAATTAACACCAAAAAGTAGGGATCAGCAGTAAATGTGTGAAGGTCTTAAAATTGTCCACAGTGCAGAGCACGGGGAAAATGTAAATGGATCTGCTGTAGACCACTGCTAAGGCAGAAAGGTAGTTCTTCACCTTGATGAATGCTGAGAGTGCAGAATATTTTTGATCTTGGAGAGCAGCAATTTGGAAGTCTCTTTGTCCATTGACTCCAGAGCCAGGATAATGTTCCTGAAATCGAAGAGTGATGGGTCAGCAAGCAATAGGATCTCAGCAGCAGCCAGTCGAGCGTTCTTCTCATAATCTTCTCTGTTCTGGTGGAAAATCCGCCGAAGTGCCTTTTTTACCTAGCTCAAAATGAATGAAATGGTTATCCTTGTCTTTAAGAAGAGTGGTAGTGCATCACATTTATCACATTTAAACCGTACCTATCAGAAGCAACATATGACTGTACTGTCTATGTCAGGATAGGGCAGTAATAATGCTCAAGATCTGCCAGCATGGCCATGACATTCAGAAGACTGAAATTCCATATCGGAGGCGGCCACTGTCGAGAAGGAGACTAATAAAGGACTCAGTTGTGGCTGCTCCAGGGAAGCTGGTGTGGGGTGGGGGCGGGGGGAGGGGATTTGCAGTTAAAAAAAAAGATAACCTACCTGCTGGCAGCTGCCTCTCCTCCATCCTCTTCCTGGCTTTTGTGTGGACAGGAACCACCCAGGCTCCCCTAAGCCAATCACAACGTTGCAATGCAGCGTTGTGATTGGTCTGAGCACCGTGGTTCGGCACTCAGCCAGTGAATGGGAGCCTGGGAATGTTCTCCAGCCAGGCTGCAATGCAGCCTGGGTGGAGAACATGCAGAGCGCGCAGGAATATTTGGCCAGCCCAAGATGTGCGGCCAAACATTATTGCGCACTTACAGAGTGCCACCATTGCTCCCCCCTGAGCTGTCCAAGCTGGCCCCGCCCCACTGACTCAGCATGGAAAAATAAAATGATAATAACCTCGAGTTATTATAATTTTATTTTTCCTTTATGGCACGGTTAAAAGGCAGTGGGGCGACGCTCTTCCGCCTTAGCGGAAGAGCCGCCCCTGAAAGGACTGATTACAAATTGTGCACTAATCCCGATTCAGGCACAAACAGGTCTACAAGTCATAAACAAATTACACCAAGCATAGGTGTTTGCCGGGATAAATGGAAATGGCAAGAAGTGCACATTCCAGTATTCTGCAATTCAGAAGAAAAAACAAGCACACGAACTGCATTACCACTTACTCTGAAGTCTGCAACTTTGAAGTTGATGCAAACTGCCACTTGCTAATGATCACAAATGGTAATTAGCAAGTGCATAGTTTGCACCTGTGAACAGCCTATGGCTTGTGATAAGGCCACTGTTAAAAATGGCCCTTTTTGCAGGGTCCAAACTTTTTGCTTATACCTCCAATTTTTCCTGACCTGCTGTTGTTGGTTTTAGGAATCTGGGCACTTTACCACTGCTATCCAGTGCTAAAGTGCATATGCTCTCTGTGAAATTTGTATTATGGATTGGTGTTTCTTTGATTGGCATATATGATTTACTGGTACACCCCTGGTAAATGCACTGAGTGTGCCAGGGCCTGTAAATCAAATGCTACTAGTGGGTCTGCAGCACACCCATATGAGCAGCCCTGAAAAGGTAACTCGACCTGCCACTGCAGAGTCTGCGCTCAGTTTGTAACTGCCATGTCGACCTGGCAAGTACTTGCCAGTCCCCAATGTTCCCTTTTCTTACAAATTAGTCACCCCTTAGGTAGGCTCAAGTTACCCCTGTGAGCAGGGTGCTGTGTATGTTAAAGGTAGGACATGTACAGGTGTGTGTGTGACATGTCCTGGTAGTGAATTACAGTGCATTTTGTTTTTCACTATGGAAAGGCTATCTGTCCAATAGGGTAGAATGGGAATTTATTTATAACATCTTATACATATAACTTCCTATTGGGACCAAATAGGAAGATAACGATTAAGATGCCTGAACTCAGAATGTTAAAGTTCATCTTTTAGTGAAGGTGATTTTTACATCCTGTGTTTAAAAATACCACTTTTAGAAAGTAGGCATTTTCTTGCTTAGCCATCCTGTGTGCTAGGATGTGTATTGACTGTCTTGCTTTGGAGTGACAGGGGCTGGGGTGCGCAGTGGATTCAGAGAGTCTGGATGAGTCAGGGCAGGGCTGAATAGACTTGGGCTGCATTCAGAGTAGTGGGAGGAGTTTTCAATAACCCCTGAATAGGCCAGTTCTGCATTTAGAGTGGTGGGAGGAGATTTCCCTTGCACCTGAATAGGCCCTGTCTGCCTTGGACAATGCAGTCTCTGCCTCCTGCAGGGAAGCTGGGTCAGAGAGGACCCAACTGGTTTGGACTAAGTACAGACATTCTCTGCCAGAGAGGAGAAAGGAAATTGGGGTATAAATATGGGGACCCAGACCCCAGAACTTTAGAACTCTTTTGGACCAAAAAGACTGCCAAGAAGAAGAGCTGGAGAAGCTGTGAGGAGAAAATACCACTTTGCTGAGTGCTTTGCTGTGTTGGTCGGCAGTGGCTGCTTCTGTCCTGGGCAGTGAAAGGAATGGACTGAACTTTCTACAACTTCTTTATTGAGTTTCTCCAAAGGCTTGAGGTAGAGCTTGCCTCCTCTTCAAGAAGTCTCAGGAACAGCAAAAACTTCAAGTTCTTCTGCCACCAGCACTGGGGACTGTGTGTTTTGTGCTGCAACAGAAGAAAAGGCAGCCTGACGCCGTCTACGATGCCGCTGCTGACTCCATGTCCTGAAGGCACCACAGAGGGCACTGCCACACCGCAACTCTGGTCTCACCGACGATGCCACCTGACGCTGTCACCGAGCCGCTGCTTGCACAGCGACCTGTGGGCACCGCACTTTGCACCTCCTCACTGCAGGATGCAGCCTGGTATCCCCGACACCGCTCAATACTGACATCGACATCGCTGCTTACACTGTGGTTTGAGGGCACCGCTCGTTAGTTACACAACGCACCATCCTCACCCCCCACCACAACCTTGGTCCACCGCTGCCGGTGCCATCGACTCCAGTTCATCAGCAGACGACAGCGCTGCAACAACGACAGCGCCGCTGCTTGCACTGTGGCTTGCCAGCACCGTGACGAGTACCGCATCACTTCCCACCACAGCCCTGGTCTCACCGAGGTCGCTGGACGACTGTGACTGAGCCGCTGTCTGCACCGTGACCTGAGCGCACCGCCGGCTGCACTGCTGCACTTCGCACCGCAGCCCCGACGCCCACCGACACCGGCAATCCCAACTTCAACCGCGAGGAGTTCGATCTGCAACGCATGTGATTTCAAGGGCCCCACAACTCCTGCACTGACCTCCGAAACTGATGCCTTCAGATGCCGGCCCTTCGGGCTCATCGAGCGGTCGCCAATGCCCTACATTTCTAAAGGTACTGTTTTGCTGGTCTTCCCGACATTGGTGCTGGCCCACGACACCTTGAACTGTTTGGATTTGTTGTTGTCAAGATGCAGAGAAATTCGTACTTGAGTGTTACACAGGAACAGAGATGCTGGTTCCCAACTCCCCCTCAAAGGCACTCCGGAGATCCAGTAAGATATCTAGATTCCAAGACTACCCTCTGGGGGGAAGGGGGAGTGGATAAAATAATAAACCAAGAAGAGACTGGTCCTGAAACTCGTCTTCTCTCCTTCGCCTGCTTCTTCTTCCGAACTGCAGACTGAATATTGTCTGAGAGAATCTAAATAGCAAACAAGATTAATTAATCACTTATTCTACTTTATTTCGCTCTTTCCTTTCTCTCCTAGAGTCTATGCCTACCCAAGTTTTCAAGTACTGTGCCTCTCCTCTATCTTCGTTGTGTTGCTTGCTCTTGTTTTCTTGTTTAAACACCAGACCGATTCACCTATCAAACAAATAATACTTTTAGCCCCTTCTACCTCCTACCTCACCTTGGGTAAGTATAATTGAATGGCTTTTACTTCACTTACTTCTTGAGTGGTGCTTCTATTCTTCTAAGTAATCTTGTTCTAACTGTCAGTTGTTTTAAAATGTAACTCTCCTCTTACTTTCTTGTAGGGTATTGCTGTGCAACTCTGTACTGGAAAGTATCTGTTATAAATCTTTGACCTTATACATCGTCTAACATTTTGTCTCAGGTTCGATAAACTTTCCTCTTATTAGCAGAGGAAACGGTCGAATACGTCTTGTGGGTAAGTATCTGTCTAAGCCTCAAGTCTTTCTATTTACATTATGCTTACGAAATATTCTATCTTTATTCAACTGTATTTTCACTTAGCTTATTTGTTCTCTTCTTTCTTTCCTCTGGATAACTTCGAGTGAACTTCTAGCCGCCAGGACTCCTTCTTCCTTTGACGAGAATAATGAGGAAGAAACACCAGGTACGAAGCTGGAAAATCTTTTGCACTGACCTAAACTACTCCCGACGGGACTAGCGGACGATATTCGGACGAATTCCCGACTGTTAGAGTCGGGGATCTCTGGTTGGCGCAAGGTCGCCCTTGTGTCAAGCAGGAACCCTCGCCTCCACGTCAGGGCGCAGGATAACCCCTCGCGAATGACCCTTGCTCACCCTCTAGGTGCGTGGCGTGAGCAGCCAAGGCGATTCCTCAGGCGTTGTTGGTTAAGCACTTACAATCGTACACACAGTAAATACATCAATCCCCCCAGAAACGGACACCAGACTTGGATATATATAAAAATACGATTCTTTATGTAAAAATAAGGTATATATATCTCAGCAGACTTATCACAAGACCAATAACGTTTTCGCTAGGCCACCAGGTTATAAAGCAGGCAAATGTTCTTTGTTCGTAGCTTCAAATGGAGACCTTGTAGTCTCTTGCAATTGTTACTTGTGGTTCCAGTACTCACAGAGATCGGCTCCTGCGAACGGGGAAATAAGGCGTTGCGGGCCCCGAGCCCGATACTGGAACTTCTTTCGTGATGTGGAGAGTCGGCACAGGTCGGTGCGACTCTCAGCTTGGGAAGTGTTCTTGGGTCCTCAATCAGCAGGTGTGGGCACGTAGGCAGGCGCGGCCAGCGACCCTTTAGCACGGCGGTGCAGGAGGGTCTCCACAGCGGGGGCGGCGCGGCCTGAGATGTCCGGGGATAGCGAAGCGGGGTCACAGGGCACGGTCAGTGCAGCTGGATGACCCGGCGTAGATCACAGTCGTCGGACGGCTTCCGGCAGGAGGGGTGATAGCGCGGTCAGCGCGCTCCAGTAGCAGGCGGTGACAGGGATGCAGGCGGCCTGGCCCGGGGACAGAGAGCGGCTCGGGACGGAGCGGGGCTCTCACGGGTTTGAGGCAGGCGAGCTTCTGAGTGTCACGGCCCTAGGAGGGGCGATGAGGGGCGCAGTCTCTTTTCCAGCGGGATGCCCACACGGCTCGAATTGGAGGATGAGCAAGAAGCACAGAGAACCCACTGTTCCTGGGGTTCAGTTCAGGGGGCAAGCTCGGATCAAGCCCTTGGAGAATGTTCAAGCACAAAGTAGCAAAGTCTTTTCAGTAAGTCTCTTCCTCTCCTTTCTCAGCAAGGCAAGCAGCAGGCCAGCTCATCCGGCGTCTTCTTCTCCTCCTAGTCGGGCAGAGGTTCTTTGTGGTAAACAGGATTCTGATTTCTTAGGAGCCAGGCTCCTACTTTTATACAGTGATTCTTTTGTTCTTTAGCGCCAGGGGGCCTGGGCCTGGCTCAGTCCAGTTCTGGAGCACTTTGTTATGGTGACTCTGCTCTTTCCTTTCAGCAGCAGGGCAGAGACATCAGCCGCTCCACAGGGGGTGGCGCCGGCTTTGTGGTGGCAGAGCACAGGTCTATTCAAGAGTCAAGGTGTACTCCTCCCACCCATCCTGGTGTAATCTCTCTACCCACCACCTGGCAGCCAGCCTGTCTCTGGGGATTCCCCAACCCTGCTCCTTACTGTTGCTAGGCAGAACACACACACACAGCAGAGGCGGACTGAAATGGCCAGGTCAGTAAACACTAACTTTCTAAAAGTAGTATTTACAAACCCAGGATATTAAAATAGACTTGACTACAAGAAGTATTTTATTATTCTGAGTTCAGGCATACTAAACTTGATATTCTACCATGCTCTATGAGTCCACTGGGGTCACAGCGTGTAGTGACTCCAGCAGCCCATTCTGGCCTATGGAGAGCAGGTAGCCTTCAATAGTGAAAAACGAAAATGGCTGTAATTCACTACTAAGACATGCCACACACATCAGGGCATGTCCTACCTTATGCCTACAATGCACCATGCCCTTGGGCCTACCAGAGGGGTGGCTAATATGTAGGTAAGGGAAGGTTGAGGGACTGGCAAGTGGGGGCACTTGCGCAGTCAGCGCGACAGTCCAGACTGCACGCAGGGTCTGCAGTGGCAGACCCTAGACACATTTTACTAGGCCGCTTCTGTGGGTGGCACAACCAGTGCTGCAGGCCCACCAGCCACATTCGCATTTACAAGCCCTGGCACTCCTGGTGCACTTTACTAGGGGCTGATAGTAAACCGAATAAGCCAAACATGGACACCAATCAATGTATACATTTTACCATAGGGAGAGCATATGCACCTTAGCACTGGTCAGCAGTGGTAAGGTGCCCAGAGTCATAAAACAGCCAACAACAGGTCAGAAAAAATACAGGAGGAAGGCAAAAAGTTTAGGGATGACCCTGCAAAAAGGGCCAAGTCCAACACAACCCCCTTCCAGCCGAAACGCAGGGTAGACCAATCACCACCGTGATGGTCTTCCCTGCTTGGGGCGATAGAACAAGGACCTGGCCCACAACTGCAGGGGCAGACTCCATTTCTACGCCAATCTGAACCTATCGGACTCCCTCTATCCATACTCTCAGGGCCCACCAAGCCAATCCATGGGGAACCCTTCTCCTCACCTGTGGACACCACCTGTACAGCACCTAACCTTAACTGGCCCACAGGTGTGTCCCAACAGACAGACAGCAAAATGCTACAGTGGCCACTGACAGTAGTCAGGGATGAGACCCAGGCCGTATGCCTCTCAGGGCTCTCAATCCTCTGTGGCGCCAGGGAGCGGGGGGCAGTAGCCCCAGGTGCTTGGCACCCTTTGTCCATTCTCCCCCTTGTCAGGTCAGGTATGACATCCTGGCACTGACCCACCAGCCCCAGGACTGTACCCGGCGGCTGGACCCAAGACTGGGGTGGCCTCTCCCACACCCGGTCCTTCTCCTTGGGGCTCTGTACCCTCCCACCTGGAGTGGTACCCCCTTCCAGAATTACCAGGGCACCTGGGGCAGGTGTCCTGCGCAATTCGCCCACCAGTTCAGGTGTTCTATCCTGCAACTGGGCGTCCAGGTCCGGGGGGACATCCTGAACCTGGCCCTCCAACCTAGGGTCTAAACCCTTCAGTTGAGCCGGGGTCAGAGGCGAGGACTCCCTCCCTCTGCACCCCCTTCCAGAGTACTTCCCACTCCCAACTGGCGTGGTACCCCCAGAAGCAACATGGGTCAGGACACTGATTACAGTAGTCCCACCCTCCAGGTCAGACAACACCTGAACCTGGCTTCCCAAGCCTGGGACCAACCCATGCGGTTGAACGCTCGCCTGGCGCACCACGACTTCCCGGGGAGCACGCATGCCCCCCCTGAGGGTGACACATAACTCATGTGTCGTGTGACAGTCTGCCTGGCGCTGATCTCCCGACCCCTGCCCATCTGACAGTGCCTGAAGATCCCCCAGGACAGAAGTGGTGTCGCCATGGTCACTCACGGGGGACGCAGCCCTTCTGGCTGGCCCCTGACCCACTGGTTCTTCCACTGGGGACTCTTTCCCCCTCTCACCCCTCAATCTGGACCTCTGCACCCTCCCAACTGGAGCGGTACTGCCAGACACCAGAACTGATGGAGGCCTGCTTACAGACACTCCCAGCTCACCAGACACTAGGGGATCCCCCTCAACGGGCGGCCCATCAGGACAGCCTAGGCTCCCCGCCTGGTGTTCCCTTAAAGAACCATCCAGGCTCTGAGACTGGGTTTCGGGCACCTGGGGGCACGCAGCCCCACACTCACTCCTTCTCCACTGAGACAGGACGTGAGCCCCTACACCCCTCCCACTACCATGGGACCTAGCTGGGCTACTCTGCACCACTTCCACCACTCTGGGTTGGAAGATACCTGAGCCACTCCCCACAGGGTCACTCCCCAATGCCTCTCCAGACCCTCTGGAATCCACCAAAAGGTCTGCCTCCAATGGGAGTTCTCTGCGGTCAGAGAACTCACTCTCCAACAGGTGTTGGCACAGCTCTGGAAAACAGGGACTTACAATATGCTCTCCCACAATTGGATCACACAGCCCCCTAGCAGGGTTAACCAAACTATCCTTCACCTTACCATCCAGTGCCTCACACACGTACTCCACACCACTCTCCTGAGACTGGCAAGACAGTATCTGACTGTCTCTTTCCCACAGCCCACACTCTTCTGGGCGGTCTTCACACTCACCCACCAGGACTTCAATTTTGGGGGAACCCCTCTCCCTGTACCTCTCAGCTAGAGTCAGTAGAGTGTCCCTCCCTCCACTAGGACTATGAACCCCTGCGCCAGTTACCCTATTCCCTTCAGGGACACTGCGCACTACTGGGGCTACCTCATGCCCTTGAACCTCCTGGTGTATGTTAACCCCCTCCTTCAAGTCAGGCGCCACATCTCTGGGTGTGCGTACTACTCTCTCAGCACTGTAAAACTCAATATTGCTGCCACCAGAGGGAGAGCGGTCTAAACTCTTGATCTTGCGATCCAACTCCCTCATTTTTAGATCATGATCCATTTGGCGTCGTTGTGCCTCCAAGGCCAACTTCTGCTTCTCCATTTCCATTTGTCCTGCCAACTTTGCCATCTCCATTGCATGCGCCCTGTCTGCTGCCCTGTCTGCCAGCTCCTCTGGGGACAGGACTCTGCTGGGCTCCTCAAGGTTGTCGGGTGGAATGATGTCCCCCGCATTCTGTGGGTCTCGTGACTCCTTCCAGGCTCTCAACGCCTTGGTGTACTGGTTCTTCCTCTTGAATCCAGCATGGGGAACTCGGAATTTTACACTGTAGCCTTTCAATTGCTCCATCGTGTAGCCTTCCAGTCTCTCCCAATCCACCTCATCTATTCCAGAAATCACAGAGAGCGCTCTTCCAGCAGAGAGTGAGCCAGGCATGGTTGCAGTAATGGCAGATGTCTCAACAAAGTTCAAAAATGAAAACCTGTGGCTGCGTTACTTGGTCTGCTCTCACTATCTGGTGATTAATAATTCACTGTATGCAAATTACAAGTGCAAATCCGAAATCCCAGCCGCTGCCAACAATGTTAGAGTCGGGGATCTCTGGTTGGCGCAAGGTCGCCCTTGTGTCAAGCAGGAACCCTCGCCTCCACGTCAGGGCGCAGGATAACCCCTCGCGAATGACCCTTGCTCACCCTCTAGGTGCGTGGCGTGAGCAGCCAAGGCGATTCCTCAGGCGTTGTTGGTTAAGCACTTACAATCGTACACACAGTAAATACATCAATCCCCCCAGAAACGGACACCAGACTTGGATATATATAAAAATACGATTCTTTATGTAAAAATAAGGTATATATATCTCAGCAGACTTATCACAAGACCAATAACGTTTTCGCTAGGCCACCAGGTTATAAAGCAGGCAAATGTTCTTTGTTCGTAGCTTCAAATGGAGACCTTGTAGTCTCTTGCAATTGTTACTTGTGGTTCCAGTACTCACAGAGATCGGCTCCTGCGAACGGGGAAATAAGGCGTTGCGGGCCCCGAGCCCGATACTGGAACTTCTTTCGTGATGTGGAGAGTCGGCACAGGTCGGTGCGACTCTCAGCTTGGGAAGTGTTCTTGGGTCCTCAATCAGCAGGTGTGGGCACGTAGGCAGGCGCGGCCAGCGACCCTTTAGCACGGCGGTGCAGGAGGGTCTCCACAGCGGGGGCGGCGCGGCCTGAGATGTCCGGGGATAGCGAAGCGGGGTCACAGGGCACGGTCAGTGCAGCTGGATGACCCGGCATAGATCACAGTCGTCGGACGGCTTCCGGCAGGAGGGGTGATAGCGCGGTCAGCGCGCTCCAGTAGCAGGCGGTGACAGGGATGCAGGCGGCCTGGCCCGGGGACAGAGAGCGGCTCGGGACGGAGCGGGGCTCTCACGGGTTTGAGGCAGGCGAGCTTCTGAGTGTCACGGCCCTAGGAGGGGCGATGAGGGGCGCAGTCTCTTTTCCAGCGGGATGCCCACACGGCTCGAATTGGAGGATGAGCAAGAAGCACAGAGAACCCACTGTTCCTGGGGTTCAGTTCAGGGGGCAAGCTCGGATCAAGCCCTTGGAGAATGTTCAAGCACAAAGTAGCAAAGTCTTTTCAGTAAGTCTCTTCCTCTCCTTTCTCAGCAAGGCAAGCAGCAGGCCAGCTCATCCGGCGTCTTCTTCTCCTTCTAGTCGGGCAGAGGTTCTTTGTGGTAAACAGGATTCTGATTTCTTAGGAGCCAGGCTCCTACTTTTATACAGTGATTCTTTTGTTCTTTAGCGCCAGGGGGCCTGGGCCTGGCTCAGTCCAGTTCTGGAGCACTTTGTTATGGTGACTCTGCTCTTTCCTTTCAGCAGCAGGGCAGAGACATCAGCCGCTCCACAGGGGGTGGCGCCGGCTTTGTGGTGGCAGAGCACAGGTCTATTCAAGAGTCAAGGTGTACTCCTCCCACCCATCCTGGTGTAATCTCTCTACCCACCACCTGGCAGCCAGCCTGTCTCTGGGGATTCCCCAACCCTGCTCCTTACTGTTGCTAGGCAGAACACACACACACAGCAGAGGCGGACTGAAATGGCCAGGTCAGTAAACACTAACTTTCTAAAAGTAGTATTTACAAACCCAGGATATTAAAATAGACTTGACTACAAGAAGTATTTTATTATTCTGAGTTCAGGCATACTAAACTTGATATTCTACCATGCTCTATGAGTCCACTGGGGTCACAGCGTGTAGTGACTCCAGCAGCCCATTCTGGCCTATGGAGAGCAGGTAGCCTTCAATAGTGAAAAACGAAAATGGCTGTAATTCACTACTAAGACATGCCACACACATCAGGGCATGTCCTACCTTATGCCTACAATGCACCATGCCCTTGGGCCTACCAGAGGGGTGGCTAATATGTAGGTAAGGGAAGGTTGAGGGACTGGCAAGTGGGGGCACTTGCGCAGTCAGCGCGACAGTCCAGACTGCACGCAGGGTCTGCAGTGGCAGACCCTAGACACATTTTACTAGGCCGCTTCTGTGGGTGGCACAACCAGTGCTGCAGGCCCACCAGCCACATTCGCATTTACAAGCCCTGGCACTCCTGGTGCACTTTACTAGGGGCTGATAGTAAACCGAATAAGCCAAACATGGACACCAATCAATGTATACATTTTACCATAGGGAGAGCATATGCACCTTAGCACTGGTCAGCAGTGGTAAGGTGCCCAGAGTCATAAAACAGCCAACAACAGGTCAGAAAAAATACAGGAGGAAGGCAAAAAGTTTAGGGATGACCCTGCAAAAAGGGCCAAGTCCAACACCGACGAATTATTTCTCTGGTACTAAAGTTCTGTGGAGCCTTTCCTGAACGTGCATACTCAGTTGAATCTTCAGTGAAGTGCGCGTTTGATTCAGCGCGCGCGCTTCACACAGCCTCAGAACACCTGTGGGGAAATAAACTAGACCGCCGCCGATTCGAAGGTGGCGGCCATCTTAGAGTGCCTTTTTCGGTTCAGTTTAGTCCAACCATTGGTCCTTGTCATTATTCTTTCTCTTGGGCCATGACTTTTGTCTTGCAATGTGCTCAATATTGTCAAGGCACCTTGTGGAGGTCTGACAGTACCCTCCAACAAAGGAGGTCCTCTCAATCTTGGCTTCATAGGGAATTTTTGGTGAAAAGATTTCACCAATCTTGGAGCATGAACATCTGATTCCAATTCCCAAGATAGCTCCTCTGGTCCATAGCCCTTCCAATCCACCAAGTAGTACAACCTTCTGTTAGTCTCCTTTGAATCGAGAATTTCTTTTACTTCAAACTCAGCTCCAGATTCTAAGTGGATGGGTTTTGGAGCCAGGTTTTTCCACAGTTCTGGTGGTGCTTTTTTCAACAACGACACATGAAAGACTGGATGAATTTTCAGCTTGGTTGGTAGCCTTAACCAATAAGTAACTTGAGACATCTTTTCTTCTATCAGATAGGGCCCAATAAATCTGGGTTGAAAATTTCTGTTACCTTTTAACCTAAGGTTCTTTGTGCTTAACCAAACACTGTCCCCTTTCTCTAAGAGAGGGCCCTCTCGTCTCCTTTTATCTGCATAAGTCTTATATTTGTTTTTGGCCTGTTCTAAGTTTTGAATAGCTGTTTGGTGGACTAGTTTTAGGTAAGATACTAAATCTTTTGCTGCTGGGACCGATAGATCAGTTTGTCTTATTGTGGAATTTGGGTGTCGGCCATAGTTCAGGTAAAATGGGGAATAGCCTGTAGAGACATTTTTGGCGTTATTGTGTGCAAACTCGGCTGCCCATAAATAACCCGACCACTCACCATCTTGTTTTAAAAGGAACAACCTTAGATACTGCTCTAACTCTTGGTTCACCCTCTCCGTTTGTCCATCTGTCTCAGGGTGGTAGCTGGTTGAATATCTGGCTTCGATCCCCAGGCCTTCTAGGAAGGCCTTCCAAAAACGAGACATGAATTGTGTACCCCTGTCTGAAATGACAACCTTTGGGATTCCGTGAATCTTCACTATCTGTGTACTGAAGTGTCTAGCTAGCTGCTTAGCAGTGGGAACCCCTTTTAGAGCCATGAAATGTGCCATTTTGGAAAATGCGTCTACTACCACTAGAATTGTGTTAAAACCTTGACTAAGAGGTAAATCTACTATTAGGTCTAGCGTGACCGTGTGCCATGGGAAGGGTGGTGTAGGCAGAGGTTGTAACAATCCCTTAGGAGCCTGCCGTTCAGATTTTCCCTGAGCGCAGATTTCACAGGTCTTAACATACTTTTCAATGTCTCTGGTCATGTGAGGCCACCAATAATGTCTTTTAATTAATTCTTCTGTCTTGGCTTCTCCCTTGTGTCCTGCCAAAGGAGCATCGTGACACTCGTACAAAGCTTGATTTTGTAATTCTTCGGTGGGCAAGTACAAGGCCCCCTTATAGTAAGGTAGCTGATGTTGAATTTCCCTCCCAGCTTCTCCTTTGACCCAATCTTGCATTTCTTCTGGACTCATGATTTTGGTTATTTGTTCCTTCAGGTCTATTGAGGTGGTGGCGCCGATGATTTTCGCACTTGGAATTATAGTTTGATTTTCTGTTTGACTCTTCTGATTGCTAGTTCCTAATCTGGAGAGGGCATCAGCCTTCCCATTTTGAGCCCCAGGCCTGTAAGTGATTACAAAGTCATAATCAGCAAAGTACAACGACCATCGAAGTTGTCTGGGAGTCAGCGTTCTAGCTGATTTCAGAAATTTTAAATTCCGGTGATCGGTGAAAACTGTTACTAGATGTTGAGCTGCCATGAGATAGTGTCGACATTCTTTGAAGGCGTCTTTAATGGCCAATAACTCCTTCTCCGTAATAGTGTAATTCACTTCAGCAGGTGTCAGTTTTCTTGACCTGTAGGCGACTGGATGCAACTGACCAGTTACTTTGTGCCGCTGGGATAACACTCCTCCGACTGCTAGATCAGAGGCATCAGTTTCAACGTAAAATGGTTCTGAAGGATCTGCATGTAAGAGTATTGGAGCAGTGGTGAAATCTTTCTTCAGAGATTTAAAGGCTTCTTCAGTTTCCTCAGTCCATTCAAAGTGGATTCCTTTCCTGAGTAATCGTGTAAGGGGAAGTATTTTCCGTGAGAATTCGCTGATAAACCTTCTGTAGAAATTTGCGAACCCTATAAAACTCTGGACCTCCTTAACACTTTCAGGGGACTTCCACTCAACCACAGCCTTGATTTTTCGTTCATCCATGTTTATCCCAGTTGGAGAAAGGACAAAACCTAAGAACTCCACCTGTGAGACATTGAATGCACATTTTTCTAGTTTCACAAACAGCTTGTTTTCTCTGAGCTTCTGTAAGACTCCTCTGACTTCCCCTCGATGCTTATCTTTGTTGGAAGAATAAATCAGAATATCATCAATGTACACAATCGTGCATTGATCTATATATTCATGGAGTATGTCATTTATAAAATATTGGAAGGCCGCCGGGGCATTGCATAGACCATACGGCATGACTTGATATTCGAATAGTCCAAATTTCGTTCTGAAAGCTGTCTTCCACTCATCTCCTTCGCGCATTCGAACAAGGTGGTAAGCTCCTCTAAGATCGAGTTTGATATATATCTGTGCTCCTTTCATCTGATCCAATAGAACCAAAATGAGTGGAAGCGGGTAACGATTTTTCTTGGTGATCTTATTGATAGCATGATAATCAATACAGGTCCTCAAATCGCCTTCCTTCTTCGGCACAAAAAATAGAGGCGAAGATACTGGAGACTGTGATGGCCGGATAAAACCATTTGCTAGGTATTTGTCCAAGTATTCCTTTAATTGATGATGTTCCTTTTCTGTTAGGGCATAAACTCGACTGCAAGGCAGACTAGAGCCCGGTTCAAGATCTATCTTACAATCATACACTCGATGGGGTGGCAATTGTTCTGCCTCTGTTTCATTGAAAAAATCTTCAAAATCTCGATATTCGTGTGGAATTTCTTGGGAATTGACGACGGACTCTGATACTCCAGTCGTACACAACGAATGAGCAGGATTACATTCATTCGATTTTTCCTTCGCTTCAAAACAGTTCTTCTTGCAATACTCCGAATCCATTACTATTGTCCTGGAGCTCCAATTAATGGTTGGGTTGTGTTCAGTAAGCCAGGGCAGACCTAAGATGAGCTGAAACTGGGGTGCGTCAATTAAGTTGAATTGAATTACTTCTTCGTGGCCATCACTAGACACGAGTTGCACCTGCTCTGTATGGCTCACTATGGGTCCGGAGGAGAGGTTCGTTCCGTCTACTGCCCGGACTGGTTCACTCTTAGGTTTCAGTATTGCTCGCAAACCCACCTTGGCTGCAAATTTTAAATCGCAAAAGTTTACGGTGGCTTCAGAATCTATCATTACTGAAACCTCTATCAAGGTTATTTGTCGAAACTTAATTACCATGGATAAAACCAAGTGCGGGGCCGATGACTGCAGGGTATTCGCTACTTGATGTTCCTGTGGAGTTGATTTTTGATTAGCATCCACCGGTCCAACTCCCGCTACAGGTGGTGCTGCAAGTTTTCCTTCGGCTTAAAGGAAGTCTTTGGTTTCTTTGGACATCCTCTCACGAAATGGCCACTGGAGCCACAGTACATACATAAATTGCCTGTTCTCCTCTTCTCCTTTTCCTCTCTTGTTAAAGGACCTCTTATCGTTCCTATTTGCATGGGTTCCGAACCCATCTGCCCATCTGTAATTCTGGTGCCTTCTGACCGAACCCTATCAAATCTGGGAATCGTTGGTTTAAAATCTCTTATTTTTTCTCCTTTTCTTTCACCTTGACGGAAGTCTATCTCTAAGACCAGATCTACCAACTCTGAGATTTCCGTTGGTCGATTTGGTATCTGCGCCAGCACGTCTTTGAGTTCGTCTCTCAGCCCTCTGTAAAAAACTGCAGCTCTTTTACTCTCGGGCCAGTCAGTTTCCACTACCAATTTGTAAAACTGTGCGAAATATGCCACAAGGTCTCGGTTTCCCTGCCTTAAATCAAGTAATTCATTATCAACTGCTTGAGAGATTCTTCGCCTGTCAAAAATCCGAAGAAATTCTTGCTTGAATGCTTCGTAATTTTGCAATAGAGGGTCATCACGGGAAACCAGAGGCATGGACCAAGACGCCGCATCTCCACTCAAATATGACAACACAAAGGCCACCCTTGACTGCGCATCTGGGAAAATTGAAGGGCGACACATGAAGTGTAAAGAGCACTGAGTGATGAATATCTGCGCCTTTTGTGGGTCCCCACTAAATCGCCCTGGGGGGGCTAACGGTAGAACTGGGGACAAAGAATGGATTACTTGTGTTGCTATTCTGCTTGGGCCTTCAACAGGGGGATCTAATGTTTCTTGTCTTGTACTAAATGGTTGCCTTAATCTCTGAGCCAATTCCACCGTTTCTTTCCTTGAGTTTACTACCTCTTCTCTAAGACTCTGATTTTCCTCTCTTACTGCCACCAACTCCTCCTGTATAGTCTCTAAAACCGTTCCTAAGGTCTGCAAGTTTATTGCTTCAGCCATCTCTGTCCGGGTGCAAGTTGTTTAAAACGTGGGCACTTCACTCTGTCAAGATGCAGAGAAATTCTTACTTGAGTCTTACACAGGAACAGAGATGCTGGTTCCCAACTCCCCCTCAAAGGCACTCCGGAGATCCAGTAAGATATCTATATTCCAAGACTACCCTCTGGTGGTAAGGGGGAGTGGATAAAATAATAAACCAAGAAGAGACCGGTCCTGAAACTCGTCTTCTCTCCTTCGCCTGCTTCTTCTTCCGAACTGCAGACTGAATATTGTCTGAGAGAATCTAAATAGCGAACAAGATTAATTAATCACTTATTCTACTTTATTTCGCGCTTTCCTTTCTCTCCTAGAGTCTATGCCTACCCAAGTTTTCAAGTACTGTGCCTCTCCTCTATCTTCGTTGTGTTACTTGCTCTTGTTTTCTTGTTTAAACACCAGACCGATTCACCTATCAAACAAATAATACTTTTAGCCCCTTCTACCTCCTACCTCACCTTGGGTAAGTATATTTGAATGGCTTTTACTTCACTTACTTCTTGAGTGGTGCTTCTATTCTTCTAAGTAATCTTGTTCTAACTGTCAGGTGTTTTAAAATGTAACTCTCCTCTTACTTTCTTGTAGGGTATTGCTGTGCAACTCTGTACTGGAAAGTATCTGTTATAAATCTTTGACCTTATACATCGTCTAACATTTCGTCTCAGGTTCGATAAACTTTCCTCTTATTAGCAGAGGAAACAGTCGAATACGTCTTGTGGGTAAGTATCTGTCTAAGCCTCTTAACTTAGTGCAAGTCTTTCTATTTACATTATGCTTACGAAATATTCTATCTTTATTCAACTGTATTTTCACTTAGCATATTTGTTCTCTTCTTTCTTTCCTCTGGATAACTTCGAGTGAACTTCTAGCCGCCAGGTCTCCTTCTTCCTTTGATGAGAATAATGAGGAAGAAACCCTAGATACGAAGCTGGAAAATCTTTTGCACTGACCTAAACTACTACCGACGGGACTAGCGGACGATATCCGGACGAATTCCCGACAAATTATTTCTCTGGTACTAAAGTTCTGTGGAGCCTTTCCTGAACGTGCATACTCGGTTGAATCTTCAGTGAAGTGCGCGTTTGATTCAGCGCGCGCGCTTCACACAGCCTCAGAACACCTGTGGGGAAATAAACTAGACCGCCGCCGATTCGAAGGCGGCGGCCATCTTAGAGTGCCTTTTTCGGTTCAGCTTAGTCCAACCATTGGTCCTTGTCATTATTCTTTCTCTTGGGCCATGACATTTGTCTTGCAACGTGCTCATTATTGTCAAGGCACCTTGTGGAGGTCTGACAGTTGTTAACGATGCCGTGATAGCCCCAGACGGAGCTATTGACTTCAAGGAACTGTATTTTAAGTTTATTTTGATTACTGAAGATTTCTGAGAAATGTATGGTGAATTTTTAACATTTTTGGTCTTGTTGTGGTTATATAAAATTATTGGATATTTTTCTAAACTGGTGTGGTGTCCTCTTGTAGTGCTTTCACTGTGTTACTGTTGGTTATGTGCAAATGCTTTACACACTGCCTCTAAGATAAGCCTGCCTGCATGTGCCAAGCTACCAAGGGGGTGAGCAGGGGTTATTTTAGGAGTGTAACTCCCTTATCCTGACTAGAAGGAAGGGTCCCTACTTTGACAAAGGTGCAAACCTTTGCCAACTAGAGAATCCCATTTCTAACTGGCACCTCATAAGATAAAAACTTAATGGATTCCTTTTTAAATTGTTTATTCTTGACTACTCTGGTGATGCGAAGCAGAACTGACTGAGCAGCTGACATGTTCACTGACATGTTCACTCAGTAAAAAGACCATGGCAAATTCACATATTATCATGCTCATAATTATCTGCACACCTTGTTTGGGGCTTAAAGAACAAGTTGCTTACCTTTGTTAATACTCTTTCTGGTGGGAACTCTATTAACAGCAGAATCCTTACTTTTTGAACACTTCACCAGGTGTAAGACTGGATCCAGAAACTTTTTCAGCAGTACCTCTGCATGCTGTTAGGCTTCACAATGAGACCACTCTGGAAATTACTTCCGGAGTCTTTATAGTCGCCACTCCTATGTGTGGACAACAGTTACTTTTAAATCTGTCCGTGCCCCTTGGTACCAAGCTCCAAAAGCAGATTAGCTGTGACCAATGTGAAGATTCTTAGACTTGAGATCTTATTAATGGAGAGAGCCCATTTGAAAGAACTGTAAGGTGTAAAGGTCAGTGAGAAATCTGCAGTTAGATAGAAACTCTGCGAGAAAGAGTATTACCAAAGGTAAGTAACTTGTTCTTCTGATAGAGACTTATAACCACAGATTATTCACTTTTTTAATAGATACCAGGACAGTACCTGTTAGGAGATGAGTTTGTGAATGTAGCTGAAACCAAAAAGTCCAGTAGGACTGAGAGGACAATATGCCCCTCTAGTCGAACCTGGCTGTCCAGATAGTTGTCCTTTCTGAACGAATAGAGTGACGCCCACACAGCTGTCTGGCAAATGTCCAGATAAGAAACTCCATGTAGCATCTTCGGCCCTGGTAAAATGAGCTTGAAGTCCTTCTGAAGGCTGCTTTTTGGCCAATGTGTAGCAGATCGTGGTGCAGAGTACAATCCAGTGGGAGATGGTTCATTTCTGCACAACCATACCTTTTTTCAATCCAGCGACCCCATAAAGAGCAGATTGTCCAATTGTTGTCCTCTAGTACAATCAATGTTAAAGTTCAGTGCTGCTAGCAATGGTGGTCTCCCCACTTCTTTAGAGGGGTGAGGCAGAGCAAAGAATGCTGGCAGAGTGATGGCTTGACCGATGATGAACAGTGTCGCAGCTTTCAGCTAGTAGGATGCTCACATTTGCAGAAACAGTTAGTCTGAGAAGTAGAAGCTGAATGCTGGGTTAATATGAAGAGCTTAAAGCTTACTCACTTGCTGGGAAGAGATGATGGTGGTGAGGAATTGGAGGGTGGCAAGCTGAAAATGACAGCTGTGGAGCAGCTCAAAGGGAGGGAATATTGTAAGGTCCGGGGGGGCACCACCAGGAAAATTCCTTGATAGTCCTACCATTTTTAGAAGCATAGTGCCTCCGGGAACAGGGTACTGCAGGTTAAACACCACCATCCCGTCAACCAGGGTCAAGGGCTGACAACACCTGGGCCAGTGTGAACATCTTGAATATTTCCTAGTGGAGGAAGGTATTGAGAGGGCTCAGGCTGAAATTAGTACAAAGCCCTCCGTCCTCCTTTGGTGGCAGAAAGTAGCAGGAATAACAACCATGACCTAAATCTGGTGCAGGCACCCTCTCGATAGCCCCTTTGGCCAAAAGGTCTGGCACATCCTTACGTAAGAAGGCCATATGGCTCTCCGTTAGACCTTCTGGAGGCCGAAGAAGGTGCAGGGGAAAGGTAATGAAGGGCAAGGAGTACACCTTTCTGACTATCTGCAGGACTCACCTGTCTGATAATATTGTCTGCCAACCCAGCAGACAATTTTGGATCATGCCTCCAAATGGGTGGCTGTGCTTCACTAAGAGCACAAGAAAGTGATTTAGAAGGTGATGCTGCAGAGGGTGAGGGCACTGGACTGAGTGGTTCGCTGAATTTGACCATTCGGTGGTGTCCAACACGGCCGTAAAAATGATGGCCACTCTGCTGAGCATGAATTGACTGCCTGTAAGGGGAACCCCCGCCGAAGCCATGAAGGCAACGGAAGGCCTGATGCGGCTGCTGACATAGGACAGATAAGCTCAGGGAGCATATCTGTGGCCCTGATCTCTGAACCACTCCAGAGCGATCTGCCTTGTCCCCAAACAGGTGAGTACCATCAATGGGCATGTCCATGTGGGACAATTAGACATTGCCTGAAATACCCCTTAACTGCAGCCAAGCATGGCAGCAAATGGCAACGCTGATGTAATTGGCTTGCCCGAAGGAATTAGTGGTGTCTAAGTCACAATGAATTATGAACTTGGCTGCATCACAACCATCCTGTATAGCTTGAGTTAGAACAGGTCGGAGATCTTCCGGGATACCTTGGAGGACTTGAGCCACCAAATCCTAAAGTGTGTGGGAATAGCAACCCAGCAGGCAACTGGCATTCACGGACCTGAAGACCATGCTGAGGGATTAAAATATCTTCTTCCCTAAGAGCTCTACTCATTTGGACTCTCTATCGGGGGAAGTAGTTGAATATGTATTTGGATCTGTCCAACTGGTAGATGCCTGCATCACCAAGATTTCCAGTGAAGGATGCTGAGACAAAAGTGCGGGGTCACCCGGTGCAAGGTAATGGCGTCTCGCGATTTAGTGATTGACTAGGGGCCAGAGCAGGGTTTGGCCCACGTCCCTAAGAGAGTATCCCTCAGTGCCTCATTGAAGAGAAGGAGGGGCTCAGTAGGTATTTACCTCAGCTGATGCACTTCTGTCAAGACATTGGTTTTGATCTTGAATGTGGGGAGCGGGAAGTCAATGACTTCAGTTGCCTTATGCATGACCATTGTGTATGAAGAACTCTCCTCAATGACAGGGCCTAAGGGTGAAGGAGTCTTGACTCAAGGGAAGTGTCAAGACCACTAGACTCTTGAAGGTCATCATACCAATTTTGTTCTTGGTATGGTTGTCCTAACTCATTGCCAGCATCATAATTGTTGTTTGAATCCGTACCAAGTAAGGAATGCAACAAAAGTGTAATTTCCTTGCGGAGGTGGGAAGTCAAATGGGGTAGGTGGCACTTTGATGGAAAGCGAGAGCAATCTTGGTTGAGGTTGCAGAGGCACCAGAATTTGGAGTCAAAGAGCACAATGGTAACCTCATCCTCCGATGTCAATGGAGTCAGAATCATGGCTCCAAGTACCATTGTGGAGTGTGGCACCGGAGGCAGAGGCGGTGCAGGAGCCAAAGAAGGCCCAGTGGTGGATTTGGATAGTCCAATTGGTGCTAAGGAGGAACCTGCCGGCGGTATCACAGATAGGGGGTCCCCTTAACTCCTATGAGCCCATAGGCAACCCAGAGGGAGTAGGTAAGTATCTGAAGAGTGGGAGCAAGGCCTTGCAGAACTTTTCAATCTGTCTCTGCCTTGGCCCCGGAAACTCGGGTTGTGCCAGGACAAGTTGCAGAATGGGGTCCGAGTTCAACCATCTTTGGGAGTGAGATCAAGAGGTATCAGAACGCTCTTGCTCCTTCTCTGGACAATGTCAGTGGCAGGAACGGGCCTAATATCGATTGGATTTTTAATGCTTTTACTATGATTTACCCTTCCACTTGGAGAGCAATGACAACAGACCTCAGGAATGACTCCTGCAACTTCAGGACCGAGAACCGGACTAGGACTGACCCTTCGACTTGAACTGGTCTTGTTGCAGAGTCTTTCGGTGCTTGCCAACAATAGAGTTCCGCCTCACAGTCTCATTTGGCCTTCGGGTTTATCGACAGCCAGTCCCTGCAGCCCTTAGAGTCATGGCTCAAGCCGAGGCACTACAGGCAAGATTATCTGTCACAGATATTCTTTTGAAACAGTCCTTACAAGGCTTAAAATCTGTTGTTGTATGAGGTGACATTTCCCTTGCACACAGAAAACGATTTTAAGGTAAAGTGTGTCAAAGATACAAGAGGTAGCTCCTAATATGTGTCTGTTGGCAAGGAAAGGAAGAAACTGATGTAATCGCGCAGGAGTGGCGCCTATTTAGGCTCCGTATATAATTTCCACAGCAGAACGGTATTAGTGCACAGTCGCATGGCACCACCTTCAGTCTAAAGCCTGAGGTAAATTCAAAAGGTGCGAAATCTGCAGTTAGAAATCTGTAGCAGAAACTCTGATGCACCTTCACCGAATCACCAGCCACCGTTAAACCACCTTTCCCCAATAGTTTTTTCTTTCACCTCTGGCACTACAGTTAAGAATGAGAAACATTTACGAAGCCACAAAAACATGCACGGTTTAGAAACATAAAGTCTTTCAGAAAAACAATGTGCACACCTGCAAAGCTCACACCCCAATACCCACTGAATGACCAGGTTCCAAATCAAATCTGCTTTAATAAGCAAGACTAAACATAAAACAATAGAGACCATGGATCACACACTTAACAGCTATAAATCTCCCTATTGATTTTAAGCCATTTCAAAGGATATGTATCAACCAGGCAGGATGCTGTCGAATTTATACAGCTAATCTATCAGGGCCTCCCAAAAACATTTCAGGCTCTATGGAAAAACCAGAGACGTTTTTGAGATGCCTTGATAGTAAGAGGTAGAAAAGTTCTGGCTTCTGTCCTTATTGATACAGCTTCTGATTGAAATATGTGGATCACTCTGGCACAGAGAAACACAACATTCCATCAGAGCCATTGGGATGTATAATCCAACAAGCTATCATTTGCCCTGAAACATATATCAAAAAGATGGCAGAGGAGGAAAAGAGATGCGGTCCACAAAACAATGCAGAAAAGGAAAAGGTATTTCATCAATCCTGAAGATGAATTTCTGGTATTCTATTTGGTGAAGTATCACGCATCACTCGGGCACAAATATGGACTTTATCTCTCGACAGCTGATAAAAATACACTATGAAGCTGCCCCACTGACAGGACTAATACACTTGGAACGGAGCCATGGGAAGTTGAAAAAGTGCATAAAAATTGCAGAATGAAAAGCATTGTGAAAGAAAAATATACACAGTGTCCACAATGTTATCCTTGAAGTATAGAAGCACTCTGTGCCAGGGAGTACGTGTGTAAATTCCTGTTGGATACATAGCACTGTACAAAGCACAACCTGTAAATGTGACATTTACAATATAAACTCTGTATACAACTTTCCACACAAACATTACATTTTCTTACTTAACAAAAAAAAAACATTCCCATTGCAGATATGTACATATTGTTGGTCAGGGTGTAACCAACAACAAGTGCCCATCACACGACGTCAAAAGAAGAGTAAAGATCGCACTGGAGCATGTGCAGCTCCCTATATGCCCATGTCATGTAGCAACATCTAGTGTATCAAATGCACTATGACTCCAATGTTATCATTATACAGTGGCTATCATTTTGCCCTTGATTTGAGCCAGACAGTTGTGCACCCGGCCATGTGTAACTGCTTATGTCATTCCTAACTCCAAAAAGTATGAATGCACTATTTTCTAATATACTTAAATACACACTACACTGATTATGACAGTGGTCTGACTAACCTTACATGCAACTGTAGTGCTTCGCTAACGATTCAGGCATATCTGTGATTGCACAACTATACCAAGACAGTCTGCATGTGGATACACACAAGTCTTAAAGATGGCAACATTAAAGTGTTGAAGTTAGAGTTTGGATATGATAATTGCTCAAACGTATGGGACTGTGTTGTAATATATACATTGCTCTTTCCTGCGTAAAGCAGAATGATGTATGGAAGCAAGTCAGAGAGATGTAGCCTCCAAATGTGTGTGCCATGAAAACCAATAGATTCTGACAATACTGTCTGGATGAACACTTGAATTGCAATGGTGCATGAACATGTAAATTCCAGTGGTACATGAACAAAAACTGTGTCCATGTTTTGCATAACAAACAGGAGGTAGTCAAATTGAACTTCCTCAGCTAGGCACAGCCAGAAATGGCAAAGGCTAGAGCGATGTTGGAAAAGGCGCTCTCTACAAGATCACCTCCAACCTTTTTGCCTTCCTCCTCCAAATTTTGCTGAGTTCGTTTTTGTTGGCTTTAGAACTCTGAGCACTTTACCAGTGGTACTTTGCTAACCAGTGCTAAAATGATTATGCTCTCTCCTTAAAACATGGCAGAATTAGTTTATACCCAAATGACATATTTAATGTACTTATAAGTCTGTTGTAAAGTGCCCTACATATGCCCAGGGACTGTAAATTAAATGCTACTAGTGGGCATGTAGCTCTGATTGTGCCACCCACTTAAGTAGCCCATCAAATATGGCTCCGACCTGCCATTGCAGAGCCTGTGTGTGCAGTTTTAATCTGCCATCTCGATCTGGCAAGTTAAACCTCTTACCAAAACAAGTGCAGCATGCATTACGTTCCAAACACATGTCGCACAACAAAGTAAGAATGTACAAAGGAATCTGTTATTTATTCAATAATCCATTTTTAATCCTTTTGATCCATGATATGTTCCACAAGTTTTTCACATCTTTTGCTAGTGAAAACGGCCTTTATAGGCATTTCCTCAGCATTTGAAAAATTCGATGTACTAAGTATTTAACAGAAATGGAGAAAAGATGTAATAAACTTGTGAACAGTGGCTGCTCCTCCACTATGTAATGCGCACTTTCCCCTTTCTACGTTCAGGCTGCATTACAGCCTGCATGGAGAACAAGCCCAGGCTCCAATTCCCTGGCTGAGCGTCCAACTTTAGACTCTCAAAACCAATCCAGGAGGACCAAAGGTGTCCCCATGCCCTCGAGCATTGTGCGGCCTGAGTCCCCCTGTTGGTTCGGCCCGACTGGCCTCCCAGTCCACACCTGCAGCCTCTTTCCATGAAGACCGATCCCCACAGACTAACAATGGGCACCCGGCACAGTATTGCACCACTGCACAAGGCTGCTGAAGGTGACCTGCTAGTGTTGCTTTGGACTTTGCCTCAAACTCACCTTAAATCCAGGGGATTGGTCTCGTAAACTGTAATCTACCTGCATGCCGTACTTGTTTTTCTTCCCATTGGATAAGACTGCAGCAACTGGAAACTTCACTGTCGACTTTTGAAAAATCAAAAGAATTTCTCTTGCAAAACGTACTTACCTGATTGTATTAATTCTGGTGCCTAATATATATACAATATATATATACATAAAGATAAGTATTATTTTTATATATTGGTTTGGAACTCCTTATTGAGTCGCGTGCATCATTTATTGACTGTATGTGTATTTTGCAGAGGTCTAACACTCCTCTCTGATAAGCCTAAGGCTGCTCAACTACACTACCCCCTAGAAGAGCACCTTGGGATTGCTAGAGCAAACCCCTCCCCACTACTAAGGGAGTGCCTGGACTCTTTGCACAATATACCTCGTTTTGGTATATCATATAGAGCCAGCTTCCTATAATCATGATATGCAGAGTTTCTTGTGGTTATGTTACTCATCGAAAATTGTATGCATAACTGAGTAACCACATCCGCCATGTGTGACTTGTGAATGGTAAGGCTGTATTGATGATTTTATGTGGCACAGAAAAAACAAAGCGGCATGCAGAATAAGAAGCTAGCCGAGTATTCTATTGTCATGATTCACACTAAGAGCCACAGGTCCTCATAATCACTATCTTGCAATTGAGGTGCATCTGCACAGTTCCTGAATATGAAACTAAGAACATTTACCACATTCATTATGATACCATTTGAGGTACATATGACCTGTGGGTTAAGGAAATCCCAATGTTGTGGCTTAATATAGGTGCTCTGTTGGACAACGGGGTGCAATGCAACTCATGTTCAACCAAGGGCACTTAGCACATGAGGAAGATGTGACATAGAAAGAAAACCTAGGCCAACATGTCACCACTGCTTTCTATAGCAAGTAGATGTAGGCAGCTACACGATTCATGGGTGCACCTATCATCTGGTGTAAAAATTATGATTTGCTAGGCTCCGAAATGGCACTGGCGTGATGAAAATTTCCAATGGCAAAAATCAAGAGAATCAAGAACCTATAAAAAGGTACTGATCAACAGGCAGCAGATGCGTAATCCTGTTCCCACCCACTTACATTCACATGTATTATCTCTGTAGTGAAGAATTAGTGGCCTGCTACCTTCTCCAGCGCCATGCTATATTAGGAGACTCTGCTCCTAAACACTTGCCCCCCCATTTCCTCCTCCTCCTCCTCCTCCTCCTCCACTATCCACCTCAATTTTCCTCATTTAGCCATCAGGCAAGAACATGGAGCCGTGGAGCTTGCATAACATTAAACCCTGCAGTTTGTTGTTATAGTAGTCACAATGAGTAACAAGTTAATACATCATAGCCATGATTAACAACACACTAACGTGTGATCACATTAGTGGCCTGTGGACACAGACAGGCAGGGGCTGGGTAAATCATGAGTTAAGACCAATATTGTCCTGATCGATCTCCATTAGACTATTGGAGTTTTAAACAGGTATTCTGTTGGCACTTTGTTCATTTACAATACCACAATGTTTAAGCCTATCAGGATGTGTTTGCTGAGTACATCCAAGCAGCTGGTGTTTAACATCTTTGGACCCGATTTGTTGAAATAATGAAGTTACCATGTGTAATGATCATCCACACATTTAAATCAAATGCCTAAAGGTAACACGTGCGGTATCCTGCATGGCAGATCTGCATGACAGATACCAGGATCCAGCTGCATGACTTTCACCCTCACTATATGGCGTACATTTATTGTAACATGACTTGCTGATATGCACCCGCTTCACAAATATAACTGTCAGTCAGAACAGAGATTGGGAGCAGATACATGCAAGTCACACAATATAAGATGCATAATGGTATGTGACCCCCTCAAAACTACCCTCCTAAGAATCTATGGTTTAAATATTAATATACAGGTGAGCTTCATCTAATCCTCACTAATATCCTATCAGTTTATACATCTAACCTTATGTGACAAATAGCACACATACATTTCAGTATGCCATTCATCATTTATTAACCATATAAATCAGACAAATATATTAATTTGTGATATCCATCAATAGCACCTCCCTCTCATATGCCTTGTCACAGGTCTGCATACTACCCACTGCATGTTATACCATCTAAACAGAGTGTTTTTGATTCTCTTAAAAGAAAAAAGTATGCGTAGTCCACCAAATCTGTTTGTGGATCGATCTATTAACTATCTAGAGTAGGGGTAAATTAAGGAGGAAACATTTTTCGTCCAGATCTCAACCTACCTCATCTGTGATGTACTCCCTGCGAAAGCTCTGCAGTGCAGTAAGGGCAGTAACTGACACCGATCCAGTATCTTCCTCAGCATATTCCAGGAGAAGGGGGATTGTCTCAGGGAGCTGAGCATTCTTCAGTGACAGCAAGTAGATGATCTCATCTTCCTCTTCTTCAGATGCCCTCAGACCCTCCACGAGAGTTGCCTTGGCATATTCCACTTCCTGTATAAGGGAGCGATTCCACATGAAGGACAATTACATAAGATATGCATCATTGAGTCTCAAGAAATGAGGATTTTTAGAGAAATGGTGCTTTTTCTCTTCAATCTGGTGAAACATAACAGATGTGTACTCCCTAGTAATTTAGGGATATGCCTGGGAAATAGGCAGAGTGTCTTCTTAGTTCAGTTTACTATCTGCCTAAGATGGGGATTATTGTACATATGGTATGAGAACTTCACTTCCCCTTCTCTTGATGATCCTCAGCTTTAAGCTTCAAATCAAAGCTGAGATAGAGGACTGGATGGCTGAATATGCTATATAATGTTTTTGAGATCTAAGCCTCCACACCACAGGTCAAGACCTGCCCCTGTTTACAGGAACAAAAGTCACATGCAGAATTATCATATTATGGCATTGTCAACTAGTTTGTCCCTAGATCTGGGATCTAACTATTCTACATTTATATGAATAGAGTAATGGGTAGTGAATGAATCTCATATTTTAATGCTAGCAAGTGACATCTTGGAGGATCCTGAATCTCACACAAAAAAACATTTTTTTAATCACAAGTGAATAGTGTTTGGAATAGTTGCCCAATCTAATTTTCAACATAAAGAAAGAATAACACATTGTACCGTGATGCAACTTATTTCCCTGTATTATGTGATTGTTCTGTTTTGAACGGATTACATTTGAAACACAGGAGATGCTTGTCCAGTTTTTCAGTGGATGGTTAAATAGTTGAAAAATATTCACTGGCACAGCTGTGGAATGGTGTTGAATCTTGTTACATGTAAATGTACAGTTTCTACAAAGCAGGATATGAGCGCTAGGAAATAAAGTGGTTTCCTACTGACCACGCAGCTTGGTGCACTGCAAAAGATACAATTAGAATCCAAATGTTTAGGTTTCACAACTAACAATGTAATCATTAATGCCTATATTGAGGGTCAACAGCAGGTACTAATATGCAGGATAGAAGAGCATAGGCAATTGGCTCTAAATGTGCAAGGGGGATTGTATGTGTGTACAGTGTGTGTGTGTGTGTGTGTGTGTGTGTGTACCCGAATCAATTGCGTTTGTGTGGTAAACTGGAAAAAGTAGATTTTGAAACTAAGGATTTCATTTAACATGCAAAGCTTTAGGGAGGTGGATACAAGGGTTCTAAGAAAATGTGAGATATCGGCTGCAAGAGCCACTCCAGAGGATGTCAGCACTGTATTTCCAAACATCCACCTAGAGAAAAGACAAAACACCAACCTTTTCTCCACACAGATTCATTTGACACAGCTTGCGAACAACAGCTCCGGTTATGATTATTCCTGTTGTCATCACTGTAGGCTCTGCGACCTTCCCCTTGAGCTTGTTCTGTTGGGAGGAAATACAAAAGGCACATGGTACACAGCAGGATTAGACCCTTTCAAAAACAGCTGGCAGAAAAGCATTAGAACTGTCCCTACTCCCAGATCTCTTAGAAGACAGATATCTTAAGTTGCATTATGCTTGCTTGCTATTTCAGAAGGTTAGGGCGGGATTTAGAGTTTGTCGGATACAGTAAATGAAGTCAGGGTGGCATAGGACTTTATGTCCATTACTCTGCATGCCAAATTTAGAGTTCGCCGCTGGCCCTGCTGTAAACTCCATTGGTCTGTGTGAACTGCCGCCAAAGTTTAGTGTGCGTCTGTCATGGACAATGGATGCTTAAAACAAACTTTTTAAAGTTTTTACTTTTCTAAAAACACTTTTTGGAAAAGTAAAAACTAATGGTCACAACACCATGAGAGTTTCTCCCATGGTGTGGGGGTCATTTGATTTTTAGAAACTTTTACTGTCCCTCACTGCCAGGACACTCCTGGTGGTGATGGAGAGTGAAAAAAAACACCCAACTCTAAAGAGGGCGGCTGATGGGATGGGTTACCCTGTTGGGATGTTAGAGAAAGGTTTAAGCCAGCTGAGTTAATTGTACTAAAAATTTGGACAAAAGTTTGGTGGGTATTGTACTCAGTCAACGTTGCGACGGAGTACCGAGTCTGACAAACTCTAAATTGGGCCCATAGTTTCCATCTAACAGTTTGGGCTAATCTGATGGGTCTTAGCAGTTATTTGCACTTCTCTAAATAAGACACATTTTTTTAAATGTTAGAAATTGGGTTGTTCGTTGACTGGGGTGTAAGCCCTGCTCAAGCAGCAACCACAATCCTAGTAAGGGAGAGTAGGCAAACCCTAAATTGACCTGTGCTCACCCTCTGGTAGCTTGGCACAGAGCAGTCAAACTTAACTTTAGAAGCAATGTGTAAATTATTTGTGCAACACTTCAAACAGGAAAACAGTGAAAACACCCAACAAAAAGATCCCACACCAGGTTAGGGACATGGAACTTAGGATAATAAATTAAAAGATCAAAATGACAAAAATCCAATTAGTACATCTGGAGATACTGAATTTCAAAGTTTTTAGGTAAAATAGTGCCAAGATGCGCTCTTGGGGATACCTGGTCGTGCCGGGGAATTACATGTTCAGTCCGACCGCAATGGAGCGTGGTTCGGCTAGAGGAACCCGGTTAGGCCCACTGAAGAGAGAACCTTAAATCCTGGTTTTGCATCGTTGCATCGATCTGCGTCAAAGATGTGTCACACAGCTGAGGTGATGCGTCAGTTCCAAGATGCGATGAAGCTGCGGTGCAAGGTCCTGATGCATCAATGCGAGGATCCTGTCAATGGGGCTTGCGATGCGAAGTACGGGGTCGAGGATGCGAGGCGCAGCCAGGACGATGCCTTGGGTCCGATGAGCAGTTAAGCCTCAACGACGAGGGGCAGCTCAGCTGAGGAGAAGAGCTGGTTCTGCTCTGGGATGTGTTGCTCTGCAGAGAAGATGCAAGCACGTTAAGCCCACTTCCAAGGGTCCAGGACTGGGGTAGCACCACTTGGTAGGATTGACTTACAGATGGTGGGGCTGGAAGTATTTTTTGTCCCTGAGAATTCTGATCAGGAGACCAGCCAACTAGCACATGGAGTCACTCTGAGTTCTGGGGTGAGGTGATGCAGGTCCAGTTCTTCTCACCCAGGCAGAGAGCAGCAGGGCAGCACAGCAAATAATAAGTCAATCAGAGAGCAGTCCAGCAGAGTGGCAGTCCTTCAGCAGCACAGCAGTCCTTCCTGGCAGAGTAACCACAGGTCCATAAGTGTACTGTCTTGGTGGTGTCTGAGGCCCAGTACTTCTACCTAGTGGGGTCTTTGAAGTGGTTGAGACTTCAAAGACAGGCCGTTGAAGTGCACAGAGGTCCTGCCCTTCCTGCCCTGGCTCCAGACTCACTACAAGGGGGTATGCAGTTCCTTGTGTGTGGACAAGACACAGACTATTCAGGTGTAAGTGAGGCTGGGTCCAGCTCCTCCCTCCCCTCCTACCATGATGGCCCATCAAGACCCACCTAGGCTCCCATTGTGTGTGGCTGTCTAGAGGGTATAGACAAAGCCCAGCTGTCACCCACCCCAGACAGGTGATAAGAAATGGGCAGCAGGTACCAAATGGCTAAAGCAAGAAAATACCAACCTGCTATAAGAGCATAAAGAACAGATGATGGACGGAATGTTGAACAAACCAAACATTTAATCCAATGGGTTTAATCCAGCTTTTTTTTTCTCACCACGCCACCCAAGTTTGGACCGAGCCATATGCAAATCAGTCTTGACCCTGCTCCCCATGGGAACAGTGCAGCCCAAACTGCTAGTCCAGGTTCTCCCTGGACCGGTAACAAAGCATCCTGGAACCACTTTCTGGGTATCACGCCTCATTAGCCAGGCAAGCTTGATTCCAGTGACACAGTGAGCATGGGACCCACGTCTGGGCATACCCTTCCCACTTAGGGTTACAAAAGCAGGGTGACTTCTGATTTTCATATAAAGGAAGCTCACCAAAATATGATATCCCTGGTTAGGTACTATGGTATAGAAAATGGGAGACAGCGAGGAGCCGCCCGACTCACACTACACCAGATAATGTTTTCATACATCATCTACTTTTCTACGATTGTGTATTTACTTCCATGTGCCTATGTTTTCTTGGCGTGTTCACATGCTTGACGTGTTGTTTGCAGAAAACGCCAATATTTCTTTTTTTTTAAAGACTGATTTGTATATGGCTGGGGAGTGAGTGTTTGACATTGTTCAGCATTCCGTCCATCATTTGTTCTTTTTGCATTTGTCGTCCTAAGTGGGATGAGTATGCCCAGACGTGGGTCCCATGCTCACCATGCCACTGGAGTCAAGCTATGCGGGCTGATGAGGGGTGATACCCTGAGGCCGGTACTGGGATACGTGTTTCCGGACTGGGGAGGACCTGTCCTGGCAGTTTGGGTTGGACTGTACCCTTGGGGAGCAGGGTCCAGACTAATTTGCATGTGGCTAGGTCCAAACTGGAATGGCGTGGTGAGCAAAAGAAATCTGGATTTAGGCCCAGATTTCTGTACCAGGGGTGAGTGCTTGTCATTGTTCAGCATTCCGTCCATCATTTGTTCTTTTTGCAACTTTCTCTAAAAGGAATTCTCACAATTACAATTCAAAATTTGACTTGACCATAAATTTGGATTTTAAATTGATTTCAGAGACACCAAACTTGAATCAGTTATATCTTCCCATTTGGAAATTACTCTCATAAAATGTAATAAGGTATCCCAGTTTTATCCAATGGAGGCCCTGCAGTAGTGAAAAACGAATTCGAGACTTTTTCACTACCAGGAAACGTAAAACTTAAAAAGTAATTGTCCCGCCTCTTAAATACAGTACACCCTACCCTGTGGGTTGTACAGGGCTTACTGATAGGGGTGACTTATAGGTATAAAAAGGGAAGGTTTGAGCCTGGCAAAAGGTGTATTTAGCCAGGCTGAAATGGCAGTGTAAACTGTACACACAGGCCCTGCAATGGCAGGCTTAAGACATGCTTAAAGGGAAACGTAAGTGAATGGCACAATCAGTGCTGCTAGCCCACAAGGAACATTTAATTTAGAAGGCCCTGAGTACAGGGAGTACCATTTTACTGGGGACTTATAACTAAATTAAATATGGCAATTGGGGATGAACCAGTATTACCGTATTTAGGGAAGAGAGCACAATCACTTTAGCACTGGTCATCATTGGTAAAGTATGTAGAGTACTAATACTATCAAAAATTAGCTCAGAAAAGTGGAGGAGGAAGGCAAAAAGTTGGAGGGAAGACCACCCTTACCAAGCCAGGTCTAACACTAATCTTTTATTATGAATATCCCAAATTGTCAATAAAGAAATAAAGACCCTAAGGAAACAGCAGCGTAACTTCTACTTCAGAGATCCTAAGACTTCCAGAAGGTACACTCTGAGAATGCTACTAAATTCCATGAGGCGCTGAATCATATGAAGTTACTTATTTCTTCACCATAGGGGAGGAAGAGCGTCAGTATTTCCACTAAGTGTGCAATACAAGTGAGCATTCTTATATACTCTGAATGAGGTATCCAGGCTCTCTGCTACACACAATGTCAGTCATTAATGATGTTGAAAAAAATCTAATTATATAGACATTTGTGATACCACTGGTATATATCTGTTAATAAAGCAAACACACGGAGATGATGGACGGAATGCTGAAACCTTTCAGACACTTACCCCCAGTCACAGATCTGGGTTGAATCCATCATCGTTCTTTAGCTCACTTCGCCACCCCAGTTCAGACATAGCTATATGCAAATCAGCCCTTATGCTTGCTTTATATATCTGTAAATATGCATTAGTACGATAAGCAGAATTAACAACATCAAATATCATGCAAATATGACTACACAATTCATTCCAATGTGTGCCCCTCTCAGGAATTATTATGCAGTCAGAAATATTAAGTAGCTTATCTATGTGTTTCTCATTATTTCCTGCAACACATTCATTAGAATTTGGAAAGTATGCCTTAAGTTTTCCATACAATGTGACAGGTCCTTCCATTACAGCGTTCAAACATAGATTGCTGGCGGAGCTGCTCTGGCTAAAAGGAAAGATTTGGGAACTTAGTGAGTACTTTTGGATACAGGAGAGCACAGCACGGACAGTCGGCCAGAATGCCCCCACGTCCTGTTAAAAGCGATAAAGCGAAAGAAAAGGAGAAGGCAAAGGAGCGATCTGAAACTGGTAAAAATGCCCCAACTGTCCTAAATGAAGAGTTAGTACCAGTAATGAAGAACTTTGGGGCGATACGGAAGACGGCGGCTCCGCAGCTGAAGAAAAAGATGGAGCCGCGGGGAAAGAATAATGCAATTGTAGGTATCGGTTCAGGCAGCCCTACTGAGGTAAGGAGGAAGTTGCCGGCAAAAACTGCGGAAAAGACGGACAGAATTGATAAATTCAAATCCAGGGAAACCCCCCTCAGGCAGCCTACCTTGTCGGAAGTATTCACCGCCCGTTCTGTGGCATCAGGCGATGGGGAACAAAGTAAACTCTCCGGAAGTATCGGCGGCTCTCCCAGCGATGGTGGAGGCGTCCTTGAGGACGCTGGGGGTGCGTCGAACGTGGACGCCTTCGGTGCTAGGCAACAGCTACAGCATTCTGATAGTACTTCTGGGACACAGGATGTGGCACGGTTCCAGGCGGAGAGTGACGCGGCCTTAGCAATGGGCTTTGCTTCAGAACGCGCTGAGGGGGGTCAGGTTCAGGCAGAAAACGCAACTCCAGGCGAGAGGGGAAATGCGGATGCAGACATGATGGGCGCAATTATGGTGCTCGAAGCGGAGTTGCTTGCTCCCAAGAACCCCATGCCTACATGGGGAAGCTCGGTTAGCCTGGCAAATAAAGTAAAACGACCCGGTGGGGGCTGCAGAGACCATGAGGCGATGGAAAAAGGTGAGGTGGGCCTGGTGGAAGGAGAGCGATTCTTTTCTTTAAATGAAGACTAGGAATCAGCGCAGCCCAGTGAGGAGACCTCAGAGGAGGAGGAAGTCGCTGAGGAGGTCTCATTCTCAGGTTCTAGCTCCTCAGGGAGTGATATAGGCACAGGTGAAGACACCACCCTGAGGAAGAGACAGCTAAAACCAAGTGGTCAGCTAGCCGGTTCACCGGGGGGTACAGAGAAGCGACTATTGTGGGACTATTCAGCAACTTCCCAGACATACCAGGAAGATGACGTCGCTGGGCCGCAAAAACAGAATGCTCCTTTTGAGATCGTGTTTAATATGTTGAAACAGATGCAAGCAGAGGCTAGAGCAGTGAGCCGGAAAGCAACGCAGGAGGCTAAAAAATTACAATTGACGCTCAGGAAGACTAATAAACTATATGATGAATTGGTGGGCAGAGTGACTGAGGTGGAAGAGCGCACGGGCAAGCTTGAAGATGATCTTGGCAATTGGCAGACCTCTAAGTCGACCCAAGAAAAGTTTTTAGAAGACTTTCAGTGGAAAATGGAGGATTTTGAAAATCGCCAAAGGCGTAACAATGTCAGAATTTTGGGTGTAGCTGAGGGGCTGGAAGGTCAGGATATTAGGCGCTACGTGATTAATTTACTTAAGGGGGCGTTCCCGGGGTCTCAGTGGCAGTGGGACAGGGAGGTCCAGAGAGTGCACAGGTTCCCTTTTACCCAGAAAAAGGTGCATGGGGGAGAAGGTGGAGGGAACGCGGCCTTCCCAAGAGCTATCCTAGTCTATGTACGAAATTTTCTCTTAAGGCAAGAAATCATCGAGAAAGCTAGGCCTGACAGTAAGAGATCATTTGAGGGCACCACCTTCTTTGCCAGGCCTGACTTTTGTCACGTGACGGTTGAGAGAAGGTGGAGGCTGAGGCAGATGATCTTACAATTTCAGGCTCTAGGTTCAGAGGCTTATCTATTGTTTCCTGCCAAGTTAAAAGTAATTACCAAAGGAAGAGCCAGAATGTTTCTTTCAGAGATTAAAGCTCAGCAGTTTATGGAAGACTTGAAAAAGCAGAATGTGTAAAGGGGAATGTTATACTGTCGTGTTCTTTCTTGTCTTTTTTGTATTTTAAAGTCAATGTAGCTGAAAGAATCACTTGGTTTTTTGCAGAGGTTTGCCCAGAATCAGGGGGTTTGAGGGGGCACTAGTGTCAGTGTAAGATGGGAGAGGGGTGCGACTGACGCAACCCAAAACCGGCCACATATAGGTCATCCTGACCTATTTGCCTGTACAGGGGGGGGGGGTGGGACTGTAGGGGTGGGATGGGTGAGGGAGGGGGTGGGGTTCTTTATCATGGTTAAAATGTTTGGTTTTGGTGGTTTGAAAATGCACATTTTTACTTGGTTTGAGCAATGGTACAGACAATACAGACAATATAGACAGTATTCAAGGAGTGTATGAGGTCATATTTATATGCTATCTGCTATTTGGTTGATTATGAGTGGGAATTTGTCTGATGCCCTTTAATGCCTTGCAAGATTGTTTCAATTAATGTATGTGGCCTCAATGATTCTGGTAAGAGAGCGAAGGTAGCATGTTTGCTGTGTTCTCTACAATTGGACCTGGTTTGCCTCCAGGAGACCCACATTGAAGCAACGCAGGTATATCTTCTGAAACAGCTGGGATTCGATGTACTAGTAGCCAGTAAACAAGGGACTAGAAATAGGGGGGTAGCAATTTTAGGGAGAAATAGTGATGTAGTGGTACGTAGGAAAAAAGAGGATCAATGGGGTAGGTGGGTCATTGTGGAATTATGTTTTAAAGGGGCACGGTTTACACTGGTCACAATATATGGATCTACTGAAGATGATCCTGATGTTTGGCAGTTCATGGATATGGAACTGGCTCAGTGGCCGGAACCCATTATATGTTGCGGGGATTTTAACATTCACGATCCAAAAAGCTCTTTTGTAGAACCAGGGGGAATGTACGCAGGGAGAAATAAGAAGACATACAGAGCCCTTGCTGGTATGGTTCAACATAATTCCCTCAGGGATCCATGGGCAAAGTTTCATCCCTTTTTGGATGGTAGCACTTTCTTCTCAGCCCCACATAAAACTTTGGTAAGGCTGGACTAATTTTTAATCTCTAATTCTCTAATCCCTCATTCAAAAATAGAAAAACAACCCAGAATTATTTCAGATCATAGTCCACTCGTGTTAACATTAAATATGACTCATGTACAGGCTAGGAAAACGCAGTGGACTTTTGAGCGTGGTTTATTAAAGGATGTGGCTTATCAGAAACATATGGAAGGTTGGATAAAAATGTTTTGGGAAGTTAATAGAGGTACAGCTTCCCCTGGCGCGGTCTGGGATTGTTTTAAAGCTGGGGTTAAGGGGAGACGTTGAGTTATGTATTGGCAAGACGGAAAAGGGAAAGAAGGAAATTGGAAGATATTAGGCTTAGGTTACTTGCCGTAGAAGAAAACTTAGCTATAGCTATAACGCAGGATCTCCCTCTCGAGCCCTTTTTACTTAGTATAGTTGCCCTTAAAGGAGATGCTACAGAGGGTATCACCATGAAAGCTGCTGAGAAGTATTTAACAAATAAACAGGATACGTATGAGTTAAGTGAGAGAGTTGGCCATATCCTTGCTGTGCGAACCAGGCAGCGTACAGCCGCTGCCGATATCAAGGAGATTCAGGATGCGCAGGGAAATCCGGTTACAGATCCTGACTTGATTAGGAAGTTGATTAGGAAGTTTTTAGGAATTTTTATACTGAGCTATATTCTTTGGGGGATTTAAGGGGCCTAATAGAGATAGATAGGTACCTTAGTGATATTCTGCCACCTTCCTTGCCGCCAGAGGATAGAGAGATGCTGGATGCTCCTTTTCATCTGGATGAATTTAGGGGGGCCATAGGGAGTTTGCCCTCTGGAAAAGCGGCTGGGCCAGATCAAATCCCGGTGGAATTTTATAAATTGTTTCAAAATGCTTTGGTGCCTGATATGTTTGATATTATGCTACATACGCAACAGGGTGGTTCACCTCCGGAGTCTTGGGGGGGGGGCGGATATTATAGTTATGGCAAAAAAGGGAAGCCTCCGACGCTCCCCGGCTCATACAGACCTATCACCCTTATGAATTCGGATGTCAAAATTTACTCGAAAATGCTGGCAAAAAAGCTTGCAGGGAATATAGAGCAGCTTGTAAGCCCATCACAACATTGTTTTATACCGGGTAAGGGAACCACTCAGCATGTTAGAACTGTTGTTACAATGTTTGATGCCGCGGGGATCCTGGGCGACCCTATCGCGGCGCTGTTTTTAGATGCCGAAAAGGCTTTTGATAGGGTCGCCTGGGAATACCTTTGGGCAGTTCTGAGGTGGAGTGGCATAGGGGAAGGCTTTATGACAGCCATCCAAGCCCTATATAAAGGCCCAACAGCTAAGATTAGAGTGAATAGGGGGCACTCAGATGCAGTTAAAATTCTAAGGGGGACGAGACAGGGGTGCCCATCATCCCCACTGCTATTTGCGTTATATCTTGAGCCCCTTATACGAAGATTAGAAAGAAATAGAGGGATCCCCCCAATGGCTCTGAATGGTTGTACAGTTAAGACCTTGGCCTATGCCGACGATGTGGCCATACTGACCCCCGACCCGGATTTGGCTATCATGGAGGTTGAATGGGAAACTGGTATATTTGGGCAAATCTCGGGATATAGCTTAAATAAATCTAAGACCCAGATAGTTAGGAATGAATATACCACTAGCACCGATCCCAGGGTGGTTACTTCAGCTATGTATCTGGGTATATTAATAGCAGCAAATCTGGATACTGTGGTTGAGGTTAATATGACTCCTCTACTGGCTAAAGTTAAAACAGATCTAGATAGAGTTAGCAACCTACATCTTTCCTTAGTAGGCTGCACCAATGTGGTTAAAATGACGATTTTACCAAAGTTCCTTTATTTATTCAGAGCAATCCCACTATTTTTTTAAGCCAAATGGTTTAATATACTGGAAGGTATTTTAAATAGGTTTATATGGGCTCATGGAAAAACGCATAGAGCCTACAGATTTATGTCTTTACCTAGAGAAACGGGGGGGTGGGGGGCTCCTGATTTTAGATTATATTATCTGGCGACTGCCCTCCAATATATGCAGGATTTGATTGGAGGAGGGGGGATCCTGCAGAAAATCACATCGATGTCCACAGATGTATATGCAGTTGCCTTAGGACAGGAGGCAGAAAACTGCTTTTTATACCACATAGATTTTGGGTACTTCAGAAGGAAACCGTTCAGGACTCTTGCTGCGGCTCTGAAAATATGGAATGTTTTTTTTTAAAAGTCGGGACTTGGCAGATTTAACAGATACATCAAATTGTATAATAATAAGTTTTTTCCTCCAGAAATATTCTCAGATGCAGTAATGGCCGCATGGGAGCAAAAAGGAATTAAGCAGATTGGGGATCTAAGGGATTCCGAGGGAATAGCACAGTTTGGCGATCTGGTAAATAGATACAATATAGGCAGAAGAGATTTTTTCAAGTATCTACAGGTTATGAGCTTTTTGGGCAATAAACAGGGGGTTTAGCAGGGTACAAGTCCAATGACTTCCTGGAGAGTATAACCACCGGGGGCGAACATACGATTAGATCAGCGTATGCGTTATTAGTAAAAAGTAAACCGGACGATTTGGACAAACATAGGAATAAGTGGGTAGAGAAACTAGGGGGAGAACTTGAGGATTTTCAGGATTCATTGGACTTGGGTCGTACTATCCTATGTTCGGCTCCCCTGCAATCCCAGCATTATAAAACCTTATATTCACTTTACCATACGCCAGCTAGGATCGCTAAGTGGGGGGGTACTGCGGGGACAACTTGCCCTCGATGTAATTCACCGGATGCAGATATAGTTCATATGTTCGCTACTTGTCCCCAATTATATACTTTAATTAAAGATATAGAGGGCATCTTGGATAGGGCATTAGGGATACAGGTGTTCCTAACCCCCTTATGGATTTTGCTGGGAATAGGACCCGATGGTAATAATAACTCACAGAAGGAGTTCATGTTCATGATAACGGCTGTCTACAGATTAACTTTGGCCAGGGCCTGGCTTGATAAGACTCCCCCACTCATGCAAATATGGTGGGCGAATCTAATTGCTGCATTCAATTTGGAGAAGCCTATATATGCAAGGAAGGGTAGATTAGGGAGAGCTCGGGGTGTAAGAATTTGGGAGCCATTAGCTCGGTGGAGGGATGGGATAGGGTAGCACTAGAGAAAGTGACTTTGAATTTTGAATTTTGAACTCTAATTTTGATTATGATTTTGAATCTGTAACTTGATCTATTGTATGTACTATATCTTTTACAAAATGTCCTGTGGAGTTAACAAACAACTGATTGTACAAAATGGGCGTAATGAAAAGTATAATATAAAAATAATTTAAAAAAAACAAAAAAAAACAATGTGACAGGTGGGTGAGTTTCTGTTTCTATGTAACATTTTGTCTTCCTTGAAATATTGATCATTGCCAAAAAACCTAAGGGTTTCTCTCTTCTCACAGTGATTGGTGTGGCCAGTTTCTGAATTTGACGGCACATTAAGATAAAGTAATTGAAATGGGTACTTCACATTTTACTAAATGAATTTAAAATAATTGGAAAATCAGAAAGATATATATTATACCTTGCTGCTGTAGAGACAGTCTCACAAGATTGTTCTGGTCTGCACCACTTCCTTATAAAATAAAGGTGTATGGGCAAGATGTACAAACAAAAGTAATAGTGATTACCAAATAGCGATTTGTTTGCAAAACGCTATTCAGTGATCGTTATTACTAACGTACAAAGGGGTTAGCTAGCCCCTATTCCTTAAATAGCGATTTGTAGTGGGATGCAAATAGACCTACCTAATGAAAATATTAATAAGGTAGATCGCAATTTGTGACCCAAAACGATTTGCTGCCATCACAGGGATGGTGGTCTGCTGGGGTCAGCAGACCACCATGTCTGTGATTACTTTTAAATAAAGCAATCTTTTGTTTTAAAATGCAGACCGTTTTCCTTAAAGGAAAATGGGATGTGTTTAAAAAGAAAAAAATGAAATGTTTAAGTTTCATTTTTAACTGGTAAGCAGTGGTCCCTTGGCCCACTGCCTGATCTTAAAAATCATTTTTACAACCATTCTGAAAGAGGAAGGGGTCCCCAGGACCCCTTTCCATTTACAATTGGATATCCACCACCTTTGAGTTGGGGGAAAGTGCAAATGTTTTGTGACTGCCTGCCAGTTGCAAAACATTCATCAATGCAAATCGGTATTTGGAAGGGACACCCTAAACACGCCTCTTCAAAATACTAATTTGCAAACCCAAACTGCAATTCGGTAACAGCTTAACGAATCACAAGTTGGCCTTTGAACATTAAGAAATTACTTTTTGCTTTCAAAAACAACCCGATTATGAGAATCTGGCCATATGCGAAAGGAAACAGGCTTTGTAAATCTGGGCCTATGTTCTAATTTCGTTTTTTACTCCATTATAATAGACTGTCGCCAACATAACCACACAACTCCAACAAACTCACCTATTCGAATTCCCCCCCACATCCCCATTGCTGCCCAATTTTCTCTTCTGACAAACACCTGGAACCAATTCAATTATTCAGTGTGCTAAAACATGAATTCACCAGACATTAAATATTTGCCAAATGTCATTGTGGTTTTCCAGGGAATCCGTATAACTCTGTTCAGGTTCAGTCTATAGCCCTAATTACAAGTTTTACACACTCTCAGTTTTTGCCTGATAGATTCCAGGAGGTCAAACCTGCTGAAATGTCTCAGGGGAAAATATCTGGGAAAAGGATGCAGGATTTAATGTGATTTTCAAATCAAAACTTGGAATAAAAATGATTTAGCACACCAGGTACCCACTTCACCATGGGGTAATCATATGTACCAGATATGGTTAATACCCCACCCTAGTCTGCATAATTTGGAATCAGTGTCTAAACCATCAACATATTTAACAGTGAATTTCATTTACATGTTAACATTTTAGAATTGCCACTTTCCAACCGCATCAATTTGTTTTACAGTACAGTGGTCTAACCAGACACACATAACACATGTATTTGTAAAACACACATTCACCCCTTAGGGTATGTTGGCACAGAAGAACAGAGGATTATTGTTACCCAAATCAATGGTACTCAAAGGATGAAATACTTATTGGTCGCACCAGAATTTTTAACCTATGATCATGAGGTCCAACACAGGTTTCTGGAGTGAATGCATTAGTCCACTGCCCATCAGACCCAGCATAACATAACTATATAATTCAGGGGCTTTGAGTCCTCACCTTTCAACCATTTGCTTTTTAGGAAGAGCTGCTTTCAGACATTAGCGCAAGACTTTATCAATAACATATTGGCCCAGTCCAGAGAAGTATTTCTCTCTCATCTCAAGCAATTAGCTGTTTGGGTATATCCTGCGACATCTAATGGAGTTGTAGTGTTATAATGTGTGAGGGACTATTTTACATCCTAAAAGTACATTGAATCATGACACTTTTTGTCAAATTTAATTTTTAGTTCATACATGCATGGCATGCATGCAGACAGAATCTTTTTTTTACAACTACAGCAGGCATTTTATGAATACTTACGTCATGAATCGAGTGTAAGTCTGACTCCAACATTGCCTCCTAACTGCTACCAGTACCGCATAATCAACCACCAAGACTACTCAAAAGTTCTTCGAACAGGAGGGAGGAATGTCGGGGGATGAATCCTCGGGTAGTGAGGGGTAAATATAGCTGCGAGGGTGGAGGGAGTGACTGGGTGGAGAGAACTGACTGTTTTTGCTTTGTCATGTCTTCTATGATGAAGAAAAGTGGACATGCCTCTCTAGATGTATCTTATCATTGTAATGAATAAATCGATGTGGGTTGGGATTGGCTCTGCTGTGTTTGTACTCTGCTTTGTTCAGGTGCTCCTTTGTTATTAGTTGCCATGTTTTTATAAATGAACAAGTAAAGGTTTAAAAAAAACACCAAGACTACCACAAATACTGCACCAACATTATCATCACTATTACTACCAATTAAACTAATAACCACACCAGCACCAAAATTAATACCAAAATCAATTCTATCAATACCACACCACAACCATCACTACCACAACCGAACATTGATAAAAACCATAGGTGAGGCTTTAATGTGTTGAATGTCTCCATGCCTGTGTATACATATGCTATTACTTTAAAAACAGACCTATGTGCTAATGCCAATACATCAAAGCTTCTATTTCCAATTGTTATTTTAACCAAATTGCTGTGTTCATAGTATGATCCATGATTGTAGCATTACATGTCAATCTATCAACATTCTGTCTTTAGAATACACTGATATCTGACTAATTTCTAGAAAGATTTGCAACCAATAGCTCTGAAGGGATGTCATGGGCATATGCACCGCACGCTCTATATTCAATCTGACACCTTCCTCAAGGAGCAGTGACAAAGCATGTGGGAGGAGATAGAGAGAGAATGTGATTATATAAAAGAGTTGTGCATGTAGGGGGAGGTGTGGTAATAAATCAGTAGCCACATAACAGTAACTATAACTCAGCACTCTACCATACACACTGGTCTCATAATAACGTCATCATAGCTGTCCTAAGTGTTGCTAGGAATGTTTCAAGTTAACATGCTATAAGTGATGTTATATGAAAGAGTGTAAGCAGTGCATGGAGAATGAATGAGTTACAGTTAATGTTGTGTGGTTACTACTAATTTACTAACACTGTGTTCAGAGGTGTGTGACTTATAGCAGATTTGGGAAGGGGCTGAAGATATACATCAAAGTTATAACTAAAACATTGACATTTCAAATGTTTGTGTAGTTGAAGTGGTATTGTAGTAATAAATTATGTATTCCTGACTATACCTAAGCTTTAACCGTTGCTTTTTTCAATTAATATTTATGGTTTTTGTTATGGTTCTAACATTAATTAACATAACACAAGTGAAAATCATATTTTCATTTTAAAATAGCTATATTATATCACATACAGGAATGTAACAGTTTAATGTACAAACATATTTCCATGTATGTAATTAGGTACGAATACCTATTTTTATAGAATTCTTCTATAGGAGAAACAAAGCTATATTAGTTTCCTACAGACAGCACTATCTCTATGGCTGTTGCTGTAATTTAGTACCATTGGTCTATATTTATAGGCTTTTTCTTGGTACTTTCTACCAGTAACCTAAGTCTCTATGGTTATTGGGCTGTGTTTATAGCGCACATAAAAGAACGCTTCATTATTAAGATTTTTAGGCTGTAAAATGTAATTTTGTTTAAAAAAACACAAAGGCTGTTGTAAGAGCCAACCTACATTATGTGTATGGTAATTCTGATAGCATTCTTGATAGTAGCATGGTACTTTGTGATTTTAGAACAATTTTTGTTTGGCTTCAATTTCAGGAAACAGCAAGTTAACACCTCTTTTTCATCAGTTCCAATGTGAGCCTGTGAGAGTAAGGTGCTGCTCTTTAACTTTTACAGAACTGTGTTCTTTGGAGGTAGCTTTGCTATTTCCTTTCACTGCAGAATGGCTGAGCAGAAATATTGTGCCATAGAGCAGCAGGAGGTAGAAGACCAGGATGAGCTGCTCATGGTGCAGGAGTTGGAGAGGGTAAAAAGCTGAAGGAGTCTGGGTTTGCCCTTTTTCTCATTGTCACCAGGTGAGAAGAAGATCAACTAAAGGATGTTGACCAGTAACCAGAGCTAGAAGGTCATATCGCATGGAACCTGCCAGCAGTACTCCTTGAGAATGACAAGGATGCAGAAGGTTTGCATGGGTGGAAAGGAGGTGTGAGCAGAAGTTGCCGGAGCCTGCTTCAGCAACGTGTTCAGTGGCCACAGCTCCTGACCCTGCAACCCCTTCTACCTCTTTAGCATTGTCTGGACATCCATCACCACTGACTCCATCTGTTCTCTCCTGTGTACCTGCTCCTGGCACAGCGGTGCCTGTCTAACTGTTGCAGTAGGATCGCAATATTGTGGACCAGTACACAAATATTGCTACCAATCGCCTACTATGCCACACAGTAATTGTTCCTGGTGAGAAAGACATTACAATTCACTGTCTCAGTGTTCCTTAGAGATCATGGAATGTCTTTGATTTTCCAGTTGGATATCAAATATTCCAATGCAGCACTGCATCGTCCAGATGGTGTCCACTTTATAACCTATGGAAATCATGTTTTCCTTACAAACCTCAAATCTTGGCTTATCCAACATATTTAATGTTTTTTTGGGCATTTTTAAAGTACCACAGTAACTTCCTAGATTCTTTCATAGAAGTACCACAGTACTCAGTGAACATTTTATAAAGGCATACATTTATAAAACTTTCCCTACCAATACAGATTTAGCTACACTGGCTGATTCCTTTCTCTACTGTACTGCATCAGTAATCACCTGTATTTGACATTATAACGGACAACACAGCAAAAGTGTTAGTCCTCGCTTGGAGGGCTTTGTTTCCTCAGTTTCCTGGCTTCGTGACTTTTCGATATTTGCACGGCTCGAGCTTCCTTCGCGTTGCTGGTCTATCTCTGGGTTCACGTGAGTGGGGGCTTGTGGAGATTGTAAGGGTTTTTGAGGGCTCGTGCCATATAAGGGCTCAAATCCCCCCTGTAATACGCCTGATATTCTGGGGGTTCGGATATATGCTGTTTTATAATACATGGTGGCGCTGAGGAGAGGATAGCCCCTTGAAGTTTGAGTCCTACTAGGATCGGTAGGGGTATAATAGGGGGGGCTTCTCCCATGAATCACCAGCTAATCAATAGGGGCTTCTGGTTTAAAGCGCCAAGATCTTATCACCAAACGCAAGTTTTGGCGTCTAAGCAAATATTTAGAGGCCCCACTTGCAAATTCCACGAAGCTCCTAAACAACAAGATTATATAAAAATCCCGAGGCACACCCAGAGTTTAGAATCCCCTGAGTCCTCAAACCATTTAGATTCGATCCCTCATTATACAGACTCTATTCATTGCTCATACCTCTCTAATAACGCGTTAGAAGGGTTTGCCTGCATGAATTCATCAAGGAAGAAGGGCCGTGGCAACAAAAAGGGTCTTTTTCAACCTAAGCCAACACTAGTGTCATTACAGGATAAGAATAATACCTTAGACACTAATCCAAGCATGGACCCCTTGGATCCTAAGGAGCCTGTAACTCTTGATCTCACTGACCTCTCTGGGGTCAACGATAGCCATAGGGATCCAGCTCTATTCCCAGTACTAGCTGGGGGGATCTTTCCAGTTTTGGATGAGAACCCTCCCCTTTCTTTTAAAAAAAAACGGAAAACGGTTGGGACTTAGTACACCTAATTCCAAAACGCCCCATTAAACAAACTAACAAAAACCAAAGGATTCAAAATACAGGAATCAAAGCAGCGGTAGTCTCTACAAGGGCCCCTAAAATAGCAATAAAAGAACAATTGAAGAAGGCCCCTCTTATTAAAACTACTCCTTCATTGCGTTCTTTTTTCAAGATACTAGATAATCCAACATCAGTATCAGAAATTTTGTCCTCTACAAAAACTTCCCTAGCCATATCATCTGCCCTTCTGTCCTCAATGGAGTCTCCTAACAAGTATCAAGTACTTTTGTTAAATGAGCAAGTGGCAGATAGAGCTTGCCCTACAGTAACGCAGGTAGCTCAGCCTCCCCAGACAGAGAGTCATACATGCTCGCCAATCTCAGAGTCTGGTAACCCCTCACCAGTACTAGATAAAGATTATTCTACGAGCCATGGTATGGGGGTGATATTGGAGGTTTGGTGGCAACACTACTAAATGAGATGAAAATAGGCTTTGCTAAGTCAGAAAAGAACCAACAGAAAATTCAGGCTACTTGTGAAACACTAGAGGGCAAATTTAATGCACTACTGGAAAGGGTAGAGACTGTAGAGACGGCCCTGGAACAAATTAAGGAGGAAGTGCGACTCTGCCAAAGTAGCAACGAAAAAGCCTCGGTCTCCGAGAAAGAGCTACGTGACAAAATTGAGATCCTGGAAAACAACTCGAGGAGGAACAACCTTCGAATAATGAATGTTCCAGAAGCTCAAGAAGGGCAAGATTTAAGGTCCTTTGTAATAGACCTCTTGAAGCAATTCGTTCCCGAAATGGATGGAAAAGATCTAGATAGCGACATCCAGAGGGTCCATAGAGAACCATTTAGATTGAATAAGGATAGAAAAAAGCCACGAAGGATTTTAGTTAACTTTAAATCCTACACAATAAAAGAACGTATTCTGAATAAAGCTCTTATCCCTGGAGTCCTGGCCAAGGATGGTTATAACTATAAAATTCGCTCTGATATCTCCAAGGCTACGTCCGATAGGCAATGGGCTTTAGGGAAATTTATGCAAGATATAAGGGCAGAAGGTGCCACGGTGCAAATGAAATTTCCAGCACTTCTCCGCATAATGTGGCGTAATAAAACATATAACATACGAGATCCACAGGAGGTGGAATTGTTTCTGGAACGCATGAGATCCAATAGAAACACATAGCTTAATGAGCCAAATTGTAAATAAGGCCTCGGTTGCGGTTCTCAAACAGGGCAACTAGGATTGCCCATGACAATGGGGAGGGTTCTCCAGGGAGGGCACAGATTTTTTTTTCTTTTTTTTTTCACTTAAATTATTCTTTGGTGGGGAGCATAGGGGAGAAAAGAAAAAAAAAATACTTGTCCGATATGTAAAATGCACTGCAATCAGGATTAAAAAGAATCTAGTAGAAAGGTAATGTTTGAGTTAAAGATAATAACATGGAATCTGAATGGTCTAAGAACGAAGGGTCGGAGACAAAAGATTTTTGAGTATCTTAAGCAGGCATCCCTAGATATAATTATTTTACAGGAAACCCACCTTCTCAGGGAAGAATGGCTCGAGTGCACAAAGAATGAAAATTGGATTGGAGAAACAGTCTGCACAAACCAGTCGTGTAATATTAAGGGTGTTTCAATTATTTTATATAAATCTCCACATTGCACACTGGTTACGCAGAAGGCAGACACAAAAGGTAGATGGGCCATAGCTAATATTAAATTTCAAGACTGCGCACTTTCTATAGTGGGTTACTATGGCCCTAACACGGACGACCCCGAGCCTTTGTCCTCCTTGTATGCTCAGATGATAATGCTACGCACACCTATTGTTTTGGGAGGAGACTTCAACATCCTTTTAGACCCAAAAATGAATAGACACCCCCCTAGTAAAATTTGTAACTTACCTAAGATGCGGCAATGTTTGTCCACACTTATGGAAGATCTGAGCTTAATCGACATATGGAGAACCAGGGGTAATCAAACAAATAAATATACTTATAAGAACTATAAATATGGACATACCTCCAGAATAGATTTTTTTCTGGTCGATAAAGCATTAAGCAACAGAATTAACCTAGTGCGACATAATCAGGCACATCTATCAGATCCCTCTTCAGTTCAAATAAACATAGGTTGTGGGCTACTTAAGAGTGAAAAGAGGTGGTCACTAGATCGATCTCTTTTACTTGATCCAAAGGTTATTGACAGCTTGAAAATAACAACTGAAAATTATTTTAAGGATAATAGTGGGGGAGAAGTCTCAGATATAACGGTGTGGGAGGCTTATAAAGCGGTTATTAGAGGGACAATAGTCAGCATAGCAGCGGGTAAAGACAAAATTAAGAACTCTGAAATCAGGAGGTTGGAATCAGACTTATTAGAACTACAAATACAAATAGACGGCTCAACATCAGAAGAAGATAAAAAAAACTAATAAATGAGAGTTTGGCAAAGAAACAAGAACTGTCACTTTTTTTAGAGACAAGGATAAGAGAAAGATGGCAAGCTAGCTCTCTAGCTAACTATGAATGGGGAGAGAATTGTGGGAGGCTCTTAGCTTGGAAGCTCAAATCTGATTCCAATAGGAATAAGATAAGCGCCATCCGCAAAGAAAATAGCACTCAGCTGATGGAGGATAAAATAGGCATAGAAGAGGATTTTGAGTCCTTTTTCCAGTCACTGTATGGGGAGGACTTGATTCCTCGGCAGATATCAATTGAAGCTTACCTGAATAAATCTCTAACCCCCAAACTTGATAGTGTTTCCTGCTGTACTCTGAACGATCAGATCACTCAGAAAGAGGTACTAGATATATTGAATAATCTTAAAAAAAATAAAGCGGCAGGCCCAGACGCTCTTCCAAATGAATTCTATATCGTTTTAAAAGATCTATTAGCCCCTGTATTGACAAATCTATTCAATACCATCTTTCTCGAGGAGTATCCAATTCCTAAATCTTGGAACGAAGCCACGATTAGCTTGATCTTAAAACCAGGAAAAGATCCTACTTATTGTGAGTCGTACAGGCCAATCTCGCTTTTGAACTCCGACTATAAAGTGTACAGTCAGATACTGGCCAAAAGACTTGGTTCCCTCTCTAACAAATTAATACATGAAGACCAAAAGGGGTTTATTAGAGGGAGACACTTACATGACCTAACGCACCAGCTGATAGGAGCAATTGATAGAGCAACCCACGAGAAGGTACCTTTAGCATTATTTACCTACGATGCGGCTAAGGCCTTTGACCGAGTTAACTGGTTGTATCTACACCAAGTTATCACATACTACAATCTAGGTCAACACTTTGCTAAGGCGATTGTAAACATCTATACTGCCCCGTCTGGGAAAATATTGGTAAATGGTGCCACAACTAACAGTGTTCAAATTAGGAGGGGCACTAGCAGGGGTGTCCCCTTTCCCCCTTACTCTTTAACTTATATATAGAGCCCCTGGCCAACATGATTCGAGCCTCTAACGATCTTTCCTCCTTTAGTTTTAACAATTGGGAGAAGAGAGTGGGACTATCTGCCGATGACCTGATGGTCTATTCAAATAAGTTAACAGAGACATCTATCATCATGAACGATATGTTGACAAAATTTGGGGAGATCTCTGGGTACCAAATAAACCAACAAAAAACAGAGATCATACAGTGGAATCTACCTCCTTCCCAATACGATTCTAAGAGGGAAATCCGATATCTAGGGATCCAAATTCGAGAAAATATTGATGAAATTGCTCAAGGGAACTTGCTGCTAAAAATCAGAGAAATGAGGAGACTTTTTAAATCATGGTCATGTTTATCTTTATCTTTCATAGGGAGAGTCAATATAATAAAAATGACTATCTTGCCCAAGTTTACTTTTGTTTTCAATGCGATCCCCCTGGAGTTCAACACACTTCAAATAAAGAAGGTCCAAAGCGAGCTAAACTCCTTTATTTGGGCATCTAAAACATCTAGGATAGCCTGGAGAAAACTGAGCCAAAAAAAAATATCGAGGTGGGATAGCTAGTCCAGACCTCTTAATGTATTATAGGGCCTTCCACTTTAAAAACATAAGACATCTCTTTTTAGATTATGCCTCATACCCTCTCTATTGGAAAGCAATAACCAACCATACTAACTGCTTGTACAAATTCGGGCATCCTAGATTCTTCAAAAAAATAAAATTAAAGGTACTGCGAGCAGCATGCAAACTTTGGTCCGACATAAGGAAAATTTGGAACTACCCATATTATAGTTCACAAGCCCCGATATGGAATTCACACGGTACTCCGGAATGTTTGCAAGACTCTTTAGTTCTTCCCTTGAAAAGATCTGGAATAATAGTATGGGGGGATCTCTTAGAAAATGGTATTCTAAAACCATGGGAAGATTTGGTGATGCTAACTATGAATGGAATCTCGAGGTTCAAATTTTACCAATTGACTAACTGGGTTAAATCGCAAGTCATCGGACCAGAGGACTCTATAATTGTAGGGGATGATCTTCATAAAGCCCCGGGAAAGAAAGAAGTCGTGAAGTGGTATTGGTCCCTGGTAGAGAAGAAAAAATCAGATTACGATTTACTGGATTATAAATGGAAGAAGATCTTTCCGGCTGAAGACCTACAACAGGCCTGGCAAGTATCTTATACGTACTTGTGGTATACTACTATTTCAGCACCATTGAGGAAAAATCATTTGTTCACCCTACATAGGTCGTACTGGACCCCAGGGAAGCTTTCCAAAATGAGTATCCAGACAAAGAAAAAATGTCCAAAATGCGGTGAGAAAGAAGCAAATGACATCCATATGTTTTACTCTTGCCCTCAACTTGGTCAGTTCTGGAATGAAGTAGGCAAGCTTATTGGTAAATGCTTAAACCTGGCCTTTAAGGTAAGACCTTTCTCTGTTATATTTGGTATTTTGGGTATCCTAGACTGTGGTGAAATTAATTTGACAAAAAATCAGAAACATCTTTTATTTATACTTATATTGATAGCAAGACGTGACATTTGTTTAAAGTGGATACTTCCTGTTCCTCCACTGATTCACGAATGGGTGGGGTCGGTACACAAATTTAGGTCTTTGGATAAATCTAGAGGAGTATGCAAACGTACCGAGCATTGGGGTCTATGGGACAGTTTTACATGGTAGGGTAGGAAGGGCTGTGCAATGATTTAACACCGCGATCAAAACCGTTGGCTCATAGATACAGGAATCAAAATCTTTGATCTATGGAATCGGTGGTTTTGAAGCATGGCCTCTAACTCTACTCCAAGGGCGCCTAAACTTAAGAGAACCTGATTGCACTTCATTTATCAAGATCGCATAAATGAGGACAATAAAAAAAAGTGTGGTGTAATTAACACAGCTGGCTTTTCATTTGGAAGTGTTTTCTTTAACCAATCATATCATGTTTTTATTCGCAACTGCAGCCTGAGATAGCACTAAGTTTTTATGCCATATAACTTAACAACTCGCCAGTACAAAAGCGCACCCTGATTGTTGGGACCGCATTGTACCTAAATCCTCCTGAGGCGGAAGCCGGGAGTTCTGTCTCGCTCAAATTGAAATCACTGCTTTTAAAAAACTGTATCTCTGTACTTTTAAAAAGCACTTAGCACCCACTCCCTAGCGCTCACCTGCTAACCTCAATCAGCCGATCCAAGCGCTGTCAGGGACAGGAAACGCCTGCTCGCCGCCATCACTCACCTCGAGGAGCCACGGGACACGCCCACTCCTGTTGGCCACGCCCACCCCTCGCCAGTACAAAAGCGCACCCTGATTGTTGGGACCGCATTTTACCTAAATCCTCCTGAGGCGGAAGCCGGGAGTTCTGTCTCGCTCAAATTGAAATCACTGCTTTTAAAAAACTGTATCTCTGTACTTTTAAAAAGCACTTAGCACCCACTCCCTAGCGCTCACCTGCTAACCCCAATCAGCCGATCCAAGCGCTGTCAGGGACAGGAAACGCCTGCTCGTCGCCATCACTCACCTCGAGGAGCCACGGGACACGCCCACTCCTGTTGGCCACGCCCACCACTCCAACGCCCATAACCTCCCCCATAAAACATGTGCCAGCATAGGGAGCGCAGCGGGCGCCGTCAGCGCGCCGTCAGCGCGCCGAAGGCGCGCCAAAGGCAAGCCCGTCTGGGCCCGTCCGGGCCCAGCCGGCCCTAGGCCCAGCCACTCTGCCCTTTGCAGCCCGCAACGACAGGACTTACACTCGCGCGGACTTATTAGCCTTAAACCCCAACAAACAACCCTCCTGCCCGCGCATCCTGATTGGAGATACCCAATTCTCCGGCTGTGACCTCTGCGACCCCGCCAATCAGAACACGGCACCCAAGGGCTTGCACCTAGGCCTACTCAACTGCAGGTCGCTCGTAAAACACTCACACGAAGTGAACCTCTTAATCACAAACAATGCCTTAGACATTCTGTTTCTAACAGAAACCTGGCTCACCCCCAGTAGCGGCCCAGACATCGTTCTAGCACTCCCCCCGGGTACGTTTGTGCTCACTGAACAGGCCAGAGGGGAGGGGAGGTGGACTAGCGATAATTCACAAAGACACCCTCACCTGTAGAACATCTGATGGCAACATCAAGGAATACGAAAGCTGCCACTATACAATACAAATCTCCCCAGTTACCTCGCTGTCAGGAACGCTGGTTTATTGCCCGCCAGGCAATCTAGGAGACTTCCCAAACAAAATTATTGACCAGACGTCCACTAAATGCACTTCCACCACCAACTACCTATTACTAGGAGACTTGAATGTACATTTCTTGGACCCGGATGACAAGCAGGCCAGTGAACTACTTCAGGATTTCACTTCAATGGGCCTTGACCTCAAAAACCCACAGGCCACTCATGAAAGAGGGCAACTGCTTGATCCTATTCTCTCCAATATCCCCAATCTGAGAACTCTTGACCATATCCCCCTTCCCTGGATGGACCACTTTCTGGTCTCCCTAGTATGGAACTTCATCACTCCGCCCCCCTCACCTCCCAAAACCAGAACGTATACCAGACGATGGCAGAAATTGGAACCAGACGTTTGGGCAGCCAAACTTAGGGAAAACGCTCCCTACCCCCCCCCCCACGACACCGTAGCAGGGGATAAAGAATTCAGTACCTGGATTACCCAATCGCTCGACGCTATTCTGCCGAAAACCCACTCCCTGAAACACACTAAGAAAGTTAATCCCTCACCCTGGTATACCCCCGAACTCAACCTTCTGCGTAAGGCCTGCAAAAGGAATGAACGCATCTGGAGGAAGGAAAAAACCAAGGAACAAAAAGAATCATTCCGTACCTCTGTAAAAACCTACAAAAAAGAGCTCCGTAACACCAAAACTAGCTTCTACGAGAACAGAATTAAAAACGCTGCCTGCTCGGCCCATGAAACCTACTCAGTTCTTAAAGAACTCCTCCACGCCCCTGACCCCCCACTTAAACCCCTCGATCCCAAAGAAGCTGAATTTAAATGTAACAACTTAGCCACCTTCTTTGACGAGAAGATTCAAAAAATTCTTCTTACCATACCCCCCCCCGATCAGGCCCACACAGAGCAGGATCGCACTACCACCACCACCTATCCTCCTCCGCTGTTAGCCCAACCCCAACCTTCCCTGGACGCCTTCGGCCCCGTAACATCAGAAGAAGTAGGAGCAACGCTGGCCTCAATCAAAAGTGTCTCACCCCTCGACCCTGCACCCCTCCATGTTCTAAAAAAAGTGTCGAGCACTATCATCCCTCCCCTCACGGCCCTGATCAACTCCTCTCTCTCGGAGGGCATAGTCCCCCCCAGCTGGAAAACGGCCGCAGTCAAAGGTCTATTAAAAAAACCCTCCTTAGATCCGCTGGACCTCACCAATTATAGGCCCATATCCCTTCTCCCTGGAAATAGCAAGATCGCAGAGAAGCTGGTAAACAAGCAATTATCGCTTTTCCTAGAAAGTAACAACCTCTTAGCGGTCTCCCAAACAGGGTTCCGTCCAGGTCATGGCACGGACATCGCCCTCCTGGCAGCGGTGGAGAAGGCCAGAAGCATTCTGGACACAGGAGGATCAGTGGCAGTGATCCTCCTGGATCTCAGTGCGGCCTTCGACACTGTAGACCATCCCACCCTAATCCACCGTCTGGGAGAGATCGGACTAAAGGGTACGGCCTTGAAATGGCTAGAATCCTTTTTATCAGGACGCTCCTTCCAGGTGCGGGAAAACGACAGCTGCTCATCCACCTTCCCCCTCCGGTGCGGAGTACCACAGGGCTCATCCCTTAGCCCTACGTTATTTAACGTGTACATGGCCCCACTGGAGAAGAGGGTCAGCTCGTTCGGCGTGTCAGTTATCAACTACGCCGACGACACTCAGCTGGTCGTAACCCTTTCACACCCCCACCACGCCCCATCCGATCTCCACAGCTGCCTCTCTGAAGTACACCGATGGATGAATCTCTCCTCACTGAAACTGAATGGGTCCAAGACTGAGATCCTCTTGATGGGCCACAAGGGGCCCTCTCTACCATCTCACCTTTGGCCCAGTTGCCTAGGTGACCCTCCCGCACCCAAGGAAGAGGTCAAGAGCCTTGGTATATGGATTGAAAAGGACATGAGCTTCAATACTCAGGCTAAAAGAACGGCAGGGACATGTTTTGGGCTTCTCAGAGCATGCAGGAAGATCTTCCCCCTGCTCCCCAATACCGCTAGGAGGCTCCTCATTCAGGGTCTAATCCTGGCAAGATTAGACTACTGTAACGCCATCTACCTGGGAGCCCCCGAAGCCACCCTGAACTCGCTGCAAAAAGTCCAAAACGCCGCCGCCCGCCTACTCACGGGCACACCTGGAAGATCCTCCGCCAGGCCGGCTCTTAAATCCCTCCACTGGCTCCCAGTCAGAGAAAGGGTCATCTTCAAGGCCCTCTGTCTGGCCCATAAAACCCTCAACAATAACGGCCCCCCTCTTCTCAAAGAACTCCTTACCCCATACAAAGCGGAGAGAGACCTGCGGTCTAGCGTAGAAAATCTTATAGTAGTTCCTAGAGTCAAAAAAGCCAAGACCGGTGGCCGTCGCTTCTCGGTTCACACGGCCAAACATTGGAACCATCTACCACAAAGACTCAGGACAGAACCGAACTACCTCCAGTTCAGAAAAACTCTAAAGACCCTCCTTTTCCCGCAGACATAATTCCATCAGACGGCTGAAACCCCTGGAGAAACAGGTCAGCGCTGGGATGCTCCTTGAGTTACTACGCGCTTTATAAAACCATTAAATAAATAAATAAAATAAATAAACTACTGAACTAATTCACTTCAAACCCAAAAAGGTTCATCTACACACCACAATCTATATTCCTGCCAAATTTAAATAAAATTCTGCCATTTCTGCACTACAGGCAAGTACAAAGTCTGTGGAAGATGCATTGGTGGAAAAACCTGTTTTGGAACACCCTGTTTATCCTCTGTAACCCTTTAACGAATCACCACAAAACTTTCCATCATCAGCCAATGTAGAAAAAGCAATAGGGCTGCAAAGCTTCACAAAGATTCCTCAAACAGGGGCTAAGTCACACACTGTAAAATCTAATCCAGTAGCTTTAACTTCCGGAGTGCAACAAGGTTAAATTTTGAGCCCTTTGCTCTTCAATCTTTATGTCTGCCCATTGGCCGATATTGCGGAGAAGTCTGGATTGACCATTTTTTCCTAAGCAGATGATTCTCAGATAATCTTTTCTCTTTCGGCCCCACAGCATCAGCTCCAGCTTGGACTGAGTAAGATTTCTCAGTGGATGTCCAGCAACACCTTGAAGATGAACAGCTCGAAAACTGAGGTTCTCATTTTGGGAAACAATCCAGAACTCTGGGTCATTACCCATTGGCCTGACTCTCTGGGACCTCTACCTGCTCCAGTCCCAAAAGTCAAAAATCTGGGCTCCACTATAGATAACAATCTTTCCCTTAAAGCCCAGGCGTCTGTGGTCATCGCAACCTGCTTTGCTGTCATTAAGTAGCTAAAAAAAATCCTCTGGTTAATTCCTCCAGCTGCCCAAAGAACGGTAATGCAGGCCCTGGCAATTTCCAGACTTGATTATGGCAACGTTTTGTACCTGGGTGCTGATAAATCTTCCGTCCATCGCTTACAGCTTATACAAAACGCAGCACCCGCCTTCTTTTTTGGCTGCCTCGTCAGACCTCAACCTCCCCTTTGCTCCATCAACTCCATTGGCTCAGGGTGAACAAACGTGTTGAGTTTAAGGCCTTGTGTTAAATGTTTAGGGCCAAACATGGCTTTGTGCCCTCTTACCTACAAAGTCTGGTCAAACTTTATGTGCCCACTCGACAGCTGAGATCGGCAAGCCTCTCTCGGTTCTCTGTTCCCAGAGTCCTCCTTACCCGTATGAGAGGTCGCTCTTTCACCTATCTTGGCCCCAGACTGTGGAATTCTCTTCCTTTGAAAATTAGGTCGTGTCACTCACTCCTAGCATTTCACAAAAAATTAAAGACCTTCATTTATAATCAAGTTTAACTTCCCTTTGCTCCCTTCTGCAACTTGTGGCTTACGTCTGGTCCTGCTTAGCGTTGGGAAACCCTGTTGGGTAGTTGTGCACTTAATAAATCTTTATAAATACAATAAAAATAAAGAAGTCATTAGCAAGCACAAATCCGAGGAATTATATGCTGCCACAAATACATATTTGCTACCCGCTCCAGATCTAGTTAGCTGGTGTACTACCTATCTGCTTGTAGATTGACACACCCTATATTTCTAAAATGACAAAATGTCAACAGTGTATGTTGTGCAGGCTAGCATAGGGCATAAATATATGATACTGTATATGAGTGTTTATTAATTCAAAGGCAATAACTTATGAGTGACTTAAAAGTATTGTGTGCATTTAGTGTTCAGGCTGGAGACAATATTAGAACTACACAGAATAATTAATTTAGACTTTATCCTAAGTCCAGAAAACGTCTTGTAGACATAGAATCAATAAGGACATATTTACTAGGACTGTCATGTAACCAAACCTCAAAACCAAGGCTCTGTGTGGGAAGCTGCTAATTAGTAGTCATGCAGTTGGGTCAATGGTGGTAGACCAAATCTACTATACCAGTACATCTTGGTTCTGTAGGAAAGTTTCTGATAAAATGTCCTAATTATGCAATTCAAATGAGGCACATTCCAACCTTCATTTATTTTTGTGTTACCCCTCCTCTTGAACAGTCTATGATCCAATTTCAAGATCAAATGTGTACGGTCAGGGCAGAGATACCAGATTTGCCTATACGTATAGCTATTTGTGGTTATTGCTCATCATAATCATTATCAATTAATTCATTACACACCTTACTATCATGAAGGCTTCCATGTGCAGTCACAATTATGGGCACCATAAAGATTAAAACAAGTACATTCTCAATGCCCTTCTGAATCAGGAGAAATGTTAATTAAGGCCAACAAGACCTGGCATATTATTCCATAGAGTCGCTGTTAATTATCTCCAGAGCAAATATTATTCTACCAGAGGAAGACAAAGTGGGTAGCACAGCTGTAGTGGTCTTTTAAGCATTCTGGAGCCAACTCAAAGAGCACTTTATGAATCATTTTTAGAGAGTTGAACTGAATCTTTTACCTTAAAGGGAACCAATGTAATTCTCGTCTGTGATAAGTGTAAGGATTTATTGGGAGAAGGTTCATTACTGCTCAATGGGCTGTTTTGCAAAACTTGAATTTATGAATATTCGACTTTAGAGAACCCACGATAGTGGCTGCTAAAATAAACTAGTTTTGCACCCAATTTCTATAATAGCTATGTGCTTCTCTTCCAACAATTTTTCTTTTTTTTTTTTTCTTTTTTTTTTTTTTATTGAAACATATCTAGAGATACACAATGCAGATCCATACGGTGTCAAAAACATGAACAAAAGACACAGAGAGCAATAAAGCAACCAACTTAAAAATTAAAGACAATGAAGAATTACATTATTATTTTAAGAGGATCCCAGAGCTATTTATATTACATTGCCACAGTTTCAACGTAGATTTCCCTAAGTTAGTACCCTAACCTTATCCCCTCCTCTACTCCATCCTAGCTTCCCTACTCCATTCAGCCATAAATGCCCAGATCTTCCTCCCCCTAGCTCTGGCCTGTCTGCCTCGGCATGCATAAAGAGATAACTCTTGCTTATATATTCCCAACATTCTGGCAAGCCATATATGGAAACTTGGTGGCTCAGCATCTTTCCATCTTGCAGCTAACAATATCCTAAATACCGCAGCCCCTAAAAACAGACCATATTCTTGTTCAGAACTAAGAGCCAATGAGCTATCAAAGCCAACAAGCAGCAGAGTTGGTGTTATTTTGAGCCTACAGCCAAACCGAGATTCCCAAAAGCGCAACAAACCTTCTTTCAAGGGGGTGAGCTTCTCGCAATCAAAAAACATATGAAGCAGGGTAGCAGGTCCTATCCCACATCTCGGACACTTATCATCAGCCCTTTTTCCCCATAAGAATAATTTAGCAGGAGTAAAGTAAAGATTAAACAATGTTTTATATACTTGAGCTTTTAAGCTCGAGGATACCAAAATATTTGAAGATAGGGAAAGGCATTTATAAATATCCACATCTGGGTTCCCCAACTTAATTACCCAGGATGCCTCTGTCTTCCAACAATTTCTCAAGGTGTTTGAGGAGTGGAAAGTGATGGCTGTTATATGAGATAGGTGAGTTAACTTGTTAGTGTAGAGAGACTCTGTGATCACAAATCATCTTCAAATTTTTAATCCTGTCCCAGGGTGGTAAAATAATGTTTCCCTTCTTAAAGATTGTAAGAAAACCCACACCTTGTTTCTACCTAAAGCAAGATTTAATCAATAAGCACTCAATCCCTTTCATTACAGCAGAGGAATCCTAAAACTATCCAGTTATGGTAGATACTAAAAACCTCTGTTACTCTCTTCGCACTGAGAAACCGGCCTGGTTAAATAAGTAAAATACCATCTGGATATCGTTGGTGTAGTTGTATAATTTTGATATGAGGGAACAAAGGACGTCATGGAGTGGTTTACCTTAAACCTTCACAGAAACTGGGACAAATTTGAGCCCTGTGGAACTTCAAAATTGACTTTTCTAAGGGGATAGATCACAAATACCTTAGTAGACCTACCCTCTAAAAAAGATATGAACCGCTTCACAATCATCTTTGACAGCCCCACCATACCCCTATATCCATGACAGAAAATGGACACCATCTCTAGCTTGAGCTACTCCATCTATATTTATAGGTTAATCCCGTCTCTAATATACCCTATGAGAGACCTTTGTTTCCCGGTTCACATTTAAAAAAAATATATACATATAATTTCACTGAACCTTTGACAAATAAAGATTGTTTCATTCAATTCTTTAAGGCCACAGAAACGTAAAATGGCAAATTACCAGAGGAACCCAATGGCATTGATCAAGCAACAGCGTTTCTACCCAAGTATGAAAGGGCAGTGTGTTCAGAGAATCCAGAGTTTGTTTTGGATGGATGTTCTTGTAAATTGTCCTGGTAATAATTATTTTTGTGTTCAAAATATGGTTTACACATACCTTGTAATGCACCCAACTATTTGTCTCAGTTGTGTGTGCTGCTGATCACATTGCTGCAAAGACTGGAAAAATCACATGCTCACATGCATCCTTCTCAATACTATTTTAACCTAAAACCAGTTGGTTTAAAGCAGGTACTATTTGACAAACTCATTCATGACACCAAAAATGCCACAACACCACTGTATCCTTGAAGTGTGTGGCTCTATATTTACACATGGATATTCATAACTTACCATTACAATGCTTAGAAGTTCAGTTGAAGGGTGGGGTGCAAAGGCTGCAGCATAGAGAAACTTTTCTTGCAGGGTTACTTGATTTTTGTTGCTGAAATCTAGAAACTCCGAAAGAGCTGACAAGGAGGCAGTGGATTGCGCAGCTACTGCAGCATCAATCAGAAAGGGCCTGCACAACAATTCACAAATCAAATCAATATCCCTTTCAGCAAAAGCCAAGCTGAATATGATATCAAAGGCTATGAATGCATTGGGTTTGCATTTTGTAACATGGCTTGGCTGAAATGTAGTATACAAGTATAAAAGAAATTGGGCTATCCACCAATAAGAACCTGGTTATATAACCAAAGGGAACAACAAAGTTCCCAGTGGACTTCAATTTCATCAACAGAGAATAGTACATTTTAAAACAGTAAACAATTGGTCCATAGGTGTTCTTTTGATGGAAATACAGATATGTTAGGAGAACTTAGTAAGTTTAACAGTGAAGAAAATAAACATTCTTTCAAAACGCAATAAGGTAGTTATGGCAGAAAGTGCCCAGTCATTGAAAGATCAACAGGTGTTGTTCAAAAGTTCTGTTGTATTACTGCAGCATTTATTTAGCTTTCAGATCCAATGCTGGGGATATTCAGAAAAATTAGCCCACTCTTGGCCCTGCCTTCTATATTATAGTCTTTTACTTGGGTTCACCAAGAAAAGATAATTATATGTAACAAACTAATGATTTGTAGATGGCACTATGGAGTATTTGTTTTGGCTGTATAAAAATATGCTTTCATACCTTGAGCAGGACAAGAATCTTTAATTTTAATTTGCAGCTGACTGGCAACCAATGATATTCACTTCGTTTTTGTGGCATTCATTTATTATCATCATCACCACCATCAAACATAATACATAAAATCTTCACATTTGAAGTACATATAATAATACTACACAAAATAGATTCAGAATGAATGTAAAATAGCAGATCAGAAATGCGCTTATTCATTAAAAACTATAACAGAGAAACAGAACAACAATGAAAATAAAGAGATACAAAATTTGTAAAAGAAGAAGAGATGTTCTACATCTATTAACACCATGTGACCTCAGTAAAGGGACTAAATACGTTACATGGATAGATCTATAATATTTACAAAGTGTACAAAATGTCCTTGTATTTGGATAGATACATTATCACAGGGATAAATATTAGATGCATCAAATTTTATCCAGCCTGTAGGAAAAGACAAGTAAAGTGTATATAGACCAACCTGCGTCTAGTTAATATTCATTGATCATAGGAGTAGAAACAAAAAGAAAATAGGGCTCCAAACCTGGTCTAGTCTGGTGATTTAATAGTTCATGACCTTTTCTATTCAGGATAAAGCATAATGCAAATTCCTTTGTCGCACAAGCCTCATTTGTGGGCTGAAAAGTCCATGAATATGTGAACTTTTCCAGTCTTCCCGATCAAAACAAAAATTTCCTGCATGTTTAAATCAAGTGGATTTTAGGAATCCCATCAAACTTCAGAAAGCTCATGATAACTTTCCAATTAAAGTTGTTACTGGATTACACAAAATCGTAATCCAGAGTAGTAAAGGAGCTGAACATAGTTGATCTTCCAAGTATTGCCTCCACAATTCATTATGACAAACAAAAGGTGAGGTAGTGTGACCAAGCTACAATAGCCTTGTATAAAAGTTACTTTTAGCTACCTGCAAACCACTTACATTGTCAAAAGCCCAGAAACTGGCCCATAAATATCTTTAGAAATGCATTTACTATTATAACTGTGAATTGTGCAGTTTATCGAGTTGGTATTCAATTTGGTTGGCAAAATGAAAGAACACAGATTGAGTTTGTAATAGCTGTTGTTTCCTAATTTTCAACTGTTCACCCAATTGCTGAAGTTATTAAAACTAAGACCAAGATAGCTAAAGGCCTTAAAGAGTTGTTTTTTTTTGCGGTTATGAACAACACAATCCTTATTTCCAAATTCAAAAAAATTTGCGGCTTTACAAAATTTATATAAAATCTAACATCAAATCATTTATAATATGTAAAAAGAATAATTGGTGGACAGAATGCAGAACAAGGTCATACATTCACCCCAGTACAGAGATCTGGGCCTAAATCCATTGTTTTTTTTGCTTCCCATGCCTTTCCAGGTTGAACCCAGCCATATGCAAATCAGTCTTGGCCCTGCGCCCAATGAGAACAGTCCAGCCCGAACTGCCAGGCCAAGTCCTCCCTGGACTGGAAACAGGCATTCTAGGACTGGTTTCGGGGTTTCACCCCTCATCAGCCAAGATATCTTGGCTCCAGTGGCATGGAGAGCACAGGACCCAAGTCTGGGCATACCCATCTCACTCGAGGTGACAAATGCAAAAAGAACAATTGATGGACAGAATGCAGAACAATGTCATACATTCACCCCTGTACAGAGATCTGGGCCTTAGTCCATAGTTGTTTTGCTCCCTATGTCATTCAAGTTTGAACCCAGCCATATGCAAATCAGTCTTGACCATGTGCCCAATGGTAACAGTTCATCCCGAACTGCCAGGCCAGGTCCCCCCTGGACTGGAAACAGGTATCCTAGGCATCAACTCTGTTAGAGAGCTAAGCCCTGCTCTTGGAGTTTGTCTTTGCTATTTGGCACCATAACCCAGTCGAACATCAAAATGAAGGTATACTTTCTACTGGATCTTGTCCAAGTAATACATATGATCTGAAGAAATGGTGGGGTGTCAAGGTGAAATGCTTGGTTTTAATCTTATTGATGGTCAAACCTATCTCAGCAAAGACATCTGTGAACTACGCCAATAGGGGGAAAAGGCCCTTGAGGTTTGGAAAAGAGACTCGCATCATCAGCTAAGGGAAGCATATAGTGACTGTCCCGTCAATAAAGGAGGCCATCTAGATCACTGATATATATAACAGGGGAAAGGGGATTAAAACACATTCTTGTCTAACTCCTCTAAAAGCAGAAACATTTCTGTAGGAAAGTGCCTTTTTGGTATGGTCAAACCCCCCCCCAAAACGTTTTGCCCCAGTGCTAATGGTTATGACTCTGAAAGTGTACTGGACTCTGCTGCCCAGGTCCCAGTGCCAGTGCTCGCTCCCTAAAACTGATATGTGTAAATTGGTAACCCCAATTGGCAAAGGTCATTAACCCCCTTAGTATATGGTACCCAGGCCATGGGTGTTAAAGGGATCACAGGGCCTTAAGCACTGTTTGCGCCAACCTGAGTAACCCAAGTAAACTACTGACAGCAGGCCTGCAATTGCAGACTGCAGAAGCAGTGTAAAGTTCTCAAACTCGACTTGGCCCTTACCATGTATAGCAAAGTCAATGCACTAGTTTCAATTTATACCAGTCACCCCTAAGGAAGGCCGGCCGAGCCCACGAGGCAGGGTATATTACATTAAAGGTGTGAACATGTAAGTACAAGCTTATATGTCCCTATAGTGGCCATTACCATTAAAGGACACTATAAGTGATAGGCGGGCCAAAATATAACATGGGCTGGTACCAGGGCAAACCTGAGATTGGCAGCTCCATTATGGTCTCACCTAAAAATGTCATGTTTGGTATCAAACAACGTGCCTCATCACCTCTGGCATGAATCTCGTACTGAAGACGATGTGGAATGCATCCAGGTAGCTACATTACAGGTTGCCCACCTGGTTGTCGCAGCCTTTCCTGTGCTTTGGCAGCCAGTCCATGATTGTTGCAGTCAAAACAGGAATCTGACCCGCTGCCAGGAGGTGTGAACTCTCCCAGTAGTCAAAAACAATGGCTTGGATGGGAAGGAGGTCACACCTCCCTCCCTGACAGGTTGGCTAGTGAAGTGGCACACCAAGGCGATGAGCTTCAAAGGCTGCACCACATGTGATATGCAACCAGGCTGCCTCCCAAAGGAGAAAACAGCCCTCCCCCTGCCCCCAGGCACATTTGCACCCCGGCAGGTGGGAACATTAGGTATTCAGAAGGTGTACACTCCAGAAGGTTAGCAACACCTCTAGGGTGTTCTACCTGGTCTGTACAGCCAAGGAAGAGTTCTACCATTTTTTAAAGTGGTAGAATAGTGGGTTCTGGGTAGAAAAGGCGAACTACATCCCCGGATGTGGTCACCTCAGTGGTGGATTAGCAGTTTGGGCTAGTAGCCCATTGGCCACTTGAACGTTAGGATTTACTATATGATTTAAAGGCTATCCATGACACCAGATCCTCAGTTTTAATCTGATGTACAACATGGACAAAAGAAGAGACCCTTGTCTACAACAACAGGAGCTGCACAAACCAAAGGCGTGCTACTCTGCACCTGTGAAAACCTTCCTGGAACTGCACAAATGCAGCTTGTCCTGGACCATAGTTCAGTTCCTCCACACAGAGGGACCCCTTTGAGAACAAAGGCATCACCAGACTCCCCTGGACTAGTGGCACTAGTTTCCTGTAACCGCAGGTAAAAACAACATTCTGGAACTGAAGAATCCCTGGACATCTGGCCCTCCAAGGGTTTGCCCAGAAGCAGATGGTCCAATGCATTGTGGGAAACTAAGTCCTGATTGCTATTGTGTTCCCCAGGACCTCCAGACCTCAAAATCACTTTCTGTTGTGCTTACTGCTGCCAAAGCTTGTTGGTCCCCATTATCATAACCACTCTGGACACTGCACGTCGAGGGAACACTGCAAAATCTTCATCCGATGTCAGCAGTGGCTTCGTGGTCGACTTTTTGCACCATGTTCCCCAACAGCACTGTGTACTTGGTAAAACTAGCTTTGCCGCGGCTCCCACTTCAGCATTAAGGACAACCAGGAAACGCTAAACTCTGGATTCTCGAGGAAGGTAAAATTGAACTGACTGCCATGGATTGGTCCGGGGACTTGCATCCGCTTTACCCTTCTTGGGTTCCAAGCAACTCGACCTGCAAGTGACCGATTGTCATTATCACTTTTTCCCATTGACCGCAATGCAAACGTTCTGCAGTATTGAATTGCTGTGATTTATATTTTCTTCTAAAATCCATAACTCAAGTAATATGTATCTGATCTTGTTTGTTTTGGTATCTAAATTATGATATAAATTTGCTTTCTTTTTATAAATTGGTGTCAGATTTCTTTTGAGTTGTGTCAATTACTTACCGTTCATGTTGGTACTCTGAAATGCTTAACATATGTTACTCTAGTACAGCCTGACTGCTCTTTGCCACTCGACCAGGACTGAGCTAAGGATTTATTATTTTAAATCCAAGGACCATCTTTGGGGTATTGTGAGAGCATTGCACAGTGAAGCCTAACTAGTATTACCACAGAATAATCCACCTTCCTACAATCACTATTTTGTTTTTTTGTCGCGGGCCCACCTAATGTGAGCAGAATTGCTAGTCTACAGATATTGTATGGCAATTAGAATATTACATACTTCTCTTATATTTTGTCACACAGCCAATAGTTTGGTTCTTGGGATGCTCTATATTGTGTTTTTTTAGATCAACAAAAGCAATATGTTGAGGGTAAAATGTCTGGTGATCGGAAGATTCAAGTGACCTTAACTCAAAGTGCTCAGATTTTTTTCTGAAAACCAGACTGAAATCTAGAGATGACTATATAAGGCCTGGTCTCAAGTCTTGCACTCAAAACCTTACCATAAAATTTCAGTACACAGTCTATCAAATTGACTGGATGATATTTAACTGGGTTATTATGAGTGACCTTCTTACAAACAGTAGCAATTTCTGTTCTAAACCGTGGTGGTAGGAGTTGAGCACTCATGGCAAATATGCTAATTCACTTGAAAATATTAGTGTTTAAGTATATTTAAATCTCTAAGGTCATAATAAACTAGGAATAACCTCCACATTTCTACGGGTCTACAGCATTATCATTTAAAGTGACAAGTTGTAAAACATTTGTAATATCACAATGATTACCTTTGTAAAACAAAGCGTCAAAGAGGATGTCACATTACCTTAATTACAACTTGCAGAAGGCAAATCTCAGTGACATACTGCATGTTTGAGACACTAGAGATTGTTTCATTTGGGGAAAGCAAGCACCTAGAATAGAGAGGACAATGAAGCAAGGGAACATTTCAGGATGCAGGAAGAGGCCAGGATTAAAGGTTTGAGGAAACTAGTAAGGGTGGAGTAAGATATAAGAGCTTAAAGTGGGAGAGCAAGAGGAGCGCTTAAGAGTTAAAGAGAAGAGGAAGAGTATAAGGATGCAGACTAGATACAATGGGAAACATAAAAAGCACAACTAAGAGAGGAAGAGGTAAGAAGAAGGGAGGCACTGAGAGGGAGATAAAGGCTTGAGAAAATTATCTGAGGGTGAGCCTAAAAAATATAAGACATTCAGGCACATGCATCAAGGTAATATTTTGCGAGTCCTTAATTGCGATTATTAAGAAATCGCAAAAGCCTATGCATGTAGGAATCGCTATGAAAATAGCGATTCCTGCACATTTCTTATTTGCGAGTCGCAAATTGCTATTCGCAAAGAAGGAATGGCTTCCCATTCATCCCTAGGAATGAATGGGAAATTGCATGTGCAATTTGCGAGTACCAAGTGGTACTCGCAAATTGCTCATGCAATTTCAAGGGTGCAAGGGTGTCAAAAGGACACCCTGTTGCACCCCTGAAATTGATCTATGCACACATGTTGCGCACACACATGTCCCAAGGACATGTGTGTGTGTTACCTACAACTTTGAAAAAAGCACTTTAGTGCATTTTTCAAAGTTTTTGCAAATTACCATGAAGTTCAACTTTATGGTAATTTGCACCCCCTAGTAGCGAAATCGCTACTTCAAAGTGGTTCCTGCATTGCATTTAAGGAATCGCAAAATACGATCCCTTAAATGCAATTGCAATTTGAGAACTCGCAATTAATTGCGAATTCTCAAATTGCGAGGGCCTTGACCCCCCGAGTTTTGCGAATCGCACCGTTTGCGATCGCAAAAAGCTTTGATGCATGTGCCCGACTGTTACTAATGCAGATTACATTTGCAAATAGGCAATTTTTTTATTTAATCCTAAAGTAAGGGGCAATAATTCTCTTTTTTTAATGGGGCTACTACATTGCCTTACCACACGGATACTTTAGGCTAAGCACACCTTTAAACCAAAATTTACCAACCAGTGCTTAACAGTAGATGGCTGCATGTAAGACTACCGAGGACGTTAATATCGCTCAACAACAATATCATGGCCAAATTATTGACTACCACAATTATGCCAATGTAAGTGTACATAAGTGAGCATACATTTACTACTCTTTACACCACATCTATGTAGCTTATAGGTATATAATGGGCAATGTATAAGCACGGCATATGCCCAAGACCTTCATGGAGGTAAGATCGCAAATTTACAGACAGGAAAGGAACCAAGGAAGGAGAAAATTAGTATAACAACTGTGATTTCAATGCTTTACATAAGTTCTGTGACAGGCCAGTTGCCAAATTGCCAGAGGAAGCTATATCAGTTCTGGGGTCAAGCTCAGTACAAGCATGATCCCCCTAGATGAGTTTGTCTAAAACTGGGGAATGAAAATAGTGAAAACAAGCCAAAAGAAAGAGCAGAAGAAGGAGCATGCCTGTGAAATTTACATAGAGCTCCCTAAGGCCTGCTCTCATAGAAAGCTTGATGAGCCAGGCACAACGCCTTAAAATGGACTCTGCAAAATGGGGAGTTAGAGGTATGAACAACAGGCTTAAGAACATAGTTAAACTTGAAAAGTTCATAACAAGTCTGGCCGCCATATATTGAACAATCTGATGCTGCAGGGAAACTGCCAGCTGTGAGCCTTAGATAACAAACAATGGGATTCCTTGGCCTTTAAAGGACTCATGCACTAGCTTCAACAAGCTGAAGTAGTGGAAGGATGCTGAAACCAGAGCCTTTACTTGATCTCCCAGCATTAGCGCTTTGCAAAAACATAAGCTGAGGCTTTTTCTCTTGCAACTGGAAATGGTGGAGGATTCATTCACTAGCCCACAAGGCATGGCGCCACAAGATATCTGCCCCAAAAAATGAGAATTTCAGCCTTGTTGATATTCAACAAGTTCCTAATCATGAAAGTGTAGATGGCTGAACACGTAGGACAAAAGAGGCTTCTGAAGTTCAGACTCAGTAAGAATAAAGTATCATCTGGGTATCTTCTGCGTTAGTCGATAGCAGAAAGCATTATGTTAGAGGCTAAAGAGAAAATATAAATGTTACTAACAATAGATGAGAGCAACAAACCCCAATGGACAGGCCCCTCACTAGACTAGAAAGTTAGAAGAGCCAATAAATAACTCTTCCCACATACAAAAGACATAATCGTCCTGCCCCACTTTCTCTTCTTAGCTATGGACGGTAAGCTGTGGTATCCCAGAAAGGTTGATACCATCCTGCTTGTTATTCAGTATACACAGGCAACCCAGGGATGTAGACATTTATAAAATACCTACTTTTCCAGTGATGGAACACCTCAGAAATGTGCTGGTCCTTTGAAAATATCCACTTGTCCGTATTGGTTCCATGCAGTGAGTTGACAAATTAAGGCAATATTTTCATTATATCAGCTATGATAACAATCTAGCTGATTATGACAGAGCTCACATTATAGAAGTGCTTGGATACTAGAAAGGCTGTGATTTTGCCACCTTTATGCAAATCCACATACAGGGCATGGAATTAGAAAGGAAGAGTCATTCTATGGTTGAAATGCTCTGTAAATCTGTGCACACCAACAAACTAACATAATTTAGGGTATTCACCAACTACTCCCTATTATCTTCTCACATTGGAAAAGAATGGAAATGTAGTCCTGGCATGGACTAGAGGGAATAATTTTCCATAGTGGGGGAAAAAGGTGGTGTAGGGAAAGAGAATATGAAATTGTTTTACATATTTTCACATAGGCAAATATAAGGGTGTATATTTGTTCATGAGAAAATGGAAATAACAAAAGTTTACTAGAAGTACAGTTTCCAGGCCTACAGTCATTTATTCATGTGAATTCCTGAATGCCGTATATCTGCACCTTCGGGTGCACTTTTGTGACCAACCTGAAGAACTGGGCCTTTAATTTATTTTCAAGTTGCTCATAATGTGTCTCCTTCATTAGCCTTTTTTAATTTAAGTATTGGCATCCATCAAACCTATTTTACTAAATGATGCCTCAGAGAAATGGTATTTAAAGTGATACAATATTTTAGCAAAACATTGTATTTCAAGTTGCAATTTTATGTGTACATTTTCTTCAATCTTGCTTTTATGCTTAAGCATCTATTTGCATATAATTAGGCAGCACACTTGGAGCATAAGTAATTACAAATTGTAATTGTAAATTGCATTTATATAGCGGTTACTATCCTTAACAAGGCACTTTCTTTTCCCTTGAGAGTCAGTCGTGTTAAATTCATGCTCTTGGTTTCTTGTGTGGTTAGTGAAGTTTAGAGTTGGGATAGAATGATGAGACCGGATTAGAAAATGTGAAGTAGTACGTTGTTTTTGTAATTAGTGTGCAACTGTTAATTGAGTGAATTGGCTAAAAAGGAGGATGTTTTAGAAGGATGTTAGGGAGTTAGTAGTCAGAAAAGGTTTGGGATGAGTCAGAAAGAGGAGAGGTCATGTTTTAGTGGCTGAGATAAACCTCTCTATAGAAATACCCCTATGTATATAGAAACAGCAATATTAACATGGTCTGATGTGCACATGGTCTGATATGCACACGTATCTGGTGAAGAAGTATGCAAAGAATTTTTGGCAATAAAACTGAAATTATCTTATATATACATATAGACATGTGATACTTATTATATTTTTATAGCAGGCCTAAATCCCTCTATATATACACACATATGTACATAGAAACAGTAATATTTATATGGTCTGAGATACACTTATATCGTGTGGTGTAATACACATTTTTAACCTTATATAAATGTATCTGCTTAAACAGGAAGCACAGCTCACTGTACAATGGTACAAGTATAACGACAACCTGATCTCCAAACTGTGAGTAGCATTGTCATTTCATAATATACTGCTGTGGTACACTGATGTGAATATAGCAGTCATGTAGGGAAAAAACAGTTCTGGACTAATCTTCAGAAGCTGAGATAGTGGTCAGTGGATTTTATATTTGGGCGTAGCGAATGCCATAGTTTGGATGCTTGAGGAAGATGTCCCACCCATGTTTTTTTTCTCATATGTAGGAAATTTGAGGTGGGGAGCCACAGCAGTCCTTTGCCATGTTTTGCTTTGTTGGTGATATAAAACAGCTTGATGGTGGATCTTCCGGTAACCAGTGTAGGGCCCTCGAGGCAGGGGAGATGTGCGCTACTGGCTTTGCACGTAGGAGCAGTCTAGCAGCAGCGTTCTACATTCTCTGTAATCTCATAGTTGATATATGTGAGCCGTGATATAGACCTTTAGCGTAATTCAATATTGATAGGACAAGAGAAATAGCCTGAGCCTTGTGAGGGAATCCTAGGTGCAAGAAGATGTGTAATCGTGTTTCCATTGTGAGAAAGCTTGATCTGGCTAACTTATCCATTTGTGCATTCATTGACAGCCTGGCTTCCATGGTAATTCTGAGGTTTCTTACCTCCTTAGATATTTTTGGCGGTGGTCCTAAATTGTTAGGCCAGACACAGAGAGGGTAATATGTTTTCCAGTTGTAAAGGTGAGTATTTAGGTTTTGGAGGCATTCCATTACAAGTGGCTCCAGCCATCCACTGGTCAATGGCCCGGAAGCAACTGAAGATTTTAGATGGTCCAATGTCCTTTGGGTTTTCCAATTTCATAAGTATCTGTGTGTCATCTGCAACGTTATAGCAGGTGAAGTCAAAACCATTGATCAGATCTGGCAACAATTTCATGTAGATGTTGAAAAGAATGAGTGATATGATTGAGCCTTAAGGTACTCTTACTTTTTTGCTGTATGGTTTAGGAGAGAATGGGAGGGATGTATAACATTTGTTCTATTGTGTAGGTACAATGTGATCGAAATGAGAGCTGAGCCCTATATTCCTTTTCCTCAAATCTTCGGATTAGTGTGTCATGATCTACTGTGTCAAAGGCTGCTGAAAGGTCCAAGAGAAAGAAGGACAGCAGCCCCATTCTGGTCTACTGTGTTTTTAAGCAATCTGGGGTATAGATTAGGGCAGCTTCAGTGCCTCTACCAGGACGCAATCCAGTTTGGAAGTCATAAAGTACAGGATTATCTTCAATGAACTGTGACATTTGGATACAAATGCTCTTTCTATAAGATTGCCTAGAAATGGTCCTTATGCTATGGGTCTGTAGTTGTCAAGTTTTGACTGTCCAAGTTGGATGTTTTTCATAGCGGGAGTATGTATGCCTTTTTAAGTCTTCTGTGAAAACTCCTGGGGTTAAAGAGTTATTGATGAGTGTTCTGATTAGGATTGCCGCTGAAGCTGTTAAAAGGATATTTTGTTTCGTTGAGGTTGACAAAGGTGAGAGGGGCAGCCAGCAGGCTTAATCACTTTGACAAGATCCAGAAATTCAGTCAGTAATAGTTCTTTGAAGGACTGTGCTTACTTTTCCCTCGAAGGTTTTGTTGCAGATGAGTTGGAGCTGTTGCTTTTTTTGTTGGTCAAGTAAGAATCCTATGTGTCTGCTTTAGTTGTGTAATGTTTTGCCAGTTTGTCATTCTTGAGAAATGGGATTGGTAGCTTCAGTGAATTTTGGGTTACAGAATTCTGTGGGTAGTTTATAAAATTCTTTATTCGTACACTTTGCGCTGTGGATTTGGCTGGAATAGTGTAGCTTTTTTGATTGTTGACTTGTATATTGTGTTATGTCTTTTTTTTTCTGTTATTGTCTAATCTTTTCAGGTCGAGCCTAGAGTCAGTGGGCATGCGCTGCTCTGCGAGTCTTGCGGTACTGGAGTATGGAATAGAAGCCCCGCCCACTCTCCGCCCATATTTGTAATTGGCTTCTGTCTTTGTCCTTCGTAAATAGAGGCTTTTGATTCAGTAATCGGCTTGTTGCTCCCTCCTTAGTACCGCCTATTCTTTCTTTGTAACCTCCCATTGCTACTGGCCCTTTTACTTCGGTTGTTACATAGTAAGTGTTAAAATAGTCTGTAAGCACTATTTTCTTTATTGAGTTTCTCTTACTGTAAGCACGATGACGTGCTTTGCTTACATTCAGTGCAGCCACTTCTTTCCAATGCCATAGGTCTCGCATTTAAATGCCAGACCTATTGCATCGCAAATATATATATTTTTCTTAAGCACAGTTTCACTTTTCATTTTTTTTCTTCAGTGGGCCATGCGCTTCGTGGTTTACTTGGCGGCCCGCACACACCACTCCCGGGTTGTTGCTCTTCATGATTAATGGCAGGCGCTTCTCACACACACCGCTCCCGGGAGGCTGCCCTTAATGATTAATATTAAGACAAGTGGAAAACCCAATATACCCTTGGAGGCTTGGCCAATTCAAGTATTATCAGGTACATGTGCCTACAAGGGATTCGTTCAACTACAAATTCATATTCATTTCTGCATTCAATGTTAACAAGCTCTGTCCAGTATCTTATAATTAAATCTCTTCAAATATAATTTCAGTTGTTTCCATATGAACAAATCATCAAAAGAATTTTTAAACACGGGTATATGTATTCAACAAGTAAATTTATATTGGCAAAACAATTTGCAAAGGGTACAAAAACAAGCATAAAAACTATTCAATAAACAGCACACTGTAACTAGAAGTTTACAATGATTTAAATATTACAATGTGAAACTCGGAGACACTCTATTTGCCAGTATTGTGTTTCATGCTATTTTAGGTTTGTGTATCTTGCTGCACTGCAGGTGGGTCCGAAGCACTAAAAAAGCCTTTCAGGACAGCACTTTCATTGTTACTGCTTCAATTACAAAGTCATTCGGAAGAGGGTCTTAATCACTTTCATAAAGTAAAGATGATCTTCAGTACCCTAAATGGTACTGAACACTCCAAATCACCTTTAAAAGCTCATTCCAGAGCTTAACAGACATTTTAGAGAAAACTTGATTACTTGAACACATGTTTTATTGGTGAAGAACAAACAAGCGAATGCTACCCGACTGTGAGGCCTTTTTGCTTGAGGCCTAGTAGGGCAGTGAGCAGTTAGTAGGTGGTTTTTAAACATGGTTATATGTATTCAACAAGTAAATTTATATTAGCAAAACAATTTGCAAAGGGTACAAAACAAGCATGACAATTATTCAATAAAAAGTACAATGTAACTAGAAGTTTACAATGATTTAAATATTACAAACACTTCTTTGTTACAATTGTGAACACCTTTTCACAACAATCATAGGAAAACGTGACTGACTAAACAGACAGCATGTCCTTCAATCCAATAGTACAGAAAATAGGTGTGAAGGTCGACGTTTCGGTCTAATGTTGGGTACATCCGCTAGACCATCTTCAGGAACTTTAGTATAACGATTAATGACCCTTCAGAAGTGATGTGGATAAACTTAAACTTTATTCTGTGATCCACAATCAGATTGAGTGGTGTCTCAATAGCCTTCCACTTGCAACAGCATTAAATGCGGGCAGTTATAAAGCTGCAACCTTAAATATGGTCATTTTTCCGCCCTTTAGTCCAAAATACACATCAGTCTGTATTTCAACGAGGCTCGTTTAAACCGACGTCCCGCTGCCTAAACAGTCAGCGCCTCTGTTTATTTTACTTTTAAGTAACAGAGGTACCTACAAGTGTTCTAATTAACTAGTTGCAAAGGACTTTATCCACATTCATTACCCGTACTTTATAGGTATATTGTCACAAGTTCTCCAGCTTGGTATTTTCACTGAGGGAGTTTAAGGGCATTTACGTTCTTTTTATTAACACTGCGTGCTAAGGGCTTCATCTCAGGGTCAAAACCACAGCTGCTGCTTCCTTTGATTTAACATAATATACAGCAGAGTACAAGGTACAAGCAACCCAAAAATCCCCAAGTCTAACCATCTGCTGTGCGCACACCACTTTCTGTCCGGCATCTGGAGCAGTACATTCAGTAACAGCCTCCCCCAGTTCCTCTGCTCTCTTCTGTGAATAGTTGGGGTCAGGAGGATTGCCACCCTGGCTGCTGGAATTACTCAAGGCTTTAATTAGCATTTCTAACTAGTGTCTGCTGTGCCTACTTTTCATTGGAGCCGTAAAAGCAGATAGGCAATAACAGCACATTCCTTGTAATTAAGAAAATACTTAAATGCACCCCCCCCCCCTGTCGGAGAGATCTGTGGGAAACCACACTTGTTCCCTGGAGTATCGCTACTGGTTTACCATTGGCTGTTAGATTATGGTCTGCTGTATAGAGTTATATTACTCATTATGTTATCAGCACATGTGACTGCTGTGTGATCAGATTAAGGCATGGTGAACATTCTCCGGAGTTGTGATTTCCTGTAGCCTGTTCCATTGTATCTTCCTGGTTTTTGTTTGAAGATTAGAAAAGAAATTGAGCATTATCGCATTCAGATAATCAGAGCACAGGGTGGTTCTTGTTTGTCCATTAGCTGCATTTACTCTTGTTTTAGTGTCACAGAAGGTGAATGGGGTGTGGGTTCTCATTTTTGGTGTTCACCAGTGAATTGCAGTGCAAAGCATTTACTTGTGGGATAGCACCTCTTCAGGCATGTTCCAAACAAATGACCCAGTTCAGACATATATTTCAGGTTGTTTGCTAATGCCCTTGCAGTATAAATGGCCATTGAATTCTAGGTCATTACCGAAGTGCAGGGCCGAACTGGGACAGAAAATAGGCCAGGCATCTCAATAAACTTGTGATCTGTAAGCCGTCATAACAGCCAAGTTTGTTTCAAAAGCAAAATAAATAGTTAGAGGTGAGGCAAGGCAAATATTATGTTTTACACCCTGGAGTCAAGGATCAGACAATATTAAAGAATAGGGGCTATCTGCTTGGATATACCCAATAAAATAATTGCATCTAGGTTGACAAGCAAAGGAACCCATTGCACAGCATTGCTTATTGTGCACAGCTGTGTTGGCTTGAGGGAGATGTTGAGGCAGCTCTCTATAAAAAGGCTGCGCAGTAGTGTAAAACAAAAAAGTTGTGGAAGATTAATCATGGGCAAAGCTTGATGGGAGAATGGAGCTTCCGTGCCCCTGTGAAACTCGGAGGCACTCGATTTGCCAGTATTGTGTTTCATGCTATTTTAGGTTTATGCATCTTGCTGCACTGCAGGTGGGTCTGAAGCACTAAAAAAGCCTTTCAGGACAACACTTTCATTGTTACTGCTTCAATTACGTCATTCGGAAGAGGGTCTTAATCACTTTCATAAAGTAAAGATGATCTTCAGTACCCCAAACGGTACTAAATACCCCAAACCACCTTTAAAAGCTCATTCCAGAGCTTAACAGACATTTTAAAGAAAACCTGATTACTTGAACAACTGTTTTATTGGTGAAGAAAAAACAAGCGAATGCCACCGGACTGTGAGGCCTTTTTGCTAAAGGCCTAGTTGGGCAGTGAGTGGTTAGTAGCTGGTTTGTTATGCAAGTATTCTGGTTTACCTCTGAGGTTGCTGGGCCACTTCTACTCTCGCACTCCAGTTGGATAATCAACTTGCTCCCTTTGCGCATTTGACTCTTTCTAACTTGTAATACTTGAAAAGGTGGTTCATGGAATATGCACCCATGTTGTTCTTTAAGGATGTGCACAAATGTGTCTACATTTATACCTGTTGCATTGAAGGGGCCATATATAATTCCAGCCTGGCAGCAGTCTTGCAACTGATGCTGGTGTCTCTTCATTACCAAGTCTTCATTACCACACTGGGATTATGAAGGTGGTCTGATGGATGATTCAAAAAGGTACCCAATGCTATCTGACCTATCCAAGTGCCTAATTAATGTAACTTTTTTTATAAAGGACCTATACCAGACATTTGCTAGTCCAAAAATCTTTCAAACAAGAGCTCACTCTGTTACCCAATTTAACGGTACTTTCAATAACCCACGAAGGATGGAAAGTTGGGTTGGTTTTGCTCTTGCAATGTGACATAGCTGACCATAGCAGAGGTTAGCAGTGGGCATTTAACTCGCTAAGCCTTTTTCCTAGTTAGTACCATTTTAAGCATGCTTAATTGTCTTTTTTGTAATGCTCTCCCAGTTAAACCAAGAAAGTCTATTTATCTATCTATCTCGCATTTTCAGGCCTCTAATCTCACCCCCACTGCTCCTCTCATATCATCTTCATATTCCCACTGCCCCCTCTCATCCCTCCCTCACACTCCCTGTCTCCTCTCTGGACTGCTTGCTCACACATGCTGCCTTCCTCAACGCCACCCTACTCTATGCCACTGCACTCTATTCTGCACCACTCAACTCTACACCAATGCACTCTACTCTACATAACTCCACTCTATGCCACTCTAATCTATTCTGCACCACTGCACTCCTCACCAATGCATTCTACACAACTCTACACCACTCTACCCTGCACCACCCCACTCTAAGCAACTTCACTCTACTCTGAAGCAATCTACTCCACGCCACTGCACTCTACTACAATCTACTCCACTTTGCGACACTCCACTCTATGCCATTGCATTCTACACCACTGCAATCTACTCTGCACCACTCTACTCAACGTTACTGCACTCTGTGCGAATGACTCTACTCCACTTCACTCAAAACCACTGCACTCTATGCAATCTACTCTACACCAGTGTACTTTACTCGACTTCACTCAAGTTCACTCTACTCTAACACTCCACTTTATGATGCTGTACTCCGTTAAACTCTACTCTACTCCACTCTACGCCACTCTACTCTTTGCCACTCCACTCTAAAACACTCTCTGCCAGTCTACAACACTACTCCATTCTATGACGCTCTATGCAACTCCCTCTATGCCACTTTACTCCACTCTCTTCTATAACACTACTCCACTCTACTCCAGTGCATCACCTGAGCATCACCTCCACACTAGCATACTACCTCCTCAGCACCACCTCAGTCTGCCCTTGCAACATGCCATCTGTTGATTCTCTCCTAGTGCCGTCTGCTTCTCGAGCTGTACTTCAGGTACTATTCTCCAACCTCAAATCTCCCCTTGCATAAAAAAAACCTATAACGAGTATAGGAACAGGCAAGAAGAAATTTCCAGCACAGCAAGGACAAAAAAACTAGAAAACATTTTTATATTCTTTCTTTAATAGGATCGTTCAGTTGTACATAATGTCTTCTTGGTTATCTTTAAGGTAACAAAAATGCTTATAACACTTTTATATTATACATTTTCAACATACTACACAGTAGCCACACTGCTCTACACCATAGCTTATAAGGCCCCAAAGGAGAGACCTATTGGCTATGCCAAGGCTTCTTTAGTTCTTCCAAGGGGGTGTTTACTTTTGTTACACATAGATGCTTTACAGAGGAATTAAAAGATCAAAAGCGTTTTGGAGCCATCCATAGAGTGTTTGTACAGAATGTATTGTGACCCGATTTGTTTGGGGGTACTTCCTCCAAATTCAGCTTGTTCCAAGGTTGAGTTGAGAGTGAGATTATTTTAGTTGGTGTTGTTGTGGTGTCTTGTGTTGGAAGGCAACAAGGTAGTGATATGACTACATAATTGGAGTAATCCTTTAGAACGTGACTAGGTATGGGTTGGCGAAGATGATATCTAATGAGTGTCCTGCGATGTATGTGGAATTGTGAATGAGCTGTTGCAGGTTCTTCTTGTCTAAACGAGTTAGTATGGTTCTCGGGTGTGGCACGTAAGGTTTGTCAAACCGCTTGTTGAAGTGACCACAGATGCATACGTTTGAATATATTGCAAGAAGGTTAGAGATTGTGTATAGAAATGTGCCTGGGAATGTTGTATTGCAAGGTGGTAGTCTCTAGAGAAGGAGAAACTAACATGAAAATGTTGGGGTAGGATTGCATCTGACAAGGAGGGACTCACTGCTTTTTAAAGAAATATCCTCAGCTTTAGTGAGATTTGTTGTTTCTTAACATATGACAGCTAAGGTGCCTCCTCTTTTGCCTATGCAATTTGGTGTCACAGCTTGATATGCTGGTGGAACAGCTTGCAATGCCATATTTTGCCCCAGGCATGATTCAATTATGAAAAGAAAGTCAGGTTCTGTGTCTATCAGTATGTCAAATATGCAGTAATTCTTTTTTTAAATGGAACAAGCATGTATCAGTAGGCGTCTAAAGAGTCAATTTCGGCGGTGAAGTGAGTTTTGCTGCAGGAGAGTAAGTATTCTCCTCTGAAGTTGTGGGTGGTGTGTTATTGTTGGTGGTGTTAGCTGTTGCAGGGCAGAGAATGTGTTGTTTTCGTTTATCAGTTTTTTCATACAAAAGGCTTAAAAGCTTTTTTGGGATCTGGTTGTGTGGGTGGTGATGAGAATGGTTGAAATTGAGGGGTTAGGCGGTGGAGTTGTATGTGACATTTTGCAAGCATGTACAAATTTTTATACCACAACCACTATAAGTATCACAAACCGACTTCACAGGTTAGCACATTTCCTTAGCACATCCACCATATGCTTTACTTATCAATTAATAATATATACAGGTCCAAATAACTTATATATATGAATTTATATTTTTGCTTTAGTGGAAGACAATGCTCTTTCAAATATCCACACTGTAATACTGGAAACTGGTAGCCAAAGTGTTGGTGCTGAAGGAGATTTGGCATACTTGTTGTTAGAACTGGGATTCCTGGTTGGCCGAGGTATGAACCCAGGCCAGGCAAAACCACCACTCTAGTCAAGGTAAGCTAAGTACACACCAAAAGATAGCCTGTGCTAACCTTCCGGGAGGTTGGCACAGAGCAGTCAGGCTTATATACAGAGGCAATGTGTAAAGTATTTGCACAGCACTCACATACAGTAACACAATGAATACACCACAAAAAGACTCCACACATGTTTAGAAAAAATTATCTTATATTTTGAACACAACAGGACCAAAACAACACAAATCCAATGTATAGAAGTAAAAATATCGAATTTCAAAAGAATAAGTGAAAAATAGCACTTAGAAGCAGATAGCATTTTAGGGGTTACTTGGTGTCACGCTGGACAGGGTCAAAGTCAGAGTTCGGGCTGATCATGATGGAGCACCGGCCGGAGCAGGACTAACGCAGACCCATGTGGACAAAGAACCTTTCCTACTCGGTACTGAGAAATGCTTTGGGGGATGCGTTGATGTCGATCCTACAGGCCAAGGATGCATTGATTCTTCTCTACAAAGGGATGACAATGAGTCAGTTCCCAAGGTGAGATACCGGGCCGAGATCCATTGGTTCCTTAGAGCGATGTGCCGGGCTTCTCCACGCAGTCGAGGGATGCATCGATCTCTTCAATCAGCTGCGACGGTGATACACGGTTCTGATGCCGTAGGCTCTGAAGGCGTTGTGTTAGTTCTGAGAGCGAAGCACTGATTTTACTCCCGCCATTCGGTCGATGCGTTGCTTCTGCTACACGCACACAGGAGATGGGTCAATGTCTTTGTTGCGCGTACCTTGGTCCACTTCCAGTCAATCCAGCACAGGAGCAAGGGTAGAGAATTCTGATATCCCAGAGTCTCGACAACAGAAGGTAAGCCGACAAGCCCTTGGAGCACACTTGGAGACAAGGCAGAGTTCAGCTCTCCTTCAGCAAAGTCAGAGAGCAGCAGGGCAACAAACAAAAAAGCAGGTCTTCCAGTTCAGCAGTCCAGTTGATTCCTCTAAGCAGCACAGCAGTTCTCTTGGCAGGGCTTCAGTTACAAGTCCAGCAGTGTATGATTTTAGGGGGTCAGAGACCCAACCAGTACTTATACCCAAAAGTGCCTTTGAAGTGGGTAGACTTCAAAGAGGGGTCTTTGAAGTGCACAAGTATCCTTTCAATCCAGCCCTGTCTGCAAGGCTATCTGTGGGGGGGGGGATCCGGCCTTTGTGGGGGGGGCCAGGACACTACCTATTCAGTTAAGTGTTAGCCCCCTCCCTTCCATCCTGCCCAGGCCATCAGAATGTAGATGTATGTAGATGGGTACTCAGACAAACCCAGCCTTCCTATGTTTGTGGGTGTCTATAGGGAATGCTTAAAGAGCAGCTGTCACCCACCCAGATGTGTATTAGAGACAGGCTGCAAGGCACACAGAGCACTAAGGGGAGAGAAATGTCCACTTTCAAAAAAGTTACATTTCTAAAACAGCAATGTTGAATCCAACTTCACCAGTAAGTAGGATTTATCAATACCATCCCAAAGATATAAAACATGAACTGGTCACTCCTCTCTGATCAGGAATTACAGCTTTAAAGTGTATTAAGGAATTCCCAATGTTGACCTATGAGAGGGGTAGGCCTCACAGTAGTGAAAAACAAATTTAGCTGTCTGTCACTACCAGGACATGCAAAACATAAAAGTACATGTCCTACCTTTTACTTACACTGCACTGCGCCCTTGGTGCTAACTAGAGCCTATCTTAGGGGTGGCTTATGTGTAAGAAGGAATATGCTACTTACCAGTATGCATCTGTTCTTGGCATGTAGAGCTGCAGATCTATACACTGTGCATAGATCGCCATCTGGTGTTGGGCCCGGATGTTTGCAGTTTGTTTTTCCTCTTGGAAAGTCTTTGGAAGTCACGAGGTCGGTGACTCCTCCTCTGGTTAGTATTGCGCATGGGCTTCGGCTCCATCCTCAGATTGTTTTTCGCCAGCAGGGAAAGATGGAGCGTAGTAGTAACAGTAAAGAAACCCATGTGTATTGTATCTAAATAAGATAAGACTGGAACGGATACAGGTAGCCGGGGAGGCGGGTGGGCGTGTATAGATCTGCAGCTCTACATGCCAAGAACAGATGCATACTGGTAAGTAGCATATTCCGTTCGAGGCATATGAGCTGCAGATTATACACTGTGCATAGATTATATAGCAGTACCCAACCCTAGCGGCGACCACCGGCATCCGTTGCAGTCGTTTGAAACAGTGTTTTTAGTACAGCTTGGCCCACACTAGCTTGTTGCTTGGTTTGCACATCTACACAGTAATGTTTTGTGAAGGTGTGCGGTGTTGACCATGTCGCTGCCTTGCAGATGTCATCTAGTGGTATGTTCCCTAGGAAAGCCATAGAAGCCCCTATCTTCCTTGTAGAGTGGGCTTTAGGGGGAACCGATAGCGTTCGTTTTGCTTTGTGGTAGCAAATCTGTATGCATTTTACAATCCACCTAGCTATCCCTGATTTGGAAATAGGGTTGCCTTTGTGTGGTGGGGAGAAGGAAACAAATAGCTGTTTGGTTTTTCTGAAAGGTTGTGTTCTCTGGATGTAGTAAAGTAAAGCCCTTTTAACATCCAGTGTGTGTAAGGCTTTTTCCGCAACTGTTTGGGGTTGCGAGAAAAAGACTGGTAATTCTACAGACTGGTTTAGATGGAATGGAGAAATGACTTTGGGTAGAAATTTGGGATTGGTGCGGAGTACAACCTTGTTGTGATGCATCTGAAGAAAGGGTTCCTGTATAGTGAGTGCCTGTATTTCACTAACTCTTCTGAGGGAAGTGATGGCCACTAGAAAAGCTGTTTTCCATGTGAGAAATTGCAGCTCGCACTTATGTAATGGTTCGAAAGGGGGTCCCATTAACCGTGTGAGGACTATATTCAAGTTCCAAACAGGTGAGGGTGGCACTCTGGGTGGAATTACTCTTTTGAGGCCTTCCATAAAGGCTTTGATGGCAGGCACTTTGAAAAGTGAGAGGTGCTGCCTATTTTGTAAATAGGCAGCAATTGCAGCGAGGTGTAACCGAATGGAAGTATATGCTAGGTTACACATTTGTAAATGGAGTAAATAACATATAATGTGCTGTATGGATACATTTAAAGGATTGATTGCGTTGTTGTGGCAGTAAACAACAAATCTTTTCCACTTTGCTGCATAGCACGCCCTAGTAGTAGGGCGTCTAGCTTCCCTGATAATGTTCATGCAATCAGGGGGAAGGTTAAGGTATCCAAATTCTAGGACCTCAGGAGCCAGATCGCAAGGTTGAGTTGAGCTGGGTCTGGGTGTCTGATCTCTCCATGGTTCTGGGTTAGGAGGCATGGCGAGAGGCGTAGCTTTTGGTGTGGTACTACTGAGAGTTCCAGCAGTGTGGTGTACCACGGTTGTCTGGCCCATGTTGGAGCTACTAGGATCAGAGTTAGGGAATGCTGCTGTAGCTTTCGCACCACTAATGGAATTAGTGGGAGAGGTGGAAAAGCGTATGCAAATTTGTTTGACCAGTTCATCCATATCGCATTGCCTTCGGACAATGGGTGTGGATATCTGGTGGCGAAGCTTGGGCATTTTTTGTTTTTGTGGGTGGCGAACAGGTCTATGTGTGGATGCCCCTACTTCTGACAGAACGGGTGAAGAACCTGTGGGTGAAGTTCCCACTCGTGGATCTGCTGTGTCTGTCTGCTCAGCAGATCTGCCACGGTGTTTTGTACTCCTGGGATGTGTTGGGCTAGGAGAAAAATCTTTTGTGGAATTGCCCATCTCCATCTGCTCTGTGCTAACTGAGAGAGCTGTGGAGAGTGTGTGCCCCCCTGTTTTTGAATGTAGTACATGGCAGTCATGTTGTCTGTGCGAATAAGGACTGCCTTGCCTGACATTTGCGCCTGGAAGGATTTTAGGGCGAGGAAGATCGCCAGTAACTCCAGATGGTTGATGTGGAGTAACTTCTGTTGCGGCGTCCATGTGCCCTGTGCTGTGAGATGTAACAGATGAGCTCCCCAGCCGGAGAGCAATGCATCTGCCGTTAGGATTATTTGTGGGACCGGGTCCAGGAACGGTCGACCTCTGGAAAGGTTTGTGGTGTTCCACCACTGCAGAGAGCGATGGGTGCGACCATCTACCAACACCAGATCTGTCAGTTGTCCCTGGGCCTGGTTCCACTGGCGCGCCAAGCACTCTTGGAGTGGACGCATTTGGAGTCTTGCATGGGGCACTATAAAGATGCAAGAGGCCATCATCCCTATGAGCTGCATAAACACTCTTGCTGGGAGAGAGTGTTGACATAGGAATTTTTGACGCAGCACCTGTATTTTTGCAATCCTAGCAGGATTGGGATAGGCTATGGATTTTGAGGTGTCTATGGTGGCACCGAGATATTGTTTTGTGTGTGATGGTACCAGGTGGGATTTTTGATGGTTCACCGTGAAACCTAGCTGGTGAAGTAGTTGGACCGTAGCGGCGGTATGTTGCACACATTGTTGGTAGGACGTGGCTTTTATCATCCAATCGTCCAGATAGGGGAAGATGTGAATATGCTGTCTTCTGAGGTGTGCAGCCACTACTGCCAGGCACTTGGTGAAAACCCTTGGTGCTGTTGTTACCCCGAACGGGAGCACCTTGAACTGGTAGTGTTGTCCGTCTACCACAAACCTGAGGTACTTTCAGTGAGACTGGTGTACTGGGATGTGAAAGTACGAGTCTTTCAAGTCCAGAGTGGTGAGAAAATCGTTCTGGGAGAGAAGTGGAAGAACCTGTTGGAGGGTTACCATGTGAAAATGGTCTGAATTAATGTAGGTGTTTAGAGGTCTGAGATCTAAGATAGGTCGTAGGGTCTCGTCCGTCTTTGGAATTAGAAAGTACAGGGAGTAGACCCCTAAATTTTGTTGATTTATGGGGACCTGCTCTATTGCTCCTTTTTGCAGGAGGGAGATCACCTCTTGTGTTAGTAGCGCAGTATGTTCTTGCGACATAGGGCGGTGCCTGGGTGGAATGTTGGGGGGTGTAGATGTTAATTCTAGGCAATACCCTGACTGAATAATTTGTGTCACCCATCTGTCTGAGGTGATTGTCTCCCAGACGTGAAGTAAATGTTGTAGTCTGCCTCCGACCGGAGTGGAATGGTCTGGAGGGAGCGGGGGAAAGTCATTGGGCAGGAGGTGTGGAAGAGCGGGCGGTATTTGTTTTGCCTCTGCCCTTATTATTATTGCCTCTGTATCCGCCTCTTTGATAACCCTTCGTGAAGGTAGATTGAGGAGGGGATTTATAGGACGTGGATGCACTGTCCGAGGAGTAGCCTCTGCCCGTGCCCCGAAAGGAAGAACGGCGAAAGGAGCGCCTGGGAGTCTGTGTTTGTAGGGCTCCCATAGATTTTGCCGTGTCTGTATCTTTTTTCATTTTTTCGAGGGCTTCGTCTACTTTAGGGCCAAATAGATGATCTTGGTCGAATGGGTGATTTAATATAGAGGCTTGAACCTCTGGTTTAAATTCTGAAACCCTGAGCCAGGCATGGCGACGGAGAAGGACACTGGTGTTTATGGCCCTGGAGGCTGTATCTGCTGCATCTAGGGCACATCGTATCGAGGTATTGGTTATTGTCTTTCCCTCTTGAATAAGTTCATTAGCCCTAGTCTTGTACTTTTTAGGGAGATGGTGCATGATGGTCTCTAGCTCATCATAATGCGCCCTGTCGTATCCGGCCGACAGTGCTTGCGTATTGGCAATATGCCATATATTGGCCGCTTGTGACGCAGTGCGCTTCCCTGACGCATCTAGGAGCTTGGCCTCTTTGTCAGGTGGGGGCGCCTCGCCTGACGCCTGAGAATTTGAGCGCTTCCTAGCTGTAGATACCACTAGGGAATCTAATGGTGCAGGGCCTTTAATGTAAGAAGGGTCTGTGGGGGCGGCTTTGTATTTCTTCTCTATCCGAGGGTTTAGGACCCTGGCCCTGACTGGGTCTTTAAAAACCTCAGGGGCATGTTTAATTACGCCCTTTAACATAGGTAGAATGGCAGTGGACCTATGTGTATCGTCAAAGGTGTCTAGGAGAAAATCCTCCTCCACTGGGTCGGTATGTAACTCCACCCCGTGGTAGTGTGTTTTGCCCGTTGTAACAAATGGTGAAAACCCAAGGAATCTTCAGGAGGGGATGGCCTAGATGGATAAAGGTCATCCTGTGGGACATCTGGGATGTCCGGATTGTTATAATCATCCCATGGGTCTGGAGATCCAGTAGGGGTGGGATCTTGTGGCACATCTGCTGGATCATAGTAAGGTTCCCCCAAATCGTCTGGGACAGGAGACAAGGTGGGGGAACGATGAGGTGGAGGGGGTGGAGGTGGAGAGGGTGGAGGAGGTGGAGGAGGTGGGGAAGGCACCCTGAAAGGAGAGGTAGCAATGTCCTTTCTCTTTGGAGGTGGAGGTGAAGCTGGCTTGTCCAAGTGTCTCTTTTTTGAAGACAATGTCAAGTGTCCAGTCTTTGGATCCTTGGTGAGGGTTTTTTGCAAAGGATCCGGTGTGAAAAGCTCCTGTGACACTGGTTGTTCGGTCGGCGCCGAAGGTTTCGGGGCCGACGGCTTTTTAGGTTTGTCGAAGCCGTGCTTCCTTGGAACCTCTGTTTTTTTGGTCGGTGCCGAAGAAGGTCTCGGCACGGGAGTGTCGGTGCCGAGGGTCTTGTGATGTTTGGTCGGCGCCGGAGGAGCAGGTTTCGACACCGAAGACTTCGGTGCCGGGTTCGGTGTGGAGGTGAAGGCCGATTTTTTCTTCGGTGCCGAAGGATGTTTCTCGGCACCAGTGGTCGACTGGCTCGAGCCCGAGCTGCCGGAAGGCTTAATAGGCTTCTTTACCGGGCCCGAAGGTGGGGTGTGAGAAGCAGTGTCCTTGGTCTTCCCTAGGCCCGGAGGCGAAGGTGTGACCGAAGCCTTTTTCGGTATCGGTGTGGGCGTGGGAGGGGGAATTGTACTCACGACCCACTGCGCCGGGGTGATGTCCTCCACATCTGAGTCGTCGGCCTCGGAAGCGCTGACGAGGTCGTCGGCCTCCTGTTCGATGTCCTGCTGTCCCGGAGCTTCGACGTCATCCCCGAAGATGTCAACTGGAGCGGAGGTCGAGGAGTGCGCCATGTTGCGTCTAGCCCGTTGATCTCGAATGGTCTTTTTTGAGCGAAAAGACTTGCAGGCGGGACAGTCTCGGGCCTCATGTTCTGGGGAGAGGCAGAGGTTGCACACCTCATGGAGATCGGTGTGGGGAAACTTGGACCCACATCGAGGGCACTTCTTGAAGGGAGTTCTTTCCATCAGCCGAGACCGGAGCAGGAATAGGCCCGAAGGCCGCCGTCGACCACCGGAATCGAAGAAGTGCCGAAGAGAAGATGAGTAAGATGATTTATATCTTTGAAGAAGCTCGATGAGCGAGGATTTGTGCGTCGATCGGTGAACTGGGAAGTTCGGAACCGGAGCGCGAAGTATTACATCCGAGCCCGATGGCGGAAAAAAACAATCTGAGGATGGAGCCGAAGCCCATGCGCAATACTAACCAGAGGAGGAGTCACCGACCTTGTGACTTCCAAAGACTTTCCAAGAGGAAAAACAAACTGCAAACATCCGGGCCCAACACCAGATGGCGATCTGTGCACAGTGTATAATCTGCAGTTCATATGCCTCGAACAAGGGAGTTTAAGGCTTGGCAAGTAATTTTATATGCAAGGTCAAAGTTGCAGTAAACTGCAAACACAGGCACTGCAGTGGCAGGCCTGAGACAGGTTTGAAAGGCTACCTCTGTGGCTGGCACAATCAGTGCTACAAGCCCACATGTAGCATTTAACTTACAGGCATTCTATGGTAGACCACTTTACAAGTGGCTTACAGGTACATTAAATATGCCAATCATGTATACACCAATTACACACCAATTACACACAGTACCCCTTCCCCAGCAGGGAAGGGGTACTGTGGATCAATGCCTGAACCTAGCATTGACCAGAGAAAAATATACTAGAATGAAGGATGGTATTCATGGACCTGAGTGCGGCGTTCGACTGTGTGGTCCATGATAAGCTATGGACTATAATGGAGATAATGGTGGTCGAACCTGCTATATTAAATTTCATCAGGCAATCGTACGCAAACGCGACGGCATCAGTGCGTTATACCAAAACTGGAGATTGTACACGCTCTTAAAATCTCCAGGGAAGTAAGGCAGGGTTGTGAATTGGCCCCATTTCTCTTTTCCCTATACACAAATGAAGTTGAAAAGGCACTCACAGTGGCCACTCGGGATGTCCCCCACTTTGAAAATCAATGCTACCAATATTGGCTTATGCGGACGATGCGGTCTTAATTGCTAGAACGGGGATTGGGTTACAAAGGTTGATAACCGCGTATGTCTCTTTTATGGATTCACTACAGTTGAAAGTGAACCAAACAAAGTCCTTTGTAATAATAGCTGGGGCTACAAAAAAAGAAAAAGTGCCGCAATTCCGTGCGGATGCAGAAAAAATTGAGGTAGTGTATTCTTTTCCCTACTTGGGCATCGCCGTAAAATCCTTTGCTAGAAAACTGGGTGCTAAAACCTTTATTACTGATAAAAAATATCTATCAGGCCAGAGTAAAAGCAGCAGCGACTTATGGAGCTGGGGCCTGGGGTATGGTCGCACCGACACCACTACAAATCATTGAGAATACATTTTTTAAATCTGTAGTGGGCCTCCCTTCCTCTTTTACAAACAGTATCATATACACGGAATAGGGCTTGCCCCTCATTTCAGATTACACACAACTAGCCCCACTCCTCCTCTGGCATTCAATCTGGAGGAGAAACACAGTGCCACTGACTCAATCTATTATAAGGATTTACCTAGCTATGGACAAGTGGAAGAGGTCTAGGTGGCTTAGTTATGTAGAGTCAGCCCTACGGGAGACTGGTCTCCATGAACTTTTTAAAGATCCTCTGGTTTGTAAGAAGGTCTCTAAACAGAAAGTGACATGTTCATGCTGATGTCTGAGTACAAGCGTAAGGAATACTATAAAGAGAAACACGCAGCCCGGGCATATTGCCTTAACCCACCATTAACTGAGGGAGGTTTCTCTTACCTAGTAACTGTAAATAGGATGCAACACAGATTCATATTACTGAGGTTTCGCACTAACCTGATTCCTCTCATGTTAGGATATCCTGAAAAAACATATAATCACTCTGATTTAAGTGCGTGCCCATGTGATAATTTATCACTACAAACTGAATTGCACCTAGTTTTATTCTGCAGGCTATATGAGAATGAAAGCAATGCCCACCTCAAACCAATTTTAAATAAAATGCATTTTAAGCAGTGTCGGGTAGCACTATATTTTCTAAAAACACTACCTGACCCTCTGGTTTGTTATTCAGTTGCGTCATTCCTATGGGCCTGCATGAGGAAAAGGAAGGGGATGGCTCGCAGACTATTGAGCCCGCTAAATAACAACACAAGTACTTAGACTTAGCATATGAAATGAATTTTTTTTTAACGTTTTTAATGCATTTTTTGTCTTTACTCTAAGAATTGCGCTGAAATATTTGTAATCTTAAAACTATAATTTTGTAATAATTTTATGATGATGTATTTATGTGTGCTTTTATGATCATTTTTAACTTGATCGAATAAAGATGAATTGAATTGAATTGCCCCCCTCCTCATAACCATCAGTGTCATGAGGGACATTCAGTATGTCGTGAACCATACCAGAATCAGACCTGAAGATGGCCAGTAGCCTTTGAGAGTACTGATGTCGTAGATAAGCGTTATCTGGATGAAGAAAGACTGGTTGAGCCTTTGTAACCTTGTAGCTCAACATAGACGTGGTACAGACCAATGTTGGAATTGGATCTTGGGCCAGCGTGTGTGAAACTGGCACTGTCAATTACACTTCCTGGGAAATTTGGGATATGCTAGGACCAGCTCGGAGTCGGGTGACACTGGAAGGGTGAGATCTTCAGCTTGACACTCTTGTGCCTTCTACCAAACTTCAAGTGGCTTTCCTCTTTTGCTATTATGGTGCATGTTAGACTTGGAGTTACAGGAAGACTTTGACTAAGAGCTGAAATTTAAACAGGAAAAACCTTGTGGCCAGGACTATGGGAGACACCACAACTTGAAGTGGCAGTAGGAAATGTGCTTTGATCTTAAACTCTTTCTATCTTTGGCAACATACAGCTTTGCCTCTAATTTTCAAAGTACATGTCTCCAATTCCCAAAAAGCACACCTTTGACTCATGACCAGAGCCCAAGCACCACTAAAACATGTTGTGCAGGTCCGTGACTGACATCAGCTTCTTGAAGTCTTGCCACAGTTTGACTGTTGTCTTTTTTGGAGGGGATACTTTCCCTGGCATACTGTCACTCAAAGATTTTGAATTTGTTGGAGGACCAACATGTTGGGAGCAGAGCTACAGATTTGCATAGCAATGCAATGAAAAAAGGAATGGACGTCAGCGCACAGAGGTGGCACTTATATGCAGCTCTATTTTGTCACTCAAGGGGTGGAATGGAATCATGGAGAAGCAGCTTGGTGCCACCCACCAGCACACTCGATCATTGCTGGGCAGTTTTCCCAGATCCATTCTGACCCAGGGAGAATTCAAAAGGGAGCTATCTTCTATTAGAAGCATCCATCAGAAAGTCATCTTTTTCCCCTTTACTGTTGTGTTCTTTGTCATCTCCATGAAGCTGTGATGTTAGTAAGATGAATAAAGAGATATAATGTAACTTTAAATATTACCATATCTGAGAAATGAAGCAGTTCTCTTCTTACCACTTGGAAACCACCTTGAACATCCAGAACCACCACACATTTCTCCCATGCTCTAGAAAACTCTTTCTTGAACTGGACTTATTTATGTATTTAACTACTGTTGGTTTTAAACGAGTAACACTTTCATTGTACATGTGCTCAAATTGTTTGTGGCGAATTGAGCATGCCATAAGTATATAAAAAGAGTCATGATAAGATACAACATTGTTCTATGAGAAATAAATAAGGATTGTATTAATCAACAGATGTAAAAAGTAGGATTTGCATCTCAAGTTCAGGTAACGGCTAGAGAGACATGTTACTACTTGTAACAGGTGCAAAGCGATGTACGAAAGGTCTCTTGTATCCCACGACTCAAGAGTTGGCATAATCAATATCCCATGGGGGGAAAAGGCACCGGTAAAGTCGTAGAAGTGGAACAACTGCCATATTATTGGACCAAACAGGTTATGATTGTACTACTTACTTACACAACTCCCTTGAGTGGTAGAGTCTTCCTCAATCTTAGGGAAGCAAAGCATTTCTGAACAGAATATACCACTGGTGGTACTTTTACTCTGGCATTATAACTATAATACAATACCTTGTCCTACTTTTGAACCAGGCATCTCCAGACCTGCAATTCTTGACTAAACCAACAAGCTCTTTTCACGTATCTTGAGCATTTCACAGGAAGTGGAGAAAAATTATTCAATTAAAAAAATAACAGTATGTTCAAAACAGTTCCCCAGTGATACGTCTTGTGTGCTGTTTAAGTCTGAAACAAAGGAAGCTAAGATGTCAATAAGAAGAGACGCGAAGATATTATTATGAGGTCAGGTGGGAACCTTGCTTGACAGGCTTGTGTTTCTAACATACTTCGGAGAAAAAGTAAATGCAAGTATCTGATCTGAAATTAATGGTCCAGAAGACTATCCCAGGAATAAAAGAGTCTGTAGCAATTGTTCACACTACTAACATAAACAAGCACTGGCATAGCCAATAGGTCTCGCCTTTGGAACCTTATAAGTGTTTAGCTATGCAGGATATTCTCCTGGGTGGTGTGCCACCAGGAATTTGTGAGCTATACAACAATTAAACACAATGATGTACACATGCATACAAGTGCGCTCAATAGACAATTTCATGTTCTGTGCTGTAATATGTTTAGGGTGTATTGGTTGTAAAGGAAAGGAAAAGAAAGCAGAGCTTAGAGTTGGCGAACAACCTGTTGACAGACGGTGTTTTGTGTTTGGTAAAGGAGGGAGGGAGTTTTAAGTAGGGGTGGAAAAGTAGATTTACTCGTGGGGAGTCTTGTTGGCATTTGGTTGTGTGACGTTCTAATAATTGCGATACAATGTTGGCAGTTTGGCGGTGTTGTTTTGTGGTTGGATTTGGGACGGGGCTGCAGCTGCAGTGTTGTATTTTAGATTTTGGCTATGACGCAGTGATCATAGTCACTTGATGGCAATGTTTTGTACTTGATGTGGAAGGGGTAAAAATAGGGGCTCTGTGCCTTCAACTTGGGTACATTGCGGGACAACGTGCCACACCTTGTGGTGCTTTAGAAGTATGACAAAAGTATGACCTAAAAATGTAAAAGGTAAGACTCGGGATAGAAAGACAGGCGATAGGAGAGTACGGGGACTGGAAAAGACAGAGCCGGTATGAGTGCCAAGTGACTAGGTCGATGGTGGCAAGTCAGGAAAACCAGAAATCGGCAACTCGGTCAGCAGCATCGATCACCCTACAGCTCTACTCGCCACTGAACTCTTTCCCTCCCTTTGCACCCATGCAGAACGGCATGTGCTAACATGGCCGAACACAAGCTGTCACTGCCCGGTCCGTGACTAACTCCTCAGGTGATCCACACCACCCAGGCTCAGTCCGCTCCAACCGTGCAAGCTGCACCCGTCCATTGTTGTAGGGAGGCTCAGACAGAAGCAAGTGTGGACTCTATAGCCAATCGGCACTTTGGAATTCTCTGCGGAGTACTATGATTGGCTAAAGCCCTTCCAGTGCTCCAATCCGAGGTAATCGTACGCTGTGGTATTACCACCCACTCCCAGATGACTCGGAAATGCTACGATTGCAGGAAAATGACATCGGTTTGAAGATCAACAATGGGCGATGGGCAGTAGACCGAATGCCCGGACGGTCCCCGTAAGTAGAGGCAAGCACTCGCATTAATGTAGCTCTCCTGTAAAGCTGTCAAACCAAACTGCCTTAAAGCAATGTGTCATGTTTTGCTGTGATGTATTTAGAATGGCTTTGCTGTAAGGCAGTGTAAAGAAAGCACAGCGTAGAGTTGGCGTGCAGTCTGTGGGCAGGCGGTGTTTGGCAGATGCGGGTGCCGTGCTTGGATTTCCTAATTATTTAATAATATTTACACTGTACTTTTAATCAGATCGAATATCTAGAGAAGTCACATGAGAGTTATCTGATATTGGAGGCTCACATTAGGTATGAGTGGAGTGAACTGGAGCCAACATGGAACGTTAAACAACATGCAAGTGAAAGAAAGAGACAGAAAGAGAGAGAGAGATAGAGAGAGAGAGAGAGAGAGAGAGAGAGAGAGAGCGCGCGCGAGAGCGCGCGAGAAAGAAGAGAGGGAGGGAGAGAGAGAGAGGGAGGGAGAGAGAGAGAGAGAGACAGAGAGAGAGAGAGTGCGAGCAAAGGAGAGAGAGTGAGGGGGGAATGAAAAAAAAAGCACGGCCCGCGCTGTGTTTAATGACGCGGCCGCAGTTACCTGATCCCAAGTGGGGGAGGTGTGCTGTGTCTGCCTGCCGGAACTCAAACAAGCAGCAGCTGTATGAAGCACTCGTGCTTGTGCTGGCCTCCGCCTTGCTGGAACGAGCAGCGGCGGCCCGAGAGCCATATGTTTTCAATTAGCACGCGCGCCGCTGCTCGCTCCCGCAAGGTGGATGCCAACACAAGTGTGCTTGAAAAGGAGCAGACTGATTTCTAAAGGTCATCTCCTAGTACAGCGCATGCGCGCTGCCTAGGCAAGACCTAGAAAGAATGAGAGTGCATAAGAATAAGTTCTCAAATGAATTTTATTAATGGATTCTCACCTTACCCCACATCACTGGAAATAGCCTCTAAAGATACCATATGAACTATTTTAGGATGACTAATAAGATTATCAATAGTAGAATGTAAAGGGTTTTGAAAACAAGCTGGTTTTACAGGGAATATCATCTTGTATTCATCATTCATCCTCAGTAATCTGACCACCTTTGTTACAAGTGAGAAATGAAACAGTTGGCTAAGTTAAACCCAAACGCTCCTCTACAGTCATGAGATCTATTTCTTGATATAGTAGAAAGAATAAATGCACAAATCTTTTTGAACCGTAATACTTGCTTGAAGATTCGGCAATGAAGCCATTCCATGCCAGAAATCTCATTATGCAGATGTTTCATATTTTGGTACCTGACTGAAATTTATGTAATAAAGATTATAAGCTCCAAATTGTATTCACTATCAGAAGGAATTGTGATTCTAATAGCCTTCAAATCCATATTACACAATACTAGAAGATCACAGTTCCATTCATTATCTACACTAAGTAATATAGTCAGTCCTCCCTTTGCACAGATGTTTTTAGAAGGACCTACAGGATTTTAAATTTCCAAATAAAAGGGACCACTGATGGCTCTGAAAAAATGTTTCTGCTACGATTCCCAAAGGAAAATGGATCCCTTCGGGACCCCTTCCCATTTGCGAATGGATTGCCACCTACTTGAAGTAGGTGGTGAAATGCGAATGTTTTGCAACCGCATTTCGGTTGCAAAACTTTCATACATACAGCTGAGATTCAGTATTAGGAAGGGACGCCCTAAACATGCCCTTTCCTAATACCGACTCCCAAACCCATTTTCCAATTCGGTAACAGGTTACCGAATAGCAAAAAAGAGGTTGGTACATTGGAAAAGTGAATCGGCCTGAATGCAAACGCAAAATAGCTTCATACATGTGGCCCAATATCTCTTCAGTGTGATTTTACCTTGCTACAAAAATGTAACCTCTTGTATCCTACTTTTGGTAAAATACCTTTTGTTAACACAAAAACACATGAAAAATTCCATGGCTTAAAACATATATGTAAATGTACAGAGTACACTTTGCGGTTTATTACTAGTGCTGGCGGAGGTGAACATCATGACTCACTCGAGGCTTCACCTCTCATGAGTCCTGGCCCCTTCCACACTCAACAATGATAATAAACATAGTATTACACTCTGTAAATCTGCATATATAGTATATATTGTGTATAGGCAAGCACCCAAAATTATTATGAACCAATAAAAACTTTCACGTTACTAACTTATTAGTACACAACCACATCATGTTACCCTCGTCAGAAGGAGGGGTCAGAGGTCATAACTTGAGATAACTCAGGACAGCAGGACCTGGTGAAAGGAAGAGCAAATACATACTTTTGTACAGGTTACCACACTAAAGGTTTGGGGTGCTAACTGAAGCACTTGTTACCCCATAAGTCTTGGGGGCATATGAATCAAAAAAACGTTTTGCGAGTCGTTAATAGCGAATTTTAGCAAGTCGCTATTAAGGACTCGCAAAATGCAATGTATGTAGGTTTTGCAATAATAATTGCGATTAATACATATTCCTTAATTGTGAATCGCAAATTGCGATTCACAATTAAGGAATACCTTCCCATTCATTCCTATGGGCCTAGAGGCCCATAGGAATGAATGGGAAGACATTCGCAATTTGCGAGTACCCATTAGGTACTCGCAAATTGTGAATGCAATCTCAAGGGTGCAAGGGTGTCAAAAGGACACCCTGTTGCACCCCAGAAAAATGCATGTGTGCACATGTGGTGCACATACATGTCCTAAGGGCATGTATGTGCGCCACATGGCACTTTGAAAAATGCAAAAAAGTGAATTTTTCTAGGAAATCGCAAATTACCACCAACTTGAAGTTGGTGGTAATTTGCGATTCCTTAAGGGCAACTCGCTAATTTCGGGTGCTTCCAGAATAGCATTTAAGGAATCGCAATTTGCAATTCCTTAAATGCATTCGCAAATTAGGGAAGCGCAAATTTTGAGATTCCCTATTTTGCGATGGCCTTTTGGGATGATACATCCCAAATGGCTTTTTCACGTACGCAAACGGGCCGATTCTGAGAATCGGCCCGTTTGCGAATGGGAATAAGGTACGATACATATGCTCCTTAGAGGTTTATATATTTATTTTCGTTTTCATTTGTTAATTCATTCAGTGTTTCACCTGTAATTTGTAAGTACATTTGATTCTTGAAACTTGTTATGATTTCAAATAAGTTTTAACAAATAAATTACTTACTTACACTTGCAGAATAACATCTTACCTAGTGTGCAGAAAAATCAGTCATAATATAACAGGGGTGTAATGGAAGAGCTAAATTAATTTGAGCAGAAGGATGGGCTAGGAAGTTTTAAAGAAGAAAATACAAGGCAGAAACATTGTGGGCACATGCGATGATGGACAGGAGATAATTTCCCCCATTACCTAACTGCCAGCATAACAAAAAGTAATACAAAGAAGTGAGCTGGAAAGATGAAGTTGCCACAACTGGGAGTAGTAATAAATAAGCGGAGAACATTTGGCACGAAAGCACAAACAGCATGAATCCTTCGGGAGAGAGGATGATCTGAACAAGTTGTTCCAATGGGTCTGAGATATATTTAGAACCATAGGCCAGATGTACTAAAAGGTTTTGTGGTTGCAAACAGTTCACATCTGTTTGTAGACACAAAAGAATGTTTTCTCTATGTACTAAAGACATTTTATGAGTCAGTACATTTTTACCGACTCATAAAAATGGCTTTATGACTCCATAATGAATCGCAATTTCAGCAGGGGTATGTTCTGGCCATTTGTTTCAAAGAGTGATTCAGCATGGGATGTATTAATAATTTGGTATCGAAATCCAGTAGCAAATCATCGAAAAATTATCAATTTTCGAGTGGGGTTGGTAATGCCATTACCGAAAGGAAATAGTACATTTGGGACTGCTTTGTGAGTATTGAGAACGTGTGTTGGGTAGTAGGCAGTGGTATAGGCTACCACAGTCAACAATCAAACAAACCTTTCATGAAAATAAAACTTGTCTTTTTAAACTCAGCATCTTTTAGGGAAATGGGCTGCATTTAAAAAAAAAGTTTCTTTATTGAAAGGTTTTCACAGACATGGTGGACTGCCTCTTTGATGACTAGCAATCACAGTGTGTTGCAGTTTGCAATCTACCTCATTGATATCCATGATGGAGGAGGAATTGAGACCCACTCCAATTTGGAAATTGCAACCTGTAATTAGTTTTTCGGGCCTCATATCCTGAAAAAGTGTAGTTTGAATACATATTCAGAGATTAGAATGTTTGACATGTCTGAACGGTATTGCATTGCGAAATATGGGTGATTTTCAGATAGACTAAAGATCAGCTGGACGAAATTTGCAGCAATTGTTATTAGCGAGTAGACACAAAGTTTTGAACAATTCTGATCTGAGTGAGAGAAGGTTGGGTGGTATGCTTTTCTGGTTTGCCATGTGAGGGTAGATAACATCCTGTTAGTGACTGTAAAAAAGACAGCAGCGAATCTTAAGATGGGCTTCTGGTGGTGAGCACTCAAAACCATGTTACCAGAGATTACAGTGAGTGAGACTAAGTAAGTGAGACACACTCACAGCAGAGATGAAAAAACGGGTGGTCCAAAAAGCCAAGATTCTTGAGGGGTTAGATGGGTCGGAACTCATTTCTTACAGTGGTCAGGAACTCTGGGCACTGGCCCCATGTAAGGGGGAGCCCAAAATTGTTGACCTACGAAGTGGTATTAAGCAATTTGGGGCCAGACCGGTCGGTAACGCTGAAATTTACCGAATTTCGGCGTTACCAACCGGTATTTAGCCATTCCTAATGTAGGTAAGGAATCGGTAAATAAGGAATCGGTAAATACAGATTCCTTATTGCTCTTGCATTTAAGGAATCGGTAATACCGATTCCTTTAATGCAATGTAGGAAGCACATTAAAGAGTGCTTTTGAGCCTTAAGAAATCGGTAATTACCACCAACTTCAAGTTGGTGGTAATTATCGATTTCCTTTAAAAAATCACTTAGGGCATGTATGTGCACCACATGTGCACACATGCACATTTCAGGGGTGCAACAGGGTGTCCTTTTGACACCCTGGCACCCTTGAAAGTGCTCCCGCTATTAGCGATTCGGTAATACCAAATCGCTAATAGTGAATGTCTTCACATTCATTCCTATGGGTCTCCAATCCCATAGAAATGAATGGGTAGGTATTCCTTATTACCGAATCTCAATTACTGATTCGGTAACAAGGAATATTAAGGATTCTGTTCTTTTTACCGAATCTTTACCTACATAGGAAATACCGATTTCTTAATAGCGAATCGGTAAAATTTGCTATTAAGAAATCGGTATTTCAGATTTACCTACATCTGGCCCTTGGTGTTTTGCATTTTTAGCAGATTAGCAGATAATGAAATGTAGGCTCCTTCTGACCCTAAATAAAATGCTACATTCATAGTATATGTATACATTTCTGACTCTAACAGCCTTGCTTCTTTCACTGTCTAAAGTAGAGACTTGAAAAAATATAACTTGGGTTGTTGTTGGTTTTCCAGACCATGTACAGAGACTACTGTAGTTCTTGGTCATTCTCCGTTCTGGTCCATCCTTGTGAACCAGGGCGACAAGAGGGTTGGGGAAACTCCGTTTTTACAGATCTGCAGATCTCACTGCAGATGGCTACACAACTCTGAAGACCAGGAGAAATCTTACCAGAGTGGAATCTTTTGACTAGCGCCACTGTCAGTGCTGCCCTTTCAAATACACGACTCGCGAATAACCATTCCAGTGGAGCGAGTTGGTCACTTTACCAAATAATAAGCATAACAGGCAACCAATCCTTTCAATGCAAGAATGGCTCCTGTCACACAAAAAAATAACTTTTCCTTCAGTGCAACCACCAGTTTCATCAAATGTGCACAACGGAATATAGAAAAACAATGGCTGTACTTACACTATGTCCCCTGAAGATTTTTGTAGGAGCTGAAGGATATCTCTTTTTTTGGCGTGACGCAACATTTGCACAAACATATGAAAGCGCCTTGTTGACAATGGCTTGGAGAGGTTGATTCTCATTGGTCGCTTCCCTGACTCCTTCAGATAGGTAATCAACTAAAAACAGCACAATAAACAGAATATTAAACACCCAAAAGTGTGACATCCCAATTCACTGTTACACAGAGCTCAGTGTAAAGTAATCAGCTAATTACTACATGGTAAAAAAACAGCCAACTGCTATCTCATGTTGACATGGAACATACATTTCTAACAGCAGCTATCACAGTCAAGTAAAATCATTTAGAAAATATATTTGAAAACTGGTACAATGATGCTTAGTATCTGATTCTCTTTGGTATGCAAATAGTGAATCTGGTGCAAACTCCTATTTGAACCAGACTCGTTGTCACAATGTAGGCACCAATTACACTTCCATTTAGTTTTTGCTCACTGCATTTTTGACAAGTGTTAGATCTGGGGGTCTCTAGTTGGCAGGGTAGGTACCACTGTCCAAGTAGGGACCCTTGCTTCTAGTCAGGGAAAGGGGGATACACTGTTAAGATAACCCCTGCTCACCCTCTAGGTAGCTTGGCCTGAGCAGTCTAGGCTATCAAAGGCAATGTGTAAAGTATTTGTACCAACACTCACAGCAACACAGTGAAAACACCACAGATTTACTCCACACCAGTTTTAGAAAAATAATGTATCTTTACTAAAAACTTCACAAGACCAAATACTACAGACAAACCAACATATAATTCAAAAGGTTACTTTAAAGATAGTTCAAGAGTTTGCAGAAAGTACTCCAGGATGTCAAAATCAGTGTCCTGCACAATGCGACTCTCAATGCACAAAATGCGACACTCTCGTGCCCAACAGTACCTGTAGTTGCGATAAGGTTCCCAAAAGCTATAACAAGGAAGATGGCAAAGGCGATGCGATGCTCCTGAGATCCTGGGGAGGCTTTGCAGCAGCCCTGCTTCACGCAGCAGAGGTGGATGCGCCGGCTCCGATCTGTAGGGGGAGGATGCGATACCTTTGGCTTTCGTTGCGTAGGTTTCTTGGGGGGAAGCCTCACGCACAGGTTCGATGCGACACTCTTCGATGTGGTGCGATGCGTGGCGCAGCGTTGCCTTCCGGCGCCGCAACTCTCGATGCGCCACGGAACGGGACTCTGCGTCGACGCACGCAGCGACTGGAGACTTTTCACGCACCGGCAGTGGTGCGGCCCGCAAACTGGTTCTGCGACGACCCTCGCAGCGTCAGGAATCTTCTCGCACCGGGACAATGCTCGACGCACTCGGCGATGCGGGGACCCTGCGTGTTGCGATGGTGCCGCGATGAAATTTTCCTCGCACTCTCGTCTTGCGACACGCAATCGGATGATGCGTTGGGTACCAGTCACTCTTGTTCACGCTTCTGCTTCCCAGCTCCCAAACACAGCAAAACGACCTCCTGAGGCCCCAAGACTGGGCGAGCACTCCAAGGCAGGTCAGAACTCTCTCAGCAGAGTTCCAGGGGAGCTGGTGGTGAAGTCCTTTTGTTCCTGGGACTTCTTAACAGGGAGCCAGCTCTTCTCAGGCCCTTGGAGATCAGAATCAAAAGAAGGGGACACAGCAAAGTCCTTCCCCTCTCCTTGGCAGCAAAGCAAAACAGCAAGCAGGCAGTCTTCTCCTCTTCAGTCCTTTTCAGCTTTCTCCTTGGCAGAGGTTTCTTCTTAGTTCCAAAGTGATCTAAAGTTTTAGGTGTCTGGGGTCCTCTTCTTATACCCCTCCAAGCCTTTGTCTCTCTTTGTTCCAGTGGGGGGATTCCCCTGCTCAAACCGGTTCCTGGGTGTGCTCTGCTCTGGAGCACCTGGTTCCTTTCAGAGTGAGGGGCAGGGTTGTTAGACGCTCAGCAGGAGGTGGAGCCTTCTTTGTGCCAGCAGAGGCCTCAGCCTGGCCAGCAGGGGGTGGAGCCAGCTTTGTGTTTGGCAGGGACAGCCCTATTCAAACCCAGGGACTACTCCTCCCACCCATCTAAAGCAGATCTCCCTATTCACCCTGCTGCTGACTCATCCAGGCTCCTGGAGCCACCTGGCCCATCACATGACACCCTTCAGCCAACCAGCACACAGGCACACAGGAAGGTTAAACAGGAGAATAGCTACTTTTTAAAAACTGCTATTCTCACACAGTGAATTTAAAAACCATCTTGCTAAAAAGATGTATAATTAAATTCTGAACACAGAGATACCAAACTTGGATTTTCTATCTTGCCCTTATGGGAAGATAGGCATGTAAACAGCCTTCCCCATTCTATCCTATGGGCAAGATAGCCTCTCAGCAGTGAAAAACGAAAATGGCTGTAATTCACTACCAGGGCATGTTACACACCTCAGTACATGCCCTACCTTTCAGATACACTGCACCCAGCCCAGGGGGGTACCTAGGGCCACCATAGGGATGCCTTACATGTACAGAAAGGGAAGGATAAGGCCTGGTCAGTGGGTGCACTGGCCAGGTCGACATGGCAGTCCTGGACTGCACATAGGCACTGCAAGCAGGCCTAAGACATCATTTTAGCGCTACTCCTGTGGGTGGCACAATCAGTGCTGCAGCCCACTAGTAGCATTTGAATCACCAGCCCTGGCACACGCAGTGCACTTTACTAGGGGCTAACAGGTGAAACAAATATACCAATCATGGATAACCAATCAACACAATAATTTACCAAGGGAGCACTTGCACTTTGACACTGATCAGCAGTGGCAAAGTGCCCAAAGCATCTAAACCAGCAAAATCGAAATCCAGCATAGCATCAAAAATACAGGAGGTAGAGGCAAAAAGTCAGGGGTAGCCACGCCAAAGATGCCAGGTCTAACACGTGTCCCCTCCAGCTAAAAGTGGGGAGAACTACCCACCCTCTTGGGAGTTCTCATCGCTAAGGCGGAAGAACCTGGACAGACCATCAGCGTTGGCGTGTTCTGTACCGGGGCGGTGTTCCACCGTAAAGTCTATCCCCTGTAGGGAAATGGACCACCTCAACAGCTTAGGATTCTCACCCCTCATCTGCATCAACCCTCTGAGGGGCCTGTGGTCCGTCTGAACCCGGAAGTGAGTCCCAAACAAGTAGGGCCTCAGCTTCTTCAGCGCCCAGACCACAGCAAAAGCTTCCCTTTCAATCGCACTCCACCTCTGTTCCCTGGGAAGTAGCCTCCTACTAATGAAAGCTACAGGTTGGTCCAAGTCCTCATCATTTAGTTGTGAGAGCACCGCTCCCACTCCATGCTCAGAAGCGTCTGTCTGCACTATGAACTCCTTGGAGAAGTCAGGCGCCTTGAGTACAGGTGCTGTACACATGGCCTCCTTCAGGGCATCAAAAGCTTCTTGGCAGGCACTGGTCCAAATCACTTTCTTCGGTAACTTCTTGGAAGTTAGTTCTGTCAAGGGAGCAACAATGGTGCCATACCCCTTGACAAAACGGCGATAGTACCCGGTGAGTCCTAAGAAGGCTCTCACCGCTGTCTGGGTTTTGGGGGGTTCCCAAGCCCGGATGGTATCTATCTTGGCTTGTAGGGGCGCCACCTGGCCGCTTCCTACCTGGTGTCCCAAATACACCACCGAACCCTGCCCTATCTGGCACTTACTGGCCTTGATAGGGAGGCCTGCACTATGCAGAGCCTTCAACACTGCGCAGAGGTGTTGCAAGTGTTCTTCCCAAGTGGAACTGAACACAGCAATGTCATCCAGATATGCGGCGCTGAATTGCTCCAGCCCGGACAGTACCTGGTTGACCAGTCTCTGGAATGTGGCAGGGGCGTTCTTCAACCCAAAGGGCATGACACGGAACTGGAAGTGCCCCTCTGGAGTTGAAAACGCAGACCTCTCCTTGGCCCCATCAGTTAAGGCAATCTGCCAGTACCCAGAAGTTAAGTCAAACGTACTGAGGTAGTTGGCAGCTCCCAACCGATCCACGAGCTCATCAGCTCTGGGGATGGGGTGTGCGTCAGTCTTCGTGACAGCATTGAGCCCACGGTAGTCCACACAAAACCTAAGTTCTGGAGTGGCACCTGGCGCAGCAGCTTTCGGTACAAGTACCACTGGGCTAGCCCAGGGGCTGCTGGAGGGCTCAATCACCCCTAGCTCCAACATCTTAGAAACCTCCTTCTTGATGCTGGCCCTGACCTTGTCAGCCACCCGGTAAAACTTCTGTTTCACAGGCATGCTATCTCCCGTGTCCATGTCATGGACACACCAGTTGGTGATACCGGGGGTCAGGGAGAACAGAGATGCAAACTGCCCCAACACATGGCGACAGTCCCTCTGCTGTTCTGGGGTCAGGGTGGGCGAGAGGACCACTCCATCCACTGACCCATCTTGCTCCTTAGCTGCCAGGAGGTCAGGAAGAGGATCGCTATCCTCCTCCATCCCTGCATCTGTAGCAAGTAGCATTGTTATTTCAGACCTCTCAAAATGGGGTTTGAGGCGGTTCACGTGTAGGACCCTCATGGGGTTCCTGGGAGATCGCAAGTTGACCAGGTAGGTCACCTCACTCTTGCGCTCCACCACCTCATATAGCCCAGTCCACTTGTCCTGGAGCGCGCAAGGCTCCACTGGCGCCATCACCCACACCATCTGCCCAGGTTGAAATTCCATCAGAGTGGTATGCTGGTCATACCACCTCTTCATCTCATCCTGGCTGGCTTCCAGGTTCGCCTGAGCGAGGGCCCGGAAGCGCTGTGTCTGGTTGCGGATGGACAGCACATAGCTGAACACATCCTGAGGGGTTTTCCCCGGGGATTTCTCCCAACCCTCCTTCACCAGACTGAGAGGTCCTCTAACAGGGTGCCCGTACAAAAGCTCAAAGGGACTGAACCCTAGAGACTTTTGTGGTACCTCCCTGTAGGCAAATAATAGGCATGGCAAAAAGACGTCCCACTTCTGTCTCATGGGCTCTGTCAGCCCCATGATCATGCCTTTCAGGGTCCGGTTGAACCTTTCAACCAACCCATTTCCTTGAGGGTGGTAAGGAGTGGTGAACTTATAAGTTACCCCACACTCCTCCCACAGAGACTTCATATACCTGGAGATGAAGTTGGTACCCCGGTCAGATACCACCTCTTTGGGGAAACCCACACGGGAAAAGATCCCCATCAACGCACGGCCCACCACCGGGGCTGTAGTTGTCCTGAGAGGGATAGCCTCCGGGTACCGGGTGGCATGATCCACCAGGATGAACCTGTTGCCTAAGGCGGTCCTGGGGTCCAGTGGCCCCACAATATCTATCCCCACCCGCTCGAAAGGGGTGCTCACTACAGGAAAAGGCTGGAGAGGGCCATTGCATTTTCCTCCAGCCTTGCCACTTGCCTGGCAAGTCTGGCATGATTTACAAAAGGAAGCGACGTCCGTCTTCATCCCGGGCCAATAAAAGTGGGTGGCAAGCCTTTGTCGGGTCTTGTCCTGCCCGAGATGTCCTGCAAGCGGCACGTCGTGAGCCAGACCCAGTAGGAAGTCTCTGAACCCTGCGGGTACCACCAGGGTACGTGATCCACTGGGCTCAGCAAACCTAGGCTCACTGTACAACAAGTCATTCTCCCAGTAGAGAAAAAAGTTCTTCGGATCAGCACCTGCTGCCTGGTCTGCAGCCTGGTGCCGCAGACCTTCAAGAGTAGGGCATGTCTTCTGCGCACGGCAGAACTCCTCTCTGGAGGGACCACCCTCTTGCTGCCAATGGGTCAGCTCAGGTATGTCTCCCAGCTCAGCGACCTGTTCCCCTGTAGGCTCCAGGGCATCCCCCGTAGGTTCTGCTCCTTCCTGGACCGTGGGAACAGCGGGGGTGGACGTACCACGCCCCTTGCCCTTCCTCTTCCTGGCAGGGACCTGGGCCACTGTTTCAAGCTCCAGGTCTGCTTCACCACCCTGTCTGGCTGCCATGGACCGGGTGGTCACACAGACCCACTCAGGCAAACCCAACATCTCCAAATGAGCCTGGCGTTCCACCTCGTTCCACGGGGAACTCTCCAGGTCATTACCTAGCAGACAGTCTACTGGCATGGATGGACTCACAACAACTTTGAGAGGACCTGAGACCCCCCCCCCCCACTCAAAGGGAACATGTGCTACCTTGCAAAGGCGCACAGAGTTGTCAGCTGACACTACTGGGTGAAGTATGTCTGGAATGATCAGCTCCTCAGGGACCCACTGACACCTGACCGTAGTCACACTGGCTCCAGTGTCCCTGAGAGCCTCCACCCTCCTCCCATTGATGGTCACCCACTGCCTGTACTTCTTAGTGTTATCAGGGACAGGGGTTTCCTGGACCATCTCTGTGTCTCCTAAAGAGACAAGGGACATAACTGCTAAACCCTCCAAATCACTAGAAATTAAATCCCCCCCAAAAGCTACACTAGCTATACCCGGTGTTGGAGCACCAGTGGGTGCCTGGGATTTCTTGGGACACACAGGAGCTTTGTGACCCAATTCCTGACAGTGATAACACTTAATGGGACCCTTGTTATCCGACCTGCCCTTAGGGGGCCAGGTTGGTTTGGGTTTTGACTTGGGGGGCTGGGACTGGTTACCCTGGGAACTATTTTGGGGCCCTTGTGAGAACTCCTTTTGGTTACCCTTGTCCCCCCCACTCTTCTGCTGGGGACCCTGCCCACCTTTGGCAATGGTACCCACAATTCCTCTGTGGACCCTGGTACTGGTCCAGCGGTCCGCCTCCTTAGCAAGCTCAATGGGGTCCGTCAACTTGCTATCTAAAAGATGCTGGCGCAGCTCTGGAACACATAGACTACTCAAGTGCTCCCAACTAATTAAATGTAACAACCCCTTATAATCAGTTACCTTGCTGCCCTTCATCCAACCTTCCAGTGCCCGCGAGTACAGATTCACACACTCCATCCAAGTCGCAGACTCTTTCTTCTTGGAATTTCTAAACTGCAGTCTATACTGCTCTGGAGTAAGTCCATACCTGAGACATAGGGCCTCCTTCATATTGGGATAGGTCATGGTACCTGCTAATTCTAAGGGCTCTAGAGCACTCCTCCCAGAAGCCTCAAAATGTTTCCACAGGCCCGCCCCCCAATGCTGTTCAGGCACACCATTCATCCTCAATGCAATTTCATACGATGTGAACCAGGCATAGATATCCTCACTCCCGTTATAATTCTGCACTAAATCTTTGGGGATATATACTTTACCCCCCTGCACTGGCTGTGCGCTGCCACCATTTGAACCGGACTCCACCTGCTTGGCCTTGATGTCCAGTTCTCTCATGCTCACTTCATGAGCCAGAAGCAATTTCTTCTCCTCCAAGGCACGGGCATTCTTGCTCTCCTCCGCCGCCTTGTCTACTTCTGATTGCTTCATTTTCATTTTCATAATTTCCAATTCATGGTTTCTCACCCTTTGATTCTCCTCCAACTCCTCTGGAGTGAGCCCCCTACTGGAATGGGAGCTGCCAGCCCTTGAGACTGGTCTGCCCACAGGCAGATCTTGGGGAACAAAACCATCCTCTTCATTTGCATCACTTTCCTCTTGGGCCTCCCACCAGGCCTTCAGGACTCTTTGTAGCACATCCTTTCTAGCTCCGCTTTTAAAAGAGCAACCACGGTCTTTGCAGAATTGCTTGAGATCTTCAACTTTGTATGAATATAAATCCGCAATGGAAAACTCCAATTCTGCCCTCTCACTTGTTGCCACCTGAGACATGATGCTCTTGAAGAGTTACCCAAAAATAGAATAAAAAAATACAGTATGTGGTTGCGTATTGGTCTGCACTTAAACTAGTGATGTACACCAATTACTGTGGGTCAAGTACAAATACAAGTTCAATCCTCACCGCTGACCACCAATGTTAGATCTGGGGGTCTCTAGTTGGCAGGGTAGGTACCACTGTCCAAGTAGGGACCCTTGCTTCTAGTCAGGGAAAGGGGGATACACTGTTAAGATAACCCCTGCTCACCCTCTAGGTAGCTTGGCCTGAGCAGTCTAGGCTATCAAAGGCAATGTGTAAAGTATTTGTACCAACACTCACAGCAACACAGTGAAAACACCACAGATTTACTCCACACCAGTTTTAGAAAAATAATGTATCTTTACTAAAAACTTCACAAGACCAAATACTACAGACAAACCAACATATAATTCAAAAGGTTACTTTAAAGATAGTTCAAGAGTTTGCAGAAAGTACTCCAGGATGTCAAAATCAGTGTCCTGCACAATGCGACTCTCAATGCACAAAATGCGACACTCTCGTGCCCAACAGTACCTGTAGTTGCGATAAGGTTCCCAAAAGCTATAACAAGGAAGATGGCAAAGGCGATGCGATGCTCCTGAGATCCTGGGGAGGCTTTGCAGCAGCCCTGCTTCACGCAGCAGAGGTGGATGCGCCGGCTCCGATCTGTAGGGGGAGGATGCGATACCTTTGGCTTTCGTTGCGTAGGTCTCTTGGGGGGAAGCCTCACGCACAGGTTCGATGCGACACTCTTCGATGTGGTGCGATGCGTGGCGCAGCGTTGCCTTCCGGCGCCGCAACTCTCGATGCGCCACGGAACGGGACTCTGCGTCGACGCACGCAGCGACTGGAGACTTTTCACGCACCGGCAGTGGTGCGGCCCGCAAACTGGTTCTGCGACGACCCTCGCAGCGTCAGGAATCTTCTCGCACCGGGACGATGCTCGACGCACTCGGTGATGCGGGGACCCTGCGTGTTGCGATGGTGCCGCGATGAAATTTTCCTCGCACTCTCGTCTTGTGACACGCAATCGGATGATGCGTTGGGTACCAGTCACTCTTGTTCACGCTTCTGCTTCCCAGCTCCCAAACACAGCAAAACGACCTCCTGAGGCCCCAAGACTGGGCGAGCACTCCAAGGCAGGTCAGAACTCTCTCAGCAGAGTTCCAGGGGAGCTGGTGGTGAAGTCCTTTTGTTCCTGGGACTTCTTAACAGGGAGCCAGCTCTTCTCAGGCCCTTGGAGATCAGAATCAAAAGAAGGGGACACAGCAAAGTCCTTCCCCTCTCCTTGGCAGCAAAGCAAAACAGCAAGCAGGCAGTCTTCTCCTCTTCAGTCCTTTTCAGCTTTCTCCTTGGCAGAGGTTTCTTCTTAGTTCCAAAGTGATCTAAAGTTTTAGGTGTCTGGGGTCCTCTTCTTATACCCCTCCAAGCCTTTGTCTCTCTTTGTTCCAGTGGGGGGATTCCCCTGCTCAAACCGGTTCCTGGGTGTGCTCTGCTCTGGAGCACCTGGTTCCTTTCAGAGTGAGAGGCAGGGTCGTTAGACGCTCAGCAGGAGGTGGAGCCTTCTTTGTGCCAGCAGAGGCAGAGTCCTCAGCCTGGCCAGCAGGGGGTGGAGCCAGCTTTGTGTTTGGCAGGGACAGCCCTATTCAAACCCAGGGACTACTCCTCCCACCCATCTAAAGCAGATCTCCCTATTCACCCTGCTGCTGACTCATCCAGGCTCCTGGAGCCACCTGGCCCATCACATGACACCCTTCAGCCAACCAGCACACAGGCACACAGGAAGGTTAAACAGGAGAATAGCTACTTTCTAAAAAGTGCTATTCTCACACAGTGAATTTAAAAACCATCTTGCTAAAAAGATGTATAATTAAATTCTGAACACAGAGATACCAAACTTGGATTTTCTATCTTGCCCTTATGGGAAGATAGGCATGTAAACAGCCTTCCCCATTCTATCCTATGGGCAAGATAGCCTCTCAGCAGTGAAAAACGAAAATGGCTGTAATTCACTACCAGGGCATGTTACACACCTCAGTACATGCCCTACCTTTCAGATACACTGCACCCAGCCCAGGGGGGTACCTAGGGCCACCATAGGGATGCCTTACATGTACAGAAAGGGAAGGATAAGGCCTGGTCAGTGGGTGCACTGGCCAGGTCGACATGGCAGTCCTGGACTGCACATAGGCACTGCAAGCAGGCCTAAGACATCATTTTAGCGCTACTCCTGTGGGTGGCACAATCAGTGCTGCAGCCCACTAGTAGCATTTGAATCACCAGCCCTGGCACACGCAGTGCACTTTACTAGGGGCTAACAGGTGAAACAAATATACCAATCATGGATAACCAATCAACACAATAATTTACCAAGGTAGCACTTGCACTTTGACACTGATCAGCAGTGGCAAAGTGCCCAAAGCATCTAAACCAGCAAAATCGAAATCCAGCATAGCATCAAAAATACAGGAGGTAGAGGCAAAAAGTCAGGGGTAGCCACGCCAAAGATGCCAGGTCTAACAACAAGCTAACTCCAGAATGGGAAATAACATCGGCTATTAACATATTATCTCCCATTATCACGTGTGGAATGGGGCGCAACTTGCGTTCTTGGATAATACCGAAATCTGCACAGCCAATATTTACTGTGTGCACAATGTATGCCAAGATAAAGAATTAATTGAGCACTCGGCAGACTTGGGGCCTTACATTTACATTCACTACTTCAGTGTGCTTATCCAATCTCACCAGCATTAAATGAATTCAGATGACTGCTAATGTAAATTCTACTCCAAATATAATCAGGGGAAACTGCTGCCAATAAGCACTTACAGCATTACTCAGAATTTCGAGCTCTGTGCATTAGAATTTACCAGCCCCAATAACCAAGGTCAAAGTGTTCAGATATGGATCAATGTTTATCAAATTGCACTTTAAATGTAATATATGAGAATGCAATCTATGTACTAGTGTATTAAAATGACTTAGAGACGCTGCAAGAGCTGAAAGCTGATTCAGAGACCCTGCGAGAGCTGAGACGAGATGCTGCAAGATGCTCCTTCCACCCACACCCCACTTTACAGGAGCTGCCGAAGCCATCGGCAAAACTGTGTAGGTGCTTGGGGTTCTGTGGTCGCAGCTGCTGTGGTTGTAGCGACTGCCACTGGGGAATTCTTCACCTATTGCCGTAGTTCCTGCCCACCTGTGCCTGTCGAGTGCTGCCAGTGTTGGACCCGCAAAAGGGTTGCGCAGGTACCTCGTGGGTCTGCAGCGTCACGGCGCCGCATTCATTGTGGTCATTACCAGGAAAATACTTGAACTTTTGCCGTGGTAGCCCTCTGCCACAAACGATCTCTCCCTGTACCTGCCGATGTGACCACAGTGTGTGCAGCCGGGAACAACCCCACAACAACCATTCAACATTTGGTGGTGAGAAGAGGGAGGAGGAGAGCATTTGGATTAAGTGTACTAGTAGTCATATAAACATTTGATCAGCACTGCTTCTCTGGGGCGTAGAAAGAGCTGTTAGTGCTCTGTTGTGTGGGTAGAGTCGGCGGTGTGCAGAAGCGGCTCAGCAAGGCTGTGGTGTGGCTTGCTCTCTGCTGTGTGCTCCTCCACCCTGGGTTTACATCTGCAAACAGTCCTAGGCCATTACTTATCAACCTATCTATCTATCAACATCTGCCTACCTCCAGAGGCCTCCTACAAGCCTCCTACAAGTGGCTAGTGCGATAACTGCCTAAGCCCCATTGTCCGCTTTCAGTGTTGTTCTGCAGTTGAACTCATTATCACCCCGTGAGTGACCAGTGTGAGGGATTGGAGGACATGTGTTCTACTCAGTGTCAGTGGCTGAAGGAAGGAGGATTACATGAAGAAAGAAATCAGCCAAGGCCAGCTAACTGCTTGGAAGGGAGGATAACCTCCAATAGTACCAAGAACTCCGTGATACAGCACCATGGCATTACCGAGTAGATGCCTCAAACAGGCGATCCCGAGGTGCTCTCTAAGAGTTTATAATAGTCTACTTGCAAATTAACCAAAAGGAAAGGGCTGCATCCGGAACGAGAATACAATCACGTCAGTAAACATGCCCAGATCTGTGGCTGGCCCTGCGTCTGTAGGATCCACAGAGACCCACTCTACCATCTACTTAAATGCTGAAAATGTGAGAAAACCTGCCCCATAGTTTATAGAAAACAGTTACCAGAAGATCGGAAAGGAGTTTGCACCTATGCCAGCTACTAGAGCTGTGCTGAGCCCCATGGTCCTGGATGGCACCCGGCCAAGCACTTCAACCGGGTTTGGAATGTCCCTGCTCAAAAGCGGGTCGGCCCAGCTAACTGTATCAGATGAATTTGTTGATTGTTTCTATCAGAACGGTATGGAATATAGTGCCTAAATGTTATTATGCCGCCCAGTTGACTGTACTGTTTATGTTTCAAAGAAGTAAGACTTCTGTTTTTAATTGCTTTTACAATATTGTTTTTAATTATTGTAAGGCTGACAGCTGAGTAAAATAAACTAACTTTGAAACTTAGTATAATGACTTGCATCAACACCGCCATCTCCTGAAAGTCCACCGAGCTCTAAAGGGAATTGAAGATAGCAAAGGGATACTCCATAACTAACTGGAGCTAGATTGGATCTGGCTTTAGTTAGGTATACAAACCAAGAGCAGCACTGGGGGTGTTAATCAAAACAATCCACAATTTTTCCTGCCATTTCACAGTCTAAATGGAACAAAATATTTAGCGATTTTCTTAATTGTAATGGTAATTGTAACACTACATGATGCTCTTTTTGAATTAATGCATTGTTTTCTTTCCCACTCCTTGTTTGCTCACATTTTAATGTGTCTTACCTCTCACCTCCAAGTAACCGAAGTGGATAGAATTCTATATGTAAATAGGGGTCTTGAAAAACATTTGAATAGATTCTTGATATGTTTATCACTTGATCTTCAAAGCTCAGTGACGTTTATTAAACCATTCGAGCAGTTTGTAAGTCTCATTACTCTTCCCACCTCAAATTAGACAGGGATTACTTGCACTAACCTCGAAGAAATGTTTGCTCCTTTGCATTATTCTTTTCAAACAAGCAATAAAGGAATAATCTCATTTTCCTCTCAAATTTAATACCCACCCACCACGTTCGTTCCATGCTACATTTTGTAGAAAATCAAGCAACAGTGTTTACAGATTTCTTTGGGCTCTAGGAGGTTTGGAATGCTGAGACTGTTAATAAGAAAGGAACTAGCAGGTACTCAGGCCAGTGCAACCTCATCTTCTTCCTACTTGCTATGTGAGTATAAAGACTGCAATCTCAACATACTTTTCAAAGTAAGTAAATTAAGCCATGCAGTTGGAGAGCAATAATATTGGTGGTGGTGGGACATCAGAGGTAAAGGACAACTGACACATGAGGCAATATCTAAATAAAAATAATAATATGTCGCAGTTTACACTACTTGTTTTTCAAAGTGTTTATTTCCTTTTGACAAAAGTTAAAAGTGTCACAGCTGCAGTGGTTTTAGATATGGCTAGTAGATATTGCTACATTTGCACTGACCTGAACACTTGGTCCATTCTGAATAGCCATAATATATGATTTCTAGGTTTCTCTGAGGCTAATACACTTGTTAAAAGACTCAGAAGCACAATTTTGTTTTCGATTGCTGGTCAACTCTCTTGGAGCATGCGTATGTGTAAAAGTCAATGAAATTTAACCTACCGTTATTTCCTGTGAGTGTTTGAGACACTGGCATCTCTTGCACTGGCAATGCAGAAAAAAGAACAGACACGGGCACACCCAAAAACACATATGCAAGTGCCAAACTACACATATATATTATGGCCTCCTGTTCTCTTAGCTTTTGTGAGAAATCAAGTTGTTGGTTGAATGGGGGAGACCCCAGTTCAAGCAACAGCCAAAATCCCTGTCAGGGTGAACAACAAAAGTCACTAAATTAACCTGTGCTTAACCCTCTAGTAGCTTGCCACAAAAGCAGTCAGGCGTAACTTAGAGGCACTGTGTAAAGTATTTATGCACGACACAAACAGTTACAGAGTAAAAATACAACACAAGAAAAATCCCACGCCAATTTGGAAAAATAGAGTCAATTTTAATAAATTACTAGACACCAAAGTGACCAAATCCGATCAGCAGAACTGTAGTTAGGTATTTTTAAACTTTAAAGTAAAAACTTGCCCCTAAAAGATTAAAGCACCAACCATGGACATCTAGTTGCACAAGACCAAGACAAAAAATATGGCCGAGCGCGATCGAGCACAAGTGGGATACAAGAAGTGAATTGGGCTGGGTCAGCACTTACCTTCGGACTTACAAGATATTCTATGAAAAATGTTTTGAGATGGGGGAGGGATTGGTCATCATCGGGGAGCTGCTGGATAAAGTTGCCATGAAGAATTCTATGTTTGGACAAAGTCTCTTTTTTGGAAGTCGAAAATCTCCAGCGGGATGTAGCTGATAAGAGTTCCACAAGGCTGGATATCCCTTTTGTGAAGAACTGCTGCACAGGATTTGCTGCTGCGATTAAGAACATAGTGGGAGCTGCCATGAAGCCAGGCCAACCAGCAATGCACCTTGGGTGGATAGATGAGCAGGTTGGTCTTGGTCTTCTTTCAGTACTTAGAGCAATTTTTAGACAAAAGGTTTTTAAGTCCCAGATTTTGGATTTTCGGTATCTAGCCACTATTAACACCACAACCAAGGGTCTAGGACTGGAGGGGCATCACTTGGGGGTTTAGGACTCACTCAGGCTGGGTTGAGGTGTGGGTTTAAGATGGTTGAAGCCTTTTCTGTTCTTGAGGATCTGATCAGGAGACCAGACAAGTAGCCCTTGGAGTCACTCTGGTAGCCCTGAGTTCTAGTGATGAAACAGAGCTCAAGCAGAAGGGCAGGCCTCAGAGTTCACAGCAGTCTCAAAGTAGCAAAGCAGTCTTTCCAGGTGCAGCAAAGCAGTCTTGTGGAGTACACAGCAGGCCACAACAGCCGGCAGTCATCTGAGTGTCCTTCTGCAGGTCCAGAAAGTGAACAGAAGAGTGGGTCTGAGGGTCCTATTTTTATACCTGGTGCCTCCTTTGAAGTAGAAGACGTTTTCCAGAGAATTCCCTTTTAAGTGCTTAAAGTTTCCTGACTCCCCTGTTCTGGAGCCAAGCTGGCTGCATGAACAATTCAGGGGTGACAAGTCCGCCCCTCATACTGCCAGGTGATGGCTCATCCAGGCACACCTAATCCCTTTAATGTGTGCCTGTCTTAAAGGAATAAACAAAGTCCAACTGCCAAATACACCCAGTCATGTAATTTAGGCAGGCAGCAGGTACCATATAGTTAGGGCAGGAAAATGCCAACTTTCTAAAAGTGGCATGTTCAAAATTGTAACAAAAAATCTGACTTTACCATTAAAGAGGATTTTTAATTACAATTTCTCAGACACCAAGCATGAAATGTTCATATGTTCCTAATAAAAAGTTAACACATATTAAATATAATAAGGAACTCAATGTTATCCTGTGGGAGAGGTGGCCTTGCAGTAGCGAATAATGAATTTAAGGAGTTTTTCACTACCAGGACATGTAAAACTTAAACGTATAGGACCAACCTTTTAATTACAATGCAGCCTACCCTATGAGCGGCCTAGGGAGTGACTTACATGCAATAAAACAGAGTTTAAGGCTTGGCAAAGGGTTATTTTGACGCGTCGAATTGGCAGTTTAAACTGCATTCAGGCTGCAATGACAGACCTGGGACATGTTTTAGGGGGCTACTTAAGTGAGTGGCACAATACGTGCTGCAGGTCCACTGGCAGCATTTAAATTGCAAGCCCAGGGTATACGGTATACCACTTTACAAGGGACTTATAAGTAAATTAAATGTGGCAATTATGTGTAAGTCAATATTACAATGCTTCAGGGAGTGAGCACAAGTACTTTAGCACTGGTCAGCAGTAGTAAGGTGCACAGAGTCCATAGTCCAGCAAAAACAAATTTCAGCAATGAAGTGGAGGGTAATGGCAAAAGCTTTGAGGTGACTCTGCAAAGACGGTCTACTCCAACAGCTTTAACATAAAAAAAAAAACTTGTATCTATCAATGTTGTTAAGACTTTCCTTGGCCTTGTTCTCTTTGAATTACCAAGATAACCAATTTAGTCTTTGAATGCCAATAGATTTTTTCTGCATATTATCATGATTTTTCTTAAGAGTTGCTTGTTTTTATGCTGCTATATAACATTAATTGTAACATTATGACAACAGTTGTGTAGTTTTAAGACCATCTAGCGGCTTTAAAAGAAGACTAAATAAAGAATAAAATATCAAATGTTCATGCGCACAGTACTTACTGAGGGGCAATGCTGGCATGTTGTCTTCAAAGGTTGCCCAATTATATCAATTGCATGGTATTTCCCTGGTAGAGTTGAAAGTACTTCCTGCATGGTTTGTCCAATCAGCTCTGGAGGGCCCGGCAGCGCTGACTCTAGTTCGAGCTTCTGTCTGAAAAAGAAACAAAAACCTCCATATATTTTCCTGTAACTTGTGCTACACAGTCAATTGGTGCTTAATCTGTACAGGTGTTTGCAGGTAGCAAGCACAAGCATTTTTTGGGAATGGGTATTTTCATCATTTGGCTTTGACCTGGTACAAGAAAATGGCAGAAAATAGAGAAGGAAGGAGGAAGAGAGAGAGACAGGAGAATAGTGACAAAGTGACAAAGTGAGAAAGCAGATATGAAAAAGACTAACACGAGTGAGCAAAAGAGATAGTAAGTGTGGGGTGAAGGGAAAAAAAGGCATGAGGCTGAATCAAATCTGGTAAGTTTTGGTATTAGGCAAAAGCGGCATTCAGCAGCACCAGCAGCCAGCTCTTAAGAATAACTTTAGGACCCTGTACCTGTTTGTTTTTTTGCAGGTTTTTTATAGCACAAACCCAGCCCAAGGGCATTGGAACGCTCTGTATGATCATCAGTTACATTACACAAGGTTAGATTGATTTTTTGGCCTAGAATAATAGGATGTTAAGCCCACACCTTAACTTGAACCTGGTTCCATAGTTCCAAAGTCGGCAACTCTGGTGGTACCACTACTTCCCTTTGTTTTTTGAAAAAAGCATTAATTTAAATATATTATCATCCTTATTATGTAATAGCGAATAGGGAAAAGTACATTAGCATTTTCTAGGTGGGGAGTTGCAGCTGGCAGCCAATAGTGCGACTCATGCCTATAACCAAATATATTCATATACCAATGCATGATAGCAGATAATAATCATACAAACTCCAAGCACAGTAAACCAATAAGACATCAGAATCGAGGACTATTGTAAGTTTCAGGAGTCAACCCTAAAAGATGGAAAGCCGCACGCAGGTTTATCAGTGAATAGCATACTTTAGGGGTTTACTATAGGTAAGTTCTTCCTTGCTCCCTCTGTAGTTTGATTAGGTCCTTCATTCAGGGACTTCTGCATTTTGACAACTTTGAGAGTATTCCCTTTTTAAAAATGTTGCCAGTCCTGATGAAGACCATTGACCCATCTGAGCTTACTAGAAGGCAAAACATGTTGACCATTAGATCTCGGAGCAACAGTTTTTCCAAACACCATTCTTTTTGTTTTTCATCTTATCAGTGGTACTTAGAATACATTATTGTGGTAACAACTAGATAATATAATCCTGTCTCTAGATATTGCTTTGAACAGTGAGCCCATTCAGGTAGATGTGAGTTCTGAATGAAGAGAGGACCGTGTGATGAAGCAAGACACCATAGGAGGGTGGGGGTCCTTGGCCCTTTTGATTCTTAGAATTTACTGATCAGTTATTGATTTGCTATACTTGGTGTTTGTATGTATATAAATATCAATGGAAGAATGGATGAAAAAACAGTGTGCTCCTCTCAAATCATCCCTTGTTTTTAGTATGCAGATAATGATCCCCACTACCAACTAGATGCAACACTTCTGCTGCATCTCTATTGACATCACTTAGACCCTCATTTAAAGTACAATACAAATCATGTTTTTGATACAAACTCCTATTTGCGCCTGAAATGGAATTACAAGTCAGGTACAAAGTGTCCATGAAGCACATGGTTTCAGCTATGAAAACCTGCCACAATGTATTCATATATGTTGCATGCATTTCCAATTTGCGCACTTCCAGATTAAGTTAACTCATGAAAGAATTGCACACAATTATTCTTTTCTGCAGAGGTGTAACTAGGAGTCAGGTGCAAAGTGTGCATCCACAAATATTGACACTCTGTTGTTATGCTAATTAGTGAGAGGCAATTTTCAGCCCTAATTTGCACAAGTTATGCAGTCAAGTGTTTAACCTTTTTTCTTAAATGGTGTAATCTTCCTGCACCCCGCCCCCCCCCCACTCCTCACCACTCCCTCCCACTCCACCTTGTGAGATGCAAGCATTTTTAAAACTTGTGTGACAAAGGTAGCACAGCCAACTCTGAATAAAGGTAGTTTCAGACGTGCTGTGACCTGGAAGTTCTGTAATTTGGCACAGGTAATGTAAGGCATTATGGCAAAAGCTAACCAGGAATTAACCCAGTGGCTTGGAGTTGTTGACCAAGCATTTCCCTCACATCATTTGTTCCCAAAGGGTAATTTCTGCATTGACCACCCTTTCTTTGATGATCTCTATTATGCAACTCACAATATCTCCTCGGGCAAGTTTTGATCAATTATTCCTTGTTCTGTAGCCATACTGGTTAAACGGTAAAACAGATATGTTATTGGGGGGTAGTTCCTTCCCAAAACAGCACTGGACTAATGAGAAACAGCATACATGCTGAAATGTTAAAGTACTCATTTATAAAGTACTTCTAAATAGTGAAAAATTTGCAAGGCAGCTAGATTAAAGTAAATAGAAAGCAGCAGAAAGATCTTTGTGCAAACCTGGATGTGATATTGGCGCCAATGGACGATTTCAAAGTAAGAGATATTGTATGTGCTTCTTCTGTGACTACGGACTGGATGAGGCTGCTGTCCATTGAGTAAAGGGTCTTGCTTGTAGGTTGCCATTGGACTCCAAATGCCTTTAAATTAAAAGTAACAATATTTATTTAAACTTCTATTCACACTGTCACTCTTCAAGTCATGATTGCATTAGCTTTGAAAAGGACCCAGCTACAGTGAGGACATGACTGTGATAGAGGGTAGAACAGGATGTAAGTGTGTAAAGTTCGCTCCCCTGAATGGAAAACAGAGAATTGTGGTTTGGTGGTGGAATGTGAAGTTGCACACCATTAAATTACCAACTTTCCAGTACGGTGGAAAGGTGGAGTGGGGGTATCTTTGAATTTCCATTGCAAGTGGATGGGAGGGAGAGACTGCATTATGAGTGACTGCTGTAGCTTAGCAGTTGTATATCCCCGGAGATGAGACAGCTTGGCCTTCAGGTGCCCACATATGTCCTAGTATACTGCCACACGACAAAGCCCATGGACATGCCACAAAGCCCATGGACCTGCCACAAAGGCCGTGGACTTGCCACAAAGCCCATGGACCTGCCACAAAGCCCATAGACCTGCCACAAAGCCCATGGACCTGCCACAAAGGCCGTGGACCTGCCACAAAGGCCGTGGACCTGCCACAAAGCCCATGGACCTGCCACAAAGCCCATGGACCTGCCACAAAGTCCATGGACCTGCCACAAAGGCCGTGGACCAGTCACAAACCCCAATAACCAATGGACTGACCACTAGGGGCTCTCAGATAGCGTGCTGCACTGTCTAGTCAGGCGTAGTAAGCACAATATATACGCAAATTCAATTCAAATCAAGATTGAAGTGCGTTCCTCTCTTGGCTGTCTTTTCCTTGGCTTCCCAGGTGGCATGCGTTGCACTCTTCAGTTCCCCTGCCCATGCAGGGGATCAGGCTTGAGGAAGGCCTCGTGAGTCCTTTCCCAGGTTGGAGGGGGAGGCCAGCTAGGCATTTAGACTGTTCAAAGAGGCATTTTATTCAGTGATGTGTACTCCAGCAAGGCGAAGGAAGCTGGTAGGCAGGGCTGGTGAACCATGTGTTACATAACATGAATATAATTTAAAAAGTGACATTAAAAACAACATTATAGAATAAAACATTATAAGCATAATCAGTTGTACCCGCTGCACTAGGGGGAAGAAATTAATAACCAAATCACATAAATACCTTTCTTTCAAGACCATGTGACTTACGGAGCCGGTGGTCTGGCGCTATAAATGGATTCAGGGTACTTAGCTTCAGCCCTTGATCATTCACTGATCAGGCCAAGATATTTGAAAAGGTGAACTAGATACAGCGCATTTCTGCAGCGCCACTACTCCTGTTTTTAAAGAGCCATTTGGGGTAGCCTTTACACGTGCATCAGACAATAACATCCCTATCTTACACATACATCAGACAATAACATCCTTAACTTACACGTGCATCAGACAATATAATCCCTAACTTACAAGTGTATCAGACAATACCATCCCTATCTTACAAGGGCATTGGACGATAACATTCCTCTTGGCGCACAATCTCAGAATCCAATTTTTAATTTCTAGATTCTTAATTGTGAGAATGAAATTACCGTCATACGTCTATATCTTGGGACCAATGCTACATGTAAATGAACTGTTTTGACAGGTATTAGAAATTGGGGTCTCTAGCTGGCAGTGGTATGCACCCTATCCAAGTAGGGACTCTGCCTTCTAATCAGAACAAGGGAGTTACACACCCAAGATAACCCCTGCTCACCCGCTTGGTAACTTGGCACGAGCAGTCAGGCCTATCTCAGAGGCAATGTGTAAAGTATTTGTACATAACACAAACACAGTGAAAATACTACAAATGGAATATGTTTATCTAAACCGAACAAGACCAAAATGACAAAAGTCCAACACACAGAACTCAAATTATGACTTTTTAAATGTTTCAAGAAATTCTATACATAGAACTCTATGGATGCAGTGATTTTACGCAAAGTACCTTAGATGTGTGAAAATCTACGAAGAAAAAAAGCAGCAGAGGAAGGAAGCGTTGGAAAACACAGCGATGCTACCAGGATCTGTGTAATACCTAGCAACATAAACTAACTGATTGGATACCAATTTTGGTACTCCACTGGTATGTGAAAAGGTCAGATATCAGGTCCATTATTTGTTGCCCTAACTGTCCCAATAAAAAAAACATGGTTGTTATAAGTCTCAAGAAGGCAGAGAATATTTGACTTAGCTGTCCTAAGACATGAGATGATTTGCTGATGCTCATTAGGGTTTATCAAACCAAGTAATTCCAGCTGTTCCGTATACTCACTAGTTGTGGTAAAGCAAACAACTAACAAATAATCATTTGTGATTACCACTTCTGCACTAACCCAGTTGGAGATGTTTACCCCACCCGTATCTTAATTTCCTAAATACTTCCATGTCACACTTAGGTTAGCCAGAACTCTGCATCTACACCAAATATCTTGTGCTCAGTCCAGGAATTTTCCTGGTTAAATGTTTTCTATCCTGTGCAATAGTGAACTGAGGCAAACAAAGGCTGCAACTTTTGAAATGCACAGATTTGCTAAAAGAAGCCCCTGAACACAGCACTATGCTCAATGTATGTGAACCTAGCTAAATATTTGTTTTCGTAAACAAATAAAATGCATGCTGGCATTTTACAAGAAGATGAAAAAGAAAACCTGATAGATTAATTTGAGTTCCTTTACCACGCGAAACAATAATTTGGCATATATAATGTCAAATGTTCTTGTTTTCACACAAATTAAATGTTGTCGTCATTTGGCAACAATAAAGGAAAACTTAGCAACCATTAAACAGGTTGTTTGTGTGTTAAATCTCACTTAGTAATACAAATGTTATGTCCCATCCCATGGTACCCAGTCCGCATTCAGGTCAAACTTGCACTCAAGGTTGCTGATTGCACAATTTTCCCACAATTTTCTACCCCATCATGAGCAGGCCCTATGTATTTGGAAAATATAGTGAGCAAACAACAGCTATCATGTGAAGTAGAACAGAATCTCCTCAACCTAGCATACAGTGATATTTTTAAAACATCTATTTTATAAAAGATTTCAAAGATAGAGAAAGTTGTAAACGTTACTGCACTGTATTGTACACACAACTTTGTATCTGGATGGATTTGAACTCGCTAAGAACTTGCTTCCTCCCCCACCCATTCGTCCTTCAGTCTTGAGCCTCTGCTGCAGAGAAATAGCATGTCCATACGGTGCATCGGCTCAGATCCCACTGAGGCTAGTCCATGATAGAAGTTCTAATTAAGCCAGATCTTTTCCCATTTCCTGAGCAGTCCCTGCCTTTGTACATTACTTTTTCTGCAAGCAAGCGCCAGTCTATATCGCGTTTTCAAGTTTCCAGATCCCGTGAGATCCTAGTCCCCCAAGCCTTAGCAATATTCATTCTCGCTACAGTCAAACCCAAAGTGGACCACACTTTCTGATATTTCGGGGCCTCTACCTCTCCCCACACCACATACCTTTCGACTGAAGCCAGTCAGTCCCTACTCCCCACCTGCCTCATGCAGTCAGTGAGCCTTGTCCAGAAAATCGTTATCGCAGGGCAAGTCCATAAAATGTGGAAGAAGGACTCTGCCTGCCCACAGCCCCGCAGACGCAGATTGGAAATGGTTCTTCCCGTTTTCAATAGGGTCAGTATTTGCGGGCTAGCACACGTGGCTGAACCAACTGGAATCTCGATTTTATGGCCACCTCCCTTGGGACGCCTATGGCCTCTTCCCACTCTCTGTCCTCAAAACACTCCACGTCCTCCTCCCACTGTTCTTTTACCTGTTGAAAGACATCTGGGGCATGATTTAGGATCTTTAGGATGTTGCTTTTTAATGCACGGGGTCCCCTAATAGTCTGTCCTCCAGAGAGGAGGGATCCTCCCGTTCCCTACCCTTTGTGATCATTGATCGCAAGGCCTAACCTGCAGATACCGATAGGTCTCAGAGCCCCCAACTGGTAGTCTTTTATTAATTTTAGCAGGGGAACTATGTCTCCTCTCCCCACAGGTCTCCAACTGCAAAGATACTGATTAGGTCCCATTTGGCGAATCCCTTCAGTCCCCTCAGAGCAGCCAATGTCGCTGCATCCCATAGACTCGTAGCTTGTGTAAGTTTATTCCCCCATCCTAAGTATGCTGTTGATTCTTTCAAGATTTCTACCACCACATTGGGGGGAATGGGCAGCACACTCAGCTACCGCATACTGTATAGCTACGCCGGGTACCCTCGTCACCCATCATGTCTGTCTATTTGTAATGCCGGGTCAGTCTGAGCCATGAAGGCCTGATCACTGACTGTGATCTACTGAGTTGCCCAGTAGTACTTTTGGACACCCAGAAGGGCAATTTCCCCATCATACCAGCCCCTTGCCGGTCCAGACAAGGCAATCCGTACTGGGTCGTCTTCTCATGGGAACAAAGGACAAGGGAACCCTACTCACACGGAGCCTGGATACGTAAATTAGCAAGGAAACAATGGCTCCTGTGGATTTAATAAACATTATTCTTAATAGAATACGCACAATGGCAATGTACAGGGTTAAATTGATGTCAAAAAGAGAGCTAGCCACATACACCATGGGTATGATCAATTTGTAGAATTGTTTATACAGTGAGTGGGTAAAGTCAACAATACATACATAGAGCTTAGAAGTTGAAATACTAATTTACAACAAATAATAATTGAACAGTAGTGAAAGGTGTCCCAGTGAAAAACGGTTGGTACCTAAACTAATGGTGACATATTTTGTGACATACACTCTATGCAGTGATAAGTGCTGAGTGATGGTTTGCTTTTGTTAACAGTCGACGGCGTTTCGACCCTGTGTGCAATGTAGGGTCTCTTCAGGACCTAGGGGTGTAGGGACACCTAAAAGAAATGGGAGGATACCATCAATGTGTGGCCATACTGAGCAACTGCGTATGTCAAGGGAAGAAGCAGTGTGTGTAATGTACCTGAAGGATGGCCTAACTGCCTAGTGTAGAACACAGTGTCACCGTGAGTAGAGTGGAGAAAATAACTCACAGGGAACCTTTTTCAAAACTTTTTGCTGCAAGAACCGACAGAAGACTGGGACCAACCTGGCAAGTGGATTTGGCAAGGGTGAATCACCAGTGGGCCTGATTTTGCCATAGCTCCTACTACATTCTTCTCTGCCGCAGCAAACCAATTCTACCGGGCCAGACGTTGACTGGCATCTCACAATGTTGAACCAGCAGCCTTGCCCTGCTGGAGGAATCAGACTTCCTGAAAAGTATCCGAAGGTAGAAAGCTTCACCAAGCCTGATGAAAAGAAACAGAAACTGTTGCCAGCGAGTTCAAGATAAAACACGGGCGAAAATGTCTGAAGAACCAGACAGAAACTTACCAACAGGGCGTTGGGGAAAACAGGATAAATGAGACTTCTGCGAACCAGCCGAAGAAAAAAGCAGCACTAGCGTGTATGTCCAGTGAATAAAAGCGGCGCACACGTCCTCACGTGATGCCGGAGGAAACATTGAGAAGATCGAAAGAGGACTGCGTAACCAGGAAGTATAAACAAGGACCCAGAGAAGTGCTCACACCGCGGTGTAAAAAGCTGATGAGACAATTAAAACAGGAGGAATAGTGTGAAATAGTAACATCATTAAACCCAAGGAGTACAAATCGTAATATGCTCGCATGAGAAAAAGAGGGCGTCACGTAATGCCTAAGAAACACCATAGAGATAAAGAAAAGACTGCATAACCAAGTAGCGTGAACAAGAAAAAAGACCCAGAGTAATGAACGCAACGTGATACACACAACTAGTAAAGCAGAATGTGTAAAAGTAGAACACCATATGACTCGGGTGATCCAAATGGACAATGTGCTCACATGATGGAAAAGGAGTATAATCTAAATTAAAAGAAAACGAGAATGAAAACGGGGTGATAATAATGGTGGCATGAAAACAATAGTGAATGAGGGAATCGGGTGAAAACTGTGTGAAAACGAGGACAGGTGAGTAGGAAAGCGCAATGTGACTGAAGGGAGACAGAAGCAGAAATGTGAAGGTGAGTAGAAATAAGGACCAAGACATCAGGAACAAGAGAGTGAAAAAATGATGATGACAGCAAGGGACTACTGTTGTTGACCGAGGGACATGTGTGAAATGAGAAAAAAAAGGACATGCTTGAGAAATACAGGAACAAGAAAGGTAAAGATAGTGGAGAGAAACGCACTGAAAAGAGACTCACAATTAAGAATAAAAAGAAAAATAAATGGTGGGAAGAATGATGAAAAACGATAGAAATGTGGGGACGTGAACAATATGAGGAAAGCGAACAAAAAGCAAAAAACGTGAGGCGACACCAGACGTAAAAACGAGGGAATTGTGTGATGGTGAGAGTAACATGACTGGGGAAGGGAGCAGAAAGACGTAACTGGTCAGAAGAAGAAGATTGTTGAATTGCTCGGACTGAAACAGACGTACAATCTGAAAGGGATGAGGGAAGGATGTGGCACAATGGCGAACAAGGACGTTACAGAAAACATTGCATTTCTAATTTGTCATTGAGCCCATGGGGTAACAAGGTCTGCAAGAACTTGGTCCACCAAACTTCTCTCTGCGCTAATAGCCTCTCAGTGTTGACTTGCGTTTTGCAAGGCATCATTTCAAGAATGGTATATCTCAATTGTGCAATGGTGTGATGGTGTTCTAACCAATGTGTAGTTAAATGAGATTTAAGGCTTTTAGTGCGGATTGAACTTATGTGTTCAGAAATCCTAACTTTCACTTTGCGCGAAGTTTTGCCAACGTACAATAGACCACAAGGGCATTTGATGGTATAAATGACATTCTCGTTTTCTTTTAATTTAGATTATACTCCTTTTCCATCATGTGAGCACATTGTCCATTTGGATCACCCGAGTCATATGGTGTTCTACTTTTACACATTCTGCTTTACTAGTTGTGTGTATCACGTTGCGTTCATTACTCTGGGTCTTTTTTCTTGTTCACGCTACTTGGTTACGCAGTCTTTTCTTTATCTCCATGGTGTTTCTTAGGCATTACGTGACGCCCTCTTTTTCTCATGCGAGCATATTACGATTTGTACTCCTTGGGTTTAATGATGTTACTATTTCACACTATTCCTCCTGTTTTAATTGTCTCATCAGCTTTTTACACCGCGGTGTGAGCACTTCTCTGGGTCCTTGTTTATACTTCCTGGTTACGCAGTCCTCTTTCGATCTTCACAATTTTTCCTCCGGCATCACGTGAGGACGTGTGCGCCGCTTTTATTCACTGGACATACACGCTAGTGCTGCTTTTTTCTTCAGCTGGTTCGCAGAAGTCTCCTTTATCCTGTTTTCCCCAACGCCCTGTTGGTAAGTTTCTGTCTGGTTCTTCAGACATTTTCGCCCGTGTTTTATCTTGAGCTCGCTGGCAACAGTTTCTGTTTCTTTTCTTTTTTCCTTCGCTCCAGCTTCTTCAACATTCAAAGTACGCGGTTGACTCCGGTCCAGTTCCTTTAATCGTTTTTTTCCCCAGTATGCAGTCTTTGGCAAACAGGTTTTTTATTCCAACCTTTTCCTGCAATTTTACACATTTCTGTCATTTGCTTTTAGAGTAGTGGCATTCCTGCCACGTTGATTCTCAGTGTTCCATAACTATTTTGATCAGCTATCTTTGGATTTTTTTCAGTAAGTTTTCCTCATTACTCCTTTCCTTTTGTAACCCTTTTGTTTCCCCTGTTTTTGGGCTTCAATTGTATGCTTTCTGTGTTTTAGCGTCCTAACCTTGAAGCTTCCCATTCACCTGATTGACATTGCGAACTTCTTGTTCAAAGGAATATTTTTCTTTGTCTCTTCATATCCAGTAAGAGTCTGTTGAGCTTTCTGGGAGAATTTTCTCTGTGTTTTACAGATTTCATGCATGATGGTCTACTATCATCGCACAGCAGCTATTTCTCACGTTTATTTGAACACTTCTTTCAGCCATTGCTGTCACTTTGTGCACAATTTTAACCTCTCATGCACTTTTCAATAATGTGGGTTTGCTCGTTTTTCACACACACACTCAATGTGTGCTCCCATTCCCTTTCATTTCTATGCATTGTGCATGTTGAATTGTCTTGGCTTGACTCAGACCAGCTGTTCATTTCCATGGTCCAACCCACGATGCATCTTGTACCGGTGTCAGTAATTGTGACAAAGATTTTCCACAGTGTCATTTGTTTCAATGAAATTTCTTTTTTTCACAGAACGGATGCTTTTCATCCCGAAATGCATTGGGCACTTCCTCATGAATTGACGTTCAACTTTATTGCCATTGTGCAGTTTTCATATTTGAATGTATTCTTGTTCTTTATGTCATTTCAACATTGATGTAATGTGCAATTCTTTTGTTCTTTTTGATTGATTCATAAAAATAGTTTCTTCCAAAAACTTTTGGTTGATTGTCTATTAGATTGTTGCTCTAAAGAGTTAAAGCTTACGTTGTTTCTACTCAAATTGAGATTGTGAATGTGATATATTTGTTCTCTGCAGTTTTTCAGCTGTGCACTCAGTACACTGGTGTTAGTTCACCAGCAGTTCACAAGATCCTGGAGAGCCATATCACCTCCTCACTCTCCACCTACATTGAGGCCCACCACCTCCTGGCGTACCACCAGGCCGGCTTCCGGCCTGCACATTCTACGGAATCTGTTGTCCTCTCAGTGGTTGATGAGCTCAGACGCAGTGCCGACACCAATTCCCCCCAGGCCTTAGTCCTTCTCGATCTCTCCGCCGCCTTTGACACGGTCGACCACTCCATCCTCCTCGACCGTGTCAGGGGCGCCGGCCTACGGGGGTCGGCTTTGACCTGGCTCACCTCTTTCTTAGCAGGCCGTACTCAGGCTGTTCGTTTGGAAGGCTTTCTTGCACCCACCCGCACTGTCTCCTGCGGGGTACCCCAAGGCTCCTCCCTCTCCCCCCTTTTATTTAACCTTTACATACACCCCCTCATTGCTGCTTTACAGGATATGGAGGTTACAACGTTCAACTACGCTGACGACCTCCAGCTCATCTTCATCCTCTCCTTCTCTTCTGACTCAGTTTCCAGGGTCCACTCCACTCTTACTTTCATCTACAACTGGATGAACCTCAATCAATTAAAACTGAATCCTGATAAGACGGAGCTAGTTCTCATCGGTGGTCCCTCCAATCCCTGGTCCCCTGCTTTCTGGCCCCCCATCTTTGGTTCCCCCCGTCTCCATCTGCCTCCGTTAAAACTCTGGGCATCAAAGTCAGCCAGGATCTCTCTCTTCGTCCCCAGATAAGCTCGGCAGTCTCCTCTTGCTTTCTGGCCTTAAGAACCATTCGGAAAGTCTTGCGCTACTTCACGGTTGAAGCCCTCAAACTCATTGTCCTGGCAATGATCCTATCCCGCCTAGATTATGGCAACGCCCTGTATGTGGGCATTCCTGCCTACGAGTGCCGTCGCCTGCAGCTTATTCAAAATCAACAAAGTGAGAGCAGAAGGTGTCCGACCCCAAAGAGAGGCGAGGATTTGGCCATCTGGTTGTTGCTGTGGTGTTCCGTGACCTCTGCAGGAGCAGCGGGGATATCGGGATTTTCGGCGCTTCTCTACCTGAAAGGCTGTTACCCGACGCTGGGACTGCGAGGCCCAGGGTGCTTTTGGACATCGCACCTGGCGCCTCTTCCCGGCCCCTCCCCTCATTAACGCTCCTTCATTATGCCTCACGGCCCCCGCTTCGCGGGAGCCGTTCGCAGGCGAGGATTTGGCCATCTGGTTGTTGCTGTGGTGTTCCGTGACCTCTGCAGGAGCAGCGGGGATATCGGGATTTTCGGCGCTTCTCTACCTGAAAGGCTGTTACCCGACGCTGGGACTGCGAGGCCCAGGGTGCTTTTGGACATCGCACCTGGCGCCTCTTCCCGGCCCCTCCCCTCATTAACTCTCCTTCATTACGCCTCACGGCCCCCGCTTCGCGGGAGCCGTTCGCAGGCGATGATTTGGCCATCTGGTTGTTGCTGTGGTGTTCCATGACCTCTGCAGGAGCAGCGGGGATATCGGGATTTTCGGCGCTTCTCTACCTGAAAGGCTGTTACCCGACGCTGGGACTGCGAGGCCCAGGGTGCTTTTGGACATCGCACCTGGCGCCTCTTCCCGGCCCCTTCTCCCCCTCCTATTTAAGCCACGCCTTCTACCGCGTGAGCGGGACGCGTGCGGGCCGCAGTCCGGGGCGAAGACCGGGCAAAGAGCGGGCCGTTTGAGGCCGTTCGAGGACAGACGAGGCAGAGCTGAGCCCTGGTTTCTACAGCATTCCTGGCCCACAGTACCATCAGAAACATCTACAATGTCGGCCATAGAAACCAGGAGTAGATCTACGCGAGCCAAAGGACCAGCTAAAGGTACTTTAGACACTTACTTCGCCAAAGCAGGCTCACTGCTAATCGATGAAATATCCATCCTTGAAAGGCGAATATCCCAAGAGATTGACTGGGTCATAAGATCCTCATTAAGCCCATTTGCACTTGCCACCACGCCTAAACAAACTGATGTACCTAAATCTGGGGGGCTAACTGGTACTCCTGCCCCGGCAGACTTGTGCAGCCCTATTGCGATATGACCGCCATTACGGACCTAAGTATTTTGCCCCTTCCCTGTGCTAGGCCCCCCTCACTCCCCCCGAGCACTACCCTCCCGACGGATAATGCAACCAGTGAGAAACCTACTTCTAATTCTGAGTCTCTACGGAGGGTGAGGGAAGGAGCTATCCCTAAAAGAAAAACGAAGGCTGGCTTCAATGGAGGCCACAAGGCGTCTGTTTCTAAACGTAACTCAAAAAACGACCTCAGTTCTCACACCCTTAAAACTAAGTCACTGAACCATAATGGGAATAACAGGCTATCGCCTATCTCTAACATATCTGAGTCATCCTCCCGCCACCACCTAATACCAGCAAATGAGCCCCCCACTCTACTGGATATCCGTATCCTCCTAAGGGAAATTTTATGCCCTTTGGAGGATCGCATCTCCAGGATAGAAACACACAAATTGGAAATTAGCAAGAGCTTTTCAAACATGGTAGTGGGGAAGCAGCCCGCCAGCACTAAGATCAGTAAGGAGAGCGAGAATAAATCTCCGCCCCCCTCTAGGAATGGTTTAACTTCATCTCGGCCCACTCCAACATGTGTATTTTTGACACTTTCAACAAAGAACCTTCCACCACAAAAGGCAATGTGTGCAAACTTAAAGACCCAAGAAGCACCGGTTGTTCCCCCAGCCGAGGCATTGCCAAAGGCCTCACAGGATATAACAATCAATCTTCCACCTCAGTCTAATCCTTATGTGGTGATTCTTGCTGGCATTCCCCAACTGAACTCTTCTGTTGGAGAACCTGTGGGTGCACTTAAAAATAAGATCATCCACTGGTTGTCAAATAATAGACCCCTTCCCGAGGGCATGCATAGCGAGGTCCTTATGGTGAGAAGAGTCCCCTGGGTGGGTTCCACTAGGAAGACCATTCAGGGTGACTGTGTTGTGATTAACTTTAGGGACCCCGCTATTGTAAAGTATATCTGCAGCTGGCCCAGAAAAATGCACGAATCATCCATCCACACCCTCCCTCTGTCCTTTTTTTATCCCCAGGTAGGGCGTGACGAGGAAGGAGAGGGATGGGAATTAGTATCTAGAAGAGACCGTAGGTGGAGACCTAATGTAAACAAAGAGCACCCTACCCCTAGAATCACTTCGGATAATTACTTCCCAACATATAATAGATTCAGCTATCTGGATAGGGTGGACTGACGAAGTGAGAAAGGGTTGGGCGATGTTTTGGGATTGTCAAGGCCACTACTAAATGACTCACAGCTAGACACCTCTACGCAGGGTGACGGATTTAAGCAGATACAAACTAACATGGAATCCTGTGTGGTGGCTTCCGTCACACCTACCATTGCAGCCTTAGAAAGCCCAGTACACGATGAAGTGTTCGCTGTCCGGAAGACCAACTCGATGGGAACTGCGCTCTTACTCCCAAAGTCTATTAGACCTCAAGCCCCCTTTCTAAGCATTCTTTCTTGGAATGTTGCGGGCTTGTCCAACAAATTAGATTGCCAGGATTGGAATAGCTTCATAGAAAACAAGGACATATGCCTCTTCCAAGAAACATGGATGAGGGAGGACCATATCCGCACTGGTTTTGCTGTGTTTTCTAAGAATGCCAGATGGAGTGGCAAAGGCCGCCCCTCTGGCGGGCTTGCAATCTGGATAGCCTCACACTTGGGTTGTAGGGCTGCTTCTCTGACAGTAAACTCGGAGGACATTTTGGCTGTTTTATTGGAGTGGCCAGGCTTACACAGTCTCTTGGTTATTAACCCCTTCAGCGCTGGGCGAATTCCGCCGCGGTGCTGAAGGGTTCGAGCGCGGGCGGGCTCATGACGGAACGGTTCCGTCATGAGCACAGCTCAACCGTGGCTCATGACGGAACCGTTCCGTCATGAGCATGGAAGGGGTTAATGTCTATTCAAGGCCAGTTAGTAATTCGCAAGAATCTCTCACTATTGCTGAACTCGATTTTGCCTTAAGTACATTTCCTGATGGTACCCCCTATATACTAGGTGGAGATTTGAATTGTCATTTCGAACCTCTCATGGGTTCAATGGATGGCCTGGCTCAGGAGGAAGACCTCGCTTGGTCCATACCATCGTCCCAGTTACCAGCCCCAAGAGCTTGGTCTCCTCTGGCGGTGCAAATTACATCTCTCACTCTTAAACACGGGCTCAGGGCCTGTAATGGAAGGTTGCCATCAGACATTCCCCCAAAAAGTACATACCACAGAGAGGGAAAAACTTCAAGACTTGACTATATTCTGGCCCCTCTGGCCCTTTGGCCACAAATAAGTGACTTCCGGGTATTAGAAAGAGAAGACAGTGACCACAATGCCTTAGTGCTTGAGCTACATTATCCTGGGCTGGAACCTAGAGAGGAGAATAGGGAGTCACACAATTCTGGGTTACTCCTCTCAAATAACAGACGCAGAATAAAATGGGAGAATTTAATAGCCAAACAAGGGATGCTATCCAATTTATATGCCCTACTTATTCCGATCCTTGAGAAGGCTCAAGTACCAAACTTGCAATTAAGCATGCCGGGATCATTTAATAAGTTGCGGCAGCTACATGCAGACCTTACTACCTCCACAGCGCAAATCCTCACCAGCAAACCCAAAAGGGTCAATGGTCCTATCTCCGGTCCCTCCTGGTACAATTCTGCCTGTAGGAAGGCTAAGAGTGATCTTCTGTCTGTAATCAAGACAGGCCAGGACCGGGTAGAAATTATGGAGAGAAGATCAGCTTACAAATCACTAATCAAGAATGCAAAACTTGAATGGGAACACGACAAATGGGAGAAACTAACGAAATTCTTGGCACATGGGGACTCCCGGAGATTCTGGCGCTGTGTAAACACAGGCTCAGAGGAGCTGGTCTCCGCGGTGGAACCCAACATTTCGGCCAAGTCCTGGCGGGATCACTTCCAGTCCCTATATAAGCCTCTTGAGGGGACTGGAGCTGACCCTCTTCAGATAGAACCCAGCATTTCGTCGGGTCTCTCCTTTTCCCTAAGAGAAGTTAGAGAAGCTATTATGGGTCTTGCGCCAGGAAAGGCACCAGGTTTGGACGGGCTACCGGGGGACCTTTTTAAGCAAGAACCTGAAGTTTGGGCACCTTATTTTATGCTTCTATTTAATTCCATCCTGGAGGGTATGGAAATACCAGATACTTGGCTGGGCGCAGAGATTGTCCCAATTTTTAAAAAGGGATCTCCTCTGCTCCCAGCCAATTATAGACCAATTAGTCTCATTGATGTCTCCCAAAAATTATTTGGCAGAATCATTCTCAACCATCTACAAGATTGGATTGAGGAATCAAATATTTTGAGCACATACCAGGCGGGTTTTAGAAGAAAAATTTCGACCATTGACCAGATTTTCCGTTTAAACATGATTCACTGGAAGACCGTTTTAATAGAGGGTGGCACTCTATACTCGGTCTTTGTTGACCTACGTGCCGCCTTTGATTTAGTTCCGAGAGAAAAATTGTGGGCCGTCTTGGCTGATCTTGGTGTCCCAGATGATATACTTGCCGTTTAGTAAGACTTCATCGTGGAAATTTTGCAAGGGTGAGATGTGGGAAAGGGGGTGCCCTCACGGATCGCTTCCCCGTTGCCAGGGGGGTCAGACAGGGTTGTGTGCTGGCACCGACTCTTTTCTGCCTCTTTGTCAGTGGGGTGATCAGCCATCTGAATGCGCTGGAAAATACCGACGCTCCGAGGCTTGGAGGCTCAAGGGTACCCGCTATTCTGTTCGCGGATGATACGCTGTTGCTCTACAAGTCTCCCATGGGCATCCAACGGATCCTTGATGGGTTTGCACTCTTCTGTGTGACTCGGGGGTTGGAGATCAATGCGTCTAAAACAAAGTATATGATCTTCAACCCCCCATCGAGAACACGCGCGAATCCTACACTTGGGCCATCCAGGCTAGAGAGGGTCTACACTTTTGAGTACCTCGGGATAACACTAAATCAGTCTTTGACCTGGGATTCGCACTGTACCAGGGCAAACCTGAAATTAACCCAAATGATAGGAGGACTGTCAAGGATGTCCCGAGGCCTGACCTATCAGCCGATTTCCCCACGACTACAAATTTATAGTACACAGGCAAAAGGGGCAATAACCTATGGGACTGAACTATGGGGGCACACTGCGACACAGTCTATGCAGGTGACTGAGAATAACTTCATTAGACAATTGACAGGTCTCCCCTCTAGTACCCCTCTTTTACCCCTTAGACTCGATTTAGGCCTTAGACCAATCACGGAAGAATTGGGCATAAAACCCTTATTGTATTGGAGGAAATTATGGTCTACACCAGAACTGTTTAACTATAGATCGGAGCTTCAGGAAATCATGAGACTTTGTAATCCTGCCAGGTTTCCTTGGTTCAGACATATTAAACAAACATGCAAGGCTCTAGGTAGACAGAATCTATGGTCTGACCCGGAAAATACTTGCCCCAGAATTTCGAGGAAGTCTCTCTCTAAAGTTTACCATGAACATTATTTACGTGTTCAAATTAACAGCATACAGGAGAGGCCCCTAACTGTTAAATTTTTGGGGACAAAAGATTCATACCTCCAAGAGTTTGTATTTGACAATATTGGCCCCCCGCTCACTAGGAAGCTCTTCATGCAGTGGCGATACAGCACCCTCCCTCTCAAAGCACACACTGCTTCCTGGACAAGTCCCGAGACCTCATCCCAATGTCCAGCTTGTGCACACCCGAGGGAGTGTGATCTGCATGTAATATTTTTTTGCCCAGCATATAGAAGAGCAAGAAAGTATTGGCTTGTTCCAATCCTTAAAAACTTGGGTTTTAGGGGCTACCTTCCGGCCTATAGGATTTTAAAAAGTGATCTCTCGGCCCCAATCGTATTCGCAGTTTCTAAATTTTTAACTGCAATGTGGCACAGCCGTAGCCAGTGTATCAAGTTATTATCAATTGTATGATTGTTTTATATTCTGGTCAATTGTCTGCAAATGTTGTTGTATCATTCTGCTTTTAAAATGATTTTATGTTGTATTCTTTTATGGTCCTAGTTGACCGAAATAAAGATAATTAAGTAAAAAAAAAAAGTAAAATCAAGCGGCTCGCCTCATCTACAGGCTACCTAAATCTACTCACACCACCCCCCTGCTTCAGACTCTCCACTGGCTCCCCATTAGGGAGCGCTCTCTCTTCAAGATGGGCTGTCTGACCTTTATGTCTCTAGCCGGCACTGCCCCTGCATTTATTAGATCTAAGATCAATGCATATGCTCCTGCCAGAAATCTTCGCTCCTCCACCCAGTTCCTTCTTCTTGTCCCCCGATTCCGCAAGAAGAAATCGGGCGGCTCTAGGTTTTCGACACTCGCCCCCCACTTCTGGAACACACTCCCGTTGGCAATCAGGTCTATTCCCTTCTATTTGGACTTTCGGGCTGCCCTGAAAACCCATCTTTTCTCCTCTGCCTATCCCTCTTAAACCCTCACCCCCCTTCCCTCCTCAGTTTCAGTTTCCTTCTGCAGCGCCAAGAAACCGCTTGGTAATAGAGCGCTATACAAAATTCTTTCAACTTCAACTTCAAGACTATTTCTGTGGCTTCTACTACACCCTAAAGCACGAGGGCAGAAGCAATATTCACAGATCTAAACTTGGTTCTAGCTAAAAGGTCCATAACAATCCATTGGAAGGCCCCAAACTTCCCTCACCTGGTTAAATATTGGGAAGTTCTTAAACACTGGGCTGCAGCAGAAAATACAATAATTAGATATTTGTTATAACGACAACTGGTCCCCACCATACTAACCTTAAGGCGGCCACTACTAAACGTATCCCTACCCCTGAATTCAATTAAATTCCACTCTCAGAAACTGTGAGAAACCTCTCTACCATATACCCTGCACGTCTCAACTTTTCCCTACTGCAGATTCTTTATCCACTCATAAACATGAAGGATAATGGCTGTCCTCACTGTTTATATGTTATGCCTCACCTGCTACGTTTTAGTAAGTTACATATAGAACTGCAATGCTGGACATATGTCTACAATGTATAAACGTCTATTAGAAATCACTGATTATCGGTAATGTCAAAATGTACAATACGATATGAGGTAATGAATAAGTGTGATATATTGCCTAATCAAACTCACTGTCATATGTACTATATTAATTCAAATCCAATAAAGACAATTTTTTTAAATAATAGAATGGAAATTTCATAAAGATTTGGGTTAAATTCATTTTTATATGTTTCAAGAAATTGTCAATAGAGATTAGATCCACAAGATTATTATATACATTTAGCAGAATTAGGAGTGCATTCTTTGAGCACAAAGAAGAGCTACTAGCTATAATCCAGGGACATTCAGACAGAATGATTTTTCAACATTTTTTTTAAGCTAGCATTAACATGACTCCTGATGGGCAACCCCAATTTTTCCTGGTTGGTTTTGTTGCTTATGACAAAACCTTTGACATCGGGAGACTGTCACATCAAAGTCCCCTTAAGCAACAGAACGTCATTTTCCTTCACAATGCCACTTTTTCAAATTTGCCCATTCTAGGAGACTTAGGGGCCGATTCTGATCTTGTATAGTAAGCCCTACGTACGAAACGGACCTGGAGGGCTTTCTAAGCAAGACGTGCTGTGCGAGTCCATCCGAGCGAGTACGATGCAACCGCATGGTTACAGACTCGGTGTGGCCAGACTCCCATAACACTCTATGGGAGCCTGTGTACAAACGCCTACACAGGCTCCGAGCAAAAAAGGGGTGGGTGGGGAAAAGCATACACACCGTGGTGGGCACCCCATTTTGCCCACCACACTGTGCATGCTTGGAGCGGGGGGACCCATGCGCACACTCCGTGACCGATTCGGAGGGCTCCGGGTGAAGGGGGGCCTGCTCTGGCCCCACAAAGTCCGATTCCGACAGCTGCTTACACTCGCTGAGACCGAGTCGATACAGCTCTCCGAATCGTGCATCGTACTCGCCCGTTTGGAATGCAGCTCCATTGCGCGGCACGATTTGGCTCCGTACGAGTCGGACGGAGAGATTCAGGTTCGTAAACGATTCGGTCAGCACGGGTGCGATCTTCGCATCGTACTTGGTTGTTTGTAACGGGGGACAATTCGGACGGAAAGATATGCTACGAATTGGATTTGCTCTTTACGAATCCCGTTTGGAGGCCTTCCTTAGGGGATCGGAATCGACCCATTAGTTGGAGAGAGCTCCTTGCATTCTAGGCAAAATCACTTAGACAAGAATGATCATACATTTTGTGTTAAAACTGCACATTGATTATTGCTAATGTCCAATTCTCTGAAGGAAGAAAAAACGTGTCCGTGTTCAGAATTACTATGCTCAGATATCCTTTGCTGGTGCTTATCGAACATGAATATACTTAGAGCTAGAGTCAGTAAACGTGATGGACAGCATTACTAATCAAGCCACACTTGCTAGCGTGAGGAACAAACATCTAGGAAATGCTTTCAAAAATTGATTCACCAGGGTCAAGATCTTCCAGGGTTAAAACGATAGTGACCCCACTTGAGCGCCATTCTATAACCTGCGGCAATTCAGGATTTAGAAACTTCCTGTGGAAAAGCATGAACATTTGTTGAAAAGTCTTGGTGGGCTGTATCCAGAGTAATTTCATAATTGCCAGTGGTTCAGATTATTTCAAGACTTTCCATTCATCAATTTTTACAATTGCAGAAATTCGGAACATTTCCAGACCTTGACAGATGTAGAGTAAACACCAATTCTGAAAAGACCGTCTATTCATTTAATATTAAAACATTATAGGAGTTCCAGAGAACCAAACACTATCATGCCATGATATATGATCTGTAGTATGGAATCTACTGTATGCAGTGGAATCGGGTTTAATGGCATGATCAGATATGTAATTGCCCAATGTCAACTGTTCTGATTGGTTTATAACAAGAAAACATTATTTGTATACTAAGTACCTAACAATAACTCCCCTTCAATAAAGTTTTTTACCATTGAATTGTTGGGTTTTCTGATGAAGTACTTAAATCTCGTGACAAAGCAAACAACCACAGCACATGGCCTTTGGCCATGCAAATGGGGCTTTGGGAGCTACCGGACATGATCTTTGTACCTAGTGTGCATGTTCATCGGTCGTACATGCAGCACCTGGCCGTCAGCCAGGCCCTGCATATTGTTGATGTGCTACATCATAGGCAACACTTTCAGTGGTTTTCTCAGCTTTGAAATTTAATATGTTAATGTTCATAAACAAAGGCTAGGTAAAGAGGTAGGTACCCTGTGAAAAAGACTGAGATAGATTCTAACCAATCACATTCTGTGGTGTTCATTACAACTTAAGCCAATTAGAATGCTTATTTTCTGCTTTCAGCTCCTAGAACCGCAGATAAGCAAAGACAAAATACATAGGGAAGGAAGGGAGAAAAAAAGCGCAAAGTTTGGACAAGGAAATGCAGACATGTTGTATTCATTGATTGATTACATTTCTAAAGTGCACCCTACAAAAAAATTCTCTTTCAGTGGACTGCATGGCTGAGGGGGCAGACCAGACACTGATTTTTTTTTAAACAATTTTTAATTTACTTTCTTTGTAATGTTACCATTTACTAGTAGGCGCACAAATTGCATTGGGTTTACACGTTCAGTATTATTCATTGTTATTACATATGATGCCAATTCTGAGCTACAGCACCATTACTCTATTATCTTAAACACACTTATGAGTCTTTCTCTAGTCTGTTACAATATCTTTCTTATAAGGCAATGATTGCCTTCTAGTTGCTGATAATAACTAGTGTACTCAGAGTCTATCAAATGCGTCAGTCTTTGGATCACTACATAGAACTGTCAGTTTTAACTCTTTTTGCAAGTGACCATTCAAATACAGCTTCTCGTTTGAGTATATTCTGGTCCTGCAGCCCATTTACGATATATCACTATCAATCTACGTGCCAGGATCTGCCCAAGAGCCACAAATCTATATTGCATAAGTTTTATCTTTGGGTGTTCATGTAATTATAATATAAAATGTTTGGGGTCTAATTCTATCATGGATCCCACCAATGTTTCACATACCGATCTTTTACAATAGAGTCCCAGTAATCAGCCACCCCAGGGTATGACCGGATCATATGCATACATTCAGATCTCTCGTTATTGCATTTGTGGCAGCTGAGAAAAGCTCCTTGGTATGTTTTACTGAGAACTACTAGTGCCAGGCATTATATATGTTTATATGTACGAGTTTAATCTTCAATAGTTTGATATTTTCCATTAGTAGTCCAATATATTTTTTCATTCCACATTAGTCAGGATACTATCTATATCTTGTTCCCATTTCTCAATAACCTTCAGTGTCTGTTTCGAGTAACCTCATTTTAATGGCTTGATATGATGCTGTCAGTGGTCTCCTTCCCTCTTCAGCACTGCTGATGCTAATATAGTTGATTCCAGGGGCTACCTGGGAACCCTCCCTAAGTATACCTTGCTGCTTTCCCCAGTCTGACATATTGTAGGAGGTGTCCCCAATTCATACTGAAGTGCATTTTTACCTCACCTTCATATATAGCTCTCATTTGATGCATGCCTGACATGAGCCACTTCGCAGCTTCGGCCATGGGCGTAGTTTTTCAAAGTCTTTAAGTCCCCACAGTGGGGCTTGTACAGCAAATGGGGCCTTTTTTTAATCACACATTTTATCACACGTTTGGCAAGCCACTCCCATGCCTCTGTCATAGTAGGGGGGATTTCAGTGTGCATGGGTTTTGCAAGGCCCATACGATTGCAATTTATTGTTCTTGTGACATCCTTTTATTAATCTTTTTCCATGTTAACTGTTTCTGACCATCACTGTGGTAGGTGTTGCTTTTGAACAGCTCCATATCAGGGACTCCCATGTCCCCTTCCTTATATGGCTGCTGCAATATAGTAAATTTGACTCACTACTTTTTCCTGACCTTTAAAGCATTGCAAATATTCTTCTCAATTACTGAAATATTCTCTGGGCCAGTAGGACAAACAGTCCTGGGAATGCATATAAACATCTTGGCACAATAATCATTTTTATTATGGCAACACTGCCATCATGGAGAGTGTCAATATCGTCCTAACCTCTACCTGTTGACGGGTCTCCATAATTATTTTGCCTATATTGTCTTTGTTGGTTCTTCCAGACTTAAGTTTCACTATAATTCCTAAATATTTTAGTTGTGCTGAGCTCCATGTTATTCCTAAAATTGGGTATATGTTATCTGCATTAATGCACCCATCTTCCCATAGGGAACAAAGTTGACTCATTCCATCAAGTTTGGAGTCCTGATACTACATTAAAATCTTCCAGTATTTGGAGCATTCACAACACCTATTCAGTGAGGTCCCTCAGGTATACAAATGTGTCATCAGCCTATTGTGAATTAATATATGTGGGGTCTACTGTTACGAGTTAACATTATTTTACTCCTTCTCTACATATTTATGCCAGGGTGTTCACCTGCTAAGGTAAACAATGTTGGCGATAGGGGACACCCTGCCAGGTGCCCTATTCCAATCTCCATCTTCTAATCTCCATCTATCTAACATATATCTACCAGTTTTAACGCATGCCATTTGTCTACTATTATAGGAGCCTTATCCATTGCATTATATAGGATAAGAACATTATTTTTCAGAACCTGGAAGAGGTCACTGTGTCAAATGTCTTTTTGATGTCAAAGGCCACCACTAAAAATTCCCCACCCCTTTCATCTACAGTACATTGTACATTTTCCAACTGTTTTAGGGATAAATCCAGACTGGTCTAATGGTTTAGGGAGAGGATCACTGCCCATATTCTTGCAAGGAAATGGTTCCGAGGAGTCGGGCCTTAGGTCTCTCTGTGGCTGATCTTGAAATTACTACAGACTCTCGACCTATGTATCTAGCATTTTCCCATCTTCGATGTTTCACCCTAGTTCCAAAAACAGGTGCAGGTGAGGAAGATTGCATTCTCGGATCTCTAGAGGATGTTATTTATTACTTGTGCCCTCACTGTTTTTCTACACCTTTTATCTAAGCAATAAGTCTCCATAACACTCTCGTACAAAGTTCCAATGTTTGTCTTCAAAGTCTTGCTGCATTTTGCCTTGGAATCCACTGGATTGACCGAACTTACCCCCACATACCCAGCACGGAAAATCTGAAGGGCTGCTGGTTGAGCAAATGCCAATATGAAGCGTGTGTGAACAACATGGCAATCCCTCCTTCATGGCATATTATATTATGATAATTTTTATTTTTGAAGCACAAGAATGCCAAAGTTTTTTGGTGCTGAACACACTAGACCACAAGTCAGAAATGCAGAAGATATAACCCCGTTCTGAGTGGATGTCTGAATGTTAGAAACAATGGTTTATCCCACTGTTGAAAAACCCCTCTTCGGATGTAAAACTTTTGAAGAATTATCGGCCCATCTTATTACTGCCGTTCATTGCCAAGGTCACAGAGAATGAGATAAACGTCCAATGTGGGGCATTTATCTCCTCTAATTACCATTTGGAAATTTCAGATGCAGGTCTCCATCTAGCTCACAGTACAAAGGTGACACTCACTGAAGTACAAGATGGGCTGAGAAGGATTTTTGACCAGGGAGGGGTAAATGCCCAGGTCCTACTGAACCCGTCTGCTGTTTTTTATACAGTATACCACACAGCACTGATCACTAGATTACATGCAGCAGGCATTAGAGGCCTGGCTATAGACTGGATTGTCTCGTTTATTTCCGACCATAGTAAGAAAGTGCACCCAACCCCTTCCTGCTCGTCTTCGATTTCCTTGTCCTGCAGAGTTCCTTTGGGATCTTCCCTGAGCCCCACATTATTTAATTTTTATGTGGCTTCCCTAGCCAATCTCATTAGTTTTTTGTCTGTCTAATATGTGATATGCAGATGACACCCAGCTATTCCTAAGACTGGATGGGAAGAAAGTTCTCCCTTTTATCCCACAATGCTGTCATTTTAATGGAACTCAATCCATGGTAGGCATTAGACTTGATTATGCACATGCTCTTTACTCTGGCCTTACAGCACCCACTACTCATCCTCTTCCGCTGGTACAGAACATAGCACCAAGGCTCTTTCTCAAGCTTTCCCACCCTGCTTCCATAAAAAGCCCTCTAAAAAATGTACATTGGCTTCCTGTCCAAAAGTGTGCTATGTTTAAGAGCCTCTGTCTCTGTTTTAAAGTTCTAAACAATGCCTGCCCAGTGCCTCTTGAGTGTTTGTTTAAATGCTATGCTTTTGTCCACATACTTATATTAGCACAGGCCTCCTTGCTTCTCATATCTCAAATTAAAAAATTGCTTCGAGGCCGCTGGGCCTTTTCATTTGAGGTGTGGTCTCTTTAGAACTGTTGCCTTTTGAAGATCTGCTTTATAAGTGGTTATATGGGATTTTGGAGAGCATTAGGAACCTGACTTTTCCAGATTCAGGTCCTCATTCTTGTCTTTCAAGCCAGTGCCAGGACGTCTTTGGTCATCTGTGCACTTTATAAACCTGACATAACCATAGGCATGGCTGCACACAAAACTAAACATGGAGAAAATTCCAAAGCCTGATAGCAACAACAAAGAAAGCTCAGCCTTCCATTCAAACCGTGCCCGTAGTTGGAATTTGGATGAAGGTGAGGTTGTGGCAGATTCTGTATAATCTGGCATCATGAACAATTATAACTTTGCCTTTCGCTGAAACTTTAAATAATGTTACATTGCCTTATTTGAGACAGTTACCATATTTACCTCAACTAAATTTTAACACCATGACATCTGGAGAGTGAGAGCACATGAGTCTATGGACCATATTAAGAGCCTTAAATTGAACCCTGCTCCAGATAGGCAATTAGCAGAAAGAGAGTAGTATCGCACAGATGTGATCTAGTGTCCTGAAACCTGACATAAATCAGACAGTGACATTTTGGATCAGTAGGGAAAGGTCTTTGGTCTTCCCATAGTAAATCACAGATTCTGTAAGGGTATTTACTACTCTGACATCCAGATGAAGGTCCACTAAAGGTAGAATTGGGTGCAAACCCATCAAATTAAGACAAGAGCTGTCGACAGAATGAACAAGGTACAGTTTCTGATCAAGTTGTAAATACTGGGTGCGGGTGCCCCTCTGTTTCATGAACTGGGTGAGTACAGGTGTTGCTGGGCAAGCTGAAAAAGTCCTGGTGTGAAGGTAAAGTCACTCGACAGAGTTTGTTATTGATTTCTTCATTCTAGCCTGGCCGAATATCATCTTTGTGTTGTCTTTATCAATGTAAAAGCACACTAGAGTGTACCGAGAAGACATAGCTTCATATTGATATTGAACATCAACATGGAAAGTTATCACCCCTTGGGCACCCACTTCGAATCACGGGCAGGAGAAACAAACGGCTGCCATTTGATTTCTGGTCTGTGAAAAGATTTTAGCCTGTCTAGAACTGGTCCACAACACTCGTCACTATGGAGCCTTTTAACCAGTAAGTGTGGTGAACAATGGTGCTAACGTCCACTTATCTAAAGCTTTGCTGAGCAGAACCAAAATACTATAGGATCAATAACTCACATCTACACCCACCTCTTCAATTGTCTAATGAATGTCAAGCTGATGTCATCATTCAGCCGCCACCTAATACTTGGCTCAAAATAGAGACTAGAATGAAGCTCAGAGCACAGCGGCAGTCTCTGAAAACATTCATATATGCCTTCTCCATAAAGTACCATTACTTCAGTAAACTAAAAGGACCTGGAGATATTCAGTTGAGAAAAATGGGCTGTAAGAGTTTTGCTCCTTCCTAGATTGCATACATATGCATTCATGCCAAGAGTATCTGCAGAATGAGTTAGCACAACAAGTCCCATCAGCAAATGGCAAGTTCTTTTCCAAAAATGTTGGAACTTTAAGTGTCAGGAAGGTATGGAGTGGGATAGTGAGGTGCAACGCTTGTTAAGTACGTTCCCCAAATGCGGTTTCCTCAAGGCGCGCATCAGCAATGGACAGTAACTACTTACCAACCTTTTAAAAGGCTACTTAAGATTATCCAATTTTTCCATGATAAAAATTCTCTAGATTTAAACAGACTGATTTTGATAAAGGTGTGAAAATTCTAGTGATTAGGGCCGTCAAACAGAAAAAGCGTTGCCACTATATATGATAGCCTTAAGAATATATTTATTTATTTAGCTGATTTTCTGAACAAGATCACAGTGTTCTGCCTGAGGCGTTATTGAAGACAAGCTTTTTGGGTCCCGGTTCAAACAGCATTTTGTGCACAAAGGTTCAATATATGTGAGCAAAATGACCACTTTGCACACATAAATTCAAAGAGGTTTACGACACCAAAGTGCAGTTACTAAGGCATACATTATGCGATTGCAGTGGAATTGCTGTGTTTAATGTGGAACTATGCAACTGATTGTCAGTAGGCCTTCCTCCAAAGGCAGATGAATACTCACTCACAAATTCATAGGTTTGGTGATATTCATGCATTTCTTACAGGTAGATTCCCACCCTGAAAATGTTTAAAAATGTAGTAATGTCAAAGACAGCAAGTGCATTTCCAGGAGGGGAATGAGGGGGAACGTAAATGTATTTTATAGTGGTGTACAAAAAAAGAGATTTCCATGAGAAAAAATGTTTTCTCCAAGGAGCTACAAAAATAGATGCTAATGGAAAAGCGCATTCTGGCACATTTCCACATACAGAATAACCGACTATTTGAAAATCAGCATGAGCAGATTTGGCATATGCATGAACTTTAGTTACAGCCACTGGAATTGTGCCATTCAGCGGCTGTAGCATTTTCCACATAATTATGTATTTGCCACATAAACCATCATCTGCTGCATAATTTGCAGAAATTACCCCCAAAAAATGTCTAGCTCAAATGGATCAAATGTTACTACAAACGTGGCAACATATGTTGCAGTGCAGTGGAAGGCCCTTTGCAACAGTGCAGTGGAAGGCCCTGTGCAACAGTTGCCTGGCCCCCTTTCTAATGCCAATTATTGCATTTGAGTGTTAAACTGTTACTAATGAAGTGGAACCTTTGTTCAGACATAGTTAACGTGTAAAAGAGACACAATAATGCGGCAATACTGTCACAGAATGTGCCTCATTACTCCGCTAAATTTGTCTTTGCTTGCCACATTATTTAGTCAGCTCCGCTGCATAATTTGGTTACTCTTTTCGCATTTTTCCAGTGACCCCGATTTAAGACAACCTATGAGTGTTCTAGATTTGTTCGAGTACTCTTCAGATCCTTTTTAAATTCCATGAAAGTCAAACATTTGTTTCAAACTTCGTAGAAATCACACAGGAGAAACATATTCAATTTTCAAAGCCAGAGCTTGTAAACAGGACACTCTTGACTGAGCTAGTGAAACGTTTTTTTTTCTAATTACCAAAGTGATAAAGGAACAAGATAAAAAAGATTAATTTTAAAGCATATAAATTAACGAGGAAGCATGATACTGTCACAACTTCTTATCGACTTGAGGGAATTAGAAATGACGGCAGATGGCGTGGTAGTGTATGGCTATGTAACAGTGTTATTAACTTACTGGCTCTGTTTGTTCCACGTGCGCGTGAGTACCAAATGCTCTCTATTCAAGTCACTTAGTTGAGTTTATTTGTGTGAGCCGTTGCACTATGCACAAAACCTGTTGCAGTATGCACAAACCCCGTTGCACTATGCACAAAATCTGTTCAGAATATGGCTCACTTTCTAAAAGCTGTACAACACTGACAGCCTTAAAAATAAATACACCGAACAGAATAAAAATGAGCGATAAGGGACACACACAAACCTTGCCAAGAAATGGGGCTCTCTGGTTAACTTCCTTGAATTGAGACCTTGACTGTATGAAAAGAAGTGAAATGACGCAAGCGCCGGGCTCCACCTGTGAGCTGTCTAGTGCTTGCAGGGTTTCAAGGAATTTCTCGATGCGGCTACTGATAGCGCGCCAGACCTGGAGCAAGGTAACAGAGTCACAAACTGCAAGACTTTTCGTAGCAATACAAAACAAACATTTGCAAGGAAACAGGTCTCGCATTTGCGAGAGTTTAAGCAATTGGCATTTTAAATGACAATGCCTTTTATTTATGTTTTAAAAACCAAAACATAAATAAAAGGCATTGTCATTTACAATGCCAATAGGTCTAACGCGTAAATGCGAGACCTCTTGCATTGCAGATGCTTGTTTAAATATGTGTGTGGACAACTGATGAACAAATGACGAACAACGAAGTAACTACAAAATAACAGCAGGAACAAAACGGTGACTGCTTCTGAGAGAGCCTTTGCCCAACTGCATTTCAACAGAGCTCTATGAAGTAAATGAGTGAAGCGCTTTACAAAGCGTCCCTATATATAAATAAGAAACTGTTATATTATTTTTCCTTTCTTTAAGGGATTTTACTAGGAGAATTAAAACACACTTCCGTGCTTCGACAGGAAAAAAAATAAACTGGAAAAAAACACGAATGTATGTATGTTGTATACTATGGGCCTGATCCAAATGAGCGTTCGAACATCATTGTACAACTGAGTGCGGGGACAGACTTAAGCAGCAAATGTCTCTCTCTCACTCCAAGCATCAGTGTTATTGCTGTTGGGAGGTTATGACCAAAGAAGTCTACTGCGGATGTAATTTCCAAGAACAACGGACAAACTCGAAAAATCACAGAACATATGGATAATATAAACACAGGAAGTCACCAGAGATTTTGTTCACATAATAAATATTTTGCCCCAGGCTACCTCTCTATGATCAGTGGTGCAGCAAGTGTCTCATGGGTCCTAGTGCAAGGAAGGAAATGGGTCCCATAGCCATTTTTTGAACTGCGAAATATAGCAATAATCAGTGGACCTCTCAGACCTCTCAGGCCTCTCAGGCCTCTGGGCCTCGGTGCCCCTGTATCTGCTGCACCAATGGAAGCTACACCACTAGTTACAATGCTGGCTCCTGGTGGATTTATCGCGCTGGGACCAGATCCTTTCCACAGCAATGCCCTCCCTTAACCACCAAGACTCTCCATTCCTTCCCTCAATTGCTTGTAACAAGTTGCTGTCCAGTGCGGCTTTAAAAGTAAATATCAGTCGAAACCAGAGAGCGCTTCTTCTAATTGAGAAACTCTCAATCGAGGGCAGGCTAGTGAGGCCTGAGCCTCGGGTTCTGACGGCACCAATTTTCGCAACGGGTAGTATGCAAATTTGCCTTCTGCAGAGCCCCGCTTGGGGTTCATCGCTCGCCAGGCTGGTGACAGAGCTCGCAGACCGCCCGCTAACTTGTCATCGCCCATTACAGCGTCCCTGTGGTGGATTCCCCCCCCATCACGGAGCACCCTGACCACACCAACATGGCGGCCGCTGAGACACCGACCGGAAGTGAAGTATAAGTTTCAGCAGGACAAGCCAGAACACCCTTACCGGAGACTGCGAGCTAAGGAGGTGGGGCTGAGAGACTGGCTTATTTGCTAGGGACACAGAATGAAGAGAGAAGAACGCGAGGAAAGACGGAAGATGTAGAACAACCCAGAGCCGAGGATAAGACCTATATTCAGGGAACCGCCACAGGCCGGAAGCACGCCTCAGCAAGAAGAGGACCGCACTGAGGTTGACTGCTCGAGGAGCAACACCCACGAGTCCGGTACTCCAATGAGGGAAGCGGAGGCTGCGACTCCCCTCTCCACGGCCCAGGAGGGTCGTGGGTGAAGGCAAGTGCCTGAGTTCTTTTCATTTAGGGGCTGGTGGGCGGGGATATGGGGCACCTCACCCTGGGTCATCACAAACCCCTTGGCACTTAGGCACATCACAGGAGCAGAACACGTGTGACGGTAGCACTTTACCTTTCCCTTGACTACCGCTAGGACAGCAGTTTGATACATTTTCTTTGTTTTTGTTCTTTCGGGTTCCCTCCCAAGGAGAAGAACGGAGCTTTCCGTGAGAAGAAGAACCAGACCTGGGAGAATACCAGCAAAACAGCCAGCTTATAGTGACCGCCTGAACTCACATTTTTTTTTTTTTTTTCCATTGTGACCCATACCTGGAGCTGCTCCTAGATAAAAGGACATACTCAAGAAGGACTGGGGGAACCCTAACACGAATAGAGGAGAATAAAGGAAACCTTTCCTCATACTACCCTACTTGTTTCTTGTGTTACTGGAGTGGGAGGGACGGTGTACACTCGGTTCGGCCTAGCACTCACAGTCCCTCTGTGAGCGTGTCTGACCGGTGTCTGATTTAAGGCTGCGCTGGGGAGATGTGTCCTCCAGGACAGGCTGTTCAATGCAGTCAGATGCAAAGAAAAGAAAGCGTGTCTCCCTGTGCCTACCCAAAAATGAATGTGTCCATCTGTAAGGTAACTGGAGCTCTTGTAAGCCCTCCGATACCTTCGGTTCAAGTTCCGCTATATAAAACTACAAAAAAAATAAAACAATGTCTGACCTGCAATAGCCAGATGGGAGGAGGGAAGGGAAGCCATCACACGCTGTACTGTGTAATGGCCAACTAAAATGTTCTCAGAGTGAAATCGCCGGAAAGAGAACGAAACACACAAAGGGGGGACTTTGAAAGAAATGCACTAAACAGAAGCCAGCATTTCTGAATGCCACAAATAGTAACCAATGGCAATCAGTGGGTTTGCCAAACCCCACATAACAGATATAACAGGTCGATCTTAGCTCAACCTAAAAAGCCAGTTAGATTGAGAGGTCATGTTAAAATCTAGTCCGAATATAAATGTGTCAGCATGATGAAATGAGTGTATGTCATGGATGCGTAACGTCCTTGGTAGTAACAGGCTGCTATCCATTTAGGATTTAGCATCCTTGTGAACCAAACAGGCATTTTAGCATGTATGTTAAGTCTACCGGACTTTCCCAATTTTGCAGCTGCAGGAAAAGCAATGGGAATAAAGGCCGGTCGTAGAATCAGATCCGCTTTCTCAACAAGCAATGGCAAAGCCAGTGTGCATGGCGTTGGCTGCCAGCCATTTGGCTTTGCCAATGCTTGCTTTGTTTTGTCATAGTTTTTTCAAATCTGTGTTGGGGAAGATTGTGGGAGTCTCGTCACTCGAAAAAGCACACATTGTCATAGTAGTCCCTGGCGCTGAAGGGAATTACATTGTGCACGATTGTGATCCTTGTGGAAGAACAGAATGCCATCGCTCACAGTGAAGTTAACCAACAGATGAAGTGGGCTGAGACCACTGCTTGATTTGTAAAAAACAAAAAAAGTGGCAGGCCTCTCGTCAGGGGGCCACTGCAGCTTGCACCACACAGTGCCCCTGCCAGCACTACCAGTGACAGAGCCAACATAACTACTAACATCACACTCCTACAAGTGTGATTTGGACTATTTCAGGCCCCCAAAGCTATAAGAATGGCATTGGCAGTCATTTTTAAGATGTATTGAATTAATCATTAACTGTTGTTGTGGTCATCTCTAAATTAGCCAGACACTGCCACTATGTGGCAGACTGTTCCAAGCGCAGGTGTTTGCAATTAAGTGCTGGTGCCGAGCACTGGAAACCACCCGCTCAAATTAAGCACTGGCTGAGCCACTGCCCTATGCTGCAGTAGGTGAAAACGTGAATGACTCAATAACAGCTTAATGGTTGAAGAGGGCTAGCTGAAAGCCCCCTTGAAGTATATTAAACATATAACAGTAAAATCAAGAGTTCTTGGCTAAAGGAAGACATAAAAAGATGAAAGCTTTAAAACACTGCAAGAAGCTCACCTTCGATAAACTCTGTGAAAGAAAGCTGACAAAGTGGACAACTACCAGTTGCCCATATATGATATGCTCTTTACACAACCCCTTTCCAGGCACGTTGCTACACCTTTTATTTGAAAGGACATGAATTTTGCTTTTGTGTCAGGGCAGGGATGGAGATGGTAAAAAGACTTCTTTACATCTCATTAGGATTTTAGAAATATGCCAGTCGTGGCATTAGCCTTTTCTAACGTAATACTGTATTTGATTTCTAGGGAAATACCATCCTATTTCTTTGACCCAAATGGGCATACCACTTAGAGTTCAGTTTAGTTTAATTAATGCCAGTACTTAATATTTAAAATAATTAGTGCCAGACCCCTTGTCAGGAGGCTACTGTAGCTTGTACCACCCATTGCCCATGTCAGCACTGCCAATAACAATACCAACACAACTGTGTGGCAATTCAGATTATTCCAGACCCCAAAGCTATAAGAATCCCTTGGGCGGCAGTTATTAGTCATTTTAATGTGCATTAAATTAATAAACGACTGTTATTGTAATCACCTCTATACTAGACAAACAGCGCCAACATGTGGCATACTGTCATAACTGCTGGTGTCGACAGTTGAGAGCTGTGCCGAGCACCAAAAATAACCGGCTCAAATTAAACACTGGTTAATGGGCATAAACTGAATCACCAAATTAAGCATCTTTCAGAGTTCTTAACACATTTTATCTGATTGATGACATCTTTATAAGTGTTGATCCTTTATAATTGCTGTTGGTTGCTGACGGCAACCATGGTTCCTTATGTCTTCAATGTAACATCAATGGATGAACACAGTAGAATAATGAGGGTTAAGTATGGTTCTTAAATAAATTCACCAATAACTTAGAGATAGAGAGCAATTTTGAAGAATTATGAGGGATTCATAGAAAAAAGCATATTGGTGTCTCAGTAGAGCTGGAAAAACAACCATGGATAATTTCTCTGTTACGTTAATTAAGGCTAGCTAAAAACCTCAGACTCGAATATTACAGATATTACACAGCCTCTCAGGCTTGGCTTGTTCAGTAAGGTTACCTGAGGCAAGATCTAGTTATAAAGCACTAACAAGCAGTCTGTAAGGTTTTTGAAGAGATACATCTAGTCACTGAAACATAAGACTCTGAAATGTGGAGTAATCTATTTATTCTTTTACTTCTAATTTACTAAAAACAATAAGTGTCACTATCATAATTTAAATGTCTTACAACAAGTGCCATTATATTAAAATTATATTGAAGTGTCCGTGGTTGCCCCTGTGACTGATCGAATACCAACTGATTTTTATATGCACAAACTATTAAGTTAGGATCTATCTCGCACACATGTATGCAATGTTGTATTAAATCTGGGTGAGACATCTTCTTGGAGAAGGGACAAGATCATCACAATTTACATGAAAAGGCTGAAGTCTGGCATTGGTAATAATATTTTCATCACTCTATTGAACTCTGTAGCTAATGGTTCTGCAAGAATACACTGTCCATGAGCGAGTTCAGAAAGGAAGATTTTGCCATCCCCTAGTAGGCACCGGAAGAGTTTTGTGGTAGATTAAGCAATATGGATTAGTATTTGAGGACTTTCATTAACATCACTAAATAATTTGAGGACAAGAGAGCTTTATTTGTGGCACATTTCGACCTCAAATCAGCCATTGATGAAACTGACCAGTAGAAACATTTCATGACCATTTTGGATTTAGGGTCTAATAGTGGTCACGTAGAGAACATCAAAATTCTAGATACAAATAATTCACACAAGGGTGAAATATACCCTTAACTGTGAGATGACATATGGATATATATTTGGTATGCATTATTTTGTATTTGCAACTATTATATGATTTTTATGTCATATGTTTTTTTAATTTTAATAATTCATGTATACATTTGTTTTATGGGTAATTTCTTGATACAAAACATGAATTGATGGAAAGTCAAGAAAACTGACACCTTCAGTCTGTCCTGAATTTTAAATAGATTGTATGATAGTACTTGTAAGCTCATGTAATTGGGAAATCAAAGCTCAAAGTCGCAGAAAGCAAAATGTGGTTGACCAACAAGTAGCAATGGGTTAAATCTGCACCTATGAGGAAGATAGTCCCTCAATGTCCCTCTTTCTTCAGTGCCCTTTCACAGGCCATCATTCTGTATACCACTGCAATGTACTATCACACAAATGTTATATCAATAGCTTTTATTAAATATGTTAATCAGCTTCCACATGTAGATGCTAGAAAGCCCTACATGACATTAAGCAATATTGAAGGTATTGACTAGATTTTTAACATTCAGTGTTGAACTTTAGCATGTCACACCAATGTGGCAGACCATTAACTGTGAATGACGTAAACCTGTTTTCAATTAAATGAATGTCGGATTATTAAAAAAAATTATTAATGAATTAATGAGGCTCTAAACTTGTATATTATCATGTTTTGAATCCAACTAACGAAGTGTTGAATCTTAATTGAGAACTAAAAGGTAGTGTGAAGGGGATCACTGCACCAGCCCAGTACAGTGCATGATTGATATGTTTAGAGGATACTCAGGATCAGTGAGAGTACCCCATCAGCATCCAACTAGTTTGCCTACAATTTATTTTGATTACCAGGGCAGTGAACAGATTAAGTCAAATGTTACATGTTATTTCTGATCCCAATCCACCCTTAGAAATAATTGTCTTTTGAAGAAATAGCCAACCTTACTGACAACAGAGTGTTAACCTTTGGATATTCCAATGAAGAAGCTCAACATATCTACTCATTGATTAAAGAGACAAACATCACCTCCAAAAGTTCTGGAACGATTGAAAACAATATACTACAATTTCTAAAAGAGAAATAAATCAAAGACTACATGAGGCAACACTCATCAGATACCACAGAGCACAGAGAATACCAAGGCAGTTACAAATAGCACTTAAGCTCACAATATGCAAGAACGACCAGCAATTCTAAGAAAGATGGTACGCAATCTAAAATAAATGTTCACTAGACTTGATTTTACTAATTGCGGAGGAATCATCCAGGACACTGGAGGAACTAACTAACTCCAAATTAGGAAACAAAACAATTCTGAAAATTGAACAAAGGAAATCAATGATATCAACATCCAACTAGATCACTACACCAATGAGATTAATGAGAGGAAAATGAAAAACAATTCAAAAGAAATAAAATTGATTATAAACTTGGGGAGGTTTCGAACTGGGCTGAAATCTATGCGAGACAGAGACAATCTAGGATGACTTTGCAATTTTAAGATAGTGATACTTCAACTTCAAATGAAGATCTGAGTAGCTGGAATGTTCCCAATAAATTCATTCAAACCAACTGGACCGATGAGGCACCTCAAGAAAAAATATCACAGAGGGCATCTACCTCCAATGGACCCGCAACAAATAAAAAGTCTTTTTTACAAACAAGCCCTTCTGAAAACTCAAGACCCATAGGGGACACAGCTCACAAAAAATCAGGCAGAGTAACCAGGAGTCAAACAAGGAGTTAACAGCTCAAAGCCTGGTCATAAATATCTCACAGTGAACCTTTACTTTCACACAACTAGTAATATTTAAAAAGGGAACGTAGCATGTTCCAACATATCACACAAATGAGTTACAGGCAGAGATCAGTGTTTTTAAATTCCTACGTACTCTTAGATTGAGACACTTCTTTGAAAACGTAGTGTGTGAACACGTTTCAAGAAAAGAGGAGAAGGGGACACTGATGAAACTAAAGATTAAGAGCGCTTTCAAGCCCCTATAAGTCATAAGACATTTGACACTTTTGAAACCATGATAAAGAAAGAAATTAAAGAGACCCTAAGCTACAAGAAAGTGTATCATTCCAACATGACCAAGAAAGAACTGGCATTGATTAGACAGATGGCTTTGATCCCTCTATCGAATTTTGCTCCGCCGACAAGGGAGGAGTATTGGTAATCATGGGTAAAACATTTTACAATCACAATGTGAGGGACTACGTGTCTAACAGATCCACGTACATGATGGTAGATGATAATCCAATGAGGAAATTCACAAAAGTGTTGGGAACCATATTAAAAACAGCCTTGCATAAAGAAACCATCACTGAGCAAGACAAACAGTTTCTAACACAATCCAATTCCCGAACTCCTTCTATACACATGCTACACAAAATTCATAAGGACATTAAGAACCCACCATTCAGACCTATTGTATCCACCAAGGCGCCGATCCTTTAACCCATTGGAAAATATATCAATCAGTATCTACATCCCAGCATTCAATCCATGAAGACATATATCAGATGCATCGCTGATTTTCCCAACAAACTAGGATTGATTCTAATCACTGAGCAACAGAACATCCTATTATGTACCATTAATGTGAAATCTTTATAAACTTTAATACCACATGACTTGGGGTTATAGCAATTGAAAGAGTACTGACATACATGACAACAGAATAAGATCTGAAAGTATTCCTATTGGAATTGATGCACTTCACATTATACCACCGTTTTTTTCAATGGGATAATAGGTATTAGGTATTACATTCAATTGACAGGCACTTTGATGGTCAATTGTGCAGCACCTTGTTATGCAAATTTATTCATGCACATGCTTGAAGAGGAAAACAACTTTGCATATAACCAGTGGGAAAACAAACTAACAGCCTCATGCATCAACCCAAAATCCAGTCGGTAAAATACCGATTCGGTAATAGCTCCCGGTATTAAGTAAAAAATACCCAATCCTAATGCATCAACCCAAAAGCAGAAATCGCTATTTAAGGAATCCTTAAATAGCGATTCTTTAAATAGGGATTCCTTAAATACCGATTCCTTAAATAGCGATTGCATTTAAGGAATCCCAAAGTGAGATTCCTTAAATGCAATGCATCAAAGTTAAAAAAATAGCGAATTCGCTAATAGGGGGAGCAAATTACCATGAAGATGAACTGCATGGTAATTTGCAAAAACTTTGAAAAATGCACTTTTGTGCATTTTTCAAAGTTTCATGTTGCGCACACACATGCCCTTAGAGCATGTGTGTGTGCAACATATGTGCACATATCATTTTCAGGGGTGCAACAGGGTGTCCTTTTGACACCCTGGCACCCTTGAAAGTGCTCCCGCTATTAGCGATTCGGTAATACCGAATCGCTAATACAGAATGGCTTTACATTCATTCCTATGGGCCTCCAAGCCCATAGGAATGAATGGGTAGGTATTCCTTATTACCGATTCGGTATTACCGATTCGGTAATAAGGAATATTAAGGAATCGCTATTTGAATAGCGATTCCTACATGCATAGCCTTTTGCTATTCCTTATTAGCGATTCCTTATTTTTCGCTAATAAGGAATCGCAAATGGCATTGTTGATGCATAGGCCCCTTAATGCCTACTATAGATTCATTGATGACATTTTTTTCTAAGGACAGGCATGAAGAAAGAGTTGGAAACAGCAATCAAACATCTTAATTCAATCGGCAGTCAAGTACAATTTACACATGAAGTGAGTGACACACACATAACTTTCTTGGATGTGAAAGTTTCTCTGATGAACAAAAGTTTTACCACTAACATCTTTGTAAAACCCACTAACTGGAACAATTCATTAAATTTTTCCAGTTTTCACCAATTTTCTTAGAAAAACCATTTGCCTTATTCCCAACTACTAAGAGTCGGGAGAATAACGGAGACAGCGACACATACGACAAAACCAAATCAATAATATGTTATAAGTTCACCAGCAGAGGATATCCACCAGACATCTCAAGTCATGATTGATAAGTTGGGAGGATACTCAGGATCAAAGAGAGTACCCAATCTGCATCCAACCAGTTAACCTACAATTTGTTTTCGATTAACAGGGGATTGCACGTATTAAGTCAAGTGTCTCAATAGCTTTTATCCAATATTAGGGTCCATTGTTCTATTATTTTTAACCTATGATGCTTCAAAGAATCATGATAAATTGCTAATGGAATACCAATGTGTTAACATACCATGATACCCCTCCTACCGGGATGTTCCTGTGTGGCAGCCTATGCTGGGGAAGAGGAGTTGGCCTAACGGCTAGGGCAGTCGACCTCGAATCTGGGGAACCGGGTTCGAGTCTCGGCAATGACGCTGAACAACCTGTGATTCTGGGCGAATCACTTTATCTCCCCGTGCCTAACAAAAATGAATGTGTCCTCATGTAACGCAACTGGTGCTAAGTAAAGCGCTTTGATACCCGATACCTTAGAGTCAAGTTTGCGCTATATAAAACTCCCTAAAATAAAAAAATATGCTCATGTCGGGATGTGGCATACATAAAACATTCATGGCCATAGTGCATGAAAACCAACTACTACCACACATTGTAATATGTAGCTGGCTTCATTGGCACACTACACACAGGACATAACCATGCATGCCCATTTCTTTCCTGGCCTACGTAAAATTAGTGGAATGCAACTATACCCAAAGCATGACATTGGTTATGATTAATTCAAGTGTTCCATTAGTCCCATTTTTTTCCAGTCACCACTGTTAGCGGCCATGAAGAAATATATTGAAAATATCTTTATACTGGCTTATCCATGCATCCCTGTGGATTCTTGGAAAGGTGAAGTGTTAAACCTACTGGAATCCCATTTCCCCTGTCCAGAGTTTTCCAAGGGGAAAACAGCTTTACCATAGAAAAACCTCTTCCCTTACAGCCACATTAAATCTCAGGTAAGTCATCCCCCTTCTCATGCTGAAAAGGGATTTCAACCAGCACTATGTTGGAGTAATAATCAGACCCTGTGAAGAGCCTGTGAAAACCCACAAACATAGTTTGGAGGCCTTTCCAAACTTCTTTCGCTAACCCTGCATTGAAACTCCTAAGAATACCTCTATACACCCCTTTAGTGGGATTTACAAGAGTTGAGCACTCCACAATTGTGAGCAAGTTCTCCACACCTTTAAATGGCCTTATGTCTGTGATAAAACACTTTGGGAATTCCAGGCTGGTGTAAATAAGGCTTACGACCAAATTTACTTTTGTGAATTGGTGCCAGGCAAATTACACCACCCAACCAGATATCAGCCTAAATAAAATCATCTTTAAAGCAGGAATATGCAAAATGTGCAAGAAGTGTAAATGCTTCAGCTTTCCTCAAAATGTGTGGAAACTTGGGAAGTTAAAAGTACAGTATATACTTATTTGATTGGGCACTTCTGTATTTCTTACATGAAGCAATTAAGGCACTGTCTGACCTATCTTTACTACTGTGAGGGCATGGATTCCTTTAACATCATACTTCAAAGACATTTAAAAAAGCCAAATGCTAACAATGCAGTTATGTTGCTACATACTAAAAGCATGGGAAAATGCTCTGTAGAGATGGTTCAATAGTGGTTCTTCAACAATCACCAACCAGAAAACCTATAATTTACCAATCCCCATCAGGTTCAATTAGCTTAAATTGTTCTAATGAACTATTACATTCAAACCTGAATACCATGCATCCAAATGCTAATGCTGAAATCAGTATAATCTTGTGGCTGTTTGTTACACATGATCTAACTTTTCCAATCAGACTCAGACTTATACTTGGAGAGAAAAATGTCTGTCTTAAATAGTAAGCAATGTAAAACTACAAGTAGGTCAACAGTAATCAATAGATATCTGCTGATATGATTACAAAATGTAATTGAATCAGATATTACATCAAGTAACGGTTTGCGAGACAAATTGAATAGAATGTCTTCAATTTTAGAACTAGTGCCATCTTCTTTATCAGGAGAGATTTTTTTTTGCATGGCGATTCCAGCGAGATTTAGCAAAGGTAAAAGACTTCCTGGCAATGTTAAATCAAATTGTAAATATGAAATAAAGATAGACCTGAAAAGTGGTGCCCAAAACATTGTAAATATTTTCATATGCTGCTTGCCTGTAGCAAAGTTGGCAGCCTGGTAATGACAGCCAGGATGGAAATGGAGCTGCAAAAGTTCCACTTGTGTAAATGGTAAGCAAATGCATACTAGGTAAACAGCCTTGGACTTTTGGCCTGATATAAATAGCCCCCAAGAAGACTTTTTTTAGTGAAACATTTGGTGAACATAATACGAGAGAAGTTTTATGGCTCACAAAAACCATGATCTGTATAAATGGCGATGATACCTTATAACATTATGTAAGGGAATAAATAAACATTTCGACAATCCCATTCCCTCCCACCTTCTGAACGAGATCCCCCAATCCGTTGCTCACTTTATGGAGTAAAATCGTAAACACATCTCTCCATCAAGGATCTCTCCCAGAATGCCTGAAGATGGGCCAAGTAGCTCCCCTTCTAAAATAACAGCACTGACAAGAAAGGCTTAAACAACTTCCGACCTGTATCCAGTCTGCTTTTCCTGGCTAAATTGATAGAGAAATGCACCCACATTCATAACTGGTTCACCTCCTTCTTGCAGAAGCGACAACAAAGAGTTAAAATAGGCACCACCCTATCTGAGGTAGCGGACATTGACAGGGGCATTCCTCAAGGATTTAGAATTTCCCCAATGCTCTTCAATCTACACATGGAACCACTCACTGAAATTCTTACACAATCAAAAGTCTCATACTACATGTATGCTGATGATACTCAGCTCTACATCAAAGTCTCCTCTCAAGATACTATCCGGAGACAGGATGACATCCTGAGGAAAACATAGGACTGGCTGGCACACTACCAACCAAAACTAATTCATTCTTTTCACCCCATCCCTTAGATCCCAGCAACAACAACCATACTCTCTTAACATCAAAGTCCTAAACTTCACCCCAACCATCTGGGACTCCATAAAATCACTAGGAATCACACTAGACTCCAATCTTAAAATTCAAGGTCAAATTCAAGTAGCAACCAGAAGCGCTAACCTACATCTGCACCTTCTAAAAAACCCTTCCTACTGCTAGGAGACCTCAAAACAGCATTGCAATCTCTAGAGCTCTCAAGACTAGACTATGGGAATACCACAATTGTAGGGCTACCTAAAGCTAGCCTAGCCCCAATGAAAGCACCAATAAATACAGCAGCGAGACTGTTTAAAAGGCACATGCCCATATGATTGCATCTCCCCATCACTCAGAACCCTCAGCTGGCTCCCAGTTGTAGCTAGGATCCAACTGAAGGTTGCATGCATAGCACACAAAGCCCTACAAAACTCTGGTCCTAAGTACATGGTGAATAGAATCAAGCTTTCAGGAGGTGGAAGGCATTATAGAAGTGCTAAATCTATCATACTAAAACCACCCAAGTTCCAAAAAAGGAAAACTCACAGCTGCACTTTCACTGGATCTGCCACAAAAATGTTGAACTCCCTAGCACCCTCAATGAGAGTAATTACCTCACTCAGGCTTTTCAAGAAAGAAATAAAAGCCATACTGGAAAAACATGCATCTTAAGAGAACTATTTTGAAACTGTCATCTCACCCTATTTGATATTGTATCCTATTTTGTTATCTTCCTCTTCAGATTCTATGTACAGCATAGCCCAAGTGACAGGTGCTGTACTGCAACCCTCATCAACTCTTTCGTTTTACAGTGCTCTGATACCGTGATGGTCATGTTCGCACTTTATAAAACATAATAAATAAATAAACATTTAAAAAAGTTAAATAACTCAACTTCTTTAAAAAGTGCATGAGCAAACACTTGACTTTTTCGTGCCCCATCCCATTAACTTTAAGTAAAGAGATTAGTGAAAGAAGGAATTGACTTGCTTTGTTAACAGAGGTATGTCCTTGCGTTGCACCCGTACAGCTGTGCAGATCTTTTGTCTTTACAATGTTGTTGTGGGAAATGTTATATGTTACCAGGCACTTCCCAGATACATCCACCTGAAAGAAAAAAAACAAAATAAGAAATAAAATAAATTAAACCCAAAATGACGTATGAATGATTGATGGACATTCAAGGGCGGGAGAGGAGACAACACCAAAAGGACCTGATTTTTGCAGAAGGAGGGTCAAAGCATGATGCCAATTAGAATGACATTCGAAGTAAAAAGACATTTGACTATATTGCCAATGCATCAATATAGTGTCATTTGAATAAGGTTATCTCATATGATCTACAATCAAAGAATCCTTTACCTTTAGTCTTTCAGCCTCAGCACTTCAATTATAATTGGTAATTTTGAAGCAAAAATGGCAAACAAAATGATCTCTAGGCAGTAACATGCAGCCAAAGTATGAGATAAAATTACACTTTTGCATGCTTGTGCATGAGACTACAAGCCACATAAATATACTTACAAGGAAAATGGAAATGTATTTAATTTCAATTAAATGTTAAAAAATAGTGGTGACCATTCGTGACTGGTACTGCGAGGAGACTGCACAGCAGTAATGTGATAAAAGTCCTGGAGTGGTCCTCCTATTATTAAGGTCCACTTGCATGGACACACATGTTGTGGACTGACTGACCCGTACCCCTTGGATTAGCACACTAGTGAAGAACAGCGCTGGGGCAGCACTGTGTGGACACGCTGATAACCTTCCTCACCCCTTCCTAGGTAACAGGCAAGGCCCAAAAACTGCTGATTGCTCTAGGCTTTCGGAGGCATTGCAACATTAAAAAGTTACACATGAACCACCATGCTCAATGAAAACCACATGTAAACAAGAGAGGGACTGTTGGGCTTTTATTCAAGGAGGTCCAGCATACATGCCCAGTTTAGTCATGTGTGTAGAAGAGGGTATGCAGTTCCTCAAAGAAAGGCGGGGGGGTGCCAAAGAAAAGAAGAGACCGTGCAACAGAGGAATACCTCTATTCGGAACTAGGGTCCTCACACACCCAGCAAGCTAGGTGTCATGCTTCATCATATGGACCTGCTCCTCGTCGGGCCGGCGCTGCAATGCCCGACGGGCACCCTAAAAGGGGCTCTTTGGCGGAGATCTTCAGTTCCTGGCCGTATGATGCAGTGTGTGTGAGAGGGACCTAGTGGTGTAGATGTGAGTGCAGGTAAGTGAATTAAAACAAGTTAGAGAGTCCTAAAATAATTTTATTGGGGATGGCTCTCTACCTGGATAAAAAATGTGTGGAAACAGAATGGCAGCTAACTGATGTTAAGATTCAGTTTGGCTATGCTCATCTGCGCTGGTCGACATGTTTCTTGCCTGTTGGTCCTAGTGATCCGTGGCAATTCCTCAGGACCTAAAAACTGTCAATAATCTACACTGGGTGGCAAGTACAACTGTTACCTACTACCTGTTGTAAGGGAACGGTCTCGCCATCTGCCTAGGGAAACCTAAAAAGAAAGAGGATCATGAGCAAGGCATCCCTAGCAAAGGCAATGTCGAAAGTGGCTATATTACACAGGTCTAATTCACAGGGTGATCTAAACCCCCTTATTGACTATGTGGTCTAGCATGACGTCTGTATACACCAAGTGTCAGTGACTCCATACAGTAAGTGGTGATAGACCTACAAATAGTGAAATTAAAAAACAATAAAGATTAAAACAGAAGACTGTAATTCACATGTTGTCCCAATCGATACTAGGATATAGTGACTAGGGTGTTCTAGAGGCTCAAAGTGAAACTCAACGGACACTCACCTAATATGGTTTAGTACCATACTCCTATCCGTGGCCGTGGCGCCACCTGGACACCAAGACTCAGGTGTCCTAGTAAAGATAAAATGATACATGGGGTGACAACAACTGGACCGACAATTATTGAGGGCAAATACACACATCAACTCTGATGCCCATGTGTGGTCCAGTTGCATGAGCTGCTGTGATGCGAGTCCCAGCCCGCTGGAGGTAATCAGATGGTTGGATAGCACCACTGAGCAAACTTAAAAACAAATAAAGAGGAAGTCACAATAATTGTTAATGCCAAGGTCGGTCAGGGTATCAGCCAGTAGAAACCGCGTGACCGTAGACTCAAGGCACCAATTCACACTCGCTCGTACCACTCAGAGAATCAGGGGCAAATCCGGGTCTGCCGTCAGTGTTTAATCGGCAAAGTGTCAAGGTACCACCAGCTCTGCCCAGTATCGAGTGAGACGCGTAATTGCGCCCGTTGTGTCTGTCCCGTGTTACTCACTAGCGAGATACTGTGACAGGATCTAAAGCGGAGCAGGCACTGACAACAAAGTGTCCAAATCATGTATTGTCAGTTTGGCGGCGGAAGTAAGAACACCAACAGATATCCCAATCAAGGCAGAAAGCGCAAACACACCACTCACCTGACCAGTCACTAGCCTCAGAGCGTGCAGTCATATCGCCGTTCTACTTACTTTGAGGTTGTTGCAGGAAGTGCTATCAACCTACCCTCGCGCCACTCGACCCGGGAATGCTGATGGCCGGTGTAGTGCCAGAACAGATATACCGGCTGAATCGTTAAGCGGAGGGCGTATCGCGGAGGGCGTGTCTACTACCCGGAAGCATGTGGAAAGCGTGAGTGAGGATACCGCCTCGCATGAGAGTGTCGGACAATGGGGGCCATCTTGGAATGGTGTCTAAGTTCATATAAGTATACGTAACCCTTGAAAAACAAATCTGGTGATAAAAAAGAGACAAGCATGGCCGTGGTACCACATAGGGTGTCAATTGCAGCGGCCATCTTGGAATGGTGTCTATGTACACATAGGACTAAGTCAACCTAAGAAAACGAGTGTGGTTGTTATGTTGAATAGCATGGCTGGATTCCCACATAGGGTGTCAACTACAGTGGCCACCATAGAGTGGTGTCTTTATACACTGTAATCTAAGGGACCCTCTGGAAATGGGGGTAATCAGATGGAGACATGGAGAGTGTAAGCTGCTAAGAGCCGTGGAAGACTGCTTTATCTGTCCATAAGTGCTGCCCACGGGATCTGATCATTTAGGCCTTCTCGGTCTGTCTTAAGGCGATGCACCCAACGCTGTTCGATCTTGAACAGTGCTCTCTGTGTAATCCTAGGATGTGCCTCCAGGATTATCCATCTGAGAGAGTCTGGTGTGTGGTTGTTTTCTTTGCAGTGGGTGTATAATTTAGTGGTGACTCTCTGACATCTCACATTGCTCTTGCGCTCAGTTATGCGTGTTTTTACAGATCGCATGGTCATGCCTATATATCTCTGTTCACAGGGGCAGGTAATTAAATAAATACACTGCAGCGTGTTGCAATTGGTATGCCGCTGTAGCCTCCATGTGAATGAGTCAGAAAAAACCACCTCTTTAGTCACAGAAGTTTGATGGCATACAGCACAGGATCCACAGGGGTAGTGTCCTCTCACAGGGGGGAGACCCCAGAGAGTGTTTTGGTCATGGTGGTGAGTCTGTCTGGGCCTCGTGTTGATAAGAATATCTTTCAGATTTTGTGTGCGCTTGAATGCAAAGCGAGGGGGCGGAATAGTGAGGTCACCTGCATTGAGTATTCTCCAATGTTTCTTGATTATACCCTTGATGGTAGTGGAATTGGGAGTAAAAGATGTGACACAGGTTAAAGTTTCTGTCTTCTCCTTATTGTTAGTTTGTAGTAGAACTTCTCGCGGGTTATTGCGAGCCCTTTTCAATGAGTTCTTTACTTGGCGCTCAGGGTAGCCTCTTTGCCTAAGGTTTTTAGTCAACTGGTCAGCTTCAATTAAGTAGTCATTGGTGTTAGAACAGTTCCTCCTCAGACGGAGGAATTGCCCAAAGGGCAAATTATCCCTAAGGGCCTTGGGGTGATGGCTACTGTATAAGAGTAAACTATTCCTATCAGTAGGTTTTTTGTAAAGCGTGGTGCTCAGGCCTGTGTCCCCTAGTGTGACCATGAGATCCAAGAAGGGTACATTAGAGACAGAGATAGTGTGTGTAAACTTCAGGAAAGGGTTCTGGGTATTGATCCAATCACAAAATGCTAGGCATGTCTGTTGGTCCCCCTTCCAGAAGATCAAAATGTCATCAATAAAACGCCTCCACAGAGTTAGATTAGTGATAAAGGGATTACTGGGGTGCCTGATGACTTCCTCCTCAAAGCTGGCCATGTAAATACAGGCCACACTAGGGGCGAAGGTGCTCCCCATCGATGTACCCTGTGATTGGTGGAATAGCTGTGAATTATACTCAAAGTAGTTTTCAGTTAAAGCCAGTGTGGCGCACTCCATCACAAAGGGAATAGGGGTAGGTGATGTCCATTCCTCTTTCATGAGGGCATCCTCGATTGCTACCAAGGTAGCACGTTGGGGGATATTCGTGTACAGTGCCTCCACATCCAACGTGACCAGGAGGTCGATATTGCTCGTGTCATGTGTCTCCTCTATGATTTGTAAGATGTCCGTAGTGTCACGGATGTAAGATGGAGTTTTCTTAACCAGAGGCTGTAAGAAGTGATCAACAAATCTAGAGAGGGGTTCCAGGAGTGAACCTATACCCGATACAATAGGTCGTCCCGGGACTGGTGTTGTGCCCTTATGTATCTTGGGTAAAGTGTAAAAGTACGGGGTCCTAGGCTCCCTGGTATTGAGGAATTCAGCTTCCTTTTTGCTGATCCATCCATTGCTCTCAGCTTCAAAAGTGATGGTCGCGATCCTGGTGGTAAGCCTAGGTGTGGGGTCAACGGAGATAGGGGTGTAGTACTTGGTGTTATTAAGTTGGCGTCTACACTCTTGGTCATAGTCAGTGACGTTCTGTATCACCGTCGCTCCTCCCTTGTCTGCCTGTTTGATAATAATGCTACTATCATTGGCTAGGGTGTTAGCTGCTGTCAACTCCGCATTGGACATATTGTGATAAAATCCCCTAGAAGGAATTGACCCCAAGTCACGAAGCACAGCTTTCTCAAATGTGAGTACTTCGGGGGGCACCATGTTGTTAGTGGGGGTGAATCTGGATGGATTACGCAACCCCGTGTCCATGGACTCAGTGGCAGGTTGGTCTTGAAAGAATGCCTTGAGACGTATTTTTCTAAGGAATTCGTGAATTTCACAAATGTCCCTGAAATTGTCAGTTCTCGGTGTGGGGACATAACCGAGTCCTTTCTCGAGGACTTCCTCCTCCAAGCGGCTCAAGGGTCTGTCTGACAGGTTCACCACTAATTCTTTTTCCCTCTGTTTCTGCCCCTGGGTGCTGACTGGAATTGTTCCTGGTCCTGCCACTGAACTCCTTTGGTTGGCCCTCTTTTTCGACCTCTTCCTCTGCCCCAACCTCTGTCTAAAAAAGGAGGGTTGCCAGGGGGATAGAATTGGGGCTGGCCGTGTGGAAACATAGGGAACTGCCAAAAAGGAGGTTGTGGTGGACCCGTATAGACTGGGGCGTTGTTGTAAACAGGGTAAGGAGATTGATAGTTCCTTTTCTGTTGGTTCCCTCCCCAGCTATTGGAACTCGAGTCACTGCTCGTTGACCCCCTTCTCGAATTGTCGGGACTCTCATCAGATGAGTAGCTATTCTTATTTGCCTGAAAGTCTGCTCTCAAATAGGGAAAGATCTTCTCTTTATCAAACTTCTGAATGTCCTTCTGAAGTTTGTTGATCTTCAATTTGAGTAGATACTCTTTGTTTTCAGCAATCTCATTATTTATTTCCGCCAGTTTAGCTTTAAATGCGGTATTCTGGGTCGTAGATTTAAGTGCACTCTCCGCTGCCTGTATCCTCACTAAAAGGGCGTCTGCTAATCTCTGGGCCGTGTTGATTATGAGAACCAAGAGATCTCTCGTGCATTTCCACGAGACTAGACTCCATTCCTTCTTGAAAGTAGGGTCTTCCAAGAAAAGTCTAGGGAAGACGTTAATAATGAGTCCACTAGGCGCAATATTCGCTCTTAAATATTCCGTCATAAGGGCCCCATGTAGTGTGATCTTAATCCACTCCCTTTTCAACGTGGTTAGAGAAGTCCAGTCTTCCGTTTGTGACCCTGAGGCCACAGAACCCCCACTCCCAAGAAGGGAGGGAGTTTTTCTTAAAATATCGGCTACTGCTTCATCATTGAAGCTAAGCCCCAGGTTGTCCTCCATGGTAGGTAGGTCAACAAAATGCAACCGTCGGATTGGCGGTGCTCTAAAGTGTGAGAGAGGTCCACTCAGTGTATTTACACCGTGTGGTATCCTAATATTGTCCCACGGGGGTTACCCGTGCACTAGACTATGTAAACAAGAGAGGGACTGTTGGGCTTTTATTCAAGGAGGTCCAGCATACATGCCCAGTTTAGTCATGTGTGTAGAAGAGGGTATGCAGTTCCTCAAAGAAAGGCGGGGGGGTGCCAAAGAAAAGAAGAGACCGTGCAACAGAGGAATACCTCTATTCGGAACTAGGGTCCTCACACACCCAGCAAGCTAGGTGTCATGCTTCATCATATGGACCTGCTCCTCGTCGGGCCGGCGCTGCAATGCCCGACGGGCACCCTAAAAGGGGCTCTTTGGCGGAGATCTTCAGTTCCTGGCCGTATGATGCAGTGTGTGTGAGAGGGACCTAGTGGTGTAGATGTGAGTGCAGGTAAGTGAATTAAAACAAGTTAGAGAGTCCAAAAATAATTTTATTGGGGATGGCTCTCTACCTGGATAAAAAATGTGTGGAAACAGAATGGCAGGTAACTGATGTTAAGATTCAGTTTGGCTATGCTCATCTGCGCTGGTCGACATGTTTCTTGCCTGTTGGTCCTAGTGATCCATGGCAATTCCTCAGGACCTAAAAACTGTCAATAATCTACACTGGGTGGCAAGTACAACTGTTACCTACTACCTGTTGTAAGGGAACGGTCTCGCCATCTGCCTAGGGAAACCTAAAAAGAAAGAGGATCATGAGCAAGGCATCCCTAGCAAAGGCAATGTCGAAAGTGGCTATATTACACAGGTCTAATTCACAGGGTGATCTAAACCCCCTTATTGACTATGTGGTCTAGCATGACGTCTGTATACACCAAGTGTCAGTGACTCCATACAGTAAGTGGTGATAGACCTACAAATAGTGAAATTAAAAAACAATAAAGATTAAAACAGAAGACTGTAATTCACATGTTGTCCCAATCGATACTAGGATATAGTGACTAGGGTGTTCTAGAGGCTCAAAGTGAAACTCAACGGACACTCACCTAATATGGTTTAGTACCATACTCCTATCCGTGGCCGTGGCGCCACCTGGACACCAAGACTCAGGTGTCCTAGTAAAGATAAAATGATACATGGGGTGACAACAACTGGACCGACAATTATTGAGGGCAAATACACACATCAACTCTGATGCCCATGTGTGGTCCAGTTGCATGAGCTGCTGTGATGCGAGTCCCAGCCCGCTGGAGGTAATCAGATGGTTGGATAGCACCACTGAGCAAACTTAAAAACAAATAAAGAGGAAGTCACAATAATTGTTAATGCCAAGGTCGGTCAGGGTATCAGCCAGTAGAAACCGCGTGACCGTAGACTCAAGGCACCAATTCACACTCGCTCGTACCACTCAGAGAATCAGGGGCAAATCCGGGTCTGCCGTCAGTGTTTAATCGGCAAAGTGTCAAGGAACCACCAGCTCTGCCCAGTATCGAGTGAGACGCGTAATTGCGCCCGTTGTGTCTGTCCCGTGTTACTCACTAGCGAGATACTGTGACAGGATCTAAAGCGGAGCAGGCACTGACAACAAAGTGTCCAAATCATGTATTGTCAGTTTGGCGGCGGAAGTAAGAACACCAACAGATATCCCAATCAAGGCAGAAAGCGCAAACACACCACTCACCTGACCAGTCAGTAGCCTCAGAGCGTGCAGTCATATCGCCGTTCTACTTACTTTGAGGTTGTTGCAGGAAGTGCTATCAACCTACCCTCGCGCCACTCGACCCGGGAATGCTGATGGCCGGTGTAGTGCCAGAACAGATATACCGGCTGAATCGTTAAGCGGAGGGCGTATCGCGGAGGGCGTGTCTACTACCCGGAAGCGTGTGGAAAGCGTGAGTGAGGATACCGCCTCGCATGAGAGTGTCGGACAATGGGGGCCATCTTGGAATGGTGTCTAAGTTCATATAAGTATACGTAACCCTTGAAAAACAAATCTGGTGATAAAAAAGAGACAAGCATGGCCGTTGTACCACATAGGGTGTCAATTGCAGCGGCCATCTTGGAATGGTGTCTATGTACACATAGGACTAAGTCAACCTAAGAAAACGAGTGTGGTTGTTATGTTGAATAGCATGGCTGGATTCCCACATAGGGTGTCAACTACAGTGGCCACCATAGAGTGGTGTCTTTATACACTGTAATCTAAGGGACCCTCTGGAAATGGGGGTAATCAGATGGAGACATGGAGAGTGTAAGCTGCTAAGAGCCGTGGAAGACTGCTTTATCTGTCCATAAGTGCTGCCCACGGGATCTGATCATTTAGGCCTTCTCGGTCTGTCTTAAGGCGATGCACCCAACGCTGTTCGATCTTGAACAGTGCTCTCTGTGTAATCCTAGGATGTGCCTCCAGGATTATCCATCTGAGAGAGTCTGGTGTGTGGTTGTTTTCTTTGCAGTGGGTGTATAATTTAGTGGTGACTCTCTGACATCTCACATTGCTCTTGTGCTCAGTTATGCGTGTTTTTACAGATCGCATGGTCATGCCTATATATCTCTGTTCACAGGGGCAGGTAATTAAATAAATACACTGCAGCGTGTTGCAATTGGTATGCCGCTGTAGCCTCCATGTGAATGAGTCAGAAAAAACCACCTCTTTAGTCACAGAAGTTTGATGGCATACAGCACAGGATCCACAGGGGTAGTGTCCTCTCACAGGGGGGAGACCCCAGAGAGTGTTTTGGTCATGGTGGTGAGTCTGTCTGGGCCTCGTGTTGATAAGAATATCTTTCAGATTTTGTGTGCGCTTGAATGCAAAGCGAGGGGGCGGAATAGTGAGGTCACCTGCATTGAGTATTCTCCAATGTTTCTTGATTATACCCTTGATGGTAGTGGAATTGAAACTCATTGAAAAGGGCTCGCAATAACCCGCGAGAAGTTCTACTACAAACTAACAATAAGGAGAAGACAGAAACTTTAACCTGTGTCACATCTTTTACTCCCAATTCCACTACCATCAAGGGTATAATTAAGAAACATTGGAGAATACTCAATGCAGGTGACCTCACTATTCCGCCCCCTCGCTTTGCATTCAAGCGCACACAAAATCTGAAAGATATTCTTATCAACACGAGGCCCAGACAGACTCACCACCATGACCAAAACACTCTCTGGGGTCTCCCCCCTGTGAGAGGACACTACCCCTGTGGATCCTGTGCTGTATGCCATCAAACTTCTGTGACTAAAGAGGTGTTTTTTTCTGACTCATTCACATGGAGGCTACAGCGGCATACCAATTGCAACACGCTGCAGTGTATTTATTTAATTACCTGCCCCTGTGAACAGAGATATATAGGCATGACCATGCGATCTGTAAAAACACGCATAACTGAGCACAAGAGCAATGTGAGATGTCAGAGAGTCACCACTAAATTATACACCCACTGCAAAGAAAACAACCACACACCAGACTCTCTCAGATGGATAATCCTGGAGGCACATCCTAGGATTACACAGAGAGCACTGTTCAAGATCGAACAGCGTTGGGTGCATCGCCTTAAGACAGACCGAGAAGGCCTAAATGATCAGATCCCGTGGGCAGCACTTATGGACAGATAAAGCAGTCTTCCACGGCTCTTAGCAGCTTACACTCTCCATGTCTCCATCTGATTACCCCCATTTCCAGAGGGTCCCTTAGATTACAGTGTATAAAGACACCACTCTATGGTGGCCACTGTAGTTGACACCCTATGTGGGAATCCAGCCATGCTATTCAACATAACAACCACACTCGTTTTCTTAGGTTGACTTAGTCCTATGTGTACATAGACACCATTCCAAGATGGCCACTGCAATTGACACCCTATGTGGTACAACGGCCATGCTTGTCTCTTTTTTATCACCAGATTTGTTTTTCAAGGGTTACGTATACTTATATGAACTTAGACACCATTCCAAGATGGCCCCCATTGTCCGACACTCTCATGCGAGGCGGTATCCTCACTCACGCTTTCCACACGCTTCCGGGTAGTAGACACGCCCTCCGCGATACGCCCTCCGCTTAACGATTCAGCCGGTATATCTGTTCTGGCACTACACCGGCCATCAGCATTCCCGGGTCGAGTGGCGCGAGGGTAGGTTGATAGCACTTCCTGCAACAACCTCAAAGTAAGTAGAACGGCGATATGACTGCACGCTCTGAGGCTACTGACTGGTCAGGTGAGTGGTGTGTTTGCGCTTTCTGCCTTGATTGGGATATCTGTTGGTGTTCTTACTTCCGCCGCCAAACTGACAATACATGATTTGGACACTTTGTTGTCAGTGCCTGCTCCGCTTTAGATCCTGTCACAGTATCTCGCTAGTGAGTAACACGGGACAGACACAACGGGCGCAATTACGCGTCTCACTCGATACTGGGCAGAGCTGGTGGTTCCTTGACACTTTGCCGATTAAACACTGACGGCAGACCCGGATTTGCCCCTGATTCTCTGAGTGGTACGAGCGAGTGTGAATTGGTGCCTTGAGTCTACGGTCACGCGGTTTCTACTGGCTGATACCCTGACCGACCTTGGCATTAACAATTATTGTGACTTCCTCTTTATTTGTTTTTAAGTTTGCTCAGTGGTGCTATCCAACCATCTGATTACCTCCAGCGGGCTGGGACTCGCATCACAGCAGCTCATGCAACTGGACCACACATGGGCATCAGAGTTGATGTGTGTATTTGCCCTCAATAATTGTCGGTCCAGTTGTTGTCACCCCATGTATCATTTTATCTTTACTAGGACACCTGAGTCTTGGTGTCCAGGTGGCGCCACGGCCACGGATAGGAGTATGGTACTAAACCATATTAGGTGAGTGTCCGTTGAGTTTCACTTTGAGCCTCTAGAACACCCTAGTCACTATATCCTAGTATCGATTGGGACAACATGTGAATTACAGTCTTCTGTTTTAATCTTTATTGTTTTTTAATTTCACTATTTGTAGGTCTATCACCACTTACTGTATGGAGTCACTGACACTTGGTGTATACAGACGTCATGCTAGACCACATAGTCAATAAGGGGGTTTAGATCACCCTGTGAATTAGACCTGTGTAATATAGCCACTTTCGACATTGCCTTTGCTAGGGATGCCTTGCTCATGATCCTCTTTCTTTTTAGGTTTCCCTAGGCAGATGGCGAGACCGTTCCCTTACAACAGGTAGTAGGTAACAGTTGTACTTGCCACCCAGTGTAGATTATTGACAGTTTTTAGGTCCTGAGGAATTGCCACGGATCACTAGGACCAACAGGCAAGAAACATGTCGACCAGCGCAGATGAGCATAGCCAAACTGAATCTTAACATCAGTTAGCTGCCATTCTGTTTCCACACATTTTTTATCCAGGTAGAGAGCCATCCCCAATAAAATTATTTTTGGACTCTCTAACTTGTTTTAATTCACTTACCTGCACTCACATCTACACCACTAGGTCCCTCTCACACACACTGCATCATACGGCCAGGAACTGAAGATCTCCGCCAAAGAGCCCCTTTTAGGGTGCCCGTCGGGCATTGCAGCGCCGGCCCGACGAGGAGCAGGTCCATATGATGAAGCATGACACCTAGCTTGCTGGGTGTGTGAGGACCCTAGTTCCGAATAGAGGTATTCCTCTGTTGCACGGTCTCTTCTTTTCTTTGGCACCCCCCCGCCTTTCTTTGAGTAACTGCATACCCTCTTCTACACCAATGAAAACCACAACTATGACTGGCTGCAGCCCCATTGATTGAGCTCTTCTGCAGGGGGAGGGAGGGACGGAGGGGGCTTCCTCTCCCTTTTTTGTGTTTTCGTATTTCTCTTCTACAGCTCTTTCTTTGCTGCTGGGATGTCGCCGCTGCTGCCATGGGGAAGACACTGGCTGCCCCATCCTCTCAACAGAATAAGACTGACAAATACACCAAACCATCTACCAACTTGCATTGCCGTAAGATGGAACAGCTGTAGTAGAGTCAGATCAGTCTCCGATGACTCCTGCCATCTGTGGCACCAGGACAACACTTGAAGTCCAGATTGGCACGGTGGGTTTTGGAAGTGAGCTTCGTGCTTCAGGACTTGAGGAACAGTGTGAATAGACTTAAAGAGGCATAAACTAGTATCTTCATGCTGGAGGTATATATATATATACCTCAACTCACTCTCAGCATCCGCCTTTTCCAGGAAAAACGAGCGTGGAGCCAGGAATCTGTGCAATTATATTTTATTTAATTGCCAGCTCTGCCATAAATATATATATATATATATATATATATATATGTTGCTTTATCTCCGTAAGCAGCTATCGTTCTTCCTGCCAAGGAACAGAGTGCAGACCACAAAGTTTGTATTGCTGTTTAAGGTTTATTCAGCCACAGCTTACACGACCAGCATGACGCGTTTCGATCCCTCAAGGACGTTGATCACATGACGCACTCATACACCACGAGGTATCTTTAAATTACATTTTTTTGCATTTTTCTTAAAGTGAAATGCATGCAAGGTTTTGTTGGGTCATAGACATGGAAGAAACATTTAAAAATAGATTTTTGTTTCGTCTTATGACTAGTTCAATGTGCAAATAACAAAATTGTTTCACAATGCTCAATAGCATTGATTTGTATACATTGATAAAAATATATATATTTTCCAGCAAATCAGTTATGTTTAAAACTAACCTCATTATAAAAAATAAGATTAAAAAACAATAAATATCGCTGATTTGCTAAAAAAAAGGGGGGGCAAATTTTTGCAAATATACCAAAGCAACGTCCAGGTATAAATACCTTGTTATAGTATATGTCTAAATAGAAGAGTATAATGTAAACGTTTCAGTGGATTTATTACAATATTTTTAGACCATACCTGCCAACACTTTCCCTGCTAATTGCATGTAAAATAGTGCAGGTGCAAACATGTTTAAAGTGCTAAGTGCTTATACTTATATTTGTCCCAAAATTTATTAAAAAATACGTGTATTAAAGAACCCGATGTGTATGTGAATAGATAAAAGATTAAATATATATAGTGCGGCCTTGGGAAATCTAGTATAAGAACATAATGTTCTATCGTATACTGTTTTCATATCATAATTCCCGAAGATTTGATAGGCAAAAAGCATTATCTTTCAGATTGCCCTGTAGCAAAGCTTATGTTGAACAAAGGTTTTTGTAGACATGTTGTGACAAAGGAGCAAAATGGCAGAAACTTATAGACAGATGTATAGATCCTCCGTTTGATTGAGACCATTGGGATACTTAGTATCCAAATTCAAGATATATCTGGTCTCAAGTTGTCTGAGGGCTCTGACTCGGTCACCTCCTCTTTTCTTATATGGAATGCTGTCTACCAAAAAGTATTTTAATAGAGTGGGATCAGATTTGTGTTGATCCTCGAAGTGTCTTGCAACAGGATAAGTCGGATCAAGGTTTTTGCTCTTAGGTGCTGAAGTACCCTCTTGTGTCCCTGAAGGATAGTACTTCCTACATATCTGAGTCCACAAGGGCACTCCAGCACATAGATGGCATGATCCGTTTTGCAAGTTAGGTACTTGGTAATCGGGATTTCATCTTTGTTGAACAGTGTTTTGAATGCGGTGGTGTTAATGCCTTGTTGGCATGCTTTACAGGATTTGCATCTATACAATCCCTTTCTTTGATTGAGCCAAGTAACCTGAGTTAGGTTCTCCAAATCGTTTCTGACCAGAGCGTCACGCATAGATGGAGCTCTACTGAATATGATGGCAGGCCTTTTGGGAAGTAAGTGACCAATAATTGGATCTCCCAATATAATTGGCCAGTTTATTACACCTATATGGGTACAGAGACAAACAACAGGTCCAAACTATTGCCCCTCACATAATAAACCCCCTTGATGACCACCCATGATACTCCCAACCTCCTCTCTTGGAATGTCAATGGCCTCAACATTACAGTCTAGAGGGGGGGCTATTTTTCAGTACCTCAGGCGCTATACTGCACAGGTAGTTTTTCCACAGGAAACCCACCACTAGGTATGAAATGCCCCTTCCTTGGCCATAATGGCAGCTATACTTATATACAAGAACTTTCTAGTCCAGGTTGTAAAAATGCATTATGATGATTGGGCAGATATGTGATTGTGTTTTCACCAGCGTCTATGGCCCTCCGACGCTAATAGAAAACAAGATGAGGGCACTTTTATCTACTGTCCCATGCTCCCCTGGGGTTGACCATTGTGGAAGGTGACTATATTTCTATTCCGGACACCATTAAGGATACGAGGGACTCCTCAATGCCTCACAGATTCTATCCTGTGTACGACTAGTTTCCTCACTAGGTTTAAGCGACAATTAGAGAACCCTACACCTGAACGCTGGTGAATTTTCCTACTTCTCACTCCAACATAAATCTTCCTCTAGAATTGATTACATTTTCATTCCGGTCATCAGATTGCTTGGACAACCACGCAGGGGGGCATGGAGGCCTACTGTGTAGTGGCTCTTGGAAAACCTACATTTACACATAGTGGACTACACTGATCTGAACACGGGCCAGTTTGAATTGGGAATCACTCTCTGGGAGGTTTAAAATGGTCATACACAGACAAGTCATATACTACCAAACAGGGGAAAAGAAACATAGGGAAGTAGATGCCTAAGAAAGTAAGATTAAAGAGCTGGAAAAGTAATAAACACAACAAACTGATGCATTAACATGCTGCCAACTTGATTGGCTGTGTCTCACGTTCAAGCAAAAACTTAGTTCCACAGCTCTGGCTCATGTGGAATGCACAACAAGTTATTTGCGCTTGGAGATAAGGCCGGGAAGTTACTGTATTGGCTGGCCAATAGAGACCTAGAACTGCGAGTTGTGCCCAGTATTCAGACAACAGTGGGATACACATTAATGGGCACAAGTCAAATAGCACAAGAATTTGCTGATTATTATAGCTCATTATATGAGAACCAAAATCCTCCATTGATAGAGACCCAAAATCCCATTATAAATTACATGATGCCCTCACGTCTCTTGGTGGCACATAGCCAGATGCAAGACAAACCTATTGACATAGAATAGATCCTAAAAGCTATCACCACTCTTCCCCCCAGAAAGAAATCCAGACCAAATGGTGTTCCTCATGAATTTTTTAAGAAATACGCTTCTCATTAGACCCCTACCCCCCTAAAGCTTTACAAGGAGGCCTATAAAACAAGAATTCTATGATATGATTTACGTAAGACAACAATCTCTGACATTTGGAAACCAGGACATACCCTAACACAATGTTCCTCCTACCATCCTATATCCCTGATTTACTTAGAGGTGAAGATTTTAGCTAAGGTCCCTGCAAACAGATTGATCATCATTATTTGGACAGTAATACACAGCCACCAGAACAACTTTATGTCGGGGCATGGTACGCTACAATGCCTTACGAATTTAATTATTACCCTGGAGAGATCCTGAGATTGCAATGACCTAAGGGCTCTCCTCTCAATTGATTTCTAGAAGGTCTTCAATTCGGTCTACTTGCCCTTTATGTTTTAGTTATTACTCCAAATGAATGTTGTCCGGTTCTTTCAGAGATATGTCCAGGTTCTCTATACTGACAACTTGGAAGCGGTCCTGGCCAGATGGACTCTATCTCTCCCTTTTGATATAACAAGGGGAATGAGCAAGGATGCCATTAGCCAAATGGATGTGCTGTTATGCATAGATGGATTCTGTTGTGGTTCATCAAAGGAAAATAGAATTGTTCTGTACGCCGATTATATTTTGATATATATACATATATATATTTTACGTCCATTTTGATTTGGCACTTGCACTTTAAAAGTTCAGGCATCTGACGACAGCGTCATGTGATCAAGGCCTCCAGAAGGCCAAAACGCGTCATGGCGGTGGTGCAGTTTTTGGACTGATTAAAATCAACTTGCACTTACTTGGGTCCGTGTTTGTCTCTTGCGTGTCGATGGTGTGCAGCTTGTGAGACGATTCCTTGTGGAATATATATATATATATATATATATATATATATATATATATATATATATATATATAAATATATATATATATATATATATATATATATATATATATATATATATATATATATCCAACAAGTAATGCTCCCCAGGCGTGGCTGAATCGTTGTAGCCTCAAACCAAGAGATCACAGACACGGACCAGATTCCTTAGTGCAAATTTATTCGCTTGTTCGCAGAATTGTCGCCATAACGTTTCGGCTCCCCAAGAGCCTTGTTCACATGACAACATATACAATCAATCTACTTCCTTAAATAGGAAGACAAGAACTCTGCACGTGATATGGGTCAGCATAAACATAGACAACAGACTTTAACAGACTAAGGTTTCAAGAGCTGCAAACTTGGTGCATATTTCATTTCGTGCTTTGTAATTACCCGAAGGTTTACCAAAGTCTACAATCACAGGGTGAACCACTGTAATACAAGTAAATTATGAAGCATCATATTTGAATAGCTTGCTGAATTATGCAGTGACCAGCTCGGAATGCCACAATTACAGTAAAATGTTGCGAATTCATTATACATTGTCAATGAAAGCTGATAAGTCTAAATGAATCTTATATTAACATGAAAACCTTGTAATGTCTGTATCCATTATAGATCACGGGTTAAATCCCCATATGTTCATCTTATAGTCTGTGTCATTTTAACTCACGGGATGAATCCCCTTATGCTCTGTGTTGAGTTGCTCTTGCCCTATTATACACTGCAGATCCCTGCAGTGTGCGAAAGTGAGGAAATGTATATAGTGCAAATAACGCCAATAAATAAACACATCATCAAATAATTTAACATTACATCAAAGACATATAATTAAATTCCTCTAAAATACATATATGAAAATGCGAACGTTAAAAGCATTGATAATAGAAAGTAACAAATATTTTGGAAGTGCGAGGTGTGTAAAACATACAACAGAGATCAGCTGATTAGTCCAAGTCGCCATTTTCAGTTGGACATCCACATAGTTAATACTCAACAAATCCTATATTGTGGCTACTGTACGGTTGAGAATACCATGTGGCTGAGTGTGCTGTGGTTCTCCCGTGCTCTAAAACCAGAGCCTCAATTGGTACCTATCTAACTAAGGGCCACCCCTATGTGCATTTACAGGGGTGATATGTCGCTGCTTGTGTATATCGTACCTCATCATGTTGATACCCATCAAAGCTATTTCAGTGCTATTATTAATAGGGTAGGGTGATATGCAGTACTAAATAGTACCTCCTAACCAAGTTATGGAGAGGAGAATGTGTATTGTCTGGCCTTATTTAAACGTATATCATATTGGGAATGTAAACAATATGACTAATAATAAATACATTGATGATAAGACAATAAATAGAGTATAATAAGGTTAAAATTGTTTTCCCACAACAATAAAACCATTAATAAAATCCATTTGTTTAAAAGGCTAGAAAACGGAAACTAAAAACACATAAACAAAGCATCATCATTCATATCACCCAGTACATTGATGGTGGGTAAAATATATGAGAAGTGGCCCTTAATATAAATCGTATGTAAATCCTCAGTAATGTTAAGACCTCCTGGTGATTTGGAGTCTAGTTGGAGCATAAATTTTGTTTCCAACCGCCTTAACTTGGCCTCCCTATTGCCCCCTCGTCGACTGGATGGTACTGCATCTATAACAAAGAAGGACAGGTCTTTACTGTTGCTGCGGTGTACCTCCTTGAAATGGCGTGCCACCGGGTAAGTATTGTCCTGGTTAACAATTGCCCTAAGATGCTGTAGGATACGTTTATGTACCTCCAATTTGGTACTGCCTACATATCTGAGTGAACAAGGGCATTGGAGCACATACACAGCGTATTCCGTTTTACAAGTTAAAAGCTTCTCAATGCGGTGTTTCTTGTCACTAAAACCATCAATGTATTCTTTGGCATTAACCCCATGCGTGCACGCTTTGCAAGTTTTGCATTTAAAAAAAACCCCATTGGTTTGAAGCCAACTCGTCTTTTCCATGATTTCAGGGTTGGTATCAACTATGTGGTCTTTCATGGAGGGTGCCCTGCTAAAAGTTACAGTTGCTTTACGTGGTAGGGTAGGACCCAAAATGGGGTCACTAAGTAGGATGGGCCAATTTTGATTGAAAATCCGATACAGTTCTTTGTGTTGTTTATTAAATCCTGTTATAATTCTGAAATCATTCGTTTGTTTCTGTGTTACTTGGATTGCTGTATCACTATTGCTCGTGTGATCATATTTGTTGAGTAAATCTATTCTAGGTCTACTACGGGATTTACTTACGGCCCTGTCAATTATTTTTTCTGAGTAGCCACAATCTCATTACTGCAAACCCTACGAAGTCGTAGCATCTCACCGTATGGTATACTAGTGATGATATATATATATATATATATATATATATATATATATATATATATATATATTATCTACTGGCGACTGCCAGTAGATAGTTATAGTTACAACCTAGTTTCCATAGGAAATCTCAAAATTCTATTTTGAATAACTTTGAATAACTTTGAAATGAAATGAAATGAAATGAAAAATTATATTTATATAGCGCGTAACTACCCGGAGGCCTCGTCGCGCTTCAGCAGATTAGTATAACGAGCTCCAAGGTACATTAGCACGCTTTTGCAAACAAATACGTTTTTAGGGCTTTCCTGAATGCCAGCCTATTGTTAATCTGTCTAATACTCAAAGGAAGGGAATTCCATAGTTTGGCGGCAGTGTGTGAGAAGGAGCGACCGCCCCAACGAGCTTTGATAACCTTTGTTGTAGTTTCTAGGTGCAGTGAGCCGGAGAGGAGGGCTCTGGGGGGGCACTACAAAGGGGAACAAGATGGCAGGGCCTGCTCGATGGAAAGATTTGTGCACAATGCACATGGCCTTAAACTGAGCTCTGGCAGTCATTGGAAGCCAATAAAGCTCCTTTAGGGCTTTCTTGGCTGATTGCCAACGGGGAATATTAAACAATAGCCGGGCGGCACAGTTTTGGGTGACTTGGAGCCTTTTGGTCACTGCTGCAGGGGCGCCTAAATATAAGGCGTTCCCGTAGTCCAGGAGAGAGAGAATCAGGGCCTGAACCATGACTCTCCTCGCCTGGAAAGGGAGCAGAGGAAGAACCTTGCGGAGCATTTTCATTAACCCAGCACAAGTTGAGGCAGTTTTGGTAGCTTGGACCGAGAAGTCGAGCGCCCTGTCAAGCCAAATTCCAAGGCTCTTTATCTGGGGCTTAGGGAGGGGAGGAGTGCCAAGGCATGTAGGCCAAATGGAGGCCAAGGTGTTCGGTGAGGAGTTACCTAATAACATGATCTCCGTCTTCTCCCCATTAGGTTTAAGACAAGAGGAGTGCATCCACTCAGCAACAGCCTCTAGACACGAGCCCAAGGTGTTAGACGACCCCTCCAAGTGGTCCAAAGAGACCACCAGTTGGGTGTCGTCTGCGTAGGTGACAATACGCACACCGAAGGGCTGGACTATATTTGCTAGAGGTTGCATATAAACATTAAAAAGAGTGGGGCTCAGGGACGAGCCCTGTGGGACCCCACAACTAAGTGGTTGCTTGGGCGAAATCATCTCACCCTCAAACACCTGAAAGGAACGCTCGTCCAGGAAGGAGGTCAGCCATTCCAGGGGCGCGCCCGACACACCCATGCCTTTCAAACGATGTAATAGGATGGCATGGTTAACAGTGTCGAACGCGGCACTGAGGTCGAGTAGTATGATGGCTGCTTTTCCTCCCTGGTCCAGCACCGCTCTGGTCTCTTCTGTTACTGCTATAAGGGCAGTTTCGGTTCCATGCTGAGGGCGGAAGCCCGTCTGAGAGGCACATAGTAGGCTATTGGATTCTAAATAGTCCACTAAGATGTTATTAATGTGTCTCTCAAGGAGTATTCTCATCCAAGGAAGTAGGGAGATAGGGCGAAAGTTGGCCAAGTTGTTCTGATCTAAGGTGGGTTTTTTCAGAAGTGCCCTAACCATCGCACACTTCCATTGAGCTGGGACAGAGTTCGAAGCAATGGAAACATTGAGGACATCCAAGATGACAGGACGGATGACGTCGATGACTTTAATAAGAGTCTGAGGAGGTGCTGGGTCGTTGGGGGAACCCGAGGTGACTTTGAGGATTATTCCATCCAATGAGGAGGAATCTAAAAAAGGGAATTTATCCAACAGGCAAGGAGTCATTGTGTCAGGATCCATTGTGGTGGTGGGCTCCAAGTCACCCCCACCTGTGGAGAAAGAGGAGTAAATAGTTAAAATCTTCTGAGAAAAGAAGATCGCTGAGGTATTGCAACGAGTTTTTGCGCCGTCAAGTGACTGGCGCTCAGGAGGAGGGGGGGTAATTAAAGATTTAGCAATTTTAAAAATTTCCTTAGGGGAGTTGGCAGCTGAATGAATTTTTGATTCATAAAACTGAGCTTGGGCAGATTTAATTTCATTTTTATAGAGCTTTATAGCAGCTCGATACTCCACTTTTTTAGGTTGAGAATATTCTTGTCTCCAGGCTCTCTCTAGTTTGCGACAAAGTTGTTTCCTAGTCCTAAGAGCAGGCGAATACCAGGGAGCGACTTTGGGTCTATTTATTAGATGCAAAGATTCCTTTGGAAGGACTAGATCGAGGGTGCTGGAGATCCAATTGTCAAAATTGACAGTGGCTGTGTCGGGGTTAGTCACCTCCGGGGCTGGCTGATCAATGAGAGCCAGTTTCCATTTAGCGAGTGGAAGTGAAGCCCATTTTCTTCCCCAACGCTTATTGTGGGTGTGTGGGACAGGAGAGCTGCCAGTAGACCAAGAAAAAGGTAGCAGAAAGTGATCGGTCCAGGGTAATGGTATGGGTGTCTCAGCGGTTAGGCTCTCTAGATTGCTGTAAATGTGATCTAGGAGATGGCCCCTAATATGCGTTGGTTGAAAGCCTTTCTGGAGCAGGTCCATGGCCTGAAGATTAGATCGAAGGCTATTGGCCCCTGAGTCAAGTGGGACATCCAAGTGCAAATTCAGGTCTCCTAGCAAAGTAAAATTTGCCGAAGAAAGCACTAAGTTGGCGACTGGGTCCGTTATATTGGTGATAAAATTGCTAAGGGAGCCAGGTGGTCGATAGACTAACATGCCAGAAAAAGTGTTTGAGGGGGAAAATTCAAGAGTAAAGTGTAAAGTCTCACAAGCTGGCGTAGAGGATGGGGTGACACGACATCTAAAATTGTCCCTGTAAATAATGGCTAGTCCACCACCTCTACCTGTCTTACGGTCCAGTCGTTTACAGGTATAGCCTTGGGGGGCGGCCCATGCAATTGTAGGATCGATATCTAGCTGAAGCCAAGTCTCCGTTAGAAAAAGGGCATCAGGTTTAAGATCTTCTATCAACATGGCTAATTCAATATGGTGTTTTGGCAGGGATCGGCAATTAAGGAGAAACATCTTCCATTTATACATGAGGGGATGTTTTCCTGAGTTTGGAGGTGAAGCACTCCAGTCACAGGTTTTACAACGGCCCTTCCAGTTTACAGGCAGGACCGAGTGTAGACAAGCAGCTTTAGGGGTAGAACGAAATGCGTGCAGCAATGGAGCACTGTAAGTAACACGGTTACCTACCATATCAGCGGAACTGGGGACGGGAACTGGAGCTGGAAGCGTCCAGTCGCGGACTGGCGCAGACTGGCTTCTCTTTGGCGCCTCTTCGGCGCGTCTACGGCGCTCCCGCTGCGCGTGCCGCTGCGCGGTGCAACAGTGAATTAAATAGATTAGGCTCAGAGGAGACTGGAGCGTCAACCCCCTAAGATGGCCGCCCCGTAATGGCACCACCAGGAAGTGAACGCACTCTGTACTCCCTCCACAACAATCAGCCTAACGCTGCGGTGGACCGGGGAGTCAGAGTAAAATTCAATTTAAAAATGACAACAATAGCAGCAACAAGGTATCAAGCATAAAATCGGTTTTAGATAAAACACAAATAGCAAGGCACACACGATGTTGTTGGCTAAAGCGCTAGTGCAGGAGTGATTCAAATCAAGGTTTATCGAGCGCGTAGGTGCTTGGAGCCTAAATAGTCAAGGCTCAGGTTGACGAATCCTCGCGAAATTTTCAAAACTAATGGGGCGCTCCGCTCAGCTCCTACCCTGAAAGTCTCGGGGTGATTCGTCAAGCGGGGGCCGAGAAAAAAGGGGGTCCCAAAACGCTTTTCCCCATGCATTTTTCCATAGGACCTTTAGACACAGCTACAGCCCGAACGGCTGAACAGAATTACTTGAAATTTGGCAGAGAGGTAGCCATAAGGTCAAGGAAGTGCCTTTTGCAGGTCTGGTGTAAATCTGTTCAGTATTTCCTGAGAAAATAGCATTTAAAAGCATATCAATATCTATATGCGCGCACCGTGCGCGCACAGTGCGCGCACCCTGCCGTGCGCGAGCGCAATTCTGATTGGTTGTTAGATGTCGGTAAACATTCGAACCGGTCGAAACCAGGAAGTGTCGGCCGCCATTTTGTCTTTCGCTGTCTGAGGGGGTGAAAAAAAAAGGTGGAGAACGTGAAAAGGGGGCAGAGAGGACAGTTCCTGACCCCCTAGCCTTGGTCAGGGGGTCACAGAAGGACCCCCAAGGGGGAAAAAAACATTTTTTTTTAAATCGCGAGGTGCACGCACCCTGCGCGCACGGCATGCACTGCGAACCGTGGGGGCTCGGTGCGCGAAGCGTACCGAGCGCCCACCGTGCGCGCAGGGTGCGCGCACCTCGCGATTTAAAAAAAAAAATAATAAAATCACGGTGCGCACACGGTGAAAAACCTGAAAAAAATAATAATTCATAAATACATAATTTAGCATTTAAAAAACCATACAAATTCACTGAAAAAACCATAGGTTTCACACATGTTATAGTTAGCTGGACATTTCACTCGTAAAAAACCAATGAAATTCCCCCGTTATAGTTACTGCAGGCAACTATAACTCACGAGACCGCAATCCTCTGCTGATGACGTCAGAATTTTTCTTGGAATTTTGCCCCCAGAAGGATGGACACCCCATTCTTTTTCTCTACCTCAGAAGACCAATATTGACGAGGGAATTGCTGCTTACGCACGCGGGGAGTGTCTTTAGCAAGCAGATGGGTCTCCTGGAGCAAACAGATATCCCCCTCGGAATGCTCCAGTACGGAGAGGATCGCAGTGCGCTTTGCAGGGTGTTTCAGGGCCAAACATTAAGGCTCACAATTTTCAGGTCTCTAGCCATACTGGATGGGGGTAAGCATGCAAGGTGCAGCCATAGAATTTAAGGAGAAAAGCACAAATGTTGGGCTGGAGTGAGTGTGGGTCAAGGAGAAGGAGATGGAAGCGCAGGGCCTGGTACGGGATACCCCTAAAAGGAACACCAACAATTACAAATAAGAAAACATCCCACAAAAAAGAACAATAGACATAAGTTCGTCTGTAAGAAAAGACCAAAGGGGGTCGTGACTTTGGCGACAAACCACAGAACAGAGTGCCTGGGAAACCAAGAGCTACGGAGGGGCATTCCGCTGATCCGGGAGAAGTGACAGTCCCAGGTGCCCCTCCGGCTTCACACCGTGGCACCCATCCCCGTGAGATTGAATGAGGTGCTCAAGGGAAGCATGGATGGTCTTGAGGCTGGGAGAGCAAGGAGATCATAGCCTCTCATTCTTTTGCCATCTCCTCCAGGTCTGGTTTTGCAGAGGCTGATGGTTTACCAACAGTTTGCCATCGTGGATGTCTCCGTGCGGCCCGCTCCCTGGGGCCTTCCTTCCGCTTTGTGTCCACAGTGTTGTCCAGTCCCAGCAGGTCAAGAACCTCCACGAGTGAGGGAATCTGTCGTAATTTTCCTAGATGTTTAAAGATGATACGAAAGGGATGGCCCCATGAATATGGAATTCCATTGTCGCGATGATAGGAGGTAACCACTCAGAATTCCCTCCTCTTGGTTAATGTGGACGCTGCAAGATCTTGGAAGAGGGCCGGTGAGTGCCTGTGGAACTGGATCAGCTGGACCGTCCAAGCTTTGCATAGGATTTGCTCCTTGAGCTGGAAGTCATGCACGCAGACGAGTATGTCGGGCGGGGGGCCTTCTCTCCCCTGGGCAGGCCCACACGATGCACTCGGTCCATCTGTATTTCTTGCGGGCCGTCGTCTCCCAGCACCGCCAAAAGAGGGACAGGACGTAGGATTGAAGGTCGTCTCCCTCCTCTCGCCAGGGCACCGCACAAATGAGCAGTTCTCAAGACCTTCCGTGTGGGCCTGCAAGTCCAGATTTTGATCGTGCAGCCTAAGTACTTCCTGCTGCAGCTGGTGAAGGTCTTCTTCCCGGCTTAACTCATGCTCCTCGAGGACAGCCACTCTTTCACCTACTTCGTCTATGTCCCGCTGGACATCTTTGAGATCAGCAGAGAGCTGGCCCTTCAGGTCGAGGATGTGTTCTTTGATGGCGGAGAACAGCTCCATCATGAAGGCTTTTGTTACCGGGCTGTCCAGCCCTTCCAGTTGTTCCAAGTGCCCCGGGTCCCTTGGTGCCGCATTTGCTGCGTAGCGGCCGCTGGACTGTTTCAGCAGCAGGTCTTTGAGGGTCTTCTCCCTTTTTGCTCGGGCCGAAGCCATTGCACCATGCTGAGTTCATGGCGGTAGCTCTAGGAGGCCCATGGATCCGTAGCTCAGTAGCCCCACCGGGCCCAGGGATACAACAGCTCCGGCGTCCTGACTGGAATAAGTGGATGGAAACCACGAGGTTGACATCCAGCCTAAGTGCGTCCGTGATAGGCGGTGGAAATGCGCCCAGGCCTACCGATCCTCCTCGACCGGGTCCCGCACTGACTAGGCGTCCTTCCCCGCTGCAGAAACCCTAGCGCCCACATTGCAGGATGGCGCGTGGAGAGGCCTAGGTCCGCTCAAACTGGCAGTCGGATGGGGGGTCCGATAATAACACAGGTTAAGGAGCGGTCGTTCAAGGGCACACTAGCAGCGCGTGGCCCCACTTAAGCAGTCTTGTTATGTACACCCGATAGGATTTCATAGATATTCTTGTCAGGTGTATAAACCTTTACTACAGCAAGTTGCTCTACTATGTGTGTGGAGGTATCTACAGTAGTAAATCCCATGCAAGGGGTGGGAGATGTTCATCACAAGCCATGGTTTGCCTTGAAAGTTTGTGTTGTTCACACACATGTATATTTGTGGGCATTCACATACTGAAATCTGACCCACTCACACCCTGGAAATAGTGAGTAAGTTACACCTACAAAGAGCTGTTTGAACTACCCTTTCAGGATGGTAAAGGGAAGAGATCACAGCAACATTTGGTGGGGGCATAGGGTAAGTCTTTCTCCAATGGGAAAAAATGTTCTCTCTGCAGAGAAAATAAATGTGCATATGTAAATGTAAATGTATGTGTCTTGTAAAGCGCACTGCTGCCCTGAGGCGTCGTGGCGCTGTAGACCGCTGGGGAACCCGTCCTGGCTATCCCTGTGAGATGGTCCCTCCTGGGTATCTCCAAGGTGAAACCAGGCATCCCCGGCGAATGTGGGGGGCCGTTGTGGAGATGAGGCAAGCTAATGCCCAGAGTTGCCGAGTGTGTTCCTGGTTAGAGTAGGTACCGAGGCGAGAATTATCGAGTCCGTTTTGACCCTGGTCCACGACCCTGCCGCGTCGGGAATTGAACCCTGGTCCCTGGCCGATTCTCTGCTTGCGGATCTGCCGCCTCTAACCAGTGAGCCACACCTCTCCATATGCACAATTAGCTGCACTTACCATTGCGCAGAATTGTATGCAATGCACAATTCCACATAGGAAGAATAGGCAGCCTTAGGAACCTGAACCTAGCGTGTTTTCAGGCATACTATTACAGCCCCTTTCTAAAATAGAAAAAAAATAAAAGTATGTTCAGGTAGAAATTTAGAACTACGACTGTAGTATTGAAAATAACTTCTTTTATCACATAGGGACTATGCAAACCTTCAAAATAACACACAAGATAGGGGTTAGCTTCTTTCAGGGCCAGAATAAGCCTTTCTGCAGTATTTTGAATCACTTGCAGCCAGCACACAAGATACTTGAACTAACCCAAGTAGCCCTAGCAATAGCCATCTGAACAACTTTTCCATGATGTGGCGGAGAAGGGAGAGGTAGAATTGTGATCACTGCTTTAAGCAGGCCAAATGTTTAAAAAAGGTGCCCTTAGATACATGAACCAAACTGTGAACCAGAGTGAAGGGTGAAAAAGGTGCAGCAAAAAATAAGGCCACCAGGTTGTGGAACATAAGGATGACAGAAAGCCCAGCACCAAGAGATCAGTTTTTTATGACCAAAGAAACACTAGCATCATATTGCCCCCAAGGACCGACGAGTCCAGTTTCTGCTGGTCAGGCCTGCTTGGGTATTGTGGAATCTTCTTTCTTGCGTCTGAAGAGTGCAGAATGTCATTAAAAAACTGTGGGTGCCAGGGAAAGACAGTGGTTATCTAGACCACGATTTCTCAACTGCCCACTTATGTGGAACTTCTCTCCTATGTCTCAACAATGCAGAAGATCCTCTTGGCAAAGGAAGCTGAGCTGGTGCAGGGGAACCAATTATAATGCAACAATTTACTGTAAACCTGAAGCAAGAATCAGATTAGCCGTCCTGCCACTTGACCTGATCTACCAGTGTCTAGGGAAACTTTCTTGAAAGTTTAGAAACATTATGAAATCGAGAAACAAAGTTACAGATCTCTTTTAGGTCTCGCTGAGAAAGCGCATGCGCTGGCTAGGAGAGACATTTTGTATTTGGGATTTTTTAAGTGCTGCCTGTGGCCTAAAGCTTGAGTGCACGCGAGCGTGCATGCGCACAGCCGCCAATCACTGCTGCGCGCGCACCACTCGTATGCTTGCCACACAGCGCGTCCCGTCCTAGCGATCGCGATCACTTTCTCTTTGATCATGATCGCTATTACTTTCGCTTTCACGGCCGCGCAGCTGTTACTTTTATGGCCGCGTGACCAATGCTTGGTATCAAAGCCGTGAACCTGTTTTGAACAATGACAATTTCAATGCAAAATAAAGTGAACGTGTGCAAACTCATGCACCCACTAGTATTCACAATCAGTTTATAGGTGGCGGCTTACCCTGGAAATGAACAAACATATATTACTGCAAAATGCAAGAGCAAGCGCCTTTTCAAAGTGGCAAATGATAGGAGTGGCACATTGTGTTTAGGCCTGCAACGTTTGTAAAGTTTCGATATATCTCAAGTCTGCAGCTGGGTTTACCATCATCAGCTGTGCAAGGTTTGTTTGTGCACCACGAGAAAGTCTCACAGTCGAATCAATCCTCCCACAGTGGAAAAGGTGAAAACGTATTCTCTGCGAGTTTACATGTTACAGAGGTCGTCTAACAGAGCGGCAAATGTCTGCAGAATGTTTCTCTGCAAGTTTTCCTTGTGAGACATAAATTATTTTACATGTCACAACTGTCACTCAAATGTTGGGGGAGGACAACACTGCATGAAGTTGCACAAATTTCACTAGAAACAAACTGCATTGCAAAACACACACACGCACACGCACCCCCCCCCCCCTCTCTCTCTCTCTCTAGGAATGACCTAAACTGTGCCTCAGTGCACGGGGCTCTCACTAGACAAGAAGCAAGCTTCGCCTTCCTCCGGGTCACCCGTGGACGCTGAGAGTGAAAGCAGCCACCACGCGCCCTGTGTCTGGCCCAAAAAATGTATATTCCTTCCAGACTAGCGCCCTCCTGGGATTTGGAAAGTCGCTGAAAAGCTGCACGTTTAAAAAGATCCACTCAGTGAGAAGATATGTTAATTGCAAACTGTACTCTATGCGCCCATTGAATACCCGCTTTTACCTGCTACATCCTGGATGTCATGCAGTTGTATTGAGCGGTGTGTTGCTGTCCCCTGTAGAGCGCTATTTCATTGCTAGCTTAACCCACGCCCAGAAACCTATGACAGAAAATGAAACACAACCGTATTCCAGAGGTGCCGGAAAGAAAAAAGTCTCTGTAAAGGGATAAAAACTATTCTGATCCACAGGTGTGCTGGAAAGTTTCTCACTTGTTTACTCGGGGAGTTCTGCACCAGGGAGAAAACTGGCATGAGTAAAGTTTGCAAACTTGGAGTAAACCTTGAAATCTTCTGTTTTCAATTAGCCCTCTTTACTGCTGTGATTAGGCGCCCGGTGCTGACAAAGATTATACCTTTGGCGGCGTGGACTATCAATACAAAGCTAATGACTTCATGCGCAGCCGAACAGTGAGATATGCTGCGCAGTCTCCGTCTCGCGCGTCTCTCACTGACTCTCTGCCCCAAAATGTCGTTTAATTCACCATCCTTTGCCCACCTCTCGTTCCTTCCATTTCCTCTGTCTCCCCATGCTCTCCTCATGCTTTATATTAATTCCCTTCCCACCAGTGGCGCTCTCCCCCATACTCCTTTCCTCTCATTCACAGCATCTCTCCCACTTCAGCCCGCCCTCCTTCCTGTCAGTGGCGTCCTGTCCCCTCCTTACCACATAGCTTTCTCTTCACCTCTCTTTCGCCTTAGCCCGCTCCCTGCCCTCAGTAGACTCCTTTCTTCCTCCTCATGACAACTTCTTCCTTCCTACTCTTTGTCTCTCTTCCTCTTCATCCTGCCCCTTCCCTCCAGTTACTCCTCTCTCCCTCTCATCTTCCCTCCCAGACCAGTCTACCTCTCCCCCTCCTGATCGCACGCCCCTTCACTTCCTGTCTCAGTGTACTACGATAAAAAAAACAAGCTTTGGCATAGACAATAGGTCTCGCTTTTGGGAACTTATAAGTATTTAGTTATGCAGCACAATATCCTTGGTGCAACAACATGAACTGTTGCATGGTTAAACACTTATAAGGTCCCAAAGGCGAGACCTATTGGCCATGCCAATGCTTGTTTCAATGCTGTAACTTAGTCAAAATGAGTCCCTGAAAGATAATGAAAAGGTGCAATCCTACCTAAAGAAGACATGACCACTCCTTCTCTATCATAGCTTTCTTCCCACATTCAGGTTTTTTTACATTGATGTTTGAGGCAACAGAGGGACAGCACAACAGACATATCTGGTCTTGTGGACATGTTATTGGGTACAACTTCCAGCATTGTGCTGCTGGCAATTTTCATCCTCCAAAATGTTTTCAAGACCCAAGGTAATGAACTTGGTTGAACCACAAACTCTTATTAGACCAAACTCCATGGTAGGAAAGATATGACAAGTACCCAGGTTCCAATATGTGCAGAACAAAATCACTGGACGTACCGGACAATTCACAGAACTCCAAAGCCGCCTGCACCAACGTCACACTTTTAGTGGGTTAAAGTGCTTCCATAACTCTATACTTTGGGCCACTTACTCTTTCATCTATTTTGGGGCATGCTGTGCGCGCACTGACTTCACTGGCCATTGACGCCACTGTTTTTAGGTCTCGCCTGACCCAGTGCATGCGCTGGTCTGGCGAGACTTTTTAAGAGGGCTCCAAAAAGTGCTACCAGGCCAGCCTAGAGCTACAGTGCATGTGCGCGCGCGCCGCGCTTTTCTGTGATTACTTTCACTTTCGTAGCCGCACGGCCACTTTGATGTTTGATCGCGATCACTTTCGCGGCCGCACGACCGCTTGGCATAGCCAATAGGTCTCGCTTTTGGGACCTTATAAGTAATTAGTTATGCAACTGTTGCTATGCCAATGCTTGTTTAGCTTTATAGCCAGTTTTACATCCTACTCGAGACATACTATCCCGTTTTGGTGTCACGTAGGTGCAGGTGGCTTTGGAGTCCCATGAATTGTCCGGTACGTCCAGTTAGTTTTTGTTCAAATAGTTGAAACTATTTCATCATGGTTACCTTACTCACATTCACTCCATCTTTAACTTCTAGGACCACTGGTTCATAACTGTGTGATCAGTTGGAGGAGACAGCCGTTTGCATATTCTCTCAGATACATGTTTCCGCTTTAGCACTCGGGTACTGGTATACTATTCTTCTACTACCCTATTTTAAACACTGTAACCCTCACAGCATGTTTGATGCTTTTCTTGACCCAAAAGGATTTTATTTTGTTTGGTTTGCATTTTGTTCAGTGTGGCTTGAATGACTTTGCGCGCTGCGCGCTATTCATGATACATCATAAGTAAAGTAGCTTAGCACGCCCCTCACTTACACTCAAAGTCTTTTACTGCATTCTTCTAGGTTTGCGTTTTTCAATGCTCACGGTGGGTCAACCACAGTTTTGCATACCAACACAACTGCATGCTGGGACTTGGTATTGTCTTGTGTTCTTTTCTTTTTGTCTCTTTTCCTTTTTCCTTGCTTCTTTTTTCTCACGTCTCATTGAGAATATTGGTCAATTCTGTTTTAGGAATTGCCCAATTCAACCAATAGCCTCCTCTATTTTTGATGATGGCACGTCAGTTTTGGTTTATTATACATAGCATGCAACAATCTGACAGTTGGTTCTATGCTCATGCAAGTCTTGTCTTTTTTCTTATGTATTCTGTCTGTGTTTGAACCTGTGTAGTTATTTCCCATATTTCCTGTATGTAATCAGTAATTCAGTAATTATTTTAATTACAGTTTCCCCTGATGAAGGGTCATTCCCACCCTAAATGCCTTGGGTCATGTGTTACAGTCATGAATATGCTTTCTGATTGAGGATGCTATTTTCATGTTGTCTGCAAGTGTGATGTCACATTTGTAAACAAGACACCAAGCCCACAAGCAACTGATTAAATCTCTTCAGTTGAACTGAAAACCCCTGTTTTGTGTTTCTATTGTATGTATTGTATACATTTGCCTTTTGAATACATTTTTTTGACTATTCGCAATACACTTTTTTCGACATTGTGTACTTGGAAGCCTCACAGCGCCTGCAGTGCGTGCTGTGTCTAGTCCACTTTGGTGATCTAGCTTTTCCCCCAGAGATACCTGCCCGGGCTTGGACAGGGCCCGCTACAGTGCAGCACGCTAAGTTTGTATATATTTATCGTACAGTTAAATAGATTGTGTAGTTGGGTGCATTATAGCCATTGTTCCTAATATCAAAAAGTTACTATCTGTGGCTCTGTGTTTCTTCTATATCTCTAACTGTGTCCATAGTCTAGTGTACCAAAGCATCACCAGTTTCAACACTGAAAAAAGTTGTACTATTTCTCGATTTCCAGCGATCACTTATTCCATATCAATAAATGACATACAACCTGTTTCTTCCAGTTGAAGAGATAGAGTAAATCCCCATTGTTTCCTGCATGTAACTGTCAAATTGGTTCCCATTTCCCTCGCACTCAGTTACAGCAATGTTGTCTACTGGGGAAAACATACAAATATTTAGTGGCTGACTTGGTGCCAGAAAGTATGACCAAATCATTGCTGGCCTACCTGGGCCATGTCCACTGGCTTTCACCTATCAGCAAGGTACTGACCCGAGCGCTCTCCTTCAGCCAAGCTGCAGTCTATGATCAGGGTCCACCCTTCATTTGTGCTCAATTGACTTTTTATCTCCCTCACCAGCTGAGTCTGTCGTCATAAAGTCCTATGACTATCCCACTCTCTAAAAGAAGCCTATACTAGAGGTCAGGCCGATTTTATGGGGATGTATGATGTTACAACGCATGCTTTTACAACGCATGCTGTTACAACGAAAGTTTTACAACGCATGCGATGTTACAACGCATGCTTTTACAACGCAAGTCTTTACATCGACATACACTAGATGGCGTGCTGACATTAGAAATGTGTAATTTAGTATTCTAACTCCAGTCCACGTTGCAGTAGGGAAGGTGTTTGGATAGTAAACTACACTATTTCTAATGTTAGCACGCCATCTAGTGCAAGTCGATGTAAAGACTTGCGTTGTAAAAGCATGCGTTGTAACATCGCATGCGTTGTAAAAGTTTTGTTGTAATGGTAGTGCGGTGTAAAAGTTGCGTTGTAAAGGTTGTTCCCCATTTTATGGCCAATGCCATAAACTCTGAAACTACTTTGCTTTGCAACTTGCCATTTTTAGCATTTATTGTAGGCCCCAAATTTTTTTTTTCAAAGCTTATACATTGCCATGAAATTACTTTTCTTATATTAGCACAGTTTTATACAGATCTGTGTGACATATGTGCACCTATATAGGAGAGGTAGGTGACCTTATATAGGATCTAATTAGGATGTAGATTTACGTGCCTAAATATACATGTTTCTTGTTACTTGGAAAAACAGAGAGCAAAAGGTACCCATTTTACAATGTAATCCCTGGAGTAGATTTAGGTTTTACATAATGAACAATGCATTCGCCATCGGTTTTTTTGCTTTACATGGCCACCTACCTCAATGCCTGAATGCAGCTGGAGCTGAAAGAGACTGATGAGGCCACGTTTCAGATCCAAGGTCTGGCTGCCGCCCTCCGAGGTTCCATAGAAGCCCTCCACCTGGGAGAAAGGATGTGCAGTCAGAGATTACAAGTGCTGATCACCCTGACCTTGTGAGCACCACTGTAAATTATGCTGTAGAAGCACTTAATTTCATTCTCAAGTTTATGCAGGAGAAAAGTCCTGACGGAACACACAAGAAGGAGAATCCAATAAATTGTTTAAAGATACAAACGACACAAAAATAGCAGAGGCTATAAAACACCACTATGCACGTACTCCACGGGGTGTTAATGCCCTCGTGAAGTCTACCCTCCCTAACCACCGGATCCCTTTTATTATGTGTAAACAGCATTCAGGCAATCAAACACGGTTATATTTCATGCATCACAGCTGCGCTAGAGAACAAATGTCTTAATTTTCTCCGTAGATTAAAAAGGTGTAAGCTATTTGAGACTGCTGTCGAATTCTGTGATCAGTGTCGGAGAAAATAGGCCTGGGCACAAAAATAAAAGTGGGCGCATTAGTGAATTAGAAAGCCAAAAAGGTGTCCCATGTTTGCATGCTGGGGAAGTTTTGAACTTGTAAAAACACGCTGTCGAAGTGTTTATACAAGGTATTGAAGAGTGCATGGATTTGAACTTGCAGCAGGCAATGTTTGATTTAATATCAGGAAAATCAACAGTAAAAAACTGTCCAGCAGATGATAAAGCGGGACTAAAACTGGCCCTGTCAGACTAGCCCTTCTATCACGGCCTGATTGCCATATGGGCCAATCCGAGCTTGGCTGTGATCCAGGATTTAAGACCATTTTAAAGATGGCTGAAGCTGCCCATTCGCTTTGCAAACAACAGTGCTGCACAGTAGACTATCGCCAATGGAATGCTGGTTTTAACTTGTACAGGTCTTTGCACTGTGCGGGTTATGGTTTGTGGACCCTTCCTTTGGATGAATATTTTTGATGTATTAAACTCCTACCTACATATCTACCTACCTATGGACTCTTTTTAAGTGTTTTCTTACACACCAGAGAGAGTAGCAAACGTTTAGGGAGTGGCCGTGCTTGTTTTAACCCATGTAGTGTATTAGAGGTCTCCTGGCCTTCATGGGACTACTCCTTTGATATGAAGACCTCAGTCCCTTAGAAGTTGAAATCAGGGGTGTGCTGGTTCTATTTTATTCTATTTATTGGATTTAAAGAGTGCATGCTGCCCAAGGGCTTCCCAGCGCTAAAAAGAGCTCTGACAGTGAACAAGCTGAGCCAATGCCTAATTATTGTGGGAAAGCTAGTTCATTTGGGGCAGCACGAATTTCCAGTGGGAGGGCATTCCACAACTTAGGTTCAAATCTAGGTATCATGAACCCTGGTTGCTTTGTCTAGAAGTGCACCATGGAACACCTTGGCACTCATTTTCAAGCGAGCTCTACCCCACACTTGAACCACTGGAGGCCCGCTAGATTTTCCTTACCCTATACTAGAGGCTGTCAGGGAGGGAGACATTATAGGATCTTTCTATCACAAAGGGAGAGCAAGAGGGTAGGGAACCTAGTTGTGTCCTTACTAACATACCTTTTTCACAAATTGGCAACTAGGCTGAATTGCAAGAGAAAGTTCCTGTGAAAATCCAAAGATTTTGGATTAGAGGCCTCACACCACTAGATAGTGGCATGCTTCATCATCGGCGCCGATCCACACCCTGGTAGGATGGTACCACCATGGCGGACTCGACCAATGATGGGAGTTCTTATATAAATCATTACTGGATGATATAAAGTTACCTCGTCAAATATAATGGAATCTGAGTGGTACCTCTTCCTGTATAGTCACTTTAATGACCCACAAGACTATGGGCCATATGTATCATTCCAAATTGCAATCGCAAACGCCGAAATTCTGCGAATTTCGGCGATTGCGATCGCAATTGGGCTCAGTGGTATGTATTAAAGAAAAATGCCTTGCAAAATAAGGAATCGCAAAATTTGCGATTCCTTATTTTGCGATTGCATTTAAGGAATCGCAAATTGCTATTCCTTAAATGCATTGTAAGCACAGAAAAAGTGCAATTAGGCCTTAAGGAATCGCAAATTACCAGCAACTTTAAGTTGGTGGTAATTTGCGATTTCTCTGAAAAATGCACTTTTTTGCATTTTTTTAAGTGCCACGTGGCGCACATATATGCCCTTAGGGCATGTATGTGTTCCCCATGTGCACACATGCACAATTCAGGGGTGCAACAAGGTGTCCTTTTGACACCCTGGCACCCTTGAAATTGCATTCTCAATTTGCGATTCTCTAATTGAGAATCGCAAATTGAGAATGTCTTCCCATTCATTCCTATGGGCCTCTAGGCCCATAGGAATGAATGGGGAGGTATTCCTTAATTGTGAATCGCAATTTACAATTTGCAATAAAGGAATATGTAGGATTCGCAAAATTATTTGCAAATCCTACATACATAGCGTTTTGCAATTCTCAAATAGCGATTCGCAAAAAATCGCTAATTGAGAATCGCAAAAAAACATTGTGATACATATGGCCCTATAACCTTAATCAGGCTACTGGAACAGAGGGCAGCAAAGCTCCGGAGACTCAACCTTGGACGGAGGGTAACTAACCTCTAGAGCGTTTCCACAAAGCGCCAATAACCGAAAAGCAAATCGATAGCTACAATCGAGTTAACAACATAAGAGTATAGTACAGCCCCGGAGGATCAAATCCAAAAGCAGATCACAAAGGGATGGAAAGGTGTGGCCCCAGGATCAGGAGGCATCCCTACAGCTCTGTTTAAGGAGGATGTGGATTTCTGGGCTTCTAAGCTAGCTCCGCTCTACTCTACCATCCTAGAAAGGAACATCATTCCACCCTCATGGCAAGGATCGATCCTCGTCCCAATTTTTAAAGGAGACAAAAAATCTTCAGGAAACTATCGGTTAGTTGCCTTAATCGACAATGAAGCGAAGTATTTTGCAGGGATATTGCTCAACTCAGTTCGGGCATGGGCCGAGGCATGCTCAATAATCCCACCAACCAAAACTGGATTTACAAGCAATACCGGCACTACGGTCAATCTTATGGCACTTTCTTGTTTAATTGACCAGGCAGAGACTAGCACCAGTCTGATTATTAACTACAAATCGGCGTTTGACAAGGTCAACAGGTCAAAGCTGTGGCAGAAGCTCTCTTTACTGAACATTCCAAATGGATTACTGAGAGCTGTGCAGCTTTTGCATCAGGACACATGGGTCAGGATGAAGATTGGAGATGGCTCCAGACTATCACGACCAATTTCGACAATGTAAGGCCTCAAGCAAGGGTGCGTCTTGGCCCCCACACCTTTTGACTTATTTTTATCAGATCTCCCGGAAGCCCTGAATCTAGCCAACTCGCACACACCCAAACTAGGTAGTCTCCATTTGTCAAATTTATTGTATGCTGACGATGTGGTCCTCTTAAGCCACACAAAGATAGGTCTACAAAGGCTCCTGGATGCAACTGCCGCATACTCAAATAAGAATGGGCTTCAGAAAAATAACAAGAAAACCAAAATCCTGGTGGTTCGCCCAGGAAGGCCCAAGAAGCTGACATGGGTCTTAAACTCGGAAAGTATTGAAGAAACCAACTGCCACAAGTATTTAGGAGTCTTCTTCAATAATAACAGAAGATACAAAAGCTATTTGGGCGAACAAAAAAAGAAAGGAACAGCGCTAGCATTCGCACTCAGTTCCATCCACAAGAATGTATTTGGCCCAACCTTCGCTCCAATACTTCAGGTGGCCCAGGCAAAAGTCATTCCAACTTAAACATAGGGAAGTGAGGCGCTAAAAGGACTGGATTGTGGCCAACTAGATAAAATCATTGCAAAAATGATTAGAACGGTCTTCCAGCTACCGTCACACACTTCACCGGCACATATCAGGCTGGAACTCGGCATCTGCAAACAATCAATGGGCAGAATGATGACTTTTCTAATGAGCTGTCATTAGCTGAGGTTATCAAAGGTGGGCAGCCTAGCGCAACATTTATGGACCAACCTGAACTCAAAACGATGGCTAGCGGGGTACCGCTATTTTTCCTGCGGGCTCAACACCCTCGGCCTGAGCGAAGTCTGGGACCTACATGTAAGCCAAAATGAGTTCAAGAGGCTAGCAAAAATTAGTGCGAAAAAGCTTTCCTCAGCAGAAGACAGGGCAAGCCTCGCAGCTAGAAGTCACGGTTGGATGACCCTCAAGACATATGATCAACTGAAATCTCAGAACTACTTAACTTTCACCTTCAGTGCACACACCTAGCTCCGCTTTTTAAAATTGAGAATGGGGGTGATCCCATTGACTTGCCATCTTCCCAAATGGAAAAGATACCGTGCCCTGGAATCATGTTGGCTTTGCGGCCATCCTAGGGAAGACCTGATGCATGGACTCTGTCTGTGTCCTAACCTCTTGAAGGAAAGAAGGGCTCTTCTACGGAGGGGCTGGAACGACAAGGAGGTCAGATCGGGTAGAGGTGCAGTATTGGCCTGTTTTGATCCCAGGAAAACCAACCTAAATTGTGCACTGGTTAGGTGTATGGACCGCGCAGCAAAAAAACTAGTGGAGGGAAACTGCTTAACGTTTCCTCGGCCTGAGATTCAGACCCCTGGCTCATCGCAATAGCTGTTGAACAACTATTCTTGCGGGGCAGTCAGGCACACGAATAGTTGTCGGAAACACCAAAACAAAACGACTATCGGAAGGGGAACGGCTCATAGGCTAGCTAAATCTGGGACTCGAAAGCTACTTCAACTAGAACAACAGTTTTCCCTTAAGGGAACACCATTACAGGATTTATGGACAGTGCACTTACAAGAGAGTTTTACAATTGGGATTTTGGGTGCTTTTATTTACAGGAACCGGGGTTCTTTTTAACAAATTTAATAAGTGCTATATTTTTATTTGCTGTATTTTGCAAAGGTTTTATCAAATCATGCAATTAACTTTTCTTCTTCACTACTGGATGATAAAGCAGGTATCCAGAAGAAAGTGATAAAAATGCCTCAGTGTATACCCAAGGAGATTTCCTTTAATATTTGGACACCCTAAACACTGATTAAAAAAGGGGATTGTGCGGTGTATATGAGCTACAATGACTCAATTGCTCCAGTTACATGCCAATATGTTTTTACCCATATTTAAAGTTCATACCGGTCTGAGGCCTTTGTCAGGGCTGTTAGCATCACTGCCTGTCCATTCCATGCGCAGACATGAGGCCTAAGACTCTCAGCTGTTAGTAGAATCCTACTGGAGGAAACCTGAGAAAAATCATAAATATTTCAAGGGATTCTTCTGGACAAAAGATGTATATTAACATAATATAGTATGTTATTAGCTTGTGCCGGTGGGGGGCGGGGGGACCTATGTGGAACCGCAGCCACTGACAGGCATTAACTACCTATTTACATCAGACTAGTGATGGGTACCAAAATGGGTGAAACATATGGATAAGCTATAAAGTGCAACGCAACAAACCAATGGCAATAATTGCTATATAGTGAAGCACAGCAAACCATTATTAAAAAGACACAACACATTTGGGCATGCAATTTCATCAGAAAAAATCTTTTTGATTCAGGCTCATCTCTTACCTTAATTATGGGTTGTTCAGAACTCATGCATGTCTGGTTGGAGACACGGTCCTATAGTCGCACTCTTAAGATAAAAGTTAAACCCAATTAGTGATCTCTGGTCAATTTGGGGGTTGCGTGTCCTGTGCATTAAACACTAAATTAGATGTATTCCTGGAAATTTGGTTAGGGCAACCAGATACTGGAGAATCACACGTGGTTTATGTGCATCAATACACTTGACGACCTCCACTGTTCGATATCGTCAAATCCGATATTTGTTCAGGAAGTGCCTGAACTGCAGCAGAGGAATTCGAATGTGCAGACTCATTCTTAGGCATGCTAGGGCTGTGAGGCTGTGCTTTGTTTTAAGCAGGTTCCCGGCCAGGGCCAACCGTAACTTGACATTCCAATGGTGGACACCTCGGGGCATTATCAATCTGCGTGCAGACCTGAAAATGACCATACTTTACCGCAAAAAACAGCATTAACAAACTGACATACAACACTGTGGATTCTGTGGTAGCACATACAATGCTCATTAATACCACTCTGACCACAGGTGTTTCAAACCCCTCCCTTGAACCTGATTAAAACAAAGCACAGCCTCACAGTCACAACACACGTAAGAAGGAGTCTGCTCATGCTAATTCCTCAGTCTCAGTTCACGCACTTTCTGAACAAATATAGGATTTTCCGATATCTAACATGGAGGGCTCCAATTGTATTGATGCAAAAACACCACTTGTGATTCTCCAGTATCAGATTGCCCTAACCAAACTTACAGGAATATACCTAATTTAGTGTTTTACTCACAGGACATGCAACCCCCCCTAATTGACCCGAGATCACTAACTATGTTTAACGTTTATCATACAGAGTGAGTACAGGATTGTGCCTCCCACCAGATGTGCATGAGTCCTGAACAACCCATAATCAGGGTAAGAAGCATGCCTAAATCAAAAATGTTTTTTTACTGATGAAATGTGCATGCCCATGTGTGCTGTGTCTTTTTATAAGGGTCTCACATGCTTCACTTTATATAATTTATTGCCATTGGTTGTCATACTGCACTTTATAATTGATCCATATGCTTCACCCATCTTGGTACCCAGCTCTAGTCTGATGTAGATAGGTGGCTGATGCCGGTTGGTGGCTGCTCTCCCATGATGCCTCCCACCGGCGCAAGCTAACAGCATATTATATTATGTTAATACACATCTTTTGTCCTGGAAAAATCCCTTGACATATTTATGATTGTCCCAAGGTTTGCTCCAGCACTATTCTACTAAAAGGTGAGAGCCTTAGGCCTGATATCTGTGCATGGAACGAATGTGTAGACAGGCAGGGACGCTAACAGCCCTGAAGAAGGTCTCAGACTGGTATGGGCTTTAAATGTAGGCCAAAACATGTTGATATATAATAGGGGCAATTGAGTCATTGTTACTCATGTATACCCCACAATACTCTTTTTTTTATCAGTGCCTAGAATACCCAAATAATAAAAGGAATTTCCTTGGGAGTATCCTGAGCCATTTTGTATCACTTTATTCTGCATCCCTGATTTATAATCCAGTCACCATTTATGTAAGAACTGCCACCTTTAGTCGAGTCCACCCAGGTGGTACCATCCTACCAAGGTGTGGATATGAGCAAATGATGAAGCATGCCGCTATCTTGTAGGTGAGGCATCTACTCCAAAATCTTTGGATTTTCCCAGGACCATTCTCTTGCAATACAGTCTAGTTTCCAATTTGTGAAAAAAGACACTAGAGAATGCCATTATTCACTCATGTACCTTTTCAAATGCCACCCTGACGTACATTAAGCAACTGTAGAGTAGCAATTTACAGTGCCTCTTGGACTCTAGCTCCAGATGAGACGGGGTTTTGGAGTGGTCCATCTTGGCCTGTCCAGACCTAAAGCACATGTGTTTATTCATATACAATTCTTTCTGCTTGGCCCATCAGCTCACAATTTCCAATACGACAGTTAAACAGGATTGAAAGGCACAGTTAAACAGATACATTTGTCAATGAGCAGAGAAACTGCTCAGCAATAAAGTTTTAAAACTCAGGGTAAATTGTCTCCCACATGTTGGATATCCTATGTGTCACCCACTGTTATTTTGAGTGGGAGCAAAGTGGTCTATATATTAAATCCTACACTGCACTGCCTACCAATTAAGTTCTATTTTTTTTGCTTAGCTCTGCATGTATGTAAAAACTCAAGTGAATCCACACTTTTCCACTCTAAAGAGCATTTCATATTTCAAAATTCAGATAATGATCAACTGTTGAGGCCCTAGCTGGCATGCTATTTTTGGAGTTATCTAACAACACATGATGGTAAAGGCCTTGGTGCATGCATGGTTTTCTATTAATGACGCTCTTAAGACTTCGTTGAGTAGTGTGATAGAAAACGATTGGACACTGTGATCTAGAAAGACTCTCTTGAGGCACTCTTTTATATGAGGTGTGTCCCAGATGGTAGTGCAGGTGCAAGCTGTTTGAGAGGTTGCACATCAGAAAGCACAGCACACTGCTAGAGTGGCTGCCTCTTTGATCCCTCTTTAAACGTGTATGTGAAGGTTCCTTGGAATGAGTAAGTGGTACTGAGTGTGCAATATCACATTTACTGTCATCCATTTGTCGATAAGATCTTGAATGGATTGTCCTTGTTTTTTATTTGGGCATTTTGGCAGCAACCTTTGATTATATATCCCATGTGACTCATTAATTTTGGTTAATTAAAATGCAAGTGGTAACTGTAGTTACATCACACTAACTTTGGCATCTAACATTACGGGAGGTGACACATCCTTTCACCCTGTATCTCAGGAAATGATGCCAAATGACATTGATTTTAGTATCAAAATTATAAATAATCAATAAAGTCAAGTGCATACTTCAAACAGAAAATGTACTGATAAATCACAGGAAGACAAGAGATTAAAAAACAGTGGTCATAGCCTAAATTAATCAAAATGACTTGAATTACTCCTTATCATTGTTAATTAGTTTTGTTTTGTGATCACTTGTAATTCACTGTCATTCATGTGAATCACAGTGATGAAAGGTTTATTGAAATACAATTTGTAATGCATTTACAATATTAAAACATGGAAACACGCTGAAAAAGAGTATGTTCTTACATTAATTTAATTTTATGATCTAACCTAAAGAGTGTACATTGCACTGATGAATGTACTGAATCTTTAGAACTGAAAGTGTAGGCTGCAGAAAGTAAAGAGTGCTCATAAGACAAAGTTTAACTTCTGCTCTCGGCACTGGCTTTGCTCTGTAGAGGGCCCTCTTAACCAGTCTCTCCATGACTTAACCCTGAAGTAGAATCAAAAAGAGGCTGCAATCTTTGTTTTACGTACACAGACTAAAGCAATAACCACCATTATCTCTGGTGGGGAAGGACCCTTATAGTGAAGCCTTGCTAACAAACCTTCCATTCCCAAATCGAGTAACCACATTTTTATGATCCTATTCTGTTGCTTTTCCATATTTCTCCCATGCATCCACCAGTGGTCTTTCCTGCCCCATACATTTGTGATGCTCCTGTCACTTAACCTGCACCAGAACTGCTCTTCAGCTGTAGGCTGATAGGTGCACAAAGTACAACACTTTTGAGATTGGCAGGTTCTGGCATTTTCCTTTGGTGCTTCTTGTCAGAGTATGAATCTTTCACACTCTGTGGGTATAAATCGATCGTCCTCTGGGTGTTCTAGTGGTTAAGCGTAATTGTCAAGAGCACCATGTTCTGTGTCACCCACTGTAAGTGTGTTTGGCAGCAACATGAAAAATACATGTACATCATCCCCTGCCAGATGCAAAATTTAACCACTTGAGGTCATCATCTCTCTATCTGTAGCTTTTAGGTCATATTAAAGCCTTGCTATGTTGGAGCAAGAGTTGTATATATCGACTGACATATCAATTTTTTAACTGAAGTATATGTCACTGCCATTGAGCTTGTCTGCCCTTTGAGGCGCTGTGTGACGGTGACTTTTCACATATTGCTGCCAACTGTTGTTGAGTGTGAGCAATGTAGTAGTGTGTTAATGTTGTTTTTTGTGCCACTCACATGCACTCGTCTTCCTTTTTGCCTTTTTACAGTTCACACATGCAAATGTGCTCCCTTGGGTGAAAGATAGTGCAGAACCCAGGGGAGACCGCACATGCACAGGGGAGCATGAGGAGGTAGAGGAGACTCAGAGTACTGTGCCAGAGATACACCTTTCTTGAGTGGACTTACCTTGCTACGAAATCGGGGGAGAGTGAGTTCCGGGAGGGTGAGACATCGAATATCAGTGCTGATAATTGAAATTGAACTGCTAGTCCCTGGAGTAGAGGCTAATGGAATGCCATTGTCTGTACCATATCCACCGAGACTGAGTGGCTTACGGAGCTTGATTTTGGAAGACCTCACGTTTCCAACCTTTGGGAATCTGCCACCAGCTCAGGAGATTGCAGCGTTTCGCATTGACCTTTTGCAGCATGTCATCAAAGAAATTGGCTCTGATCTCATAAGGGATGTAAATTGAACTGTGAACTGTAAATAGAAAACCTTTTACTCAAAAGAAGATAACCTAGGCCTGAGTGGAACAAGAATAAAGTTAGGGACTTTTTTTCCGTAGAAGAAGTAAGAGGGCAAGGGGAGTCTTCCAAGCTGTGTAAATATTGTGCCATGAACTGAGAACTGTTTCCATGATCTCAAGAAACTGCATATGAACGTTATTGTGCAAGAGTGAGAGGCAGAGAAAGAAACTTTGCATGGATCCTCTTAAAAGTCACAATCTGAACTCAGTCTTAAATGGAGTCTGGAAATTTGAATCATAGGCACAAATGTATAATAGGTACACTTATTGTAGAGTTGATTCTAGTAATAGCTGTAGTCATCATTATGTCCACTATAAGTTTACATGAAGCTGAAGGTAAGGGGGTGGAAGTATATGGGACAAGCACCCCTACCATTTCTAGCACAAAATAGGGTACAGTAGGAGCTGACAGTGCTTTGATAGAACAGACAAGCCGCTTGTCCAAAGGTGATTATACGTTGAATGCTTATGCAAAGTTATTGTATGAGTATGTAAATACCATGGATGTGAGAGATTGTTACGGTACATGCAGCAATTACCTGCCTCGGTTGAGGAGGATAATAGGTATCATCAACTGCTTTTGACGTATGGTATTACTTGTAGTCTGCTGCTTAGCATGTTTTATGATTATTACAAATAGGAAGAGAGAATGGGAAAGTAATTCATATCTACTGTTACATTAGACACAGCTTATGCTCATAGATATAATCTAACATGTAAGCTAACTAATATAGAAAATAAATTTGTAGATTAAGTAGAAGACAGAAACAGGTCATTAATGGTTAAGTTTAACAATAGAAAAGGAAATTTTGAATGGGCCGAGGAAGAGTTAGCTCACAAGGCTAAGGGAAATTATGGCCTAATAGCTTTGGATTGGGAACAGCGAGGAAAGCATTGCATCAGGCAAGTACAGACATATTATAACATCATATTTGTGGGACAGAGTGTATGTGTGATCACATCCTCACCGTTGATGCTTCTTCAAATAAGTTTTTGCAGGATGCAGTGCAAGTGTTGGCGAATGTGTATTTCGTGTGTGCAGTAAATGTGTATGTCCAATTGCTGAACTATTGGTATGGCACATGTTATGTGGCTGTTGTATTCCCTAAGATATACCACGTGGAGGATTTGCAAAGTTTGGAAGGAGTCACCACATAGAGAGAGACATGGAGAGACGGTAGGAGTGCAGGAGAGACTGTAGGAGTGCAGGCGAGACTATAGGAGATATGTTTGGAGCAATGATACCCAGTTTAGGAGTGGTCTTAAATGGTGTCAAGATTAAAAGGTTGGCAACTATAGTAGATAAGTTGTCGGTCAATCGAGCTCAGTCATTGTTACTTGTAGATGGAGAGATGGTCTCAATAAGAGCAATGATGATGCAAAACCGTCGTGCTTTAGACATGTGATTAGCAAAATAGGGCTTTGTCTGTAAAATGTTGAGGGTTCAAAAGTGCTGTACTTATATCCCATACTGTAGTAAGGACCTGAAGAAGTATATAACTAACATCACTGAGATACACCATGAGATCCATGATTTGGCAACTGAGGGAGTTTGGAGCAAAGTTGGAAAAGGGTTTGGAAAAGTTGAAAGTTGGTTTGCGAACCTTGGAAAGGGAATTCTTGGTTATATCCTGAAACCAATAGTAATAGTTGCATTGTGCGTTATCTTGTTGATGGGAACAGTGAAGGTGGCATCAGTCCAGACGAGCTGAGAATTCTCTTAGCGAACCAGAGAGGAGCCTGGAGAGACTGCAGGGCAGTCATTATGAGAATCTTAAGAGCTTAGAGAGATTTGGACAGGTGGGACTGGCTATAATGCTAGTTAAGGTCGGTTCTTTCTACAGGGAGTTGTAACGTGCATGTGATGACACTTGTGATCAGAGGGGGGACTGTTGGAGTGCAAATGTTGTTCTTTTATTTGTTGGGTGCATTATAATCATGGGTAGTCCGCACCTACATATAATCCTTTATTGTATAACTTAGGCAAATAGAACGTGAACTGTAATAACGTGAAAGGTGATGTGCTAGGAATTTGTTCAATGTGCATTTGAAGAAGTTAACGTTGCAACTACGTATGGTTAGTCAAAAACATTAACCTGCAGAATTTGTACATGTCACTGACGAGTACTCACACAATTGATGTGCCTATGTAACCTGTTAATTTAGATGTGCACAGTAATAACATTCATATTATATGTGTAATTTCATGAGGCCTTCTGCTATTTCTTATGTTGACCGATTTCTGTAGGCCTGATTTGTATTTTATCCTCTGGAAGCTCTCGCATTAGACGTACTAGCAAATTTCATGTGCATGTTGGATTTGTTCTTTCTCATGTTTCTGTTGCAGGTGGAGAATTCATCCTTGTTAGTTAGAATAATGTCTTTGCTTTAGGGGTTAGGCTTAGGGAGGAGAGGATGTATTGAACAATGATACTGATAACAAAGAACTGTTGTACTTTCTCATTGGAGTAAACCTGGGAATCAAGCTCATTTTGCTTAGGCCTGGGAGAATTGCTGCCGTGTGTAAAATTACCTACAAGGAGGTGGCTTGACTGGATGGTGTGATGCAGCAATACATCTTGGGATACTACCTGCGAAAGAGAAGTATCGAAGTCAGGGACAGTGTCTGGAGACTTCTATTTTGCCTTGAGAGGGAGAGCATCTTAAAACGAGCTCTGTAGCTTCATGCTACTTGACCTATCTAAACGTGAAGAGACTTCTTAGGAAGACTTCACGCTCTAACACCTTTATGGATCTTGCCTTGAGAAATGCTAAGTAGAGATGTTACGTTAGTGGTAGTGTAGGGACAGACTAATGCTTTATACCCATGAACCTCCAATCAAGGGGAATCTGGACATTTGTGCCATTATCTTCTGTATCCTGATTCTCAAACTGATTATCCTGTGCATGCTGCACCGCCTTAACTTCACCCGTGGGTTCGGCTTGGTATTAGTTCCAATGTATTTCTACACCCTCATCTTGAGGTGCTTATATGTTCAATTGTTCTTGGCCTTGTAATAAAATAACTAAATCTATTTGGGAGTCTGTTATTCTTCTGAGTCATAGTTCCTTGGAACAGTAATGATTGACTGGCTAATGATTTTCCTCCCTTCCACACTTTCATGCTGACAAAAGGAGACACCGGCCTGAGGTTCCAGAGTAGATCTAAAACGTGGAACCCAGCACCTTCAAGCCTATACAGTGCTTTCGCTGTTAGGTGATCTGTTGTAGGTACTCTGTGCGGGTCTGACTCCTCTCACACTTTGGATTGGCTTTTGTGCTTGTCCTTAAAAAAATCTTAGCCTGCAAACGGCTAATGGTGGCTGTATGTCACACCTTTTTCCAAAACTTCACTCCCATGGAGTTTTGATGCGGGAGCTAGCAGTGGTGCACACAGTGGCTGCTGCGGCAGGATGCACACTTTGCTCTGACAGCTAACCTCCCGCCCCATTAGTTCCACCCTCTCTCCTGCCCATCAATTTACTTAGTATCACCCCCTGCGATTCTACCAGTTTGAATTTTTGCTTTACACAAAAAAAAATAATACAACTGTGAGCCCTCCATCTAGGGGTCACGTGGGTCATGCCGTGACCATCTGGTGTCACTAAATAAACAGAAAGCAAGTGCCCTATGCAGCTTCACTTGGATCAGACAGAGCATTCTGTTGTTCTTCCGGGCAGGTATGTCACTGTTAATTGGGCCCAAGCAGGCTGTAGGTTGTTTCTTCCTTGTACTGCCTGTGCCAACAGAGACATCATGGCACTGTGCCCCTTAGCCTGAGCAGGTAGCGGGGCTGTGTCATGTGTGGCGGGGTGTGCATGCAAGTGCCAGGCTGCCAAGACACTAGGTTGCCACCAGGCCAGTATTATAGCAGCCCCACTGATAGATTCAGGTCAGAGGCCGGTGCTGGTAATTATTAAATACGGCAATGTATTGCTGGTATATCTTTGTCCTTTCCCATGTGTGATAAGGTAGCTGCATATCCCCATTTTATTTTTTGCAGTTTTATATGGCGCAAACTTGACCCAAAGGTATCAGAGCGCTTTATACGAGCACCAGTTGCATTGCCTTGTCAGAGGAGCCTAGGCTGCTTCCCCACCCTTTTGGAGGAGATCATTCTTTCATCGGGAAGCCTCAGTAAGGAAGAGACTGAAAGAGCCAGTCGCAAGAAACCAAAAAAGTTTGTTGCTGTGTTTCACGAGGAAGTTGAACATGTGGTCTTTTTTATTAACTTAATTGGATGCCGGTGTCATTTGTTTTCTTGTTTGTTTGTAAGCGCTGCATACAGAATGGGCGAAGTACACAGATCTGGGTGAAGTACCGTGTGCTGAATGTATCCCTGAACCCCCAGCTCATGAGGTTCTTAAGCTATTTAAGGCCCAGTGAGAATGCACTGGTATTGAAATGTTGGCCCCACTTGAACTTTACGTTGAAATGCCTTAAGATGTATGAATGAATTTAACTGAAAACAATTAATGGTAGAATAACAGAATTATTTGAGTTATTAAATTCTAAAGTTAAGATCAAACGAGTTATAGCTAAAAGTGCTTTATATGGCATTTGCGGGCACTAGAATTAGCACCAACGCTCTTAGCGTAAACTGTGTTCAACTTTCGATTTGCCGCACACTTAAAATTGGCTTGTAGCTGGTGGTAACAGAGTGCATAATGGCTGATGTGCAAAAACAGGAACAAAGTGGCGTTTCTACACTTTTTCACTCTGTTTGTAAATTAGACACAAAAAAATACCTTGAGCACAGGTTCCAAATGTAACAAGGGAAATCACGTTTACACATTTGTAGGGTCTGATTGATCTGTCAATATTGTGATAAGCTGCTACCAATGCTGTAACTTCATAAATTATGTGATAAGTTATGCAAATGCTGATCTGACGCTGGTGCACTTTTGAAGTCCAGGCCTGGCTTGTTTTGTGGAGGATAGAGACGAAAAAGTGATTTCAAAACTGTATTTTCGCTACATTAAACAAGGCTTCTCAGTCCAGCTAACTAATCCAATTCAACCCACTGCACAACGCATACATACACTCCATGCCATATATGTAACAAGCATTTGCAATGCAAAAGGTCTCACATTTACGGAAATTTAAGCTATTGGCATTGTAAATCACAATCACTTTTATTTATGTTTTAAAAACCAAAACATAAATAAAAGGCATTGTCATTTACAATGCCAATAGCTCAAACTCGCGTAAATGTGAGGCCAATTATATTGCAAATGCTTGTTTGAACTGTGAAATAGAACAATAATCGGGGTTCAGTGGCCCCTCGGGACTCCTTACTGCAGTGCAGCTTCACCAATGAAAGGTACGCCCCTGATCAGCGCCCTCTGTTGTCTTAACTTTACCCATGCTTTAAGGCACTTGCCAAAGACACATGTATCAGTGGCTTGCAGCGGGGAGTGGCAGTTGCCGCCCCTGATTCCGTGCCCCACTCCATGCCTCAGATTCTGCCAGTTATGACAGCTGTCGTCATCGAAAAGGGCCTGCATGGACAGCAGCGGGCAGCTGTCACATGCCAGTGTACAAAGACCTGACCGTGACGTCTCACACTGCTGGGCAAACATCAACCCCTGAATATGTTTACCATCCCAAATCTGTACATTCTGTGTCCAATACCCAGGGCATTCTAAGCTAGAGGAGACAGAAGTCTGTACCAAGCATGGAGCTTCTCACTGGGCAGGTAAGGGCAGAAGGAGTGGGTTCTGAATGCTCGGACCCAGCTCTCTTTTGACTCCCTTTCAATTTTCACTGGCAAATTCTGCACCGTCCATTCAAATGCAAGTTATCGGATGTTATTCGAAATTTGCAATAACCAACCATGTTTTTTACGATCAAAGGGACTGGAAATGTATTTGTTCATTAAGTAAATGGAAATATCTGTTCGCAGTTTGTATCTACTGAGATCATCTAGAATTCAGTGTCACTATTGATGGATTCTGAATTCTGGAAACAGCAGATCTGAGCTCTGTCTCAAAAGGTTGGGTCGGACTGGTTTAGAGGGCAATCTGACAATGCCAGAAGGGCTGGTGTGACCGGTTAGTGTGTGAGCCGATTTTGTGGCTGTCAATTGTGTTGTGTCGTGGTCAGGCGGGCTGGTATTTGCTGTTGATATCCCAGACATTGCTACAAACAGTGTCTGCAAGAAGCACAAATGCATAGGCCTCCCATGCCGTGCAAAACACCTGTACAATTTGTGTTTGCAAGGACCACGCTGCCAAGTTTTGCTAACGTGGGCCACTTTTTTAGCTGTGAGATTTGTGGATGAGGGCCGCTTGAATAAGTTATCTGGGTCGGTAATGTGGACCACTTTTATAGTTGGTGTTCTGCCTATTTTCTGTCGCAGACCGGCCCTGGTTGGAGTGGTGGTGTTTAGAGAGCCCCCTGGAGACACGAGGTGATGCGGTCTCCACCTGTTGAAGAACAGTAATTCAGAAAAGGTTTATAGGGTCACTGTTACTTACCTTCAGGAGCATCATTAAAGTTGCGCTTCCGGGCACTTTTCTGGCTAGATAGTCCTCAAATACATAATTATTGTTCGGCGGGAAGTCGAAACGTGTCAGGGTTTGCATTGTTTCATTATGCCGCATGTTGTATACTGACAGTGCTGAACCCAGCATGCATTTTAGTAATGCTCTATAATGCCTAATACACCCTCAAAAGTCTCTAGACACTTTCCCAGGTTTGTAAAAGAACTGTTTTCGCACACCAGATTTGGCATTGGTTTCATCGATCTCTGCGTCACCAAAGGAGTCTCTTCTATTATCATTTAAATAGATGGCCTACCAAAAATGTCTAGCACCAGAGCAGTAACCTACCAGACGATTTTACTGGGTTTCCAGTGCCCAGTTACGAGAATTGTATTTTTGTGCTCAAGGTTGCACATCTTGCAAGAACCTGCTATTGCTTTCAAGTGCTAATCCGAATGCAGGCATGTAACACTAGATAGATTTGCAGTCCAGGGGCTTGTGACACGCCCCTGTCTGTGAAATGCAGAAACTGAGTTTGGTTTAAGGCATGGACTGTCTCCCTTCCTCCTCGGACTCCCCACAGTGGTCTGTAAAGGTACCGCACGCTCTACTCTAAGCGCCTACGGGTAGTCCCTTTGCACAGTGCCTCACCCTTCTGCATCTCTGTGTGTCATTGGGATGCTGATGGTGGTGTGAGTCCCTCAAGGCGGTGTCTGCCCGTCCACTGTACTGAAATTAACTGGCCTTACAGGGGTTCATCTCTCTGTGTGCCCGCTGCGCTCCTGGGGAGTCCAGAGAAGCATGCACACTGCCCCTTAATCACATAACAGTCAAAACTCATTAAACGGGGCAACAGGCTGTTCATTTTCATTTAAATACAAGCATTTGCCCTGCAATAGGTCTCGCATTTATGCAAGACCTATTACATTGCAAATGGTAGGCATCACCGACAACAGGAGGGAGGGCGGGTGGGGGGAGAAGGCACGGACAACGGGAGGGAGGGCAGGTGGGTGGGGAGAAGGCACGGACAATGGGAGGGCAGGCGGATGGGGATAAAAAGGCACGGACAACAGGAGGGGGGCTAAAGAAGGCACCTAAGCATGTTGTGCCTGCAGTAGGAGAACCTCATTAAAGAAAATAGTGCTCACAGTCTAAATAACACATACAGTGTATAAACTGAAGTAAAGGGGCCAGTCACCATGGGAGGTGACAAATGAAGAGGAGGCGGTTCTAAGGAGGGGCTAACAAGCCTATCCGAGAATCAGAAGCCAGCATTTAGGACAGACAATGACACAAGCCAATGGCAAATATGGGCGGAGACTGGGCAGTGCTTCTATTCGCTACTACACCACAACAAGTTTTGCAGAGCAGCACATGTGCGCTAGCTCTAAGCTCGACCTAAAAGGCATTGCCATTTACAGTGCCATTTACATTGCCAATAGCTCCAACTCCAACAAATGCAAGACTGATTGCATTTCCAATGCTTGTTTTTGTTTGACCTGCCCCAAGGAGCTTTTTGGTTCAATAGATTTGTCATTCTTCCTGCTCAGAACCCAATACTACAAACAGATCCACACAACCCCTGTGTGCTGCCTTTCAGTGCCACCTAGTGATCACAAACAAAAAAAACTGAAATCCAGTGTGCAGATGTGTAATACTGGGATATTATTAATAAACTGTATGAGCCCATTCCACTAAACAGTCAAAGGGAGGAGAAGGGTCGGTGAGGAATCTGTGTTTAGGTACAGTCTCTACCCAAAAAAGCATTACTAAAGTAAGTAACTTGTTCCTCTAATTAAAGTCTTCTAACCCCAGATTCCTCACCTTGTGAATAGACACCAAAGCAGTACCTCCTGAGGTGGTGGGTCTGTGGAATGGCTCAAACTAGGAAAGCCTGGTGAACAGATGGGATGCAATGCGCGTCCCGCCGGACCTGACTGTTCAGGCAGTATCGCTTTATGGACATATGGTGGGACACCCACATAGCAGCCTGGCAAATGTCCACGGTAGCGCAGTGGTAGCCCTAGTGGAATACACTTGTAAACCTTCTTCTTGGCCAACCCATGTCAGATCTCAATGCATAACACAATCAAGAGATGGTTATCTTTTGCACCGCTTTGCGGTTTTTAGCTCCAGAGAAACTGACAAAAAGTTGGTTGTCCAGTTGGTGATCCCTTGTCCGATCTATAAAGAAACTAAAGGTCCTCTTAGAGACAAGCAGTGGAGCCATTCTTCCTCCTTGGAGAGGTGAGGTGGAGCATAGAAAGCAATCAAGGTAATGGATTGTCCTATGTGAAAGGGCATGACTACCTTCAGCAGGAATGCTTCTTTTGTCCGAAGGACCAGTTTATCTGGGAAGAATGAAGTGTATAGCTGCTGCACAGACAAAGTCTGAGGTTCACTCACTCGCCTGGCAGATGTTATGGCAATGAGGAATGCCGTCTTGATGGTGAGTAGGCAGAGAGGACAGTTGTACATCGGTTCAAAGGGGGTGCACATCAGATAGGTGAGGACCAAATTAAGGCTCCACTGCAGCATCACAAAAGGTGTTGGCAGGACCATGTGGATCAGCACTTTTGAGAAACGCATCACAATAAATGATTCAAAAAGGAAGGGCTGAACTGGTAAAGATATGAAAGTCAAAATGGCCGAAAGTCAGCCCTCACAGTTGCCTATGGCAGAGACTTGCTGGGCTAATGAAAGACAACTTTGTGTTCAATGGTTGGATGTTACAGGTGGGACACCAAACCACAAACTTCTCCCAGCGTCCTGCATAAACAGTTTTGGTAGATGGATGCCTGGCTGCCAATATCATGCCAATTACTTCGGGAGGAAGATCGAAAGCCCTCAAATGTCGTTGTTCTATCTCTACACATGGTGGTGTAGGTTGTGCAGGCTTGGGTGAAGGACCTGGCCAAGCTGCAGCAACAGAAGGTCCTCCCATAGAGGCAGCCAGATGGGAGGACTAATGCGAATGGCCAGAAGGAATGGGTACCACACTCTCACTGCCCAGTCCAGTGCAACGAAGATAACTTTCTTGAACTTTTGCTGTACTCTGGTTAAGAGAGGCAGGGGTGAAAATGCATACAGAAGTCCTGATCCACAGGCCAGGTGAAGGGCATCTCGGAGAGAGAACCACATTGGGAACTCCAGCGAGTAAAAGGTTTTGGCACTGCACGGTCTACGCGGCGGAAAAGGGTTTGAGAAAGGGTTCCTCCCACCATTGGCGGTTCCTGCATGAGGGCGTAGGGGGCAGAGCACACCAGTCTCAGAGGACGGAGAAGGAGATTGGACTGGTCTGAGGCTGCGGCACTTACACTGTCCATTCTGGTAGCAGTGCAGCACAGCCGTGTACAAACACACGCTGCGCATGCGAGGTGGACAACTTCAATACCGCCCAAATCCCGCATGTGCAGTGTGTGTCTGTAAGGCAGTGGTGAGGGCAAGCAGGAGCTACTTAGAGCAGCAGTTTTGCCAGGACTTTGGTTGAATACTCGGCTCGACCGGATCTATGACGTAGCTCATAACATCCTTTTAGGATACCGCCTCCTCCTGTGACTGGCTGACCCTTGTTACTGTCAGAGAATAGGAGGCGGGATTTCCAGCACTGCTTCCTTCAGTCTGTGCTGGGTTCCTATTTCCCTCATTCCTTCAATGAGCTGCATCTGGGCCCGAGAGACACCTCTGGGAGAAACACCGTGTCCGTGACCAAGCTGAAAACGGTGAGTATAAGTGCACCTTGCCTTGTGTTTCAATGGCCGTCGCTGTTAAATGGAGAATAATATGAGGAAATTGTTCTTACAGAACTTAATTCTGCATATAGGCATTTATCATGCATTTTCCTCAAGGAAATATTAGCAGACCTCACCTGGTGAAATTTACGTGCATGAAAACTGCAGTTGGGGAAAAGGTTGGTAATGACTGCAAAATTCCAAATGCTGATACGCAAAGTGATTACGTCTATTTCTGAACTGAATAACCCTCTTATTTTTGGGCCCTTAACATAAACAGACAACAGCCTAGCACAACTGGATCAAACCACGGGCCCGTTCAATAGGGCGTGAGGCTATTCCATACACTTGGCTCAAAAGTAGAAACGACTGCATGAAACAGCGCCTTGTTAACAGCTTTTTACCATACACAGTGCTGGAGCCTTAGAGGCCTGGCGCCTTATCATCTGCCTTCCATGACTGCCAAATTTAAAGCTTGCGGGGCTAAATGGAACGCCCCTCTACTTTCAAAGTTCACCGGCCGCCCCTGCTTCCCACTGTTGAAAGATGCCCGTGCCACCCGAGTGCAACTGCCATTCGTAATCTGCTAGGCACCGTCAGTTCAGCTTGTCTGCCCTGGCATTCAAAGATCTCATCAGGTGCTGGGTGACTAGGGGGATGCCCTGAGCATTCATTAATTTGCAGAGAAGGAGAGCTTGACAGCATAGGACCCACAACCACAGGCAGCCCAGTTTGTTGCAATACCATATGGCGGTAGTGTAATCTGTGAGCACATCAACCTGTTCTCCCTTGATGGTCTGGAGGAATGCCCGCAGCATCAAAAGAATCACTTCCATCTCCAGCAAGCTTATATAGAGGCCAGTCCTCTAATACCCACCTCTCCCAGATGACCTATCTAATCCAGCAACAAAGCATACGTCACAACTGTTAGCCTGGGTAGGGTAGGGAGAGGGGCCTGCCATCAGTCCACTTGCAGTCGAGCAGCTACAACTGCAGGTTTTGCGCAGTTGCCTTCAACACCTGGATGAATTCTGACAGGTTTCTTTGGTGCTAAGCCCAATGACACTTCAGATCCCACCGCAGAGCCTGTATGTGCCAATTGGAGTAGCCCACAAGGATGCAGGAGGCCAAAAGGACCGATAGCCTCATAGTCACTCTCACTGAGACCCAGGTCAAGGGTTGAAACAACAGGATTATAGCCCGAATGTCCTAGACATTCATTGAGACAGAGGGAAGGCTCGGAAGTGCACTGTATCCAGGATCCCAAGAAGAAAGGGAGCCATTGTGAAGGACTCAGGTGTGACTTTGGCACATTGATAGAGATACCCAACAAGGTCATATCAGTTTGTCGGCGTTTAGTTGGGGTTTATATACTGCATTGTTCACCAGCAATTACACTGTGGCAACTTCTTGGGTATTGATTGACTGTGTATAAATGTTATGTCATTGTTGATCATCTGATTGAAAATAAAAATATTTTCCCCAAAGAAACACGTCAACAGGTCAGCCATTGTTTGGAGGTGGCTTACGACTGCTTGACTAAATGTTGCAATGGCAACACTTACTCCAACAGGAACCTGGATATACAATATTTGCAAAAAACAGTGGTTCTCATTGGCATCATTTGCAATCATAGGTATCACAGTGTTAATTTTGTCAGCAATAATGGCTGTAAACAACTAATTTTAACAAGAGAATGAAATAGACCAACACTCCATAGTACAAGTATCATAATACTTTTTAAGATGGTGAAGTGTACATATAGACAACAGACAAATGCATCATGTCTCAAATGAAGGTGAACCACCTTATAACAATAATTAACAAACAATTCTAGTTATGAGAAAACAGTAAGTCTGTTCACAAAATAACAAACTACTATGAATCTTTGATTCCTTAGGTTTAATGATCTTGAGCCTGTTCCTGAGTTACACTTGTTACGTTTTTGTACTTATGGCGTGATTGATGTTTTAACCCTGTATTAAATGTAGGGTCTAATTACAATAACATTGTTTACAGCTATTACTTGCATTGTGATGCTTAATGAAACCAATGAGAATCAAATTGTTTTTGCAAATATTATGACTGTTTGAGGGAAAACCGCCTTCAGTAGCAGGTCGACAAGGTATAGGTAGACTGGTATTCCTAAGCTCACAAGATCGGCTGCAACCATCACCATCACCCTTGTGAACACCTGAGATGCATTGGTAAGGCCAAAGGGGAGCACAGAGAATTGAAAGAGCTTGTAGCCTACCTGAAACTGCAGCTAACATCTGTGGGATTTTAGGATGGGGATGTGAAAATAGGCGTCCTGCAAATACAGTGCCACCATCCAGTATCATGGGTCCAGGGCAGACATGAGTTTGGCGAGAGAGACTATTTTGAACTTGTCCTTTGGGAGGAAGAAGTTTAGAGGGTGAAGATTGAGGATGGGGTGATGGCCTCCACCCTTTTCGGCACCAAGAATAATGGCCAGTCCCAATCTCTGGTTCCAGCACTCTCTCTATTGGTCCCTTGGCAAAGAGAGCTTGAACCTCTCCGCAGAGTATTGACAGGTAGTCCTCCAGGAGGTGCTCTGGAGTTAAAAGAATGTCTCGGGGACAGGATAGGGAGGGTAGGGATTTGGAGCAACCATTGATCAGATGTGGTGCTGCTCCACCCAGGGAGGTAAAAGGTAATATGTCCTTGCACTGGGCAATTGTGAGCTGCTGAGGGTATATTAAAGTGGTTTTGGGGAAAATATAGGAGGTGAGGCTGAGGTTAGGGTAGAGTGTTGTCATTGAGTGCCTGGACACGGCCTGCCTGATCCCCGACCTCTGCCTCGGTAGGACTGAGAGGTATGTTGTTGCTGAGATCCGTATTGGCGCTGCCTCTGCTGGTATAACCTTCTGAAGCTTTAAAAGGGGCGAACTTGATGGGGGTCAGCCAAACAGGCAGGTTTAGGTCTAGAGAACGAGCAGTTGATTTGCTCTCATAAAGCTGAGTCCTCATTTAGGTCCACACAGACCAGAGCTGTCAAAGGGACTGTTGCACATCATTAACGAAGCCCATGGAGCAAATCCATGCAAGGTGCTGAAGCAACATGATGGTTCCAACTGCCCTACCCAGTCAGTCGTGTCTAGGAATGACTGAATGAATACTTCACTGCATCCTGACCATCCAAAGTTGAATGAGTGTCATCTGGTACAGCTGGCCAGATATTCACCACTATGTCCCACAATGGATGCGAGTATCTGCACAGGAGGCGAGATGTATTAATGGGCCTAAGTGTAAGCCTGGCAGAAGAAAACATGTTTATTAAGTGTCTCTATTTGCTTTGATTCTCTATAAGGTGGTGCTGTTGGAAAAGCATTTGGATTAAAGAGACTTGTGGACGTCTGCCCCTCCAAGCTCTCCGGAGTTGGATGCTGGAGAAGAAAATCTGGATCTCAGGGAGCAAGCCTGGGCCACCTTGTTACTTGCCTGTATACTAACGGACATGATCTTGGCTTTGCCCAGGTGCCCAACAGGGCATCCGTGAGGGCTTCATTAAAGGGAAGAAGAGGTTCCTGATTTGTGTGCCCAGGGTTAAGCATCTCTGTGTGAGGTCTAATACTTCTACCACTCTTCTTATAACTACTGCAAAGGAGGCTGACTCTGTTGCCATAGTTGTTTTTGGGGAGGGGGGCGGAGGGAATAAACCGCTGACTCTGTCGCCATAGTTGTTTGAGGGGGGGGAATAAACCACTGTCTGGTGAGGAGTCCAAACCACTGGCATCCAGTAAGTCCAGAAAATGGTTATCATCATAGAAGTGCCATAAATACTGTCATCATCATCATCATCATCATCCTGTTACTGTGAGGTTCCAGGGTATGAGCAGGAGTACAGGTGATAAGGCTATGACCATGTGGGAGGAGGATTCAGACCTTCGAAGTTCGATAAAACTTTTGGCTCTCTGTCCACGTCAGTGACATCGAAATTGGCGTTGAGAACCTCGGCTGCCCCATCAGCGGGGGAGCCGAAGGTGGTATTGGGTATGGTGCTGGAACTGAATTCAGTGGAGCTGGGCTAAGAGGAGGGGCTCGCCTGAAGCGTGGTCAAGGGAGCAGTTGGGGATGGATCAGCCAGCAGTAACCCAACTTGAGGCCACCTCGGATTCTAAGGGCCTGAAGGTGCTCCAGAGGGATCTGTTTGGGCTCCAAAGATAGTGTCTAAGGCCTGCTTGAATTCACAAAGATTTTGAGGAGTCGCCAATGGCCTCAGGATATCAGAGAGCATCGGGAAAAGTGTCTGTATTGGGTCCAAAACAGGGGACCGCCTCTGAGGCAATGGAGGTGCCCAGGGTGTATCGCAACTCCAAGTGGCAGGAAGAGGGAGAACCATGTTTTGACCTCATGGTGTTTACTTTTCTTAAACTTACCTGAACTGCGTGACTTTGACGGTGTTGTACCCTCAAATTTGACTGAGACCGGGCACCTTCTTTGACTTCCTCCAAAGTTCCTAGATGGCAAGTTTTTTTGGGGGGGTTTCTGGTGGCCTTTTAATTCATCTTGGTGCAGCAGTCGCAAGACGATGAGTCGTGACTGGAGCGGAGGCACCAGAGACAGATATTGTAGTTATCTGTCACCAACATAGGATGGTTGCAGTCATGGCTTAAACCCTGCAGTTTTAGGAAGAGACATGATACACACTGAAAAAATCTTTGAGGGAACAACATCTCTGTCAGTGTTGACAGGATTTTAGGAGCTCTGGATCCACGTCAGAAGGCACAGTAAGAAAGGAACTGACGCCAGCAAGCGGAAGTGATGCAGATATAGTGGTGCCAACAACACATCCAGGATGGGGAGGACCCAGAGCCTCATGATGCCACCTACTGATGCGTGAGGGAATTGCTATTGAAAGCTTCCAGATCCAGTCTTGTTCCTTAGGAAATTCACTAAGTGAGGAACCTGTGGTTAGAAGTCTCTATCAAAATGTAAGTTTTGATGGTTGGTACAGGTTTATATTTGCCATTCTAGCTTCACCCATTGGACATATATTGCTACTGTTGGCAAATAGTCTTCTCTAACATGACAACATTCTTTAATAGTTTATGTGGCTTTGTCTTTTTCTGACCCATTTCACCTTTATATCTGGCATTATAATGTTATAATGATGATCGGGTGAGAATATCTTAGTAAAAACCAGAGAGCAAGAGGCATTTAGGAAAACAGGAACAGTTATGTTTCATTAAATAATACGGCCGGGAGAACAGTTAAAGGCTCGAGGTCTGAGCACTGTCTCAATTTACATTGGGTTTGCGGTAGTCTTTTATACATTTTCTCATCAAGCCATAAACTCATCCGGAATACAATATTAGGTGAGGAATGTTGGTTGCTGCCATAAATTAAAGGTCAAACGTTACTACAGGCGAGTCTCGACCTTGCGTGGGCACAGTGTGGCCAGTGGTGGATGTCTGGCGTGGGGAGGACGTGATCACCATGTGTGCTAAGTCCTGATTTGCTATGTGTTCCTAACTCATGTGTCATCTGACTTTATGGTATTTTTCGAAGCGCGCGTAACTCCTCAGGACATGTGTGCTTCATTTGAGGGCAATCTCCCCTGATCACTGTGATGTTGCTGCGCCTATCTGTGGGATTGATCAAGAGTTTCCTGCCCGCGTATATTTGCCTGCCAGCTATGCACCTTCCCACCTGTGACATATCAATCAGTGATCCCAGGCCTAGGTTGCAGGGCCTGCCTGACTACATACTTGCATGTCCAGGTAGCTGTGGAGTTCGGGATGGGGGATTCTATTAATAAGAACAATAGTTCATTTTTGTCGACAAATACATCAAAATCCATATTAACAATAAGATAACCCATTCAAACCATTATTTATCCTCTGAGGTGAGCTCCTTTAGCCCTGGCTGTATTCAAAGCCTTGGATCCATACCAAGGCTTCCTTGCAGAGCTTGGAAGCACGAGGATGTGAGAAAAGGGTGGCAGGTAAGTGGAGGGAAGCTTTTGTGTTCAAGCTGGAAGAATGCTTATGATTAGAAAGAAGAGAAATCATGTCTGTTTCATCAAAGGCAATAGACTTAATGATACATGTATAATTTTGTATATACTCGCGTTGCAATGCCGTGTGTGTAGCCTTTTTAAAATAAAGCATAGTTGCTTCTGTGATGAGTCAATACTGTTTATCATCTCACCTTGCACATTCCTCAGTTACTATATGGCATGTGTTGTAAAATATACACACATTAGCTTAGGATAGATAAACGCATCGTTAATATAGCCAGAGCATTCTACAGATGCACAGGGTCACATGAACCTTTGGGGTGGGTTTAGCTTCTAGCCATTGGTGGGCTCCTAGGAAACAAATTACGATCTGAGATATTTAATATGTGTTTTCAAAAACACGAAGCATATATTCAACATAATAAGTATACATTTTCCAAGACATAGAGCCACATTAGTGCAAGTTTCGCTATATATTTACCATAAAATGAAGACCATCTAGTCTTGAAGGTTAATCACAGGCATAAATAGAAGGACTAAAAGGCTGGAAACACGGATTGAAAAACAGAGTTAATTTCAGTTTTCAATTGTTATAGCTCTAAGCCCAACCTGGTCAATATGGAACTTTTTCTAATCCAAAAGAATTTGACATACTCATACCTTTCCTGAATTCCAGTGAAAGATGACAGGCAGTGCAATATGTCCGAAGTCCTCTCCACCCAACAGATTTTCAGGGGACAGTCCCATGGAGACATTTCCAGTTTTCTCCTGTTCTGGCACATGGTGTATTTTAAAATCATGAATCTGAAGAAGAAATGAAACAGAAGCGGAGGGCAGTTATCCACACAGAGTGCCTCAGGAGGGTAATCTAAGTGAAAGCATTCACCATCTAAATGCTCTAAGTTTAAATTGTGGAATAAAATAACTTAACAATGCGGGAGTGGAGCTCTATTATACTTATTATAATAATATGAAACAGCCCACGAAACAGGGTTAATAAATGTAACATATTTCATGCTCTAGAATACAGAATACAGACCTATTTCTTGTGTAGCACAGCTCACTTTGTTGGAATGAGTATGCAGCCTGATTTAGAGTATGGGTACTCCTTTACAAATGTTGTGGGTACCCTGTCCATCTACCCTTGGTCTACCATCTCTATTTGGGGCCCTGCCAACTGTCATCCTTCCAATGATGGGACCCTTACTGGTTCCTCCATCCGTAAGCTTACCCAAATAGACGGGCGGTGTAGGGTCCACCCGAGTAAGAACATCAGATCACCTGCACTACCCTATTTAGAGCAGGTGGTCTGATGGGGTTTTATTTTCCTATCCTTCACATCTGGGAAACAGCTAGCGGTGCCAGACAGAAAAAAAAGAAAAATTACCACACCCTGACAGAAAACTTCAAGAATAAGGAGTCATTAGTGTCTTGTGGCCAGATGTAGGTAAATTCAATTTAGCGAGTCCTTAATAGCGATTTTTACCGAATCGCTATTAAGGACTCGCTAAATTGAATGTAGGTAGGAATCGCTAAAATATTAGCGATTCCTTAAAATTCCTTAATAACAAATCGCAAATTGAGATTTGTTAATAAGGAATACCTACCCATTCATTCCTATGGGCTAGGAGGCCCATAGGAATGAATGGGAACATATTCACTGTTTGTGATTCGGTATTAAGGAATCGCAAATAGCGGGAGCTATTTCAAGGGTGCCAGGGTGTCAAAAGGACACCCTGTTGCACCCCTGAAATGTGCATGTGTGCCCATGTGGCGCACATACATGCCCTAAGGGCATGAATGTGTGCCACAAGGCACTTTAAAAAATGCAAAAAAGTGCTGTTTTACAGGAAATCGCTAATTACCACCAACTTGAAGTTGGTGGTAATTAGCGATTCCTTAAGTCTAAAGTGCACTTTCTTTTGTGCTACCTACATTGCATTTAAGGAATCGCAGTTTGCGATTCCTTAAATGCAAGAGCAAAATAAGGAATCGCAAATTTTGAGATTCCTTATTTTGCTAGTAGGTTTAAACTCACCTACATTGCTCTCAGCCAAATACCGATCGCAAACGGTGAAATTCTGCGAATTTCAGTGTTAGCGATCTGTATTTGGCCACCTACATCTTGCCCTTGGTTTTCAAAAACAAGTCCCACTTTAGGAGTTTGTTTTTGAAAAACAAAAAAGTCTGGTGTGTGGCCTCCTGAAAGAAGGCAGCTGTGCACCAAACTTGCAGTGTTTTCAGAGGAACTGTCATGATGTCAGTGATAAATGGTTGACAGGTTGTAGTCTGCTAGGGCAGCAGAAATAATACCCTCCACCACTCTGACAGATGGTGGGCCCTTCATTAAACTTCAAATCATACCCACGGCCTTCTGCTTCTAGTGAAATAGCAAGGCTTAGGTGCTCTGCAGGTAAACACTTCTCTTAAATGAGTATGCCAAAATAAACTGGATTCTGATTATGTAAATTACATTAGGCCCAGACAACAATGGCAATTTTAACTTAATACAAATGTACGTATTTAATACAATCAATCAATCACTCAATCAATCAGTACTTGTTGAGTGTGGCTACTCACTCGTGACGGTCTCAAGGCACTGGGGGGGGGGGGGGGGGGTGAAGGTCAGACTGTGCACTACGGTTCATTCGAAGAGCCAGGTCTTGAGATCCTTCCTGAATTGAGTCAGAGACGGGGAGAGCCTGAGGTGAAGAGGCATGGCGTTCCAGGATTTAGCAGCGAGGTAGCAGAAGTAGGAGAAGTATCTTCCCCCGGTCCTGATCTTGCTGATCCGAGGGATAGTGGCTTGTGCCAGTTGGGCGGAATGGAGGTGTCTGATGGGTACATGGAATGAAAGGCAGTGGTTCAGACATGCTAGTCCGGTGTCCTGGAGGGCTTTGCAGGCATGTGTGAGGAGCTTAAAGGTGAATCTTTTGTTGACTGGGAGCCAGTGGAGTTCTCGTACCTGTCCAGAGATGTAGCGGGGGAAGTTGAGGACCAGTCCGGCTATGGCATTCTGCACGTTCTGAAGTTTCCTGAGGAATTTCTGGGTGGCACCTGCATAGAGTGCGTTGCCGTAGTCGAGTCTGCTGCTGATGAGTGCGTGGGTGACCGTCTTCCTGGCCTCAGTAGGGATGTTGATGGGATACTTATGGGATGCTCATTCAAGGAGCAGTGAATACAAACGGACAGCTCCTGCCACGCATTTCTTCTTCTTCTTTTTTTTCACTATTTTTGTCAGTGTCCCTAGTACACTGACATTTTAAATTTTGTTTTGGGGTTGTGGAGAAGTCTCAGGGCCCCCACGGCCCCAGCCGACTCCCCAGTTGGCACCCATTGTGGGTACCATCGGGATTATTATTTTTTGGTTCCATGGTGCCTACCCAGGGCACACATGGCTTAACTTTTGTTGTGGGTCATGGGGTGAGCCTCAGGGCCCCGGCAGCCCCATCCATCAACAAATTGGGTGCTGGCAGTAGCCGGCACCTTTCATTTGGTTCCGCCCAGGCGAGAGAAGCATTTTTTAACTGCTCCCGCCCAGGTGGAGCATAGTTCTCTTCGCTGTCTGAGGGAGTACAGGCAGGGTATGCCTGCACTCTCCCAGGTCGGAAACTACAGTGTCCCGGGGGTGTGCTCCCTGGGACACTGTTAATTATCGAGCCTTGGGGGAAGGGGTCCCCAGGGCCGATATGGGTTGGGGGGGCGCACGTCCCCTCCCTTTAAAAATGATTACAGCCCCGGGGGATGGGTTCCTCAGTGCTTACAAAGTTTAGGGGAGAGGGGCACACATCCCCTCGTATTTTATGTTGACGCAGCCCTGGAATATGGGGTCCCCTTTGGCTTGAATAGGGTCGGGAGGGGGGCTGCATGCCCCCCACCCATTAAAAATCATTTGGACCATCCCCCCAAGTAGCTTCCCTCCCCAGGCCCAGGTCAACCCTGAGGGATTCATTTTTTTAATGCACTGGAGTGCAGTCCCTTTTTTTTTCCACGGTTCTACTGCAAATTCACTGTAAAATGTTTTTAAAATATGTATTGGCCCCTCTGGAACACACACACTAGGGGGGCAGAGTATCCCTACCTTGCCATCTCATATCTTTTTTTTTTTCCCTAGGACTCAGGACCATGTCCTAAGATGACTTCCACCATATTGTTGTTGATATGGTGGCATCCAATTAGATCTCATCTCAAGACCTGTCGGCTCTGAGGATCCTCTGCGGCATGAAATATACAACAGATTTTAGCCATCATTTTTCAAAAACTACTGAATGGATATACACCAAATCACAAAACGAACACTATCTGGACGAAGATTTAGCTTTCTGATAAATTTGGTGTAAATCCATTCAGTTGTTTGTGCTGTAGCTGTGCCTAACATTTTTTGGACCCCCTTTATCTCAGCCCCCGCTTGACAGATCACCCAGAAACTTCCCAAGAAAGAGGTGAATTGGATGAGACTTTTGTTTGGAAAGTTTCATGAAGATTCATCAACTGGTGCAAAGTTATAAGCAAACCTAAAAATGCTTTTTCTATGGAAACACAATCCTAACTATAACTACCCAGTGGCGACTGCCACTGGATAATGAATTAACAAGTTTTGATTTTAGCATTATGCTTTTACATTGGATGTATGTGGTTAAAAACATTTCAAAGAACAGTTAAATCAGAAATATTTATGTCCTTGGTGGACTAGGCAATTGAAACCATAATTTTCAACTAGGTGCTAACAACATTATATTCCTGGTAAGGAATGAGTTATGTAGAGTTCTCAATTTAAAAGGCAAGCCTGGTTGCTTGGCTTGTAAGGGCACATACACTTCATTGTAGTGCAGCCGGTGATATCAGAAAGAGTTAGGGCCTTATTATGACTTTACACTTGAGGTGGGTGAGGTTTTTTGCAGGTGTGTGGCGCTCTAAATGTGTATATACATGATTTAAGTTGGCCCTATCTGTCTTGTGCTGCTCAGAGATAGGGCGATCACCCACTCCCCCAAATGTGTGACCGCGGTCACCAGCTAATCAATTATTTTGTTCTCAAGCACACACGAACATTATTGTTCATTAACGTATTCAAGTAGTTACATTCAAATAATACATTTTCCAAATTCTTAGTCTTCTCTTTATTCTTTTTAATTTGTTCTTAGAATTCTGGTCTCAAGTCTTAAGCCAACATGTGTTTGTCGCATCAGGGCAGTACCCACAGCTTCCCCAGGGCTGGTTTTCTGAGTATGTTTACTTTTGTCTTAGAGCCGGTTCTACTTCCGTCCCGGTTCCTCTATTCGCTTGTAAAGCAGTTAATCCTTCCCCTGTTGTATATCAAATGTACACGTATCAGTGGTGGATGTATTTTGCTGCTATATACGCTCGGCAATTTTGCTGAGTTTATCTGCCTTGGGGAACGCACCCAAGCGAGTACTCTCTTCTGGCCAATTCTGAGTTGACTCCAGGGCAGGCAGGTGGTACTGCAGTGGTCTAACGGCGGCAGCTGTGTTAGGCTTATAGGAGAGCCTTAACAGCAGATCGCTGCCGTGACTTCACCTGCAGCGCGTTCTTGCACGGTGTGGCATGCACCATGTCGTGCATGCCACACCGTGCAGGAATGGGGTTCCAAATCCAGGCAGGCACAACATATGCCCCCGCATGCCTCCCAAAGCCCAGACGTGGCAGGGGGCCTTAGTTGCATCTCCGCCACCCTTTTCATGGCAGGCTCACCTTCATGAAATGGGAGGTGGAAATGCAACTCAGAATACGCTCGCCGATGCCGCCCCTTTCCGCAGCACCACCACTGCAAGATCCTGGATCCTAGCAGCGGCGGCGGTCCAACCGCTGCACTCTAAATACGGCAGGCAGATCCGCAGTCGTGGCGGTGGTTGGACTGCCACCAAGAGTACGGAGGTCATAGAATGCTGTACTCGGAATAAGGCCCTAAGACTCTGTGTAATGAAAACTATCTGAAAGTTATTCAGGCATTGTCTGTGGATACCATGTTTAAAGTCCTCCCTTACTGGATTCCGGAACTAGGAATTACTGTATGTGTCAACAGATTAAAAACCTGAATTTACGTATTTTATTAGAAAACGTATGCTTCCTTCATACCTTCATTTTTATGCAACAAAATCGTAACTTTAACAATACTAGAGTCGAACAGATATGATGATTTATTACTGCATCTAGGAGTGATGTTATTGAGTTTAGTTCCCCAACAGTGCTCACATTATTGGTATCAAATGTAAGACATTTTTGAATCTGAGACCTACAGACTCGATAATAGCAGCAGGTCACCTATACAACTGAGAGAGCTATTAAATGCAGCGGTTATCTCCTAAGTCGTTTTTGCGTGATTTTGCACCACAATGTTTAGTTTAAAGAGCTGGATCTGGACTGCAATTCCTACCTGCCTAACATTCTTCACTTTCTCTCTTCCAATAGGACATCTGTATTGCGAGGACTTGCTCAAATTTATTGAACCTGGGATTTTGTTGCATCTAGTGCATATGATAAGGCTAACAATGTACTTTTTATCAAAAGCATGTTTATGATGTATATGTTTTTTATGGATAACACTAGTTTGAGAGCCTTTTACGCCTCAGGTGGTATGGAATTCTCTGCCGATACATCTTCAACTAGACTCTAGAGTCTTGCTTATTTCCACTGAAAACATGGATTTTTAACCATTAAGTGCTTTTTTTATGTGATGGCACTATATTTACCCCTACTCAGTTCCGTGAAGCTTCATTGTTAGGGCGCTATCCAAATAATACATTTAAATAACAATGTGAAATTAATGTAAAATTCACAAAATACTGCAACACCTGCAAATTTTATTTAAGTGGACTTTGAGCTTGAAATCATTATTATACTATTATTCAATGTTTACCCAACTTCCCTACCACATTTTAACGGCATATTGGCAAAATCCAATTGAAATGTAAAACACTCCTCCCAAAATCCTCCACTAATATTTTGAATTGGAATTTGGAAAGAAAAAGGGTTGATCTGATATTTCTAGAGACATGATGGTAAGACTAAGCTGGAAGAATAAACCACACTGAATAAAAACACCCAGATTTAAATAAGCTAACATCAGCGCATTCAAGCTGCAGCCTCGTGCCTCACATATTTTTCCAAGTCTGACTGCTGACTAGCAGTATTCTTATTATTTATGGTTGGTGGCACACTGCACCTACCTGATCAATCCTTGCAGATTTTTTTTTTTACTTACCTAGCTTGCGGCAAGGAGTTTGATGTAAAGCCTCCCAAAAATACGGCCATGCCATCTTCAACTGGTAGGTCAGGAGAAATCATCATGACACAAACAGTATACGACGCGTTGTCAAGTATATGCAGAGTTCAACAAGCTGCTCTGCACAAATATGGAGGAAGACTCCTGTAGTAATGACTCTGAGGTATGAGTTCACAGGAGACACAAATTTAATTGACTTCCAACTCCACAGCTTCCCAGAGAATAACTGTCCAACCGCAACAGTACAGCTTAACACCAACATTCCAAGCATAGAGCACGCTATGTGATAATAGGTGACACAGAGCGGCACATAACCACAGAATACAGCGTACTACAGCTCTGTGCTTGGTTTACCAGGATGCTGCATAGGAGTCTTTGTGATTACGTTAAAAGAGAGTTTTTCATTTCTAGACATAGAGCAATTAAGAAATAAGGGACCAGGAATGGTGGATGGGTTGCACAATGTTGCCTTGGTTTTTTTTTTATCATCATTGAAGTTCTAAAGAGGTGTAGCATGGTCCCTTTCTATTAGTAAACGATGTTTCTGTGTTTCCAGTATGTAACTAGCAGTGAGTCGGTGGGGGGAAGCCGTGCAATAGAGATAGTTATAACACTCACCTTAACATGGACTAGCTGTTCACCTGGATGGCTAGCGTTTCTCCACAAGAGGTGGACCTGAACGGCTGCTTCCGCTTTCAGGCTGCTTTTTCTCACCGACGGCTGAGAAAGGTGTCCTATCTGGAAGTCCACAGTGTAGTGGTACTGATGCAGAACTCCAGGCTGAAAGGATGGTGGGTCCAACTGTCCTACAAAGAAAATGACAAGCAATGCCTCACTTTGTTTTTTAAGGTAGCTAAAGACAGACCATCAAAAGCTGACATGCTTAACAGAATACACGCAAAGGCAATTTTGATCAAGCAAAGATCGAGTCCACAATTTTTTTATCTATGTATTTATGCATTTAGAACAGTAATGTATCATACAGAAAAGTGTTACGTCTAGATAACACAGTATATATCTTGTATCCTTGTATTCTAAGTACTGTTTTTCATAAATTCATATGGGTTACCAATACGTTGTTACTACTCTGGGAAAATTATGGCAGTGCATTTCTCTATACCTTTCTCACTAATGCAAAAATACATTGTCCAGCATGGTTCACGTACATGGATGAGTTCTTGGCCAATGTTGAATGCTTTATCGCGACTGTAGTTGATGTAGCCTTCTCCTCAAGAAAATGAAAGGTCTTTTGTTGAATGTTATGCAGATATTTTTATGCTACTTTGAATATTTCATACATTCATTAGTTTCTGTGGTTATTCAATGTTCATTGATTTGTTATATGAACTCCAGTGTTTTCTTGGTTTCGTACAATTCCTTTTCTACAAGTATTGTGTTCATTGTAGTTGTCATTGGTTTAAGCCATGCGCGGTGGAAAACTGTTGAGCTGGTGGTTTCTAAAACAACAATAAACCTTACACCATTTATAGCTCATGTCTACAGGATTGTGCCAGGGGCTATGCATAAAGTTGCGATGCCTACTTTTCTTATACTCATGGAAATGTAGATTACTCAGGGTTTATTCTGTATTCCCCTACATTGATAAATAGGTTCCTGTAAGCATCAAATTCAGCTGGACTCTTAATGACAAAGGATGTTCCTTCCTATCATTTCTCTGTGGACCTTGAAAGCAAGCTGCAAATTAAGCAGATTTGGTGAGCGTGGTAAGCTAAATTATCCCAATGCATAATGAGTAAAACAGTGGTGGCCCTACACATTGTTGTTCATAAAACAACTTTGCAGGTGGTGTGCAGTTTGAATCATACCACTGCCTTACATCGACACAGTAATGCAGATATTAAGTAACAAGGTGAAAACACCACCTCTGCACATGACAGATTCAATGAAGAGCTGGTTAAGACCAGGTCTTCTTGCAAGTGTGTTTGGGAGGTTTTTGCTCATTTGCGTGTGTGTTCCTTTGCAGTGGAAACACCCCTGCTGCAATATTAACTCTTGGAGGGAAGACCCAAGCAATGATAATAACTTAGGGGAGCTCAAGATAATTAATTGAGCACCTGGAACAGAGAAATTATATAGAAAGCTTTAAAACAAAATCATATACTGTGCCACCACCCAATCATCACTGCTCAACTCATTCTCCAAAAACACCTCTGACACAGTGAACTTAACTTTATGTTTGCTACCCTATGAGCCATGGATGTGTGACCTCTCTGGAGGCACTTTTTCCTCACATACTCAAATAAGCAAAAGGGGCAGAAAACTTTGAGCTGTCTTTCTCACAATACCCTTGCAGTCTGAACGTAATAAACTCTTTAATTTGAAAACTGTGCATTCTCAATATCTTTGCTGCATGGACTTTCCTGGGAGTATGGGCACAATCTGTAGTAACCTGTGTTAGGTATGTAGTAACCTGTGTTGTATTTACTTGGTTACTTACTCAATCCACCTATTCTTCATCTGACTCAGATCCTTATCCACAAACCTATACCATTCCGTATACGCTGCTCCTGAGACATGCTGGTACTCTCCTATTAAATAAGCCCAGGCAGTGAACTCTGCTCTGTTCACAGAATTTGCAGAGTTTAACGCACTCCGCGAAGCACACGGAGTTCCGGAAAACTCTACTTCACTTAGCCGAGCAGAGGTTTTTTCCTCGCTCGCGCTACCCAACCTCAAGTTGGCAGTGCAGCGAGGAAAATCCACCTACCGGCGAGATTTTTCCTCACGTGCTCCCCAACATCAAATTGGCGAGGGCGAGCAAGAAAAATCCACCTTCCAGCGAGATTTCTCAACCCGGCGGTCAGATTAATCAATGCGGGTGGTCGCGACCGATCGCATTGAAAAACCTCCTGTTCACATTGAGAAAGATGCCGCTCGAGTAGAATATCTTCTCGAGCGGCAGAAAAGAAGCAGCACCCTCTTGCGCTGCGCATGGTGCCATTCACATTGATTTTCCAGCGCAGGACAAACATCCTGCTCTGAAAATCAATGGCATGACAAAGCACACTCTGCCGATTGTGGAGCTCCGCGTAGCCTGGTGGAGTTTTTGTTCACTTCGCAGAGTTCTGCTACGCAGAACTCTGCTTAGGCTTACTATTAAATGTTTTGCAGCAGTTTTAAGTTAAAGAGGTGCAGGTACACAATATTGGACAGCACCTGCTTATGTGAAGCACTGGCCTAAGCCTAAAATGACACTTATTGTTACATGTATTGTCCCTCAAAACATCTGAAAGGATCAAATCCATGGGACAAAGCTTGCTTCACTCTGTAAGGACTATAGCTTCCTTGACCACTCGCATTATACAGCAAACTAGCAAATCTAACTTTGTTATGCCAGGCTATGCAGTTTGATTTTTTCTTTTGCCAAACTACACAGTTTTTAATGTATGGAAAATGGAACCATAACAAATGTATACAAGCATTCTAATAATGCAATTAAACTAGTATGCCCAGCCCTTATTTATAGCTTTATATAAATTCTCCCTCCCCTTCTTCTTTTGGGTGCCCACTCCTCCTAATGTGTAAAGTGACCACAGTAGGGCATCTACTTCTTCTTTCAAAATAATCTAATTCTGGAAAATTTTCTTCTTTCGGATAGTATACAAAATCATTTAACCGACATCTAAAATTCACCTAATTTTTTGAATAATTTATAACCTAAATCATTGGTGCAACCTTTAATTTTCAAACAAATACACATAAAACGGTTAAAAAAACAACACAACATAATTCGCTCCATCAAGAAAAGTAGGTTCCCTTTAAATCCTATTTTTAGTTTCAGATACACATCAATTTGTACTATTGTTTTGCAACTAGTAATATTTATTATAGCTGTTATTAGTTCCCTCTCCATTGGAGATCAGTCATAAACTTTATTCGGCAGAAAAAGCCATAAAACAAATCAGCATAAATACAGTTGGCATACGCAATTGCAGGTGAATCCACAAAATACTGCAAGTCCTAATCAGGGAAGATCTAATTCTATCTAATGCGCTTCCAGCTCCTCTGCTTTCCTCTGATGTGAAACACACAATTTACTCAAAACACTTGAAGTTTATGCCCAAGACTTCCACTTTTTAAAACTTCAAAAATGACTCGCTCATTTGCACCAATTGATTCTAAATCGATATTAAAGAAATTTCTATATTCATAATACACTGAATTACAAGCCTTAGAATGTTGATCAAGTGAATGTGAAGTAAATAAAGAAAAGGATTGTCAATGTAAAGCATCTATTTGGTCAGTCATTCAAATAACCAAAAAGGAAATGGATAGTAGACAAAAAAAAGGCCCGGTAAGGCCAAATAAAGATAACCCACTGCTGTGGATTATAGTCGAAAAAAAGGCCCTGTTACCGAGTTGTAAATCCAAGCTTCAGATGATGGAGTCTTTACCGATTGGGGTAACCTGAGACAGAAGGACTATAAAACTAGTTAACATTATTGTGCAGCACAGAGCAGTTTCAGAAGTTTTGGTAATTCCTACATAGATAAAAAAAAATCTCATTTGATCGGAAGAAAGAGAGGCTGCGTAAAATTACAAATGATGTGGCAAATTCTGGGATGGAGGATTTGAGCTGCATCCGACTGCCTTAATAGGGAAGCAAGGGTTTTATACCGAGTGAACTGCCCATGATGGTATAAAAGACACAACCAAAAAGGGGCATAACAGCAATCTATGTAAATTAATGTTCTGGAAGGTGGCAGTATTGAGCCAATTAATAAACCATACCGTCTTCATTGCCTTTTTAAACCATTTGTTGCCTACAACAGGATTAGTCAATGAAGCTGGTGCCACTGAAAGGATATCATGTATTTATAGTACTAACAATTGGTTATTAAGTGAAGACAAATAAGCATTATCGAGCTTTGGGGGAATTGTCAATTTATATTGCTACATTGTTATTATTAGAGGCGAATACCCCGATTATAAACTCTCATTTTTTTAAAGTGATGTTTACTTTAAAAAAATGGTTGGAAGCCCTAAGCAGGACTGGAGTGGGTTGGGGTGGACTGGAGTGGGATGGAATGGAGTGAGGTGAAATAAAGTGGGTAGAATGGAGTGGGGTGGAATGGAGTGGGGTGGATTGGATTGGCGTGGGGTGGGTTGGAGTGAAGTAGATTAGATTGCAGTGGGATGGATTGGATTGAGGTGTATTGGATTCTGGTGGGGTGAACTGGATTGGGGTGGTGTGCATTGGATTGGACTGCGGTGGTGTGGATTGGTGTGGGGTATATTGGATTAGGATGGATTGGATTGGTGTGGGGTGGATTGTTTTGGGGTGGGGTAGATTGGATTGGAGTGGGGTGGATTGGATTGGGTGAGTTACATCGGATCTTTGTTCATTAGATTCTTCAGTATTGTTTTCCTTTTTTTGTGTTTTCCTAAGGGGTGGAGTAATGCAGTGTTCTTGGATTAGCCTAATATGGGGATGAAGGGAACCTTAGTATGTCATTAGCAGAACTTTTCCACTAGAATGTTTTCATTGAAATATCTGGAAAGTGGGAGCAGGATTCGAGAGCAGTTGGAGAGTGGCTGAAGAGAGCTGCACAACGCACCACTGGTGTGGCAGTTTCCCTGGAATAAATATAATCTATCACATTTTGCGCCGTGTTTCCTCTTTATCCAATCGAGGTCTGTCTGTGGATCTCACTCTTGCTACTGGGAGTCTTGCATTTGGTCTATACAATCACAATGGATGAGGGTGAAGCTTGGTCCACGTAAGTACCTATCAGGGTGTTAACACATATCAGGGTCTACCAGCAAAGGGCTGAAGCACAGCTGTATATTGGTGCCTTGTTGTTCAGCCTTTATAAAGGGGACGTAGGGAAAGTGATCATCAGAAGCTAGTTAATTTCCCCCAAATTGGTTGTTATCAAGCTCAGGTGCACCAGTATGCAGATGAAAAAAAAACATCAGACCAAAGAATCTGGAAGAAACAAGAACATGAGGAGCTCACAAAATTTAACACATGAAACCAAAAGATTCAACACCCAGAATAGAGTCACACAAACCGTCTCAGGTGTAGCAACTGTAATACTGAATTCTTTATCAGTAGAGTCCTTCTAATCTTTAAAAAAAGAAAAACTCTTTCCTGTGTGATTTACATCTGAATTACTTTATGTTAATCTCTTTTTTGTACCAATTCATTCCACCTGCTTCTCTCTATACTATTTCTTCCTTCCTTGTCTCTCCTCCCCATTCCAAAAATACAGCTTTGTAATATGTACTTCTACCTTTCTCATTTCCTGTCATCTGATGGCCTAAGATCCTATGCCACCAGCCAGTTTCCGACTTTGATCGAGTTCTTACCTTCCCTATATAGTCACACTGCTCTCCTCTAATTTCTATTAGCTTCCTTCCTAGCCACCATCATCTGCCTTCCCTTACACATCATTGCCTTTCCCTCTTTACACCTGCTCCTCTCCTCTGTTGTTTCTATTCAATTCCATCCTAGACACCCTCCCCCGCCATCCTTTTACCCTGCTTGACTTTGTTATTAATTTGCCGAAAGAGAGAGAGAGAGAATGGAAACCTAGTCAGTTTAATTAAGTCACTGACGAAGTTGGATGAAAACAATGAAGCAAAATTTTACTTAATACTAATAAAATCAATATTTGCGTTCTTGGTGGGGGCAAAATGACACAGGTACATGCAGGTGAGTAATGTGTCCCTTTTCCAGACAGCCACATGCAATTATTCTGGAGGTGGTTTGGAAACAACTGGTCATCATGAAATCCCCTTTCTACAACAAACGCTCTTCTTTGGCTTTTACTTTGTGTAGAACTGACAGAAAGTTTCAATGTCCTTCTGCAACTCTCACCCTCCGATTCAGGAAATTGAAATTGCTGCCTGTTGCTGGTCATAGGCAGGAGACCTGTTAAGCCTGGTCCGGTACTCGATTTAGCTCAATGTAATGTTTGGGCAGCCAACCTCCATGAACCAAGCTCGGGTTGGATTGGAATTGGGATTAATCAGGCAGCTAAGGCAGCATTTCTAAGGAGTTGTCCTAAGCTATATGTAATGAACAAGGCTCCCTGAAAAATATTATATTTGATGCTATTGGTAATGAAGTCAAAGCTAATAGAAATTCATGGCAACTACCCTTGAGAAATGATCCACAGGAGTTGGATCAAAATGTATTATTGGCAGCACATATGTCCTTGGGGCTTTTTAGTAAGTTGTCAAAAGGTGCAAGGTATGCAAAATGATGTGCTCTCAATCAGGATTATTTGAATACTAAAGACAATTATGCCTCAAGCTTGATGTCTCATTTGAATAAAGGAACACAATTATGCTTATATATTACTATACCAGAGGCAAATTTGACATAAGATAATCAGCCATCAATTTTTCAGCTTTCAGGGTTTGGAAGAAACAGGAAAACGTTCTGAAATAATGCAGGCAGTTGCAGGATATGTCACTCTAAGATCAATTCTTTAGAACACATTATGTAGATATATTAACTTCTACTACCCGAGCAAAGACTGGTTTTGTGGGGAATTTTGGCAATATGGACCCTGACTGCAAGTGAGGCTGAGCGAAACTAATGCATAAAATTCTGCCCCACCTAGTTATAAATTGGTTGTTTATTCCACAACAGGTTTTTCCTGGTGCAGAAAAACCATAACCAATGAAATTATGGATTATGTGCTTAAACTTTTTAACTAGATGAATTTGAAGAAAGTTTTAAGTAACCACTTATTTAATTTTTAAAATGTGTAACATTTTATCTTGTATTGTACTATGTTTCTTATTTATATATCTTTGTAACTGCTTTTATGGATGTTCTTTTATGACACCGAATAAAGATATATATACATAACCAATTCTTCTGGAAGGCAAATCTGGCTGAAAAATTTGAATGAGACTTTGGCTGCAGTAGCAGCAGCCAAACCTCATTCATATTTAGGTCGAGGCCTACCAGACATCGCATTTATCTGGTTCCAAAGACATATTGGGGACACACTGAAAGCTTCTCTAGCAATGCATTCCTACCATTGCTCATCACTGGTTTTGTGTTTTGCACCTCACGTTTGCTTGCATTCTATTTTTCGGCTTTTTTGTTTTAGGCTTTCCAGCATGTCTTTGTCCCTCCCGTGGAGCATAGCCTGTTTACCATCCTCTGACTGGCTCCTTATATTCTTCCACAAGTGCTTACTTTTTTGGGAACTCTTTTTCGTTTTTGGTAAGGCCCTCCACAAGTGTACATGTGTTTTCAGTTGTCTTTCTTCTATGCTAGTTCAGGAAGCAGAAATCCGGTTGTATTTTTTTTAAAGGTTTCCTGCCTAACTGATTCTACTTATCTCTGCCACTTCAATATCATCAGTCTTACATGCCTGTGAGGAAAAATGATCTGTCTACAATCTTGTTTATTTTGGTAAGTGTGCTTTACTAATATTACTTAAACAATCCTCTTCCTCAATTTCAAGTCCATGTCATAGGCTCTGGAAGTAGGAGAGTGGGGGGTTCTTAAACACCCCCAAAATAACCATGCTGGAGTTCAGTGAATGAGCAATTAAAAGTCCTTTCAATTTTGGTTTTATCTTGTCACATTACTGTGCAGTCAAACACAGAGATCAAATGTTAGGCTATGTCATCCGAAGGAGGTAGGAGTTTACTGCTCTTCCTCTGCCTGCAAAGTGAGAGGATTTATGTGACATTCTTGCTGGATACTGGGGTTGTGAAAAGAAAGACTGTAGGGCGTTATTTTTTTCTAGCACACAACAACATTTAAATGCCAGTGAATGAACACAATATATCAGAATTAGAAAGTACAAATGAAGCACGTTTTTTGGGAATTCTGAAGTACGGTGAAAACAAGTATTTTAACACAATCAAAAGAAATCAATACACTTGATGATGCAGATTTCCACACATTATCGTTTCTGTGTTGTATAGTTTTATCAGTAAAACTCATGTCTGTTCAATTGAAAATGTGTCGTCAGTAATGGCAGTGCACTATCACACTAGGCATACTCCACTCTATGCCACTCTACGTTACTCTTCTCCATTCTAAGACACTCTATGGCACTTCACTCTAAGCCACACTACTCCACTCCATGCCGCAGCAATCTAGGACACTCTACTCCATGCTACGCCACTCCTCTCTTCGCCATTTCACTCTACTCCACTCTACGCCACAACACTCTATGACACTCTACTCCACTCTATGCTACAACACACTACTCCACTTTACTCTACTCCACTGTACACCACTTCACTCTGCAAAACTCTACTCTTCTCTCCGACACTACACCACACCACTCCATTCTATGAAACTACTGCACTCTCTTTGCCACTCAAATCTGACTCTCCATGCCATTCCACTATATGTCACACAACTCTACTCCACTCCACTCTATGCCAGGAGACTCTATTCCAATCTACTTTATGACAGTCTACAACACTCCACGAAACTCCACTGTACGACACTTCACTCCATTTAAATCTAATCTACGACACTCTACTCCACTCTATACCATGACACTCTGCTCTACGATACTCCATGACACTCCACTCCACGCAACTCCATTATATGCCACGAAAATCTACTCCACTCTACGTCACTTCAGTCTATGCCATGACACTCTTATTCCACTCTACAACACTCTATCCCCCCTACTTTATGACACTCCACAAAACTCCACTGTATGACACTCTACTCCATGAAAATCCAATCTTCAACACTCTATTCCACTTTACACCATGACACTCTACGATACTCCATGTCACTACACTACACTACACTCCACTCCACTCTACAACATGCTGCTCTACAGCATTCTACACCACTCTAGGCCACTCCACAGCACTGCACACATTTTCATTCCCCTCTACAACATTCCACAGCACTCCCCCGAATGCCACTCCAATCTACGTGACTCCATGATACTCGACTCCACTCTATGCCACGCTATGCCACTCTTTGCCACCCCACTCTACAACTCTCCACTCTATTCTGGGACACTCCACACCACTCCAATCCACTCCACGCTTACTCTCCGCTTTTAGCAATGCTGAACAGCAGCCACACTGGTGTACACAAATGGCGAAAAAACATTGGCAGGAATAGTAGTTGCATAGGTGAAATTTATTGCCTTTACCAATGCTTTTTCCTGACTGGTGGAACATACAATGCTCCCACCTACCAGAAATTATCCTTCTCATCCCTCCTCTACTCACCCCACAACTCAGCCCTGAGCTCCACACATAGATTTACCACCTGTTAAGGAAAGAGGTAAATGTATACATTAAATCCCAACAAACTGGGAATAGTGGGTGTTTTAACAAACGTAACATTTGGTCTAAAGTTGTAATGCCCCGTTCCAGTGGATTTAACTCCTAATGGGACTGTACCAAGGCAGTTTTACCTCACGGTAACAGTAAATTTGCATGCTAATTTACTGTTACCCCAGTCCAGTCCAATTCAAATCAGGGCCCATGGGATGCTTGATTGTTAGAAGGTATTGAATATGTGCCCACACAATGACAATCCACAAGTTTTAAGTAAAACTGTGAAACTTGTGCCTGCTGTCGAAAAAAAAAGTGCAGTGTGATGTTAATTGATCTGGTAGCTATTTTAGATTGGGCAAGTTCTTTGGCTTACGCAATTGTAATGACTATCGCTTCTCTGCTTTTGGCTAAAATCAAGTGTAGTACTTGGAATGAATCTATTTACATACATAGGTGTTTTTAATGTTTGCTCTTGTCTATTCGTTGGATTATACTGCTATGTTTTAAATTAAATTTGCAACATAGATGTATGTGTGCCATTGTTATTAGAAAATACCACTTACTGAGGCTAAAGTGTTAAGCTTTAAACAAGGAGAAAAAATAATACAAATACTGTAATGTTGGAGCAAAAGATCTATACCAGCAATAATTGGCCTTGAACTACTCCATTGTCTTCAGTGGGGCCCTTAACATTCAAATCTTCTTACAGAGGATAGCTATAGCAAGTCAGAGCAGACCAAATAGAGAACAAAAAATCCTAAAAGGACTATGTGTTGTAGATAAAAAAAGAAAATGGAAAATCACAGACGACCTCGCCATACTCTACTCCTCTCTACGTCACTCCAGTCAATGCCATGACACTCTATTCCAATCTACTTTATGCCATGTGTCAGTATAGGGCATATAAAACTACAACTTTTCAAAGCCACAGAATATTTGGAAATTGTTAAACAATAATGAATGAATGAGTTACAGTTTCTCCTTTGTTATTTAGATCATTATGTGGATTAGTGATATGATTTAGATAAAAAAATGCAATGTACACTCTGCCAAGGCACTTCAAAGATGGCCACATAATTTCGATCCCAAATTTCTAAGAAACTAATATGGTGACGATGTCACCAAAAGAGACAACTGAGACCACCTAGTAAGGCTGGAGAATCTATACAGATTATATATTTAGACATTATTATTATTATTATAATTAATATTTAATTTCCAAGAATCTGTCCTGTGGAAATACATACACGATTCTCGAGTGGATAAATAAATAACAAATATCAATCTATAGCAGCAAACTCGATTATATTGACAGCATACAAAGAGTTCTTCATCATACACATTTTAAAATGCAAGTAATGATATTAAAAACCTCTCAATATTCTGAAATAAATAAATAGCATTACTAATCTATAGCAACTAATTAGATTGTATCAACAGAATATGCAGTTCTTCAGCATGCAAATTTAGAAATAACAATTACAAGACTCTCAACATTGACACTTGAGCTCCCTGTTACAATACTGCACAAAATGGCCACTTAATATATATTTCGGGACGACCTTAGTATAATTCACAGAGTCCCTTTCAAGATTACCTTTCTGTGTCAATTTAATATACTTTTCAATCTCAGTAATAAGGTCTAAAGATTTAACTGAGCATAAAGTGACACGTGCTTTGCTCTTAGGTCTAATATGTCATATTTCCATAACAGGGGTTGGATGATCTTTTTCCTCTCACTCAGCAAAAGGGGGCAATCTAAGAGAAAATGCATTGACCATATTTTATTTTTAGACCACCATTATAATATCCGTTATTCTCACAGTCTCTGAAGCCCACTATTCTCTGACTTGGGTCTATTCTAATTCAATATTGAAGCATTGTACTTAGTACTTGTCTTGTTTGTAAGGAATCTGATACAAATAGGGGAAAAGTTCAGTATCTCCCACATTTTATATGAGTGATCTAGAGATAACTTTATCCCTAGGCATTTACATACTAAAACAAGCATTGGCATAGCCAATAGGTCTCGCCTTTGGGGCCTTATAAGTATTTAGTTATGCAGCACAATATCCTTCGTGCAACAACTGTTGCATGGCTAAACACTTATAAGCTCCCAAAGGTGAGACCTATTGGCTATGCCAATGATTGTTTAATTTACAGCAACTATAATTTCCAAGAAAAAACGGTCTACTCAAAAATGGTTCATCAAATCGATCAAAACAATCAGCATTTTCCATAGGGTTACGTCACCGTAGTAGTCATCACAGTTCTTAAAATTAATAACGCACCACCAATAAGTGAATTGTGTGGTAGAAAAAATAACTAATCATGCTTTTTTTAACCTTTTTTAGTCACAACCAAAAACAGGCATTCAATACAATACATTTTACTAGTCTCATGAAAAACATACCATCTAACAAACAATGTTGTGACCTCAGGAATGGCCTACCCTTTAATAAATGTTTGAATAATGCTTCTTGGCACAAGAAGCCTTCATTGTTTAAGAACCTGGAGTCTACATAGACAAGTGATATTAAAAGCGCACAAGACAAGGACACAGAAAAACAACATATAATCTTTGTTAAAATATTTTTACAAAGTAAATTATGTTTGCCAAAGAACCAAACAGTAAACGAATGGTGGAGAAGGTTTGTCCAAAGAGTAACTTATTGCAAATAAAATAAATATGGTCCCCTGTATTTTACAGTTCCATTGGGACCTTATAAGTGTTTAACCATGCAACAGTTGATGTTGTTGCACCAAGGATATTGTGCTGGATAACTAAAGACTTATAAGGTCCCAAAGGCAAGATCTATTGGCTATGCCAATGCTTGTTTCCTCTTTCAATGCGTGCTGCATTCTACAGCACGCATTGAAAGAGGAAAATGCCTGTAGTGATTGTTTTTGTGCAGCAAGGTGCCCCATCCTGCACAAAAACAATCTCTCCATGATGCAGGCATCCTTGCACCATGCCTGCGCTGGCACATGGCAGCAGTTTGTGCGCCACTGCAGGGGAGAGCACAGAGGTGTGACATATTATTGTAAATATGTCGCATTCCTGTGCTTTGGAAGTGCCACAGCGTGGCGCAGTCAAAGGGCTTGCATTGCCGCGCTGCAGCACTTTCTTGTACATCTGCCCCCTAGTGATAAGTCGAAGAAACAGCTAACCAACAGTATCCACTGTCGGATGCCAAGGAAACTGCTGCTATGCTGCGCTCCATATTTCACAAAGGTGCTCCCTGTGCTATGTCTTTCATTTAAGAAAATAAGGATTTTCTCAAGATTGCGTCCCACTTTTCCGTCCCCTTTTAACACAACGACTCACCTGGACTGGGTACGCTTTTCAGAAGGGTGCGAACTCCACACGGCGTGTTTCAAATCGATAGTTGGAAAGTAATGAAAGATTCTGGATGAGTTTGAAAGTGAGACAATGCCGAAAGGGGGAGGAAAAATTGAGAAGAGGGGGGGAAGAGAGAGAGAGAGAGAGAGAGGGATATTTAGAGATTTAGAGAGATAATTAGAGAGATTTAGAGAGAGAGAGAGAGAGAGACTTAGAGAGAGAGAGATTTACATAGAGAGAAATTTAGAGAGAGAGATTTAGAGAGAGATTGAGAGATTTAGAGAGAAAGAGTATTAGAGACAGAGAGAGAGATAGATTTAGAGAGAGAGAGAGAGATTTCTCAAGAGAGAGAGAGAGAGAGAAATTTAGAGCTATTTAGAGAGACACATTTAGAGAGAGAGACATTTAGAGAGATATTCAGAGAGAGATTTAGAGAGAAAGAGAGATTTAGAGAGAGAGATTTAGAGAGAGAGAGAGATTTAGAAGTGAGAGAGAGATTTAGAGAGAGAAAGAGAGATTTAGAGAGAGAGATTTACAGAGAGATTTACTGAGAGAGAGATTTAGAGAGAGAGATTTACTGAGAGAGAGATTTAGAGAGAGAGAGATTTAGAGAGAGAGAGGGATTTAAAGAGAGATTTAGAGGGAGAGATTTAGAGAGGGAGAGATTTAGAAAGAGAGAGAGAGAGAGAGAGAGAGAATGAGAGATTTAGAGAGAGTGATTAAGATGGAGAGAGAGAGAGAGAGAGAGAGAGATTTAGAGAGAGAGAGAGAGAGAGAAAGAGTGAGAAAGAGAGAAAGAGATTTGAGAGAAAGAGATTTAGAGAGAATGAGATTTAGAGAGAGTGAGATTTACAGAGAGAGATTTAGAGAGAGAGAGACATTTAGAGAGAGAGAGAGATTTAGATAGAGAGAGATTTAGGAAGAGGGATTTAGAGAGCGAGAGATTTAGAGAGATTTAGAGAGAGTGAGAGAGATTTAGAGATTTAGTGATTTAGAGCGAGAGAGAGATTTAGAGAGAGAGAGACATTTAGAGAGAGAGAGAGATAGAAAGATTTAGAGAGAGAGAGAAAGATAGATTTAGAGAGAGAGAGAGATTTAGAGAGAGAGATTTAGAGAGCAAGAGATTTAGAGAGAGGGAGAGAGTGAGAGAGAGGGAGAGAGTGAGAGAGAGAGATTTAGAGAGAGAGAGATTTAGAGAGAGAGATTTAGAGAGAGAGAGAGATTTAGAGAGAGAAAGATTTAGAGAGAGATATTCAGAGAGAGATATTCAGAGAGAGATTTAGAGAGAGAGCAAGACAGATTTAGAGAGAGAGATTTAGAGAGAGAGATTTAGTGAGAGAGATTTAGAGGGAGAGATTTAGAGAGAGAGAGAGAGAGATTTAGAGAGAGAGGTTTAGAGAGAGATTTAGAGAGAGAGATTTACAGAGAGAGAGAGAGAGAGAGAGAGAGAGAGAGAGAGAGAGAGAGAGAGGGATTTAGTGAGAGATTTCGAGAGAGAGATTTCGAGAGAGAGTTAGAGAGAGAGAGAGATTTAGAGAGAGAGAGAGGTTTAGAGAGAGACTTACAGAGAGAGAGCTTTAGTGAGAGAGAGAGATTTAGAGAGAGAGAGATTTAGAGAGAGAGGGATTTAGAGAGAGATTTAGAGAGAGATTTAGAGAGAGAGAGAGAGATTTAGAAAGAGAGAGTGAGATTTAGAGAGAGATTGAGAGATTTAGAGAGAGAGAGAGTGATTCAGAGAGAGAGTGAGAGAGATTTAGAGCGAGAGATTTAGAGCAAGAGATTTAGTGAGAGAGAGAGATTTAGAGAGAGAGATTTAGAAAGCGAGAGAGAGATTTAGAGAGAGGGACTTAGAGAGAGAGGTTTAGAGAGAGATTTAGAGAGAGATAGAGAGATTTGGTGAGAGAGAGAGAGAGATTTAGAGAGGGATTTAGTGAGAGATTTAGAGAGAGAAATTTAGAGAGAGAGATTTAGAGAGAGAGAGCGATTTAGAGAGAGAGAGAGACATTTAGAGAGAGAGAGAGATTTAGATAGAGAGAGATTTAGGAAGAGAGATTTAGAGAGCGAGAGATTTAGAGAGATTTAGAGAGAGGGAGAGAGGGAGAGAGATTTAGAGATTTAGTGATTTAGAGCGAGAGAGAGATATTTAGAGAGAGAGAGAGAGATAGAAAGATTTAGAGAGAGAGAGAAAGAGAGATTTAGAGAGAGAGAGAGATTTAGAGAGAGAGATTTAGAGAGCGAGAGATTTAGAGAGAGGGAGAGAGTGAGAGAGAGAGATTTAGAGATTTAGAGTGAGAGAGAGATTTAGAGAGAGAGATTTAGAGAGAGAGAGAGATTTAGAGAGAGAAAGATTTAGAGAGAGATATTCAGAGAGAGATATTCAGAGAGAGATTTAGAGAGAGAGAGATTTAGAGAGAGAGCAAGACAGATTTAGAGAGAGAGATTTAGAGAGAGAGATTTAGTGAGAGAGATTTAGAGAGAGAGATTTAGAGGGAGAGATTTAGAGAGAGAGAGAGAGGGAGAGATTTAGAGAGAGAGGTTTAGAGAGAGATTTAGAGAGAGAGATTTAGAGAGTGAGAGAGAGAGAGAGAGAGAGAGAGAGAGGGATTTAGTGAGAGATTTCGAGAGAGAGATTTCGAGAGAGAGGTTTAGAGAGAGACTTACAGAGAGAGAGAGAGAGAGATTTAGAGAGAGAGGGATTTAGAGAGAGATTTAGAGAGAGAGAGAGATTTAGAAAGAGAGAGTGAGATTTGGAGAGAGATTGAGAGATTTAGAGAGAGAGTGATTCAGAGAGAGAGTGGGAGAGATTTAGAGAGAGAGATTTAGAGAGAGATTTAGTGAGAAAGAGATTTAGAGAGAAAGAGATTGAGAGAGAATGAGATTTAGAAAGCGAGAGATTTAGAGAGAAAGAGAGATTTAGAGAGAGAGGGAGAGATTTAGAGAGAGAGAGATTTAGAGAGAGAGATTTAGAGAGCGGGAGATTTGGAGAGATTTAGAGAGAGTGAGCGAGAGAGATTTAGAGCGAGAGAGATTTAGAGAGAGAGAGATTTAGAGAGAGAGAGAGATCGATTTAGAGAGAGAAAGATTTAGAGAGAGATATTCAGAGAGAGAGAGAGAGAAAGACAGATTTAGAGAGAGAGATTTAGAAAGAGAGATTTAGTGAGAGAGATTTAGAGCGAGAGATTTAGAGGGAGAGATTTAGAGAGAGAGAGAGATCTAGAGAGAGAGAGATTTAGAGAGCGAGAGAGAGATTTAGAGAGACTTAGAGAGAGAGGTTTAGAGAGAGATTTAGAGAGGTTTAGAGAGAGAGAGAGAGAGAGATTTAGAGAGAGGGATTTAGTGAGAGATTTAGAGAGAGAGATTTAGAGAGAGAGAGAGAGATTCAGAGAGAGAGAGGGAGATTTAGAGAGAGATTTACAGAGAGCGAGATTTAGAGAACGATAGAAATTTAGAGAGAGATTTAGAGAGAGAACAATTTAGAGAGAGATTTAGAGGGAGAGATTTAGAGAGAGAGAGAGAGATTTAGAGAGAGATTTAGAAAGAGAGAGATAGAGATTTTTGAGAGAGATTGAGAGATTTAGAGAGCGAGAGAGAGAGATTCAGAGAGAGAGAAAGATTTAGAGAGCGAAAGATTTAGAGAGAGATATTCAGAGAGAGAGAGAGAGAGAGAGAGAGAGAGAGAGAGAGAGAGAGAGAGAGAGAAAGACAGATTTAGAGAGAGAGATTTAGAGAGAGATTTAGTGAGAGAGATTTAGAGCGAGAGATTTAGAGCGAGAGATTTAGAGAGAGAGAGAGAGATTTAGAGAGAGATTTAGAAAGCGAGAGAGAGATTTAGAGAGAGGGACTTAGAGAGAGAGGTTTAGAGAGAGATTTAGAGAGAGATAGAGAGATTTGGTGAGAGAGAGAGAGAGATTTAGAGAGGGATTTAGTGAGAGATTTAGAGAGAGAAATTTAGAGAGAGAGATTTAGAGAGAGAGAGCGATTTAGAGAGAGAGAGGGAGATTTAGAGAGAGATTTACAGAGAGCGAGATTTAGAGAACGATAGAGATTTAGAGAGAGAGAGATTTAGAGAGAGAGGGATTTAGAGAGAGATTTAGAGAGATTTAGAGGGAGAGATTTAGAAAGAGAGAGAGATTTAGAGAGAGAGAGAGAGAGAGATTTAGAGAGACATTGAGAGATTTAGAGAGCGAGAGAGAGAGTGATTCAGAGAGAGAGAGAGAGATTTAGAGAGAGAAAGAGAGATTTAGAGAGAGAGAGAGAGAGGTTTAGAGAAAGAGAGATTTAGAGAGAGAGAGATAGATTTAGAGAGAGGGAGATTCAGAGAGAGAGAGAGAGAGAGAGAGAGAGAGTGAGAGAGATTTAGAGAGGGAGAGAGTGAGAGAGAGAGAGACTTAGAGAGAGAGATTTAGAGAGAGAGAGAGGGTTAGAGAGACAGAGAGATTTAGAGATTGAGAGAGAGAGAGAGAGAGAGAGAGAGAGAGAGAGAGAGAGAGAGAGAGAGAGAGAGAGAGAATTTAGAGTTCCTTTCTACATTAATCGGGACAGATGATGGTAGTCCATAATGTCCGTTCCGAATTATTTTGCCATTAAAACTGTAGCCACAGTTGCGATGGTCACATCAATACTTTGCTTGTTCTGCATTTTTCCTGGCGTTGTTAAACATTATTGCCAGAAGATGGAGAGACACACGACGATTTTGGTTTAAAATAAAGTTATACTAAAGATTAGCTTACACTGGTGTTACTCAAAGTACGGCCCGCGGGCCGCCAGCGGCCCGGCAAGCCTGCCTCGGCGGCCCGCGGACCTTGCAGGAATCCTACATGTGTTTTTAAAAAAGAATTAAATAGTGTTAGCAGCCCGGACTCTGATACTCTGTGGGGGCCGGGGGATTCCAGTGATTGTCAAAGTGGAATGCAGGGGTCTAAGAGGTGAAATACAACAAAGCTTTATTAACATGTAAATGGTCTTTTAAAGACCTGTGAAGTACTCGGGTGCGGCTGTGTGTGAGTGCTGGGAAGCTGTCTCAGTGCGGCTGTGTGTGTGCGCGCTGGGAAGCTGTCTCAGCCTGGGCTGAGGGTGGGTGAGATGACAGAGGGTGACGGAGGGAGGGAGACAGAGAGGCGCAGTCTGGGGGAGACGGAGGGAGAGGAAGGGAGACAGAGAGAGGCAGAGAGGGTGGCAGAGAGGGAGACAGAGGGAGGGAGACGAAGAGTGACGGAGGGAGGGAGAGGGAGACAGAGGGAGAGAGACAGGGAGAGGGAGGGAGACAGAGGGAGGGAGAGAGACAGGGAGAGATAGAGGGAGGGAGACAGTGAGAGAGACGGAGGGAGGGAGACAGAGGGAGGGAGGGAGATGGAGGGAGGGAGACAGAGGGGGAGACGGAGGGAGGGAGACGGAGGGAGAGGGAGGGAGAGGGAGACAGAGGGAGAAAGAGAGGGAGAGGGTGGGAGACAGAGGGCGAGAGACAGGGAGAGGGAGGGAGACAAAAGGAGGGAGAGAGACAAGGAGGGAGAAGGAGGGAGGGAGAGGGAGGGAGGGAGAGAGACAGGGAGGGAGAGAGACAGGGAGAGAGAGGGAGGGAGACAGAGGGAGACGGAGGGAGGGAGACAGAGAGAGAGAGGGAGAGGGAGGGAGACAGAGGGAGAGAGTCAGAGGGAGGGAGACAGAGGGAGGGAGACAGAGGGAGAGAGACAGAGGGAGAGGGAAGGAGACAGAGGGAGGGAGAGAGACAGGGAGGCAGACGGAGGGAGGGAGACGGAGGGTGGGAGACAGGGAGGGAGAGAGACAGGGAGGGAGAGAGACAGGGAGGGAGAGAGACAGGGAGGGAGACAGAGGGAGGGAGACGGAGGGAGACGGAGGGAGGGAGACAGAGAGAGACAGGGAGGGAGACGGAGGGAGGGAGGGATACAGGGAGACGGAGGGAGACAGAGGGAGAGGGAGGGAGAGGGAGACAGAGGGAGGGAGACAGAGGGAAGGAGACAGAGGGAGGGAGACAGAGGGGGAGACAGAGAGGGAGACAGAGGGATGTGGGCGACAGAGGGAGGGCGACAGAGGGGGTGGAGGGAGACAGAGGGAGGAGGGAGACAGAGGGAGGAGGGAGACGGAGGGAGGGTGACTGAGGGAGAGAGACAGGGAGAGAGACAGGGAGAGAGACAGGGGGAGAGAGACAGTGGGAGAGAGACGGTGGAGAGAGACGGTGGAGAGAGACAGGGAGAGAGAGGGAGGGAGGGGAAGGAGGTAGAGGGAGGGAGGGGGAGAGAGGGAGGGAGAGGGGGAGGAAGGGGGCGAGGGAGTGGGAGGGAGGGGGGAGAGAGAGAGAGAGAGAGGTGTGTGTATACCGGGTCTGGTGGGTCAGTGGAGGAAGGCGTCTGCTGCAGGGACCTTTGTTCCACCTCATGGTCACAATTTTTTTTTGCTTTATCCCAGCCCCTCCCCCTCTGACCCCGCCCCCACCGGTGCGGCCCTCGGCCTCAAACCACACTGTAAATTTGGCCCCTGAGAGAAAGTTTGTGAGTACCCATGGCTTACAGAAATGGCAAAGATTACACATGTGGAGAGAAAAGGCAATGACATGAGCAACATGCAGACAAACACGAGAGTGGTTCGTGTGTGTGTGCGCGCACAGTCTGCTCTTTTTGGAAGCACTTACTCGTGCTTGTGGCGCACCCGTGCTGGCTCCCACAAGGTGGATGCAGCCACATGCACGAGTATGTGCTTCCAAAAAGAGCAGAGCGATGGCTAAAAGTCCTCCTAGGCAGCGCGTGCGCGCTGCGTAGGTCGAGACCTAAAGAGGATTTAATAACGAGAAAGTAGTACCGTTTCACAATTTAAATGAGCGCATGCTCGGGGTTGCTTGTGAGATGAAATATCCCTGTGAGATGAATGCATATACTGTGGCACCATGGAATTTTAAAAAGACTTAATTTATGTCTACTGAAAAATGATGAGTACACTCAACATATATTACTGTGTCAAGAGACATGTGATGTGATGATATTTCAGTGGATTCCCGTTCCTTTGTGGGATTGTGACTTAGTTTTACATACAATACTGTTTCATGGAATGCTTCTAAAAAGTATGTCATAGAACTATAAAACGCGAAAACGTATAAGTAAGGACAATGCTGCCATCTGCTGGATTACAGAAATATTGTTTGTACATACACATAAATGATTCTTTGCAAAAATACAAACATGGGAAAACGTTTCTTTCATTTTCGCGATTTTCCTATTGAATTATGTGGACAATTTCACATTAACTATATATATATTCACTGAAAAAACCAAAGGTTACAGGCACATTATAGTTAGGCTGACATTACACTCCTACAAAACCAGAGAAATTCAGCAGTAGCTGAGCTAACTATAACTCGCGCCACTGCAATGCACTGCTTATGACCTCACATATTACATCCCTCATCACATTGTCAGTGGCATCACTCATGACATCACTGATGACATCTCAAATGACATCACTGATGACATCCTTCAGTGACTGTTAATGTTTTAAAAAAGTTTATGAGTGCTAAATATATTTACCAAAGTGCATTGGTGAATCAGTGGGTGTATGAGTGCCTGTATGGATGATTCAGTGAGTGCGCAACTAACTGTATAAGTGAGTGATTAGGTGTCTCAGTGAATGTATGGGTGACTGACTAGGTTGTGTGAATGTCGGTATTAGTGTGTCAGTTGGTGAGTCGGTGTGTGAGTGGCTGTATGGGTGATTGATTGGCTGTCTGAGTACCTGTATGAGTGTCTGTGTGGGTGAGAGGGTGTATGACTGCCTGCATGGATGAGTGAGTGGGTGAGTCAGTGGCTGTATGGTTTAGTGAGTGCGTGTGTTAGGGGCTGTATGGGTGTGTCAGTGTGTGTATGGCTGTGTCGGTGAGTGAGTGCATGTGTTAGTGGTATATGGGAGAGTAACAGGATATAGGAAAGGCAGTATAGGTGAGTGATGGGGTACATGAAGGACTGTATGGGTGAGTGAGTGAATTTGAGAGTAGCTATATTGGTGAGTGTATGCTTCTGTCAGTGACTGTATGGGTGAGTGAGTATGTGTTAGTATTTGTATGAGTAAGTACGTGGGTGTGTGTAACTGTATGGGTGGATAAGTGGCTGTGCAATTAACTATATGGTTGAGTGACTAGGTGTATGAGTAGCACTATGGGTGACTGACTAAGTGTGTGAGAGGTGTATGGGCGAGCAAGTGTGTGTGTTTGTGTGTGTGTGTGTGTGTGTGTGTATGCGGGTGTGTGTGTGTGTCGATCTATGAATCAGTGAGTGGGTAAGTACTGGCATAGGTCTGTGAATGCATTTGTGAATGGTTGTGTGGGAGTGGGAGTAAGGTTTTGAAAGGTTCTATGGGGTGTGAGGGGGTGAGTCAGTGATTCTGTGGATGATGTCATTAGTGATGTCACTGTCCATGTCATGAGTGAAGTAATGTATGAGGTGATAAGCAGTGGATTGCTGGGGTGCAAGTTATAATTAGCTCATAACTGCTGAATTGCTCTGGTTTTGTACAAGTGAAACATCAGCCTAAATATAACGTTCCTGAATCCTTTGTTTTTTTCAGTGAACCTTTAAGGTTTTTTTAATTCTATTTGCTAACTATAACATCTCTGTAACCTTTGTTTTTATCAGAGAATTTCTAAGGTTTTTTAAAGGCTCATCCCTAACTATAATGTCCCTGTAACCTTTGTTTTGTTCAGTGAATATGTAAGGTTTTTTTAACTAGCAGTCACGTTGACAGAGGGGTGGAGAAAGGAATCACGCTGTGTTGGACTTACAGGAGGTACCAGAAGGGGTTCTTGGCCCGCAAGGTCCCTCAGGTGTAAAGTGAACTTCATGCCCCAACCAGTAGTGCACCACAAGCCGCATTTGCAGAGTGGTGGAGAAAGGGGCCATGGCTTCTGAAGACCTCTTAGCAATCCTGCTGTGTGGGACTTACTTGAAATATAAGGAGGGGTATTTGCCCCCAAGGACATCAATGGGGGCCCACTACCCCTTCTGTTACCTCCAGTACATCCCACTCAGTGGGATTGCTGAGATCTGGTAGGAGGCCATGCCCCCTTTCTCCACCACTCTGCACATGTGCCTTCTAGCACACTACTAGTAGGGGGGATGAAGTTCCCTTGGCTATTGAGGGTCTTTGGGGGCCAACTACCCCTCATGTTACCTCCAGAAACTCCCACACAGTGGGTGTGCTGAGAGGTTTTCAGTGGCCACACACTTTTTCTCCAGCACTCTCCAGAAACGCCACCTGGTGCTCTACTAGTTAGTGGTAGAAGTCCCCTTGACTCTTGAGGGTCCTTGGGGACCAACTAGCCCTCATGTTACCTCCAGTGGGACCCACACAGCTGAATTGCTGAGAGATCATCAGAGGCCACGCCTCCTTTCTCCACCACTCTGTAAACAAGCGTCCTGGTGCACTACTGGTTGGCGTAAGAAGTCCACGTAATCCTGAGGCCCTCAGGAGGCAAGGGGACCTCCTCGCCCACAAGCAGTGCACCGCTGGGTTCGTTTGCAGAGTGGTGAAGAAAGGGAGCGTAGCCTGTGACCACCTCTCAGTCAGCCTACTGTGTGGTCTCTAAGGACCCTCAGCAGCCAAGGGGACTTAAGCACCCAAGCAGCAGTGTGCCAGGAGGGTGCGTTTGAAGAGAAGTGGAGAGAAGGGGCAGGGTCTCCTGCAAGTTGGCAGCTTTTTTTTGTTGCTTTTTTTTTATATTTTAGGAAGGGGGTCCCCCCTTTCATAAATCATTTTGTTATAATTCAAAGGGAGGGGAGCCAAGTGGCCCCTCTCCCGGGCCATTTTCTGCCCCGGGGATCGCATCCCCCGGAGCAAGGCCTTTATATATTATAAGGGGATGGGGTCCCTACAGTCTTCCTGCCTCCTGTGAGAGCCGGTATTGCTTTTACACACAGTGAGCTGCTGACATGCAGCTCCGTGTGTGCAAAAGCAAAGTGTGCTCTGCTTTGAGCAAGCAAGAGCAAAATGCTCTCCCTTGCTCTAAGTAGAGCACTTTGTTTGCAATGGCATGGCAGGAGCACACTGCAATGTCCTGGGGGTGGGCACTCCGAGACATTGCTGGAACCGGCGGTCCCCAGGGCTATCTAGGGCTCCGGAATGGAGGCCGTGCACCCCCCTCCCATATTCAAATTTGGCCCAGGGAGCTGGTGGTTCCTGGGGCCATCGGTCCGCAACTGACACCCTTCATTAATCTAACTGTGCCCCGGGGAGGTGGCAGTCCCAGGGGCTGCATGGGCAGGGCCCAAGCCCCCCCATACACCATTATTTATTTTAGCCCCAGGGAGGTGGCAGTCCCAAGGGCTGTGGGGGGCAGCGTGTGCCCCTGCATCATCATGAAACAATTTTTTACGCTCTGGGAAGGTGGCAGTCCCCAGGGCGCATTGGTTGCCACTAGGGAATACTCCCACATACATACTAATAAATGTCCCGGGGAGGTGGTGGTCCCAGGACTTCAGGTATTCTAGAGGGGGGAGCTGTGCACCCCCTCCTATATTTTCAAATGTCGATGGGGCCTGCCCACCCAGGGGCCTAATTAAATGAAGCACAGCAGTCTGCGCTTCGTTTTTTTTCCATTTTCGGCAGGAGTCAAGAGTCCAAACGCGGCTCCCACCTAACTTTTTTTTTTTTAAATGCTTTTAGGGACCCCTCCAAAAGGCCTACGGGGTCAGGGTTTTTCTATCTTGCCTTTTTTTCATTTTGTTAATGTTTTTCTTGGGACTTGGTTCAACCGAGCCACAGGATGGTTGCCAACACTTCCTGGTTTGAAGTGCTGGAAGCCAATTAGATCTCAGGCATTAGATCGGGAGGGGTCACGGATCCACCGCAGCCTCAGTTGTATATCTGAGAAATCTTCAAATTTCTCAGCAGCTACGGAACGGATTTACACCATTTAGCAAAAAGCGAGCTTTCTGGACCAAGAGATACCTTTCTGCCAAATTTGACATAATTCTGTTCAACAGTTTGGGCTGTTGCAGTGGCTAAAGTTTCCTATGGAAATTAATATGGTGAAAAGCGTTTTAGGACCACCCTTGTTTCTCTGCCCCCTTTGATGAATCACCCCAAATTTTTCAAGACCGCAGCTGAAATAGCTGCCCCAATAGTTTTGAAAAGTTTGCGAGGATTCGGCAAAAGACGCTAAAGTTATTGACACATGAAAAAATTATCTTCCTATGGAAACTACATCCTAACTATAACTAGTTACTGGCGACTACCAATAGGATATATATTATATATATATATATATATATATATATATATATATATATATATATATATATATATATATATATATATATATATATATATATATATATATATATATATATATATATATATTCCCATAACGTTCTCCTCCAAAATTGCTGCTCTCAATGCAGCGGGTGCCGTAGTTTGCGAGGATGGACTCGCGTTTAATACTCCAAAGACAGTCGATAGACAATACTGCACACTCCCGGGTTCATAAAATTCAATGGTTGTTTTATTTCATATCGTGCAACCGCAATCAAACTGACAAACGCGTTTAGGCCTCCTGCCCTTCGTCAATGTCAGTAACCCTATGTGAAAAAACACCTTATAACAAAATCATAATTGATTGGGAAGTAGTTCATTCAAAAAAATGGAAAATGGACTAAAAAGACAGGTTGTTTGGTACATGGTAACTTTGGCGGCCATCTTCTAACATGCAATTATGACTAAATTGCAAAGGTTTTTAAATAATAAGATTATTATCCTTAAAAATTTGAATAACGAAGTACATGATATATGCGGGATGTCATATCATGTGAGCAACCACCATCTACAAGATTCATAAAATTCTGAAATCATGAATTTCACAAATTCTTTCTTATGGCAAAAAGATATGTCCTATGGTTGTGGTATTGCATCTCCTAAATTCATTTGAATCACGTCCTGAATGGGCCTCCGTTACTCCAAGTGATGCATATCTATCGACTGTCTTTGAATATGAATATATATATATATATATATATATATATATATGTATATATATTATCTACTGGCGGTCGCCAGTAGATAGTTATAGTTACAACCTAGTTTCCATAGGAAATCTCAAAATTCTATTTTGAATAACTTTGGCGCTGGTTGACGAATCCTCGCGAATTTTTCAAAACTAATGGGGCGCTCCGTTCAGCTCCTACCCTGAAAGTCTCGGGGTGATTCGTCAAGCGGGGGCCGAGAAAAAAGGGGGGTCCCAAAACACGTTTTCCCCATGCATTTTTCCATAGGACCTTTAGACACAGCTACAGCCAGAACGGCTGAACAGAATTACTTGAAATTTGGCAAAGAGGTAGTCCTCAGGTCAGGCATGTGCCTTTTGCATATATGGTGTAAATCCGTTCAGTAGTTCCTGAGAAAATCAAAAGTAAAATCATATACATATCTGGGCGGAGCCTAACCACACATCTCATTGTGAGATCTGATTGTCTGTCAGCACTTCATCCAAGAAGTGTTGGCAGCCATCTTGGGACCAATATACATGATAGCACCTCATTAAAAAGCATTGCAGTTAATAGAAGGTTTTAAGACTTTAGTTACATTATAAATCATTTGTTGATGGTACCATACTCATTTTAGGAATTGTAGTATGTTCTAAGGTGATTTTACCATGTGAAAAAGCCTTCTGCTGGGATATCATGAATCATGTTTGAGAGAAAACTATTTTCACATGCTTTTCCCACAGAGGTTTGGAAGGTGATCTATAAGCTAAACTGAGAGCATATTTTCTGTAAATTCACATTATCTTTCTCAGTCATGTGAGAATGAAGTCTGACATTCTCAGTAAAACATGTACATCCAACAAGGGCAGAGACTGTCAGTTGATTCCTTTGTGTTCTACTGCAGCTTCCCAGAGTGTTCCAAAGAACAACTAGAGCGCTAACAGTCTTACTTATGACAAAGGTATGGCACACCTGAAGCCATCTTGATTGGAATAAAGTGGTAACATTTAAAACATTTAATTTAAAAAGGAACAAAATGAGAGGGTTCATTTTGCCATAGAATGTATGATTAGTGCTGCAGAAAGAAAAATTAGGGCACATTTCGAGTGACTTCTCAAATCCTCTTCTATTTCATTAAAGAATTCTGACATGCAGACTGAAACATGCACTTTCAATACCAGCAGAAGACTTCCCTGGTGAGCATTAGCTTTACTACAGTGATCTAATGAGCAACTAGAGTGCTAACATTCTGAATTTATGGCAAATGTGTGACACATCTGAATGCCTTCTTCATTGAATCAAAGTAAAAAAACTGACAGCATGCCTACTGAGGAGACTGCAGTAAATGAGGAAATTAGGAAACTTCATAACAAGTCTCCCAAGATGGCCACCAGAGACAAAAGAGCCCAAATGTAGCACAAATATCACCGAGATGTAGCCCAAGTATAGCCCAATGACAGAAATCCCAGAGTGTTTTAAAGAACAACTAGAGCGCTAACAGTCTTACTTATGACAAAGGTATGGCACACCTGCAGCCATCTTGATTGGAATAAAGTGGTAACATTTAAAACATTTAATTTGCAAAGGAACAAAATGAGGGGGTTCATTTTGCCATAGAAATTATGACTAGTGCTGCAGAAAGAAAACTTAGGGCACATTTTGACTTCTCAAATCCTCTTCTATTTCATTAAAATGTTCTGACATGCAGACTGAAACATGCACTTTGAATACCAGCAGCAGACTTCCCTGGTGAGCAGTACCTTTACTACAGTGATCTAATGAGGAACTAGAGTGCTACCATTCAGAATTTATGGCAAATGTGTCACATCTGAATGCCTTCTTGATGGAACCAAAGTAAACAAGCATTGAAAATGCAATAGGTCTCGCCCTCGTTTAAGTTAAAGCAATTCTGTTTGTAATTAGGTGGCTTTTTAGCTTTGCTTTTATTAGTGTTTTTCAAAATTTCATGTAAATAACATGCATATCTGTATATGTATGCATGCATTTATATTTGTATTTATATAGATATGCAGATTATATATATGATTATATATGTATGTATATACATATATATACACATACATATATATAAATGCATATATGTGCATATGTGTGCGTGTAGAGAGAGGTAGAGAGGTAGAGATGTAGAGGTAGAGACGTAGGGGTAGAGAGGTAGAGGTAGAGAGGTAGAGAGGTAGAGGTAGAGAGGTAGAGAGTAGTAGAAAGAGAGGAAGAGAAAGGTAGAGAGGTAGAGAGTAGAGGATGAGTAATAGAGAGTAGAGAGTAGAGAGAGAGTAGTAGAGAGAGTAGTAGAGAGTAGTAGAGTAGCAGAGAGTGAGTAGGAGAGAGTAGTAGTGAGTAGTAGAGAGTGAGTAGTAGAGAGTAGTAGCGAGTGAGAAGTAGAGAGTAGTAGAGCGTAGTAGAGAGTGAGTAGTAGAGGGAGTAGTAGAGAGTAGTAGAGAGTGAGTAGTAGAGGGAGTAGTAGAGAGTGAGTATTAGAGAGTGAGTAGTAGAGAGTAGTAGAGAGTGAGTAGTGGAGACTGAGTAGCAGAGAGAGAGTAGTAGAGAATGAGTAGTAGAGAATGAGTAGTAGAGAATGAGTAGTAGAGTGAGTAGTAGAGAGTTGTAGAGAGTGAGTAGTAGAGAGTAGTAGAGAGTGAGTAGTAGAGAGTAGTAGAGAGTAGTAGAGAGAGAGTAGTAGAGAGTGAGTAGTAGAGAGTGAGTAGTAGAGAGTGAGTAGTAGAGAGAGACTAGTAGAGAGAGTGAGTAGTAGAGAGTAGTAGAGAGAGTAGTACAGAGTGAGTAGTAGAGAGTGATTAGTAGAGAGTAGTGGAGAAGTAGAGAGTGAGTAGTAGAGAGTAGTAGAGAGTGAGTAGTAGGGAGTAGTAGGGAGTAGTAGAGAGTGAGTAGTAGAGTGAGTAGTAGAGTGAGTAGTAGAGAGCAAGTAGTAGAGAGTGTATAGTAGAGAGAGAGTAGTAGAGAGTAGTAGAGGGTGAGTAGTAGAGAGTGAGTAGTAGAGAGTGAGTAGTAGAGAGAGTAGTAGAGAGTAGTAGAGTAGTAGAGAGTGAGTAGTAGAGAGTGAGTAGTAGAGAGTGAGTAGTAGAGAGTAGTAGAAAGTGAGTACCAGAGAGAGTAGTAGAGAGTAGTAGAGTGAATAGTAGAGAGTGAGTAGTAGAGAGAGAGAGTAGTAGAGAGTGAGTGGTAGAGAGTAGTAGAGTGAGTAGTAGAGTGAGTAGTAGAGAGAGTAGTAGAGTGAGTAGTTGAGAGTGAGTAGTAGAGAGTAGCAGAGAGTAGTAGAGAGTAGTAGAGAGTGAGTAGTAGAGAGTGAGTAGTAGAGAGGGAGTAGTAGTAGAGAGAGAGAGAGAGTAGTAGAGAGAGAGTAGTAGAGAGTAGTAGAGAGTGAGTAGTAGAGTAGTAGAGAGTGAGTGGTAGAGAGTAGTAGAGAGTAGTAGAGAGTGAGTAGTAGAGAGTGAGTAGTAGAGAGTAGTAGAGTAATAGAGAGTAGTAGAAAGTGAGTAGTAGAGAGTGAGTAGTAGAAAGTAGTAGCGAGTGAGTAGTAGAGAGTGAGTAGTTTAATTTAAAAGGAACACAATGAGGAGGTTCATTTTGCCATAGAAATTATGATTAGTGAGGAAAAAAGAAAAATTAGGGCACATTTTGAGTGACTTATCAAATCCTCTTCTATTTCATTAAAAAATTCTGACATGCAGACTGAAACATGCACTTTCAATACCAGCAGCAGACTTCCCTGGTGAGCAGTAGCTTTACTACAGTGATCTAATGAGCAACTAGAGTGCTACCATTCAGAATTTATGGAAAATGTGGGACACATCTGAATGCCTTCTTGATGGAATCAAAGTAAACAACCATTGAAAATGCAATAGGTCTCGCCCTCGTTTAAGTTAAAGCAATTCTGTTTGTAATTAGGTGGCTTTTTAGCTTTGCTTGTATTAGAGTTTTTCAAACTTTCATGTACATACCATGCATATGTATGCATATATGTATATGTTTGCATGAATTTATGTTTATATAGATATGCAGATTATATTTATATGTTTATATATTCACTGAAAAAACCATAGGTTTCACACACGTTACAGTTACGAATTAGCATTTAAAAAACCTTGCAAATTCATTAAAAAAACCATAGGTTTCACACATGTTATAGTTAGCTGGACATTTCACTCGTAAAAAACCAATGAAATTCCCCCGTAATAGTTAGTGCAGGCAACTATAACTCACGCGACCTCAATCCTCTGCTGATGACGTCAGATTTTACATCACTGTATTTAGACACTTATTTACCCATGTCTTCTTCCATTAATCTTTAGCTATACATATATTACAAATATTTATTTTTCATAAAGACACATATGTCATCAGTGATGTAATATCTGACGTCATCAGCAGAGGATTGCGGTCGCGTGAGTTATAGTTGTCTGCACTAACTATAACGGGGGAATTTCATTGGTTTTTTACGAGTGAAATGTCCAGCTAACTATAACATGTGTGAAACCTATGGTTTTTTAAGTGAAAATATATATATATATATATATATATATATATATACAGTGCTTAATTTGTGCCGGTGCTTTCCGGTGCTAGGCACCGGCACTTATTTATCAGGGCCGGGTCTAGATGTCAGGGCGAACTCACATCGACGACTGCACAATGTGTGTACAGTCAGACAACGTACTTGACTGTTAAAACTCTTTCCGCTGTAGATCTGAGCCGATAATAAATCCATACCTTTCGTCAGTGTTACAGGTGGGTGGACCACTGATTGGGCTGGATTTCATTTAATCCTGTGCAGCCACAGTAGCGTAGCGTACGTAACCTTTTAAAATGTCATTTACTGCCGGCCGGGCATATCGTCATGAGGCACTCACCAGCAGTCCGGAACAATTAACTGAAATAGCAGCATGTGTGTAGTGCAGTGTGCATCAGCATTCCTCTTAAAACAGCCCTGCCAAGTGTCACATTACCGAAAGTAAAAATATTGTTTGTCACGCACAGCAGCTTATTTGAAAAGGTCAGTGCATTACCTCTTTTTGTGCTCTGGTATCAACTCTGCTATTTTTCGTTAGACTACCAAATCACACATGGGCCAGGACTCAGCAGCCAATAGATGTTCTAGAAAGTTACAATGAGGCTAGCAGAATCACCCCGATTGGACAGCGTTTCATTTGTTAGCACTGCGCAGGATGACCCGACTACCTCCCTGACGTTGATTGGTCAGGACAAGTACGCACGTGCATGTGCCACACAGGGCCTACCCTGCACGAGGTTTACTTCTGCCCCGTGTGTGCGTGGGCTGGTGAGGGAAGCTCAGCACCCGCTGGAGTATGGCCTCCTGGGCTGGGTGAGCAATGGGGACAAAAAGCATCGGAATCCCAGCAACACTGTTCTGGCCGGGAGACACTGATATTGCAAAACTGTGACTGTTCGGGGTTCGTCAAGGCTCGATGGTGCCAGGTGAGCAGAGCCGTATCAGCCTTTTCTATTAAGCACAACTTCTGGGCATTCTTGAATCCGCTAATAAGATTCAACGGCCCTAATACCATTGGTGGACTTTAAATTTCCCTCTGGATCACTATCTTAAATGTTACTCCAGTGAGTGAAACATTAACACGTACAGTACACTCATAGGAGATCACCTTTCCAACATCTCAAAATGTTTGCCTTGTGCGTGGCAGAATGTCATGAGGACCATGATAAATTAGTATGTTGGGTTATCAGACCTACAAATGGTTTTTACCAGATGTAACTACATAGCCTGTTGGATAAAAAAGAATGACATTATTACTAGAGAGGGCTGTGAGTGAGAATGGGAACACGAGGGTCAAATGCTTGGTTTTCACGAGTCATTGAATTTTGGGATGTAAACATGGACCGAATTTACATACATAGGACTAATTCCCCCCGTGATTCTCATCCTTGCATTGCGGGATAAAAAAACTTAAGTTAGGTAGCTTTAGATGGCATTACAACATGAGTGAAGGTTGCATGCTGCGCCCCACGTGTTGTTGCCTGCCTATTTTAAATTTATGAAGCCTATGTAGTAAAAGGTAATATTAGAAAAGTGTAGCCAGCTATACCATATCTGTACTCCACATCCTTAGTAAACATCGACTCTCCTCTTTATAAAACTGCCAATGGCTTTTCAATAGCGCTTCTGTATAAAAATTATTCTTGCACTACCATTCAATTTGGTCGGGCTCTTCTTTGTGCAAGTGAAGATGTCACGGACGCTGGCTATTTCTGCTGTATTGTATGGGAATTAAGCTTACTCCACTACTGTCCCTTTGGCTGCTCTTCTGAGTTTGTGAAGCTTGCGCTGCACGTTCTGTGCATTTTGTATGCATATCTACATATAGCAAGGGCAAACTTTGCAGCTATGCCACTGTGGCCTGGTGGAGTTTGATGGGCCCCCTTAGACACTGAGGCGGCAGTAGGTAGCTTTGTTTTCCATGGTGTGCCTGTTGCTGCCGAAATTGGGCATCATCTGGTCGACGCACAACCCATCACTGCTGCTCTGTGGAAGAGGTTGGTGCGCTTGAGTGAAGCAGCACAAATAAGGAGCATTCTGGAAGTCCGTAAAAGCCATATTTTTCAAAATGCTGGTAAATGTTTCAGCATGAAGTGAGTGTACTAAAGAGGGTTGTTTTCCCTCTGCCACTCTTAATGTGGGTTAAGAGTGGTCTTAGGCATGTGACCATTCAGGCAAAGGTGACGTTTGCTAAATGCTGATGCAGGGGACGAGGTAGACAGCAAACTAGTGGAATCGCTGTCTTTAGGCATGAGTAACAGTGCAACCGGCTCAGCTCCCGTTCATTGTAGCAGCAGCTGCAGCCTTCTCTGATGCCCACCCTTCCCACACTGAATCAAGAGAGAGAGGCTCAGGGCCTGCCAATCAGTGCAACGCCAGCATGACCAGTAAGTTCAGGACTGAGCAGTATTGAGGCAAATGCAATTTCGCAGAGCACAGCAGTCCACCACTGTGAGAGACCACTACAGCATTTCCCATCAGTTGATAAGTGGCCACACCAGGAGGGGCACACACTGGTTAGAGAGTGATGTATCTGGAGAGCTGCAATGTGGTTTATACCTATGAGAGGAAGGAGTCAGGAGTTAATTTGTATTGTGGTAAAGTGTATGTTGCCAAAAATGGTCTGGCAATTTTTAAACTGGAGACAGCAATATGATTTGTCCGGGGTACTGCAAGCAAGTGTAGTGGAGCAGGTGTGAAATTTAGGGTGTAGGGAGAATGTGCAAACTTATGGGAGCGTTTTGGGAAGAGTGTTTTGGACAATTTTATCATGGGGCAGTAGATTAGTGAAATTCCATTCCAGCCTGTTTGCAGCAGTTTCAAGACCTTTTGAAAGCTTCTTGTTTCTCAAAAGAGCGTCATTTCTGATATTTATCTCTGCATGCAGTTCATGTTTTTGTTTGTTTTATTCACAAGAACGTGTTACTCTAAGTGTCACAGATTTGGTCCGTGAATTTCACTCGTAAGTAAACTGAAACCATAGAAATGCCACACACAAGGAATCTGAAAACTTGAGAGCTATGATTGGTGTTATTTCTCATATTTATCTGTTTTCCTCTTCTTTATTGCTTGATATTGCTCTCTAGAAAGTGTCACTCATAGTTGTTGAATGTCACTCATAATTACATTGAAAATGTCACACATATGCAATCTGATACCTTGACAGCTAAGAAAAAAGGTAGTAAACCAAGTAAGTAACCAACTCTGCTCTTTCAGTGGAATCTACTTGTTCGGAAATGTTTTCTGACCGCAGCTTCTTCCCCAAACAAAAAATGGCTTCTGAATGTGTGCCAAATGAATAATACAGAACGTATTTCCAGTTCGCTGAGACTGACATAAATGGGGTTTCCTTACCTTTTGTCACCCTTTCTCCACTTTTCCTTTCAATAATGTTTTTTCCTTTTCTCACCTCCATACTTTTTGTTTCCGTTTTGAAAATCCCAGCCTTTTTGACCGCAAAACTCCTTCACAAATCAGCCTTATGTGGGTAAATGTAAAGTCTTGAGTACTAATAAAAACCAATGCTGATGGTGTAACACCCGATGTAACGCCAGGAAACATTTCCAGGCCTCAATTCAAATATTCAATTGATTCAATCACTATGTATTGAAGTTAAATTGGATTCAATATTTTATGGCAATCGAACTTTGATACAGAGTAAATAACACATGTCTTGTCTCGAGCTGCAAATAATGACCATGGAGGGAGACAGTAAGTGGATATTTTGTTACATTTGTCATCATTGACCTCAATCTACCAAACTCCTTGATGCCTTTCAAAAACATAAATGTCACATACACAATGATTAGCATTCAGCACATCAAAGTCAGCTACCTTTTAGGTTTAGCTTGATCACACCTGCACCATTCATGCCAGATTTTTCCATATGATATCCATGAAGGGACTAGGACACAGGTTTGTAGAATTGCTTGCATTTCTTAGAAAGAAAGAGATATGCGATTATTCCATCCAGGTGTTACAGATATGTAAGAGGAGCTTGAGGACACACAGAATGTTGTTACAACAAATTTTCTCAACTAAAATGACACTGAAGCCTCACTGGACAATCTATACCACAATACATCACTGCTCTCTGTGAGGTTGGTCCCATCCAAAACTAGAAACACTAGATTTGGCATTAAATCCACAAAAAATGGTCCAATGTGGTGACAATGGAACTGAAACAAACCAGTCTCAACCTCTAATGAAAGTTGCACAAGACTATTTTAACTGAAGATAGCCCCTCTCTAAGGGATACCTGTAAGGCCTCCAAAGTGCCATAAAGAGAGCCAAAAAGTCCTAATTTACAAAATTCATCTTCCAGGTCTGACTGAATAAGGGAAACCTTCAGCATCTTTTAAGAACTGTCTAATCCAGATGCCCAGAAGAACAACCTCTGTGCATCACAACAATATTGTGACAAACTCCTGGATTGTTTTTGTTCAAAATTAGCACCATCCGTGACTCCAACTTCACTGCCCTGTACCATCTGCCTGATGCCTACTCGCCTTTCTTCACAGCGTTAGTCCTTTCTCTGCCTCTGTCTACATGGCTATTGCTCCACTGCCAGCACTCAACCCTCCTTATTAGCTCTGCCATGGCATTTTAATGGCATTAAATTTATGAGCGTAGGCATAAACAATAGGAAGACGGGAGCCCAAAAGGTAGTAAATATAGGTGTCCCCTTTCAGTGCATTAGTCATTTCAGCCAATTTATTCTGAAATTTTGTTTTAAATGCACTTTTTAATTCCTTTTTTTCAAAAAGTTCTCGAGCGGGGGGAACCTCCTATCAAACCTTTACTTGAGGAAGGCTCCCTTGCTGAAATTCAGACCGGGTGTTACATCTGGCTTTCAGCAGTGCCAATTGAGAATGTGGTTGGAGACAAATAAGTGGGTGGAGCCAGTGGAGGAAGTAGGTGGAGCCAGGTAAAGTGGGTGTAGTCCCCTAAAAAAATGTGAGCACCTGCACTTAATATTTTACAAATTAAGCACTGTATATATATATTTAGAAACAAAGGACATCCGCACTCTGCAACCTTGCGGAGATGCGCCTTGTCAACCTAGACCACAACCTATCTCGGACCCAGGGACAAGGCAGAGGCAGAGGCAGAGGAAGAGGCAGAGGGTCTGGAAGAGGCAATACAAGATTTTCAGCAGCTCCAGGAAAACCCGAAGATCCAATCGCAAGAAGAAATTACTCACTCAGGAACCGAACGAAGAGGAACTAAACAATGATAACTTAATAGTTAATTTATCGAACTATACGCCTACAGCAATAGAATTACAAGTCCTAAATAAAGGCCTCTCTTTCTGCCCACAAAAACACTTTGAGTACACCAATACTAAAATTGATATGTACAAATATATGCGGAAACTGAAACTGACCAAAATTCACGCCCTCAAAAAATCCAGCAATGAGAACACAAGTCCTCAGGAGACCACTCAAAAAATTGATGGGGACCTATCAATGACCATAGAGGAAATTCCACTTCTCAAAAATGTATATGATCTGGCAAATGACTCCAACAATGATGAAACTACCGAAATCGAAATGTTGCAGAATTTGGGTATCGATACCAAACAACATGAACATAGTGGACTGAAGAACAAATCAAAATACTGCCCTCAGTTATCACCAGGCAATAAAATCGATTCTTTCTCAGAAATGATTATGAATGAAATCGAGAAAATAGAAAAAGACAAGGAACAACAAAAACAGAGAAAACATATCTAAAAAAGAAAACCAAGCCATAAAAAATCTGGCAAATAATCCAAACATAATCATAAAGCCCGCAGACAAGGGCGGCAACATTGTAATTCAAAACATCAACGATTACAAAAAGGAAGCATATCGCCAACTAATGGACATTAAGAAATATACCAAGCTGACAAAAAATCCTATGTACAAAATGATTGAAGAGGTCAAACACAATCTAACCAAATGGCATGAACATAATCTGATCAATGTAGAGGAATACAAATTTCTGCTAAGAGAAAATCCTACAATCCCTACCATCTACTTCCTGCCAAAGGTTCACAAAACATTTTTTTAAAAACCCGGGAGACCAATTGTATCATCTTGTGACTCATTATATGAAAACATTTCATCATACATAGATCATTTTCTGGCACCAATGGTAAAAAATCTCACATCATATATTCAAGACACAGGTGATTTTTTACGGATTCTTTCCAACACAGCATGGAATCCGTTGTATCTGATGGTAACTATCGATGTTGTATCGCTGTATACATCCATCGAACAATTGGTCTGAATGCCTGCGCATACTTCCTATGACAAAGGAATATAAATGAATTTGAACATTCAGCCATGCTACTGGACATGATACAACTGTGTCTGAAGAACAACATCTTTTTCTTCAACCATGAGATTTACCATCAACTATGTGGCTGTGCCATGGGCATCTCTTTCTCTCCCAACTATGCCAACCTCACCATGGGCTGGTGGGAGAAAGAGATTGCCTGGGGCCCACAAAATAATTGGGCACTTGAGACAATCATATTATGGTCACGGTACATCAACGACCTATTCCTAATTTGGAATGGAAGAAAAGATGAGTTCATGCATTACTTCAACAAACTCAATAACAACGATATCGGACTCTCCTTTACTTGTACTACCAGTCAGCAAAAAATCGATTTTCTAGATGTCACAGTATACATCCAAAATGGACAGATAGAAACCACACTCTTCAGGAAAAAGACAGCCACAAATAGCATCCTACATGCAGAAAGTTTTCACCCAAAATCTTTATTGAAAAGTATCCCCTTTGGAGAATTCATCCGTATGAAAAGGAACTGTTCCACAGAGGAAGATGCAGAAAATGAGATTCACAACAGTGCAAAGAGACTCTTCAAAAGGGGATATAAAACCAGAGATCTAAACAAAAGCAAGGAAAAAGTCGAAGCAATGAGCCGAACTAATATTCTTGTCAGAAAAAGCTAAGGTCCGAAAAAGATACAAACAATCGGACAACAAGGAACACCTAGACTTATCCTGACATACAGCAAAGAATCTTTCAAGATAAGAAAAGCTGTACAAAAATACTGGCCAGTACTACAACAAGACCGAGACCTGGCAGAAATCATTGGAACAAAACCATCCATTTCCTACAAAAAAGCACCCTCCATTAGGGATATCTTAATTCAAAGTCATTTCCAAACCAAAGAAAAAAGCAAAACTTGGCTTGAACAACAACAAATTGGTTTTAAAGTATGCAACCATTGCAAAGCTTGCAAAATCAGGGTCAACAAGAAAATCATCACATATCCAGACGGCAAAACAATCAACATTGCTCACAAAATCACATGCCAAACACAATTTGTAGTATATGCTATACAATGCAATTGTGGAATGATGTACATAAGCAGCACCATTTGTATGCTTAAAAAACGCATCTTGGAACACATCAGAGCTGTGAAAAATAAGGATCAGACCTATGCAACTGCCAAAAATCTACTTTCATGCCAAGAAGGCAACTAGCGAAATATGACCTTCTTTGGTATAGATACAATTGAAAGCAATGAAAGGATGGGCGACCGAAAAAGAAAACTTCGACAACTGGAATCCAAATACATTATCGGACTTCGAACCAAGCAGCCAAGGGGGATGAATGTAGATGAATGTAGATGAAGAACTATACGTGCATCTGTAAAATCTTGGATCAGACTCACTATCACAAACTGTCAAGCATACAGGAACTACACTGAAGGAATCCATACAAACCATCAAATAAGTGTCAGTTTCAAAAAGTAGAGAATGGAAAGTGTGGAAATTGAAGAATCCAAAGTCTGAGGCGCAAGGAGCAAGCTGAATGTGGAGGAAAGACTAAAATCAGGTCAAACTCATTCACACGTATTGAATAGACCATTTGGAAAGAGAACTATGGTACTATACCATAACCCTCCAAACTTGATTGCCATCGGTTAGATCCATCGAACTGTTATATCAAGTGTACTGTACAGCGACTATTGTTTAAATATGTTTAAATACGGTTAATTGAGACTCATGCACAGTGCATGAAACATAAATGCCGGTGCTTATGTATTTTCATTAAGAAACGCAAAATTATTTCGAATTTAAATCTGTCACAAGGTGTTCTGTTATTTAAAATACTGTGAACTACATATCCCAGAAACCCATGGGTAGTGTTTAGAATAGAGCAAAAACCAAAGGAAATGATGGACGGAGTGTTGAACATTGCAAGCACTCACCCACAGTCAACTGATCTGGGTTTAATCCATCACCGTTCTTTAGCCCACTCTGCCACCCCAGTTCAGACATGGCCATATGCAAATCAGTCTGACCCTGTGCCTCATGGGAACAGTCCAGCCCGAACTGCCAAGCCATGTCTTCCCTGGACCGGAAACAAGCTTCCTAGGACCGGTTTCTGGCATTTCAGCCGTCTTCAGCCAGGCTTGCTTGAATCCAGTGGCAAAGTGAGCAAGGGACTCACGTCTGAGCATACCCTGCCAACTTATGGCGAACAAAGCAAAAACCAAAGGAAATGATGGACGGAGTGTTGAACATTGCAAGCACTCACCCCCAGTCAACTGATCTGGGTTTAATCCATCACCGTTCTTTAGCCCACTCTGCCACCCCAGTTCAGACATGGCCATATGCAAATCAGTCTGACCCTGTGCCTCATGGGAACAGTCCAGCCCGAACTGCCAAGCCATGTCTTCCCTGGACCGGAAACAAGCTTCCTAGGACCGGTTTCTGGCATTTCAGCCGTCTTCAGCCAGGCTTGCTTGAATCCAGTGGCAAAGTGAGCAAGGGACTCACGTCTGAGCATACCCTGCCAACTTATGGCGAACAAAGCAAAAACCAAAGGAAATGATGGACGGAGTGTTGAACATTGCAAGCACTCACCCCCAGTCACTCCCATGAGGCACAGGGTCAGACTGATTTGCATATGGCCATGTCTGAACTGGGGTGGCAGAGTGGGCTAAAGAACGGTGATGGATTAAACCCTCCGTCCATCATTTCCTTTGGTTTTTGCTAGTGTTTAGAATACTCAGGAAATGACATATATACAGCTGCAAAATGTAACATCACCCACCGTGAACAAGGCCGTGAGGCTGAAACGCGTCGGTGTGACAGACTTGGGCTCTGTTAAATAAACAATTCGCAAGGTTCCAGAGTGCGGATGTCCTTTGTTTCTAAATTACTATTTGGCCACTGGCTTGGTCCAACACCCTGCACCCGCTGCTGAGCGACCCGGTTTGAAGCCACATTGGAAGAAAAGAAAAAATATATATATATATCCCTCCCACACACCTTTGGCGCTGATGAAGGCTGATGGAGCCGAAATGCATTCGCCGATGTAATTGCTGAATAAATGGTGTTTCTTTGGTTTCCCCAGTGTGGCCTCTGCTCGTTCCTTTGGAGGAGATTCTTGGTGATATATATATATATATATATATATATATATGTAGAGAAGGCTTTATTTAACATTATATTGTTAGAAAGTTGTACATGTTTGATGACGTTAAGCCAAGATAAAAGGCAAATGAGAGTCTTTCTCCATAACGATACAGTTAACGAGAGAAACATTCTCTGAAAAAACATCAGCTACTTAATTAAGTGTACCATACAACTACATGTCTGTTCGGAAATCTAGAAAGGCAAGAAGTTGAAGAAACATTGGATTGGGTGCCACTTTCCCCTTTTTCACTAAAGCACTTATGTAATTGATTGTAATAAAGAAATGGAGGCTCCTGTCTGTTACGTGTCTATAATAATAACACACAAAACACCGACTTGTTTTTTGCAGCCTAGAACTTTTAAACAATGCAGTTCAGTTCAACTTATGAAAGAAAAGTTTACTTCTGCTCCCATAAAACATTTATTTACCCATAAATGCACGTTCATTTGAGGCAAATCATAAAAGGTAGATAGACAGACGCTTGGCTAGCTGCATGGCTATGCTTTGGGTAGTTTTCACACTATCACTGCCAAATGTCCCAGAATGTAATGTCTTCAGTATTTGAGCATGATTTAGTTGTTGATGGACGGGTTACTCAGTCACAGGGGTGAGAGATACCCCGTCCGCCAAAGTATAATCCCATTATAGCCTATGGAATTTATATATCGGCGGACGGGATATCCGCAGTAGCACCTGGCAGGGAATGAAGGTGGAGGGGCGGGGGGGTGAAGGGGGTTGGTAGGGGAAACAAAATACAAAAAAAAAACACACTTACCTATTCCGCCAGCTGCGCCTCTCCTCCGCTTCTCCACAATCTCGAAACCAGGAAGCACCCAGGCTCCCCTAAGCCAATCACAACACTGCAATGCAGCGTTGATGGGCTCCCCCCCCCCGTGCACATACGTGGACTGTGGGCCTTGGCATGTTCCCCACCAGGCTGTTTAATGCAGCCTGGTGGGGAACATGCAAAGTGCGCATGGCTGGCTGGACCAAGATGGCTGGCCAAATAGTCAGGCGCACTTGGAGTGTGCAAACGTTTCCTCCCCTTGTGCCACTAGCCCCCCCACCCAACCCTAACCGAGCCCCGAACCTGCAAAAAATAAAATGATCTTAACTATGTTATGGCCATTTTATTTTTCCTGCTCTGGGAGCAGTGGAGCGACGCTCCTCTGCCTTAGCGGAGGAGCCGCCCCTGGATATCTGTCACTGTTGTGGCAGAGTAACCCATCTGCCAACATTTAAATCAGGCCCTTTGTGCTGCTGTAATACCTACCAGTGCACTAGTTCACACCCAGAATCACAGATACCACAAGTATTGGTAGTTCTTAGATTCGCAATTACCGCACACCGATTTCTGCATGTCATTCAAGAATTCGGGGCCTGTTTGTGGGGACAAATTCCTCAAGATAGCACCTGGAGAATGTATCGCTAGAAACGAATCTGTTAATTTTATATACAATAATACTCCATGCAGCATTACCACATGGTTCGCAATGCCAATGCTGTCAAAACTCCTGTTTTCGACCTAATCAAGTGTGAGAGGCCTCCTGTGATATTGGCCTTTTGTTTAGCACAAACATTCTGTCGTACATTTATGCGCTCTGTTTTTTCTTTACATGAAACCATTTTTTCCATGTTAAGTGCACCCCTTTCCAATACCCTCTAACAAGGGGTGGGAGGGGGCGTGATTGGTGAACTTTCCAACTTACAGTGTTACCAATGTTTGTGAATATCCACAAAGTTATGTTTTTCTTTGAAGGAACCACAATGGGAACCTCCGTTTCTCATTCACACCCCGGTTGAAGACTGTGGAGGCCACGGAAACTGGCAGTTTTTCTGCTGTGCAAAGTCTCACCAGTCTGCACCCATAAAACTCCACTGGTCCTGACTGCATGAAGCAGCATTAGGCATTAGCAGGGGCAGTTACTACATCTACAGATAAGTATCCCTTTTTCCATTAAATATTTTTAGAATTCACCTCTAGGACACCAACTCCTTAACAGGGTAACATAGGATATCAAAAAGGTGCCAGTAGCCTAAGTCTAGAAACTCCTACTGGCGCCATTGATAGAATCTCCAAAGGAGAAAATGTCAGAAAGGTTAGACTGGGTCTGTTCCAAATGTCTTTACATTCTTTTCGGTAGTCTGGCAGAGCGACAGAGGTAGTTCCAAAGGGTGGAGCTTGGTGCGCTAACGAACCATCCCTCACATGGCTAGCATCTTACTGGGAGTACTAGTAAGCCATTCTGGGCAAACAGCACCAAAGTGCTCCATAGGTAGGTGAGGGCAAACATTTCGATGTTCAGCTGACCACTGTGTATGGCCTTGTGAAAAAAGTAAAGGATTCTAAAGTAAAGGATTCTCAACAGCATTTTTTTATGTTTGTTTCCTTTTACTTTGTTGAAAGTAAGTCTTATAGCAAAATTAGTCCTCATACGACCTTCCATATGGTTCTGTGTATCAGATTAATAGATCTTGCCTACAGTGTAGCTGCCTTCCAAAAGTTTATATATTGGTGTAAAGAGATGACCAGACAACAGCATACTTTTTTTGCAAAATCATATATTGCTTCAAGAGCATAAGGTTAATTGGGCTGAAAAAAACAATAAAATTCGACTCATTTTAATGGGTTTCTAAGTAGGATTGCTAGTGTCCCTTCCATTTCCTCTAAATGATAGCAGCTTATCAAGACATGTGCTTCGTCTCCTTGCACGAAGAACAGATTTCTTTCTTCGCTCCAAGACAACTAGCAAGATCTACCAGAATGACTGTGACATTCCTCCTGAAAGCCCCTCAGGAACAGCTATCATGGAGTTAAAAAGGCCATAGGAACACCCTGGGCTAGAAGAGTAGCCGAAGTCCTGAATGACTAATCTGCATCTGGGTTAAGTGATGGAATGTAAGACACACATCCACTACTTACTTGCTCTTCTGAATCCCTTATGCAAACCTTGTGCTGCTGCTGGGCATCCGAGAAGCAATAGGAATCTTTCTTAACTCTGATTAGCTAAATGAATTATTCAAAGTCCATAGGTCGTGAAGGCTTTTGCTTTCCATGGGCAAGCATCAGAGCACCACAAGGAGACAGGTTGAGGACCTAAGATATGACCATTTCAAGGGGCTTCCGACACTTCTGTCTGGTGTTGACCTTTACACTGCAAAGTGGACAGGTACGCAACCCCTGTGAAAGTAGTACACTTTACCTTATTGCCTTTAACAAACTTACATCCCTCACCTCCAGGGTTCTACACTGTGACCTGAACTGGGCAGTCAATAGACCATTACCAAGAGTCTACAGTGTTTGTCAAGTCAGTCTCTAGAAGAAAGGGCTTCAATTTCTTCATGAGGGAAGAGAGATACCAGCTTGTATTGGTTTTGATGGTTATATGATCTTTGAAAGTGGCGTCTGAGTCCAGGGTGAATCCAAGGGATTAAGCATTATCAGTCAGCTGTGGAATGAAGTCATCAGTTTCACTTCAGAATATCAGGCTTGGATCTGTGGTTGCTTTGGGCGAAAGGCAACTAGAGGAATGTAGTCTTTGTTGGGTTGAGCTTTCGGTAGATACTTCAAATCTACTTCTGGATGACTTCGAAGTACTATTTTAGTCACTGAATGCTTAGTGATTAGACTGGATTTTGGGGTACAGTTGAGTATAATTGGCATCTGATGGATATTGATGATGTTGCTGGGGAGCAGGGATTCCATGGGTTAGATAGAGGTTGATGATGGGGACAGCATGGAACCCTGTGTACACAGCAGTATCAGAGGTGTTCCTAGGATCTTGGTGTTCCTATTTGTAGAAGCTAGTGGTGGCTGGATAAGTACAAGATGAATTATTGTAGGAATATGTCTAAGAAATCCTACTGATATCGACATTTGGATGTTGAGGCACAGCACAATAAACAAGTGTTTACAAAACGAGGCACAAATAAACACATGGGGGAGACGACACACATCACAACCTCCCTAGTCTAATTCAGATCACAAAATGTTACAAACTAACAAATCATTACTCTATTGCACAACCCATTAAGTTTTACATCTTCCTTAAAGTTTCAGTGCAACTTGCTACAAGCGGACATTGACCTTACAGAAAAGGTCAGAGTTTTGGAATGTTGAACCCTATATATCTGAGTTCTCCCTAGCCCTGTAGTGAACAGAGAGTTGCAGCTTCAAGTGGTTTTAAATGAACCACCGTACAAATCAAGCACACAAACCCTAGAAGTGTGGTGAATTGTTGCTAAGGTGTGAGTTATTAGGGTGCACTTAAGTTCACTAGAAGCGAGTCAGGTGCCACAGGGAACAGTAGCTGATAAAATACCTAAAGTATCAGTTCTGGACAATCCACATGCCTGGGCGACCATGTGACACTATTTATTGATAAAAACTCTTGCACTAGTTGACTTTTGCAATTCTCCCCTTATACTATTAACCAAGAATCGCTGATGCAAAAGTGGGCCCAGAATACAACCCAGAGATTTCAGCTTTACTGACAGTGCTGGGGGTGCCACTCCGAGCACAAGCCTGCACTAAGAGATCACGTTTCTTTCTAGACATGTTAAGAACAATGGCTTTGTTTCATTTAGGCGCAGGTTATTCTGCGTTATCAAAGATTTAATAGCTCCAATTCATCTCTGCAGGTGGTTGATGCCAGGTAATGACAAAACCTGCGTATGATAAGCTCAGATAGGCGTTCATCAGGACCTTAAACCATTGCACTTTGTTGTTTGGCTGTTGCAAGTAATTGACATAGCATTGATAACTAATCATGCTATCAATCTCACATGAAAGTGGACTACTTTTACTTTGTTTGCTCTCACCAACTTGGCAAGGTTAACTCAGGCAGTTATATGATATATCTCCAATGATGTCAATAATGTACAGTAATCACGTGAAATATATATCATGATAGACTCAAAAATGAAAGATGTTCCTCACACAATTGTGGTTAATGGTTCCATTAGGATAGGACACCAGTTTAGCAGTCTTGAACTTTCATTTATCAAACTGATGTATTTGAGATATGTTAGTATCGGTTCAATGACTTTGCACCAACATGGAGTCATGCAACCAGCATGCTAATGTATTGTTCTTCTCCTGGGAATATTTATGTTTTCATTTCATCACACCCAGGACATGGAAAGACCTCCCTCAACACATCTGAGCCTCCTCCCCACTTCTCGAGTTCTGCAAGAAGCTGAAGGCCTGGCTCTTCATATAAGCACCTCGGGTACGACACACCTACACACCTGTCCAAGTGCCTGGATACTCTGGATCAGTGCGCTATACAAATCAACATAACACAACATAATATTATCTAAATAGGATTATGGTAAACTGGAAAATTTATTCTGGAGCAATCTATTAGAAATTGAGTAGTCTCCTTGACTCATTCCTTAACACATGAGTTTACCATCAAAAGCATACCATGCGTAGCTTTTTGGCAGAATAAAAGAAAATGGAGCTTCCTCAGAATTTGAAGAGGGAACTATAACATATTTGTTTAAAGGTACGATACTTATTTAAGCATTCATCCGTATTATTTCAAAATATTTACATTTCTGGCTGTATCTTAGATATCCTTATTGAAAGATTAAATATTAATACAGTTGGTAAAGTGACTTCAAATATATTGTACAACTGGCTAGCTGTCGATGGATCTTTTGAGTAAGTGATAGTGGATCTGGATATAATTCCTGCCTTGTTGAAGCCATGCTCAACCACGGTCAACTCTACCAAACATCACTGATCCCAAGTATGCTATTTTAATTTACATTTTAAACTGGATTTCCAACTCATTACAGGGTGGAAGGTAAGGCATGCACTGGCCATAAACAACCACTATGTGGGCGAAGTGTGCATGATTTAAATCCAACTGTATATGTTTATCATTATTTTGGATACCAACACTTTCGATTATGTCCCACATTTTGCTTACAATTATGTAAATAATATTATCAATGTAAGTGCTACTTTGATATTTTTAGCTACAATGGAATTGTGTAATATATGTTATAGTTTTTAAAATGTGTTATGCTTTTCAACAAATGTTGAAATATAGGATGTTATTGTTTGTTGAAGTACTGTAAACAAATAATATAGCAATGTGAATTAAAATTTGGCCTGTCAAGTTTAACTTGGGTCTCAGGAAGAGACCCTTCAGACTGGTCAGCCTTTTGGCCAATAAAACTTTAAAATACTCAGATAATAACAGTTTTATGCTGTTCCATCAAGGAGGATGTCCAAAGCAGGACCTACTTTTATAGGCCTTAGGGGTTCATTTGTGAGATGACACTTTTTACCTGCATGAATTTAACAGCATACGCTCAATTTTTTTTGTTTACTTTAATTATTGGGGTGTCCATCCACACCAGGTTTTTTATAAAGACGGAATTACATTTGCAAAAAGGCGGGTCGCAGAACGAGTAATGAAAAAGGCTATTCCTAGGTAGGCTTGAGACCTAACTCCACGTTGTCGGGACTCCATGCCCTCAGTCCTGGGATTTTCTGTTGCAACTAATTAGCAGGTCTGTTAGTCCAGTTGCCTAAAAGAGAGAAATCCATACCTATAGATTCCAGAGAACAGTAAATTGCTACATAAAAGCCCACTTATAATCTGGTATCATGACAGAAAGCCACTAGATGGCGACGCTATTGGCTGGTTAGAAGAGGGCATATTTTTTCCTGAAAAAGAGTGGATATGTTAATGGTCATTCGCAGACCGCTCCAGAGCCCGCCCTTTTTAACTTACCCTTTTACAAATAAAAATGTATTTAAATGTGTTCACTTGTTTCATATTAAACAGCATGCCTACTTAGTTACTCTTTCAAACACTAATAATAATAATTTAATAGCAGTGTAATTTTTCCTTCTGTTCCTGACCCCGCCACCACCAAACCAAACTCCAGAAAAGGAATCTGATTTTGTAAAAATTAAGTTTTTGATGGTGAAGAGGGGGGGGGGGTCCTCTGCTGCAACATTTCAGGCTTTCCCCATATATAAAATTAATATGCATGGGACCCATTGCCACACTGAAAAAAGACCAGCTACTTACTGTACGGGTACCGTGGGTCCCCAGCCTTAAAGGTACAGAGCAACTGTTGACAGTGGACTGCCATGGCAACCCCATTATTTGTTAGTCTACTATCCCCATGGCTTTAAATGGTTCATTTCTTTCGTAATGTGAAGGCCAAGAAAGCACAATGTCCCAGTTAGTGATGAATATGTTACCCGCAACGCACAGTTTATGTGAAATGACTATTTATCGATACTGTACATTTTTTCAAATCATTAATTCATTGCATTGGATACATACCTTTCGCTGTGCAGGACAATAAAAGAAAGCACAGTGCCAGTCTTCCTAGATGTGCCCAGGAACACATGGTGCTTGTAGGGCTGAGGTGGGATGGTGCAGCCTGTGACCGGATAGAAGAGAAAGAGGGCGAAACAGGTAAGAGGCAGAGGAACACTAAGCTCACACAGTCAGCAATGCGCAATGACCCTCCCCTTTCCAGGAACTCACACTGATAAGAAAATCAATTGCATCAAAAAAGCCCGAGGAAACACTACATCAGCACCAGGAATCGGGCAGAAGTTTCAGGAACCAATCTAAAGTTTTGCAATTTGGAAACGGGCTTCATTTCAATAGAGAATACGGTCTCGTCATGACAACGATTACATTATCTGGAGTCAAACTCGGTAGGGAGGTTTGTTGACATTGTTGGATTAAGCTTGAAGTACAGGAAAGAGCCATCACACAGCCAAAACATTCCTCTTACGGCTTAAACAGTTAGTTGGAAACTACCCAATAAAAATAAAAGCCTACAAAGTGAAAGTGAACACGAGCAGCTGTAGCCCCTCCCACCCTGGTCTTATCCATTCAGGAAGGAGAGCAAGGGGTCTGCCTTCTTAAAGAGACAGGGCCAGGATGTTACATGATTACTTTGTAGCGTGTACAGACCCGTCCCTAGGAGACGTCGGTTACTTTGTGAGCGAGTGGTGTCTATGCACTTCGGAGACTGAAAGAAGGGCATACTGCACAGTTAAAGGATAGTTTACGTGACATCATATGTTTCAAACCAGGCGCTTTCCCCGTGGAGTTGCTGTTCTAAATTGCTAAAATCAATAAAAAGAGCTGAAAAACAAGAAATCCTGCTGGACACTTACTGTAACAACACGAGGTAATTCTATTACTCTCGCTTTTAAAAATAACACATCTAATAAAACTCTAGTGTTAACGTATCGACTATGGCACTCTGCAAAATTCTGAATTAGCACAGAAAAATGCATTCACCTCACACTTTGTAGCTATTCCTCTGTAGTGCGGTTCAAATTGTTAGTTAGGGGTCACTTCTTGGACATCTTCCCACAGTAATTAGTTTCGTTTATTTAGCCATACATTTCTGTGCTGGTGCTTCCATTCTTATGGTTTCTGTCCATCCCTGGTTAACAGAAAAGGATTGCTTATTGAAGATAACACAGCATGGAGGCAGTAGGGTTGCTGGAGTGGGGCCAGACCAGGCCTGTGCCCCAGGGCTATTTGTTCTGCCCCCAACCCTGTGCCCTACCACCACAGCTGTTGAATGTGCCAAGAGGCAGCACAGACCAGACACTGCAATTTACCCTGCATATTTATCTGTCCATCTAACGTTCACTGTTGTTTGAGACAATTCACAAGCCTACATGTTTGCTCAATATCTTAAGTCTGAATGTCAAGATAACTCTGACGATTATTGGTCCTGCTTGAGACATGTCAGAGTTTTTTCTAGTTACAGTTTCGACCAATGGTCTAATCAGTGTAACTTCTTTCCCTCCGCGCAGCCCCATCACTAAGTGCTACACCCTGAGCCCTCTGGTTCCAGGGTGTTTGAGGCCCTTCTCCACCCACAGGCACCTGCCTGTGCCTCATCCATGGTGGTCCAGTGGGAGATCACTCGGCTCTTCTGCCTCTGCCTCTCTTAGCCTCTTTCTTTTTGTGCCCTTTTTCTCTTTCCTTCGTTTTGCCCTTCTGTCACTTTTTCCTTTTCACTTCTTACTCTCCTCACTCTTCTTACTCTTTCCTTCAAATTCCCCTCACCCCTGCTCCTGCGGCCCCTCCAATGTGTCCTTCCCGCTCCCGCCTCCCAGCTCACCTGCCCTCCCCCGATCCCAACCTAATGGTGGCCGCTGCATGGCAAGAAGAGCATGACCACCAGGGCCGGACTGGGAACCAAAACCGGCCCTGGCAAAGTGCTCGGCAGACCCCCCGGGGGTTGGGGGTGCCACCGAGCTCTTTGCCAGGGCCGGTTTTCGGCCGATTTTGTTACAGGGCTGATTTTGCAGCTATGCTGCAAAAACGACCTTTTAACAAAAACGCCCCCCAGGGGCCCAAAACCGGCCCCCAACCATGCAGCCCACCGGGGGATTGCCCGGTGCCCGCTATGGCCAGTCCAGCCCTGAAGAAAACCGACCTGGTCAGTGTGACTGCACCTCCTGCGCAGCTCCTCCATTAAATGTTGCCCCCTGAGCTCTCTGTTAGCAGGGTGTTCTAAGCCCTCCTCTATCTGCAGGCTCCTGCCTGCGTCTCATACCTGGTGTAGTGGGAGAGCATTCTGCTCTTCTGCTGTTCTGCCTCTGCCTCTCTTTGCCTCTTTGCTTTTGTGCCCTCTTTTTCTCTTTCCTTTGTTTTTCCCTTCTGTCAATTTTTAACTTTTTCACTTTTCACTCTCCTCACTCTTCTCACTCTTTCCTTCATTTTCCTTAATGTTCCCCCGCTGCACCTCCCCCTCCAGTGTGTCCTTCCCGCTCCACCTCCCAGTTGACCCATCCTCCCCCGATCCCTACTTAATGGTGGCCGCTGCATGGCAAGAAGAGCAAGACCACTGACCTGGTCAGTATGGCTGCTCTACCCCCATGCAACTCCACCACTCAGTGCTGACCCCTGAGACCCCTGAGCTCTCTGTTTGCAGTGTGTTTGAGGCCCTCCTCCGCCTGCCACCGCTACACCTCCAGCACCCTCCATGATCTCAACCCTGGACGCAATAACAACTGCCAACTCTCGCCGCCGAACTACACCCACAGCCCTCTCTCCTGTCTACACCGCCGCCACACCTTCACCCACCTCCATACCCAAGCAGCATCTCCCAACCTATTGAACATCACCACTCACAAACCACTCAACTGCATCCTCCTCAACGTACGTTCCCTACACAAACATGCCATAGAAATCTGGGACCTCCTCAACACCAACTCACCCAACGTCACTTTCCTCACGGAAACCTGGACCAACGTCAACTCTGCACCAGATATCGCCACCGCCTTTCCCAGCAGATACAAGATCTTGCGCAAGGTCCACCCCATACATCCTGGAGAAGGCATCGCAGTCGTTCACAAAAACACCCTCCGCATGACCACCCTCCTGGACGGCACAATGTCCCTCATGGAGCACCTCCACTTACAGAACCAGACCAACCCCAAAACGACTCTCCGCGAAACCCTCATCTAGTGGCCACCCAGCCCCTGCGCTCCCTTTACTGACACCATCGCTGATTTCAACGCACCCCACGCCCTCACTTCTGCAGACTACATCCTACTCGGAGACCTAAACTTCCACCTGGATAACCACTGCAACTCAAACACCACCTCCCTCCTACAGAACCTCACCAACATAGGACTAAAACAGCTAGTCACTGCCCCATGCACACCGCGGGCCACACACTTTACCCCATCTTCACCAGAGGAAACAGCGTCTCCTACAGCCACACCACAGAACTCCTCTGGACAGATCACCACTGCATCCACTTCTTAAAAAAAAACACTGTACGCAAGCACGCCCACTGCTTCTCCCGCTGAAGCTGGAACAAAGTCACCAAAGACCAGTTCACCTACGCCCTCGTCAGCACCCCACCACGACTACGTCAGACGCAAACACCGCAGCGGGCAACCTCCACCGCTGGATCATGAACTGCGCCAACACACTCTCTCCTCTCAAGAAAGCCACCGTAAGATACATCAAGAAAGCAAGCTGGTTCACCCCTGCACTCCAAGAATCTAGACACTCCTGAAAACGACTCGAAAAGAAATAGAGGAACAACAAAACCCCAGAAACATGCGCCGCCTACAATCAGCCACCACCGCACACCATCAACTCATCAAATCAACAAGGAAGAAATCCCTCAAGACAGAATCCTCACCAACGCACACAAGACCAAAGAACTCTTCTCCATCATCAAGGAATTCACCAAACACTGCAGCGAGACAACAGACATCCCACCCTCCCAAGTCTCTGCAACAGACTCAGCACCTTCTTCAACCACAAGATTAAGATGATCTACTACAACTTCGACAACCAAGACAACCTCACAGCTCCAGCTCCCTCCTAATGCGATGCCACCCAACAGACCCTGCTCAAATGGATCCCGCTCACAACAGAAAACACCTTCAGACCATAAAAAGCATCCACTCCGTAGCACCCTCAGACCCCAACTCACACCACATCTTCCACAGAGCCGCCTCTGCCATTGCACATGAACTACGTCGGACAATCAACTGCTCCTTCGAGATCGCCACCTTCCCCTCTGACTGGAAACACGGTGAAGTCAGCCCCCTCCTGAAGAAACCCACTGTGGACATGACGGACCTCAAGAACTTCAGGCCCATCTCCCTGCTTCCCTTCACAGCCAAGGTCATCGAAAAGGCCATCAGCACCCAGCTAGCAAACTTCATCGAAGCTAACAATGTCCTGGACATCTCTCAATCGGTATTCTTAAGCAATCATAGCACCAAGACCGCCCTACTTGCTCCCACCGATGACATCCACTCCCTCCTTGACCAGGGCAAAACTGCAGCCCTCATCCTCCTGGACCTCTCAGCAGGATTCAACACCGTTTCCCAACACACCCTAGCCACCAGACTCTACAACACCGGCATCCGCAGCGAGGCCCTCAATTGAATCCGCTCCTTTCTCTCCTGCAGAACTGAGTGGGTCAGACTCTCCCTACCACTCAAGAAGGACTGAAATCCGTCACCACCTAGATAAAGAACAGCTGCCTGAAACTCAACTCAGAAAAGCAGAAGTCCTCATCTTTGGCTCCAACCCCGCCACATGGAATGACTCCCCCACCCCAACAGACCACGCTTGAAACCTCGGCATCATACTAGACTACTCGCTCACAATGAACTGCCAGATCAACACCGTCTCCTCGACCTGCTTCAACACCCTTCGCATGCTTCGAAAGACTTGTAGATGGATCCCAACCAAATCCAGAAAAACTGTCACACATGCACTCGTCAGCAGCAAACTTGACTACGGCAACTTTCCCTACACCGGAATCAACAAGAAACTCCTTCGCAAACTGCAGACTGTCCAGAACGTCACAGACAGACTGATCCTTGACAGTCACATTACCCAACACCTCCGCGATCCTTCCTTCAAACTCCTCACCCATGCATACAACACTGGACCCACATACCTGAACAGCCGCCTCTCCTTCCATGCACCCAAAAGACACCTCTGATCAGCCCAGCTCTCACTGGCCACCGTCCAATGTATTAGCAAGACTAGAAAGGGAGGAAAGTCCTTCTCTTACTTCACAGCCAAAGCCTGGAACACCCACCGCCTCCACCTCCAGCAATCTCCCATATTGCCCCAGTTCAGGAAGGACCTAAAGACCCGGCTTTCGGGTGAACCCAGCACTCAACGGAGCACCCCCCAGTGCTTTGGGACCTTCATCGGTGAGTAGTTGCGCTTTACCAATCCTGATTGATTGACCCATTATAAAGTAGCAGAGAAAACGTCTACTATACAGATCACAGAACTGTATTTTGTATGTGAATACATCAGTGGGTTAATACTTGTGTCATAGAAATCCTTTTTCTGCTTGCAGTTCATAAGTTGCAATTCTAATATAGCGCAGTGATTTATTAACTGTCATCAAAGAGCTGCATGCAAACTGCCTAGTATAGGTAAAGGCATTGTGTTTCTGTGCTGAGTTTTTCATTATCTATTCCTGAAAATGGTTTGTTTGGGTAGAAATACATTCTTATTTGTAAAGCCAACCCCAACCAGAGCTTTAAATCAAATGGAATGCATGTGAGTGTGCGGCTATGGAGAGATGAGGGGCACTGGTGGAGAGTGATAGTGAGTGAATCTGTGGAAAACTAGACCAATCAATCAGTGGATTTGTAGAGCACTACTTGTCACCTGTTAGGGTATTCAGGCGCTGGCAGCATAAAAAAATTCTCAACAAAATGGGGGACTATGGGGCTTTTTATAGAGGTCCAACATAAATGCCCAGTCAGATCATGCTATCAAAAGGTATGCAGTTCCTCTCATAGTGATACCTGGGAAAGAAAGTACTCCAGGGTGCCCAGGTGTGGTTGTCTTGGGTGAGGGTGGAGTTAAGTTGCTCATCAGTAACCTTGCTCCAGTTCCTTCGTGGTTGGCATGGGGCTGGTTTGGGTGCCTTGGGTTTGTTGATGGCGAAGTGTACGCAGTGGTGGTCGGTCCATGGTGGCTACGTTGTGTAGCTGAATTGGATGCTGTTTCCTGCCACGAAGATGGGGTCGAGGTGTGGTAAATAAAATTCATTACCGGGACTTAATTTGATACAGAAACATAATAAAATAGCTCAGTAAAATAAGAGGCAGAATCCGTGGTATCAGAGGTTCGGAATGGGCTTTATTCCAATGGTCGATTATAATCGGTTGCTCCAAGTTCCATCACCACGGGGGTTCAGGAAGTGAAGTACATACTTTATTGACAAGAAATGATTTTTATAGAACATACATTACAATGAAGCGAATGCGGCAGGCGTAACAATTGATAAGGAAAATGACGATTCATATGCGTAACCGAAAATGGGTGTAATAAGGAGTAAAAAGAAACATAATTGGTTATGATGTCATATATAGGTGGATCTATAAGATAATAATTGGCATAGATGCGCGCGCAGCAGCATGACGTGTGATTGACGTGCAACTAGGGGGTGAAGGGGACTTGATATTTAGCTCTACATGTGGAGACGAAAAGTCTGGGGGGTCAAGTCAACCTAATCCCAAATCATATCTAATATCCGATGTTTAAAGAACTATGTTATCCACAAAAGAAGGACTCTCGGACAGAATCTATTCTATACTGACTGTGCGTGCGTGTACAAGCGTCTAAGTGTCTACACTAAATGCGAGGGGGTAGGAATATTCCATGGTAACAGGGCTATGAATTACTTGCATAAAGACAGAGAAGCCGGGCCTTTTGCTCGGTAGCTGGAAGAATGTTTACTTAAACTACTAGACAGGAATGCATCGGCTAAGAAGTGAAGCAGATAATTCGAAGGTGAAATACAGTTCTTGGCAGAGAATAGGCTGATGTCAGGCTTCGTGAGCCGCGCAGAGAATGAGACAAAGTTCATGGTCACAGATGCAGGCTCAGACTGGAGTTTTCAGAGGCAGAAGGCAAGAAGAGTTTGATGACAGAATCAGGGCCTACTTGCCTGGACTGTAAAATGGCATAAGTGAACCATATAAAGCCGGTGGCCTTTCATACTTAGGAATGGAATATCCGGCCTATTCATGGCGGATCTGACAGAGGACATGTTGACGGTGGATGCACATGTGTTTGCGTCTTCATAACTGGAACTGGAGGGAACATACATGTACTTGTGATTCATACATGAAACCGTTGGGGTCCAAGATAGGGGACATAACTGATCAGAAAAATCCATATTTCCACATTCCCTCCTTGTCCCCTACTTGCCCGTTAAGAGATATCAATCTTCATCAATCCATTGATCTGTTCATATAACATCATTTGTTCTTCTTTCTTCTTCCGTGACGTATGAAATCTTGGTGGTGGAATACACGATGTGGCACACAGACCACAGATCGCTGGTCCACATTGTAGACATAGACAGCAACTGAATAGTATGAGAAGGCCAATACCTAGGAAGGATAGAACTCTCCATCCCCAGGCTGATATCACACTCCAAAACCAACCGGACCAAGTCCAAGTGCCTGGGTTCTGGTGTATCTGGCTTACAATCTTATGAAGGCGAGTTATGGCTTTATATACAGATGGCGAATTTTCTGGTATGAATACGCAGCAGCTTGATCCGATGACCCTACAAGCTCCGCCCCTATCAGCCAGGATGACGTCAAGGACAAGACGATTTTGAAGCACAACAATCCGCATCGCAGACTGCTCTTCTGTTAAATTGCCTAAATAGTTTCATTCACTACTGCTTCAAGGGTTCTAGTTAATCTACGTATCAGCTTACTATTAGTAAAAGTACCTATATAGGGAAAGATGCCTTTATTAAAATCTACATACTTGTCCCATGCCGTCTCAGTATAATCGACAATTGGGAGATCTCTCCGTTCTCTGTTGTGTACTAAATGAATATTTCTATAATAATCAGGAGGAGCTAGGAAAACAGGTGGCAAAAGGAATGCAATGTAGCAGGTACCATCCCAGTCTAGAGGTAGACGCATATCTGCAGTCTGACCACATATAAAGTAGGAGTGGCGAGAAGCTCTAAATGAAGATTTGCCTTGATCACTGAATTCTACTATAGTAGTGCATTTACTATGGCCCATATGTATGGAACCAACTTTTCTTACACACAATTCACCCTTCGCTGGGAATACTGACATGGTTGGTAAAACTAGTTCAACTTCGGATTTGACATTTAGAATCATGAGATTAGGTGTAAAGTTACCTAATCCATATACTTCATTTTCTAGATCAGTTCCTGTTCCTTTGGGGCGACCCTCCTTGTCAGGGTAACAGACTTTGAATAAAACTAGGTTCAGATTTCCCCATACCCACTGGTCTTGATAAACTGCTGTGTCTGAGTCTATGGAATTCATTAAACTAAACCATGCTCCACAGGAGCCATTATGTGTAAACGGATGTGGAAAGAAAGGCAGGACTCCTTCATAATTCTGATAGGGAGGGAGTCGGCCACACACCCAACAATTAGTTGCATTACTAGTCTGATGGGAATGATGTAACATACTAATGAAAGTGTTATTGCGCAGCGCAAGTCTATAAGATAATTCATGCGGCGGTAGGTCACTAAAAGAATGTTCAGCAGTAATATTGTAAACATTTCTGGCAATAGGGTAATAGATGTGCAACAATATACTTGCAGTAATTATTAAAAGACTTAAGAAAAACAAGGTTAATAATGTCACTATGCAATGACTACGCAGTGATTTACAATACGCCTGTCGTTTCAACATTTTTCGCGATTTTCCATGATTCAGGTCTAAGGGATACATGTCGGAGACAGATTCAACCGCTTCACCTTGGAGAGGACTTAAACAATCAAATCGTCCGACGGTCTAGGCCTTAGTTTTAGTCTATAGAGTTCCTTGCTGTCGGCCTCAGCCAAAGGTAGTTTTGAGTCAATTGGTGAAGACACACGAGGTGGGCTATTTACATCTGCAGGAAGTCCATGAAATTTCTTGATATGGCTTGAATGAATCCATCCTTTTCTGCCTTCGATCTTCACGGCTGTCCTTGTGGTCAGCAGGACCAACTGGGGTGTCTTCCACCTGGGCTCCAGCTGAGTCTTTCGGTCGAAATTTCTCACAAGCACAAGGTCCCCCGGAACTACGTCATGGGGTTTCACCTCAGTGTTGTCGGGAAAGGCTGCAGCTACCTGTGAACGACAAGATTGTAGTGCAGACATCAAGGAAGCCAAGTAATCTGTCAGCATATTACAGTCAATATCAGTTATTTTGCGTGGTATAGGCGTCCCCCACATATTTGGTGGTCTACCGAAGATCACCTCATAAGGGGATAGCCCTGTTCGAGAGTGTGCTACCATTCTCATGTAAAAGAGTGCAACTGGTAACGCTACTACCCAGTCGACACCTTTCTCTCTGCATATTTTGGACAATCTGATTTTCAGTATCTGATTATGTCTTTCTACGAGACCTGCTGCCTCGGGGTGCCGGACACAGTGGAATTTCCACTGATATCCTAACAGAAGTGAAACATGTTTCATTAGTTCGGATGAGAACGGCTGGCCGTTATCTGAGTGAACAACACGTGGTAAACCGTATCGTGGGAAGAATTCTCGAACCAACTGTTTGGCAGTAGTCGGGGCAGTGTAATCTGAAACCGGGTATGCCTCCGTCCAACGGGACAGAGCGCAGACAACTACGAGAACATATTTGAATCCTCGACATCGTTCCATCTGGATATAATCCATCTGGAGTACTTCCAAAGGGTGATTAGGAGGATGAAATCCACCTTGTTCTACGGGAACGCTTTTTCCTGGGTTGAACTGGCAACAGATCATACAGGTACGGACCTTTTGTTTGGCTGCTGCTCGCAAATGTTTATTGAACCAAATGTGTTGAATGCTGTCTAGCATAGCTTTTTCTCCTAGATGTGCTGGACTATGTATAGTGTTAATTATAACTTGGACCATTGAATCAGGAAGGAACCACACAGACTTTTCCTTCATCATCCATCCTTGGTCCGTTTGGATCCCTCCTAATTCAGTCCATTTCTTTATTTCGTCTGGTGTAGCATGTGTCTGTATGTCAATTACGTCAAGAGTAGGATCTTTAACTGTCATACAATGTGTCGGCATCGGGACTATTGTCTTTGTCATGTCGGAGGTTTGAGTTTGAGCAGTCTGTTTAGCTGTTCTGTCGGCTAGATCATTGCCTTGAGAAATGATATCAGTAACCTTCGTATGAGCCTTACATTTCATAATTGATATTGCAGTGGGTAGATGTATTGCATCTAATAAGGCATGAATGAGGGGTCCGTGCTGAATGTGGGCACCGTGGGAAGTTAAATAACCTCTCTCTCGCCACAGCACGCCGAAGTCATGTACAACTCCGAATGCGTAACGTGAATCAGTGTATATGTTGACTTTTTTATTTGTGGCTTGAATACAGGCTTGTGTCAGAGCGATAAGCTCTGCGGCTTGAGCTGACAAAGTATTTATACGATTAGTTTCAATGACTTCAGTATCTGTTGTGACTGCGTAAGCAGCCACTAACTCTCCTGTATTTGTTCTCATACATGAACCATCTACATACAATGTCAGGTCTGGGTCTGACAATGGGACATCGGTTAAGTCTTGTCTGGGTTTCGTCGTTATTGTAATAACTTCAATACAGTCATGGGCTAGTGGGTCTGTTCCGGTTACTGGCAAAAGTGTGGCAGGATTCAATGTGTTACAGCGTCTGATTTCTATATGTGGCTGAAACAATGTAAGTTCGTACCCTGTAAGTCGCGCTATAGTCAAGTGTTGTGTTTGCGTTCTATTTACAAGAACCTCTACTGCATGTGGTACTTGAACTGTCAATGGATGTCCTAACACTCTGGCGTCGCTCTGCCTTATTGCTAAAGCTGTCGCTGCTACTGATTTTAGGCATGCAGGCAAAGCCTGGGCTACGGGATCTAATGTACTAGAAAAATAAGCACATGGTTTGTGTGCTCCTGCTTGTTCCTGTGTGAGTACTGACAAGGCAGTACCTTCGCGTTCTGTAACAAAGAGTGTAAACTGTTTTCTGTAACATGGCGTTGCTAAAACAGGTGCTTGACATAAAGCTTTCTTTAGGCTTTCAAAAGCTTGTGTATGTTCCTGAGTCCAAGGGAGAACAGTCGATGTGGCTGCCTCCTGTGTTGTCAACTGAATGAGTGGTTTTGCTAGAAATGCATACTGAGGGATCCACTGCCTGCAATATGAAGTGAGGCCTATGAAAGCCCGCACCTCCTTTTGTGACTTGGGTATTGGCATGTTAGCTATTAACTGAATGCGGTCGGGTGTAAGCTGCCTTCCCTCCTTGGACAGCGAGTGTCCAAGATAAATAACTCGCTGGACACAGAATTGCAGCTTAGAAGGGGACACCTTGTGCCCCTTTTCGGCTAGAAATTGTAAAACTGTCAGTGATGCTTTTTCACATTCCGGTTCGCTTCTCGCGGTGATCAGCAGATCATCGACATATTGAAGCAGAGCAGTGTTAACTGGCATGTGGATACTGTCGAGTTCTCGTTTCAGTGCTTGGCTATAGATGCTGGGGCTTTCTGTAAATCCTTGAGGTGCGCGTGAGAATTTAAAGCTACGCCCATTTAAACTAAATCCGAACAAATATTGGCTTTCCGGATCTATTGGGACGCTGAAAAAGGCATTCTTGAGATCAATTACCGTAAAGAATGTTGCTTCGGAATCAATAGCTGTCAGTAATGACGAGATATCTGGGACCACAGGAAATTGTGGCACAATGCATTTGTTTAATTCGCGCAGATCAATAACCAATCGATATACTGGCGGGGCCTTTGGATCTGTTCGTTTAAGAATCGGAATTATCGGTGAATTACATACATTGGAGTCTGTTTCCACAACTACTCCTTGGGCAATGAGCTCGTCAATGATTTGTAGTAAAGCCACTACAGCATCTGGTGGTAACTTGTATTGTCGCATTCGTGGTAGCACCACTCCTGCCTTTAATGTGACTCGATATGGTGTAATATTCATGCAACCAACATCAGTAGGGCCTTGTGCCCATAGATGTGTAGGTAAAGTCTGCAGTCGGGGATCCATGTCTTTAGACACATAGTGACCTTTAAAGTCACGTAAAAACAATCTTACTCCTTCCGGAGAACAACATATTATAGCTCCTAGAGCTTTCAGTGTTTTTATTCCTAACAGATTTTCTGGACATGATTTAGTAAGCAATAAATCTGTAGTTCGGGTCAGAGGTCCTATCGTAAGTGGAAGAGGTTGTGACACTTCATTAACAATAGGTTTTCCTGAAAAACCAAGGGAAATATTCTGAGAGCCTGAGAGGGGTGCCCCTGGAACTTCACTACGTTTTATGGTTGTTCGACTTGCCCCTGTATCGAGTAAAAATTTTCTGTCTTGGCCTAGTAATTCACTATGTACATAAGGTCCTTCTTGATCTACAGGGATCTCGATAAGGGGTAAGTCAACTTCCCTCTCTAGGCTGGTTCATGCGTATCGTTGGTAATCAGGATAGTCGTACTGTGCGGTCTGGTACAGTTGTCGTGTCGTGGTTTGTGTGGCAGCAACAGGCAGCGCTGGTGCAGCTGGCACAAACTGTATAGACTGTTGTGAAGCTGGCATGGACTGTGCATGCTGCGGAGCTCCTTGTTCATTCTGGTCCTGTCTAGGTGGCCGTGGTCTTTCTTGTGTTTTACCTATGGCGATATTATGTTTCAAAACTGGACAATCGTGTACGTAATGACCTGGCTTTTTACAATAATTGCATGTCCATTTTACAGGTCCTGCTGAATCGGAATGTGTCATACCCTTTTTATATCCTTCAGCTGGAACTGTCTGAGAAACTAGCATTTTCATTTTCGTGTCTTTCATGCGTCTGTGTTCATGTTCTTGTTCCTCTCTAATTCTATTGTGATGGTACTGTAACATTTGTAACATTTGTGATGGAGTGTTACCTTGCCAGGTACTCTCGAATTTTAATACTCTATTCTTTACTTGGGGCAGGGCATTTTCTACTAATTTTGTTACAAACAGATGTGGGTATGATTCGCTACTTGCTTTTAGGCCACTATTTATACCAAAACATTTTTCAAATCGGGCATAGTAATCACTAGTGTCTTCATCTTGCTTCTGCTTACAGGCCGAAATTGTACCCCAATCTTCCTTTTTCGTAGTTAATAAACGTGGCAGTACCTGTACTAATAAACCTGGTAGTGCTTTAGTTTTATCCCCAAGTCCTGCTCCTGCAGTTCGGGCCTTTTCTTCCGCTTCTAATGCTGACCATTCTATCTTTTGGTCTCCTACCTCCCACTCTTTTTCCCTGAGTTTCTCATAAATGCCAGCAGGCATCAATACCTTTAATATTGTCATAATGTCGGGATAGGTATACTCTCCCATGAGTAACATGTCTTTAATTTCTCGGTGAAAACCCGCTGGATCTTTGTCATGACTGGGTACCACTTTCTTCATTTCTAACAATTCTATTTTCGATATGGGCGTATATACAAATACGCGCTTAAACTCGTTGTCCTCGCCTTTTATTGGGTGCACTTCTCGTAAGGGATTCTGTCTATCCATGTAATACGTGGTTCTTTCCTTGACGGGCAATGAGATACGTTCTGAACATACAAAAAGAATATACTGCTTTCTTGATTCTAGAATTTCTTTAATTAATTTAGTACCTGAACCTCTCCATCTATTCATAAGCAATTCAGTCAATATGTCAGGTAAGGGACCAGGGTCCGAATGCTGACTCTGATATAGTATAATGAGTTGTTGAATCATATAAATCCCAGCTAACCGCTGTTCATCTGGGGTGAGATTCAAAAATGTGCGTGCTACTGTATCATCACTATATTTTCCGGGACTGTCCACCCAATGGACAGCTGCCCTGGCTAATTCTTGTTCATCCATAGAATCGAGAAAATGATAACCCCTTCGTTCTCGGAGTAGTTTGTCGGCGGCTTGGAACGAATGCTCGTTAGACCTGATGTTAATTATAGGTATTTGGAAATTCCTGTTATTATCTGGACATGTCGGACGTATCGGGTCAATAAGACATCTATTACTATTACAAGATCTTCCTCTACCTACATAGGCTATGGTGTCTGACTGTCCTGCGGGCAGTCCTGACCCTTCCTCCTCGCTTTGTTCGAACTCGTCTACCGCTAATCTTTCTTCGTGTAGGCGTTCTATTTCTTTACGGATCTTTCGGCACATGGCTATTATACAATTTTGCTTATCATGTCTACCTTCTGATATATTCTGGCTCCATCTGGTAAGAATTTGCATTGCTTCCGGGTCTGCCCCCGGTCGGTCTTGATTTCTGATCACACAATTTATGAGGAAACGTAACAGTTCCCCCTGTATCTCCACTTTCTGGTATTCCATAGCTCTGTTAATACATTCTGGATCTCGCCCTGTTTGGACAAAATGATATATTTTATCTAGATGCGCAGTCATTCCTGGTAACTTCCCTAAATATACTGCGGCTCGTCTGATACGTAATGATGCCATGATCATTTCGTCCTCTTTGCCGGGCACAGGGTCATATCTACAATCTATAAGAAGTTCCTTAAGCGTACGGGCATTTATGAGTTTGGGGGTACGTGAATGTGCTGACTCTTGAAAAGTAAGTTTATTTATTCTGGGTGGCGTAGAAAAAATATTGGTAGCACCTCCCGTAGCCCCATCTGGGGTGTCGGGTGTGAAAGGATTCGTTGAACGTGACACAGCAACTATAGGTGTGGACACAGCTATAGAAGTAGCCGTAGGAACAGATGCAGAAACAGATGTGCTTGCCGGAACTTGTGACTCGATCTGTTGCTGTAGGGATACGGGTACTGGATCTTGGCGTTGAACCTCCCTGGTATGCGGTCTATGTGGGGCGGAATTAGCATATTCGGGAGCTGCGTCATCTAAATATGAGGAAAGAAAAACATCTTCTGCGGTTCTAGGATGCCCCTTAGGATGTACCTTTATTGGGAATAATGGGGGTGGCAAGTCTTTCGGTATCTCTGGAGTAGCCTTAGGTAATCCTTCGGCTAGAAGGGGATACATACCATTCATAAGGGCATTTCTTTGTCTATCCACTTGTTCTGATTTCACTCGGATACCTTCCTCAATTAATAGATTTTCTCGAACTTTATTTGAACTCTCTTTATTCTTTTCTTCCTGTCGGAGTGCTTTTTCTGTGCGTCTATGAGATTCTTTACGCCATAACTCAACGGCGTCTTTCTGTGACTGTCTGACTTTCCTTTTCCATAACTCTTCCTCGACTTTCATGATGCACTCTGCATCCCAGATCCCCGCTGCGGGCCACCTCTGACTTTCTGGTAATTCCTTGGTGTAGTCTACCCATAAATCAAGAAATAATATAGCGTCTAAGCCATGTTTGTGATACATGAAGTGCCCTGGAGTGTCCCTAGGAGGAATAGGGACGGCTTCTTCGAGTACCCCTTTTCTAGTAGTGATTTGTCTTAATTTCGAAAAGAGCGGCATATTGACAACTGATCCGATACTTAATCTTGAACACACTTAGTACAAAAGCACAATAATGAACAACCATTCATACCACAATATGCAGGACGTTTAACACATTAAACATTAAACATTAAACATTTTTTTAACCTTTAAAATAACCAACAATGATGATCGTCTGCATAACTAATCACCAAGCATAATTCTTTGACAATAACTAGATACTTCGGAATACTTGATATACTGCTAAACAGTACATATACACTGCTAAAACAGTGCAGACCGGATTTGTGTACCCAAACCCGTCTTGACCGGCACAACCTATGTGCACGTCAGAAATGCCTCCCCAGTAATGGTACTCACCGGGTAGCTTCGGAAACGGAAGGCCTCGGAAACTGAACTTGGGCCGGACTGGACTCGACTCGACTCGTCGGAAACTGGACTCGACTTCGAACTGGTGGGCCTCTGTATACCTCGGATCTTGCTCTCTCAGCTAGGCTCTGGTCGGGATACTTCGCACTTCTCACCGCCTCGTCTGGGTGTTGATCGCAGCCTCAGTCGCCCCCGCTTGACCGGAGGGAGATACAGGAAATCCTGCTGGTACGCGTTATTGTCCGTCCAGCTGTGGCAGGAGACCGGGCCTGCAACTCACCGCCGGCGCGTGAGATGAGAAAGTGTCCCTGTTCGGGCGCCATTCATGTGGTAAATAAAATTCATTACCGGGACTTAATTTGATACAGAAACATAATAAAATAGCTCAGTAAAATAAGAGGCAGAATCCGTGGTATCAGAGGTTCGGAATGGGCTTTATTCCAATGGTCGATTATAATCGGTTGCTCCAAGTTCCATCACCACGGGGGTTCAGGAAGTGAAGTACATACTTTATTGACAAGAAATGATTTTTATAGAACATACATTACAATGAAGCGAATGCGGCAGGCGTAACAATTGATAAGGAAAATGACGATTCATATGCGTAACCGAAAATGGGTGTAATAAGGAGTAAAAAGAAACATAATTGGTTATGATGTCATATATAGGTGGATCTATAAGATAATAATTGGCATAGATGCGTGCGCAGCAGCATGACGTGTGATTGACGTGCAACTAGGGGGTGAAGGGGACTTGATATTTAGCTCTACATGTGGAGACGAAAAGTCTGGGGGGTCAAGTCAACCTAATCCCAAATCATATCTAATATCCGATGTTTAAAGAACTATGTTATCCACAAAAGAAGGACTCTCAGACAGAATCTATTCTATACTGACTGTGCGTGCGTGTACAAGCGTCTAAGTGTCTACACTAAATGCGAGGGGGTAGGAATATTCCATGGTAACAGGGCTATGAATTACTTGCATAAAGACAGAGAAGCCGGGCCTTTTGCTCGGTAGCTGGAAGAATGTTTACTTAAACTACTAGACAGGAATGCATCGGCTAAGGAGTGAAGCAGATAATTCGAAGGTGAAATACAGTTCTTGGCAGAGAATAGGCTGATGTCAGGCTTCGTGAGCCGCGCAGAGAATGAGACAAAGTTCATGGTCACAGATGCAGGCTCAGACTGGAGTTTTCAGAGGCAGAAGGCAAGAAGAGTTTGATGACAGAATCAGGGCCTACTTGCCTGGACTGTAAAATGGCATAAGTGAACCATATAAAGCCGGTGGCCTTTCATACTTAGGAATGGAATATCCGGCCTATTCATGGCGGATCTGACAGAGGACATGTTGACGGTGGACGCACATGTGTTTGCGTCTTCATAACTGGAACTGGAGGGAACATACATGTACTTGTGATTCATACATGAAACCGTTGGGGTCCAAGATAGGGGACATAACTGATCAGAAAAATCCATATTTCCACAGAGGGTGTGTCCTGCTCTGTGGGTCGGTGTGTTGACGAGTTGTTTAAATCCGATGCTGGCGAGGTTGTCACAAAGGATAGTGGAGTTGGGGTTGCTGGGGTTGTCGAGGTGGAAGTTCAGGTCTCCAATGAGTATGTAGTTTGTTGAGGCGATGGCGTGGGGTGCGATGAAGTCGGTGATGGTGGTGGCGAAGGGTGTTCGGGGGCCGGGCGGTCAGTAGACGAGAGTTCCTCGGAGTGTGGCTTTGGGGGTGGTTTGGACCTGGAAGCTCAGGTGTTCGGCGGAGGGGAAGGTTTCGCTGGAGGCGGTGAGGCGGAGGGTGCTCTTGTGGGCAATGGCGAGGCCCCCTCCTGGGTGGTTGGGGCGGTCTTTCCACTGGATCTTGTATCCATCTGGGATGGCGGTGCTGATGTTGGGGGCGGAGGATGCGTTGGTCCAGGCCTCTGTGAAGAAGGCGATGTCGGCCGAGAGAGAGTTGAGTAGGTTCCAGATTTCCATGGCGTGTTTGTGTACGGAGCGTACATTGAGGAGGATGCATTTTAGGGTGTCGCCGGTGCTGGCGTCGGTGGTGTTGGTGGCCGGGGTGGTGGTGAGGATCTGGTGGCAGTGGAGGCAGGAGAACTGGCCTTGGGTCATATTCGGCGAGGCCTGTTGGCATTCTCTAAGTCTTCCATGGTTGAGTGCGAGGAGGGTGGTAGTGTCGTAGCGATGGGTAGTGAGAAGTCCAGGATTTCTGGTGCTGGCCGTGGTCGGGTCACGGACGGGTGCAGACGGGCTTGCCTTTGGCAAGCCTTCGGCGTGCCTACTGCGCTCTTCCGCTGCGTGACCGTGCAGCGGCCGCCATTAAGTGGGGGAGGTGGGAGGGAGGAGAGGCTGGGAGGCGGGGGAGGGGCCACAGGGGTAGCAGCGGTGAAAGGAACAGGCAGGCACGAGAAAATAAAAACAGTGGTGGAATTAGAGCAAGACACAGATGGGCACAATAACAGTGTCACAACAGTGAAAAATTAAGAAAAAAAACGGCTGAGAAAGGTTACAGTGGTTGCAGGCAGTCTGGTCCCAGTTGGAGCAGGCAGCAGGCGCAGGAGCGGACAGCAGCCTCGACCCTCCCAAGGAGGAGGTCGGGGTCTGGAGGCAAAACTGCGGGGAGAGAGTGGACCTGGACCGAGGGTCAGAAGTCTTACTCATCCTCATGGCTACAGAGAGAAAGAGGATCCCAAGCATCTGGTGAAATATATCCATATTCAATAAATAAATACTAGGTAATAGGGGTCTGGCAAATCTATCACCTGCAGGGCTACAATATGGAAGGGATCCCTTGAAAGACAGTGTCAGTAATTCCAGTGGGGGTCCAGATAAATTCCCCATACGTCATGCTCCCAACAACATCACCTCTGCACAAAGTTCAGCACTTAGACTTCCTAGGACTCCCCAGCAGCCTTCTCTGGGGGTTTCAAGTGAAGCAAGGCAGGACTGGGTAAAAGACACCCATGCAAAATGTTCAAGCCAACCCGATACATACCTACTCCCCCCCATGCTGTGCCTGCTGCAACAATCCCTGACGAGCTGGAAAGTCTTTCGGAAGACCCAGTGTCTGGCCTTGACCTTGTTAGATCTGTTTTTTCACAAATACATTTGGATTAATATCTGTTAAACTGTAGCTAACTTAGAAAATATAGGCCTCATATTCCATTTTGTTTGTGATATTTGCTGCCAATGTTTCGCACAATGTGAATAAACTCGTATTTTCCGGGGCATAGCTGGGTCAGTAAGACTGGGGGTTGTTAGCTTCAGATTGGCATAGAATGTTTCAAAGCATTATGCAACAAGCAAGGTGCATAAGAGGGGCCTAAGGGGCAATGGAAAGAGAGACAAATGTGGATTTGTAGGACTAAGAGAGAAAACACAATATTTTGTAAAATAACTAATATTTTGAGGACTTTCAAAACAGAGCGGGTGTGGGTGTGTGAGCATTTTTGTCTGTATATATGTAAGTGTATGTAAACATCACTGGTGAAATCTGACTGAAATCTCCCATGAACTAAAAGCACTTGTACCCAACCATTTATCATAACATACATTTATTAGGGGGGGTAAAACCCCAAACAGCCCCTCTGAAACTACACCCCTGCATATATTCATGTATCAGTAGAATAAGGGGCCCTGTGAGGGGGTGATGCTGTCAGAGGCGGCCGCTGCTTAGGTGAAATCTTTCAGGGTGGACAAGATCTCTTTGCTAAATTTGAAAAAATAAAGATGCGCAGCTGGCTAAAAAATTTCTTAAGAAGCTGCCAGCCAATCCCACCAATTTTACCATCTACTTATATCACTGATGCTGCTCACTGCCTCTACAGAGAATTTCAAAGCCAGATTGCAGAGAGCAAGCAAAGTGAGCAAGCCAATTTCTTACAAGTTGGGTTCATTGATGGTTCTCCTTGCTAGAAAATTTTTCCCTTTACACTAAAGCTGTTTAATTACTTCATATACTCACTATTCTATGGAATCGTAATTTCAATTTCCACATATGTGACCTTCGCTCCCACAGGCACATATTACCTACTGAGATCACCACCTGTACTCTGTTCATCCCTCACATAAGAGCATACCGCATGCTCATAAGAGTTCAGGAGATAGGCCAATATGCCAGGTGCGTAGCAAAGGCCCCCAAAGCCCCCGCGGTGCGTGGAGAGCCTGCGATCCAGAGGGGCCCCTCAGCACAGTACCCTGGCCTGAGAGTTCCTGAGTGTGGTCGGAGGGGGCCCCCTCCATGTACTTTGCAGGATGGCACCCTCACATTTCGTTACACCACTGCAATATTTCTGACATTTATATCTTCCTTTTCACTCCCAGCAAGACACTCAAATCTGCTACGAGAGCCAGATGGGAGGGGGAATGAGCGCACACTTTCAAAGACAAAGAATGGAGTGACATCTTACAGCATGCCCGGACACCCGCCCTTAACACCACCATTAAGATGTTCCTGAAGATTGCCCACTACTAGTATTTCATCCCGGCCAGGATCGCTCAATCGGATCCGAGTAGAGATGGCAATTGTTGGCGTAATGTGGGCAACAGGGTACCCTTACACATTTGCTGTAAGGGTACCCTGTTGCCCAAATTAAAAACCCCTTGGGATGGAGTGCTGTGAGCAGTAAACACAATGTTTAATACTGATATTCCTAAATGTCCCACTTGTGTCCTCTTGGGTCTCCCTAATCCATTGATATATCCATTGAAGTCCAGTAGCCAGAGAGCCATCACTATGGCTTTATGTGCCGCTAAACAGGTTCTTCTTTCAAGATGGGGTACTGATGTCATACCGGTACATTTAGACCGGTTACATAAACTTTGGGAAATACTGGGAATGGATAAACTAACTGCAGTAGCCTCACACACGGAGTCGGAGGAGTTTCATGAACTGTCTTGTCCGCTTTATTTGTGGATCCTCTGACTGACCTTGCCAGACAACCTCCCCATAGTCATTTCCTTTCACTTTCAGCCAACATCTGTTCTGAATGGTATCGTATTCTTACCTCATTCACCCTTCCCTGTTGCCCTACTGTCTCCTTTCCTCTTCTAGTTCCATGGGAACTTGCTCTATTGTTTCGCCCAGGGCTTTATAGTTGAATAGATCACCACTGGCCAATGAATGTAGGTGGGCTGTTGTTGTACTCCAAATTTCCTTTATTGTGAATAACAAGATCTTTAACCTAATAAACAAGAAAAGGGGGCAGGGTAGAAATACCCTGATCCCCTAACCCTGGCCATGGGGTCACCTTGGGGCCCGTCAGTGGAAATAATCATTTAAAAAAATGTTCACCCAAAATCTCAACAGATTTGTGAATTCGGTGAAAATTTTAAAATAAAACAAAGCGCGTTCTCCCACGCTTGTTCATAATAATGCGCCCCTGTGGGCGAGGTCCCGGGCATGTGGTAAAAAAGGAGGGGGCTGCACAGGTCACCCTCCAAAGGCTCATTTAAGCGGGAACCCACCACCTCCCCAGGGTTTTATAATTATAAAGGAATGGGGCCACGCAGAACACTTGAGGGAGCCCCAGGGACCACCATCCCCAGGTTTGATTTATAAAATGGAGGGGGGCCCAAAGACCCCCCGGGCTGTTTGAAACCCCGGGGCCCACCACCTCCCTGGGGCTAAAATAACATATTTAAAGGGGGGCCTAGGGCCCATCATCTCCCCGGAGCCTGTGAAATTTAGAAAAGAGGCAGGGGGCCGCGCACCCTCCACCCCGGGCCATATACACCTCCAGGGACCACCACCTCCCCAGGGCCAACCCATGCCAATTATGGAGAAGGGTCACGTGGCCCCCTTCCTGGAGCCAGTAATGGCCCTGTGGACCGCCACCGCCCTGGGCCAGATCCTGCTATCTATGGGGGTGCCCACTAACATTAACTCTGCTCCCAGCAAGCAGGAGTTGTCAAACTGCTCCTGTTCACTGGGAGCAGAGTTTTCATCTGTTAGTCTGCCAGCTGTCATGTGGGCAAGGAAACAGTTGAAGCGATTGCTCCCACACACAAGGAACTGCATATTTGGCAGCTCCCTGCATGCGGGAGCGTGCAGGAGCTGGGACTGCAGGCTCCTTGAGGCACCCCCGCAGTACCCAACGATACACAGTGGGTGCCCTGGGTGGGGCTAGAGCACCCAAGTAGACATGGCAGGGCCATGAGGGATGGGGTCCTCAGTGCCGAAATTGGCATGGGAGGGGGCCCCTACCAATTCCAGTAAAGGGTAAAAAGAAAGGGCAGAAAAACCAGCAGAAAAGGCAAAACAGAGGACAGAGAAACAAGCAGGAAAGGCAAAACAGAGCAGAAGAGGGCAAAATAGAGGGCAGAAAAACCAGCAGAAAAGGACAAATAGAGGGAAGAAAAATTAAAAGGCAAAACAGAGGGCAGAAAAACCAGCAGGAAAGGCAAACCAGAGGGCAGATAACCGAGCAGAAACAGACAAAACAGAGGGCAGACTATCGAGCAGGAAAGGAACAACGAAGGGCAAAAAAACAAGCAGATATCTGAAAAATGAGCACAAAGGCAAAACGGATGGCAGAAAAACAAGCAGGAAAGGCCAAGCAGAGGGCAAAAAAATTTAAAGGCAAACAGAGGGCAGAAAAACAAGCAGGAAAGGCAAAACAGAGGGCAGAAAAACGAGCAGAAGAAGCAAAACATAGGGCAGAAAAGGCAAAACTGGGTAGAAAAGGCCAAAACAGAGGGTAGAAAAACAAGCAGAAAAGATCAAAGAGGGCAGAAAAATTAAACGGCAAAACAGAGGGCAGACAACCAAGCAGGAAAAAGGCAAAACCGAGGGCAGATAATCGAGCAGGAAAGGCAAAACAGTGGGCAAAAAAACAAGCAGAAAAAGGCAAAACAGAGGGCTGAAAAATGAGCACAAAAGGCAAAACAGAGGGCAGAAAAACAAGCAGGAAAGGCAAAACAGAGGGCAGAAAAACAAGCAGAAAGGGCAAAACAGAGCAGAAGATTGCAAAACAGAGGACAGAAAAATGAGCAGAAAAAGGTCAGAGGGCAGAAAAAATTAGCGGGAAAGGCAAAACAGAGTTGAAGAGGGCAAAACCGAGGACAGAGAAACAAGCAGGAAAGGCAAAACAGAGTAGAAGAGGGCAAAATAGAGGGCAGAAAAACAAGCAGAAAAGGCCAAACAGAGGAAAGAAAAATTAAAAGGCAAAATAGAGGGCAGAAAAAACCAGCAGGAAAGGCAAAACAGAGGGCAGAAAAACTAGCAGAAAAGGCAAAACGCAGGGCAGAAAAATTACAAGGAAAAACAGAGAGCAGAAAAACAAGCAGGAAAAGCAAACCAGAGGGCAGATAACCAAGCAGAAACAGACAAAACAGAGGGCAGACTATTGAGCAGGAAAGCCAAAACAAAGGGCAAAAAAACAAGCAGAGAAAGGCAAAACAGAGGGCTGAAAAATGAGCACAAAGGCAGAACGGATGGCAGATAAACAAGCAGGAAAGGCCAAGCAGAGGGCAAAAAAATTAAAAGGCAAAACAGAGGGCAGAAAAACAAGCAGGAAAGGCAAAACAGAGGGCAGAAAAACGAGCAGAAGAAGCAAAACATATGGCAGGAAAGGCAAAACTGGGTAGAAAAGGCCAAAACAGAGGGTAGAAAAACAAGCAGAAAAGATCAAAGAGGGTAGAATAATTAAAAGGCAAAACAGAGGTCAGAACAAATAAGCAGGAAAGGCAAAACAGAGGGCAGAAAACCGAGCAGGAAAAAGGCAAAACAGAGGGCAGAATATCGAGCAGGAAAAGCAAAACAGAGGGCAAAAAAACAAGCAGAAAAAGGCAAAAGAGAGGGCTGAAAAATTAGCACAAAAGGCAAAACAGAGGGCAGAAAAACAAGCAGGAAAGGCAAAACAGAGGGCAGAAAAATAAGCAGCAAGGGCAAAACAGCAGAAGATTGCAAAACAGAGGACAGAAAAATGAGCAGAAAAGGTCAGAGGGCAGAAAAAATTAGCAGGAAAGGCAAAACAGAGTTGAAGAGGGCAAAACCGAGGGCAGAAAAACAAGCAGAAAAGGCAAAACAGAAGGCAAAAAAATGTAAATGCAAAAGAGAGGGCAGAAAAACTAGCAGGAAAGGCAAAACAGAGGGCAGAAAACCGTGCAGAAAAAAGCAAAACAGAGGGCAGAATATCGAGCAGGAAAGGCAAAACAGAGGGCAGAAAAATTAAAAGGCAAAACAGAGGGCAGAAAAACAAGCAGGAAAGGCAAAACAGAGGGCAGAAAAATGAGTGGAAAAAGCAACACAGAGGGCAGAAAAGGCAAAACAGAGTAGAAGAGAGCAAAACGGAGGGCAGAAAAACAAGCAGAAAAGTTCAAAGAGGGCAGAAAAGTTAAAAGGCAAAACAGAGGGGAGAAAAACTAGCAGGAAAGGCAAAACAGAGGGCAGAAAACTGAGCAGAAAAGGCAAAGCAGAGGGCAGAATATGGAGCAGGAAAGGCAAAACAGAGGGCAAAAAAGCAAGCAGAGAAAGGCAAAACAGAGGGCTGAAAAATTAGCACAAAAGGCAAAACAGAGGGCAGAAAACAAGCAGGAAAGGCAAAACAGAGGGCAGAAAAACAAGCAGGAAAGGCAAAACAGAGCAGAAGAGGGCAAAACAGAGAGCAGAAAAATGAGCAGAAAATGCTAAACAGAGGGCAGAAAAAAAGAACAGGAAAGGCAAAACAGATTAGAAGAGGACAAAACCGAGGGCAGAATAACACGCCGAAAAGGCGTAACAGAGGGCAGAAAACCTTGCAGAAAAAGGAAAAACAGAGGGCAGAATATCAAGCAGGATAGGCTAAACAGAGGGCAGAAAATCAAGCAGGAAAGGCAAAACAGAGGGCAAAAAAAATCAGAGAAAGGCAAAACAGAGGGTTGAAAAATAAACAGGAAAGGCAAAACAGAGGGCAGAAAACAACCAGAAAAGGAAAAACAGAGCAGAAGTGGCCAAAACAGGGGTCAGAAAAACAAGCAGAAAAGGCTAAACAGAGGGCAGAAAAAATTAAAGGCAAAACAGAGGGAAGAAAAACGAGCAGGAAAGGCAAAATAGAGGACAGAAAACTGAAAAGAAAAAAGGCAAAACAGAGGGCAGAATATTGAGCAGGAAAGGCAAAACAGAGGGCAAAAAACAAGCAGAAAATGCAAAACAAAGCAGAAGAGGGCAAAACAGAGCGCAGAAAAACGAGCAGAAAGACAAAATGGAGAGCAGAAAATAAGCAGAAAAGGCAAACAGAGAGCAGAAAATGAGAAGTAAAAGCAAAACAGAGGGCAGAAAAATGAGCAGGACAGACAAAACAAGGGCAGAAAAGGCAAAACAGATGGCAGAATATCGAGCAACCAAGGCAAAACAGTGGGCAGAAAAACAAGCAGAAAAGGCAAAACAGAGCAGAAGAGGGCAAAACAGAGGGTAGAAAAATTAGCAGAAAAAGGCAAAACAGAGGGCAGAAAAACAAGCAGAAAAGGCAAAACAGAGAGCAGGAAATTAGAAGAAAAGGTAAACCAGAGGGCAGAAAAACAAGTAGTAAGGCAAAACAAAGCAGAATAGAGCAAGACAGGAGGCAGAAAATGAGCAGACAAGGCAAAACAGAGAGCAGAAAATGAATAGAATAGGCAAAACAGAAGGCAGAAAAGGCAAAACAGAGGAGAAGAGAGCAAAACAGAGGACAGAAAAACAATCAGAAAAGGCGAAACGTATGGGAAGAAAATTAGCAGAAAAGGCAAAACAGAGGACAGAAAATTCAAAGGCAAAAATGAGGGCCAAAAAAGTAGTATGCAATGGTCTTCCCACCTTTTGCCAGGATGATGGGCTGCTTACCAAACACTCCCAGCTCTTTTCTCGCTGATTTTTATGATGTGTTCTTTATGCTGAGAAATATGAGGACATCTCCATCGATTGAAGAAGCACTTACTTTATATAGTTAAGAGGCATATAGTTAAGAGGAAGGACCCCTGTTGGGTGGAGATGTAACTCTTTGTACTCTTGTTGTCTTCTTTATAGGAGTATTCATGTTATCACAAATGTCTGGATAATGAGGCATGATGAACAATCACATTGCCAAAATCCACTCAAAGTCACTGGTGACATTTCCTTGTGCTCCATTATGCAGCTATAGTGTAGAATACATACTGGACATTTATCCATGAGGTAGTTATTTGGATAAAGGGACAGGTGCAGTTCTGTTGTGACCCAGTCACTGACCCAGCTACTGACACACCCACATAGACACTTAGATACCCACTCACACACTCAGGTACTCATGCACCCACTGATAGACCCACTAAGACACTGATACACCCACTCACAGACCTACTCAGACACTCTTACATGTACTCATAGACCCACTCATACACTCATGCATCCACTCACAGATGAAGTCAGACACTCTCACTTCCACTCACAAACCTACTCAGACACCCACTCACAGCCACACACAGACCCATTCAGATACCTATGCACCTACTCACAGACCCACTCAGACATGTACACCCACTCACAGACCCACTCAGACACTCACGCACCCACTTGCAGAACCACTCATACCCTCTCACACCCACTCAGAGACCTACTCAGCGACTCACTCACAGACCTACTCAAAGACTGACACACCCAGTCACAGACCCACTGAGACACTCATGCACCCACTCACATACATGCTCAGACACACAAACAACCAGTCACACACCGAGTGCAACACTTATGCAGCCACTCACAGACCCACTCAAACACTCACACACCCATCAAGATACTCATGTACTCACACACCCACTGAGACACTCCTGCACTCACTCTCAAAGGTTATAGGTTACAGTAAGGAAGTAAAATTAAACACATCTTAGAAATTCACTTTAAAAAGCCACAGGTTACAGGGATGTTATAGTTAGGAAATAGCATTAAAAAAAGTACAAATTTACCAGAAAAAAAAAGGCTACAGGGACGTTATAGTTAGCAAATACCATTAAAAAACCTTAGAAATTCAGTGGAAAATACAAAGGTTACAGAGGCGTTATACTTAAGAAATAGAATTTAAAAGCCTCTAGAAAATCACTAAAAAAACACATACAGGGATGTTATAGTTAGGTTTAGATTTTGCAGTTAGAAAACTAGTGACATTCAGCAGTTATAGTTACCTCAGCTAACAATAACGTATGCCCCGCAATGCATTGCTTGTGGGCTCACATACTACATCATTCATGATATATATATGTATGTATTTAACATATATGTACATGCAGATAAATATGCATGTGTAGACTAATATGTATGCATATATATGTGTATTTAAATTACCTACTGTCGGTCACCAGTAGGTAGTTATAGTTAGGACCAAAGTTTCCTTAGGAAAAGCATTTATGTCTATGGCGAATTTAAAAAATTTTGAGCACCCCTGCAGCCCGAACCGCTGAATGAAATTACACCAAATTTGGCAGAAAGCTAGATGTTGGTCCAGAAAGCGTGTTTTTTTTTTATTTGGTGTAAATCAATTCGTTTCAGAGATATTAAAGTTTAAAAAATATAGATAACTGGGGGCACGAGTCCTTTCTGGGGACTTGCGGATCCTTCTAAAATTGTATTGGCTGCCAGCACTTCAACCAGGAAGTGTTGGCAGCCATCTTGGGACTCAGCTTAAAGTCGAGTCCCACAAAAAATGTAGAAAATTATGAAAAGGGGCAGGGTAGGAATACCCTCACCCCCCAGATATGGTGGGAGGATCCCACCGGGACCCCACCGGGGGTAAAACAATTGTAATCAAATTTTGCCGCAAATTCATGGGCAGACCCAGGATCTGCAGCAAAAGTTTTAAAAACCTGTGCAGACTCCCGAACGTCTTTTTTTTAAACCCTGGGTGGGACCACCACCTCCCCAGGGCAGTAAACATAAGAAATATGGGGGTCCCACTTGCCCCCCCCAAGTCTCGATGCCCGCCACCTCCCTGGGGCAATGAACACTAGAAATGCAGGGGGCCCGCTCGGACCCCCCAATTTTTTTAAAGACATGCATGGGAGGCCCTACCACCTCCCCTGCAGCCCCAGGGACCACCACCTCCCTGGGGCCCAAACACAATAATTAAGGAGGTCCGTTGCAGACCCCCAGCCCTGGGGACCACACCTCCCCAGGGCTACATGAAAGAAAGGAGGGGTCCAGCACTGTCCCCCTCCTCGAGCCATAGATGGCTTTGTGGACACCCAGGGCCACCTCCTGCAATGTCCCAGGGTGCCCACCCCAAGGACATTGCAGTGTGCTATGGCTTGGTGAGAGCACCGCACCAAGCCATAGCAAACTCTGCTCTGCTTCAAGTATGCAAGAGCAGAAAATGCTCTCACTGTTGCCAGGCCCCGAGGGATGGGGTCCCCAGAGTCAAAATCAGCCTGGGAGGAGGGTCCACGGTTCCCATCCATTGTTTTAAAATTTTAAAAATAAATAAAGGGCAGGCCCTAGGGGGTGGGGTCCCCGGGGCCAAAATTGGCCCAGGGAGAGGGGGGGCATGTAGCCTCCCCTTTCTTTGATAAAATAAAAGAATATAAAAAAAAAGAAATATGTCAGGCACCTCCCCATTATAAAATTGCCTGGCCCTGGGAGATGGGGTCTCCGGGGCCAAATATGGCCCAGGGATGAGGGCCACATGGCCCCATTTTCTTTATAATTAAAAAAAAGAAAATGCTACCAGCACAGTGCCGGGGGCCCTGCTCCCTTTCTGTACCACTCTGCAATCATACCTCCTGGCATGCTGCTGGTTAGGGGATGAAGTCCCCTTGGCTGCTGAGGGTCCTTAGGGGCCAACAAGATCTCCTGTTACCTCCAGTAAGTCCACAGTGCTGGATTAATGAGAGGTGGTCGGAGGCCACTCACCCTTTCTCCACCACTCTGCAAATGCACCTCTCAGTGCACTGCTGGTGGAGGGGTGAAGTCCCCTTGCTTCCTGAGGGCCAAAGACCCTCTGAAGCCAAGGGGACTTCATCCCCCAACCAGCAGTGTGCCAAGAGGTGCATTTGCAGGGTGATGAAGAAATGGGGCATGGCTTCCAAATACCTTTTGGCAATCCCACTGTGTGGGCCTAGCTGGAGGTAACAGAAGGGTTTTTTGGCCCCCAAGGACCCTCTGGAGCCAAGGGGACTTCATCCCCCAACCAGGAGGCACATTTGCAGATTAGTGGAGAAAGGGGGCGTGACTTCCAAAGATCTCTAAGCAATCTCGCTCTGTAGGACTTACTGGAAGCAACATGAGGAGTTGTTGGTCCCCAAGGACGTCCTTGTGGGTCAACTACACTCCTGTTCCCTTCAGAAAGTCCCACATTGCAAGACTGCTGAGAGGTCTTTGTGGCTCACCCCTTTTTCTACCGCTCTGCAAACATACCTCCTGGCACTCAACTAGTTGGGGAATGAAGTTCCATTAGCTGCTCAGGATCCTTGGGGCGAACAACCCCTCCTGTTACCTCCAGTAAGTTCTATACAGTGGGACTGCTAAGAGGTCATTGGAGGCAACACCTCCTTTCCCCACCACTCTTCAAACACATCTCCTGGTGCCCTGCTGGTCGGGGAATTAAGTGCTCTTGAATGCTGAGGGACCTTGGGGCCAAGAATCCCTCCTGGCACTTTCTGTAAGCCCTACACAAGGGGATTCCTGAGAGCTCGTCAGAGGCATGACCTCCTTTCTCCACTACTCTGCAAATGCCATTACTACCTAATAAACCATAGAAATTCACTGAAAAAAAACAAAGGTTACAGGGACTTTGTAGTTGAGGAATCATAATTTAAAAAACTTTAGAAATTCACTAAAAAAACAAAGGTTACAGGGACATTATATCAGTGATGTCATTAGAGATTTCATTAGTGATGTCATCAGTTATGTCACTGACCATGTCATGAGTGATGTAATATGGGAGGTCATAAGCAGTGCATTGCTGGGGCATATGTTACAGCTAACTATAACTGCTGAAGGTTACTGGTTTTCTGCGAGTGAAACCTGGCCTAATTATAACTTCTCTGTAACCTTTGATTTTTTTCAGTGAACTTTTATGTTTATTTTTTATTCCATTTCCTAAGTATAACGTCCCTGTAACCTTTGTTTTTTTTCAGTGAAAATATATATATGTATATATATATATATATACACACATACATATGTAAATATATGTATGTATGTATATATATATATGTGTTTATATATATTACCTACTGGCGGTCCCCAGTAGGTAGTTATAGTTAGGACCTAGTTTCCATAGGAAAAGCGTTTTTAGTTTTTCCAACAACTTTGGCGCCGGTTGATGAATCATTGCGAAACTTTCAAAACTAGTGATCAGCTCCCGTCAACTCCTGCCTTGAAAGTTTTGGGGTGATTTGATAAGCGGGGGCCGAGACAAAAGGGGGTCCCAAAACACGTTTTCCCCATGTTATTTTCCATAGGAAATTTTAGACATGGCTACAGCCCGAACTGCTGAACGGAATTAGACCAAATTTGGCAAAAAGGTAGCCCTTGGTTCAGAAAGAGTCCTTTTTGTTAAATGGTGTAAATCCGTTCAGTAGTTCCTGAGAAATTGTTTTAAAAAGGTGGATATTCAATTTTCCATAGGAAACTTTAGCCAAGGCTAGAGCCCGAACTGCCAAACGGAATTACACCAAATTTGGCAAAAAGGTAGTGCTTGGTTCAGAAAGCGACCTTTTTTTTAAATGGTGTAAATCCGTTCAGTAGTTGTTGAGAAATTCAAAAAATAAAAGCTTCGATATCTAGGACAGCGGTGGGTTCGCGAGCCCTCCCAACCACGAGCTTCACTGTGATTGGCTGCCAACACTCCAAACCAGGAAGTGTTGGCAGCCATCTTAGGACTTGGTAGAACCGAGTCACAAGAAAACAGTAGAAAAAACTAAAGGGACAGGGTTGAAACACCCTGACCCCCTAGGCCTGCTCAGGGGGTCCCACAAGGACCCCTAGGGCACAAAAAATTATTTTTTAAAAATAATTTTGGCAGATGTCGCTCTGGGGTCATGAATCCTGCTGGAATTTAAAAAAAAGAAAAAGGCCCCGGGTGGGCACTATAAAATAATTAGCGGGGGCCCTCGGGGGGCCCGCAGCCCCAGGGACCGCCACCTTCCCAGGGCTATGTATATGATATGCGGGAGGGCACACCACCCCCCAGGGCTTGTGTTTTAATGTGTGGGGGGGCCCCAAGCCCCGGGGACCAGCACCACCCCGGGGCTTTAAATACATTGGGAGTGTGGCCACACATCACCCCTCCTAGAGCCCTTGATGGCCCTGGGGACCGCCACCCCCCAGGGCCGGCTCCTGCATTGTCACGGGGTGCCTACCCCCGCTACACTGCTGTTAGCTATGACAGGGTGGGAGCATGGCTCTCGCCCTGTCATAGCAAACTATGCTTTCCTGCTTTCGCTTCCAAAATCCAAAACAGATTGGTTTTCCACACGGGGAGCTGCATGTCAGCAGCTCCCTGTGTGGAAAAGCAATGCCGGCTGCCGCAGGAGACGGGGAGCCGGCAGGACCGTGGGGGCATTGGGGCTCCCCCACGGCCCCTAACCATGAGGCCAGGTCTGGGGGTATGAGGTCCCCGGGGCTCAAAATGGCCCGGGAGGGGGGTGGCAGTCCCCCCTCCTCCTTTAGAAAAAAAAAATGGGGCTATGGGGTCCCCGGGGCGAATGTAAATTAATGGAAGTGGACAATTTAAAAAAACAAAATTGCATTTGCGACTCTAGCGTGGCGCTCAGCGCTGCCCCCTAGTGTGAACGCGATGGGTGCTCGACTCTAAGTCGCTCTGGATGCATGACTCCAAGCAAAATAATTAAGATTTTTTTTGTATAAATCTAGGTTATATGTTGGCTAATTGGGTGGCTCTAAAAAGAGCCCTTGTGGTTATTATGAGTTTCTTGCAGCTACATGTAAGTGTGGATGCAGAGCTTTAGGTTGTTGAGAAGCACTATGTTGATGTTACCTTCATCAGTGAAGTGTACTCCGTCACTTCTGTAGATGCCCTCCATATGAAAATGTAGATTGTTGTTATATATGGAGCCCATTCTATGGTCTCTGAGGTAAGCAGACACAGCTTTATTGACATTCTTTCTAGCTTTCTCAATCTAAGAACAAAATTGATTGGACCACTTCCATTTCTGTCTTTGGCATATGTTAGAGTATACAAAGGCAGTTTGGGGGAAAAGCAACATCAATTCTGCAAAGGTGTCCTTCCTTAGCATTTCCAGACCTACCCCAGTCAATGTGCCTAGGTCATTGCCACCACAGTGCACAATCATGAGATCAGGGGGTCAGAGATGTAAACAGGTTTTAACCAAAGGCATCAATTGGTGCCACTTTAATCCTCTCTGTCCAATCCATCTAATGTCTACATTTTGCAATGCTAGGTCTTTGTCAATACCTCTGTGTTCAGCATACCTTTTGCATCAGAATACATAGCTGTGCCCAACAATCCACACAGAAAGCATCTTGAAGGGATGTCTGTAGTTAATCAAAATATGTCTGTAGCTGAGGTAGCCAGTTGGTAGAATGAGAGGTATCTAAAATGGTGGAGAAGATGCTGTTTTTAAGAAAGTAGAGATTTGATTGGCTGTTTAAGAAGATTATACATTCAAAAATAGGGTGCAGTTTAGCTTGGTTAGTAAAAAATGTTTGAAAGGTACAGCAGAAAGGATAAGGTCATGTCTTGCAAAGGCAACAACACCTGCTGTTCTTATTTGCAACATTCTGTTGTGACCTGTCAGTTAAGTTGAATGTTGCATGACCTGTTGCTATGGAAACTGACATTAAGCAGAAGGGGTGAAGAAGTCAGTTGCTAAGGGATATTTTTTGTGACCAATGGAAATGTGTTTTACAATTTGAAAATCTCTGGGAAGCAATGCCATTTGTTGCTTATGTGTATTTGTATGGAAAAAGAGAGGTAAACCTTGCCATTACTGGTTTTACCTTGCAGAGTCTGGTGATTTATATTGACTGTGTGTAAAAGAAAATCCTGTCTGAGTGTGTGAAATTTTTCATTCAACAGATTTAAAAACTGTGTTGTTTGAAATATATTATTAAATGTAGAGATGTATATTGGAATTAGCTTTATTGTACTTGAAGTTTGTTTAAAAAACAGTCTGTACAGTAATATATATATTTTTAAGTCTGTTCAAAGGTATAGCTGAATGATGCCTCATATTATTAGATAGTTGGTTGAACATGCACTGCAAATGTGTATTTTGAAAGATGTTCATATAAGGTGTAGTTTATTAAGCATCATTTTTCTTCTCTCTACAAAGGTATAGTTTAATGATTCTGCATGATTATAGATAGTTTGGTAAAATGCAGCACAGCACAACTGTGCTGTTTGAAAGATGATCCTATCAGGTGTTAGTAATTAAGTTACTGTTATTAGTTTGTACAGAAGGTAAAGTTAAATGATGCCTTATGTTTTAAGATAGAATGGTGAAATAAGGTGTTGTCGATTATGCTTCTTTTTGTAGTCTGAACAAAGGTATAGTTGAATAATGCCACATAATGTTAGATGCCCTGGTGAAGATGTATAATAAAAGTGTGGTTTTAGAAATGCTCATAAAAGGTGTTGCTTATTAGTCTTCTTTCTTAGGTCTGTTGAGAGGTACAGTTTGATGATGTTGCATATTTCTAGATTTAATGGTCAAGATGTAGCTCAAAAGTAAACCACCATATATTACTCCTTCTGGTATGGTGTACTTATCTATTTAAGTAGATAGTATGTAATGAGTCATGTATGTGTTCAGATTGTATTTATATAGTTGTATGTATATTTACTGAATTATTGAGAGGTGCCTAACTGATTACAGGAGTGCAAAGGTAGTGAACATGTGATTTTATAAGCACACGAGAAATGATTTACTGATTCTATATTGTGCAATCACTCAGTTAGTATCCAAGCACTGCCCATGCATTTATGCAATGACTCATGCACTAACTCATGCAGTGGTAAAACATCCAGAGCACTACACATGCAGTCCAGCAATCCCCCTTTCACTCCCTGTGGACTCTTTTAATCACTCTGCCATGTCCTTATCTAATCACTGTGCCAAACCACAAGCACTTATAAATTCACCATGCTCTCTCCTCGCAGAAATCTAATCATCCAGTCGCTACCCATGTACTCATGGAATGACCCAGGCAATAAGTCATGCACTTCACCAATCCTTTGAGTGCTACCTATACAGTTTACTTATCTCCCTGTTACTACCTATGCACTCCTCCAATTACCCAGCCAGTCCCATGCCCTTATCCAATCACTTATAAATTCACCATGCACTCACCTTGCAGTACTCTAATCATCCAGTCAATACCCATTCAATGACTCAGGCACTAACTCATTCTACAATCCTGTGAGCACTACCTATACAGTTCAGTAATCTCCCTGTTACTACCTATGCACTCCTCCAAGCACCTTGCCAGAATGAAGTACTTATCCAATCACTGCCCAAAACCCAAGCACGTATAAATTCACCATGCACTCTCCTTGCCATTCTCTAATCATCCAGTCACTACCCATATACTCATGCAATGATGCAGGTACTAATTTGTGCACTGCTACAATCACCTGTGCACTTCCCATGCGGACCTCAAACCACCTGCTCACTACTGATTCACTCCTTCAATTATCCAGGTAGTACACATGCAGTGCAGCAATTTCTCTGTCACTTTCCATGCACTCCTCAAATCACCCATCCATCACAATGTACTTATCCAATCAATCCGCCAATACCCAAGCACTTATAAATTCACCATGTAATCTCCTTGCAGCACTGTAATCATCCAGTCACTACCCATGTACTCATGCAATGACTCAGGCACTAACACGTGCACTGCTACAATCACCTATCAACATCCCATGCAGACCTCTAACCACCTACACACTACTGTTTCACACCTTCAATTACCCAAGTAGTACTTATGCAGTGTAGCAATCACCCTGTCACTTCCAATTCACTCCTCCAATCACCCATCCAGTCCCATGTCCTTATCCAATCACTCATCCAATACCCAAGCAGTTATAAATTCACCATGCATTCTCTTTGCAATACTCTAATCATCCAGTCAGTACCCATGTACTCATGCAATGACCCAGGCAGTAACACATGCACAGCTACAATCCCATGCACTACCCATGCATTCCTCTGACCACCTAGACACTGCTCATTCACAATTATATACTAATGCAATTACCCAGGCATTTTCCATCCACTCATGCAAAAACTCAAGGATTACAAATACACTTGTACAATCAAGCGGGCAGTACTTATGCACTCATACAATCACCATGCACTACCCGTGCACTCTTTGAATCAATCATGCTCTACACATATACTCCAGCAATCATCCTGACATTAGCATGCAGTTATTTCTCTTTTTAAACCAGAAAAGGTAGTTCTAAAAATAACTCTTTTTTTCTTCTTTTTTTGTTTTTAAATTTTTTAATGTTTTTTTACTATTTTGTAAATTTTGGGGGTATTTTTGGAAAACTGCAAAAAGCAACAGGCTAAAGTCTTAACTTTTGGAATTGTAAAGTCACTCCAAAAAAAAAAGAAGCAGTGATGGTTCCTTGCTGCAGAACAACAGCATCCACAGACTGTTCACCACAACATAGTATGGCGTTGCATTTTATGCAGCGCTGTTTTAAGTTTGCGAACTCCGAGCGTATGTTCGGCCCTCGAGATTATGTATTTGACGCTCCTGAAGTGCTGGGACTAGCTCCCTGGTTATCTTGCTGCATATTTTGTTCAGCACGTCGCATCTGCTCTCATGCTAAATGTCTTGGATGTATTGTCTGGAGGTGCTTGTACATGCTTGATGTTCCACCAGAGTATTTTTTGTCGCTTCCTCTAGACAAAATCGTTGGACAGAGACTGCAGCTGACCTTCCTAGCATTCACTTTCTTTTCACCATCTGGGATGGTAAAAAACCTTCCAGACAATGGATTCTGGTCTCTTTTTGGGAGGTGGTTCTTCAATCTCCTTCATCAGAAGTATGTTGTTGCTCAGGACTGGAAGAAGCCATTTCCAAAAGTCTCCAAGAAACACCAAGAAAATTTACAGACTAGCTGCAAAAACACAACAGGCGTCTCTCCAATGAAGCTGCAGACAGAATGATAAAAATAGGTGGGGTCCTTGAACTGCTAGAATGGAAAACCTTATGAACCAATGAAATGCTTTCTTTTAACGTCACATGGGAGTAGTGCACCCGGCACGCAGCCAGCGCGCAACCAGCGCGCACCTCACGCGACTTCGCGAAAATATATTTAACAATAATATACGTTTATTACAAGTAGAAATATCTGATTTTTATAAATAGATTAGATAATCTCTTGCTCTCATATACACATTAAAGTTATATACATATAGTTTTAAAACATAAAAAAAATTGTGGTAGTCGCACACCCGGCGTGACCCCATATGTATATGACGTTACGCGGGGCCTGGCACTGCGCACCCGTCGCATACCAAACGCGCACCCAACGTGACCCCATACTTATGTGGCATTACGCGGAGCCCGTCACCGCCCACCCATCACACACCAAACGTGCATCCTTCACGACTTTAGCAATATGGAGGCTTAAATCCGCGCACCCACCGAGATGGCTACACGATGTGTGCGCGACTCCACTTTTTCCTAAAAAAAAATATAAATATATATATTTTCGAAGACACCAGATATTACATAATTAAAAAAAATTATAATAAATGACGTGAAAGTTCCAAAATATCAATAAAAAAAAAGCAATTCACAGAAAAAAAGATATGTTTTATAAATATTATAATCAAAAATTACCATTTAAAAAAACATTGAAATTCACTGAAAAAAAACATAGGTTTCAGGGACGTTATAGTTAGAAATTAGCATTTAAAAAAACATTGAAATTCACTGAAAAAACCATAGGTTACAGGCACATTATAGTTAGAAATTAGCATTTAAAAAAAACGTAGAAATTCACTGAAAAAACCATTGGTTTCAGGGACGTTATAGTTAGTTGGACATTTCACTCGTACAAAACAAGAGAAATTCCACCGTTATAGTTAGTTCAGCTAACTCTAACTCGCACCCCCGTAATGCACTGCTGATGACGTCATATATTACATCATTCATGACATGGTCAGTGACATCAGTGATGACATCACTGATTTCTTTTTTAAATGCTAATTTCTAACTATAACGTGCCTGAAACCTATGTTTTTTTAAGTGAATCTATATATATATATATATATATATATATATATATATATATATATATATATATATATATATATATATATATATATTATATATATATATATTTAAATCAAAGAAAGGAGCTAGTTCCTCTATGAGGCAGATGTACTGTGAGCCACTAACTGCCTACTGTTGTCGATGGGGAATCTCTATTTCAGATCGTAATGCCCTCACACACTTGTTAGGGTGTCATGCTTCATCATAGGGCGCTCCTCGTCAGACCGGTGCTGCAATGTCTGACAGGCCTGGTGGCATCTTTGGCAGAGTTCTTTTGATCTGAGAACGCCGTATGTGAATGGTATGTGTGTGGGCTCAAAATAAGTGAGTAGTGGTGTGTGTAAAGTGACTCAGTGATTTAAAATAGGCACCAGACCTATGTTTTAATTCAGAAATAGGACCGGGACTAAGTAAAAGCAGTGGTGCTACCAGAATGTTTTAAGGTACCAGGGTAGCTCTTATGTGTATGTGGTCGACATGTTTCGTGCCATTGGGGCTCCAAAATCGAGCGGCACTTCTTCAGGACCAAAAATCTCTAAGAGTGGTTCCCAAGATGAGGACCTAGAGTTGATCCCCCTATATGTGGGGGAGTTCAATATCTGAATGCCTGGTTCCAAATTCAGGAACCTGCAGTGTCTCTCCACCTAGGTAAAAGGGGGACAAGATAAGGAAAGAGAAAGCGACATCAAAATGTACCATCAAGAAAATTGTTCGACAGATATATAGCAACCTCGTACCCAGGGTAGTGGGAGAGGTACAGAACTCAGGTGAGGTAGATACACCTTAACCTAGGTACATATCTCAAGTATATAGAAACAAACATGTAAAAAACTTAAAATTACTTTAAAAGCAAGTACAGATAAGCGCAAGAGGTATTGGTATTGCCTATATAGACCAAATAAACTAACCATGCCCCACCCCCCTGACGGGGAAGAAGGGTAAAATAACCACATTGTAAAACTTACCTCACTCGGTGGGTAGTATTACTTCATAGATGTAGGGGAGGAGCCCGACCACTTGAAGGGGCCAACTAAATTGTGACATATGGAAGATAAAAACACAAGGTAGTTCAACAGTGAACAAACGGTGAGACCAGATGAAAGAGTCTACACGAGCGCAGTGTCTCTAAAGTATGAGACTAATTAGGAATCAGGAGGTGCTTGGATTTGTGCTGTTAAAGGCATGCTACTGCTTAATGACCGAATAGAGTAACTACGGGCGTCAAGTGATTGTGAACGCCTCACAGTCATGCTGATGTTGGCAGAAGACGCCTATGTCAACATGTACCTGGTTACTAAAAAGGGAAAATGGAACGTGCTGGGCGTAGGCAAAATGCCGCTCGTGATTGAAATTATGCCCGAGGATCGGGTCCCCTTTATCTACACCACCGGCGTAAGGCGTCACATAGATGATGTGGTCAAAGTAGCAGTGGCCCTCAGCAGAGTGGGTGCAAAAGAGTACCGCTTGTGTGTAAATGCGGACTGTCAGAGGTTCATGCTGTGTATATGTATGTTGGCGAAAATCCCGAAAAACGGATGCCCAGAAGTGGCTCTGTGATCTAAGCAATTGACAGACAATGTTATAGAGGCGCTTAATGAGGGCTGCGAGATCTTTAAAAAAATCTTAAACGGTACCGCTGCCGATAGCACTGCTAGACTGAGGGTAGTCTGTGTATATGGTGGTGCCCAAGCTAGACTAAGGTTTTGCGCGCTAGGAGGGTCTTCACTTACCGGGTTGTGGTTGCGGGCAGTGCCGGTATTCCAATGCGTCTCCCCGATGTCTGGATATTACCGGCACTGTAGGACCGCCTTCGTATTTAAAGAGACAACCCTCGTGATGCAGAACTCGGAAGTAGTGGCTCCACCATCTTGTCTCCCCTTCAGTGCGCCTGACTATGTGAAAGCAGATTGACTCTATATCACAGAGTAGTGAAGTAAAGTTAAAAAATTATTAAGACCAGAGAGGATGTCTCTGTATCTCACACTGTTTTTTTAGGTCCTAATTTGGCAGAATCCTATATAAGTGGCTGTGTGACACGGTGCATACTTGTAAAGAGTTTGTCAGATAATTACAAAGATTATTAATGAATTTAAATGGCAAGCTGCCAGTTGGACCAGATTGGATGTCTCTGTGTCTCACACTGTGTTTTAGGGTCCTCATTGGCAGAATCCTATATAAGTGGCTGTGAGACACGGTGCATACTTGTGAAGAGTTTGTCAGATTATTAAAAAGATTATTAATCAGACTCTGAAGGGGGTGGGCGATCCGACGTCAGGCTGACTGACATGATTGTCAGTTCTCCCTCGGCGTCTCTGAACTTAAGTAAACTGAGAGTTTACTTAAGTTCAGAGACGCCGAGGGAGCTGCGGGCGCAGGCGGCTTGTGGGGCAACGCCCCAGCGCCATAATGGACGCACCGCCACTGAGCTACCTTCCTGTTCCTGCTCTTCCTTTTTTGTTTGCGACGTTCTTTTGTGATCAAGCAATTTTCTTTGCCTGCACTCTCTTTGATTGGAGTTAATAGTGTGAGACCTTCTGGTAATGATGTAAGCTAGCGGGCATGTTCCCTGCGTTTTGGTGTTCAGTCATCGTTAAGTCCGTTCTTAGTGTTCCATCTGTTGGGCCTTTACTTGCCTCAATAATTTCAATGGAGTTATGCGATGTGGTGTTTGCTTTTAGTTCTGATAAGAGGTTTCCTAACATTGATAGCAATGAAGATTGTTTGTCAATAATTGGGGCGCAGATGCAGTTGATGTGTAAGATTTGAGTTGCTTGTGCGGCTTCTTGCCCCTGCTTGATGAGCCCATTGAGGTCTGCTAGTTTCCTATCTATCCCGGAGGTGAAATCTGCTAGAGTTTGAAGAACCATATGCTGCATGTCCATTTTCTGTGATTGACATTGAAGTACCGTTGCTGAATATTACATCGTACTTAATTAGGTTGCCCAGTTTGATTATGTGTAGACTGATCCTGTGGAATTGTTACTCTCTACTCTGGGTGTGCTAGTTAGTTCCACGCTAGTCTGTGATGCAAGGAAGGTCATGTCACTATTCGTTAAATGCAAGTCTTCGTTTGGTAAGGGTGGGGAGCACTCAGCTGGGGTATGGTTTAATGGTGGACTAAGGACTGACAAGGTATCAGTATGATCGTTGTCTTCAATGGGGAGCTATTATCTGGCTGTAGTGATGTGATCCAAGCGTTTTGTCCTGTCCGAGTTTTCTGCGCGGAAGGTAGGTTTGGAGGTACAAAAGTCCCTAAGGTCTTTGGTTCCCCCTTGTTTTGGCGTGTTCATAAGTTCTTTGCCCAGCCGACTCTTGTTTCCACAGGTAGATGTTTTGTAATCCTGGAAGCTTCTTGTTGGACTACTTATTGGACTGCTCAATATCTCCACAACAGGTCCATCTAGGGCTCTGTCAACTGGTGGGTTGTTGGCCTGGGTTTTTATTAAAGTAACTGTATCTGTCTTGTCCGTATCCATGTCCATATCCTTATCCTTGTCCTTGTCCTTATCCTTGGCTTTGTACATTGTAGCTGGGGGTGGTCCAGTCAAGTTGGATACATTCTTTGAGGGGTATCCTAGTTTCCCTGGTTGTAGAGGGGATTGTAAGCCCTTGATATCCTCATTTTTTGAGTAGATGGCTGTGCCAGGATCTTTCAGAAATGTAAATTTTGTAAAGATTGTTGGCTGGAATGTACTTAGGTTCTTCCTGTGAGACACCCCCTCAATATTTATAAGGTCTTTTGAGTCATCACTTTTGAATTCCATATTCAAATGGTTTATAGATTTGAGTTTTTTGGTGGATGCTGGGCTGCAGGTGCCACTAGGATCTATATCATTGGTGGTGGAACAAATGTTGATTTCTTTGCAATCCTTATCTAAGGGTTCCTCTTTTGCATTACTTTTTATGTCGCTTTTAGAGATATCCTCTCCCTTTGTTTTTTTTTTACTTTGGCTTTGGCTTTGTTAGAGATATCCTTACTTGCCCGACCTCATGTCTGCCGGGTTTGGTTGTTTCTATTTTCTTGGCAATTCCTTTAGCTATCCCTTTGATGCCTTTAATCGATTGCTTGCTGTTATTCTTGCTGTGCCTGTTGAGCTTGTTATGCTTATTCACTCCTCAGTCATAGTACTGATGTCTGGTTGGCTCCGAGTTGGCTTTTACCACCGCACTTTCTCTCGGTGGGGGGGACTGTGCGGTGTTGCGGTGGGAGTTGTGGCGTCTGCGGGGATGCCTGTTGGAAACGGCTCAAGAGGGGAGGCTCCCCCTTACAGGAGCAGTCTTCACTGCCAAGGCGTCTCTGCTCCTTAGAGGGGTCACAAGGCCTCTAGCTGCCCTTCCCCACACCCGCTCTGCCCCGCCGGTATCCGCACTGCTCGCTGTCTCTCTGCCTTGCTGCTCTTCCAGGAAGTGCAGCAAGAGGGGCTGGGAGAGACACGCCAGGCAGGTGGAACAGGCAGGTGCGAGGAGCAGTGATCAGTCTCAGCACCAGCAATGTGGAAGGGTAGTGCGGGAAGTGAATGATCAGAGCAGCGCAGCAACGGAGCAGCGGGGCAGTGGAGCAACAGAGCATGCTGGCCAATGCTCCTGCTTCCGGTCCCGTAACCTCCACGGCCCCCCTGTCCGGCCTGGCTCCCCTTCTTCACCACCTAAAGTGCTGGAACCAGGCCTGGAGGTTGCGTCAGAGCAGTGCAGAGCACCAGCATCAGGGCACTAGCACTGTTGGTATGGAGCATTAGTGGCACGGGCTAATGTAGGTCAATGAAAAAAAAATGCTATTGCTGTATTGCTAATGCGTAATGACACAGTGGCCATTGTGTTTGATTTGATGTACTGTTACAAGATGGTGAATGCTCATCTTGGAAAAACGAATTGAAAAAGCATGCCGAGTGCACCAAAGTGTTCTATTTATCTTTATTTTTAAAGTAGTGACCCGAAAGAAATTTGTAGCTGCTGTGGTCTCAAAAAAGATTGAAAAAAACATACATTTAAGAAAGAACAAGCCAGTCAGGGGGCAAGCAATGGTCAAGCAGCAGAGGGGATGGTGGAGAACTGGGTACTTGGCAACGAGGTATGGGAGCAGATGGGGGTAACACAGGACCCAAAAAACAACAGAGGAATAATCGTAAGAAACACGGAAACAAAACCGAGTGTTACGGGGGTGGAAGGAGAAGAAGCAACGGATGAGCAGGGGAGGGAGAGGAGCAACACAAAGAGTACAGTCTTGCAAGGAAAGCTGCAAGAAAAAGTTGTTCCCTGATGTGGCAATGTGGAAGGATGCAATGCATCCATCCGAAGATGTTAAAGAATCTGTGCACCAGGGATGGAACAAGCCCAAGAAGAGCAAGAAAAGCCATCAAATAAGAAGCAAGCAAATCAGATCGACATGAAAGTCAACCTTAGGTAAGCAAAGACGAACCCACAGCCCATTGTGAGTACTGGTATTATCTATAATAGGTTTTCAATAACAGACAGCTAAAAGTGGTGAGTAGCCAAGACCTAAAAATCTGAGCATTTTATAAGTCTATGTATATTTCCTACATAACCTATCCCTAATTGGGCTGTTAATTTGGAAAGATAAAATACAGAAGTCATATCTGAACAAGGTTTGCTTGAAGCCTGAGCTGACTCAACCCACAGATTATGCCAAGCTATGTCTGGGTGAGTTACAAATGTCCTTGGGGATGGTCCTCTCAGGAAGATCAGTCTTTGCCTTCCAGAAGACAGATTATCTCGCACTATTTTTTAGCAGTTCGCACTGGTATGCATGAGAATGTGATCTTGTGATCATGAGGTTGAGAACAATGGCTTAAGAAGCCACATCAGATTACACTCATTGACAGCAATTATTATATTGGTCTCATATATCTTACTATAAGGACGATAATGCTGAACAGCACTAATAATCATGGAACATAGACACAGTATAGTAATTGCTACTAGTATAACATGAACATAACAGTGTGGTAACATATTAAGCAAAGTAAATATGCAAATGACAAAAGTTAGAGGTCGTAGCCTTCTGCCATAGGTCACAGAGGCCTGACATCTTGGACATATGTGAATAGAAAATAACAATGTGCACAACAGGATGGAGCAAAGAGGATCGGAAGAGTGTGGCCTTGCATTTCTACTCTTACCCCACCTATTCTTTGGGCCTTCTTGTGCAAAACGGTTAGTTAGCTTCTCCCATCTCAGTGACGTCACTTGAACAGGCATAATTTATAAATGGAACAATTGGTTACTTTTCCATTCATCCCGTAAGTATTTTGTCTTAAACTGCAACATATGTGGAAACACGTTTGAATAATAGGTACACCCAACCAGCCTGCTAGAAAGAAAATGTGCAATTATGTTTATATGTATAGCTATGTTGTACAAAGCTGCACGTCACCTTTACCACGCACCATTTGCCAGGTGGCACGACATGTGCTAATTATTTTACTCCAGGGTGAAACGTGCACATAGTAGGCATGGGGAAGACATGTGGCATGATGCAAATAACCCAGGGCTGGCTTATGATGTAGGACTTTGTGACGGTCACATTGACCCTCCCAATACTGTGCCATTGCACACACACGGCTCATGTTGATTTTGGCTCGAATTGTTCAGTTTGTGGTTTTTTTCATTTACCTTCAAAATCCAAGATTTTTTCTGCCGACATCCAGACCGATTCTCAAACCTAGAGTTTGATGACGCCTGTGTGTCAGCACTGATCTCCTGCACTTGGTTTATCGGCGTTGGTATTTTAGGAGCTGTGTGCACGAGGGCCACATGCATATAATTGCTTACATCACAATAATTTAAAGGGGAAAACCAGCAAATTAAAGTGAGATCTAAGCTGAGGGTCCGACATACATGTAAGAGTGAGATCCCCTTCCAAGCCATCCAACTATTCAGGAAGTAAATCTTCCAACAAGAATCAGGTACAACAAAGACTCTTAAAATCTGAAAATATGTACTCATTTAACTGAGTTCTCGGCTGCTACAGGTCCATGCATGAGTTGCTCGTCCAGTCTAGGTGTTTGCTTTCCATCTGGGACCTGTAGCACTGTTTACTCAGTCTTTGCCAAGAATTGCTTTATTCGCAGGTGAGGGGGTTAGTTGAAAAATCACTAGCATAAGGATTCTTTTGGAACACTTTCATATCACTGCAAAGCACCTACACATCAGCTTGTCTAAATATCCCTCCTTCTCTTCTCAGCTGGTAGCTCTGGACCTGATGGTACTTTTCGGACTAATGTAAATTTAAAGCTCCCCTGATGGACCAGGAGAAGTGTTATTAATCCGAGGATTTTGTTGCTACTCAACTGGATCTGGTTGACTAAATTATAAAGCAGGCTGTAAAGCACATTAGACTATATGATAAAAAAATACTGATATTAAAACTGAACCCCAAAGGTGTATTAAAGGATATAGAACATTACAGAAGGTCAAATAAAATGGTTAGGCGTCAGTCAGCTATTCAATTTTCTTCAAAAATGAGATACTCAGGTTAACATGCTGGAAATGAACAAACAGAACCTGATATAGATTAATCAGTTATAAATCAGAGGTCAGACGACACAGTGTCACCTCCCAGAGATCAAGGGAGAGTGAGAAACAACCCTCAGGAAAGGGCTCTTCTCTTGGATAATACAATGAAAACATACATGAATACAATTGTATATGGGTCCCACAATGTGGGCCAAACAGAAGCCAACATGATCCCAATAGGTGATACCTTGGGGAAATTCATTCTCAGTGGAACATTGTGCTACAGAACTTTAAAAAAAGGAAACATGGGGGCGTGGCTTGATGCCCAAGGACGAGGGCGGCATTCATGTAACTCACAGCAAAGTGACGTGGGTTGACAGTGCTTACTGCGGACCCCTGGACATACCGGCAAGCCTGTGCATGGGGCACTCCGTGTTTCTTCTGCGACGTTCATGACTCCTTGCCGCCACGGAATTGTTGTTTCCTTCGACTCCAGCATTTTCCTTCAGAAGCGGCCGCCATTTTAAGATGTGGCCTTTTCTTATCAAGGAAGCAGAGCACTGAGGTGACAGGCATGAGGAATCTCTTCTAGAAGGTTTCTGTTAACAATGTTGTTCTTAAAGGTATACTCCATACATTTCTTCTAAAGGAGTTTTTCTTGGTTTCTCTCACTTTGGACATTAGAAGTCTCTTCCAAATATATGGTTTCTGAACATTATCCAGCATACATCTACAGCAACCAATTTTGCTTTTCTTTCATTTATCAATATATCTTGTTGATTTTATATAAGCACTGGCACTATTTGGAGGCTTTTTGGAAATGTTGCTTTGCTCATGGGAAGAGTGAGGAGACTTGACTCCTCTGTCCTGTCCCCATCGCACAGATTTGTTGAAGCTCGCTGCAATTGAAACTTCTTTAACTTCTCCGTCGAAGAATGGTGCCTCTACAACTACGGTTTCTGTGCCAGCGATTTCTGTGAAAGCTTCTACAAAACATCTAAAAAAAGACCCCCCCCTCCTACAAAGTTGCCTCCTCCTGTCTCTATGGATCTCTTAGTTGAAGAAATCCGCACTCTATGCCCTTTTATAGAGGAAATAAAATGCCAAATTACAACCTCGTACAGCGAGGTGGTCTCAAATGGACAAACGTGTGCTCGCAGTAGAACAGAATGTTTCTTCTTATGGTATAACTGACAGTAAAGTAAACTGCCTTCAGTCTCAAGTCTCTTCTCTGCAGAAGCAAGTTGAAGATTTAGAAAACAGAAATAAAAGAAATAACTTGCATATATATGGCTTACCGGAGAACATGGAGGGGTCGGATCCTCTCACCTTCTTCAAAACGTTTCTTCCTAAATTGCTAAATTTGCCTGAAGATACTTCTTTAAACATTTAACGCGCGCACAGATTGGGTCATCAACAAGTTAATGACTCTGGCTCAAGACGTCCAAGAGGTGTGATTCTGTATTTCTTGGAGTATACGGATCTCCTTAAAGTTCTTTCTGCATCTAAATCAACAAATTGTATTTTCTGATCAGGTCATGCTTTATTTTGTTCTCAGAATTACACCAAGAGTACGGCGGACAGACGTAGCGAATTTCTAAATATGAGACCGGATCTTTGCTCTCTTGGTGCCCGCTATGGTCTCTTTCATCCCTTCCTTTTTAAAATTACCTATAGAAATAAGATGACCACCTATGAAGATCCTGTTAAATTGAAAAGCTACATTAACTCTTGCAAGATAGAAAACATGGACACCTCTGGTGCTTCGACATCTCATTCTGGTTAAATGTTAGACTCATGTTCATATTCAGAAGTGGCTGTTTGTGTTTCATATATTGTTATGTGATTGCTCATTAATGCAGTGTTATTGAAGTGCCAATTTTTATGTGGATATTAACTTTTAGCAAATGACCCTTCTCCTTTTGTTTCTCCTTTTAGGCATCTTATTGTATGTGCTGGTCGTTGTCTCGCATCCTGTAGATTGCGGTCATCCGTCTGCCTCTTCTGCGAGAACTGGATGAGCCATCTTTCCATGTGGTTTCACCCCCCCTCTTTTTGGGAATTTTGTAGGTTTGTGTTATCCCTTTTATGTTCCTACCCTTATTCTCTACCTTTTTTGTCCTTTTGACCTTCCTCCTCTCTACTCTTACTCTTCCCTCCTAAACACTTTTGCTTGTTTTCTTTTCTTTCTCTATTCATATTGTACTCTGTTATGCTCATGTTCATACGAGTGGTTACATGGTTTGCATTGTGCTACTTTTATAATATGTCTGACTTAGTTTTTTCTTCTCCATACTGAACATCCTATGTCATTGAAAATTGCTTTATGTAGTATACAAGACTTGAATTCTCGGATTAAAAGGCAGCGTGTTCTAAAACATTTAGGTAAGCTAGGAGCTGAGTCGCATCTTACACAAAGCAAATCTTTAAAATTAAAAAGGGACTGTGTAGGTGCAGTTTTCTTTTCTCATGGAGATGGTAAGAGAAATGGTGTTGCCACTCTATGTCATAAATCTTTGTGTGTTAAGCTAGTTTCTCAGGAATCTGACACTGTGGGTTGTTTAATGAACTGCTGATTGGGAAGGTTCCACTCTCTTTATTCAACATTACACCCCAACTACTGGTGATTCCCTTTTTGCTCTAACCTTACGAAAAAACTATTACAGCGTCCTCATGACAATCTCATTTTAGCGGGTGATTGCAATCAGATTATAGATCTCTTTATTGATCATAACTCTCTGACTTCCTTCACACCAAATAAAGCTCATAAATTATTTGTACAAACCATTCTGCAGTGAAAATTAATGAATGCTTGGAGACTTTGCTATCCGACCCTAAGGGAATTTACTTGCTTTTCCACAGTACACCAGACCCAGTATTGATTATTGTTTTGTATCCCATAACGTCTCTCAGTCCATGCAATCTGCTGAAATTGGTTCTAAACTAATAACTGACCATGCCCTGTCTCCATTTATTAGACACACTTAATAAACCAAGTATCGCTAAGCGATGGCTTTGCAATAATTCCTTAATCCTGAACCCTATATCTACCTCTTCTTTTACCTCTTTTTTTAATAAATATTTTCTTTTAATGTAACTGCGAACTTATCCTTTCATATTATATGGGACACTTTTAAAGCGACTGCCCGAGATTTTCTTATTAACTATGTTTCCCAAAAATGACATACTGCCCGTAAACTTGCAACAGAACGTTTTGCAAAAAAAAAGAGATTGGAACATTCCTACTACACTACCACATCGAAAAAGTGTTTGTCTGAGCTTATAGCAACTAAACTTAAGTTTAATAAGGAATCTACTGTCATTATATTTGTTAAAATCCAGCGCAAAATTTTATGGCGGCCAGAATAAATAAGGCAAACTATCTCAAGGTCAAACACAATAAGCTAAACATTGAATCAATTATAGATGCTGAACAGACATCCAAATATAGAGATTCAGAAATCTTAGAGGAATTTAATCAATTTCATGAATCTTTATATACACCAGAGACCTTATCTTCAGACACTGAGGTTACAGATTATCTTTCTATCATCAAAAGATCTTTTGATACGCAACAAAAATTTGACCCATTAGAGCTTGATGTTTCACTTGATGAATTACACATTGCATTACATAAACCCAAAAGAGATAGGGCTCCGGGTCCAGACGGATTTACTGTAGAATTTTTTGTACACTTTTCTCAGTTGCTTCTTCCAAAATTGTATCCTCTATAAATTCTTTTTCACATACTGGTGCATCTTCTGACTCCTTATTGGATGCTTTAATATACCTAATTCCCAAAGACGGTATGGACCTTCACAATTGTAGAAACTATAGGCACATATTTTTAGTAAATATTGACTATACATTTTTTTCCAAAGCTTTGGCCATGAGGCTGGAATCCTATCTTCCTGACCTACTTGGTAAGGAACAAACTAGTTTTGTTAAAGGACGTTTCATTACAGATAACACTTGTTTATTTTTTGACATACTATCCAAAACGTATCATAAATCCAATTCCATTTGATAGGGTATATCGGATTTTTTTTTTCAAACATTAAAATGGTTTGGTTTTGGTCCAAAAATTATAACTTTGATTTCTCTTCTTAATTCAAATCCTAGAGCGGCAATTTTTGCTAATGGCCTTACTTCTTCATATTTTAATCTAGGTAGAGGTGTCCGACAAGGATGCCCCTTATCTACTTTTCTTTTTAATTTAGCATTGGAACCCTTTTTATCTAAAATATGTCAAAATTCGGACATTCATTGTTTTACATCTCTCGCAACCACATTCCTCCCTCCCTGCATTTCTGCAAGAAGTGGCTGCATATTCCTTTGTTTCCGGGCATAAACTAAATAATGATAAATGAGAGATACTACCCTTAACCAAATATACATTCAAAGATGATTTCACTGTATCCAATTGTGTATGGAGCCCTCAGCATATAAAATACCTGGGTCTATACTTTACCTCGTCAATTAAAACATCAATTTCCATAAACCTAGAAATATGTTTATTGAAACTGTCCACTTTAACAAATAAATGGCATCCCCTACATCTTACGTGGTGGGGACATCAAGATACTATCAAGATGATGTTATCCCCATTATACTTTATAATATCTCTAACATACCAATTGCTATATCTTTAAAAAAAATTAGGAAAATAAATTCTATACTATCTTCCTTTCTCTGGAGTAATAAAAGAGCCTGCATGTCATTATCAAAACTCATGCATCCGAAACTGGAAGGAGAAGTACATTTTCCCGATTTCTCTAATTATCACAAAGTTTTTCTGCTACGCCAATCCTCTAAGTGGATTTCAGATTCTTTATTAGATTCTCCACTTTGGGTCACGCTTGAACAATCTTACCTTTATCCTTTCTCATTTCAAGAATATTTATCATTCACTCGGAAACCCCAACATTTGTTCACTCCTATCTTTAAGCACTCGAGTGAACTATTAGATACAATTTTGCCATGTTTGCCTACAGATTCTGAAACATTTCTTAAATACACTATATGACACAACACATTCATACTGATTAAGGGTAAACCCTTTTATTGTAAAGTTTTGAGGCAAAAAGGCCTAATTTGGGTGAATCGATTATTCAATAATAACAATGTTATATCATTTGCTCATGCTTGTTCTTTATTTGACTTCCCCTTTTCCTTTCAGAACAAATACCAATTATTAAAAAGTGCTTTGTGTCTTGCTTATGCCCAATTCAGTTCAACTCCTCTCCCCTCTCCTACAACTGTTATTCAATTTCATAATTTCCTCAGAGCATGTCCTAAAGCTTCCACCATATACTCTTTTTTTAAAAAATATATCTCTATATTTGCCTGTACAGACTGTCATATGGCGTTTTCCCACCAAATACTCTTACTTGCGAATGTCAAGTGTCACTAGAGACAAAACTAATGTATGTTTAACCTGGGAACAAGATTTAGATAAGAAATGGTCCATTCCAATGTGGAATAAAATCTGGACAAAAATTAGGAGAACTTCTAGAGCGGCAAACACAGACACTCTTTTTTATTTATAATAGGCTTCTTCTCCCTCCCACAACTTTGCATAGGGTGAATGCTGATATATCTGATGCTTGCTCCTTAATACATGCTGATTTAAAACATTTACTTTTTACTTGTCCTTTTGTTAATGATTTTTGGAAACGTGTTTGGGATCAGATTAACTTAATATTTGACTTTACAGTTCCTTTTTCTATTGCTTATATTTTTCTAGGCGCTCTATCAGATGACTGGGACAATTGTCCCTCAAATGTACGAATTTTGGATTTGCTTAAAGCACCAGCATTTCAACAATTTACTAAACATTGGAAAGACTCGTCTAAATTATTCTTTCAAGCTTAGTGCTATGCAATTTGCCATAACCATAGACTAGAAACAGCTTATGTGTATCCTATTTCTCTTGCTACAAAACGCCTGCAGTTATTGTCCCCTGTCACAAAGTTTATTGACCTTCATGCAAAACATCCCTTTATGCGTACTCCCATGGAGCAAGAAGTTTTAAAACCTCCTTGGCATTCCATACTTTATAATTATGAATACTTAAGCATGTTTCACAAGAATATAATGTTAGAATTTTGTATATGCTACCAGACCTTTACATATCATTATGTATCTTTTTTTTTTCTCTTCCTTGTTATTATACCCAAAACTTTTATATATGATTTTATGTTACATTGTATAAATATATTGTAATGTTTTTTGAATAAACTTAATTTTTGAAACTAAAGAAAAAAGAGGAAGCATCCTTCAGTACCTGGGAAAGTGACATTACATCTTTAAGCAAAGTTTACAAAGTTGATTGTGCAAGAATAGTCTGTGTGTAGGGCAAAACAGAAACAAGCAGGTAACATACTGAAAAGATGGCTGCAAGCTGCACCAACCATTTTGAATTCAAGGCCTACATTAGCAAACATTAAAATAAATGAAATTAGCTCCATGTACATGTTATCTATTTTCTTATGAATACTATTATAGGCAAAAACCTTACTTACCACCCTGGGGCTGAGGGATTAAACCAGTATTAACTGCTGATGTATATGATGTACTTAGATGAATATTTGCATAAAACTGTGTGGACCAGAAAATCAGGTTTCCCTTCATTTTTCCTATTTTTATATTTTAGTGGTTTGTGCCCTCAGCACAATTCATGAACTAAGGGGGGAAATGTAAAACATCTGCCACTAGTGGAGGCTTACAATTTTGAGGTAACTTTATATTGGCTGGGCTGTGGATTAGGGGCTCACGGGTGAAGGGGCGGGCGTGCGGTTGGTGGCGCGGGCTGTAACTGAAAAAAAATAATAATAGCACTTACCTTGCTCGCCGCCGGGTCCCGTGTCTTCTCTCCTACTCGCCTGTGTCCAACTCCAGGTCGGAACAGGAAGCAGGCAGCCAGACTCCCACCCCTAAGCCAATCACAACGCTGAAATGCAGCGTTGTGATTGGTCTGAGCTCCGTGACACGGCGCTCAGCCAGGGAATGGAGGGGTGGGCATGTTCTCCATGCAGGCTGTAATGCAGCCTGCATGGAGCATGGAGAAGGGGAAATGTGCGCATGACTGTTTTGGGTGGCCCAAGAAGGCAGACCAAACAGTCATTGTGCACAGGAGTGTTCTACCACTCCTCCCCTGCAGCTCCCCCCTGCCCCCTCACGCATTGCCTTAGCAGGAGGACAAAATAAAATGATGATAATGTTCCTTTATTATCATTTTATTTTTTCCTTTCTTTTGCTACTTTTTGGCAGTGGGGCAACGCACCTCCACCTTAGCGAAGGAGCAGCCACTGGTGTGGATGTGCTGTATTTTGGGGTATTGTATTGAAATGAGGCTCTGTAATAAAATAATAAGGACCATTTGAGCACTGCACACAACAAAGTAAATTTTCTCAAAATTTAAAAACAGTACAATAAAATCCTGCTCAAGAATGGTGTGCGAGGGCATTCTGCATTAAGATATTCAAATTCTCTTTTGATTATATACCCCTGTTCTTTACCTTCAGTAGTGATTTTCAGAATTTCAATTTTTATTAAAGCCAGAGGATTAGAGCCTAATTTCTTATAATGACTGCCATGAGTGATTTGTTTATGAATTTCAACATCATAGTCTTTTCGATCATGAATCACGATTCAACCCCCTTTATCAGCTGGTTTCAGAATTATAGACTTATCATTTTTAGTTCTATCAGAGAGAAAAGCTCTAATTTGAATTTCTTAATGCAGAATGCCCTCACACACCAGTGTTGTATATTTTGCCTAAAATTCATAAAAGTGTTACCAATCCTCCGGGTCGACCCATCCTATCTGGATGTGGTTCAGCCTTAGAACCTATTGGGAGATACATTGATTTTTTCATTCAGGGATTTCGTCCCTATACAAGAGACTTTAGTAAGAGACAGTATGTTTATGATTAACCTCATTGACAACATGCCCTTCAATACGGAGATATATCATCATTATTCACTAACATAACCCAGAAAGAGAGCATTGTGCTAATAGAAAAACTGTTAGACACACAAGCACAATCTGTTCAAGTCCCCACCAGTTTCATTATCTCTATTGTGAATTGCCTTACAACACAACTACTTTGTATCTGAGGGGAGCTATTATCAACAATGCTCTGGTACTTCAATGGGAGCAGTTTTCGCTCCAAATCTAGCTAACATCTACATGGACTATATTGAACAAACATATGCCCTCTCCTTGCACAACACATATCGTTACAACATCAAGTGTTTGAAACGTTATATTGATGATATTTTTCAAATCTGGTGTGGCCTCGTAAAGGTGCTCAAAAACATCTAATCTCTACATCCACAATACATAAGTCAGAAATTACCTGCTAGATTTAACCATCAAGCATCAAGAAGGAGTACTGTATACTAGCCTCCATAGGAAACCCAGGGAAAGAAACACTCTCCTATCCTATACCAGCAACCAACCTTGTGCCTTGAGGGATGGATTACCCTTTGGGCAATTCCTACGTCTTCGTAGAAATAGTTCCCACAAAGAGGACTATATGAGAGTAGCACAAGTCCTAAAATCAAAATTAGTGGCCAGGGGTTATCCAAACAGAATAGTGAAAAATTCCCTAAAACGTGCATGGTTCTCTCCAAGGGAAGAATTACTCATCACTAGAAACAAAGCCCCACTTGATAAATTGATTTGTGTAACCACCTTTGGCATACACACTAACAGGATCCGCAATTTGATTTAAAAAAACACTGGCATCTTATTAGAAACATTGACTCTACCTTAGAATCTCCTATGTTTGCGATCAAACGTGCCAAAAATATCAAGGACCACCTAGTGCATTTCTCCACACAAGGTAGCACGAGACAAAAATGCAGAACACTAGAATCAGCCTCGGGTCTACCACAGGTGAAAGGTCACTTCAAATGTGGTAATTGTGATGCATGTACCTTTTCATTTGACACAGACGTTTTTGAACATGGTGACGTTAAACAAAACCTTAATATTTTCGCCAATTGTAACACACGATATGTGGTTTATTGTATCTGGTGCCCATGCCATCTACCATACATTGGGCAGACCTCACAACCCATCAAGGCACGGATTTATCAACATCAAAGCAGGATAAGATATTCTGTACTGAATGCTCCGTTGGTAACTCACTACGCTGAAAAGAATCACATAGCGGATGATCTGAAATGGCAAGTCATTGATAAGGTGACTATTCTTGAAAGAGGAGGAGCTCTATCACAGATCCTACAGAGACTGGAATGCCAATGGATAGAACGTATCAACTCTATCACTCACGGACTTAATACAGCTGAGGAATGGCATGGGTTTGTGGCTACCCTATCGAACTGACTTTACAATCTACTTCTGCTTTGCAATATCATGTAGCAACATAAGCTGTTCTACCCCCATGTTGTCAACCTTCATATGTAATTACCATATTACAATTAGGATCTCCATTTCTATCTGATCATCCTACTTCTGTTTTGCCACAGCTAGGGGGCATATCATCAAGGCCCCATGATAAAATTATCGCCACTTTAGCGTCCGTTTTCAGGCGAAAAGCGGCGATAATTTTATCTCACTATTAGCATGGACATGCTAAAGCGTGTTCCCATGCCTCAGCGCCGGTTTCCCCAACGCCCATATTTGCATCGCCAATGAGATGCAAAGTGGGCGTACCCTGCCAAACTAACGTGGAGAATGTCGCTAACCGACATTTCTCCAATTATCAAGGTAATCGCTAACCTGCTTAACCATTATAAAAGTAGCGCTAACCGCGCTTAACGCAGGCTTCTTTATGCCTGCTTTCAATCTGACGCAGCCATTATTTCAATGGAAGGTGGATAGTATGGCTAAGTCTGCCCTGCCCTATCATCAAGCTATCGCCTATCGCTGTGCGATTATCGCTGGATTTCCAGCGATAATCGCACATTTAGCAGCTATCGCTTGGATTTTTATCACTTTGGAGATAAGCGTCGCTGATAGCGCGCTATCTCAGTGATAAAATCCAGCTATAGCCGGCGATAATTATCCTCGCGCTAAGCGCGATAATTATCGCCGGCTGTTGCTGATATGCCCCTTGGCCTGATACTTCCTTCTCCTACAACATGTTTTTACTGGTCTCATTCATTGATTGCCACGACTAGTACAGTGGACATAGAAAACATCTTCATGGCATATTCCAATGATACTGGGTGGTAATTTTCTGCAAAACTATTTTTATTTCACTAGTTATGTCCGACATGTTAGTACTCTGTCATTTTTTCACTCTAGTGACACATACGAAAACCTTGCTGTGCCGGCTTTCATCAGACACCCAGAGCGATCGCTGAGGAGCACGTTGCACCTTTCTGTGATCTCCGACGTTGCCTGCCACGCCACACTTAACGTGGCCGGCAGAGAGCGCTTTTACTCCAGAGCGCAAAGTAACACAAGGTTAATATATCTTTTCCGCGAACCCCAGCCATGCCTGGAACGCCATAAAACACAGCCAGCAGGGCGCACTTTTACTCTATAAACCACCACGGTAGAGGTGCCTGGTCCCAAGTCATTCTACACGCTTAGACAGACTTCGGCGGCTCTCCGCTATCCCACTGCATCTCTGTAACCATATGTGAGGCTGACTATGGCGTCCTCAAGCTTAGGATTTCCTAGTGGAATCCATAATACTCGTACATTGGGTAAGACTGGTGATTTGTTCTGCACATTCCTCACATTGCTGTCATTCCTAACTACAGCATACATCCACCCTTACCATCCAATTTACAAATATCGTCATGTCTCGTAGATTTAAATCCCTCATTTACAGATTGACGTGATTCTCCATATAACGGATACAGGAACCAACTACCAGTACGCCAGTATAACTGTCAGTCCTTCCCCTCACTGGGGTAAATCTTATAAAGATTCAGTTCTGGACTGTTTGCTCTGCTTAACACTATATTGATGCTCACATGCTATTTTATTATTTATTTTTCCTTTCCAACCAGTGCCCGGCGGGGCCCCTTATGAGTACCTCTCTTTTTAACTCACTTTCTTGTGGTGCACACCATACACTCTGACAATGGATTCTTTATTTCAGGTATGACCACTAGCCCAAACAACCTCTCTTGATCTTATCTTGCTTTCTCCTACTTGAGACCAATTCTGATCCTTTGGCTATCATGTTTCAGGTGTCCCTCCATGTTAGGTCCTGAAGAAACCCCCTATTGATGGTGGGATCAAAACGCCGTTGACAAAATCCTAAAGCGAACCGTTCACCAGCCCCTACTATTGTACTAGAAGGCTGTGTTTAATTATTGATTATTCATGTTATAGTCGTTTTTGTATTCTTGAACCTATTTGCATGTCACAATTGTCACTAACTTTAATATGCAGGTTCTGCGTTCACTTGGGACTCCATTCACCCTTTTTTTGATTAATTTGAAAATGCATATATATTAACAATCTATATTAAGAAGTGTGTGGTTGTATATGGTTTCTTGTCTCTCTCCGACATCTATTTACCCATGAATATTGCCATTGTGCTAATTCTATCAAACACTGCATACATTGTCCACAGGAACCACTGTTCCTTGTTATATAATAGATACCCTTGTTCCATGTGAGTGGGGTTGCCCTTTTTTCCTTATACACGATCCCAGTTAGTCACAGCACAATCATTTGATGAAAGTCAATGATGTAAACAACTAAAAACATGTCTACAAAACATTGCCTGCTCTTCTGGAAGCATAGGGTATCTTCTGCTTCTTTCATTCTCATGCCATGTAGTCACATGATATGGACATATAGATGGGGGCAGACAGCTTTCACTTCATGAAGCCTTCCTATGAAACACATTAAGAAATCCTCCATCTTGTTGTTATCCCCCTTTACTACGCCTGCAACTGACGGATGGGGGGCTTTGTTCCATGTGCTTTAAAGGAGGGGCCCTGGAAACAGTGTCTCTTCAAACAACAAGAAAATGATATGCAGATCGTGCAACTTAAGCAATGGACCAGAGGACCTACTCATACTGCGGGGCACACCCTCGATCTTCTTCTTTCGAATATAGAATCAATTAACATCCTAGGGATTGACCCTTTAACTGGATCATTTTCTGATGACGTGCTATTTTAACCTCCTAGAAAGGAAAAATAGCTCTTCAATGCCCTCAATAAGCATGAAAAGGTCATGGAGCTTTATAAATTCAGATTTGTTTGTTTTCCCGCCAAAGGTTCATACCGAAGAGAGTGCACTCTCTATTCTTGTAGATAATTTAAACATAGCAATTACAAATGGATTATACCACTGTGCCCTTCAGAAAATGATAAAGTCAACTAGAGATCTGCCATCAGAAAAATGGTATTCACCGCAACTCAGAAAGATGAAAAGAAAATGTAAAACTTTGGAACATAGGTAGAGACAAGTACGGAGGAGCTAAATTATTTTCCCAAAGCACTCAAACAAACAAAGAAAGCCTATTTTGTTAAAAAGATTGAGAAAAACAGTAGCTCATCCAAGGAGCTTTTTAGAATAGTGAATGAACTTTCCAACCCAATAGGCCTCTCTTAATCACTTGCCCCCTCTAAAGTTCACTGTGAGAAAGTTAGTGACTTCTTTAACAATAAAGTCTCACAAATTTACCCAACATTTAAAACACAACCAACATTAGAGCAGACAAACTGAGAATCTTTATAACCTCAACAGGTTGCAACCTCTTATCTAAGAATGTTTTAATTTAGCTCAGAAGATCAAATCGAGAAATTAATGGGAGAGGTAAAATCAGGATCACGCTTGACTCTAGTCCACACTTTATTTACTTGCTGTTAGCAATGACATTGTGTCCCTACCAAACACAGATTTTCAATTGGTCATTAGACGAAGCAGATTTATGGAAACAAGAAGTGGTAACCCAACTGGCAAAAAAAAAAGCAGGCTTAGATGTCTGCATTGTTTTGAATTATCACTCAATTTCTCAGCCCCCATTTATGTCCAACATTTTGGAGAAACTGATCAAGTAACAACTGATTTCATATCTGAAGACTAATGATCTCCTAGACCCCTCACAAACAGGCTTGAGAGCAAAGAAGAGTATGGAGGCCACACTCTTAGCGGTGATCAATAACACCAGACTATTGGTGGATCAGGGCAAAGCTGCTGCCCTGATCCTACTAGATCTGTAAGCAGAATTTGATATTGTGTCACACAGCCTTCAGATGAAAAAACTACAAGATAATGGAATTCACTCTAAAACTCCACAATGACTCGGCTCCTTTTTAAGAACAGTACAACTGGACCCTTTTACTTCTTGCCCAAAAACAGTCCGTTGCGGAGTCCCAGAGGGATCATCGTTGAGCCTGACACTTTTCAATGTCTATGTCTCTCCATTAGGCAGGATTGTGAAAAAAATGGGGATTCAATATCTGCTCTTCCACGGATGATACCGAGTTAATGATAGAAATAGGGGAAAGACATGAGGACACTAGACACAGATTGGTTAATTGTCTATCAGAGACCGCAAACTGGATGATGGAGCATTGTCTCAAACTAAACATTAAGAAGCCAGAAATGCTTCTCTTTGGGGGAGAAAACCTCATCTTGGACTCATCTTGATGGCCTACTATGTTAGGAACCATGCCAGAGCCCAAATTGGTAGCAAAAAATCTAGGAGGTCTGGTAGATAATTCATTATCCATGCAAGATCAAGTATAGGCTACTTATGGCAAATCTTTTGCCACAATAACATTTTTAAGGAGACTTTTTAAGTGGATCTCGGACAATTGGAGACAAACTATAGTTCAGGCTCTAATAACAAGCAGACTGGACTATGGGAATGCCTTGTATAAAGGTATGGCAGACTGCTTGCTTTCATGACTACAGGCTACTCAAAATGAAACAGCCAATTAATCTGCAATAAGGACAAGTTTAGTTCAGCATCAGCATGTCTGGAGTTGTCACACTGGCTGCCAATGCACCAAAGAACAAAGTTTAAGTTACTGTGTCATGCGCATAGAGCACTACATAAGACTGGCCCTGTATTCTTGCAAGACAGAGTAGAATTGTATTTGCCTTCACAAGAGCTGAGATCCCGTACTCTTGCATTAGCAAGAACTAGGCGAATTAAGAAAGTCGATGCGGGAGGTCGCTCTTTCTCATGTCAGGCAGCAGTACAAATGGAATAAATTATCATTAGACTTACGCCTCACTAAGGATCATTTGGGGTTTAGGAAGAAGCAAAAAACATGGCTGTTTAGGGCATAATGCTTTTGGGGTCCTCATTAATGAATGCCTTCAGAAACAGCAGGGAGTGATAGTAGCGCAGTGATATCCCACTGGGATGAGTGTTGCGCTCTATAAAAAGTGTAAATAAATAAATAAAGTCACTGCATACTTTAAAATATACAATCTGCTAGGTGCTAAGAGACAACATTATGCATAACCTATGTATAGTAAAAAATAAACCATGCTGCAGAGAGCAAGTGGCGGGCTTTAATGACGTAAAAATGTTTGATTTACTGTTATAAAAATATAGGGTGTACAGGAATCCTACCTTTGGCTCAAGCAAGTGGTGTAGCAAAGGCCCCTGCAGCTCCCGCAGTGGGCCCCCTCAGCACAGTATCCTGGCCTGAGAGCTCCTGATTGAGTTCGGAGGGGGTCCCCTCCATGTACTTTGCAGGGTGGCTGCTTTACGTTGCATTACGCCACTGGATCAAAGTAGCCTTAAGCAAAAGTCAAGATTGGTTGTGCAGCCTACCTAGGAGCCTATCAAGGTGGTCTGCTTGCCTGGGTTCCCCTAACTCGTGGACAGCATGAGTTCATCAGGCTTCTTAATTGATGCCCTTCTCTGCGGGGTCGAAGATGGGGGCATATTATCAAGCAGTTAGTCACAGCACAATCATTTGATGAAAGTCAATGATGTAAACAACTAAAAACATGTCTACAAAACATTGCCTGCTCTTCTGGAAGCATAGGGTATCTTCTGCTTCTTTCATTCTCATGCCATGTAGTCACATGATATGGACATATAGATGGGGGCAGACAGCTTTCACTTCATGAAGCCTTCCTATGAAACACATTAAGAAATCCTCCATCTTGTTGTTATCCCCCTTTACTACGCCTGCAACTGACGGATGGGGGGGCTTTGTTCCATGTGCTTTAAAGGAGGGGCCCTGGAAACAGTGTCTCTTCAAACAACAAGAAAATGATATGCAGATCGTGCAACTTAAGCAATGGACCAGAGGACCTACTCATACTGCGGAGCACACCCTCGATCTTCTTCTTTCGAATATAGAATCAATTAACATCCTAGGGATTGACCCTTTAACTGGATCATTTTCTGATGACGTGCTCTTTTAACCTCCTAGAAAGGAAAAATAGCTCTTCCATGCCCTCAATAAGCATGAAAAGGTCATGGAGCTTTATAAATTCAGATTTGTTTGCTACTCATTTTCCCGCCAAAGGTTCATACCGAAGAGAGTGCACTCTCTATTCTTGTAGATAATTTAAACATAGCAATTACAAATGGATTATACCACTGTGCCCTTCGGAAAATGATAAAGTCAACTAGAGATCTGCCATCAGAAAAATGGTATTCACCGCAACTCAGAAAGATGAAAAGAAAATGTAAAACTTTGGAACATAGGTGGAGACAAGTACGGAGGAGCTAAATTATTTTCCCAAAGCACTCAAACAAACAAAGAAAGCCTATTTTGTTAAAAAGATTGAGAAAAACAGTAGCTCATCCAAGGAGCTTTTTAGAATAGTGAATGAACTTTCCAACCCAATAGGCCTCTCTTAATCACTTGCCCCGTCTAAAGTTCACTGTGAGAAAGTTAGTGACTTCTTTAACAATAAAGTCTCACAAATTTACCCAACATTTAAAACACAACCAACATTAGAGCAGACAAACTGAGAATCTTTATAACCTCAACAGGTTGCAACCTCTTATCTAAGAATGTTTTAATTTAGCTCAGAAGATCAAATCGAGAAATTAATGGGAGAGGTAAAATCAGGATCACGCTTGACTCTAGTCCACACTTTATTTACTTGCTGTTAGCAATGACATTGTGTCCCTACCAAACACAGATTTTCAATTGGTCATTAGACGAAGCAGATTTATGGAAACAAGAAGTGGTAACCCAACTGGCAAAAAAAAAAGCAGGCTTAGATGTCTGCATTGTTTTGAATTATCACTCAATTTCTCAGCCCCCATTTATGTCCAACATTTTGGAGAAACTGATCAAGTAACAACTGATTTCATATCTGAAGACTAATGATCTCCTAGACCCCTCACAAACAGGCTTGAGAGCAAAGAAGAGTATGGAGGCCACACTCTTAGCGGTGATCAATAACACCAGACTATTGGTGGATCAGGGCAAAGCTGCTGCCCTGATCCTACTAGATCTGTAAGCAGAATTTGATATTGTGTCACACAGCCTTCAGATGAAAAAACTACAAGATAATGGAATTCACTCTAAAACTCCACAATGACTCGGCTCCTTTTTAAGAACAGTACAACTGGACCCTTTTACATCTTGCCCAAAAACAGTCTGTTGCGGAGTCCCAGAGGGATCATCGTTGAGCCTGACACTTTTTAATGTCTATGTCTCTCCATTAGGCAGGATTGTGAAAAAAATGGGGATTCAATATCTGCTCTTCCACGGATGATACCGAGTTAATGGTAGAAATAGGGGAAAGACATGAGGACACTAGACACAGATTGGTGAATTGTCTATCAGAGACCGCAAACTGGATGATGGAGCATTGTCTCAAACTAAACATTAAGAAGTCAGAAATGCTTCTCTTTGGGGGAGAAAACCTCATCTTGGACTCATCTTGATGGCCTACTATGTTAGGAACCATGCCAGAGCCCAAATTGGTAGCAAAAAATCTAGGAGGTCTGGTAGATAATTCATTATCCATGCAAGATCAAGTATAGGCTACTTATGGCAAATCTTTTGCCACAATAACATTTTTAAGGAGACTTTTTAAGTGGATCTCGGACAATTGGAGACAAACTATAGTTCAGGCTCTAATAACAAGCAGACTGGACTATGGGAATGCCTTGTATAAAGGTATGGCAGACTGCTTGCTTTCATGACTACAGGCTACTCAAAATGTAACAGCCAATTAATCTGCAATAAGGACAAGTTTAGTTCAGTATCAGCATGTCTGGAGTTGTCACACTGGCTGCCAATGCACCAAAGAACAAAGTTTAAGTTACTGTGTCATGCGCATAGAGCACTACATAAGACTGGCCCTGTATTCTTGCAAGACAGAGTAGAATTGTATTTGCCTTCACAAGAGCTGAGATCCCGTACTCTTGCATTAGCAAGAACTAGGCGAATTAAGAAAGTCGATGCGGGAGGTCGCTCTTTCTCATGTCAGGCAGCAGTACAATGGAATAAATTATCATTAGACTTACGCCTCACTAAGGATCATTTGGGGTTTAGGAAGAAGCAAAAAACATGGCTGTTTAGGGCATAATGCTTTTGGGGTCCTCATTAATGAATGCCTTCAGAAACAGCAGGGAGTGATAGTAGCGCAGTGATATCCCACTGGGATGAGTGTTGCGCTCTATAAAAAGTGTAAATAAATAAATAAAGTCACTGCATACTTTAAAATATACAATCTGCTAGGTGTTAAGAGACAACATTATGCATAACCTATGTATAGTAAAAAATAAACCATGCTGCAGAGAGCAGGTGGCGGGCTTTAATGACGTAAAAATGTTTGATTTACTGTTATAAAAATATAGGGTGTACAGGAAACCTACCTTTGGCTCAAGCAAGTGGTGTAGCAAAGGCCCCTGCAGCTCCCGCAGTGGGCCCCCTCAGCACAGTATCCTGGCCTGAGAGCTCCTGATTGAGTTCGGAGGGGGTCCCCTCCATGTACTTTGCAGGGTGGCTGCTTTACGTTGCATTACGCCACTGGATCAAAGTAGCCTTAAGCAAAAGTCAAGATTGGTTGTGCAGCCTACCTAGGAGCCTATCAAGGTGGTCTGCTTGCCTGGGTTCCCCTAACTCGTGGACAGCATGAGTTCATCAGGCTTCTTAATTGATGCCCTTCTCTGCGGGGTCGAAGATGGGGGCATATTATCAAGCAGTTAGTCACAGCACAATCATTTGATGAAAGTCAATGATGTAAACAACTAAAAACATGTCTACAAAACATTGCCTGCTCTTCTGGAAGCATAGGGTATCTTCTGCTTCTTTCATTCTCATGCCATGTAGTCACATGATATGGACATATAGATGGGGGCAGACAGCTTTCACTTCATGAAGCCTTCCTATGAAACACATTAAGAAATCCTCCATCTTGTTGTTATCCCCCTTTACTACGCCTGCAACTGACGGATGGGGGGCTTTGTTCCATGTGCTTTAAAGGAGGGGCCCTGGAAACAGTGTCTCTTCAAACAACAAGAAAATGATATGCAGATCGTGCAACTTAAGCAATGGACCAGAGGACCTACTCATACTGCGGGGCACACCCTCGATCTTCTTCTTTCGAATATAGAATCAATTAACATCCTAGGGATTGACCCTTTAACTGGATCATTTTCTGATGACGTGCTCTTTTAACCTCCTAGAAAGCAAAAATAGCTCTTCCATGCCCTCAATAAGCATGAAAAGGTCATGGAGCTTTATAAATTCAGATTTGTTTGCTACTCATTTTCCCGCCAAAGGTTCATACCGAAGAGAGTGCACTCTCTATTCTTGTAGATAATTTAAACATAGCAATTACAAATGGATTATACCACTGTGCCCTTCGGAAAATGATAAAGTCAACTAGAGATCTGCCATCAGAAAAATGGTATTCACCGCAACTCAGAAAGATGAAAAGAAAATGTAAAACTTTGGAACATAGGTAGAGACAAGTACGGAGGAGCTAAATTATTTTCCCAAAGCACTCAAACAAACAAAGTAAGCCTATTTTGTTAAAAAGATTGAGAAAAACAGTAGCTCATCCAAGGAGCTTTTTAGAATAGTGAATGAACTTTCCAACCCAATAGGCCTCTCTTAATCACTTGCCCCCTCTAAAGTTCACTGTGAGAAAGTTAGTGACTTCTTTAACAATAAAGTCTCACAAATTTACCCAACATTTAAAACACAACCAACATTAGAGCAGACAAACTGAGAATCTTTATAACCTCAACAGGTTGCAACCTCTTATCTAAGAATGTTTTAATTTAGCTCAGAAGATCAAATCGAGAAATTAATGGGAGAGGTAAAATCAGGATCACGCTTGACTCTAGTCCACACTTTATTTACTTGCTGTTAGCAATGACATTGTGTCCCTACCAAACACAGATTTTCAATTGGTCATTAGACGAAGCAGATTTATGGAAACAAGAAGTGGTAACCCAACTGGCAAAAAAAAAAGCAGGCTTAGATGTCTGCATTGTTTTGAATTATCACTCAATTTCTCAGCCCCCATTTATGTCCAACATTTTGGAGAAACTGATCAAGTAACAACTGATTTCATATCTGAAGACTAATGATCTCCTAGACCCCTCACAAACAGGCTTGAGAGCAAAGAAGAGTATGGAGGCCACACTCTTAGCGGTGATCAATAACACCAGACTATTGGTGGATCAGGGCAAAGCTGCTGCCCTGATCCTACTAGATCTGTAAGCAGAATTTGATATTGTGTCACACAGCCTTCAGATGAAAAAACTACAAGATAATGGAATTCACTCTAAAACTCCACAATGACTCGGCTCCTTTTTAAGAACAGTACAACTGGACCCTTTTACATCCGTCTTATTACAAGTACCATGGGATTTAATGCCCTTATAATAAGGCGAACAGGATATATGCCAAGTTCTAAATCAGGACATACATTTGGCGCTAAGGTTTCTTTGGTGAGAAGATGCGTTCTCGAAAGCATTTTCTGACACCAGAGAAAGCAGAAGAAGGGTATACCTGGTTGGGGGAGGATGGGTGGGTGGGTCGGGTAGGAGTGGCTAGCTCAATGTTATGGGCGCTGACTGTTTGGCCTGCCCCAGGGCCGACCAACCCAGTCATAGCACTCTCCGTTTTCTCCATGCAGGCTGCTGTGCTGCCTGCATGAAGAAAATGGCCTCCCCATAGACGCCTGTAAGGACGGTGTCATAGCCAATCACAACGCTGCCAAAGCTGCGTTGTGATTGGCTTTGGGGAGGAGAGGGAGGCTGCCTGCTTCTGCTTCCTGTGAGCAGAGGAAGAGTAGAAGACGTGACGTGGGAGTCCGGGACCGGAGGCGAAGGCACATTTTTAAAATTTTTTAATTTTATTAAATCAACCCCCCATCCCCTCCCCCTCCCTGAGCGACCCCCCCCCCCACCCGCGAGTCTTGCCGGCTGCGACAGCAAGTGGTGGCAAGGCCATAGAAACACTGAAGGACAATGTGGATTCCATCTGCCTTCTTGAGGACAGAGATTCATGGTACCTTGTAGGCCATGAAGATGACAATGTGTTAACCACCATCTGAAGTACTACCTTCATCAAAAGTAGGAATATTTATACATTTCCGTTTACAATTACGTGGGGGAATTTTGGTGAACAATATTTTACATTAAAATCCGATTAATTACTGGATAGTGGGGGCATGAACTCTGAAACATACAACAATGTGTGATAATGTGATTAAGCAACGTGAACAGTATTTGTTTTTACTTTTTTTTAACTGGAGACAATACAATAGGATTGTTTAGTCTTTTCTGCTTGGTTGACTTAATTGCTTGTGGTCACCACAAATACTATATAACACTCAGCATAAAAGACGAGGGTTCTCTCTACAAAAGTGACGTACTAATCATTCTTTGATGCAGCGCACTGTGAAAAACTGCACTTTATTACATCTGGCTTTTTACACAATCGTCGAAACAGAAGAACATGAGAAACACAATAACGCAACTTAATGTAAGACAAAATCACGTAGTGCCACAGGAGCTTTACATGTCCAAGAACTTCTGTGCAAAGGTGAAGGAACATCAGAGGGCACCAAACAGGCATCCAGTTTTGCACGACCACTAAAACGCATGAGGGCAATCCTGCCCAAGTTCCATATGCGTCCGCCGTCCAGTTTCACGGCATTACGAAACAGCTTTGTCACCTTAAAGAGTGGAAAGAATTTAGCGCCAGCAGATTTCTGAGGATAACGTACTCTCACTCTGTCACCCACACAAACCACCATGTGAGAAACAGCATGTCTAGCATCAAAGTTTTCTTTTCTTTTGATGGACTTGAGGTCCTGAGTTGCTTGCCAAGGAGCAATCTTACCCACACTTTTTCCCCTCATCCAAGACTGAAACATGTAGGCGTTGGGAATCTGGCCCCTAAACAATTCATAGGGAATTTTCCCTGTGGTAGAGGGAGGAGTTAGACGGTAAACCATCACCCTCTCAAGCATTACAGACTTCCGGTCCCAGTCTTAGTCCTTAGCCAGCTGAATGGACTCTTTCAGTACACGTTTGAACCTCTCCACCATACCATTAGTTTCGTGATGATAGAGAGAACAACGCTTGTGCTTGATACCTCTCTTTGCCAAGAACTCCTCCATTTCTTTTGTGACTAGTTGAACTCCATTGTCCGTTAAGAGATATTCAGGGAGACCTTCTCTGCAGAAGATGTCCCCTAAAAATTTACCAACATCTTTAGTCTCGATACTTTGTGTTACCTTAACTTCGGGCCATCTTGAGTACATGTCCATCAACTCAAGAACATAAGATTGACCAGTCTTGCTTCTCACAGACCCCAAAAGATCCAAGGCTACCTCTTGCCAACAATGTGTGGGAGCATCACGTATAACCATCGGTTGTACCCTTGTCTTGTATACCTTATCACATGCATTACACTCCATGTACTCCCTCACCACCTATTCCACAAGAATATCAATACCTGGCCACCAAAAGTGTAAACCAATTCTCTCCGATTTCGAAATTCCTTGGTGTCCCTGGTGAGCCAATAGAATAATTTTCATTCTAACCAACGATGTTATGTTATGTTATACTTTATTTGTAAAAGCGCACGTACACCAGATTTGTTTCATGGCGCTACTCTAAGGGTGCTGGTCCTGGGCTATTACTCATATGCCTGTCTAAATAACCATGTCTTTAAGAGTCTACGAAAACTCATGATGTCTGTGCAGGATCTGATTTCTAGAGGTAGGGAATTACAGTATCTGGGGCCTAGTATGGCGAACCTTGTTCCACCAAGACGTTTCAGTTTGAAGTAAGATATAGTCAGAAAGTGCATCTGGGCAGATCGCAGGTTGCGGGCCGGGGTGTATCTTTCGATAAGACTGTTGATGAATTTAGGGTTTCTACCATTCAGGGACTTGAAGATAATGCATCCCACCTTAGAGGCGCATCTCTGGGTTATGGGGAGCCAATGCAGCTTCTTTAGAAGCGGAGTGATATGTTGACGCCTATTTTCCTGAAGAATCAGTCTGGCTGCCTGATTCTGTACCAGTTGAAGAGGGTGGGTGAGATAAGCAGGAATGCCAAAATAAAGAGAATTGGCGTAGTCTACATGGGATATTACCATAGCGAGGACTGCCTGTATTTTTGCTTCCTGTGTAAGGAACCTACTAACAACTCTGTTACCCCTCCAAAGCAAACCACCACTCACTGAAAGTTCATCTCGAACATTTGAAAACTTGCAAACCTCCTCACTCAGGTTCTTTATGCCTGCCCACCATTCAGCCACCAACCTACATACCTCACACATCACCAAATCAGTCTTCATTGTTTCTCTCCATTCTATTTCACTAATCACTTCCTCCATGACTTCACACACTTTGTAATCATCATCTTCCCATGAACCTTCTGGGTCAGCACTTACACACTCACACTGTTTGGAGACCAGGCAGGAAAGACAGTCTGTGACTTTATTCTCTAAACCAGGTATATAATTCACCACAAAGTCATAATCTTGTAGAGTGACCACCCATCTACAAATCCTTGAAGAGACTGCATCAAGGCTTTTCTTACAAAATACATCCTTTAAAGGTTTGTGGTCAGAACGAACCACAAAAGAGCTTCCCCAGAGAAATTTCTTGAACTTCTTGATGGCCCAAAAAATACACAGAGCTTCTTTTTCGATCATGTGCAGCACACATGAAAACAGCAAAATACCGACGATTGTTTATGTACAGGAAGGTCCCCCTTCCTGCACATAAACAATCATTTTTTTTAAACGCTGTTTTGCAACTTCTGTGTATGCTGCATTAAGCATCACACATTGAAGTCACAACACAGCATTTCAAGATTGTTTATTTGCAGGAAGGGGGACCTTACTGTACATAAACAATCTTCCCCTGCACGCACACACCCTTGCACAATGGTGCATGGGTGCCTGCGTTAAATCTAATCTGCTAAATTTAGCACCAGCACAGGGGGGAAACACAGGGCTGCACCATATTCTTGCAAATATGGTGCAGCCCTGCGTTTCAGAATTGGCACAGAATGTCGTTAAGTCAAGGAGGCTAACGACACACCATGCACTTCCCTTGTACATATGGCCTTAAGTAGCTCTTAAATTCCAGCAACAAGCATGGCCGTAGGATACTAGATTATTAATTGGAGTGGATAATTAGTATGCTTCTTCTCAGGAACATAGCAAACAACAATAGGGAGTGGAGTGGGTTGGTGGGCATGTAAAACGGCAATGCTGTTGGCAACAACTGGGTCTGGATCACAGCAACGTTAGCTGTGAGTTGGCATGGACTTGGGGAAACTTTGCAGAAATAGGCCTAGGCCTGATTTGATTTTGGAGCACTTGGAAATTGTTTTACCTGCAACTGCTAAAAATTATAAACAAGGAATTGTTTGGAACAACCATTGGCAAATGCAGTAGGCCTCGCCTTCATTACCTATTGCTGTTGCCAATGCTATTTGATGTCTGATGCTGTGCAGCATCAGTAAAAAGCAAAATGCTCTTGGTTGATGCAATACAGCATCAGCAGAAAAAAAGACCCAATGAAGCACCCGCATCATTCCCTAGGTGCGTGCATGATGATGGATGCATGCATGTGTCACTACGCATGCACACTCCTAGGGAATGATTTCAACGCATTACTTATTTAATAATATATGATGGTGAATGCCATATGCATTGGTAAATTTAAAAAACATATAATTTCAGTACTGTGAAAGCATTTTTTGTACCTGCTTATCTCACCCAAAAAAACGCAAAAAAAAAAAAAATCAGACCACAGGGGGAGCAAAAGCGGCGTGGGTGTGGGGAAGCAATAGGTTGTGTGCAATGGGCAAAGGAGCATCTGAGACTCTTGAGGCTGCACTGTAGGGGGCTGGGTGGAGATTCTAAAAAGCCAGGGAGAAGTGGGGAAAGCAATGGACGAGCTTGGGGCTGGGATAAGGGAGCAACACAAAAAGCAAGGAGGTGTTTTTTTAGGGTTGAGAAGAAGCTCACGAGGGAGAGTGCAAGAAAACACATGCACACTCATGCAGTTCTGAAAGACAAAAAAGGAAAAGTAGCTCCCTAAATGTGAGCAGTGGATGGATACAAGTCAGCCAATCATAAGGATGTGAAATAGACTGTGAAGGGACAAACACACACAGAAGAAGGCAAGCCATTGTATAGCAAGCAAGCACACCAGAGTGACAATATAGTCAAGCAATTGCACGCAATAGGCAGGTTCTAAAACATTTCTAAGGTTTTGGTATGGGGTGCAAGAGGCTTAAACCCCCAGACAGTTAAAAGCTATCTGATAGGTGCGACCTAAAAAGCAGCATTGACTGTCAATTGTTAGAAAGGGCAAAGACCACATGTAATTTACAACTCCACTTGAAATCATTGCATTACAAGTTTGGTCTGGTTAAACATGAAATAAAATCAGTGCTCCTCCCACACCCTAAAAAAGAACAAAGAGCGGCTCCCATCATGTCAGAACGTGCTTTGTGCTTTGGCAAGTAGGCTTGTCTTTGTGCAAGATGTGGAGTCTTGGAAAGACTTTTCATGCATTGCTCTAATGAGAGACAGGGCAGATCTCCTTAGGAAATAGGACTGGAATAAGCAAAAGAAAAGGCAAAGGCTTGAGTTTGGAATAGGGTTGGTACTGCCATGCGGAGACCCAAAACTAGAACAACAATAAAGCTGCAGGTCCGGGTTGAGGTACATTATAAGAGATGCTCATGGGGTTAAAGTTGTGGAGGATCAAGCAAAGTATGACACCAGAAGCAAGAAGGTCTGTAGAGATTGGTAGGTTGCCATTTACAGAAATCAGATCTGGGTGAGGTGAAAGAACGGTGTTTGTATACCTTACAAGAATATTAGGGCGTATTGTAGGTCAGAACTGAGATGCATTAGAGAGGTATTTGTGCAAAGTGTTGGTACTGTGTATACAAGAAGGTCTTCAGGTCTGGAATAAGGTACATTAAAAGAGCTGCAGGAGGTGCCACAACTGAATTGGCACTGTGCAGGCATTGGCACAGCGTGCAGGACGTCAGGCTCGAGTTCTTCTACAGGTAAAAGAGGCGAAGCTTAATTATGGTGCATCAGATGAGTTGGACCCTGGCCCCAGTGTTGAATGAGCCAACAATGATGTATATTGGGACTGAAGTGCTTCGGCAGACCTGTATCCTGAAACTAGAAGCCTCGTTGGAACACCAGATGTTAGCAGTGGCTTCAGGTCAAGATTAAGCATGGAGGAGTATTGGAAGTTACATATAAAGGTTCAAAATCTTGGAACCGTGGGTTTCGTCGTACATTTGCAGTGACTCAGAAAAGCATTAGCAAATGAGGGTATGGAGCACCAGAGGGGGCAGGTTGGGACTGACACATATTAGGAGAGGGTTATGTGGCTGTCCTAATAGAGTGTTAGTAAGTAGGGCGGATGGGGCTGTACAAGCCCCAGTACTTGAATACAAAGGGCAGTCCATTGCGATACTGAGGAACATTAGCTGGGCTTTGTGTGACAGCCCCAGTAGAGGATTAGCACAAGTAAGGCTGGTGCGCTTGTGGGACAACGGAACATCAGTAGAGCCTAGTGTGATGACCCCCGTGAGGTGTAAGGGTGGCAGACCCAGTACTAGAATAGCAGGATTTGTATTTTTTTTCAGTTTTACATAGAGTGAACTCAACCCAAGGGCATTGGAGCGCTTTTCATGAGCACCAGATTACATTTCACAAGGTCAGAATCATGTTTTTTTAGGCACTGGGAGCTTCAGTGATTTACCCAAAATCACAAGCTGTAGAGGTGAGGCAGGGACTCAAACCTGGCTCCCAGTTCCAAAGTTGCAGATACTGCGGCAGGACCATGTGTAGAGGCCCTAGTAGTGCAGTACCAGATAGGATATCAAGTTCGCAATATAAGAACAGCAAGTTTGGACTACTCTGGGCCTGAGGTGTAGTAGCAGAGCCTGGCATGGCAGTCAAAGGACACCATTGGCAGAAGGGGGTTTGAAGAGCCCAGTGCAGGAACAGCAAGAAATCAAAGTTGAGAACATGATATATTCTTACGTAAGGCCTAGAGAAGCAGTCCCAATAACATGCTACCTGGGAGAGGTAGGTTGGTGGAGTACTGGAAAAGGAAGGGTGTCCGGGTTGGAAGTGAGGTATATTAGCAGGACGTTTTGTGGCAGAGCCATTAAAGCGTTAGCTGAGGACTCTGACCGGGGGCAGATCTGAAGGCCCCTCTCTGAATTAGCAGAATGTCCACACTGAGAGTGAGGTATATGGAAGGACCTTGCATGACAGTGTCTGAGCTGCATGACAGTGTCTGAGATGCATGACAGTGTCTGAGCTGCATCAGCGGAGTGGAGGTCTGAAAGGAGAGGTGTCCAGATTGTGAATGTGGTGTGATTTCAGGGTAAGTAGAAGGCCTTCCGGTTAGGGTTGAGCAAATGTACCAGAACATTGTGCCAAGCACTCGCATTAGTAGAGTTGTAGCCATGTACAAAGAAATGGTAACTAGGAACACACCTATACTGGAACTATAGGAACGAGTTCTGATGTGTACTGGGAAAGGAAATGAAAAGTTAATTCATCCCTAACCGCTCTCCAGTCCAATAAAACTAATTCTTCCTTTCAGCTTTACTCATCTACAAAGCCTTCTTTACAAGACTCCTTTGCCGCAGGTGAAAAGTGGAGTGGAGTAGCATTTTTCACACACTTGCCCCTGGTTACCTGCAAAGCTGCCGCTTCCACCTGTGGGGAAGATGAAGGTGAGAAGCACTGAGGATGGGGGGGGGGCACTTTCAAGGAGAACCAATTATAAATAGGGGTACAGAAAGTGCACCTGTAAGAGAGCTCAGGATAAGGCAGGGGAAGAGTTTGGAAGGTGAGGAAGAGAGATGTACAAGGAACCACTTCAGCAAAGTCGGCAAATGAGGCCACCTGGGCCTAGTGCCGGCAGACAAATGAAGAAAGCGATAGAGATGCAAGAACAAAGAATGGTAGGTGGGAACTCTTTAGTCAAATTGTGACAATGTGATATGGGGAGAAGGGGGGGGAGCCTTAAGTGGAGGATGATGTTTAGGGATGGGAGCAGTAGTTAGAATCTCCCTGTCAGAACATTGCTTAGGGTTATTTGAAATGTGCACCTAAGCTGTAGAATTTGTTAAGCTCTGCTTGCTTCCAACAAAGCAGCATTTTTCTAAACACGAGAACGTCATGAGGGGTCCCTCTGCCAGGATGGGCACTCATGGAGGAGAGGGGACTGCCTACTCTGAGCAGGGAGGTTTGGGGAGGGTCCAGGGGCTGATCACGTTGGTAGCCACTGGACCCGCTGCATTCCTTCAAATGATAGCACACGCAGGGGGATATTCATCATGCCTCTGCGTAATGATGAGCCCATTAACCACCTACCTTGGTATTGGCTGCGATGGCTTTGTTTGGGAGCAGGCAGGGAAAAGGAGGGGCTGTATCATTATAGATAACTCATGGATAATCGCTGGCAAGGCCGGACTGGCCTTACCGGGCATTGGACATTTCTCCGGGAGGTTAGAAGGGTAGGGTGGCGCTTTTGCTACTAGGGGCTCTTTAGTAGTGCCACAGGTTTAAAAGCAATGCAGAGTTCATTGTATATCCAACAATTTTCAAGCAACAATAAAATTGCCAAGATAACTCTGGTGATTAATGTACCTGTTGATCATAATTTTGTGTAGTGGCAGTTTTGACTCATCTAAGGTAGCAGGGAGGGTTAACGTGCCTGCCACAAAGAGCATGTACTAGGTAGATCACAGAACAGTATTTTATAGCATAGCTCAGTGGGTGACTACTTTTGTCACAGAGGTCCATTTGTTACTGTGCAGTTCATAAGTTACAATCAAAATCTAGATTACAAAAATGTTTTGGTATAAATAAATTCTTATTAGTAAAGTCAACCCTAACCACTGTGTTACGTTCTGAATCCTGAGTTTGTGCTTTCCCAGACAAAGCACTCTTTAAAAATGCCTACCATTATGGATGACGTGAATCCTACACATTGTAGTCCCCTTTGTCTTATATAACATTTTCTATACACTGATTTACGCACATATGATTCATTGTCTCTGTAAATGTGTGTGATGTAAAATGTTCTAATGCCCTACATTGGTAGGAGAAGTGCTATAAAACAAATTAAATACATGTGAGAGAGGGGCTATAAAGAGATCAGAGGCACTATTTTAGGGTGATAGTGAGGGAATAATTGAAGAGCACCAATAAAGATTGCCGTATCCGGGTGCACTTTAAAGTCTCCATTTACTATGCTTTAAAAGTGAATACAGTTGAATATATCATGAAAAATGGGCTATAGAATGCACCATTTTACAATTTTTCCCCAAATTTTTCTTGGAGGGTGAACCCACAAACCCCAGTGTACTGGTCAGGCTTACTCGCTATTCGCTATATGGGGGCTGGTCTGACAAAATTTGCCAGGGCAGTTTTGGGTTCCCAGTCGGGCCCTGGTCCCGGAAGCAAGTGGAAAGAGAGAGCTCAAAGTAAGATAAGGGGAACTTAAGCCGAAGAAATTGTTAACATTTGTTAGCTCTGTTTGCTTCCAATAAAGCAGCCTTTTTCACAACACCAGCATTGAGAGTGGTCCCTCTCCTAAGGACACCGCACTTCTGTCTTTATAAGAGCTTTCACTGGTGGGGCGACTTCAAGAGTCCCCAAGGGCAAAAATAAATGCAAGTGCAGTCCACTGGCAAACCTTCAGCACAAAATGCATACTGGTTAGACTGTTCTGAGAATTGCTTAAATGCATACGTTTAAAGCATTAATATGAACCTATAAAACTTAGTGGACGAACAATAGCTTTCCAAGGACAACGTCTGTTGCTCTGCAGTAAATGTTTTGTTTATTTCCATGAACTTTATTGCATTACCTTTGAGTTGCTGTATTATATAGCTTTTATCCTGAGAGCAATTATCAGCTTTTATAAAGGTTAGAGTAGCAGTTGCTCCCCTTTCAAAGTAATGTTTACAAAGTATTAATCATCTTGGGTATACCTTTCATCATTAACATCTCACAACAGTCTCAAAATATATTTGCAGGCCTTTGTATCTTGTAGTGTGTTCACATGCCTCAGTGTTGAATTGTGATTGATTCTATTCCTTCTAGCTCACTCAGGGCTGGGGAAAAATTGGAATGTGCTGAGCTTTTAATAATTCAGATCTTGGGGTGCCAGAACACTGAAACAAATATCCACATTTCCCTGTGATAGACTTTTTTAGATGCCTGGGAAATAAAGAGGAGTTAGCGTCATCCAAAAGTTTAATTTGCAGGTTAGCCCGTTTGGCTACACAGTGAGGACCCAAAAGTCAATAACTGGGATTAAATGAAGGTTTATTACAAATTCAAAGCCACACTGATGTACACAAGTCTCAAGAATATATTGTAAAAATACAGAATCACTACTGGAAGACCAAATCATCTGACAATATGTAATTTTAAAATGAAGCATACAAGGAATTCAGAAATGAAAATGCAGAAAATATGGAACACAATCTGGTGATCAGTATATGATTTCCGGTCCTCATGCCTATACATGAGTAAATCTAAATGACCTAAACCAAGCCTAAACTAAGTAGCATAAGTTGGGGACACCCTAGATAGATCCAGTGAAGCAGGAAGGTGTCAGCATTGTAAAGACGTCTGTAGAAGCTCTTCAAAACCAAGAGTATTGCATAACATAAAACCACACAACAGAAATATAGCAAAGAGGTTATACCCTTCTGAGTCTAAAAGGGATCTGCCTAAAGCTAATGTGTGGCCACTAATTAGAACATTCGAGATTTCCACATCATGTCCCAGTACTTTTCCACTTTCTCACAGTAGAGCTTGGCTGTCTCATTCAATACTCCCATCTCTTGGTCTGGACATCAGGCCATCCTTAGATTCCTCCCGTCTCCATGAATTGGGGTCCTCCCTTTGTTTATTAGTGTCTCTCATCTTTGCCAAAGGTTCTTCTCTCAAGTCTCACTATCTTATATACACAATTTGCCTTTCACTAACAATGAGATCACAGGAATGCACCTGCAAAGGAAAGAAAATATTGCAACCAAGCAAACTTTCAAATTGAAGGTTAAACCTTAGAGTTCAAATGCTTTTGACTTTGATCAAGTTAACATAGCAAAATACTTCAATACATATTTAAATGCATGGTTATTGATACATCTACCATTATAAAATAAATGCAGGATACTACTCAAATGAGTACATGAATATACATAGAGTTAACAAAATTACTAAAATTACACAAATGCAGAAATGTATGCAAACTACAGTTTGGTATTATTATAAGAAAAACCTTAGTAGTCACACTAATGTAAGTGCCTGTATTATACAGCAAATGCACCTTCAGTATGTCAGTCAGGTGCACCACTTTTTATTAATGATATTAAGGTGCACAAATATATAGTACTACATGCATGTATATATGGCATAGTCAAGACGTGAAAGAGTGGGGTCAAAATTCCGCTTTTTTAGTGGTATTCATACATTTTGGGAAAAGCCTGTCAAAGATATTTACAGTTCTGTGGAAGCTGGGATTGGAAACAATGTATGAAATATTAATGAATGTTGGAGCCATGCTTACACTAATGTGGAGACAGGAGATTCAATAAGAGAGCGAGTGGCCAGAACGCAACTGTTAACTGTCATCTGAAGCCTTTCTGCTCACACAATGTTGCGATCAAATAAGTGAAAATGTGGCAATATTTTTCTCCTAATGCTTTGGAAATCTGATACTGATATACTATGAATGAAAAAAAAATAGGTTGATCCAACATTGCCTAAATAAAACTGTAAAGCTCTTCAAGAGTTTGGAAAAGCTGTCTGAATATCGTACATATTGGGCTAGACATCATCAATACTATTGCCTAGCATAATTTTAATGTGTGTTGATATTACCCAGCTAAATAATACTATTTACTGCCCTCAAATGAATTAAAATCAAACCTGCCATTACCTCTGCGTCACATCCTTTATTTGAGTTGTTATATCATGTGCTGTGTCCACCCCTTGGAGAACAGGTACTTCGTTGACTTCCTGTTTTGTTGTATCCTTTGGGGGACTTTGACCCTTTACTTCCTGTCTCTTTATGGGAGATCTTGCTTAGCTTATAGGCAGACTTCAGGCCTTTTCTGCAAGCTGTTTAGTTCTTCTGTGGATTGTGTCACTGGCTTATGGAGGCTTCCTTGATCATTGTGGAACTTGTGACCAGGTTCCTGGAAATGTGTGTGCCCACGCCTCCCTCCTGGGCTTGTCTGGGGCTACTTCATGCTGGTTCTAGGGCCTGTCCTTTCCTTTTCAGGCTCCCTGCTGGACTTGAGGCTCTGATTGTGGTTGCCTGTGGAAACATGGTCCTGTTATAGGTAGGTGAAAATGTCAGTTAAAACATACCATTTTAAACAAACAAAATCACTGAAATTCACCAGTTATAATTATCTCAAGTAACAATAGCTTGTGCCTTAAAGTAACAATGACTCGCACCTTCGCCATGCACAGTGTTATCATCAATGATGTCATTTCAGATGTTGCAGTGATGTTATTAAAGGTATAATTGAACATGTCATAAGTGAGATAACTAGCAGTGCATGGTGAGAGCGTGAGTTATAGTTACTTTAGATAATTATAACTGGTGAATTTCAGTGGTTTTGTTTGTCTTAAATGCTATGTTTTAAAGTACATTTTCCCCTAACTATAATGTTCCTTTAACCTTTGTTTTTTCAGTGAATTTCTAAGGTTTCTTTTTAATACAAAGCAAGATATTATTACTGTACCTAACTATAACGTCACTTTAACCTTTGGCTTTTCAGTGTATGTCTTGTTTTTTTTAACCTAAAGTAATATTTTATTTTCATACATAATGCCAACCACACGCCAGGCCCTGCATCCAACCTCTCATAGTTAGGCAAACCTACACCTTGCATGGCTTTTGGCCATGAGCTGTATGGGGATGCCGCAGGTCACACCCTGTAACTAACCCCTGCTGCTTCCCTACCCCCCTTCTGCGTCTGAGCCAGGGGCAATGGAGGAGGGGTTGTGCGCAGGGTCTAGGTGCCATTTTAAGTAAGGCATACCTCATGGCTTTTTCAAAGGCTCTGAACAGTAAAATATAAAAAGTGGGCTTACTGGTTTTAGGAAGGGATCAGGATATCTAAATGTACTGTCTTTGTTAAAAAATGATCAATAATTACTATGAAATGTACATTTTAACTACTCCCATAGTGCAATGTTTGATAAAAGTGATTGTCATAAAAAATGAAATTTAATTAAAAATAAAAAACAGCAACATGTCTTCAAGTTATTTGTTTCTGATTTTTCAAGCTACAAAGAGCAGCAGTAGACCCCATACACTCCAGCTGAAGAGCATACAGAAGTGCTTTTAAAAAATTTGGTAAGCTTTCCTGAGGTTATGGATTTAATGACTCAGGAGACTTACTGTTTTTTTAATGTTGCCGGGGGGCTGATGCACATGAGTAGTTCCTGCATCTCAGTTATTTATTTTTTTTAAAATTTATTTTGGGTGTCCCAGTGCCCTCCCAGGATACCTAGATTCTTTTTTTTTTTTTTGCTGAGGGCCTCCAAGGCCGTTCAGCTCCCCTACCAGTACTTATCCTGGGTGCCGACAGCATAATTGTTGTGAAAAGGGGCATGCAGCCCCCAGTCTCAAACCTTTACAGGCCCTGGGGATACCATTCCCCAGTGCTAATTTCTTTTTTAAAGGGAGGGTGGCGAGTGAGGTGACAAGACTGTGTACGGAAGTGAGCAAGTGATATTAATTGAAAAGTGGTGCATAAGCAGAAATGCGAGTTATGAGTTTGACATAGTAATATGAAAGCGGTGCGTAAATCATAATTTCAAAAGAGAACTAAGTTATGAATTTTTTATGCTTGTGTAGTTTAAGGTGTGTTTGGCACAAATAAGATAACAAAAGTGTGTAAGTGGTGCATAAATCATAAAATTAAGAGATAACCATAACTGTGGAATTTCTAATGTTTGTGGAGCACAATTTTGGTTTGTATACCAAAGCTAAATAAATATTTCCTATCTCTAACTGACGTGTAACCTTTGTTTTTGTGTGTGAATGTGTAGATAGATAGATAGATAGATAGATAGATAGATAGATAGATAGATAGATAGATAGATAGATAGATAGATTTATATAGGAATAAGGGTACATAGATGGAGAATACATAATGGGTAAATGTGCAACATGGACCTATATTGCCAATGTTTTGGTGACATTTAAAAACCATGACACCGAAGGCTGGGTAGTTTATTAATTTCACCTGCAATCCGAAATGAGCTTTGTTACATGGGTGGAAAAAGGATGATGTGTGATTTGTGTGATTTGTACAACTGTGATGCAGTTTTAACATAAAAGTAGGATAGATGGCGGTTTGGGGTTTGGACTGTACAGTTACTGGTCAATACTGGGTTAACCAGGAGGGCTTGAATCAAAGTGGAATAAATAATGGGAAGGATTCCTGAATCTTCTTCACACACAGAACTTGCTGCACATGCATAAGGTTGATGAGAGATCTTTCTGATTTAGAAAAAAACTTTGTAGAGGTTTCCCATTGATTCCTTTTACTGATTCAAGTTGAGTATGAGATGTGTATTACTAAATTCCATCGCACATATTTTAAGTTTTTACAAAGGCCTTATCTCATCCCGCAAGTCTTCAGTAAAATGTATACCTATCAGGAACATGCCTTTCAACATGTGATCTGGCCATGCTGGATTTTGATGGATTATTGGAGATAAGTGATGGAGAGCCAGAGAGATGCCATAGATACAGTGGTAATTGCCTCTTAAAAACAAGCATTGGCATAGCCAATAGGTCTCGCCTTTGGGACCTTATAAGTGTTTAGCCATGCAACAGTTGCATAACTAAATACTTACAAGGTCCCAAAACCGAGACCTATTGGCTATGCAGTGCGGCCGCGAACGCGATCACGATCAAACATCATTGTGCGGCCGCAAAAGTGAAAGTAATCGCGGTAAAGCACTGTAGCTCTAGGCTGGCCTGGTAGCACTTTTTTGAGCCCTCACAACAAGTCTCGCCAGACCAGCGCATGCGCTGGGTCAGGCGAGACCTAACAAACTGAATAATTTAACTTTTGCAGTAAATTTGTGGAATTATCCTTTCTTTCAGTTAAGAGGTGCATAGTGCTTCACTTTTTACAAATCTCTGGCCCTACCATTGAATTGTAGAAAAGAGATGTGAGACAATGGTTGGCTCGGGAAGAGGTATGTAAGGTTAGAAATGATGATGGAGGATATGTGGGACTGAGAGGAAATGACTGATTGCTAATGGAGAAGAGATGGAGTCCTTGCAGGCAAATGAAAGTTGCTACTGTTGACCACCCATCCGGAGTCTAAAGAACGCAGATTTTTACTGAAAATTTTAGAGATATATATTTAAAAATATTATATAGTTAGATATTGTAAGATGTTTAAAAGAGAATGCTGTGGTTTACAGTAGGTGTTTATTGACAAATGCTTAAGGACTCGTTGGCGACATAAATTTGCCACCCACAAATAAGATATATTTTTGCTGGCATTTTGACATCTGTGCTCCTCATTTCCCACTCGATGACCCTGCCTTTCTCATTTAAAATCAATAAAAAACTTTGAAATATATGGAATTCTGGGAGAATTATATTTCTAGTCTTGTAAGGAACTTGACTTATGATAGCTAGTACAATTATATATTTCTTGAAGATATAAAGATTTTCTCCTATGTAATTTCGAGAGCTAATGTGGTTGGAACTGTTGAGAAGATTTCAAGTGTCAACTATATTGCACTGGAGAAAAATAAATTGTTTACCTTATTTGTTGATGATCACTAGAAAGTCTATAGAGACATGAGAATAATGCCATGTATTAGAGATGGACTAGTTTTAAGAGAAAAGGCAATATGCACTGTAACATTTTTATTAAAATTTAAGAAATGGAAAAATGTTTTAAACTTTTTTTTAAGACAAATATAAACCTCAAATGAAATAAAAACATACAGAGGAGCCTGTAATTTCTCTTGTTTACCATCATGCTGCTCTTTTATTGGTTCTTAGAAATTTTGTTCTACCTAGGGACTGCTTCTGTTGCAAAGGATTGATGGTGAAACATCCGTGCACTGCAACAAGGATGCATTATTCATACATTTTGATGCTCGCACCACTCATCTGGCCGGCAATGCACCTTCTCCTAGCCCAGCCTGCAGCACTGATAATCAGCTGCCAGCGTGAGACCAGTGCTGTTCCACACACACCCAGCCTGTGCCCTGCTCCCCTGATAAACCGGTGATGGACACATAAATGTAGTTCACCCAGGACGGCTATGCTCAGAAAAGACAGAGGAACCTGGTTCTCCCAAGTAAAGAACACACAACAGGTTTGGAGAGAGCATACAGCAGAAGAACACATAGGAGCCCAGAAAGCACCTCTGGTTGGTCCCTTGCTCGCTGTGCCACTAGATACAAGCTAGCCTGGCTGATGAGGGGTGATATACCGTAAAATCGGTCCCAGGATGCTTGTTTCCAGTCCAGGGAGGACCCAGCTTGGCAATTCGGGATGGACTGTTCCCATGAGGAGCAGGGTCAAGACTGATTTGCATATGGCTGAGGTGGCGTAGTGAGCAAAAGAAAGATGGATCTAACCCAGATCTCTTGACTGGGAGATAATGTTTGATACATTCAGCATTCCGTACATCATTAGTTGCTGCAGCACTTTTCGCCGTAAGTGGTATGGGTATGCCCAGACGTGGGTCTTTGCTCGCTGTGCCACTGGATTCAAGCTAGCCTGGCTGATGAGGGGTGATATATACCCTGAAACCGGTCCCATGATGCTTGTTTCCGATCCAGCCGGGTCGGCTTGGCAGTTCAGGCTGGACTGTTCCCATCAGGAGCAGGGTCAAGACTGATTTGCATATGGTGGCATAGTGAACAAAAGAACAATGGATTTAACCAGATCTCTTGACTGTGGGAGAATGTTTGATACCTTCAGCATTCCATCCATCATTTGTCACCGCAACACAGGAAGCACCTCTGGGCATGTGCCTTCTGTACATGAGGGGTGATTGCCAGGGCCGAACTGGGAACCAAAACCGACCCTGGCAAAGTGCTCAGCCGGCCCCCCACAGGGGTTGGGGGTGCCGCCGAGCTCTTTGCCAGGGCCGGTTTTCGGCCAATTTTGTTACAAAAACGGCCCTGTAACAAAAACGGCCCCCAGGGGCCCAAAACTGGCCCCCACCAGTGCGGCCCATCGGGGGATTGCCAGGTGCCTGCTACGGCCAGTCTGGCCCTGGTGATAGCACCAGTCTGGATGCTCTTTAAGCTCTCCCAGACCAGCGGGTATGGCATTGCCTGGTCTGGATGCACTAGGAGCTCAACTGAGGCTCCTATTTTTATTGGTGCCACCACTTTGTGTAAATAGTGTATGAACATTGCTGATTATTAATACAATTTGAATCTTATGTATTTTATATGTATTGCGGCTTGTGTGATGTTCTTTCTTTTATACTTTTGTGTACTCTTTTCTATTTTCAGGAAGTAATACCCCTCTTTCAAATGTTTGCTTTAAATTAATTGAAAGTGAATCAGGATATGTTAATTGATTTAGCCCATCTTTGTTGCCTGTTAGGACCAATGCTTTCTGTTTTGCATCTGCCCAGAGGCTGCAACTGCTGAAGATGAGCATCCTCATGTATCAGCCCTGAGTCTGCTTCTGGCAAAGACGAATGCCCACCTGCATTGGCCCAGAGGCTGCATTGGCCAAATGCGCCAGCCGAGGGTGCTGTTCAAATCCAGAGAGGGTTGAGACCACGGTCACAATACTGAAAACTGGTTGTCCAAAGTCTCTGCCCACCCTGGCCCACAACTCTGATTCACCAATCTGTTTGAGGCGGTAACAACGGGCTGCTCCCACTCAAACTAAGAGACTGTGTTGACTATGAGCAAAGAGCAGCATTGTGTTTGTCTCAGGGGAGCCTGGGTGCTTCCTGCTTCCGACTAGAGCAGAGTGAGGACGAGGAGGGACGACGAGAAGAGATGAGGCAGTGGCGGTAAAGATGAAAGTTAAAAAAATGTTTACTACCCCCTGCCCCAACACCCACCCCCCCACTCCTGATCCGTGCCAGCTGCCACTGACATGGCCATCTGGAAGGTTCTCAAACCTTGGCGAAAACACTTGTTAGTACACTCTCTTTCACCCTACAGAATGGGCAGTTGCAACTTGTTGATCGGAACAAAATAACTGGAAAGAAAAGTATTGTTTTCGCTCTAACATACATAGTGGTAAACAACACCAAGACCCCAGTAACAACGAGAGCAAGCCTTGAATTGGCTTAGGAGATTCGGGAGGAAGCTTTCAGGGATTTAAAGCAAAACTACACCAAGGCCCTAGGAACAGCAAGAGCAGTTAATCTATTGGTTCACTAAATTTGGGGAACGCTTGCAGGGATGCAAGTGCAATGGAATTAGAGGTACTAGGGAAGCATCGGTCATGAGGGAGCTGGGGGAACACTAGCCATGAGGGATGCTGGGGGCTCATTAGTCATGAGGGAGCTGGGGGAAACTTAGCTAAGAGGGATGTGGGGGTGCATCAGTCATGAGGGGTCTGGGGGAACACTAGCCATGAGGGATGTGGAGGTGCATCAGTCATGAGGGAGCTGGGGCAACCCTAGCCATGAGGGATGTTGGGGCTCATCAGTCATGAGGGAGTTGGAGAAACAACAGTCATGAGAGATGCTGGAGAAACATCATTCATGAGTGTGTTAGGGATGACATCAGTCATGCGGGACTGAAGGGGGACATCAGTTATGATATCATAGTGGGCTTTAGGGTGCTAAAGGGATAAAGCAACATGAGCCCTGTGCGTTAGACCACTACGCCGAGGAAGTAAGAGGATGGATGTAACAGAGAGGGAGCAGGAGGGGGTCGTGGCACAGTTATGGTTACTGAGTGATTTGCCACATCACAATTTTACTTCGATTATTACCAAGCAGTGATGCCAATCTTAATATACACTAGGAATCAGGGCCGGACTGGCCGTAAGGGGCACCGGGCATTTCCCCGGTGAGCCGCCAGGGTGGGGGCCAGTTTTAGGTCCCTGGGGGCCGTTTTTGTTACCAGGGACCTGCAATATTGGCCCCCTGTAACAAAATTGGCCGAAACCGGCATAACAAACCGCTCGGACGCACCCCCTCGGGTGCAACCAAGCAGTTTGCAAGGGTCGGATTCTGTTCCTAGTACGGCTCTGCTAGGAATTAAGAAATTGAGGGGTAAAGGTGTGTTGGTTCTTAACATTTCTGAATGCATTAAGTGTTAATGAGTGAAGTAAAAAATCTGAACCTTCAGAATGGTTAAAAATCTTGACATTCTGTGGGTAACTTTGACACAATGGTGCCCAGCATAATGCTTGTCCAGGTAAGATGGAGCCCATCCGTGGTGCCATACTTGAGCAAGCATAATGCTTATAATTATTTTCATGCTGTCTGTATTTGTAGCATGATTGTGCCTACCTCTGATGTAATACTGGCTCCAGAATAATATTGGAAATGTGTGCATTTTATGACATAAGTTCTGCAGTCTGAGTCCGCTGCCTGCAACATTAGTGTAACCTGCCTACTCATCCATGCAGTCACTTATTTAACCATTCCTCCATGCAATCAGTCATCCATATACTCTATCAACTGTTTGTTAACTATGCACACAGACACTTTCATTCACCGAGCTATGCACCCAATGACCCATTCACACAAGAACACACACAAATAAGCCAATCAATGAAGAAGCACTTTCAATTGTAAAATCTTCAGACCTATCAGTGGTGTCAAAAGATCAGGCATTTTTTTGTCCCTTGAATCTACACCACCACACACAATCAATGAAGAAGCAGATTCACTTATTAGCCTAAACCATTTGCTTTACCAATGGTTGTTTAACTTTTCGTTGTCTTTGAAGATAGGGACCAATCAATTACAATTACTCCATATTGGGTCTCATCTATGTGGTGTAAGGTGAGGTCACAGGAAGGAGAATATCAGACAGGCAGCCATATGACAGGCAGGCCTGCTGTGCAAAGGACTCTTAAAAAGACCTGCCCAAATTTCATATACATATTTCCAGAGAACCCAGTGATTCTGAAAGAAGAGTATACCTGATGCAGAATCAGTCATGCCAGAAATACTTAACATGTCACTGACTTCTAAAAGTCTGTCAGGGTTGTAAGGACGTTTCACCATTTTCAGTTCACAGACATATACTCCACAAGCAAATAAAAAGGACATGGAGACATTGTAGACCTACAACATGATTCTAATAGTGCCCTTAATATTAACGTCCTTCCTATCAGTGTACTTATTTCAATCAGGGAGTACGATGACTTCCCAATCCAAGCTGGAACAGATTAGTACTTCCAGGTCAATTGAGGAACAGACAGTATGTAACTCTGCACAGCTGAAAACACCTTGACTGGTAAATGTACTTTTGTTGGGTTTCTCCGCTCTTGTACCAGTACACACCTGGCTTCCCTTTATATGCACCTTTATGGTTTTGTTCACTTCATTTTGTTTCCCTCTGAGGATATCCTGCTTAACCTCTGCACCTCACCATTCTAGAACACTACTCCTACCTACCATCTCCTCCTCTCCTTTGAGTCCACTGCAGGGGTGATTATTCACGCTGTGGGTGACGCATTACCCTCAGCCTACAGCGGTTAGTACTATCAACCACCTTGAAATGTAGCATTAATGATACATTTCCATTTGCTATCAACACCTAATAACATACTGTGTCTCACCATAGGTGATGGACAACTACAAAGCAAGGGTAGCAGTTGTAAGAATCTTTCGGGCCATCGCAGTGTTTCTCTCTTCCATTCTTCTTCTTATTTCTTTCCCCTAATAATAATAATAATAATATTATAGACCCACTATAGTCTTATACATAGTCTTGTTCTATTGAGTATTTGTAGTCAGACTCACGGAGAGTTACAGTGTTGACATCCATATAATAGAATCCTGACAGTATCTTGTGGTCCTGCTTGATACCTTTAGCTAAGACTTCATGCTGCAAGTTCAAACTCCTACTAAGGACTCCAACATGACGAGAAGTTTCCGAATTGTGTCAGATTGTGCAAGAATCTCATAAGTAGGAATCTCATAAGTCTGAGAGATCTGCAAATCACCCTGAAATCCTGGTAGAGTTGTTAAAATCTTTGTGAATCAGCAAGTAAGTGATTTACCCAGTTCTACTTAGCCATATTAAAGCAATGCTAGTTGTGTTTGTCAGGCAACTGCTCAATGCCACAATGCAAAGTGTTCTTCTGTTAGTTCAATTTCTTCTACTCTACTTCATCACTGTCCCTTGTCCACACATCTACACATTAGTAATTGTTCTCCACCTGATGAATCAACTACTCCCACTTCTTCTACTGCACAACTAGCTAAAAAAATATATATATTTGCAAAAATGTGAAGCCTTTCTGGTTCTATCACTTGACGTAATGAGATAGCTTTCCAATTTCAATTACACTCTCCACTGTGGCTTACAATAAATATACTGTGACTGGGAAGAACAGCTGGACTCAGTGCTTGATTTGTGTTGGTGGGTGCAGATGCTGGGCTTCCGCACTCATTTTGTGGATTAGGACTTATTTCTCATCATCAGTTTTTGACGCAGACTTTGAGGGAGAAGAAACAAAGGAAGAAATAGGAAGAGAAAGATAGGAAAACGGTGAGAAAAGGAGAAAATAGGGATGATAAAGAACCTGCAAAAGTGAGTAAAAGAGGCAGGAACCTGTTAGTGGTGAAAACAACAGGCATGAGGCTGAATCAAGTCTAGGCAGTCTTGGTACTATTCCACAAAACGTTGAATCAAGACTAGGCAGCTTTGGTATTCCACAACAGGTTGAATCAAGAATAGACAGCCTCAGTATTCAGAAACCCTGACAATCAGCAACATTCAGTTTCTAGGAAAAAACTTTGGACCCCTCATTTATGTATCATTTGTTTGTGTTTTTAGGTGGCGCATTCGAGGCCTGTTGTAATTTCTCTTGTTGGCTTAAAGCCATCCCCCTGCTATTGATTTGTTTGTTTCAGTGTCCTTTAAAAAAATCCTTGCTTGCTAGTGGTCAGACCTGCCTCTTTGTCCCTCCTTTTTCCCTTCTGTTCCTCCCACTCAGCAGGGACTAAGTACTGTCTTATTCCACTATGGCTCTTTATCTGTTCTTTGGTGGACAATTTTTTCTTGGTTTCCTGGTCTGTTACTGTTTGCCTGTGTTCAGCTTTGGAGGCAAAGCTGCTTACATATAAATATATAATTCATCCCTCCCATCGCCTCTTAATGCCACAATTGTGCCAGTACTGCCCCACTCTCTGTTCCTGCCATTCTGTTGCTTGTATTTAATTGGGTTTTATGCACTTTTTGATGTGTACGGCAGTTGGGCTTTTTTGGTAAGAAATTTGGTTAGTTTTGGGCTACCTTTTAAGGGGGATTGGGCTTGTTGAAGTCTTGTTTGTGAAAAGGCATGAGTCATTACAGCCCCTCCAGCTCCTCCTTCTACTCCGTCCCATCCCATTCAGAGTGTTCCTTGCAGCATAAGGGAGGCAATAGCTGCATCCTCGTAGGAGCTACCTGCATCCACAGATTGCTCAGAAAGGGTTTGCTGTGCAGATGTTTTGGTTGTGTCCTGCTTTGAGGTATAATTATTTCCTTGCACTTAAAAACCTGGCTTGCATTGAATAATTGTTTCAAAGCTGCTCCCCGAGATGGGGTTGGGCTAACAGAGAACTTTCAGTGATTTGCAAGTTCCGCATGAAGAGGGAGGAGCTGCAAAGGGATACCGGTTTCTAGCCTGCCTCTGTTTTTTGCTAGCGTGTTCTGTGTTTTTTTACTGCCCAGGTTCAGCATCTCTTCCTGCTCCTCCGGTTCGGTTTCTCTGCTTCCTCATATGGCACTTGTTTATCAAGTTGGAGGATGTACAGGCGGGCGATAAATGCACTGGGAATTGCAAGGCGAGTCTTCCTTCCTCCATCTCACCCCTTTGTGCCGTCCCCACAGTTCTATATAGCACGCACTTGACCTGAAGATATCAGAACGCTTTACAGGAACACCAGCTGCATTACAGATGGGCAGTTTTTAAAAAACAAAATTCTGGGAGAGGTGCACGCTTTCTCTTTAATTTTAATTTTTTTCTCAATGGCGGCTGCCTTACACACCACTTGCGGGACGCTGCCCTTAAGCAACAGCGGTCGCTTCTCATTTTTATTTTCTGCGCGTTTTCACTTTCATTTCACAATGGCTGCGGCTGCCGCACATACCACTCGTAGGACGCTGCTCTTCTTGGTCACAGTTCCTATACTAATCATAATGCACTTTCACTGCTGACAGCAGGGGATATTTGTCAACAGAGGTTGACAAAACGACGGTGCGGTGCATAAAAAGTGCATAAAAAGTGTCCTATAGCACGTAACAACACGAACAGGGGCGGTGGGTCAGTGGCAGGCAGCGAACAATGTATCCTGGCAGACACCTCTATTACACTGTGGCTTAGCTCAGTGGGCTGTGCACAACAGGTGAGATCTGCCGGTCACCGGCTCAAATTCAGGGAACCTCTCTTATCTCTTAGAAGGCCTGGAGAACATGAGCTCCATAACACTGGGTTATAATTCATGTGTGTGTGCAGAGCTTAGGAGTGGCTGACGTGGCGCTGTGTAAACACACGTGATACACAGCATCTAGTGGCAACTGATTTTCCAATTCTTAGTTTCTGGGTAACAGTGGCTTTCAGATCTGTGCCAGCCAGCTCAAAAATGCCTCCGTCACTGCAAAATCTGCTCTCAGTGATAGCATACATAAAAATCAATTTGTGCATCTCGACTCTATAGAAGTGATCTTTAATTGTGAACACAGGCGTTCTATTTTACTAGGAATTCAGATGTCCAGCATTATACATCTCTGACCAGTGAAATTGTGCATGCCACAAACCGAATGCTCTCTCGCCACTCAATGTGTGATCTCATTAGCCAAAGGCAAGGCGCTCATGTTTGTATTATTGGATTGGAGGCTGCGACTTGCAGGTTACATGCAGATCTTTACGGCAGGTGCATTAACCCTCAGAGTTGTCCAACTAGACTTCTAACCTGTAGGTGACAAAGAGATCTCTGTTGAAGGTGCATTAACCCTCTGAGTTGTCTTACTGAAAGTGAAACCCTGAACTTTCGGTTACAAGTGTGGGAGCCTTCATCCTCTTCTTTCTAGAATTCTGTCCTGCTGGCTGCAGGGGACCCGCAAATCTCTGTGGCAGGTTAGCGAACCCTGTCAGGTGTCTCTTTCAGTTTTAAAAAGTGGTTTGAAGATGACATTTATATGTCTGCAACAGTTTTCTGAGCTGTCACAACTGCACTTCTAACCTGTGGCCTATAGGCTACATACAGTTCTCTTTGACTGGTGCCTAGTGAGCTGGATAATTGTAGTTAGAACCTGTGAGCTGCAGAATTCAAGTCTCAGCAGCAGGTTTGTTAACCTTGTATGCTTCCTCACTAGAATTGTTGTCTGTAACCTGCTGCTGGCACTTATATCTCTGCTGCAGGTACATTCATCACCTGCGGTTGAGAATACCTGCGCAGCAGGTTTGTTGGCCAACAGACTTACCTTATCAGGTGGGATTTCTTTACCCATGGCAATACAGATACTTTCAGGCGTTTTTTCTATCGCTTGTCTCTCTCAAAGCTACAGTCACGTATATCGAAACAGATGTGTACATTGCTCAAGATTCTTTTTGTTGAAAATCCAGCCGCGACTTGGATGTTGCCTACATGAACAAGGTTCAATTACAGTTTCACTAATAGTGTAATTCCTGTTGATAGGTTCTGTATAGCACCTTCCAGGCTTTTCAGTCACTCCAAACAGTAATTCAAGCTTTTCTGTTTTACCGATTTTAACAGATAGAGACAGAGAGCTAATTAACAGGCTATGTGCATTTTAAAATATGAAAAACAATGTCAAATATGTATTTTTGTATTATTCACAAGGCTTGCTTTGAAAGTTGGCATGAAGGGTGGTTGAAAGAAGGCGTGGTGTTTTTCCACCGAAGCTTAAACAGGTTCTGACATCCACGTGTGTTTGTATTACCATGCTAATGGTTTGTTAGGAATTGTTTTAATTATGTTTGCGGACAGCTACTTATAGTGCTGCAACCTATCAAACATCCCAGTGTGACTGTGCATGGATTGCTTGAATAAATTTGGAAAGAAACAAGTTTGTTTCATTTTTTTCCAAAACATAAAGTGAAAAAAAATATCAACATAGCTGAAAAGAGTACAAATGTATATGGCTAAATACAGAAGGGAATATAAATAGCGCTATGCAAATATAAAGACTCCACAGCGAAAACAAACAAAAAAAGTAAAAAAACATTGCCATTTTCAACGCCAACAGCTCTAACTATAACAAATGCGCGACCTATTGCATTGCAAATGCTTTTTTTATTTTTTTTATTTTTTTTTTTTTTATTATTTTTTTATTTTTATTTTTTTTTTTGTCTTTTTTTTTTTTTTTTTTTTGTCCTCATATTACGTGCTTAGCTCCAATCTATCAAAACCAAAGGACCGCCACAGAGCAAAGGAAAGAGTGGTCGAGTGCAGTGCTGTCTCAGCTTATAGCTGGTAGGAGAAAGTTCATTCGGGAGGGAAGAAGACCGGTTCCCCACAGCAACAATCGCAACAGCCAAACATGATTTTGCTTAGGGAAGTGCCTCCGGAGATAGTGCCCAAGTTATCGAGACCCCCATAGCTCCAAGACTGTTGGTCATGGCAGCGAGGATAAGCAATGTACGTGTTAATCATAGGACCTGGGAAAAAAAAAAAAAAAAAAAAAAAAAAAAAAAAACCCAGGTTTATTGCTGCTATCCCAGCATTGCCCAAAAAGCTCTCCTATTGGGGTTTCCTGCTCTGGCGAGATCAAGTTTGGAAATTTGAAGAAGTGAAACTCGCCATTCATGCTCTGTAGGTGGTTGAGCATCTTTCCAATGCCTACATATCTCCCTACGCGCCGCTAAAATGGAGTAGAATGTTAGATTGGTTGCGGCATTGCGGATTTTACTCTTGAGACCAAATATAACAAGAGCTAGGTCTATGGAGATATGTTCACCCAGAAATTGTGAAAGCTTATTACTAATGGCTTCCCAAAAAGCGGATAAATTTGGACAATCATAAAACATATGAGTGTCTGATGCTGCGATTAACCCGCATCTTGGGCATAAGACTGGGCCTGTTAAAGAAAACTTAGTCAACCTCTGAGGGGAATAGTATGCCCTATGTATAGTGAATAAGTGGTTTCTACGAAGCCATGCCGGTTTAACTAGGTCCCAAAGCATTGAGCAAGAGGCTATCCAAAGTTCTTCAACATCTACGCCTGGCATTAGTTCAGCCCATAGTGACGTCGGTAGATGAAAGTTGGCATCTATTTCATCGATTATTTTGTTATACCAACATGAAATTTCTTTTTTTGCGGCGGGGCTTTCCATGAGGCAAGTTACCAAGTCACTATTGCCACCTATAGGCAGCTTACTAATCCGTGCTGGCTGCTCTTTGTATGACTGTGACCAGCTGGAGATCTGAATATATTTAAATCTCGAGAAACTTGTGCCTACTTTGTTTGTTAAATAGTCCCATGGAAGTAATGTCCCATCCATAAACAGGTCATCCCACCTATTTATACCTGCCTCTATTAGCGGGTTAGTCAGGGCATCTGTTGTCCATGCGGGAGGGACGGGTAGATCCCATATGGGAGCCCTCCCAGAATAGTATCCAACATTTATCGCATGCCTCACTTTATACCAAGTAGATGCAATCCCTTGTAAAACTTTCAATTTTATTTTCTTGAAGAATTTGGGGTCACCAAATTTAAACAAAAATGCAGATTGGTCTACTCCTTCACATTCAAGTAATGTAGAAAAAAGAAGGCCCAGCCCTGTTAAAGTAGGGGTTTTAAGTAGCATACGTGTGTGCGTGAGCTGAAAAGCCCATGCATAAATTTGGAGATCTGGGCCAAATGCTTGTTTTCAAAGTAGGCACTAGCAGTACTGAATGCACTGAGGGAATGACTGAAATGACGTCACCTAGTTGCTTACTTGTTCCGCCTCCAAAATAGCTTGATGTTCCATAGACGAGGGAATGTAAAAAGCTAAGCTTCTATGTATCGATCCGCGGCGCAGTGCCAGGGAGGTTTACCTGTCTCTAAGAACGAGCAGTCCAACCCTCTGCTTTTCCAGATTACATCCCTTCTGCTAAGTGCTGGGTTCAAGAAGAAGAGCATGGCACGGGTTTGAGAAGGGAAATGACCATGATTTAAAGGTCGTAAGTGCTTAACTATATACTGGTAACAGTTATGTACACAAAATATAAACAGCTGTAAAAGTTATTAGTGTAGAGATAGTAAAATACTCAACACTGGCACAGAGATAAGAGTACACGACAAAGCAGAAGACTGTAAAAGTTAACTAGAAACTGAAGTTAAGAAATCAAAATGAAGTTAAACAATATATTTTTTATTAACCATTTAACTGATAAAGCAGGCCATTTTATTTTTAAATATAATGGGTAGTTAATGACGTTGCATGCAATTTAACTTAGAGAGAACCCAAGCATTGAATTGACTTTTTTTACTGCACGGTACATTGTGGGGCGCTGTGTACGCTGTTGCTTTTATCATGCAAGAGTATAAAGTTAAGATTCCCGGAACTGCTCAGAGTTATTTAATTGCCAACAGAATCAATTACTAGCCGCAGCAGGCAGCTTCTCTTTCTCACTGCTCGATGAATCGATCTGCAGGACCTCTGCTGTGCCAATCCGTTCTGAAAAACAAAAAGAAAGTCAAAGCGACACAAAACAGTTGCAAGCCTAATACCGTGGCTCATGAGTGTCCTCATAAGCATTTAACAAGCTCAAAGCAGATGAAACGACTGAGTCCAAAACGGCCCACGAATCAAAGACAGCATGCAGAAATTGGCCCAGATCAATAATTCTCACATTATTTCCCATTTTCTGGGAAAAACACACTTGCTGAGTTTATTTCCATCCTCCATAAGTACGGTACATAAGAGGTCGGTATCTTAAGGTGCGGTAGTAATACCAAGGCTGCAGATCCTGTAATGGGCCTCTGAAACACTAAAACAAACAAGCATTGGCATAGCCAATAGGTCTCGCTTTTGGGCCCTTATAAGTATTTAGTTATGCATTACAATATCCTTGGTGCAATAGCGTTACTGTTGCATGGCTAAAAGGGTATAAGGTCCCAAATGTGAGACCTATTGGCTATGCCAATGCTTGTTTTTAGAGGGCTGGCATGCATTTTTAAATGTAGGCTAGTAAGAAAGGTGCCAAGCCGAGGGGCAAGGACTATATAGAAATAAGTTAGTAAGAGAGGTGAGTTATAATGAGATAGCACACATAGAAAGGTGAAGCACAGAATCACAGGTGTTTTTAACCTAAGTAGCGAGGCAGAGAGGCAGGTAGAGCCTGTGGGATTAAAATTCGAAAGTTATGAGAAGTAGAGAGAAAAGAGGTGAAGATGAGGTAGAGAGATGAGTGTAATACAGAGGATGGGCGAGGGAGAAGTATAGAATGTAGAATTTGGGAGAGAGAGATAGAGGTAAGACGAGTGAGACGTAAGCAGAGATTGAACGGTAATAGTGAATGAGATAGAAAGAGAGATGAAAACAATGGTTGTGATAGATGGAGTGTAAGAGGTAGAGAGAGTATTGTAGAGATAACTAATAAAATAATGAGCAAGGTGACATTAATAATAAGCGAGACCTGGTAGTCCAATTGTTGTGGTAAATTGAGAGGCTAGATAGTGTCTGTGAGGTGGGAAAGATAGAGATGAGGCAGTGAGTTGAGAGGCAGAGAGAGAATTGAAAGAGAATGGTTATTTAGAAAGAGGCATGCAAGAGATAGTTAAAGGTAATGGACAGATGTTAAAAATGTTTGTAATAAATGGTAGAAAGTGTAATAGAAAGAAAGATGAAATTAAGAGGGAGGTGAAGTAAATGTAAGAGAAATGATGTGGGATGAGATGCAGAGAGAGAGAGGAGAGAGAGGAGAGAGAGAAGAGAGAGGAGAGAGAGGAGAGAGAGAGGATAGAGGAGAGAGGAGGGAGAGGATAGCGAGGAGAGAAAAGAAGAGCGAGGGAAAGAGCGTGAGGGAAATAGAGAGGGAAAGAGAGGGAAAGAGAGTGAGGGAAAAAGAGTGAGGGAAAGAGCGTGAGGGAAAGAGGGAGAGGGTGAGGGAGAGTGAAAGAGAGAGTGAAAGAGAGAGGGAAAGAGGCAGAGAGATGCAGAGTAAGAGGGAGAGGGAGATTTGAGGAGAAGATAGGGGCAGAGAGCTGATTGAGAGTTAGAGATCTAGAGTTAGGTTCGCAGTGAGGTTGTAAGTTGAGTTTATGAGAGGTAAGTGCAGTGGTGCACTGAGGTTTATTGAAAGAGAGGTGTGATGTACAGAGATTTTTTAAGGCTAGAGCAATAGTGTGGTAGGTGCCTAGTCATGTATAAATATATTTCTAAAAATGGAGCGTTTATGTAAAGGAATGAGATATGGAACATAAAGGTGGATTAGGGTTTTAGAAAGAAATGTATTTGCTGGTATAGAGAAGTGACAGTTATTTACAGAGTGTTGTATGTTGAGATGTAAGTTAGATAGAAGTGCAGGGATTTTTTTTTCTGGTCAGGTATATTCCCCTTGTGTGTAAATACCAAAGAATTATTTTCCTTAAAATAAATTAACTCTTAAATCTGCTGTAATCTATAAACTAATGCAAACACTGTACAACGCTAAGATGAGCCCACCATAGTCTCCTTAAAATTAGACCCAGCTAACAATACTGTTAAAGGTAGTTTTGTTTAAAAAGTAAATTTTTTTATGGTTCGTTTTGTTTGGAGTTGAGTGTAAAGTGACTCAGCTCAGAGGAGAAACAACAATTAAGGAGGATGTCTCCGTGTGCCTTGTGCTCGGTTGGCGCCTCGGGCATGTTTACTGTGCGAACACATGGGAATGCAAAGCCATTAATCAAGCAGGATGGCTCTGTCTGCCTTCACGCCCAGTGGCCCCTGTTGTCTGTTTACTGCGAGAATTAAAGAGGAAAAATAATGTAATGTTTAAAATATGTGACAAATGTACTATAAAAAAACTGCTTTAAAAAGTCATTCCGTGGTATAAATTATTAAGAAATATTCAATTGCAGGGGCCTTTTCACATCAAAATGAATGTTTATAGTTTTTTCCTGGGTGCCCTCTTTTGGTTACTCAAGAAAATAGCATTTCACTAGATATCATGCACTGAAGCATTTTTTCAATGACAATGTTCTAAGTAATACAGTTATGTGGGTGGCTGGCCACTTTGCAGAGTGGGAGTGATCTGTGGTTGACGAGTTTTCTGATTTACAAGGGCTCACTGGTGTCTGGTCTCAAATTATATGTGTGCGCTGGCTGAATTCAGAATTGTATTGTATGTTAATGCCCATGTCAGGCTACTACCAGAAAACAAGTAGAGCAGCATGAGTCACAGCGATTTGGAATAAGTGTCTAGTGAGAAGTACAGGCAAATGAAACTAACGAAAAGGGAGGGGGAGAAGGGAGGGGGAGATGCGAGCAGAAGTGGCAAGAAGGGCTGGGCGAGAAGGGAGGAGGGAATGCGAGGAGCCTGAATACAAGTGACGAAAAAAGAGGAGGAGAAGGGAGGAGGGAGATGCGAGCAGAGGGGCTGGGTGAGAAGGGAGGGGGGAATGCAAGGAGCAGAGGAGCAGCTGTGCACCAAGCTCTAGGCCAGCAAAACCATGTGGGTAGCACTTTTGAAAACCCACTTACTAAATGTCTCAAAGAGACAGCTTGCGCTGTCTCAGCGAGACCTAAAAAGAGAAAGCTTGCGCTGTCTCAGCGAGACCTAAAAAGGGAAAAGACTACCTGTTATTCAACAACAAGCAGTTCTTGAGAGTCCAGTCCAAAATTGAGCGTATATTTGTCGACGCTTTTCACCGAGACTCATGTTATCCCACTGGGACTTATATTATAACACTGAGACTTAACTGAGGTGCTTACATTTCTGAATTCATTGAATATGCATTGTCCTGACAATTTAAAGTTTTACATAAAATAAATGCTGCTGCAGCAATAGCATTTCTGTTAATGACATGTACACATTTTTTAGGTTGAGCATGGGCAGAGCATGCGCTTCTCTGCGAGGCATGCTGTATTCGAGTATAGACTTGAAGCCCGGCCCACTCTCCGCACATATTTGTCATTGGCTTGTGTCACTGACCTTTGTAAATGCAGGCTTCTGATTCGTTAATAGGCTTGTTAGTCACTCCTTAGTACCGCCTTGTCTTCATTTGTAACCTCCCATGAGGACTGGTCCTTTTACTTCTGTTGTTACACGGTAGGTCCTATTTAGTCTGTAAGGACTATTTTCTTTAATGAGTTTCTCCTACTGCAGGCACGACATGCTTTCCTGCAGCATTCAGCGCACCATGCATGCCTTCACTTTCCAAGCAGCTCAGGACACTGGTGGCCGCTTCTTTGAAATGAGTTTGAGCTATTGGCATTGTAAATGACAATGCCTTTAATTTATGTTAGTTATCAAAACCAAAAAAGGCATTCTCATTTACAATACATGTAGCTTAAACTCGTTCAAATGCGAGACCTATTGCATTGCAAATGCTTGTTATTTGAAGCATGGCATTTTTAACTACCGAAAAGGGTCAGTGGCGACAGGGTGACAGAAGTCTTCTTCAAGTCAGAAAGCACATGAAAATCAGACAACGAAAAACTCTGGATCGATCCGTCTCTGCATTACTCTAGAATCTTCTTAAATGAAACAAAAGACGCATATACAGGTTATACATTTCTGTTTTTAAAAAGTGATGCACAAACCGATTGGAGCATGAAAGAATCAGTGTCTGTTGCAAAAAGGCTCACATAGCGGCTACATCAGGGAAAGGAATAGAAGGAGAGGAGCCGCACAGGCAGCTGTAGCACCAGACTGGGCCTCCAGAGGCCTACTAAGAAAATCTTTGGACATTTCACCAACATGGATTTATTTCTACAAGTCACTGTTATTACCTTCCTACAGGACTGAATTATCTATGGCTCCTTATAGCAAGAACTCATTAGTTCTGAGATAGCTTAAAATTAACCCCTTCAGTGCCACGCCCTTTCCCCCTCCTGTGCCGGGCGTTGCACTAGTGGGTGGGGTTCATGACGAGATAGTCTCGTCATGGGCACAGCGCAACCGTGCTCCATGACGAGACTATCTCGTCATGGGCACTGAAGAGGTTAAAGTGAGAACATAGACATAATTAGAACATTGGAATGTTGGAAGCTCCATTGAAAACAATGGAGTGCTCCTGGCTTATAATGGCTGGTATAAGCCCGGAGCTACAACACTCCAATGTTTCTTTGTTCACAGCTCTGGCTGTGAACTAAGGCTTCAGGGAGCCTGAGGGGATTTCAATACCCTCACGCTCCCTGAAGGCTTTGTTTTATTTGTTAGAACATTCTGCCCTCTAGTGGCAGAATGTTCTAATAGCCTTATAGCCCTTCGTAGCAGGGCTATACCGGCTTTTAAAGTCCCGCTGTATTGTTAAAGTCCCTCGCCTTCGGCTCGGGCCTTTAACGATGCAGCGGGCCTTTAATTGCCGGTATAGCCCGCTACGGCGGGCTATAAGCCTATAATAATATGCTCAGTCCTTTATTAAACCCGAAAATAATATTTTGGAATTAGCAAAGACAGAAATGCATACATTTTAACACAAGGATCATATGAAGGGATAAAAGGCTAATTGAAATATGCATGCGTCTAGTATCTTTCCAAAACATGTGGACGTTTCCTTGCACAGGTAAAGGTCGAGAGGTTGTTTACTTCAGTTTTATGGTTGGTGATGCCCCAGTTATATTCATGGAAATGTGCATAACCTGCTTTATCTGGGTCACTTTCTCACTGCTGTATTCTGAATCTTTTAGTTGAAGATTGTTAAACGTCTTCGAAAATTCCCCATTGATACATTTAAATTATCAATCAGCATGTTTGAATTTATTGTGCTATGACTAATAGTTGCTATTTACAGAGAAAAAAATGAATATACCTCATAATTTTTAATTCAGAGGAAGACCCTAGTGCTAATGGAAAGGTACAAATAGTATTTTCATGGTAACTCCACCATGTAAGGTGGAAATGTGGCAGCTGAAGCTAGATCAATGGTATATGACCTGGTGATTTAAAGGACACAGGGGCATACGTATCAAATTCCGTTTTTGCGATTCTCAAATAGCGATTTTTAGGGAATCGCTATTTGAGAATCGCAAAACGGGATGTAACAAAAAATTTGCAAATGTTTTGCGATTCCTTGGCATTCCTTAATTGCGATTAGCAAATTGCTAATCGCAATTAAGGAATACCTTCCCATTCATTTCTATGGGCTAGGAGGCCCATAGGAATGAATAGGAAGATATTCTCATTTTGCGATTCGCAATTTGAGAATCCCAAAATGAGGATGCAATTTCAAGGGTGCCAGGGTGTCAAAAGGACACCCTGTTGCACCCCTGAAATATGTATGTGTGTACATGTGCCGCACATACATACCTGAAAAATGCAAAAAATTGCATTTGTTTAAAGAAATTGCAATTTACCACCAACTTGAAGTTGGTGGTAATTTGCGATTCCTTACGGCCAAATTGCACTTTTTCTAGGCTTCATACATTGCATTTAAGGAATCGCAATTTGCGATTCCTTAAATGCAATCACAAAATAGAGAATCGCAAATTTTGCGATTCTCTAATTTGCGATGCCCTTTTGGGATGATACATCCCAAAAGGCCTTTTCCCGTTCGCAAACGGGCCGATTCTGAGAATAAAACCCGTTTGCGAACGGCAAAAAGGCCTGGTAGATATGCCACTATATGTCAGAGATCTTGTCACTCCACCAGCTTCCTTGGTAGGATGCAGAGGTCTGGATGAGCTGCCATCCTGCTACTACAAGGGGATGTATGTCGTTACAACGCACACTTTTACAACGCATGCACTTACAACGCATTTTTTACAACGCAACATCCACTACAACGCATTCCATTACATCGCATGACACTACAACGCATTTTTAAAAACTACCTTTACAACGCATTCCATTACATCGCATAATACCTTTACAACGCATACCATTACAACGCATAATATTAAATTGCATTTAAGGTAAGTATTAGATAGTATAGGGTTAAAAATTACTATTCTAACTCCAGGGGGTGCAACAGTAGGGTAATTGTTGGATAGTATAGGGGTAAAAATTACTATTCTAACTCCAGGGGGTGCAACAGTAGGGAAAGTGTTGGATAGTATAGGGGTAAAAATTACTATTCTAACTCCAGGGGGTGCAACAGTAGGGAAAGTGTTGGATAGTATAGGGGTAAAAATTACTATTCTAACTCCAGGGGGTGCAACAGTAGGGTAAGTGTTGGATAGTATAGGGGTAAAAATTACTATTCTAACTCCAGGGGGTGCAACAGTAGGGTAAGTGTTGGATAGTATAGGGGTAAAAATTACTATTCTAACTCCAGGGGGTGCAACAGTAGGGTAAGTGTTGGGTAGTATAGGGGTAAAAATTACTATTCTAACTCCAGGGGGTGCAACAGTAGGGTAAGTGTTGGATAGTATAGGGGTAAAAATTACTATTCTAACTCAAGGGGGTGCAACAGTAGGGTAAGTGTTGGATAGTATAGGGGTAAAAATTACTATTCTAACTCCAGGGGGTGCAACAGTAGGGAAAGTGTTGGATAGTATAGGGGTAAAAATTACTATTCTAACTCCAGGGGGTGCAACAGTAGGGTAAGTGTTGGATAGTATAGGGGTAAAAATTACTATTCTAAATCCAGGGGGTGCAACAGTAGGGTAAGTGTTGGATAGTATAGGGGTAAAAATTACTATTCTAACTCCAGGGGGTGCAACAGTAGGGTAAGTGTTGGATAGTATAGGGGTAAAAATTACTATTCTAACTCCAGGGGGTGCAACAGTAGGGTAAGTGTTGGATAGTATAGGGGTAAAAATTACTATTCTAACTCCAGGGGGTGCAACAGTAGGGTAAGTGTTGGATAGTGTAGTGTAATATTATGCGTTGTAATGGTATGAGTTGTAAAGGTAGTATGCGATGTAATGGAATGCGTTGTAAAGGTAGTTTTTAAAAATGCGTTGTAGTGTCATGCGATGTAATGGAATGCGTTGTAGTGGATGTTGTGTTGTAAAAAATGCGTTGTAAGTGTAGTGCGTTGTAAAAGTTGCGTTGTAAAGGTTGTTCCCCACTACAAGGTGGTCCTTCCCACCCATTAATTAGAGTTTTTGTTTCAGCGAGATCAGAAAAAGAACAATAGCCGAGCACAATAGCATTGTTTGTGACTCACTTGGGGTCTTCTTTGGCTAAAATGTAGGTGCAGCATTGTTGATATTAGTCAATGACAGGATATCTATTTTGTTGCCAGCAAGGATTAATGAGAGTTTGCCTCCAAGCACTTTCTCATAGTGGAGAAAATAATGCTAAAACATTCACAATGGTAATGTCACTCCTGGAAAATGTGAATATAGTTCTCACGACATGATGGCTAATCACATCCTTTGCCCCAACAATTGCCCTGCCTTTAAAAAATGGAGTGCTTGGTATTCAGTTGACTTGCCATCTACCTGTTAAATTACCAACTCTAAGGCTTTCACCAACAACACCCTCACACAAGGGCATTACTTCCTGACCGTGGAATATTAGAACCATTGGAGGCTGATTTTGGAAGTCCAAGGCCGATGCTGCTGCCTTTGTCATTTTCCCCAGCTGCCCCGAGGTTAAGTGAGCAGTCGCAGTGTGATTCGAAAGAAAGAAAAATGAGACTGGGGGAAGAGAGAGGGATAGCGAGACAGCAAGAGATCAGAGAGGGACAAGATGTGAGAGCGATAATGGAGGAATGGGTAGAGGGTGAGAGTGCGAAGCGTGGAAGGGAGTGGGGCTGGTTTGAGCATTGCTGCCAGGGTTGCTTTTGGTTCCTGGGTACGGCCCCGCCGAAGACTTTGGCCACTTCTTCTCCTTGTGCTGGTCATCCCACCAGTCACCCCTTATGGTGGTATTTCCCAAGGCTCTATCCTGAACACTTTCATCTTGCACATCTGAACTGTCACCCTTATTGACATCATGTCTACCCTTGGCTTCTTATACCACCTGTTTGCCCTGAAACCACAGGGCATCTGTTCTTTGTCTTCATTCACCACCTCAAATCAAAATGTTTAGAGCATCAATCAAAAGATGGCTTCCGTTTCTGCTGTTTCACGTTGAACTCTTGAAACTCCCTCAATGCACAAGCCTCCCTCTAAAACCACATACCACAAAACATTCTTTAAACTCACTGGTCTTACCATAGCACTTCGCCTCGCTCACTTTCACTCTCAAAGCTTCTCCCAATATTCCCCAAACCGGAATCGCACTCTGCCAAGGTAACTCAGCTTTCAGTGCCTAATCCACTACTCGCCACACATAACTTTGGGTTCTTTGATTAGCTTGCATCCCTCCAATGGAAGGCCCTTTCCTGAAAAACTAGATACATCCCTTCCTGCATTCAAGCCCACTCTTGACCATCACCCCTGAAGCCTTGAGAAAACACAAGGCTGAATAGTCCTAATGTGCCTCCCGCCGACTCTCTGATGTCCCATGTCCTCTAATACTCCAAATGTGATGTACCACATAGAAAGGTCTGTAAAAATGTGTACATTTTAAATATAATGTGCCATCCCTGCATTATGTCAACCTCCACCTATTCTATTGATAAATTTATTATTAATTTTCTTGATAGCATGTGCAGTTAAAGCACTTTAAATGTACATGATGCATGTACTGAATGTATAAAAGCAAGAGCCAACTTCAGCTTTTTAACCCACCAACATGCAAAAACTGTTGAATTTTTTTCTTGATATTTGCTATCATGGATGTATACCTTCAAGTGTAGGGCTCTACCAAGTTTCCTAGTGGATTACAGTCATTCACGTCACGTACGAAGGTGAGAACAGGTAATTTTCTGAATTCGGATCAAAGATGTGCACCCTAAAATACACTTGGTATGACCGTTGTTCTGAATTTCTAATTCATGGGTTGCATGCATCCACACTGGAAGTTAGCTCCAGTATATTGATGTTCTATGGGGCCGGCTCCATCTGCTAAATACAGAGAATGTCCATATGTTTTGTGGATGTAAATATGTGTTTCTATGTGCTTTATAAAGTTCCAACCAAAATTTTTAATAGTGGAATCTTACAAGAAAAGCTTACGTGCTAATGTGTGTGGTACATATTTCTTATTCAAATTTTGCAAGCAACATATTTGAATTTTTTTAATTTCTGCACCCTCAACATACATAATGTTGGCAACACTGCACTTTTCTAACAAACATTGATAAAGCCAAAAGGTTTAGCCTATGCGAAATCTATTGGCTTTGTCAATGTTTTTTTTTACATGTTGAACAGAATAGAGGCAATGAGGGGGTTTGAAGCAACATTTAGAAGGAGGGCCCAAAAGACCCTGCAGGGTGGGGGGTTGGATGAAGCCACGGGGATGGCGGGAGTAAAGGAGAAGGACTGCAGATTCATGCACTCTCTTAAGAAAAAAAAGGAAGTGCCTGGAACTATTGAAAGGACACTGGCCACAGGAACCAGTACTTGGTCCAGGATCCATGGGATGGATGAAGACTCAGAAGCCCAGGAGAGAACCGAGTCCAGGAGGAGTTGCTGGCCACTAGGAAGACTGGAATGGAGAGTGGCGTGGGGGGCATCCACTGGTAAGTAAAAGTAAGCAATGGGTGGGATCTAAGCTCCTTTTAAGATTTGTTTTCAAATTAAGAGGTTTTGTAAGCACAGTGCTGTGCAGGCAAACCTAAAAATTTGCGTGCTGGTAAATCCAGAGCGGGGTGACAGGTGCCAGTGCCACAAACTATTCTTACTAATATTTGGGACAGGAGCTAAAGAGAAAGTATAGCATTATATTTTCCACTTTATGTCTACGTGTGAACCTCAGAAGACCATAAGAAAACTCCACACAACAGTTAACAATGCAATAATCTGTATGTGTCACTTCCATATTAATAAGCCAAGTCACACTTGTGCCATTACATAGGTGATCTGATTAGGGAGGCCAGATCTCTGGCTATTTCAAGAGTTTTGGCTCAATAAATCAGCTATTAATAGAACTAACCATATTGTTAATTTCTAAACCGAAAATATCTTAGTTACATTGTGCTGGGTCTCAAAGCTTGATAAAACACTTGAAATAATAGTAGAGATACTAAAAATGTTTTACCAGTGACTGAATGCATATGTTCCCCTATTAGTATGAGCCACATGAGGGTAGTGAGATCTAGAGCAGTATTTTATTCCAAACCCAGTCATAAAAAGCTTGTAAGACAAGGGACTGACACTACCACACTGGTTGCTCTGACCTATATAAATATAATCTGACTTTTCAGTAATGCTATTGATGTATAAAGATATTCTTCCTATTTTACTCTAAGAACATCAAAATTGGTGCAGCTATGCCCTGCTCCTTGGAGCCTCGCATGAGTCTTTCAGAAAATGTATCCACAATCAAAAGCTGCACAATAGAACTGAAGATGTTCAGACATCACACATTGATTCAGCAAAACACGCATGCCTGGCAGATTTTCATCAACAGAAGATGTTTCTTCTGGTAAGGTGTTACACTTCAGGACACAATAGTAAAGCACTAGGCATCTTTTCCTGGAATTTGAAATGACAACCCAATGCATCGAGGTACTTTTTGAATTAATGAAGGTGTTTGGAACACCAGGATGCACTGGCAACATGAACTAAAATAGGGGTAATAACTACTCCTGCTTCCATCCCTGAGTTTTATTTGATTTCCCTGCCACTTTTCCTAGTTTAATCAATGAGAGTGTGATATATTACAAGTTCGTTTTTACCTGGTTTTTCATCCTCAGCTAGTGGCCTCTGCTTCTGCTTTTGGATCGATTTGCTACAACACAAAACATAGGTAAATTATTTTTTTTGCTTATATATTTAAGAAAATATTCAAACTAATGCTCGTTAGAATTCTTAGTCATTGTCTAGCGATTATGTTATTGTTTTGAATGTAAGGAGAGCAGATAATATTTCTTGCTAATAGCACAAGATACGGAATCTGGAAAGATAGGACTAGGACCACTTTGGCCTGGACTCTTTTTTTCATGGAATCCAAGTGTCTAACAATGATGGAGAAATATATATATTTTTTCGAATGTGGAATTTTTGCTGCCATGCGAAATTGAGTGTTCAGGCTTTTCCCATGACCGGGCGATAAACGTATCTGTATCCCACAAAGGAGACCAGAGAGAAATATGACTCGTCTTGTTTAGTGTCTTTCAAAAGAATTACTGGAGAAGGAAGAGGAAAAAGCTTCCTCTCCTGAACACGGATTCTCACGGAGCGGGAGCCCACTATTCACGAAAGATGTAAAGCCAGTCCTCTTGGAACAGAGGCTTCAGCCCCTGATTGAGCATTAGGCATCTAGATGAGAGCAGGGCCGGACTGGCCGTAGCAGGTACCGGGCAATCCCCCGGTGCGCCGCATGGGTGGGGGCCAGTTTTGGGACCCTGGGGGCCGTTTTTGTTACAGGGCCGTTTTTGCAAAATCGGACGAAACCCGTCCCTGGTAAAGAGCTCGGCGGCACCCCCAACCCTGGGGGGGGGGAGGTAGGGGGGGCAAGCACTTTGCCAGGGCCGGTTTTGGTTCCCAGTCCGGCCCTGGATGAGAGTCACAGTAGGGCGATGAGACCTCTGTTTGAAGGATCCCACCCCAAGTGATCCAGTGAACCATATGCCAGGAAAGCAGCACCCAGGAAAAAAAGAAACATTGGGTAGCCAGCCAAGAATGCCGTACAAGAGCCTGTTTGGAAGGATGCATGGTCCAGGATTGAGACTTCTGCACCATGAGAAGTGACAGGGTACTCTTTTGCATTACACTAGGAGCAGAAGCAGCTTGTTAGACTAAATAGGTGAGCGAGCTGTGGCTTGGGATTTGAGATGGCATGGACCAAGGAGAGCTCATAGCTTTGACGATGGGGCTGTGCATGACTGTGGGGACCCAAACCACTTCTCCCTTCTCAGAGAACTAGACTAAGACCTCAGAGCTGGTGGTAAGATGATCAATAAGAACACCAAATTAGATTGGGCTTGGACTGCGGCCTACACCTTATTTCGTCTGATGTCATTTCCTGTTTTGGGCCTTAAAGAGAGATCACAAAATGGAGGATGGCCTGAGGAAAGGAAATGCTAACAAAACAGTTAAAAATAAGATAAATAAAAGAACAGAACATATAATGAAAAAATAATTCAAAGCGCCGAATCCAGTAAACAATTGTGGATGTACAAGCATAACTTGCACTTCCACAATCTGAATTCAGAGAAATGTGACTTCTCAAAACGTGACTTCTCCATTTGAACTATCCTCTTCCTCAGCAAACCATAATAAAGTACACACGTTTCAACATAATCATCAGGGAAGGAGACGAGAGAGTGAAGTTAATGTCCTATTACTTACCGGTAATCTTCATTACTCCGGGTCCCGTAGTCCTCAACACCTTCATTACAAGTGAGATTTACTATCTCACCGACAGAAAAAAAAAAGAACGAAGGAATGCTGGACCTACCCTCCCCCTCCCAATGGGAGTACATAAGGCGTACTGGTCCCAGCATTCCTCCTGAAATACCAAGCCACAATGAAGGCCGGCAGACAGGGAGGGAGGGAGGGAAGTCATGAAGGTGTCGAGGACTACGGGACCCGGAGTAATGAAGATTACCGGTAAGTAATAGGACATTACCCCCAGGTCCCTACGTCCTCGACACCTTCATTACAAGTGAGAAATACCAAAGCAGACACCGGCATTCATCCCAGAAAACACAACAAACCGCCAGGACAGCAAAACAAACCCAGAGATTTATTGGAGACAAAAAAGAAAAAAACATCAGGAGCGAACAGAGCTCAACACCCCCAACGCAAAACTCCCATCATCCCCCAACAGATTGAGGAGCCGATAATGTCTGATGAAAGTATTAGAAGAGGCCCAGGTGGCAGCTCTACAAATCTCAGAGAGAGGAACACCCCGAACCTCCGCCCAAGAGGCAGCCACCCCCCTTGTAGAACGACCCTGAACCCCCAAAGGAGGAGGTGACCCAGACAGAGAGTAGGCCAAGGAAATGACTTGCTTCAGCCAACGCCCAATCGACACAGAAGAAGCCTCACCCCCCCGTGAAGCAGCCCCAAAGGAGACAAAAAGGGAGTCCGACTTGCGAAACACCGCCGTGCGATCAAGATAAATGCGCAAAGCCCGGCACACATCCAACAAGGACCACCAGGGACCACCAGGAGAATCTAAAACAGAGCCCAAGGCAGGCAAGACCAACTCCTGGCACCTGTGAAATTGTGAAGAAACCTTCGGCACAAAAGAAGAATCAAGGCGAAGCACCACCCCACCCTCCGTGAAGGACAAGAAAGGTTCACGCGCCATCAAGGCCCCCAACTCCCCAAGACGACGAGCAGAGGTGACGGCCACCAGAGAAACTACTTTGAGAGTAAGAAACTTCAAATCCACCTCAGCCAAAGGCTCAAAAGGCGGACCGATCAAAATCCAAAGAACTAAGGGCAAATCCCGCAGGGGAAAGGTAGGGCGAGGCACAGGATGAGAAATAGAAAAACTGCGTAGCAGACAAGAAACCAAGTCCTCAACATCCGAAAGATTCCCCCACGGGGAACGAAACGCCCTAACCGCGGCCCACTGAGCACGTAGAGTGGACACAGCCAAACCCTTCTCGAAACCTTCCCACAAAAACTGAAGCACAACCTGCAAGGAACAGTACAAAGGGGACAGGCACAACGCCGAACACCAACGACCGGAATTACCCTAATGCCGATCATAAGCTTTGAGGGTAGAAGGCCGCCGGGAACGCTAAAGGGCCACCGCTAAATGTTCCAGGAAACCGCGCCGCCTCCAACCCTGCCTCTCAACCTCCACACCGACAGCCTCAACCGGAGAAGAGACAGGGACGGGGAAGACCTTAGCGGAGACGGGGACAGGGGAAGAAACCAGGGACCCCTCACCACCAAAAGACAAACCGTCGGAAACCAGGACCTCCGAGGCCAAAACGGCAGGACCACCACCACCTCCCGATTCTCCTGACACAAACGGGCCAGAAATCTGGGAACCAGAGCCAGAGGAGGAAAGACATAGAGGAGACGGCATGGCCAAGGAATCGACAGGGCGTCCACCCCCCAGCAACCCTCCTGCAGAAACCGGGAGCAGAAGCGAGGAAGCTGTGCATTGTGCCGAGAGGCAAAGAGGTCCAGAAAGGAAAGCCCAAACCTCCCGCACACAAGCCGAAATGCAACCGGGGTGAGAGACAATTCCAGAGAATCCGGAAAGCAACAACTCAGGACATCCGCCACACAGTTGAATCGCTGTCAGAGACAGTAGATGGCCCTCCACCCAACAAAACAGGGGAACAATCACCGCATTCAAAAAGGCCATACGAACCACCCCTTGATGATTGAGATAAGCCACCGTCACCATATTGTCGGACCGAACCAACACGTTCCGACCAAGCAACAGACCCCGAAAACCCATCACAGCCCGGGACTCAACCGTCAGCTCTCGCCAGTTGGACGACCGGAGGCTCTCCAGGAGGGACCTACGACCCTGAAGGGATCGAGACCCCAAGGTTGCACCCCACCCCAAGGAGCTGGCATCTGTCATCAAGACTAGAGAAGGGGAAGACTGCAGAGGCAGACCCAGCGACAGATGGCCCCTCACCGGCCACCACAGAAGAACCTGGAGGACCACAGGAGACACCGGAATAAGAACTCCCAAATCGCGGGACATGGGGTTCCAGAGAGACAGGAGGTACACCCAAAGGGGACGCAGATGAAAACGCGCCCAGGCCACCGTAAAAACAGTCGCCGCCATCAGACCCATAAGACGCAACAAAAGGCGCACCGGAAAGGCACCCCCCACCATGAAACGCCGAGCAAGGGACACCAATGTCACAACCCGAGGTTCGGGGAGGAACACTCAGTTCAGATCCGAACGGAAGCGGGCCCCAATGAAAACCATGTCCTGAGACTGCGTCAGCTCACACTTGGGGAAGTTGATCAGGAAACCATGGGCCCACAACGCCGAGCACACCACCTCCCGGGCCTCCAGCAACAGGACCCGAGAGGCAGCATGGACCAACCAGTCGTCCAAGTAGGGGTACACCATCACCCCTCGGAGATGAAGCCACGCGACCAAAGGAGCCACCACCTTCGTAAAGACTCTCAGCGCCGACCAAAGACCGAAGGGCAACATGACATGAATTGATAATGACGCCCCAGAACACAAAACCGCAGAAACCTGCGGGACTGCGGATGGACCAGAACATGGTAATAAGCATCCTGAAGATCCGGGGTACACATGAAGTGACCCGGAAGCACCAAAGGAACCCTGGTCACCTACTTGTTCATCACCCTTAGGTCCAAACCCAAGCGGAAACCCCCCGTATTTTTGGGAACCAGAAAGATCAGGGAATAAAAGCCCTCCTCCATCTCCAAAGTAGGAACCTCCTGAACGGCACCCTTCCGAAGAAGATCCACAATCCCCTGAGAGAGATGAGCCCGCTTCAAACGGCTTGAAGGCCAGGGAGTCCGCCGAACCCCGGAATCTGGAGGAGGAACCGAAAACTCCAGAGTATAACCCAGGCGAATGATCTCCAACACCCAGGCGTCGGAACAAGACTGAACCCAGGCCGCCAGGAAAAAGCGCAGCCGCCCTCCAACTAACAACCCGGGAACCACCGCCAGGAACGCGGCTTGGCAAGCGGAGGGGACTTAGCCTTACGATCCCCACCCCGGCCAGAAGCAAACCTTCCCTGGCCTCTCACAAACTGTCTACGAGAGGCAGGACGAAAGAAAGACTTGGATTTAGAAGGGACAGGAGCAGAAGTGGAGACCTTAAACGAAGAATGCTTCTTCTCCTTAAACAGTTTATGCAACTTGGCCTCCAATTCCCCCCCAAATAGCATAGTTCCCTGGAAAGGCAAACGCAAAGCGCACACCTTCTGCGCAGAGTCAGTCTTCCAGTCAATAAGGACAAGACTGGGATGTATGACGTTACAACGCATACATTTACATTGCGGTACACTACATTGCGGTTTTGACAACGCAAGTCGTTACAACGACTTGCGCTAGATGGCGCTCTAGGACAAGGAACAGGACTTAGGAGTAGTATAATTTACTATTCCAACTCCAGTCTACGTACAGTAGGGAAGGTGTTGGATAGTAAATTATACTATTCCTTGTCCTAGAGCGCCATCTAGCGCAAGTCGTTGTAACGACTTGCGTTGTAAAAACCGCGATGTAATGGCATCGCGATGTAATCCCCGCGTTGTAAACGATGTTTCCCACAAGACTGCGACGAGCCGCCACACAAGCCCCGCCGGACAGTGCAGCAGCACGCAACACGTCAAAGGAGACATTGGACAGGAGCTCCACCTGACGCTCGATCTGCTCAAGTAAACCGGAACAGTCTGTGGCATTGTCCATCGATTGATAGAGCGACTTTAGGTCAGACAGCAGAGACTGAGAAACATATGTCCCATAGATGCTAGCCCGCAAGGCCAGGTGGGAACCAGAATAAACCTTCCTGAGCGCAACATCCGCCTTCTTATCTACAGGATCCTTCAGCACGGCGTCCTCAGCCAGGGAAGTGCGCCCCACCAAACTAGCCACAAAGGAGTCAATAGGGATAGAATCTGAAAGGTCCGAAGCCATATCATGCAGAGGATAAAGCCGATCCATGAAACGCGTAATCAAAATGCGATCAGGATCAGCCCACTCACGCTTCAGAACATCTTTAATGAAGGGATGGACAGGAAAATCAACCGTGGCAGCACTCTGAAACTGACGCAACAAAGGCCCCCTAGAGGTACTCGGAGCGTCCTCATCAGGGAACCCCCTGTTCTCCTTAACATGCTTGAGAATACTCGGCAAAGCGTCCTTCAAATCACCGTCCCCCAACCAAGCAGACTCATCGCCAGAAGAGTCTGAAGAAACCGGAGCAGGGCACCTGCGACGGGTCCCAACATCACCCATCTCAGTCAAAGTCTTACGTATTAAGCGCTTAATATGCACATCTCCACCACCATCACGGCGTCGAGACCTGGCAGGGGAAGGAGACCTGGAAGCAGCAGACGAAGAAGAAGAAGAGGAAGACCTCTCCCTATGATGCCTCTTCCTCGAACGTTTCCCCATGGCAGCAGAATACAATAATCACAGCCAAAAACAAAGAAACTCCACAGCACAAAACCGCTATGCGGGACTCACCCCACCGGCCCGTTTATAACGAGCAGCCCACAGCCGGGAACATCGAGGCACCTGACTTCCGTCCCGCCATCAAAACCGGAAGTCAGGCAGGCCGAAAACCGGAAGGGGAAGGAAGCTGCAGCCAATCCGGGAGCAGCAAACTGGCCGCGCCCCCTAGCAAGCCCGGCAGGCCAGGAGGGGCGGCCATCGGGCCAGAGGAAAGCCAACACAGTATCACCACCGCCGCATGGCAGAAACAATGAAGGAGAAGCCCGCGCCACTCCCCCCAAGCCTGGCAGGGAGGGAGAGGCCTCTGACGAAGGACCGACGAGCAGCCTCCGCATAAGTAATCAGCAAAAGGCAGGAGCACCCCTGCTCCTGCCACGTCCAAACCACTGTCAGCAAGGCAGAAAAAAAGAACAGGAGGAATGCTGGGACCAGTACGCCTTATGTACTCCCAGTGGGAGGGGGAGGGTAGGTCCAGCATTCCTTTGTTCTTTTTTTTTCTGTCGGTGAGATAGTAAATCTCACTTGTAATGAAGGTGTCGAGGACGTAGGGACCTGGGGGTAATGTGTAGTCGCATTTACAAATGGCTGTGCTGATATAGGGACTGTGCCCAGAATCCTGATCGAAGATGGCAACATCAGTTATCAGGGCACTGACATGCCGCCAAAATGCATTGGCTAACTGCCTTCAAGGTATGTGGCACAGTAAAGGTGACTGAAGTCCATTCCCTGGATCTAGGTCGGCTGAAAGGTTAAGGGACAAAACCTGCATTGCCTGCCCCTACTTGATCACAGGATGAGACCATGAAGTTATGATTATTCACCTCCATTAGAAGCTACCGTGGGTGCTTACCTGTTGCTTTTAATAACATCTTATTAATTTAATAAAAACTAAATTGACAATTTCACCCTGCACTCAAACATTAAACTTCCTTCTATTGGTTAGGAAATATGTGCATGATCAGGAACTTTAATGATACTGCTTTAACTGAAGCATCGAAGGCATAAGGTGATGTCCTATCTGGGTCATATATTCACATGCATGGTACCTGTTGAAAATAAATCATTTCACATGTATTTTAGTTACCATGGTGTGCTCTAGGAGTTCCACTTAGAAACTGGCTTTCGGAACGCGAAACATTAGTCTGCTTTGGGGCTGGTTACATTTTGAACACTTATTCCTATGCAGTCCCATTGCTTGCTTGCAAAGTCCCCTTTTGGCTATGGAGGAGTGACACTAAGCAAAATGGTCAACTTGTGTTTGTCCTACACTAAGGAAGACCTTATTGGCCACCTGTATGAGAACCACATGGAACTGATCAAAGTAGCAAAAAGGAGCATTCAAGAAGCATACATGTTAAGGGTGGATGTGTTTTCCCAAAGAGCCAGCAAGAGATCACAGCTCAACTCCTATTACTTTGAACCTGTAGATTCAAGTATGAGGTGAGGAGAAGTGGTTTAAATCACACTTTAGACTACAGGGAATCAGCAATACATCTACAGGTATGAGTTTATGCTCAACAGCGGAGTTCACTATAGTCTTAGTATTGTTTGTCTGAGAATAATAGTGAATTTGCCAGAAGTTCAAAGGCTGTAATTAATAAACAATCAATACATTTGAATCATGATGGAGATATATTTAATTCACAGTTAAGATGGACATGCATTAATAAAAATAATAATACCACTCAGCCCTAACCTAGTGCTTGGGGTGGGCCCATTACATTTTCCTGGATTTAGTAACAATCTGGTGTCACTTTTGTACTAGAGAAATTTGTGCATTTTTATTTTTAAAGTTAATTAGCTCCTTTTTTGTGCTAACATGTTAAAGATAAAGAAGTCGAAGGCTGGTAATGGTAAACATGTTGAAAATATCGCCTTGCCTTAAAGGGGCCATATGGGGAATAATGTCACACTACATCTCAAAACCCAAGATGACATTATCAAAAAAGAAACATTTATGAATGCCTATTGTTGGTGCTTGTTAGTGATGCAGGACTGGGTAGAGAGAAATTATTTTTCTCTACACCGGATGGGTACTTTACATATGGATTTCACTAAAATTTGATATAAGATTTGGTTTTTGTGCTCTTCTTCCTTTCCATCATTATGCTTCAAATTACAAAAATGTTCTTAATGGCTTTTTTTCTTGACGGTATATCAAACTCCATTACTTAACAGTGAAAATTGTCTAGTTGCAAAGGCCCTATTTTGAGCTTACCAAGAACTCACATACCATTTATTGTTTACCATTTTCCTGGCTTTATTGTTACTGTAATTTTCTTGCTTCCTGTTAAGGGGCCGATTGCGATGGAGGTCGGAGGCTTTTTGCTTTCCGACCCCTATCGTCGGTTTCAATTCAGACCGGCTGATTAATGTTTTGTATTTCCAGCCAGCAGTGGTCGTATCACTGTGCATGTTTTTGTTTTTTTACAATGCTGCACAGTATCTGAAAAAAGTTCAACACTTTAGAACATTTCCGGAAGGCTCTGGGTACAGCAATGGCCCAAAAGTGAGACCTATGGTTTTGACAGTGCTTGCTTATGGTGCAGCGTAAAGTAGTCCACTCTTTACATGTCACAAAAAAACAACATTCTAAGTCTTTAAAGAGAATAGTTTGAAAAAGTATTAATTCATTGACAGTTGTCAATTGTGTTTTATTATTGAAGCTTTACACCTGATGTATAAACAGGTGCAATTATGTCTGTGTAACTGATAGAAATGTTGTGCTTAGCTTTAAATCATCCTTGTATGTGCCTTATACTTAATTAGGTTAAACGATAAAAGTTTATTAATGTATGCATTAATGTTAGACATATATTCTCATGAATGTACTTCTACAGCACACTTACTGGTATGCAGTTTCATTGCGCATTAAGTGAATTATTAGATTGAAGTATTAACAAGCAATATTATGTTTGCATAGGGGTTTTAAAGTTGCACACATATATACAAAGGTGCACTATAGATGTAATACTTAAAGTTTGCTGTTTTATATTATAGGCCTAAAATCTGTTTCCATGAGAATACAATTCTTTACTGCATTTTGCTGACTTGCTTATTTTGCAAGAGTTCTCACCAACTGTTAATTAAATTGATACACTTCTTGTAACAAATATTAGATACACACTTAGGAATGGAATTTGACAACCACATGAGAACTCTGTGGACTAACAATGGACTGTTGTCTTTACTCATGAGTGTGGGACCGAGATGGAGTTTCCATGTTTAGTGTCGGACCTTTTTCCCCTGTTGCAGAATATACTATATGGAAACTATATGAACTTTTGAAACAAATACAATGAACTACTATCGATAACGTACCAAAATGGGAGATAACAACGTACTTTGTGAATCATAATTTTGGCTGCCCTCGACAGAGGAGAGAATGATGTGATTGATCACAGTCGAGAGATGATGGGCAGATGATTTCAGACTTTCTTGCAGGTCGTATGCTGAACATCCTTTGCTGAATTCATTCTGTAGAATCTCTACAGAACCTCGATAGGCTAATGGACTTTTAGAGACATTTCCCATGCCATGTTAAGGGCCCCTTTTTGTGCGGTTTAGACCAACACTTTCCTGATACTCTGAAAGCTCCGAATCGAGCTTTTGCAATGTTACTGCTAATACTTCTTGTAGTCTTTTGCCTAATCCCTATTGTCTTTTGTAGGTTTGTGTTCTGAAAGGTTATGTGCTTTAGTTTGCTTCTGAGAGATTTGAATTGCTAATGCCTAAGAGAGACCAAGCTAGATGGTATTCAGAACATCAGATATTAATGTTGTTATTTTGTATATCGGCTACAGAGCTGCTCGTTCATTTTATTCTTGTTCGCTTAAAATTTCTTTAGAAGGTAGGCTTTCCTGTTGCAATACTGCATCTATACAGTTGGACATTGAGATCTCTAACTTGCAATAAAACCCATAACAGTTGCTACAGAATCGTGGTTCTTCTTTGTGGACAAGTGGTTGCACTGTAAATTACTTGAGCAGACAAGTGATTCTAACTCCCTTTCCTGTTAATGGTCCAATCGAGGAGTAAATTAGAGGTGGAAAGGAGATTTTAGGGCCCGGTATTGCGGAGTTAAACCCTGCTGAATCACTTAAAATGCTGCCTCTTCTGAGCATTTTTAAAATCCAGCTCCTCTAAATGTTTGGAAATTCATGGGATTGTTGCAATAGTGCTTAAATATTAAGTATCCTGAAGTCTGTTGTGTATAGATAGACAATTGGCTCACCCACTAAAGACAATTGATCAATTACAGAAAATGTATATGAAAGATGAAACGACCTGCTCAGACTGTTCTTCCCTTGGTGCTTGTCTCTCGAACCCGGCGCTGTGGCACCCTGGGACATCTGTGACTGAAGTCTTTCCTCCATTACCCTGCTGAAGCCCTGATTCTCAAGTTGCGCATTAGCGGTTGCAGTTTGGATCATCCCCATTACAATCTCCTTGTCTGCGAAAACAAAAACAACCCAATGGATCAAATAATCAAATACACTTAAACAGAAAATACTTACAAAAACAAAACTATTCAAATTCTTTGAAGGAGAAAAAGGCTCTGCGGTGGGGTAAGGGAACATATCAAAATATATTCAGTGTTGGTGATATTTTTCATGATGGTTGAGACAAAACAAAATAGATTAAGTAATAGTGCACAGGTTGTACCCACAGTAAATGGTTGCTCACAGTGTTATGCACCTGTGCCTTTGAGCTTCATTTCCAATATTTTTCAAGCTGTACTAGAGGAAAAATGTTGATGGAAAGGAAAAGTTCAACTGTACATGAAAGCCTTTGATAAAGTGGGCCGATAACTGCCTTCTTACAATCTTTTGAACAAGGCAGGAACTTTTATAAGGCAAGGTATGAAAGTAGCCTTAGGTTAAGGAATTAAAAAAACACTTTTTTATAGTTATTGGTGAGCACACCAGGGGCAAAATGCTATTGCACCTCTCGTGCCCAATTGCCTGGGTAGGCTGATGCCAAAACTGTCTAATCCCTCTCATCCCCATCATTATTTTACTATCTCTCTTTCTTCTTCTTTCTCCCTTTTATAACTTCCTCCCTCTTGCTCTTATTCAAAGTCTGATGATGGAAAATAAGTAAGAAAACGCAGAAATAAGTGTTGGTGCTTAGCATTTGCAACCACCGGCACAAATTAAGTACTGCTTGTCATATTCCATGGAACCAAGAATGGTGTACTGTCATTTCTGGACCTTAGGCTAAGTGAAAAGTAAATGTTCACGCAGAATCCAATATAAGAGATGCAACGCTCTCACATACAATATTTGATTTAAAGTGCCATGCTTTTTAATACAAGTTTGAATAGGTCTAAATGTAGAGGAGAAGCAATGTGCAGCATAGACTAGGAAATGGCATCTATGCGTTGTCTTCTGCATACTGAGGGGTAGGGAGGGGAAAGATTTGAATCAGATCCAAGGTTGCTTTGGGATGAGAAATATTGGAGGCCAGAGCACTTTGTAGGAGGGATTTGAAAGGAGAGTGCTTATTGGTGAAGATTAAAAGTGTGCAATTCATTATTTTACAGAGGCTCTGTAACAGCCTTTTTGCCAGTGCTTAATTTGTAAAAGAATAAGTGTCGAAACCCAGGGTTTTTCTAAGAAGCCCAAAGTCTGATATTTACAAACATCAGGTTTGCTGAATAGTAACAGATATCTAGTCTTGATTTTTCCTCATGCTTGTTTTATCCATCACCATCCACTCCCTGCCCCTTTATCTTGATCTTTTCATGAGTGCTTTCTCTTTTAAAAAAAATATTTTTATTAGTTTTAAATTATGTCTTAGAATACAATGTATATATATTAATGGAGCATATACAGTACAATTGATACCTGAAGAAAGTTACATTCTGATTGGTCCTATCTATAAATTGTAGTTCTACAACATGTCTATGACGATATCAATGAATGTATCTATAAAGGGTTTTGGCGATCATATACAAAATAAAAAACGATATAACAAAAACCTCTGGTTCCCAGCCCCCTCTTTCATAAAAAATGTAAACACAAGCAAAGTTTAACTTCCAATTGTGCATAGTGGCACTGATATTTATGCTGTTCTGTGCATTGTGTTGTCCTAACACAATTTTCTTTATGATCTCCTAATAGGAGTCCAGGGCATTTTACTTCCCAGATGTTCCAGATTATCAGCCTCTGTGGAGTGTTCAACAGCTCCATCCATAAATCTTCTATGGATCGCCTACAATACCCCGTCCTTTCCTCACTACACAATGCAGAGCCTTTTACCACCACCCATGTATCAACGTGTTGCAACTACTATGTGGTGGACCATCTGGGGAACACCACTGCTTTGTGATGGCCACCTTTGCCAGTACCATTGCCAGGTGTAAGAATTTGAAGCCAATCCTCAACTTCTTTGGGAGAAAATACAGACCCAGTAAGCACGTTCCTGTCTTATTCAAGTGAGACCCACTTAGCATCTGTTCCAGCTTTACTTAAACTTTTAACCAGATTCTGGTGATAACATGGCCATTCCAGACCATATGCATGAAGTCTGCAATTAGTGGAGTGCACCTATGTCATTCTTTATCACTTTGTGTGGCTTAAGATAGGTAGGGAGTAGATAAACTGTGTGTATTTGAATCTAGTGTTCCTAAAAACCTTATGTGTATACTCAAGGAAAAGCTCCCATTCATCTGTGTTTTCTCCCTTTGTTGCTGATTTTCATGTTCTTTCCTTCCTTCTTTTCCCTTATTCTACCTTTGTTTCTCTTGGTCAAAGCCTGAGGATGGAAAGCTAAGTCGGAGGCCGAAGTCTTCCTGAGGCGTGAGCCGGGAATAGACACTTGTTACGGTATTTCGCTGTGATTGCCTCTGTTTTTAACGGTGCTAACTCTTTTAACTTGTTGATACTTTAAACTGTAAAGGGCGATATTAGCGATTTAATACACTTATAGAGTAATTGCCTATTTTTTTTCTGTTTTTAACTGCTTTTACTGTTGAAACATTTTTAAACTTAAACAACGATATATGCGCTTTAATTGAACCACAGTTGCGATCTTTGCACACTTACTCTCTCCCGGGGACCGCTACTCCATGCGGGATGCCATCTTGGATGGAGGCAGGTCAGTGGGCTAGTCTTTTTCACCCCTGACTCTACAAATAATGAGGCTGGCGCGAGCGCGCTTTCCGAAGTCTTCCTGAAGCGTGAGCCGGGAATAGACACTTGTTATGGTATTTCGCTGTGATTGCCTCGGTTTTTAACGGTGCCAACTCTTTTCACTTGTTGATACCTTAAACTGTCAAGGGCGATATTAGCGATTCAAATACACTTATAGCGTAATTGCCTATGTTTGTTTCTGTTTTTAACTGCTTTTACTGTTGAAACATTTTTAAACTATAAACGGCGATATATGCGCTTTAATTAAACCACAGTTGCGATCTTTGCACACTTACTCTCTCCTGGGAACCGCTACTCCACGCGGGACGCCATCTTGGGAGGAGGCTGGTCAGTGGGCTAGTCTTTTTCAGCCCTGTCTCTACAAATAATGAGGCTGGCGCGCGCGCGCAGCGGGCGCGTCGTCGGTGCACCGAAGGCAAGCCCGTCTGTGCCTGTCCGTGCCTAGCGCCAGTCCCCCTGTCCAATTTAATCTGGGGAAACCCAGTATAACTGCTTACTCTAGTGAAACACTTTATTGCTTCGATACCAACATACACCCCAGTTTTTTATGTCTACAACCTGCGTATTGGTTCCCACACTCCCAGCTGACAAGTCCGGGCTGTAGTTCCAATTTGGCTGAACTAATTCTACTTCCAATTAAATCCTCAAACAAAATCGGCAGATATGAAAAAAACATATTGCCAAATCAAGCTTGGAAATGTGTCCTTATTAATGCCCGATCTTTAGTTAAGCACAGCTCCGAGTGCGAATCATTAATTGTTGATGAGGACATAAGCATTGCGTTTGTCACAGTATCTTGGACAGATGATGCCTTGGGCCCTGACTTGGTCAAAGCCACCCCACCTGATTACCTGTGCTACACACTTAATAGGCCTAATAGGAAAGGGGGAGGCCTTGTGGTTATTTACCACAACTCCATAAGGGCCTCTTTTAACCCTCTTGCTAACTCAGAATATGAAGTATTAGACTTTTGTTTTTACCTATCACACCACTTTACCTTCAGAGGTACTCTTATTTATAGACCACCAGGTCCTAGAAGCCAATTCCTTAGGCAAGCAGACAGCATACTGGCAAATGCACTTAGTACTAACTCATACACGATACTCGCAGATTTTAATTTTCACTTGGAAACACTCTCTGATCATGATACCTCTAATTTGCGTGACATGATGAGCAACGTTGGTTTAGAGCAACTGGTGATCGGCGCCACACATAAGGCCAGGCACACACTCAACGGCATCTTCTCTAACGAAATACAACTGCTCTTCACGGACACTCTCCCAGTAGTTTGGTCAGATCACAAGGCAGTGCTATTTGAGCTCACTGCTCCCAACCGTCACACATGTAAACCAGAAAAAAAAATACAAATGATTAGCAGAGCCTGGAATAAGATAAATGCTGAGGGATTACAGGAGCTGTTAACTGCAACCTCGCCATCTTTCTCCACAGATTTGGATGAAGCAGCCCAATAATACACCACATGGCTAGAGGCAGCCGGCAACAAGCTTGCTCCAAAACAACTCATCCACCCTAATAGGGCACGTCCATCCTTCCCCTGGTACTCTCAGGAACTAAGAGACCAAAAACTGGTCTGCAAACACCTAGAGAGAAACTGGAGGAAGGAATATGATGATAGTGATAAGAACGAATATAAACTCAGCCTAGCTCACTATAAACATCTGCCTCTAAAAGCCAAATTAGAGTTCTTCACCAATCGAATTAACCTGGCAAAAAATTCAAGCAAAGAACTATTTAAAACGGTCACATCTCTGGCATACCCGGCTACTCCTACTATCACTGAGAGTCAGGAATTATGCGACAAAATTGCTCAATTCTTCCAACTTAAAGTGGAGTCAATTCTCTCAATCTTCACCAATGCAACAGCCAAATCCAGTACCCTCCAATCCGATGACGGTCAATCAGGAAAGGGCACTAATGCACGTTTTGATAGGTTTGCTCCCGCAACACCTATAGAAACCTTAAATCTTATTAGGACTACGAAATCAGGTTTGCCTCATGACTCCTGTCCAATTTCCACAATAAAACAAGCATCGGTAACCAGTTGCTTTGGCTCTATCCTCCGTCATAAATTCTATGTTTTCTGAAGGTTACTTTCCCAAAATTTGGAAAAGCGCATCAATACTGCCTCTGCTTAAAAAAGCTACTCTGGACTTTAAAGACCAAAATAACTTCTGACCGATCTCTAGACTCCCTCTCTCGGCGAAAGTAGCAGAGAAACTCATGAACACACAACTTAGTAGGTTCCTGCTAGACTCACAGGCGCTGGATCCCTCACAATATGGCCTCAGAGCTGGGCACAGCACCGAGTCAGCCCTCATCAAGTCCACAGAAGAGATCAGGTCCGTGCTTGATCTAGGAGGTAAGGCGGTGATGATCATGTTGGATCTCTCTGCGGCCTTTGATACGGTCCATCACATTTTATTGATGGACCGTTTGCGGGAGATTGGAATCCATGGTACCACCTGGGATTTACTTGAATCCTTTCTTTCTAACAGAATTCAAACGGTCGCGTTAGGCGAATACTCTTCCAAACCCTTCTCTTTGCCGTGTGGAGTCCCTCAGGGCTCCTCGCTGAGCCAGACGCTTTTCAATACATATGTCTCCTCACTGGCCCCACTTATTGAATCATACGGCTTCTCCCTAACCTCTTACGCAGATGACACCCAAATCGTGGTGTCATTATTACCAGGGTCATTAATGAGAACAGCATCACGTCTCCAAGAGTGCATGTCAGCCATAGGCGTCTGGATGGCTCAGAACTGCCTTAAACTTAACTCTGGAAAAACGGAGGTGGTGCTGTTCAATAACGACCCCACTTTTTGGACTCCTGCATGGTGGCCGGACGCACTGGGCCCCCTTTCTACACCCAAGAAAAAAGCTACAAATCTGGGGGTCTGGGTTGATGACGAACTCAGTTTTAAAGACCAGGTGAATGCGGTGGTATCCTCTACCTCCTATACTCTTAGAGCATGCAGGAAAATAATGCCATACCTCCCCAAAGACAGTATACAAACAGTCATCACTACCTTAGCCCTGTCCAGGCTTGACTACTGTAATGGACTCTATCTCACGCTGCAAGAGGGACTCATGCACAAACTACAAATCCTTCAGAATGCAGCGCTGCTATTGATTACAGGTACACCAAAATATGCCTCTATCTCGGCTGAGAATTAACGGCTTCATTGGTTACCCATAGGAAAACGGACCCAGTTTAAAGCTCTGTGCTTGGTCCACAAGGCACTCCATGGAGTCGGCCCCGAGTTCCTTAAACAACAATTTGTTTGGTATGTACCCAAAAGACCACTACGCTCAACAGAGGCAAAGCTGATTTCGGTACCAAGAGTGCATAAAGCTAGCTGGGGAGGTAGAAGTTTTGTGCCCTGCACAGCAAAGGCCTGGAATGGCCTCCTGTTACATCTCCGATCCACAACAAATCTATTCTCTTTTAGGAAGGCCTTGAAAATCTGGCTTTTCTCTTCTTAATCTCATGCATGGTCTCCCTCCCGCGGGCCTCTGTAGGACTTCACATAGCGCCAGGACACCCTTGGGTAACAGTTGCGCTCTATAAATTGCATTAACATAACATAACATAAGTCCCGGTACCCAGTGCTTAATTTGTGCCGGTGCTTTCCGGTGCTCAGCACCGGCACTTCATTGTCAGGGCCGGGGCTATAAATAATTTTCAGGAGGCAGCGGTGGTAAACGTAATTTAAAAAAAAAACGTGAACAAAGGGGAGACCCTGCTGCGCTCTTGTGGAGGTTTTTTGTAAGGATGGATGTGATTCTGCTGTGCTCTTGTGGCGGTTGAGACGTCCGGTCAGTGGTACCTGATAGCGTTATGTTGTAGGGGGTGGATGTGGTTGAGTAAGGAGCCATGAGATGCTCTCTGTGTTATGTACACTTCACATGTGACGTGGGGTCATGCCTATTTACGGTACATCATATGGAGTTTAACAAGGCCTTGCGGTTGCATCCTGATAGGACGCTGCCTTACTATGCTAGCATATTTTAAGGGGGTGAATGTTGCGTGTTCTTGAAGGGTGCTGAGTTGCACCTTGAGGCATGGGTGATTACACAGTTTGGTGGTGTTCTGTGGGCCGACTATACTACAGCTGGAAAATAATTCCTTTATCGGAAATAGTATTTCACAGCTTTTTGGGGCTTAAGTTTTCTGTGAGCGAGCTGGGAATTTAGTTTCAGCGGGTGTTATTCCTTCTAGTGTTGTGAAATGGCTATTTTGGTAATTGGCTGCATAATGTGTTTTCTTTTTCTTGAGTTGTAGAACTGGTCTATTTGTCTTGTGTATGAAATGTGTTTTCGTATGGCATCCTCCTGTTAAGAGGAATGGGGTTGTGGGCTTTTGTTTAAGTCACAAATTTGAATCCCAACAGGGCCACTCAGCCTTTCTTCCTCCATGGTGAGTAATTGAGACCCTTTGACCTGGTAAATATTAACACCTGTTGTGTACAGATCGCAGAAAGGGGCAGAAGGGTGGTATGGAGCATTAAACATAACTTTATTAATAACAAAACAGCATGACTTGCAATATATGCATTGACCCACGAAGAGTACTGTGCCCTCTAACTTCTTATCATATGAAGTAAATATGCTCCTTAAAGAACGTCTCATGCTTCTAAGCGCTGTACCTATCAAGTATTATTCCAGTTATCAATGGTACTTGGTGGCATCTTTGCTGAGAGCGGATAAGGACATCAGGAGTCACTTGAGGCTTGGCCCTTCTTTATTGATGCCCCCTCTCCACATTTCACAGTGGAAATAAATAGCATAATACACTCGGCGCATCTGCATCAATTCTACATATATACTGCTGCAGTTTGGCCACGTTGTTAATATAGGTTCGGACTAGAGACTGTCGTGCATGTGACTGTCACTCAGTGCCTCAGGGAAGGGACTGCCATGAGTGATCATCACTCGATGCCTCAGAGACTACCATGAATGACCATCACTTGATGTCTCAGGTGAGGAACTGCCATGAGTGACCATCACTTGATGCCTCAGGCGAGGGACTGCCATGAATGACCATCACTTGATGTCTCAGGTGAGGGACTGCCATGAGTGCCCATCACTTGATGCCTCAGGCAAAGGACTGCCATGAATGACCATCACTTGATGTCTCAGGTGAGGGACCGCCATGAATGACCATCACTTGATGTCTTAGGGAATGCCATAGGTGACCATTACTTAGTGCCTCGGGGCAGAGACTGCCATGAGTGACCATCACATGAATGACCATCACTTGATGCTTGAAGTGAGGGACTGCCATGAGTGACCAGCACATGAGTAACCATCACTTGATAGATCAGGTGAGAGACTGCCACGTGTGACCAACACTGGAAGGCTCGGATGAGGGACTGCCATAAGTGACCATCTCTTGATGCCTTAGGCAAGGGACTGCCATGTATGACCATCACTGAATATATAGGTGAGGGACTGTATGTGCATGACCAGCACTGGATGGTTCGGGTGAGGGACTCTATGTACGTGAACATCAGTGGATGGTTCGGTCTAAGGACTGTATGTGCGTGACCTGCACTGGATGGTTTGGGCTAGGGAGTGTATGTGCGTGACCATCAGTGGACAGTTCGGGCGAGGGACTGTATGTGTGTGACCATCAGTAGATGGTTCGGGCAAGGGACGGTATGTGCGTGTCCATCAGTAGCTGGTTCGGGCAAGGGACTGTATGTGTGTGACCATCAGTGGATGGTTCAGGCAAGGGACTGTATGTGCGTGACCAGTTGATGGTTCGGGCTAGGGACTTATGTGCGTGACCACCACTAGAGGGCTGAATTGAGGACACTTTCATAAACGTAAACACTTGGTGGCCCATTGTTTCATGTACTGGTTTCATGCCACCCTTGTCCAGGTCATTGGATAACAGCTCGGCGAGGTGAGCCAGTTGGTTTCTGTGGCTAACTTACTGCCCGGCTGGCTGGTGGCCATCCAGCAGCGAGGACCCCCGCAGAGTTGATAATGCTCCTAGAGTAAGTGGGTGAAGTCAGTGAAGGAAGTGAGTGGAGCCAGGGAATGTGGGTGTGGCCTCCTACAAACATTTGAGCACCTGGACTTTATATTTTACAAATTAAGCACTGCCGGTACCCAAAACTGAGCACCCCCAGCTCAAATTAATCACAGCCCTTTCTGTGATACAGCAGGGAATTAATGGTCAATGAGATATGCTATGCAGTTCTTCTAGGAATCATTGTTAGGACAGAATGTTGTGGTGTCGTGAAGAATTTATGCAAAGGATTTATTTATCCATGTGTGCTGAACCTGGAACCAAACACATGCACTATTATGGAAATAGACAAATCAATGTGTTCATTGTTAGGCTCTCCCGATGTAATCATACTTTCCTGGGAGCTCACTCAGATTTGAGGGTATCTATCTAATCAATGTTTCTTGCTTTTGGTAGTAGATCCTTCACAGGATTGGACCCAGTTATAGAGAGGCACTGATTTCATCCTTTGTTGCTTATCAAACAATCCTCAGGCATCCAAAACATGTTGTTTTGTTAACTTAGCTTTTCTCGACTTTTGATGCTGATTTGGTATTTCTAGTGCCAAGCTGCCTTAAGTATACAGCAACTTTGGAAATAATTATCTAAATAAATTAATTGAAATGATCAGCTGTGCAGACTGACGTGGGTCTAAGCCAATGATTCAGAAAGTCACATGCATGGTCCCATTTTCATTGTTGTTCCACTTATTCAGTTCCATATTTCCTTCCTATGAGCAATAGAAATATCCATTCTTCTCTTGCCTTTTTCATGAAACTATCTATATGCCAAGGGAAAAGGATCTGTTTGAAAATCAAAAGGGGAAGTGTCTCTGGGAAAAAAAGCGAATTTAGAACAGATCATAAGTGGAGTTTGAACGAATACATGTAACCTGAAAGGATTGTGACAGAGCCTTATTTTGATCAATGGCGTTTTCGTCTTAGCTAAGCTTGCTTTACAGTTTTTGGCACCAATCCATTTCAGAAGCTTCCATTTGCAGTTAAATAATCCTCCGAGGAGAAAAAAGGTATTTCTCTATGGTAATGAAAGAGCGAGAGAAGCCCTGGAAGGTGGAGAATAACACGTAGACATTGGCTTGGCAACAGGAGGAGGAATCTTTTAGACTGGGAGAGACAAGTCTTGATTTTATCAATTGTACACAAAGCTTTGGATGCCGACTGGCCAGGTTCGCACTATGTAAAACTACAAACAATGCACAAAATCTTGTGAACTGTAAATGTAGGACTGAAGAGGTGGTACTTTGAAAATTCCCTGAACAATGTAGACAATTCACTTGGAGTTTTTGCGGATTTATCTAGTTTGGAAGTTTAAGAAGTTTTCAGCCATGTTGATTCCATTGATATAGAGCATTTGGGAGAATTTATTGTTGTATCAGTAGTTTGGAATCTCTCATTTCCATTAAGTTAATGTATGCGGTACCCAGGGGTCACACTGCACTGTGAGATAATACCGTCAGAATTAGCATCATCTTGTTTCAACAAGCACTGTGAAGTGATCAGCGGCAGCATTACTGAAGGATAAATACAACAAGCTTTGGCAAAGCCAAAAGGCCTCACCTTTGAGACTATTGGCTCAGCCATTGTCTTTTGTTCCTGCTGTACAGCATGAGCATTGCCGACTTTGGCAAGGATTTGTAGACATGCTGTATGCAGACTAACCTTACTTGGGTGGGATCCTGGTTTCAGCTAGTTATATGTAGATCTATGGGGGTTACGCACACATCACTACAGTACATGCAGCCCCGTGCAGCAGCAGCAACTGAATCAATTTACTGAGCTATTATATCAGATTGGAGCCTTTGACCTGCAAATTCCAACAGAGTCTCAGTTGCTGGTGCATGTTCCAGCTGAAAAACCAGATATCAGCCAGAACCAAGCACAAAGTTGCCACATCAAGTAGAGATGGAAGTATTGAGAAGAGAACAATAAGTGCAATTTAAAAAAACAACAAGTAAGGATGGCGTCGGCTCAACATCCTGTGATTCTGAGCAAATCACATGGGGCCCGATGTATAAACGTTTGCCCATTCGCAAATGGGCCGATTCGCAGAATCGGCCCGTTTTCGACCGGGAAAAAGCCTTTTGGGATGTATCATCACAAAAGGCATCCGCAAAATAGGTATTCGCAATTTTTATGATAACCTATGTTGCGAATGCATTTAGGGAATCGCAATATGCGATTCCTGACATGAAATGCAGGAAACAAGAAAAAACTGCAACCTGCCTTTTTAAAGGAATTTGCAAATTACCACCAACTAGAAGTTGGTGGTAATTTGCAAATTCCTTTAAAAATGCACTTTTTAGCATTTTTGTAAGTGGCATGTGGCGCACATACATGCCCTTAGGGCATGTATGTGTGCCACATGTGCACACATACATATTACAGGGGTGCAACAGGGTGTCCTTTTGGCACCCTTGCACCCTTGGAATTGCATGCGCAATTTGCAAGTACCCATTTGGTACTCCGCAATTTGCGAATGCAATCCTATTCATTCCTATGGGCTCCTAGGCCCATAGGAATGAATGGGAAGGTATTCCTTAATGGAGAATCGCAATTTGAGATTCGCTATTAAGGAATATGTAGGACTTGCAATTTCTTTTGCAAATCCTACATACATTGCATTTTGCGATTCTTTAATAGCGAATCCGTACAATTCGCTATTTAAGAATCGCAAAAGCAATTCTTTGATACATCTGGCTCATGATCTCTCTGGGCCTTAACAAAATTAATGTGAACTTGTGTAATGTAACTGATGCTTATGTATAGCACTCCAATTCATTTGGATCAGGGCACGTTTGTGCTATATTAAAATGCCACAAAAAATAATAAATAGTACCTAAAATACAGTGCAAGCAGTGAACAGACACTAATTAGGACAAGTCAATCTGTACTTGGTCAATGCTCGACACAAACCAAAGAAAGTGATGCTGGAAGAGGAACCATATATGGGCTGTCAAATTAGAAGATAGCAAAGAAGAGTGGTAATGATGCCAATGAATGAGGGGCCTCTATATATTAGACAAAATAGGTCTCCAAGCGACAGTGCAAGCGAGCTGCCTTCAGCCTCGACCTAAAAATAAATGACTGTTGGTTAATAAGTTGAGAGTCCATGTTTGGAAGCAAGATGTCAACATCCAAAATGTATTTATTTAGTTTCCTTGTGAAGCAACACAGCCAACATTGACTTTTTTGAGCTTTAGTAATGATATGAAACCAAAGTGGGTTAATATAAAAATTATAATGAAGGCATGCATGCTTAATGGTATGGCCTGCTGGCTGACGTCTACAGGTTGTTTGCTCTTGCTGTGGTACCGCGCAAGCTTGGTTGCTATGCACTAGAAGACATGTGCAAAGGGGTCTGTGATACCGCGCTGGCTGCTCCTCAGAAATCCAAGATGGGGGCCAGCAGCCGATCAGAGAGTACGGGAGTGAGCGCTATAGTGTACAGCTTGTGCCTGGAAGAAAAGACGGGACCAACCCAATGGCGCGGGAGAGACGAGCCGGAAAAACCTGAAGACGAGGAGAAACCCGGCTTTGAAGAGAAGAGGAGTTTGGGAGGTTCATGATCCAGTGAGGATGGCAGAATCCGGGTTACCGACGTGACCAGCGTGCAAGAGGAAACTCCAACATCGTCCCACAACAACCCCACAGGCTCTGAGAGCAGCAAGGCTGTTACACTCCAGACTGCCACTTCCCAGGAGCAACGTGGCTTTAGGCAAGTATCTTTTCTCAATTTTATCACACTACACAGGTGGTGTGGGAGGAACCAGTCACAACCCACAGGACACACAGATCACTAAAAGTGCAGCGTGATCACGCGTGTGGTGTGGTGGAGGAGGATATACACATCAAGAAAACATCACAGGAGGACCAGGGTCAACCGACTCACGACGTCTTTTCTTATTTTCTTGTGTGGTTCTTTTGAGGATTATCCTCCAGTGAAAACCTGGGCGACGAGTGGACCGGCAGTGAACAAAAGGGAATGAAGAAGCCGGAAGACCAACTTTATTTGTGTGTTGTTGTTTTATTTTGACAGCCTAAGAAAAGGTCAACAAATAGAGAAAGGACAGTTGTAGACTTCTATCTTCTGCAATCTTGTGCTACTGTTTTCCAAGACCCGACTATATCAAAATAAAAACAAAGACGGGAGGCACAAAACAATCTCCTGATCTCCTGTGGTTCTCTCTCCTTCTTTGGCACCTTGACGGAGGGGCGTATACCACACACATATTACAGGGTCACTCCCAGCTACATCCCAGGAGGCGTTGATTGACTCCATCCCCAAATCAGGCGTAGAGTTGCTGGATGTTTCCTCCTATAGGACCCTGTCCATGTTGAACCTGGACTCCAAAATTCTTAGTAAGGTGTTAGTCAATCGCCTTAAGCACTACGTACAGACCCTTGTGCACCAGGACCAAAATAGACTCCTTCTCACGAGGAATACTTTCTAAAATATCAGACAGTTATTTCAGCAGAAATGGAGAGTTGGATTCTGGGACCCACTGCGCTCCAGCGGTTTTGTCGCTAGAGCTCCAAAAGACTTTCAACTCACTGCACTGGGGGTACTTGTTGGAAGTACTGTGGAGGATGGCCCTAGACGCAGGATAGTAGAAATGGTTGTTGTGCCTACATGCAGAGGTGCAGGCTAGGGTCAGGACCAATGTTCCCTCTAACTTATTTCCTCTCTGTGTGGCAATGTAACATCTATGTGCACTGCAGCCAAGGCTATGTGCGCCAAGAAACTAACCATGCATGCATGAGTTACCCTGATTTCCACTTTAGGCCAAACAGGCATGTACTCACATGTTTCTTTATTAGCATTTGTAATGCTAAACAGGTTTATAAACCCACATTGTGTCTTAGTCCTGCTGTGATGCTGCTTTTCCCTGGCATGCATGCTGTACGAGAGGTAGAGCTATGCAAGACTTGTAATTCATAGGGAGGGTTGAGCCATATACAATCCTTTAGAATATCCCACATGAAATGATACAGCAAGTGGCATACAAAAATATGACAAAGACCTTTTCAAATTAAAAAGAGATTATTTTGTTAACAGCTAAATTTGAATGTATTCGTAGTACAATTGATGACAGCACAGCAAAATGAGGATGACAAACTTTGACACCATAGGAATTGGGTTGCAGACTGCCACAACCCTAACACCTGACACATAATTGCACTGAATATGCAGCATCAGATTGTAACCCCAAGAGCCATTCTTCAATATCACAACAGGTTCCACATACCATAACAATAGGATTTTTCAGTTACTACATCAGGCATAACACAACCATGGGATCTAAGACTTAAACAAGCCAGACCTATTGGCTTTGCTAATGCATTTTAGGTGTATCAAACAAATGAGCAGCAATGATTTTGTTAAGATAATGTGAAATGAAAAGTATCTTCTCTTAACACATATCCTTTTTGGCCCGACAGCTTTCTGAAATCTTCAATATGCATATCCCACATGTCATCTCTTTCTACTTGTGCACCATTTTTTCCACTCTTTCCTGAACATACTTCATTTCACCTCCTTTACTTCAACACCTTAAACACACACACTCAAACATCACACACCCACTCACCTGCTGCAAGTGCTACTTTTTGTTTCTCTTTGGTGATGTTTCAGTTGGGAAGTAGTGTAAGTCTTCCATCCATTTTTCACATTTTTACAATCAACATATATATATGACCATCACTCTCTATGGTTTGTACATGAGCCAGAATTGGAGGTGCATGTAGTCTGAACAGCTTTAAGACTCACTGACAGGCACTGTGAGAAACAGGCACTGCATTTTGCCTTAACTACAAAACTCTCAATCATGTCCCATCATAATCACACACCCACTGTTTCTACTCAATTAAGCACACATGGCTGCAACTCAATTCACAGTATGCTCTGACATATAGTGCATAATAAATTGCAAATAGGCAAAGTTTGTAAAACCTCATCCTCTCAGGTAATGCATAAGGAAATAATACATGAAGCATCCATGCATCTCAGCATAATTTGTGTAAAATGGGATGGTAATGGAGTAACTGTTGATATAAGAATGTGTGTGATGTGCATTTCCAAAACATGGATTTATTGTTGTATGTACTGTGCAGTGATTATTATTACTTCTACGTTTATCAAAGCAAACTGTGTTTGTAAATGAAACAAATGATAAGCTTTATTCCAAGTTGAAGGGAAGTCTGCATGATCCAAGAAGAGGCAGGAAAAGGTTTCATACCTGCTCAGACAGTGGTGCTGCAGTTACACGTAATAATGTTATTGGTATGTGTGTGAGGTCCTGAGCAAATTCGCTTTCCTGTCAAAAAATACAGTCCTCCATCTTTGTTAGCAGTGGCACATAGCTAAGGTTTATGCATATTTTGGAAGGACCAGGAAGCCAGAAGGATAGAAATTATGCCATGGGCTCTGGAGCAAGCAAGGAATATGACCCTTCTGACTATTGTTGGGATAGGAAAATACAGAACTTTACATGGTTTAATGGTACCCGGTGCCATTGCATCTGCTGCACCAATGGTAGCTACTTCCTTGGTACTGACATCAGTGCATGTCCACTACATGGAAACAGTGAGCTGGTGCCTCTAAAAGAAAATGCTACAATTAATGTTGTGCAGATGTGTAGCTTCCATTGGTGCAGCAGTTGCAATGACACCTGGGCACACGGCCAGAGGGCCCCACTGAACATTGATTATTTCCTCATTTCACAGTTCAAACACCCATTTAGTGGCTGATTTGTACATAGTGAAACTAGAAAACCTGGGATTGATCCCGGCTTTCTCACATAACCAAATTGTATGGCCTTAGGCAAATAGTTTATTTCAGCAGAAAGCCATGCTTTAAATGGGTGAGTTCAGCATAAGAGGCATACAAATATATTGTTTCGATTTTTTTTCTCCAGAATTTTATATAGTGCAAACTCGACACCAAAGGTATCAGAGCACGTTACATGAACACCAGTTGTGTTACAGACTGACACATTCATTTCTGGCACAGGGAGATTAGGTGATTTGCCCAGAATCACAGAATGTTGAGCGTCGCTGCCGAGACTCGAACCCGGTTCCCCAGATTCGAGGTCGACCGCCCTTGCCATTTGGCCACATCCACTAGACTATAATGTTGTTGCTCTCTATACAAGAATGTGGACCACATACAGGGTGCACATGACAACTTTGTTCCTCGGTTCACAAATGACATTGCTATAGGGGAAGGGAAAGACTGGCTCTATTTTTAAAAACTTACTTTTAATCAGTGTTGTGCACTTATATAATGTGATATATTAATGCCAAAGCTTCAGCCTATAATAAGAAAGGTGCATATTTGTATTTTGAAGAGGCTTTATCTTATTTTAGGTGATGTTTGCTGCATAATTAATGGCAAGCATTTCAGGGCTTAGCTCGTAAAAGAGGCCTGTGCACTGATATATTAAGAACTATCAGGCTGATCTTTATCCACAAACATCAGCTGATCCTTCATAAACACGAACAATGCACAGAGCTCATTATTACCAGGTCGTCCAAAAATACCAATTGATACATGGCAGTGAAAAAATACATTAATCAGAGATGCCACTGCTGCCTGTATATACCTGTGGCCGCTGCCAATTTCAGCAAAACCTATGAAACAAGTGGCATGACCATCCCTTAATGCACTACAGAGTAATTCTTAACACCCCATCAACCCCCTGCCCTACTCCCATCTTCCTCACACCTCTCTCCGGCACATTAAAACGATCCCTGCCCCCACAACAAACAACAAAGTGTCTTTCGGCCCAGGGCGCAGTCGCAGTCAATTGATTAAGGCCAGCCCTGCTTGTGAGTTGTGACCCTCTGCAGCCCTCCCCCACCCCCACTGCCTCTTACACAGTGAACTCTTTCCACACTATATTTCCTCTGCTGCTTCCTGTGCTTTAGCAACACGCTAGTGACCGTTTTTTAATGCAGCTCATGTTATTAAAAGCAGCTGCAAAACGCTCTCTTACATGAATTGTGAAGTGTGCGCGCTTCACATTTCATATTGCCCGCTTGGGGAAGTTAGAGTGCGCGCGCGCACATGCGCGCACCTTAGAGGGAACTCTGGTCAGGACCAACAGCTGCATCTCGGGACTCTTTGGGATACACAGGGGAATGCAGTAGTCCACTTTCAGCCTGTGGTGTTTGCACTGGCTTTGCAGCCATTTCCACATATAGCTCAGATGGAGGGATGGGGTAAGGGGCACCGGTTGAACAATGGAGAGCACTCCATATCACTTTTTTCGATTACATGCAGCTGTATTTGCAGTCCGCAGAAACCGGTGTGCCATGGTGCGTGCAACTCTTGGAAGACCTGAGCGCGGTGTCCAGTCTTCATACAAATTGGTCCAAGTGCAGTGTTTTCCCACTTCTGGCTTGCCTGCCGGGGATCGTTCATGCAGTCCTCCGCTGGGAGACAGTCTCCTTTAACTACCTGGAGTTTCAGGTCTACCATGTGGCAGAAGAGGTGCAGGAGGGAAATCTGCGGGGTGTGCTGCGAGGTCTTCAGGCAACATAGAATTATGGCACTCTCTGAAGTTGCCGATAATGGCACAGATTGGCTTGTCTAAGATGGTGTTACTCACTCGACTCCTTTATCACTTTGCAAACCTCCCAGTATGGATTCCAGAGTCTTGGTTTAAGGCTGCAAATCCATTGCTCAGTGTCCTGATAAGAGTTGGGGGCAGGCATAGAGTATTGTGGTCTATCCTGCGGCACTCTACTGAGTTGGGGGCCTTGGAACCCCTGACTGAGTTATACTCTTTTTCTGCCCAGCTGTAGTGGATAGCTCCATGGTTGGACGGCCGTGGTTTAGCTAAACTGAGACCACTGAGTGACAGACAATGGGGGTGCATGCTTGTTGCACCGCTGCTAGTTCTCAGGTTGTGAATCCCTGCATTGTTGTTCTGGAATCACCAGTTATTCACAGCTGGTGATGGCACTGCGGAGCGGAGGGTGGCACCCTCCCTTTTGTATGCGCCTGCACTCCCCTTGGTGGGCTTTCTGACGATGCACAGTGGGTATTTCACATTCCATAGGATGCATGAATGAACGGATGTAGGCTTATTACGGTGGGGACTGTTGCTCTATTGGACGATTCAGAGATATTGTTATCCAACATAGGGATTCTACCATGTATTTACATTATGTGAATATATATGCATCCATGTGTGTGCTGCTATTTTTATTATTATTGGAAGTGTTTAGTCATACTTGAAAAATGGTGCAAAAGGATCAGAGCTCCTTCTGTCAATTTGTGTGAATGGCAATGTTTAAAAAAATTGTAAAATACCCCTCACACACTGAAACCTGATTCAGTGTCATGCTTCATCATTGGGGTCTTCCCGCCCCTCTACGGGACGGGGCGTGCTACGACTTACGGAGACGCAGGAGCACTTAATTCAGTGAGTGGTGAGTATGTGTAGTGTGTGGGATGTGAAAAGAAAATGTGAGATGGTTAAAAATTCTCTGGCTAGTGGAACGAAAATACTTTATTGTCTTCCCTGGATGAGAATAGTAAAAGTGGGGAGGTGTAGATGGTGTACTATAATGAGTCACCTCATACAAGGTCGACATGTTTCAGAAGCCATCCCCTTGGCTTTCTTCCTCAGGACCAAAAAAACGATCCCTGTTACACCTCAATGGGTGATAGATTAAATGTACATATGCCTGATAATCACAAACACTGTCCTTTGTTCCCTGTTATGGGAGTAGAAAAATATAACACTTGTATATCTTAAGAACCTGAAAAGAAAAATATTTTGGATAAATCATGGCTTTCATCATTTATCTTTATCTATTATTATCACCATCCTATGGAAAGTTTTAAGCTTTTTTGTGATATATTTCTCTTGTACAACTCTGTTGTAGGTAATGGTACCATTTGGTAAATATCCTCTACTCAAAGAAAGAACATTCCTTGTGATTTCTAGTGGCCAGTATCACATTTATTTAACATTCTTTCATACATATGTATCTCCTAGCAAGATACATCTTATGTTACAATAAATTCATACATAAAGGAAGTATTTGTACACCCCTATTGTTCCCCAAAAGGTTACAGAGTAATGTTCACAGCAAACGAGCATTCAGACTTCCATGACGAACATTGGAAAAATGGGAGATGTTTTGACAAAAGTCTGTGCACTCGTCCTTTTTAAACTGTGATCTCATGGTGTGTCTCTTTTAAAAAAAATGGTATTCATGCTCTCAAAAGGACGTGCCATAATAATACATACTTTAGAATTTAATCGTTATCACTCCATGAGCTCACACGAGCGGTGTAGGCGCCTTCAAATAGACACTGTGGGTATTTTAAAAGAACAGAAGGAAAAACAAGGTTTTAACGCCATGGTCATTTTTAAACAAATAAGCGTGGTCTCTTTGGCTTTGGACATGCCATTGTCCTACTTACATACTGGAAGGAGCACGATCACCAAAGGAAATATCTTCTCGTGGCTCGTCGGAACCTAACTGAGGTTTGCTAGAGCCCGGTCTTTTAAAGTGCAAGGAGGCATGCTTGATAGGAAACAGGTGTGGCTGAAAACACTAGACCTTGAAATTTTAAAGATGGCTGCCGGGAAATAGACCCAAAACAGGGTTCATTTTGATCCACTTCCTGTTGGAACGATTAACACTGAATCGGTTGAAAAAACACTAGACCTTGGAATTTTTAAAGATGGCCGCCGGTGAATGGACCTAAAGCATCAATCTACCAAAACCTATAGTCTCTCATAGAAGAGGTTCGAGCATCCGTGATTTGGTGGTACACACCAGACCAAAAGAAAGAAGAGAAGAACAGACAATGCAAACCACTTTAATGCCCCCAATCTCTGGGCATCATCCCTGTGCAAAGAAATATTGTTCCCTGATGGAACCAAATGGGACCAAAGAAGATTCACAACATGCATTTCAAAAAATGGGAACAGTGTTTGTGACTACGTCCCATAGAGGGGCGGGAAGACCCCAATGATGAAGCATGACACTGAATCAGGTTTCAGTGTGTGAGGGGAATTTTAAAAAGTTTTTGAAACATTGCCCTTCCCACAAATTGAGAGAAGAAGCTCTGATCCTGTTGCACCATTTTTCACGTATGACTAAACACTTAAAATAAAAATAAAAATAGCAGCACACACATGGGTGCATATATATTCACATAATACATGGTAGAATCCCTATGTTGGATTACAGTATCAAGAGGAGGACGATTCTACCTTTTTCCTCTTCACTCCTTCCTTTAATTTTTCGATTGAGAGATATGACAACTCTGTTTGAGGAGGGCGGGCTTCCGGAATCGCAGTTTCTGATCCTTGGGGTACTGGCACACTCACTGCAGACTCCAAGGAGAGGCACCTGCACTGAGCCTAAGTCTCATAATGTATTACAGGTGCTGGTGACCTTCAGAGGCAACCGTAAACCTGTATCGATGTCTGCCACCCCCAGTGAAACAGAGGACATACTGGGAGGGCGTGTTGGGTCAGGAGCTGGAGGACAGAGAGTGGGAACACATACAGGCTCACCCTCATAGGAATCTCTAAAAACACTAGATTATGTTACACACAGTTCAATTACTTGCACACTACCTATGTTACATCGCACAGGTTCAATACCGTCTTTATGACGACTGACAGCATCTGTATCTGATGCTGCATGCTTGACGTTGACCTTTTGCATATGACTTGGACATGCCCCTCACTGGTGGAGATCTTGAGGAAGGTTGACGCTGAGTTCGGGAGAGTGGTGGGGATGCCTTCTGCACTGACAGTAGCTATCTGCTTGCTGGTCTTATATTTGCGTCCCCACTCCAGAGTGGTTCAGGCCGTGTTTATGGACCTGGGCTTGGTGCTGACACGCCAGGCCATAGCGATACACTGGATACACTGGAAGTCTTCTGTGGGGCACGCTCATTGTTGCTGGAAGGCTGAGGCTAGAAGGTGAGTGAAAGCCAAAGGCAACGTCCTCCAAGTCCAAGAACGTAGGGGACTACATCCCATAACTGACATTTTGGAAGGTTTACTGATGCCCTCGATGGCCTCAGCACCTGACAATGCAATTCTCATGGGTATGTGGGATTAGCATACAGACACCCCTTCCTGGGCTGAGAACATAGTGTGAAGGTTTGGTCCACGCATATGGGGACTGCTGGGAGGGTAGGTGTCCGGTGGGGTGGGGGACCCTGTCGCACTAGCTTGTGACATTTGCAACTTTTGCAATTTGCCAGGCACTTTCTATTGTTGTGTTGTTTTCTCTGTTCAGTTACCCAGTTAGCTCTTGACTACTTTTTGCTATTGCTGCTGTTGACCTCTGCGGGGACTGAACTATACTGTGCGCCGAGCTGCAATGTTTGATTCAAACCTATAATTTGTTAGTTCTTCTAGATTTCCTGCAGCATATGCCTCATCCCTTTAGCTACTGTATCAGTACATTGCTCTTCAAAACATATATATGTTCTATATGGAATTAGATCACTTGTCCGATATTAGCTCAATTACTGTTACATCATCACAATCCCACCATTTTCTGCTACAAATAAGTGGCCCACAGGCCACATTAGTGCTCAAGAAACATATAAAGATATAGGTAAATTCACAGTCTGCTTAAATAAGCAAAGGTATCATTTCTAAAAGTAAGAAATTCTTGTATTTTGTGAGAAAATAGGAGTAGATGTTATTAATGTATTGGAAAGAGTTGGCACTTTCGATTATCTTGGTGTCCGACTCTCAGATAAAATGTCATGGAAGCCCCACCTAACAAAGATGATGATGGGCCGTAAGTGAGTGGCGGGATTACTTGGGAGGGAACATCGTTCTTCACGCAGTAGACCGGTAGCCCCAGCACTCCAGGTCTACAATGCAAAGGCAGTTGGCATTGCACGGAGCAGAACTGTGGGGGGTTGATAAGGTTCCTGACCTCTGCAGATCTGAGCATAAATTCTTAAGGGATCTAGTGATGCTGCCTCAAAACATTCCCCTTACTCCCCTAATGCTTGACATGGGTAGGCGATCCATAGGAGATATAGCAAGACTCCGCCCGCTGCTCTTCTGGGATTGCATACGGCGGACCCCAGAGCTCTCATCCTATGCAGAAGCCCTATCTGAGGTTATCTGGATTGATACAAATAGCAAAGTAGGCTGGATTTCCGGCGTTAGGAAACTGATGTCTGCATTAGGGCTTCAAGCACATTGGGATAAGCAGGACCCACCTAGGAAAAAAGGGCTTAAACGTTTTTATTGGGAATAGGAGGACCATCATGAATCCAGCAAACCAAACTTGGGGAGACTAACTGTAGAATCTTATCTTCTAAAACATGCCAGACATTTAGAGCCCTTTTTAGACATAATTCAGGTCCCTCTGGACAGGATGTTATGCATCCATTTTTTGGTTTGGCACACTCCCTGTCTGTGAGACAACAGCTAATTGGCATCCACACAACCAAACACCCAGGGACTGTCCGTGTTACAGGGCCCCGGTAATAAGTGTTGCCCACGTTATGTTTGCTATCCAGGCATATATTATGACAAGGATAAAATGGTTAAAACCGATTTGCCGGCACCTGGGCAAACTGGACTATCGGGCCGCCCTGCACATTCTCAGATCAGACCCTAGACCACTCTTTGCTTGCAGCGTGACCAAGTTCCTAAGTCATGCATGGCTCAATAGACAAAAGACCCAAACAGGAATGCTACAGCACTTAGTAATATGAGGACCACACGCAATTGTCGTAGGACTCATAGGCTGGCAGCTTATGTTTTACATATATGCTATGTACGTGTACTTTATTGCTTTTAGTCTTGCCACGACGTTGCCCCGAGGAGGGTTGGAAATCTTATCAAGGCTTGCCGGGAATGCTTATTGGGTTCAACTGAAGAGGCACCACATGAGACAGCATTGAAATGCTTCTTATTCCCCATCAATAATCTGTTTAATGTATGCTTTGATTGTACCATGTTGTATTAACTGCTTTATCGCTGACCTGTCAAACTGCATTCTGTAATTTGGTTGCAGTCGCGTATTAGGATGGATTGTTATATGTATTTACTTACAATATGCTGCTGTATGTATTGTTCATTTTTATATTGTTTCTACTCAAAATGATGTTTTTATAGCTTTGAGGACACGAGCTGCCGAAATAAAGCTTATACAACAACATTAATGTATTTGTAAATATTTTTGCGAAGATCGTTTCAGGAATACTTTGATTCATATGAGCTATATTTCGTGCACTTGCTATCTTTTGTAGCTATCACTTGGTTTTAATGTAGAGGTAGAGGGTAGATCCTGTTTCTGCTAATCTCTGGTTATTTGTGGAGGAATGTTTACCATTTATTGTGTCGGTTTTTACTCAGATCACAACTTTGGTGAATTTGTCACCTAAAATTTCAAACCTGTCTTCAGGTTTATAATTTAGATAAGTTGTACATTGGTGTTGATTGTTATCCTTATGGGTTGCTAGTTGAGAGGGATCCCCATCTCTGATGATCTGCTTTCTTTGGAATTAACATTGAACCAATTATTTTTGAGTGAATGGCGAAAGGCTTTTCTACTGTGTTTGGATGAATTTCTGTGGTTCTAGTAATGGTTGGGACAGACCTCAACTAGCAACCCATAAGAATAGCGACCAACACTGATGAGTGACATCTCTTAAACTACCACAGAGGTTTAGCAGCACCTATATTTGTGGCTCACTGTAGCCTCAATCAAGCCTTGAAAATGCCACAGGCCTGTGTGCCATCAGAGGGCAAAACATGTGTTGGCTGTTTAACTTTTCACCGCTCAGCTATTCTCACTATAGTGAAAGATGAAATCTACAGCACAACCAACAAGTGTTATTCATATTAAATCAGTGTGTAATGTATCTGTGAAATTTACCTAAGTAGTGATGTCAAGCTTACAAATGAATATAAAAGAGTAAATTTAATTCTAGTTGAAAGCATTCCTATTTATAGAATCATTTATTCTGGAATAGTAGGCCCCAACCCACCTTTCAGGAATGCACCATTATTAAAAGGCAGCTCCCATGTTAGCCTCAGGGGAGACATAGGCCTTGCAGTAGTAAAAAACTAATTTAAGAGTATTTCACTACTAGGACATGTAAAACTTAAAAGAGTACATGTCCTACCTTTAAAGTACAATGCACCATGCCCATGGGCAGTCCAAGGCCTACTGTAGGGGTGATCTCTGTGTAATAAAAAGGATGGTTTAGGCCTGAAAAGTAGATTATCTAGTCAGATCGAAATGGCAGTTTTTTTTAAAGGTGCTTTTTAAAGTTTTATACATATCAGTACAACTCCAACAAACAAACCATCGAGCATACATGAACATGAGCATCTATTTTGATCGAATGATAGATATATATTGCCAGAGTTTTGGCCAGGATTATACATTAAGAAAACAACATCTAATATTTGTGCAATATATCTCAACTAAAAGAGAAATGACAAGGGGATAAAAGAAAGAGAGGAAGAGGAAAATCCAAAAATGAGAGCTCTGGAAATACAAGTGGTAAAGGTGTGCATCAGGTGGCGAGGAGGTAACCAGGGCAAATGGATGTTATGCACACCCTGCAAGCAATCACCCCTGGCCGATAACTGAGAGAGAGTGGGGTTGCTTTCACTATGGCAATGCTATCTATGCCACAGGGTTGGGAGGGTCAGGACCTAATGTGTGTTGCAGGTAAGGCATGCAGTGTGCTGGCACTACGGTTGTGAGGTCACGCGCATCCCACAGGCATATGGTGGAGTGTTGTCATGATTGGAAGATAGTGTGTGCTTCCTATGTGCTTGGCCCATTGTTTTGACCTCCACATTGAGTAACAAGGTATCCCAACATTGCCCGTCAGCTTAAATATGTGGGCTTCAGCTCTCATCCACCTCAACAGTCCAGTGAACCAGCGCTGGAGTTCCGGAGGGGTAGGGGCCTTCCACGCCTTGGCTATTTGGAGCTTGAAAAGTAAAAAGGCTAGATCAATGAATTGGTGTAGAAGTGTGTCCTCTATAGCACGTGGGCACAGGCCCAGCAGTCAGGATTCAGGAGTAGGTGTGATGTTGTGCGCTCACATTTCGGCCACTACAGTAGTCTCCTCAAGCCAAACTGTGTGTAGCACTGAGCAGGCCCATACTATATGAAAATGTCAGCGTTTTGTAATTTACAGTGGGTGCAGTCCGGAGAAAGTGCAGGGAATATGCATTTAATTTGTTGTGGGGAGAGGTAGGTGTGATGTAGAGAACTGTGTGAAGTAGAACCTAAGGTTACAGGATGTCAACCTCACCAGCTGAAGTGCTCATGTCCAGGCCACATGTGATAAGGGCTGGGATAGCACTCCATCCATTTAGTGTGTGCATTAACTGCCTGGTCTGGTGGGGTAGTGTTGAGTGAGGTGTAAAGTGACGTGATGGTGTGTTGTGTGGTAACAGACGTCAACAGCACGTTCAATACCGCTTAGGCGGGGGCTCTGCATCCCTGGAGTTCCACGTGTCGTGCAGTGCATGTTGTATGACGTGAAAAGTTAGGAACCGACCTGCACCCAGGCCATATGTGCCCATGACCTCCTGGAATGACATTGCTGTTCCTTCGTTATAGAGGTCCCCTGTTTGAATGACCTCTACATTTCTCCATAGGGTCAGGTCAGTGCGCTGAACAGTGGCCAGAAAGCAGGGCAGCTCCCAGATGATGAAAGATGGAGAATATGGAGGGTGAGGGCCTCTGCAGTGTAGATATCTTCGCCAGCATAAGCGGGCCACTGCCATTTGTTTTGTCTCCCCATGAGAGCGGACAGTAGCGTTGGAAAGCCAGGTGAAGGTGCTTACGCCAGGCAGCACCTCACGAATGAGCAGGAACTCAAGGCTGTTTGGTGCCTGTAACCACGCCAGCGGCCACTGCAGTTGTGGTGCCATGTAATAATGTTCGAAGTTAGGTGCTCCAAGCCCGTCATCTGATAACGGTAGTTAAAGCCTGATCACCGCAACTCGGCGCCGACCCGTGATCCAAATCAATTCTAGCAGTAATCCATTTAGTTTACAGAAGAAACTCTTTGGAAGCAGAATTGGGAGGGTTCACAAAAAAAACAGTAGTCAAGGTAGGTGCGCAGTCAAAATATCGATTTTTTTATATCGACCTGCACTAATATCGAGTTTTTAATATCGTAGGGACAGAATATCGATGTCAAGAATATCGGTGACCAGAATATCAACCTTAAGGTAAGTAATATTGTTTTTTTTATATCGAAGTAAGTAATATCGAAGTAAGTAATATCGTTAGCAAAAATCGGTGTTCATAAAATCAATATTTATATTAGTGTTATGTATTTTAGTATGTATTTTATATGTATGTTTAAAAAAATTGTAATACATTTTTATTATTTTGAAATATATGTATTGAATGTTTTGAAATTAGTAAAAAAATGTAAAGTACATTTTGCGTTTTAGTATCAGAGCGGGTTGTGGGTTTATGGGGGAATAGAGTGGGAAGTAATTTAATTAAAATTAATTAATGAATCTGTTTTTATTTATTGTTATTGATTATTAATTTATTGTTAATTAATTATTAATTGGTAATACATTTTTATTAATTGATTATTTATAAATATATTAATTTTAATTGATGTCTTATTATTTTATGGTTGTTAAATAATTTATTGTTAATTTATTTTTAATTGGTAATTAATTTTTATTAATTGATTACTTGATAATTAAATTAATTGTGTTATTTTGTATTTGTAGATGGTTGTGTGTTTATGGGGGAATAGGGTGGGAAGTAATGTAATGTTATTTAAGTAAATATTAATTTTATATTGTTGGTATTTAGTATTAATTTGTTGTTAATTAATTATTAATATGGTATTTATTTTACAAAAATTATTTAATTAATAAGTATGTTAATGTAACCCCTACGCTATCCTACATTTTCCACACTGTTACACTCACTGGAGTTGGAATAGTAATTTTAACCCCTATGCTATCCAACACTTTCCCTACTGTTGCACTCACTGGAGTGGGAATAGTAATTTTTACCCCTACGCTATCCAACACTTTCCCTACTGTTGCACTTACTGGAGTGGGAATGGTAATTTTTACCTCCACGCTATCAAACGCTTTCCCTGCTGTTGCACTCTCTGGAGTGGGAATAGTAATTTCCTACGCTATCCAACGCTTTCCCTGCTGTTGCACTCTCTGGAGTGGGAATAGTGAATTTTACCCCTACATTATCCAACGCTTTCCCTACTGTTGCAATATGTGGAGTAAGTATATATATTAATTTATATGTATATGTTTAATTTCTTTTAACATTATATATATTAATTATTACTTTTAAACATGTTTTCATATTTTTAACTATGTTTCTTTTATTTATATGTATTATTTACTTAATTTTACATTATTATTAACACATTTAAAAAATATATATTTTTAATATCGATATTTTTGACAACGATAATTTTTTCAATATTTTTGTACTTACCATTATGTATATAGGACTTCGATATTTTTGACATCGATATTTTTGTGTCGATATTTTTGTAGGTCGATTTTCTGTCCTTCGATATTCTGTCAGAAATTTGTCAAGGTAGTACCAGCATTTTAGATCACACCACTTGGCCCAACTGGAACAGAGGAAGCGAGGGCCAGAAAAACAGAGATTGGCACATGGAGACAACCGCTTGTCAGTGTTACCTTTCTTCAGATCTTTCTCTGTATGATAGATCCAGACACCCAGGTATTTAAAGGTGTCATAGAACCATTGCAGATGGGACCCTGTGGAGTCAGTCTGATGAAGGGCTGGCCTTGGAGATAGGAGGGACAGGCAAAATTTGGGCTAGTTTACGCATAAGTCCAATACGGTCCCAACGTCATCCAGCAGCAGCATGAGGTCAGGAAGAGTGGACCCGAAGTCTCGCAGATAGACCAGGGCTTTGTCTGCATACAACAAGATAGCGTGATGCCCCCATCTGTCGTCCGTTGGCGAAGCTGGTAGGCCAGAGGCTCCATGGCCAAGACAAAGAAGAGAGATGACAATGTACACCCCTGTCTAGTGCCTCTACCAATGCTGAAACTATGGGAGATCAGCTGACCAGTCTTCACCCATGCCATTGGTCCGGTGTATAGAGTGCGGACCCAGCCCAGAAACCCCGGTCCAAGTCCCATGTTGGTAAGGGTCAGACGAAGGAGATCCCAACTCAGGGTATCGAATGACTTCTCTATGTCCAGTGATACCACTGAGTGTTCAAGGGCATCTGCTGGGGTGTGATGCAGAAGGCGTAGAAGACGGCAGATGTTGAGGAACGTACTGCGACCCGGTATGAAGCCTGATTGGTCAGTGTGGACAAGCAAGTGAATTATAGGGAGCAGACAGTTCGCCAGTACTCCGCCCAAGATCTTGCAGTCTAAGTTGAGCAAGGAAAGGGGCATAAGAGCGAATGTCAAGCGGTTATCTATCTGGGTTGGGAAGATCCACGATCAGAGCTTCCCGGAGGGTGTCCAGAAGGCGGTCCCATGCCTTAGCTTAGTTGAACATGTCGAGCAAGCGCTGGGTAGTTTGAGTAGTGAAGGTGGTATAATACTCAATTAGGAGTACAATGGTACCCAGGGCCTTGTTTTGCAGGCAATCTGGGAGATGGTTACATGTATCTTTTCCAATTGTAAGGTTTGTCCAGTTCGCTGTGCTGCAACAGGTTTAATCGTGCCAGCTGTAAGCTGTGGAAAAACGCATGTGCTTGCCCAGGGGTCGGGGTTCAGTCGCAGTGTATAACTCCTGCTAATAATCCCAGAAGGTTGCATTAAGGGTTAGCTGCAAGGTGACCACCTCACCACCTCACCATTGGGCCAGAAGGTTGCACAAATTAGGGATCAATGTTGGTCTTCACGTGTGAGCCACGCTAGCAGCCTACCTGAGCTGTCCGCCTTAGCCTTCTGCAGGACTGTAGATCTTCTATAGTTGTATTTTAACAGGAGTTTCCTGATTTTGAAACTGATGCGTGCACACGTCGCCGGCTACCACGCCGTATCCATGGAAACAAATATCACATGAGATACTTCCTTTGAACTCCGGATTGCTGAAATAACTATCGATTGTGAAAACATATTGTGATTCTTATGAGCCCTGAAGAATTCTCTTATCAAGACAAAACGCATCGGCTATGGTCTTTTGAATTTTAACGAATATTGAATAAAGAATCATTTGGAACAAAAAGAAAATAATTGGAATCTGCTTACTGTTGCAAGTGTTTTCTTGATTATACTTTGCTGAGTGCTGAACCAATTGCTTTGATAGTTGCTACAGTTGTTCAGCCAGAGTCGCCTGGTTGGTGAGCCGTATTTCCAGAGATCTCAGGTCTCGCTCGATAACTGACAGTTCCTCAAACAGACACCGGTGTATAACCCAGGTAGCAGCAAGGCAGTGGCTCCACACCACTACCTTGTGAGTATCCATTTTGGGGGCTCGAGATGAAGTGGAGCCACCATTGAGTTCAAAATACTGTTCAATCCATTGTGCCAAGCCTGCATGAAATGCAGGATCAGAGAGAGCTTCGACCTGCAGTCGCCCTGTGGTTAGGGTAGGGTATAAGTAGCCCCAACTCAGGGCAAGCAATAAGGGGCAATGATCCTATAAGGTAAGCGCTAAATATTCCACCCGGGTTAGCCGAGCTGGCCATCGCACAGAAAGAGGTCAATTCTAGTGTGTACGCTGTGCACTTGGGAGTAATAAGAATATTCACGCTTGAGTGGGTGCACCAGTCACCATGCGTCGTGTAGACGCAAAGTGTAAGCTAACAACCAAAGTGTCGTGTGGTGTGATTACTGGCAGCTGCATGTGCAGGGGGGTGGACCGGTCAAGTCTCAAATCTGGTACACGGTTAAGGTCACCTCCCCACAGCACGGGTCTTTGAAGAGTGCCAGAGTTGGTGTGTTGAAGAAACCTGATTGATTCGTATTGGGGGCATATATCAATACATGTGTAAGGGGAGCCCCGTCCAGGTTACCTTCCAAGATCACATAGCGGCCGTTGGTGTCCACTCTTTGTGGGCCCACGACAAATGGGACCCCTGGGGCAATCCAGATAAGAACCCAGGTGAAGGTAGATGTGAATGTGCCGTACACTTGTCCCCTTCATTTTGTAGGAACCTTATGTAATTCTGTGATGGTAAGATGTGTTTACGGGAGCATAGCAATGTGTGCGCTGCAGCATTTAAGGTGGGTGGGCGTGAATGTGGTACCTCTTAGTTGAAGTGGCCACGCCGCCCATGTTCCAGGTTATGACATGATATTGCAAGGTATGAGTGTCAGGTTTCGCCCCAGCCATGGACTTCAGTAGTGGGGTAGAATGTAGAAGATGTGGAGACCCTCTATTCCCCCAGCCAGCCTGCGGTCACAACCAATAAGAGGCACCTCCATGTGATCAGGTGACCCCAGGTAACATGTGCCTGAACAGCAAAACCAGTCATAGGCATAATCAGAGCATTTTCGTAGATCATAGCAACAGGCAAACGGGACAGCTGATCACCCCCAGGACAGATGCCCTGCAGGCCCCAACCCAGCCATCGATTTTAGTGGCAAGATCAGCTGTGAAGGGAGTGAGAACTGCACTTTCCCCCAGCCGGCATTTGGTCACATCCACTGAGACCCTCCTCCGTGTGATCAGCAGATCCCGTGTGGCATGCGTTTGAGCAACAATCCCATCATTAGGCAGAACCAGATCAGGTTGTTAAACAGTAACATCAAACAACCAGGTTGACTGGTTCCCTACCCGGACAGTTGCTCTGTAAGAGCCCATCCAAAATCCCCAACTATAAAACAATAACAGCGTAAGAGAAAAAAAAAACTGTTATTAGAGTTCACATGGGAACACTGGTGGGACATGGTGTTGCATCAGGGATCCAGTCTCATCATCAGCGTGACAGTGTCAGTGTTCACTGTCTCCATGGTGTGGGCCCTTCTCAGATGGTGTGCCATCCAGCCTCCCAAACAGAGCTTCTTACCTTCGGGGGTATATCAAATTCAGAAGGAGACTCACCACACCAGCACAGCCATCTCGGGGATAAGAGGACCAGCCTTATAAGTCATCTTCTGATCATGGGGTGACTTTCGGGCCTTGATGGATCCCAGTGATAAAAGCGATCCACCCAAGTCTGTACCTCAGACGGCAGAAGTGCATAGGGATTCATGCCGTGAAGGGAGGCTTCCAATACTACTTGAGTCTACTCTGCTGCCACCTGATCCTTTGCTGGTTTTGTCTTGGGGGGTCTGCATTTGTGGTGTCTGAATTTGAGCACCAGCCAGTCGCCGGCACTTGAGTCCTGAGGCAGAGTACACACAAGATCCTTAGCAGAGAGCCAGGTCCACACATCCTCCAGGGAGTGGAAGTTGTGGGTCGTTTCACCATCCACAACTCTGAGTTTTGCCAGGTATAAAAGATCTTACTGAAATTCTGACTCTTGGAGACGTTGCTTAACTTTGGAGTAAGAGCCCCGGTGGCGTAGTACCTCAATGGTAAAATCAGGATATGCCGTTATTGTCACATTCTCATAGCACGTGGGGCCCCTAGTGTGAAATCGTTGCAGCGATAGATCACAATAATTGAGGAGGCGAGCTGTGAATGGACGAGGCAGGGTGCCTGGAAGAGGAGGCTGGCCTGGTGTCCGGTGCTCCCGTTCAATGGAGTATAATTTTGGTGCCTTATATTAAAGAACCGTCTTCACCAGCCATTCTTCAAGAAACAGTTATACACTTGGACCCCACAAGCATTCAGGAAAGCCCAGCAGGCAGATATTGTTGCGTCTCCCACTCTGCGATGCAGGTTAGCATCCTCGTCTTCCATGTGTTTCAGTTGTTCCTGTAGGTCTTGCACCGTCGATTGCACCATAGCTAGGGTGGATTCCACTTCCTTCACTCTGTCTACCTACTTGCGATGGTCTACTCGTAGCGAATTAACGTTGAGGGAGACAGTGTCAATTCGGGTCTCCAGGGAGGATTTAATGTACATGATGACCTGAAGCACCCTATCAAACTGTGTGGAGTGAGTTTGGAGGGTTGCTTCAAGATGATGGAGGGTGTCGAGAGTCCTGTTCGTAGGTGCGGAGAGTGTTGACGACTACTCATTGCCAGTAGGCAGTAGTTTAGTGGCCTTGGGTTTCTCCATCATCATAAGCCTGTTTGGGAAAGCCCAGGAGTGGCCAAGGGGCAACAAGTGTTGCAGGTATCTGGCTGTTGCACCAGAGGGTGCCCAGGCACAAACCTGACAATGAAGGTGCATATTGGCACACCCCAGGGGAAAGCAGAAGTGCCCTTGACGTGTTCTTCAGGCCCAACAGGCCACTGGCATGGAGGTGGCAGAACTAGTTAAGCTAGACAGTTCATGAGGGGTAACCTTTGTGCCGAGGCCCACTGGGGGTTGGGGGCTAGGAGGCCTTGTGTGGGGCATTGTTGCACAGCTGAAAAATCCAATAGGGTCCCTCAGTGGAGCACCACTTCTCTGATGTGTTGTCATGGGTAGTTCTCTGCGAGTTCACGATTAATAGGTAAGTGGGTCCATATTACTCAACGGGACCTAGCAACAACTCTGGGAGCTCAGGCATTCATGCAGTAGTCATACTAATCACTCACCTCATTGGTACCTCAAGAGGATTGATGCAGGCCCACTGGTGCACTCTGATGCCGGGGATGATGATACCTGCGCACAGGTCCCACCGACTATGAGCTCCACAACACTCAGGGAGTCTCACAGGCCCTGCCTACTATAGTCCTGCAAACAAGCAGAGCCCCAGTCATCACCGCGGCTCAACATATCAGCAATTGTTCAGCATGCTGATGCCAGGAGATGTGTGGCATGTGCCGCATCACAGCCAATAGGCGCTCTTCTGTCAGGATGTATGGGCTTGGGCCCCCATTGAGCAAGTAGGTGGCCCGCAGCAGGGCAGTATCAGACATGCAACCCCCTTCTAAGCTGTCATGGCTCCCCTGGTGGTTGCTGAGAAGGGCTGCACTAATTGCGGCACCTGGCAACCGTCGGTCAAAGGCCCACTCGTTCTCAGCAACCGGGCACGGCACACAAGGTGGCCAAGGTTTCAATGTTGGGGGGATTACTCACTGCGCAGAATCCTTAGAGCATGCGGCTCTTCCTTCAGTGGCCCTTGAAGAGGTGTCTTGCCCAAACATGCCGCTATGCTAGGGTCGAGTCAGATGGCCTCGCGGCAGGCCTCACGCACCTTTTCACGACAATCAAACGCGCTGCTGGGCGATCTGGCCGAAGGTAAGGTTTCACGAAGGCAAGTCACTGATGGAAGAAATACGACGTATGAGCAGGTCTGGATGGGCAGGATAAAGTAGGATATTTAGTACGGGCCAGCTACGGAGATCTTCAGTACGCATCCATTGTGGCCGCCATCTCAGCCACGCCCCATCATAATGGCAGTTTAACACTGCACACACAGGCTTTGCAGTGGCAAGCCTGATACAAGTTTGAAGGGTTACTTATGTGGGTGGCCCAATCAATGCTGCAGGCCCACTAGTAGCATTTGATTTACAGACCCTGGGCACATGTAGTGCATTGTACTAGGGACTTTTCAGTAATTTAAATATGTCAATAACGAAGAAACCAAATGCCATTACATTTTAGACACAAAGCAAATGCACTTTAGCGCTGGTCATCAGTGAAAAGGCGCTGGGAGTCCTAAAGCGAGCAAAAATGGAGTTCAGCACACTGTTAAAAACAGTAGGTCAGACGGCAAAAATTCAGGGAAAATCACAACAAAAGATGCCAGGCGCAACAATAACAATGTTGGGAGCGAGGCCAGCATTTGGTACATTCGCATTCAATTTGGAAACTGCTGAAATTTGGGGGTTGGAGGTTATAAGGACTCATATGGTCTTGGTGAGACAAAATTTAAGTTTATTCTGTGGCTTTCATACTTTGATAGTGTCTAGGCAGCTGAATTTCTTATTTGTACATAAATGTGAGAGTCGTCTGTGCATTGCTGGCATGCAATGTAAAGGGAATCAAAAAGGTCCGTTAACGGTTATATGTTAAGATTGACTACTCCTGCCACTCGAATATAACCTTACACGTGGGAGGACTATATACTATAAGAAATAAAATACACTGTGCCATACATTATAAGTATATTGCAAGCCACCAAGGAGTTCCTTGATCTTTATAAGGTCCCCGAACGCAGAGGTGACTTGCAATATCCTTTGAACATATGAGATTTCATTTTAACCTCTTATACTACATGATCACACCATAAACCTCCCCACTGACCACTTAAATCCTTGATTCCTTCTTTCATATGAGAGATGTAAGATATATATATGGAGACATGAACAATAAAAGTAGACTCTGTAGTGCAAAATAAACACACTAAAAAGCAGATTAATTTTGTTGCAAAAGGATTTAAGAATCAGTTTAATGTAAGTCAGATAAAAAATGCTGTGGACAGAATTTATAGAAACATGCAGAGACCATATCTTCCTTAATGATCTATGTGGAGACAAATAAGCATGTTTCCATAAATATCTCATTTCTGCTGATCACTCTTCATTTTAGAAAAAAACAGATCAGAAGAACTAAAAGTCAAATCTCCTTTTCGTTGCTTTAATTGCCGCTGTGACCTGCCTTTCGGCTTGCCTAACTTTGGCAGGAGGCATCATACTGTCAGAACTCAATTACTTTAATATTACAGGTGACCAGCGACATTACCCATCGACTGTAATCAGGAAATAACAGACAGGCTTTTATAATGGGATTGCAGTTTCCCATGTGTTATAGAACACTAAAGGGTGCCGTAAGAGGTTGAGAGAGCTTGCCATTAATTTTGATCGTTTGTGAGCATTCACCGAAGTATGATTTAAACCATTCAAGTACTGCATCACTGATAACAAATCTTTAACGTATTTGCATAGTATCGCAATGTGAACTGTGTAAAGTGCCGTGGCGACGTCGAACAGCAATAGACGACTTACAGGGCATTGACGCTATTTTTGGCATGGCTGTGTCAATAGCTTGTCCTGCTGTGAAATCTCATTGGATGTTGTGTTTTTAAGGATTGGCCCTTTATGTGTAAATTGAGTTGTTCAGCATTGCAGCTCTCTAAGAGCGTGCAAGGAACAGGATACCCGATATGGGAAACCAGCTGTCATCATGGTCTCTTTTCAGCTTTTGTGTTTATTCGGGATGTGTGCGACTTTACGATTTTTAGTGCAGTCGTTACAATTGCTTTTGAGGGAGAGCAGCTAAGTATACTGAGCCCATGAGCAATCCGGGATTGCCCTGACTCATTTGGTAAGTGGGGGAGTAGAGAGTCCTCAGTGTAACTGAGCCTGAGTGCTAATGGTGAGGCTTCTAAGAGCTGTAGCATAAATATCAGTGATTGCACACCTACTCTTGTCTGTAAGCTTAGGGATTGTACCTGTGGGGAATTAAGCAGGCAACGCATTTGGCTCTATCTCTTCCCCAGCCCTCAGTATTTTCCGTTTAAATAAGGTAGCAAACCAATTAGTGACTGAGGACGGCATTATTATACGAGACAGAGACTCTGCTTCTGCGTTAAAAATAGAACTCACTGATTTCAGAAGTGGAGGAAATGCATTGCCTCGATATTTTATGTAAAAAATAATAAAATGCTAGGGGGAAATCAATTTGCTTCGTGTTTTGAACTGATGTAAACATTTTATTTGGGATAAATATAGTTTGCTTCCTTCCTTGTTAAACAAGCTGTAAGTTTTGCACCCGCGCAGTGCAAAGTTTCGGTAATGAAGTTCATAATCTCGACAATTTGTTCAGGTTTTTTGCTATTGAGAAGAATTTCAAATAGTTTAATGTTTGTAGGAATGTGTTCTAAATTGTTTAATCTGACAGAGGTTTCTTACCCCTCTGTTCCGCTGAGAGCAGCCACTGCTGGATGGCTGACAGGGAATCCGTCTGCAAAATCTGGCACAGCAGCTCCAGAACCTGTTGGCAGTAAGAGAAGGGGAAATGTCAGACAAACATGGTCAGAGTGACATTCGCAATGCCAGGCACCCAGAGGGCAAGTAAACATCAGGTGATAAAAAAGTCATGCACGCAAGGCAGATAATGCATCTAAAAAGACACACACAGGCCAACTGCTGCACGAAAGCGACTAAAACACAAATTAAGAGGATGTGCAATTTGGGCCCGTGTATGAAAATCTGAGACGCCGCAGACTGGTCTGCTATGAAGGTAACCAGGAATCTCAGAGATACATGCTGTTTCTTGACCATTCCGGATTTATGTCACTAAAATGGCACATCTGTAGAATGGGCACACTCGTCATTTCCTGCACAAATACTCATAATCAAATAATATTCTTCCCAGGTTTCCCAGGTCAGAATTAGAATCCCAACTCAAAGCAGGGTCTGGATGAAATTCGTCAGATAAGTTTAATATGGACCATTTCAAGCCTAGCTACAATGTCACTCTTTTCAAATCTAACCGATTGTCCACATATTCATAGTTTTGAAGCCCAGTTTAAAAAAAAATACGTTTGTAGGCTCTGAAAGAAAACATGGCAGACGCCTACGCTTGCGCAAATATGTAACATTCAATTCTGTACACCCTGATGAGTTTTAGTGTGGGTAATAAATGTACAGCTCGATGATAGTGACTGAGGAATCTAATCAGAGAGGAGTCCACCGAAGCGGGTGGATATAGCTTCATATATTTATATATAAATATATAGAATTATGCAAGGCGCAATCCTTGCACAAGGACAGTCACATCCACCTGTTGGAGCCGGTGCAGAGTAGTGGATGCAAGTCCCGTTCGAGATCCACAAAGTAGTGTGTCTATGTATTGATACACAATACTCGCACTCCACAATGTAAGTTTCAGAAAGGGTTTATTGGCAACACTTTCCAACCAGACGGTCTTCCTCACAGCCTGAAAACTGTAACGCACCACCACCTTATGATAGATAACATGAACAATAGTCATGAAGGATATATGCGCATGTTCGTGTTTTTTCATATATACCAACGTATGCCTTTGTACTCAACAGAAACCAGGGTTACACATAGCTCAGTATTACATGGAAGAAAAAATGTTGTTAAACATTATCGTACATAATTAGCCACATTAACATATGCAGAAAAAATAAAGGGAAACAAAGATTAGTCAGATTAAATGGCAATTTGACACAACTGGGATTTCTTTGAGAAGAACGCCTATGACCCAAAGCAGTGTGTCATTGAGGTGCTGCACTGCTGTGAAATCCAGTTGTCAAGTGTCGGAATGCATAATCACCTAGCCAAGTTGCCTATCCACCGCCTGCAGGGCCTAGTGTCGTTATTAATTGTCAACAGTTCAACTTCAACTTTTACACTTTTATATTCATTTATATACTTGAAATCACTACTTAGGTTATTTGCCCAGATACAATACACATAGTTCAACTGTTGACAATTAATAACAACACTTGTCCCTACAAGGGGTGGATAGGCCATTTGGCTATTTGATTTGATATTTCTTGAATGTCTATTGTTTATGTTATCTGTCTTAAGGAGGTGGTGCACAAAAGTTTTCAGGCCTTGAGGAAGACCGTCTGGCTGAGACGCTTTGCAAATAAACCCTTTCTAAAACTTAAACTATTGATTGTGAGTATTTTGTGGCAATACATAAACACACTACTTTGTTTATATATATATATATATATACACATCACTGTATAAAAAAAGGTAAAAATGACGTTATAGTAAGGTGAAATATATGTTAGACCTTAATATTTTGAGCAAAAAAAACTTCAAAATTCACCAGTTATAGTTCACTAAGCTAACTAGAACTTGTTCCCTCACCATGTCGCTTGTTATCATCAGTGATGGGATTTGAGATGTTAGCAGTGATGTGATTGACAATGTACTTGCAGATGTCATGAGTGGTGCAACCTGTGAGGTCATAAGCAGAGCACGGTAGGAGCATAAGTTCTAGTGAATTTCTGAAGTTTTTGTAAAGGAAAGTAAGATAGTAAAACCATACTTACTATAATTTAACTTTAGCCTTTAGTTTTTTCAGTGAATTTCTAGGTTTAAAAAAAGTAAAGTAGGATCTTTAATATACCCAATCCCCTCAAGCAGCACACCACCCGTCATGGTGGTGCATGGCGTGGGGCTTGTGCCCAACCTTGCGTAGGTGGCGAACCCCCACAGACACCCATACCATATTATGTTTTTGTTATTCATTTTCCAGGTCCCTTGAGCCTAATTTTGGGCCTGGCCTCTGGTACCCCCACACAAGGGCTATGGAGGATCAGGATATCCCTACCCTGACTCCTTATTCCGTTTTTAAAAACATTTTGAGGGCACTGGGACCAAGGCCCCGAATCCGGTAATGGTGGCAGCAACATCCTGTTTATATGGCAGCCAGCCAACTAATAAGGCAAAGTGAGCTTTAAAATACCGATAATCTCACCTGACCTAAATTTTTGCTTTTCTCCGGTCTATCCTCTCAGCTTACTTTTTTGGGGTGTGGTTGTTCCTCAAACCTGCGTTTTAACTTACCATGAGCTCCTGATCCTGAAAGTTGAAAGCAGTATTCTTGCCCTTGTTCTTTGCGTTGTTTCTCTGTGCCTGTCGAGTTGCATGTCGGGTTAGCGAACGGGATGAAGCTGGTATGAGGCGGCCAGTTTCTGCCGAGTACTGTGTGGTTCTTCTAGGCTCCTCATCCTGTCCAAATGCAAAGACGGGAAAGCATATGGTGGACAGGTTTAAAGTTTAATTATTGAATACGAGTCTTTAACAAGCACAACATTCTATGAGCCCATGCAAAGCAAGTATCCACAAAATCAATCTAGGGACCATAAAAGTGTGGCATTTGAGCAAAGATGCCATGGTTAGAAAGATGTGTAGATTCACAGATAGGTTTATTTATGTACACTCAAAGCATGTAGAAGTATGAGGGTCCTCTTAGAAACCTTAAGGTGGAGTAAGAATCTTCTTACTACACTCACTGCTAAACCCAGCTGAAAATAACAGAATATACCACAAATAGATCAGCGTCTATGCAGTCATATACACTGACATCAGAGATCACGTTTATCTTACATACATGAATGCTGGCACACTGAAAGATATCACACGCCTCGGTTTCCACAAGAAACAAATGAAATAATGAGTAAAATGGCACATCAAAATATGAAGCAACGTGGAGGAAGGCGCAATGAAATTTGACGCAACATATCAAGAAATATAAAAGATCAGTATAGTACATAAGTACTGACACACCATCGCAAAGAATATTACTGAACTAAAAAATTAAACTCCACATAAGCAAAGAACCTCCTGTGCGACCATGTGAATAGCACTTCAAGACCAATAGAGGTGCCAAACCTACTAAAAATGTTCTTTATTACGTGTGAAGTATGTTGTAAACCAAGCAAGGTGATCTAAAACACCTGGACATAACTCCTTGCTCCGAAGTGTAATTGGGTGCGGGTTAATTCTGACTGAATTATAACACTCAAAAAGGATGACAGACTCTCAACATCAGCTCCATCAAGTCATGAGTAGCCCCAGAAAGACTGCGGGCCCAATTCACAAAAGTAATCTGAGACAAAATCCTAACTTCATGACTTTCGGTATTCACAGAAGGCATTTAGGAGTACTAACGTTAGGATTTTGTCTCAGTTAAACTTAAGTTTTGGTCTTAAATTAAACTTAAGACAAACTTAAGTTTAACTGAGACAAAATCCTAAACTGAGACAAGATCCTAGTCGTAAAGTAAGGATTTTGTCTCAGTTAAACTTAAGTTTGTCTTAAATTTAACTTAAGACCAAAATTTAAGATTAATTGACACAAAATCCTAACTTTAGTACTTCTAAATGCCTTCTGTGAATACCGAAAGTCGTAAAGTTAGGATTTTGTCTCAGATTACTTTTCCAAATTGGGCCCGCAGTTTCTAGTCCTCCTTTAATCTTTATTTTCAACCATCCACAAACCATAAACCTCAAACTCCAGTCCAAAATCCCAATCTAATTACCAAAACATACACAGAAGAATACAGACGTAAACAGAGCTCAGTCACGCTGTCAAGAAATGAAGAAACGTTGTACAGGGCCTAACGTTAAAGAAGGAAAAAATCCTCAAACAAGGAAATAAAATCTCAATTAGCAAACAGAATACTCTGCAAATTCAATACCATACTCATAAATACAAAATGTATGTATGTATGTCTGTTAATATTATTTCAATAGCGCAAACCTAGCCTAAAAGCAGCAGAGCACTGTACATGGTCAAAAACAAGCAGAAAGTCAAAGAGTAAGAGCATAAGACGCTGGGCTGTGGATGCTTAGTGCATTGGGAAGTAGTGTTCTTAAAAGAGTGAGTCTTCATCACTTCCCTAAACTTGAGAAGCACTGGGGCTGTCCTGATGGATATAGGAACGTTGTTCCAGATTATGGGTGCATAGATGGAAAAGGCCAGCCATCTTGTCTTTTCTTTTTTACACTTTTTAGTCTGCAATCTGATGTTCTTGGCTGCAGATGTCTCAAGATCCATCAGAGATGCTGAGCTTGTCTGTAAGGTAAGAAGGGGTGCTGGTCGTGGTAGCTTTGCAAATGATGCAGCTGGTTTTAAAGACAGTGAATGCTGGCAAGATGAGCAGATGGTTTTCCATCAAGATGAGAGTGATAGATGATACCATACAGGGATGCCATTATTTTTGTGTGTGTTTTTAGATTTTTAATAGCGTGAACTAGACCTGAGATATCGGATATGAGAGCGCTTTACATGAGCACCAGTTTCGTTACAGATGGACACATTCATTTTTGTTAGGCACAGGGAGATTAAGTGATTTCCCAGAATCACAGGATGTTGAGCGTCATTGCCATGACTCAAACCCAGTTCCCCACCTTCGATGTCGACCGCTCTAGCCGTAAGGCTACATCCTCTATCCAGTGGAAAGGATGAAGGCCATGGAGTAGGGCCTTACCGCCATCTAGATGAAAGGTGTATGAGATAAACTAACAGCTGTTCTGAAGTGGCTTTCTGGAAGAAATGGTTTGACTTTAGTTGCCATTGAGCTGGTACCTGGCCTTTTCTGGGGTTTTCGATGTGTTCCTAGAAGGTGAGGTTGGTGTCCAGGGTGAATCTAAGTGCCTTGGCATTTGGTGAAAGTTATGGTTTGACACGCTCAAGGATATTTTAATTGAGACAGGTTTGTACAGTATCTTGTTTATTGTTCTTGGAAAATAATAGGAATTCTGTCTTGGTTTAGCTAAGCTTCATGTAGGTGCTAGACATCCAAGTCTGGATGATGTAAATTTCAGATACTTTGCTGAAACTTAATTCTAAATTCAATGTGTTCCTATTTTTAATTTGATTTTATTCGGTTTAGGCTTTGTTTTAATTGCACATACCAAATTGTGGAGGGGATTGTTGGCAGACTTTTGCCAACAAATATATTTTACGGGTTAGATTGGGAAACATGGATTGCACTGGTTCAAATATCATTTAAATTGCATATGTACGTTATTAATTTCTGTTAACACCCACTTCCGGGTGCCACTATTTGTGTTCAGCGGTTAGCGCTCTAGTATTCCAGGTACCAATTAAACGGGAAGCAGGATGACTACTTAAACAAAAAGACAGTGCATTCTCACAGATAATACTTTGCTTATTTGGGGCCAGATACTTTGCTGAAACTTCACTCTAAAATGAATGTTTTCCTATTTTTTATTTCATTTTATTGGATTTGGGCTTTTACTCCCCCATACCAAATTTTAAGGAGATTGTTGAGAAACTTTTGCAAACAAATATATTTTATGGGTTAGAGTGAGAAACAGGGATTGCACTGGTTGAATTTCGTTGAAATTGCATTTTAACTTTATCAATTTGTGTTAACACCCACTTCTGGGTGCTGCCATTTTGGTTCAGCGGTTAGCACGGCTAGAGCTCTATCTTTTTAGGAACCAATGAATTGAAAACAGAAGAGCTACTTAAAGAAAAGGGCAGTACATTCGCACAGGGGGCACGCAGAAGGTGAGGCAAAGACAAGCCCGTCTGTGATTGGCCAGAACCAGGGGCCAGCCATTATGCTCGAAAATTTACGTACATGGCAGAGGAACTGCACAAACACAATAAGGTGGGCCTAAACATTTCTCCTTAGCTCCCTGATGTTTTAAGATCAGGAGTTATTATCCTTACCAGTACAAACAAATACTGGTGTGGAAACCAATGCTCATCAAATACTCGGGCTGGTAATAAGTCAATGATTACAATTAAATTATGTGGCATATCTCAGCGCATGGTCTCAAATCAAACATTGGATGCAAGTTAATGATTATGTTGAGCGAACCAAACCAGACCTAGTGCTGATTACAGAATCATGGCTGACTGAGGAATCCATACCAGAATTTTTGGAAGCAATCCCAAAAGATTAGTATTACATAAGAACAGAGAAGATAACAAGAAAGGGGGTGGAGTAGTAGCCATTATACATAGGCGATTGCAAACCAATCAGCTTCAGTGCACCTCAGTTTAAAACATAGACTTACTACTGTTCAAGATCGAATTTATTCATAGCAATATAGATTATTTACTTACGTACCTTGCACCTAGTATATGGCTAATTCAAGCCAACAAATGTTTGAAATAATCAGCCCTCTGGTGACCCATTACACACAACTATTGGTTATCAGCGATTTTAATTGCTGGAGTGACTCGTACGTCATAGATTCGAAAGGCCAAGACTTAATAGAGTCAATTATATTCCTAAGTTGTCAACTTCATAGAACTGAATCTACCCGTTTAACAGCCCACTCTCTAGATTTGATTTGGACACAACATAGAGGCATCCAGCATCAACATACACCATGCATTTGGCCAAGCCATCATTTGATGGAACTCTTGGTTCCTATATTGAAGAATACACAGTCAATCTATGGAGATCTTGAATACATAGAAGTGAAAACAACTTAGCGTTAAAGGTATGGAAGCTATGCTCATGCATAGTATACCTACATTAAGTGATTCCGTGATTGAGACACAAAGGAGAGTTGCCAAATTGGTTAAGTGCGGCGGCAGACCACCATGCGCCACTGTAGAAATGATGAGTAACCAATCCAGTAAAACCAGCACCATAGTTTAACAAAGAACAATGGTGCAGGAAGTACAATATAGAACTGAGTCACTTTTAAGAGGGACTAGCAAAATAGAAAGCAAAGTTAGTGTTGGTAAAATCTAATTATTATGCTAATAGGATTCTGTAAGCAACAAATAACCAAAAATAAACTTTTATAATCTTAGAAGAGCTCACCTCTTCAGGGATTTACTCAGGATCTATGAGATAAACTTAATATTGTCTTTATAGATTGAAAACCAGACAAATAAAGTATTACCATCAGTTCTAGAAGCCGACCAGAGGCCTAGAAAGAGCCTAACAGTACAGCATTAACTTGCTTCTCCGGAATTGATGAAGTAAGATTGGGGGAGCTAATATCCAAAATCTGGCTCTCCGAGGGGCTCCTGCCCATCAGCCATCTCAAAAGAATTTATTAGCATAACAGCACACTGTTAACCCTACTTAATAAATTACTTCAACAAGGCATTGTGTCTAATGCCCTTAAACATGCGGAAGTAATCCAGTTACTAAAGAAACAAGGTGAGGATCCTATGGTATTAAAAAACTATTGATCTGTTTCATTCTCCCATTACCAGCAAAACTTTAGAGACCCATGTTGTTCAAGAATTGTGCAGACATATACATGATACTGCCTTTCTTCATCCTGCCTAAGCTGGCTTTAGATGTTTACATAGCATGGAGTATATTATTACATTTGCCCTGGATGAATTAGGATGCGAGAAGGCGCAAAACAAGTATATCACCCTGGATGTGGCCCTCCGCAGCCATTGATATGGTCAATCATAACATCTTGATCGACTGTGTAAAATAAGCAGGGGTGCAAGGCACCTATCTAAATTGGATTAAATCTTTTTAGGGGAGTTCAAGCAGTCAGTAAAACTAGGGCATTACTTAGCCAAAGCTATTGGGAAAGATTGTGGGGTATCCAAACGATCATTATTGCCACACCTTTTTATTCTGTATTAAGCCTTTGACTGTGGAGCTGGAATCTATGGGTTGCAGTATATAATTATGTGGATGATTCTGAGTTGCCATTCCACTTAGACAGCTCTCCCTCATCATATACAACATTTCAAACTGTTATGAGATTCATTGCTAGCTGGATGGGAGCCAACTAAATGAAATTGAACTGACGTAAAACAGAAATAATCTTGATGATCAATAATACCAGCACTGGCAGAATGAACTCTGTTGGTGCAGACCCCTACAATGCCTGCTAAGATCTGAGGGAAAGTGATTGATATAAATCATATATTACACTCAGTAGTATCTGTTGTGTCCAAGAGTTAATTTTTTACTAAAGATGCTGAGCAGATATGCACCTTTACTATCTGCCGAAGTGTTGGAATGAATAGAGATAGCAGTCATCATATCAAGGCTTGCTTATAATAATTCTGTCTATGCTGGACTGCCAAACGCGATCTGGCATAAATGTCAAAGGATTCAAACCGAGGCTACAAGGCTGATATTTCATCTCCCTAAATATGCTCATGCCACACCTTTATTAAATAAAAAGCTGTACCGGCTTCCAATGAAGGAACAAATCCAATTTAAGGTGTGTTGCATAGGGTTTAAGAGCATGAACGGGACAGCCCCTAAATGTCCTGCAGAAAAAATCATGAAGTATATACCAAACCATAATGTCAGGTCATATATGCCAATCAATTTATAGTTCCAAAGTTTTGTAAACGGAGGAAGTGCGGTCAGAGTTTTTTAATGGTGGCATGGAACTTCATGTTGGAAAAGTTCTGGTACGAATGGACTTATAGTGTATTTCATAAATTGTTAAAGACATGGCTTTTTAAACAGGCTAGTAATTTTTTTTAATCCCAGCCGAAGTTATATTATTTATAAGCGCCAAGAAACTATTGGTGAACATGTGCTCTATAAGATGGAATACCATAACATGTGGAAGCAGTGTTTGAGGTGTTGGATGTTTGCAGCAGAGGAGACTTTCAAGCAGAGTTGAATATCATCAGCATATTGGTGAGCCGCTTTGCTGTTATGCATGAATAGAGCACCAAGCAGAACATACATGATAGATGGTATGGCGCCCTCGAATACTCCACAGGTGATAGGGAACTTTTATGACCTGGATGTGCCCATGTAAACTAACTGGCATTGGATGAAAATATAGGAGAAGCCGAGTTAAGGACATTGTCGGTTAATCCCATTTGAGACTTAAGGGTACAAATGATCAAGGGAGACTCAAGAGTATGTAGGAGGGTGGGATATTCTATTGTGTCAAAGGCAGCGGAGAGGTCCTGCAATATCAGGAGACAGGGGTAATTTTCATCTGTGGTCAAGAGGGCATCCTCTACAATGTATAATATAGTGGTCTCTGTGCTGCAGCATGACCTGAAGCCAATACTGGTAGTCATGCAGGAGATGGTTAACATCGATGTGGTCTGGGAGTTGAACATGAACTCCCTTTTCAATGATATAGACCAACAAAACCCGTGCACACATACAGTATTATAACAGGCAATGTAAATGTGTATAGAAAGCAGATTGAGCAAAATCCAACGGAGATCTCTTAGTCTTCTTTAATTGGTTGTTAACAAAGCAGCCAGCCGGCACGCGTTTCATCAGAGAGACAGTGGTCTCTGACTCTCCAGGGCTGTATGGTCACATTTACATTGCCTGTTATAATACTGTATGTGTGCACGGGTTTTGTTGGTCTATCCAACCCTGATCAGTCAGTACCCCTCCTTGTTCCGACCATTTCTGTAATTCGTCTAGAGTAGCATGTGTCTGTATGTCTTGTACATCCTTGGAAGGATCCCTAACTGTCATGGCGTTGGACACTGATTGAACCTGTAACTTTGTCATGTCTAGTGGGGTCTGAGCTGTCTGTTTAGCAGTTCAGTCTGCCAGATCATTGCCTTGGGAAATGGTATCTGTGGCTCTAGTATGTGCTTTACATTTTAGGATAGCTATGGCTGTTGGTAAATGTATTGCTTCCAGTAGGGCTTGAATAAGGGGGCCATGCTGTATCTTGGCCCCATGAGAGGTCAAGAAACTTCTTTCTCGCCACAGAATCGGTGTAAATGTTTACTCTCAGGTGCTTTAGCTCTTATGCACGCTTGTGTCAGGGCGATGAGCTCTGCTGCTTGTGCTGACAATATGTTTATTCTTTTAGTCTCTATTATTACAGTATCAGTAGTCACTGCATATGCTGCCACTAATTCTCCCGCCCCTGTCCTCATGCATGAGCCGTCAACTTATAGTGTTAGGTCGGGGTCTGGGAGTGCAACGTCTGTCAAGTCTTGTCTTGGTTTAGTCACGGTATGTATTACTTCAACACAGTCGTGTGGTGAAACGCTTTCTGTACTGGAGGGCAAAAGGGTAGCAGGATTCAGTATGTTGCATCGTCTGATCTCTATGTGTGGTTGAAATAGCGTCAACTCATAACCTGTCAGTCTAGCTACAGTCAGGTGTTGTGTTTGTGTCCGGTTCAAGAGAACCTCTACTGCGTGTGGTACTTGTACTGTCAGAGGGTGGCCCAGCACTATCGAGTCACTTTGTCTTATGGCTAAGGCCGTTGCTGCAACTGATTTTAGGCACGCAGGCAAAGCCTGTGCTACTGGGTCTAATGTACTAGAAAAATAAGCACAGGGCTCGTGTTTTCCTGCATGATCTTGTGTTAGGACAGATAGTGCTGTTCCATCCCGCTCTGTCACAAAAAGCATAAACGATTTGTTGTAATCAGGGTTTGCTAAAACTGGTGCTTGACATAAAGCTCTCTTTAATTCTTCAAATGCCACAGTGTGTTCTTGTGTCCAAGAGAGGATTTTAGTAGAAACTGCCTCCTGTGTCGTCAACTGTATTAGGGGCTTGGCTATGTAAGCATACTGGGGAATCCACTGCCTGCAATATGAAGTGAGGCCAATGAATGCACGTACCTCCTTTTGTGTCTTGGACTGTGAAAAACCAGAAATCAATTGAATACGTTCCGGTGCCCACAACTAATTCCCCTGAAAGATCACAATAAAACATGAGAAAAAGGGGAAAGAACCATACCTATTTCCTCGGCTTAATTTCTAAGGGGGCTAATTTCTAAGGGGCTTAATTTCTTAAGGGGCTAGCGGGAAGCGAACCTCCTCAGGGGTCAGCAGAAAGCCAATATTCTCCTCCTTCCCCCCTTTTTGACAGGAGGAAATCTGAAACAGATTTCACTGCTGTCAAACACTATCAAACCCTGTGTCTTGTCAACACTATTAATCCCTGTGTGTAGCTACTGGGCGTAAGCAAAATTATAGGAGATACACAGCGTATTTGAAACGGCGAGAAATCCTTCAAATTAATGTACAAACCTCATTGTGTTAGCTCATAAGCTGGCCAAATGACATCTCATATGCAAATGTCCCTGTTACATGAACCTACACCAACCTGAAGTCAATATTAATGCTAGGAGGCCCTAATAGGAATGCTAAATTTCCCAAATATTCGGAAAACCAAGTTTAAGAACAGTTGTTAATGTTGATAATTAATAATTTATCTGCTAAAGAAATCAGTCATTTTGCAATAATTTCCACCTATACAATAAATAGCCTAATTTAAAAACAAGTCAACTTTTGGGGCCACCACTTACAAGAATGAGCTTACTAAAGCAAACTATAAAAAGGAAATCCTGTCAGATATTTTCTCATTACCCTAAATACCGAGCCTCATTTGTCACTCTGGGGTGGCAGTCCTTATTTAAAACAGGCCTTTCAAGAGTTAAGATGCGAGTGCATAGATCATAATGGTTCCTTAATGTCCAATCTGGAAACATATGACCGAGGCTGCCTGTCTATAAGAGAAAGGCAGTCATGTGATACATATTTTAGTCTTGCATAACTTTTTTCTTCTTTTATTCATCTCCAATACCAATTAGACATACACTGATAACGTGTTGTCTGCTATTTTGACAGCATGATAAAGGTAATATCATGTCTGTGAAATTTAGTAATTGTGAACAAGTTCCAGCCAAGCGCAGCGCAAAGATTTACGTTGTCACGTCCATCTCTGTAACGCCCAGGAGAACTTGTATCAATGCCAAACATACTGGTCAATACAACACAAAAACAAAACATATATAAAATACATATGCCAAGCCATCAGTATACCAAGCACAGAAAGCATAGACAATTACACTAACATATATAAATGAGCAGCGATGCGCAATTACAGTACCTACAGCTCAGAGGCGAACATTCTGGCCTGCTTAATTTGTCAGGCTTATAATCAATAATTGATTTACCTGCCCTCGACACCCCCAACTGGCAGTGGGTCATCCCAATGATGACCAGCTGGCAGCTGAAATCACCGTGTCAAGTCTGACACACAGGATCAGCAACAATAATCAAAAATGAAGAACACACGAACCTGTCTTCGTTTTATAAAAATGAGCCATGCATCTTTGTACACAATGTACCCTCATGTCCTAGTCGAAGATGCATCTCCCATCTTTCCTCACAGACCCGTAACCACTGGATCATTTATCCAATGCAACTGGTGGCAGCTTGTGGCCACAATTCAAAAATGTCTGAATTTGAAAATCGTTTTTATATAGGCATATAGCCCTTAAAATTCCAAGCAAGAGCAACATTTTACTTTCTGGCCAGAAGCAATATAACAATTGCTAAAAAATAAAACAAATCTTCTCCATAGACATTTCCTCGGGGCACTGGTTTTGCACAGAATGGAACAAGGGAATCTTTCTCGACTTACATTTCTCAGCTGCCCTGTCTTATCAGAGAAGCTAAAAATAGCCCCTCAGCGCGGCCTGAGCCTGGGCTGCCAGCCATCTTTTTTTGTTTTTCCTACTCCTGGCCCCCAAGGCTCTCCGGCTGCAGGCATTACACAGATGCGATGTCAGAGAAGCTTTCTAAGCAGTGCCTCTGTTCTGCTCCTCTCACCGGCCCCCACCTACACTGGCTACAAGGTCAGAATCTGTCTCCGATTTCTGTATCACATTCTGCTCTACACAGCCCCCACCTTCTCCTCACTCTGAAGCTGTCAAAGACAAAAAGACTACTCAATTCCATAAAAACTGCAATAATTCGCCCAATTGAAAAATTATTTTTACATACAATTTGCACTCAGGGGGTCATAATCTTACCGACTTGACCCAGCACATTGGCTCACTGGACCACCAAGAACACAAACCTGTATTCTTGAACAATTTGCAAATTCGAAACACCCACAATTCTTTTTTCAAGCTAAACTTTTCACTAATTATTTTTTCGTTAACACTTTGTACATTAGGGGTGTCATCAAATCACAGGTGTTGCTATTACCCTAGCTACACCCCTCTCAAGTCCCTTTTAACAACGTAATCAAATGTTGGACCATGAAAACACCAGCTATGCGCTGTTCGTTTGGTGGGAGGCTCAAGAACCTTTGGGCTACTATATCATTATTATATGTATCGGGGTACTTGCGGTGGCACTCCAACTGGTCCTTCTACTGGGGCCACTCTTGCTAGGTCCTCTGAAAGGACGGGATAAATACCAGCAACGTCAGTATTTCTTTCTCTGTCAGCCTGCGCTCATTTTACCTGCTCCACTTCCTCCTGTAACATCTTTTCCTTGGCTTTTCCAGACTCCAGTCTACTTCTCTCTGCTTCGTGAAACACTTACTCTGTCCTCCTATGTGACTCCTTGCGCCAAAACTCAATGGCATCCTTCCGAGCTGGTCTACATTTTCTCTTTCATAAGAGTGTTTCGTTGTCTGTCTACTTGTTCTGCTTTTACTCGGATACCTTCCTCAACTAATACGTTTTCTCGGGCTTTGTCTGAATCCTCCCTACTTTTCTCTTCTTTTCTGAGCGCTTTCTCTGTGCGTCTATGCAATTCTTTACGCCATAATTCAATGGCATTTTTCTGTGACTGTCTGGCTGTCTTTTTCCATAACTCTTCTTCTACTCTCATGATGCAATCTGCATCCCAGGTCCCAGCTGCGGGCCACCTCTGACTTTCTGGTAAATCCTTGGTGTAGTCCACCCATAAATCAAGAAATAATACGGCATCTAGGCCATGCTTATGATACATAAAGTACCCTGGAGTGTCCCTAGGTGGAATGGGAAAAGCTTCCTCGAGTACCCCTTTTCTGGTTTTGATCTGTCTTAATTTTGAAAAGAGCGGCATTTTTAGACCTTATTACTTGAACACACTTAATACAATAAACACAATAATGAACAATCATTCACACCACAATATGTAGAACGTATTAAAACATTTAACATTTAACAGTTAACGAACGATGATAACTAATAGGAAACTAGTTACTGACATAATACTAACACTAGAGAATACTGAATTATATGCAAGACATACTAGATATACTGCTAAACAGTACAGATACACTGCTGAAACAGTGCAGACCGGATTTGTGTACCCAAACCCGTCTTGACCGGCACAACCTAATGTGCACGTCTAACTGCCTCCCCAGCAACGGTACTCACCGGGTAGCACGGAACGGAAGGCCTCGGAACTGAACTGGACTAGACCAAACTGGACTGGACTGGACTCGACTCGTGACTTGGATACTTCGGAACTTCGGAATCTGGTGGGCCTCTGTATACCTCGGACACAGCTCTCTCGCAGGTGGGCTCTGGGTAGGACAATCTGCGTTCCTCACCGCCTCGTCTGGATGCCTGGTCGCAGTCCGTCCCCTTCGTTGGCCTGAGGGAGTTGGCCGGAAGACCCGCGACGTGCGCTTGAAGTCCGTCACGGCTATGGAAGGGGGCAAAACTGGACCGTCATCTCCGGCGTGTGGGGAAAGAGATTGAACTGTTCGGGCGCCAGTCAGTTCCCGATCACCGCCCGAAGCGAACCTTCGGTTAACGTTATGGTAAATATTTCATTACCGGTACTATTTTTTATGCGGTAAAGTCTAGTAAGAATAACTCAGTCAATATAAGAGGCAGAATCCGTGGTATTAGAGGTTCTAAAAGGCTTTATTCCTTCACAAAGGAAATACAATTCGAATTGCAGGCTTCTATTCCATCACCACGAAAGTTCAGGAAGGAAGGGCATACATTATTGACAGATAATCAGTTTTATAGGAAATGCATTACAGTGAAACAGATGCGGGAGGCGTAACAGCTGATAATACAGATAAAATGTGCATACGTAACTAATAGAGGCGGACATATAGGCGTAACTTAGATAACGTCATTATACATGATGTCACAAGTGGGTGGATCCATAAGAGAATCCTGCAATGTCAGCAGAAATATTTGGCAGAGATGCGCGCGCAGCCGCATGACGTGTGATTGACGTGCAACTAGAGGGTGAAGGGGACTTGACATTTAGCTCTACATGTGGAGACAGAAGTCTGGGGGGTCATGTCAACCTAATCCCAAATCATATCTAATATCCTATGTTTAAAGAACTGTGTTATCCAAAAGGAAAGGTCTCTAGGATAGAATCTATTCTATACTGACTGTTAGTGCGTGTACAAGCGTCTAAGTGTCTACATGAGATGCGAGGGGGTAGGAATATTCCATGGTAACGGGGGCTATGAATTACTTGCATGAGGACAGCGAGGCCTGGCCCTTTGCACGGTAGCTGGAGGAATGTTTACCTAAACTACTAGACAGGAATGTATCGGATGAGGAGCGGAGCAGATAATCTTGAAGGTGAAATACAGTTTTTGGCAGGCAACAGGCTGGATCAGGCACCGTTAGCCGCGCAGGGAGTAGGACAAAGTTCATGGATACAGATGCAGGCTCAGACTGGAGCTTTCAGAGGCAGAAGGCAGGAAAAGGCTTGATGACAGAATTCTGGGCCTACTCGCCTGAATCTGTAAAATGTGGAAAGTGAACCACATAAAGTCGGTGGCCTTTCATACTTAGGAATGGAATATCTGACCCATTCATGGCGGATCTGAAAGAGGACATGTTGACGGTGGACGCACATGTATTTGCGTCTTCAAAACTGGAACTGGAGGGAACATACATGTACTTATAGCATGCACATGGAGCCGTTGGGGTCTACGATAGGGGACATAACTGATCACAAAATTCATATTTCCTCATTCCCTCCTTGTCCCCTACGGACCCTCAGGAGTTATCGATCTTCATCAATCCATCGATCTGTTCATATAGCATCATTTGTTCTTCTTTCTTCTTCCGGGATCTTGAACGAAAACTTGGATGTGGGATACACGATGTGGCACACAGACCACAAATCGCTGGCCCACATTGTAGACATAAGCAGCAACTGAATAGTATGAGAAAGCCAATACCTAGGAAGGATAGGATTCTCCATCCCCAGGCTGACAACACGCTCCAAAACCAACCGGACCAAGTCCAGGTGCCTGGACTCTGGTGTATCTGGCTCATAATCTTATGAAGGCGAGTTATGGCTTTATATACTGACGGCGAATTTTCTGGTATGAAAACGCAGCAACTTGATCCGATGACCCTACAAGCTCCGCCCCTATCGGCCAGGATGACGTCAAGGACAAGACGATTTTGAAGCACAACAATCCGCATAGCAGACTGCTCTTCTGTTAAATTGCCTAAGGCGGAAGTAGTCTCGTTCACTACTGCTTCAAGGGTTCTGGTTAATCTACGTATCAGCTTACTATTAGTGACTGTACCTATATAGGGAAAGAAACCTTTATTGAAATCTGTGTATTGCTCCCATGCTGTTTCAGTGTAATCGACAATTGGGAGATCTCTCTGCTGTCTATTGTGTACTAAATGGGTATTTCTATGATAATCAGGAGGAGCTAGGAAAACAGGTGGCAGAAGGAATGCTATATAACAGGTACCATCCCAGTCTAGAGGTAGACGTATATATGCGGTCTGACCACATATGAAGTAGGAATGACGGGAAGCTCTAAATGTAGACTTGCCTTGATCACTGAATTTTATTACAGTGGTGCATTTACTATGGCCCATGTGTATGGAACCATTCTTTCTTACACATAATTCCCCTTTTACTGGGAATACTGACATGGCGGGCAAGATTGGTGTAGCTTCAGATTCAACGTTCAGGATCATGAGGTTAAGTGTAAAATTACCTAATCCATACACTTCATTTTCTAGATCAGTTCCTGTTCTTTTGGGAAGTCCCTCCTTGTTAGGGTAGCAGACCATAAGCAAAACTAGGTTCAGGTTTCCCCATACCCAGTTGTCTTGATAAACTGCGGAATTTGAATCTAGGGAATTAATCAAACTAAACCATGCTCCACAGGAGCCATTGTGTGTGAACGGATAGGGAAAGAGGGGCAAAACTCCCTTATAGTTCTGATAGGGAGGGAGTCGGCCACATATCCAACAATTTGTGGCATTGCTGGTCTGATGGGAATGATGTAACATACTAATGAATGTGTTGTTGCGCAGCGCAAATCTATAGGATAACTCATGCGGAGGTAATTCGCTAAAAGAATGTTCTGCAGTTACATTGTAAGCAAGCTTAAGAATAGGGTAATACATGTGCAATAGTATGCTGGAAATGATGATCAGAAGACTTAGAAAAAACAAAATTAATAATGTTACTGTGCAGTGACTACGAAGTGATTTACAATACGCATGCTTTTTAAGCTGCATCTGTTGATTTCTTTCTCTATTCCGGTCTAGAGGATACATGTCAGAGACAAATTCAACCGATTCACCTTGGAGAGGACTTAAACAATCAAATTGTCTGACTTACTAGACCTTAACTTCAGTTTATAAAGTTCAGTGTTTGTTGGTTCAACCAAGGGGAGCTTTGAGTCTGTCTGTGAGGGAATGCAGGGCTGAGCGTCCACACTAGATGGTAGTCCATAAAATTTCTTGATATGACTCGAGTGCAACCACCCTTTACGTCCCTCGATCTTCACGGCTGTCCTTGTGGTTAGTAGAACAAGCTTCGGCGACTTCCACCTAGGCTCCAGTTGGGTCTTCCGGTCGAAATTCCGGACCAGAACCAGGTCGCCTGGAACCACGTCATGGGGCTTCACCTCAGTATTATCGGGAAAAGCGGCAGCTACCTGTGAACGACAAGATTGTAGTGCAGACATCAAGGAAGCCAGGTAATCTGTCAGCATATTACAGTCAACATCAGTGATTTTGCGAGGTATAGGCGTCCCCCACATATTTGGTGGTCTACCGAAGATCACCTCGTACGGGGATAGCCCTGTTCGAGAATGTGCTACCATTCTCATGTAAAAGAGCGCAACTGGTAAGGCTACTATCCAATCGACACCTTTTTCTCTACATATTTTGGACAATCTAATTTTCAGAGTTTGATTATGGCGTTCCACGAGACCTGCTGCCTCGGGATGTCGGACACAGTGAAATTTCCATTGGTAGCCTAACAAAAGGGAAACGTGTTTCATTAGTTCGGATGAGAATGGCTGGCCGTTATCTGAGTAGACAACACGTGGTAAACCGTACCGTGGGAAGAATTCTCGAACTAACTGTTTGGCAGTAGTCGGGGCAGTGTAATCTGAAACCGGGTAGGCTTCTGTCCAACGGGAAAGAGCACAGACAACTACGAGAACATATTTGAATCCTCGACATCGTTCCATCTGGATATAATCCATCTGGAGGACTTCAAAAGCATGATCGGGAGGTTGAAATCCACCCTGCTCTACGGGGATGCTTTTACCTGGATTAAACTGACAACATATCATACAGGTACGAACTTTTTGTTTAGCTGCTGCTCGCAAGTGTTTGTTGAACCAAATGTGTTGAATGCTGTCTAGCATAGCTTTTTCTCCTAGGTGCGCTGGACTATGTATTGTGTTAATGATGACTTGAACCATGGAGTCGGGAATAAACCATATAGATTTTTCCTTCGTCATCCATCCTTGATCCGTTTGGATCCCTCCTAATTCAGTCCATTTCTTTATTTCTTCTGGTGTAGCATGTGTCTGTATGTCAATTACATCAAGGGCGGGATCCTTAACTGTCATGCAATGTGTTGGTGTCGGAACTATTGTCTTTGTCGTGTCAGTTGTGTGAGTCTGATTCTGAGCAGTCTGTTTAGCTGTTCTGTCAGCTAGGTCATTACCCTGAGAAATGATATCGGTAACTTTTGTGTGGGCTTTGCATTTCATAATCGATATTGCAGTAGGTAGATGAATCGTGTCTAATAGGGCTTGAATGAGGGGTCCGTGTTGGATGTGGGCACCGTGAGAAGTTAAATAACCTCTCTCTCGCCACAGTACGCCGAAGTCATGGACGACTCCGAATGCATAACGTGAATCTGTGTATATGTTGACTTTCTTATTTTTGGCTTGAATACAGGCTTGTGTCAGAGCGATGAGCTCTACTGCTTGAGCTGACAAAGTGTTAATACAATTTGTTTCAATGACTTCAGTGTCTGTTGTGACTGCGTAAGCGGCCACTAACTCTCCTGTACTTGTTCTCATACATGACCCATCTACATACAATGTCAAGTCTGGATCTGACAAAGGGATATCTGTCAAGTCTTGTCTGGGTTTCGTCGTGATAGTAATGACTTCGACACAATCATGTGCCAATGGATCTGTTCCGCCCACTGGTAACAGTGTGGCAGGATTTAACGTATTACAACGTCTGATTTCTATGTGTGGCTGAAACAATGTCAATTCGTAACCAGTAAGTCTCGCTATAGTCAAGTGTTGTGTTTGTGTGCGGTTCAAGAGAACCTCTACTGCGTGTGGTACTTGTACTGTCAATTGGTGTCCTAACACTATGGCATCGCTTTGTCTGATTGCTAAAGCTGTTGCTGCCACCGATTTCAGGCACGCAGGAAGAGCCTGAGCTACTGGATCTAATGTACTAGAGAAATAAGCACATGGTTTGTGTGATCCTGCTTGTTCCTGAGTGAGTACTGACAAGGCAGTACCTTCGCGTTCTGTAACAAAGAGTGTAAACTGTTTACTGTAACATGGTGTTGCTAAAACAGGTGCTTGGCATAAAGCTTTCTTTAAGCTTTCAAAGGCGTGTGTATGTTCTTGAGTCCAAGGGAGGACAGTCGATGTGGCTGCCTCCTGTGTTGTCAACTGGATGAGTGGCTTTGCTAGAAATGCATATTGAGGGATCCACTGCCTACAGTATGAAGTGAGACCTATAAAAGCCCGCACCTCCTTTTGTGTCTTGGGTGGTGACATTTTAGCAATTAACTGGATGCGGTCGGGTGTAAGCTGCCTTCCCTCCTTGGACAGCGAGTGCCCAAGGTAAACAACTCGCTGGACACAGAATTGCAGCTTAGAAGGGGACACCTTGTGCCCCTTGTCGGCCAGAAATTTTAAAACCGTCAGTGACGCTGTTTCACATTCAGGTTCGCTTCGGGCGGTGATCAGGAGATCATCGACATATTGAAGCAAGGCAGTGTTAACTGGCATGTGGATACTGTCAAGTTCTCGTTTCAGTGCTTGGCTATAGATGCTGGGGCTTTCTGTAAATCCTTGAGGTGCGCGTGTGAATTTAAAACTTCGTCCATTTAAACTGAATCCGAACAGATATTGACTTTCCGGATCTATTGGGACGCTAAAGAAAGCATTCTTGAGATCAATTACAGTGAAGAACGTTGCTTCCGAGTCAATAGCTGTTAGTAATGAAGAAATATCTGGGACCACAGGGTATTGTGGTACAATACATTTATTTAATTCGCGCAGATCAATAACTAATCGATATACTGGTGGTGCTTTTGGATCCGTTCTTTTAAGAATCGGAATTATCGGGGAATTACATACATTGGAGTCGGTTTCGACAACCACTCCTTGTGCAATGAGCTCGTCAATGATTTGCAGCAAAGCCACAACAGCATCTGGTGGTAACTTGTATTGTCGCATTCGTGGTAGTACTACTCCTGTTTTCAGTGTGACTCGATATGGTGTAATGTTCATGCAACCAACATCAGTGGGGCCTTGTGCCCATAAATGTGTAGGTAAATTCTGCAGCCGGAGATCCATGTCTCTAGACACGTAGTGACCTTTAAAGTCACGCAAAAATAATCGTACTCCTTCCGGAGAACAACATATTATAGCTCCTAGAGCTTTCAATGTTTTTATACCTAACAAGTTTTCTGGACATGATTTAGTAAGCAATAAATCTGTAGTACGTGTCAATGGACCAACCGTCAGTGGAAGAGGTTGTGTTACTTCATTAATGATAGGTTTTCCTGAGAATCCAAGGGAAATATTCTGTGAGCCTGAGAGGGGTGCCCCTGGAACTTCACTGCGTCTTATAGTTGTTCTGCTTGCCCCTGTATCAAGTAAAAACTTTCTGTCTTCCCCTAATAGTTCACTATGTACATAAGGTCCCTCTTGGTCTACAGGAACCTCAATAAGGGGTAAGCCAACTTCCCTCTCTAGGCTATTTCATGTATATCGCTGATAATCGGGATAATCTGCTTGTGCATACTGATACATCTGTTGTGTTGTTGCTTGTGTTGCAGCAATAGGCTGCGTTTGTGGTGGTGCTACGGTCTGTTGTGGAGCTACCTGTTGCGGAGCTAGTTGTTGCGGAGCTAACCTAGGTTGTGCATGCTGAGGAATTTGTTGTTGATTCTGATCCTGTCTAGGTGGACGTGGTCTCTCCTGGGTTCTACCTGTGGCAATATTATGTTTCAGGACTGGACAATCGTGTATATAATGACCTTGTTGTTTACAATAGTTGCATGTCCCTTTCGTAGGACCTGCGGAATCACCCTTTTGATGACCATCAGCTGGAACTGACTGAGCAACAAGCATTTTCATTTTTGTATCTTTCATACGTCTTTGTTCGTGTTCTTGTTCTTCTCTAATTCTATTGTGGTGATATTGTAACATCTGTAACATCTGTGACGGGGTATTACCTTGCCAGGTACTTTCGAATTTCAATACTCTATTCTTGACTTGTGGTAGGGAATTTTCAACTAATTTTGTCACAAACAGATGTGGATATGACTCGCTACTTGCTTTTATGCCACTATTTATACCAAAACATTTTTCAAATCGGGAATAGAAATCACTAGTGTCTTCATCTTGCTTTTGTTTACAGGCTGAGATTGCACCCCAGTCTTCCTTTTTCGTAGTTAACAAACGTGGCAGTACCTGCACTAGTAATCCTGGTAGTACTGTAGTCTTTTCCCCAAGCCCTGCTCCTGCAGCTCGGGCCCTTTCTTCGTTTTCTAATGCTGTCCAATCTATCTTTTGGTCTCCCACCTCCCATTCCTTTTCTTTCAGTTTCTCGTAAACACCGGCGGGTAATAGGACTTTTAATATTTTCATAATGTCGGGGTAGGTATACTCTCCCATGAGTAACATGTCTTTTATCTCACGGTGGAAACCTGCTGGATCCTTGTCATGGCTGGGTACTACTTTCTTCATTTCTAATAATTCGATTTTAGTTATAGGCGTGTACACAAACACGCGTGTAAAGTTATTACCTTCACCTCTGATTGGGTGTACTTCACGTAACGGATTCTGTCTATCTATGTGATACATTTTTCTTCCCATAATGGGAACTGGAACGTGTTCTGGGCATACGAAAGTTATATACTGGTTTCGGAATTCTAGAATTTCATTAATTAAATCAGTACCTGACCCTCTCCATTTATTCGTGAGTAGTTCTGTCAATATGTCAGGTAAGGGTCCTGGATCGGAGTGTTGGCTTTTATATAATATAAGGAGGTGTTGAATCATGTATATACTAGCTAAACGCTGTTCGTAGGGGTCAAGATTCAGAAACGTGTGTGCTAGTGCATCATCATTGTATTCGCTGGGACTATCAGCCCATTGTACTGCTGACCTGGCTAATTCTTGTTCGTCCATGGAATCGAGCATGTGGTACCCCCTTCGATCTCGGAGTAATTTATCAGCGGCTTGGAATAGGTGTTCGGGGGACTTTGTATTCAACATAGGGGTTTGAAAATGTCGATTATATTCTGGACGTATCGGACGTATCGGATCATTAAAGCCTCTAGTATTATTATGGGGTCTTCCTCTACCTACGTAAGCTATCGTTTCTAATTGTTCTGAGTCTTGCTCCTCCTCTTCTTCTGATTCTACTCTGTCTGCTTCTCGTCTTTCTTTATGTATTCGTTCTACTTCCTTGCGGATCTTTCGATACATGGCGATTATACACGCCTGTCTATCATGTTTCTCTTCTGATATGTTCTGACCCCATTTGGCAAGTTTTTGCATGGTATCATGATCTGCCCCAGGCCTGTCTTGGTTCCTAATCACGCAATTTATGAAGAAACGTAGTAGTTGTCTTTGTACATCCACTTTCTGGTATTCCATAGCTTCGTTAATACTTTCTGGACCTCGCCCTGCTTGGACAAAGCGATATATATCGTCTAGGTGTTCAACCATTCCTGGTATCGTCATTAAATACAATGTAGCTCGTCGTATACGTAGTGATGATATGAGCAATTTGTCCTGTCTACCTGGCACTGGATCGTATCTACAATCCACAAGCTGTTCTTTAAACATGTCGGATGTCGCTAGTTGAGGTGTACGTTGGAGTGCTAAATCTCTAAGGGTCTGTTTATTTCGCGGCGGTGTGGCAAACATGTCTGTCGTACCTCCTGTAGCACCATCTGAGGTGCTGGGCAAGAAAGGATTCGTTGGACGTAGGATAGAGATTGTAGATGCGGGGAAAACTGTAGAAACGGACGGACCTGTGGGAACTTGTGTAGGAGTTTGTAGTTGCGGGGATACAGACGGATGCTCTTGGTGTTGAACACCATCGGCAAGCGGTGTGTGTGGTATGGCATTAGTATACTCGGGAGCTACGTCATCTAAATAGGAGGAAAGGAAAACGTCCTTTGCTGTTTTGGGATGTGTTTTGGGATGTGCTTTTATCGGGAGCAATGGAGGAGTTAAGTCTTTTGGTATTTCCGGGGTAGCCTTAGGTAACCCTTCGGCCAGGAGAGGATACATACCATTCATAAGAGTGTTTCTTTGTCTATCTACTTGTTCTGATTTTACTCGGGAACCTTCCTCAATTAATAGATTTTCTCGGGTTTTATTTGAATTCTCTCTACCTTTCTCTTCCTGTCTGAGCGCTTTTTCTGTACGTCTATATGATTCTTTACGCCATAATTCAATGGCATCTTTCTGTGACTGTCTGGCTTTCTTTTTCCATAATTCTTCTTCTACTCTCATGATGCAATCTGCATCCCAGGTCCCCGCTGCGGGCCATCTCTGATTTTCTGGCAAATCCTTGGTGTAGTCCACCCATAAATCAAGAAATAATACGGCATCTAGGCCATGCTTATGATACATAAAGTACCCTGGAGTGTCCCTAGGTGGGATGGGAACAGCTTCTTCGAGTACACCTTTTCTAGTTTTGATCTGTCTTAGTTTCGAAAAGAGCGGCATTTTTAGATGGTTGCTAGAACACACTTTATACAATAAACACAATAATGAACAGTCATTCACACCACAACATATAGAACGTATTAAAACATTTAACACTTAACAGTTTTACGAACGATGATAACTAATAGAAAACTAGTTACTGACATAATACTGACACTAAATAATCCTTATTTATATGCAAGACATACTATATATACTGCTAAACAGTACAGATACACTGCTGAAACAGTGCAGACCGGATTTGTGTACCCAAACCCGTCTTGACCGGCACAGACTATGTGCACGTTAAATGCCTCCCCGGTAATGGTACTCACCGGGTAGCTCGGAACGGAAGGCCTCGGAACGGAACTGAAACTGGACCGGACTGGACTCGACTCGATTGGACTCGGAACTTCGGAACCTGGTGGGCCTCTGTATACCTCGGATCTTGCTCTCTCAGCTAGGCTCTGGTCGGGATACTTCGCACTTCTCACCGCCTCGTCTGGGTGTTGATCGCAGCCTCAGTCGCCCCCGCTTGGCCGGAGGGAGATACAGGAAATCCTGCAGGTACGCGTTTTTGTCCATTCAGCTGTGGCAGGAGACCGGGCCTGCAACGCACCTCCGGCGCGTGAGATGAGAAAGAGTCCCTGTTCGGGCGCCAATTTCTGTGGTAAATATTTCATTACCGGTACTATTTTTTATGCGGTAAAGTCTAGTAAGAATAACTCAGTCAATATAAGAGGCAGAATCCGTGGTATTAGAGGTTCTAAAAGGCTTTATTCCTTCACAAAGGAAATACAATTCGAATTGCAGGCTTCTATTCCATCACCACGAAAGTTCAGGAAGGAAGGGCATACATTATTGACAGATAATCAGTTTTATAGGAAATGCATTACAGTGAAACAGATGCGGGAGGCGTAACAGCTGATAATACAGATAAAATGTGCATACGTAACTAATAGAGGCGGACATATAGGCGTAACTTAGATAACGTCATTATACATGATGTCACAAGTGGGTGGATCCATAAGAGAATCCTGCAATGTCAGCAGAAATATTTGGCAGAGATGCGCGCGCAGCCGCATGACGTGTGATTGACGTGCAACTAGAGGGTGAAGGGGACTTGACATTTAGCTCTACATGTGGAGACAGAAGTCTGGGGGGTCATGTCAACCTAATCCCAAATCATATCTAATATCCTATGTTTAAAGAACTGTGTTATCCAAAAGGAAAGGTCTCTAGGATAGAATCTATTCTATACTGACTGTTAGTGTGTGTACAAGCGTCTAAGTGTCTACATGAGATGCGAGGGGGTAGGAATATTCCATGGTAACGGGGGCTATGAATTACTTGCATGAGGACAGCGAGGCCTGGCCCTTTGCACGGTAGCTGGAGGAATGTTTACCTAAACTACTAGACAGGAATGTATCGGATGAGGAGTGGAGCAGATAATCTTGAAGGTGAAATACAGTTTTTGGCAGGCAACAGGCTGGATCAGGCACCGTTAGCCGCGCAGGGAGTAGGACAAAGTTCATGGATACAGATGCAGGCTCAGACTGGAGCTTTCAGAGGCAGAAGGCAGGAAAAGGCTTGATGACAGAATTCTGGGCCTACTCGCCTGAATCTGTAAAATGTGGAAAGTGAACCACATAAAGTCGGTGGCCTTTCATACTTAGGAATGGAATATCTGACCCATTCATGGCGGATCTGAAAGAGGACATGTTGACAGTGGACGCACATGTATTTGCGTCTTCAAAACTGGAACTGGAGGGAACATACATGTACTTATAGCATGCACATGGAGCCGTTGGGGTCTACGATAGGGGACATAACTGATCACAAAATTCATATTTCCTCAGATAGTACAGAACATGGCGGGGCGATTGACCCAGATACACTGACGGTGCTCACTTGGAATGTCCGGGGTCTAAACGATTACCGGAAAACCCGGAAGGTGCTAAGCTACCTACATCGGCACAATGTTGACATAGCTCTTCTGCAGGAGAAGCATCTCCCAGTTGACAGCCCGGTTTTGCGTATCAAGGGGCTACTCGGTCACATACACGCATCTGGTTTCACCACGCATGCGAGGGGGGTCTTGACGTGGGCTAATCCTAAGAAGGCCATCCAATTGACGCCTCTGGCGACAGATAGGGAGGGGCGGTATGTGCTCACTAAATGCACCGCCAAAGGTTTTGACATGTTCATCCTAAACGTTTATCACCCTAATTACAACAATCCAGACTTCTATCGCAACCTTACTGACCTCGCCATCTCTCACCCGACGACGCAGTTTCTGTGGGGAGGTGATTTAAATTTTGTTAGAAACCCGCTTGTTGATAGGTCAGATGGCCCGGACAGGGGTGTGTCAGCTTCGGCCGATGTGGTCGACTCTTCCCTGATTCGGTTGGATATTTGTGACGTGTGGCGCACTCGGCATGCGGAGCAAGGGGGCTTCATGCATTATTCGGCGTACCATAACGTACATACCAGAATAGATTACTGGTTTGCCTCTAGAGAGTTGTTGCCGCGTATACAGTCCTGCTTGATCATGCCATGTACATTTTCCGACCATTCCCTCCTTCTGATGGCTTTATCTGCTCCTAAGGCGAGAATGCCCCCGTTCATGTGGCGCTTCCCCCCCTACTCCCTACTGGACGCGGTTTTTAAAGATGAAATGGCCACAGCAATCGAGACGTTCTTTAAGAAGAATGTGGGGTTGGTTGACTCATTTCAAACGGTATGGGAAGCTTTTAATGTATATATCCGAGGGGTTGCTATATCTAAACATGCAGGGGTCCTTAAATCGATACGTAATCGGCTTTCAGAATTGGAACGCACGATTAAAAGGCTGGAGTCCTCTCTGCTTGACGATCCTGATGGCGACAGTCAAGCTGCGCTGACAAAAGCCTTACAAGACTATAATGAGGAGGCAGACGCGGAAGTTAAACATCTCGGGAAGTACGCCACTGCCCGTATCTACGGCGAGGGTGAAAGGCCGGGAGCTGTATTAGCGCAGCTACAACATCAGAGCAGAAACGCCTCTGCGATCCCGGAAATCAAGGAGAAGGATGGGGACACTTTCCTTACTGAAGCCCAGGTAGCAGAGAAATTCAGGGGTTATTACTCCGACTTATATTCCTCAAGAGGTTGCAGCCCAGATGAACAAATCTTAGACTACCTAGAGCATATCGTGGCTGTCTAATTGGCACCAGGAGTTTTTGATGAGGCCGATTGAGCGCGATGAAATTCTGCTAGCGCTCTCTGGTATGAGAGCAGGCAGCGTACCGGACGGGGATGGCCTGTGTTGCATTTTATAAAGCGTTCATTGACCTGCTATTGCTGCACTTGCTCACACTGTTCGAAGATAAGTGCACTTCAGGTGTGATGCCCCCTTTGATGAATGAGGCTATCTTAGTTGCTATCCTTAAGCCGGGTAAGACACCGGATGACTGCGCCTCATATAGGCCTCTGTCTCTGCTCAACGTAGATACTAAAATCTTCGCAAAATTGCTTGCTAACCGGCTGCTGCCCTTAGCTGCGACCCTGATAGCTCCGGAACACACCGGCTTCGTGCCTAGTCTAAATCTGACATATAACCTATGCGCTGTCTTTGCGGCCTTCCAGCACACCAGATCGGAGGTGCCGGCGATAGCTGTGTTTTTAGATATGGCGAAGGCATTTGACTCAGTTGAATGGCCCTTCTTACGGCACGTCCTTACTCGTATGGGGGTGGGTGAGGTCTTCTTACAACTTATCGCTGTTCTCTACCACTCTCCCACAGCGCGTATTGAAATAGGATCTGTAGTCACGGCTCCTATAAAGATATGCAGAGGCACGAGACAGGGCTGCCCCATATCTCCCATACTGTATGCGCTGGTGGCTGAGCCCCTGGCGTGCGCCCTCCAGGAATACCATAGTCGCAGAGGGATACGCTTCCCGAATTACCATCTGATAGTATCTACCTAGGCGGATGATACTTTGCTTTATGTCCGCAACCCGGACACTAATCTCGCACCAGTCTTGAGGGAGATAGTGCTCAATGGCTCATTATCTGGTCTCCGGGTCAACTGGCATAAATTGGTCATGTTTTCCCTGACGCCAGCCACGACTCCTATTGAGCCCGAATATCCACTGCTGTGGACTTCTGATGCGGTGCGCTATTTGGGAATTATGCTGCACACGGACTCTGAGGTGGTGCTTAGGGAAAACTATGGGGTTGCAGTTTCTAAGTTGAAGGATGAGGTTGCGCGTTGGGTCAAACTCCCCCTGTCATTGATGGGTAGAGTGGCCTTAATGAAAATGGTCGTAATGCCGCGATTTCTTTTTCTGTTTGTAAACATACCTATTGTGCTGCCTCGAGCGCTCTTTCAGCGTCTACAAACTCTTTTGGTACACTTGGCATGGGCTGGTAAGCAACCGCGGGTAGTCTGACACACAATGACACTGCCTTACTCGCTGGGAGGCTTGGGAGCGCCTGACTTGGAATTATACTACCGAGCTGCCCAAAGCTCCCACGCCTATTACTGGATGCATGGCCCGGCAGACCTCCCCCTTGTGCGCATAGAGACAATAGTTGCGGACCCTACACCGCTGCCAGCTTTGCTCTTCACTATGTCAGAAAGGGGCACGTGCATTTTACAATCTCTGAACTCAGTTGCCCACGCCTGGCTGTATTTACTGTCTATGCAGGCGGGAAACATATTGTACTCACCGGCGGCCCGGCTGGAATGGTGCCACTGGCTGACGCCATGTAGAGAGAAGGGTGTCATAGCTGCTCTACAATCCCTCGGAGTACGGACTGAGGGAGACCTTTTCCATGACGGGATGGCTCGTACGTGGTCGGACATGCTGAAAGACGAGTTACCCACTCCCTTACTACTGGTACAATTTCAATTCCACAGGATCCGTCATGCACTAAGGGAACTGCTGGGTGATGATATGGAAGAACCTCCTGAGGTCTTAGCCCTTACGGCAGTTATTAAAGCTAAAACTCCGGCTAAGATGGTCTCACGGATATACAACATCTCCATGGCAGTCAGGGGATGCAAGTTCACGAAACCTAGGCTGGCCTGGCAATGGGATTTACCAATTGACCTTTCTGATGACAAGTGGTCCTACTGCTGCATGAGCACAAAGCTGGTCTCCCTGAATGGCCAGCACAGGCTGGTTCATTTCAAATTCCTCAATAGGGTATATTACACCCCAGAACGGCTTCACCGCTATGGACTGCGTGCGGATCCCAGGTGCGAGAGATGCGGCACGCAGGTTGCGGATTTCTTCCATTTAGCCTGGACGTGCCCGGGAATTGCTCATTTTGGGGACTGGTCTTTGTTGAACTTAGTCGGCTGTCGGAGTTGACGCTGACACCTAACCCTCTGCTGGCACTGCTTGGGTACTCTAAACCCCTCCCCAAGGCTGCCCAACGTTTGCTGGACATGGCACTGCTACTGGTTAAGCGATGTGTGGCGAGGTGCTGGCTTCGGGGCCCCACACCCGCTATAACACAGTGGGCCAAAGACATGACCTTTTGCTGCACACAGACTGAAAACTATAGCGAGATGCTCTCACCTTGCAACTGCCCAAAGAACTTTTGGGCCGTATACAAGAGCGGAATGACACACCTGGCTGCCTCTGACTCAGGTGCTGATGCTGTGGATCAGCGGTCTGTCCCATAAAGCCAGTCGAGATTACCGTGGTGACTGATCGAGGCCTTCAGTCACCCCCCACCTACTCAACCTCCCCCCCTCCCTCCCCTCTTCCTTTCTCCCCCCCCCCAACATCTGAGTTGGGTGAGGCACTTGGTATTCTGGGAAAGGCTGTCGTCATGATGTGTATGGTCGCAAATTCTTGGGTACGTCTCCTGTCCTGTTAGTTCTCTTCTTGCACGGACACTGCTGTAAGCTGTTGCATGTATTTGATCTACACTGTAATGCCTCTGATCAGAATGATTTGTCACTGTCTCTGTTTGGTTATAATAAACTTTAATAAAGACATTTTAAAAAAAATATCACATCACTTAAATGAGCGAAAGTTCGTTAATTGTATGGATATTTATTTAATCCTCATTTGGCACCTTTTCTTGTGCAAGCCCAAAATATCCATTTGTGCACAGCTATGAAGTTGATTTGAATGCAAGGGAAATACGCAAGTTAACATGTTTCTCTAACTTTATCGGTGGGATATTTACTTTCGTATTTATTTTTGGGCTGATGATTACATGCAGACTAGTTTTGAGACTATCGTAGATTGTATATTTACTTTTAAGAAGCACAGTTTCATACTAGAGGTGACTGCCATCTAGTGTAGAAAGCATGAAAAGATTTACTCTGGAGTAGGCAAAAGATGTTGAGGGACAAAGAAAACCGTGTTAACACCAAACAGTTTTGTAAAATTTCGAGGGTGTGAGTCCAGATCATCATTTTGAATTGGCGAAGAAAGGAGTAATCTTTGGCAGGGAAAAACACTGTAGGTGGTATTGAATAATGGAGGCTTTTTGTTTTATAATACTGTATGCGTTTTTAGGTCGAGGGACCATCCGGTCTGCCGAAGGCAGAACCGGAAGTCCGGAGATTTAATGTTTCTTAGAGTGGCTATTTAGCCCGCCTCTCTTTTTGGCTCTCCTCCATTGGCTGGCTTCCTAAACGGAGGCCAGCCATTGGAGGAGAGAGCCGTCCCTCCAAATAGGCTCCGTCTTTTTCAGATTCGGGGGCGTGTTCCGTGCTCTTCTTTCCACTTTTTAGCCACGCCCTTTTTAGGCGTGTTTTTCTCTCCTCCAGCCAATGGCAAGAGGAGAGAAAAAGAAACACGCCCCTGAATCTGAAACCGCCGCTGCGTTTCTCCGAGGCATTTCTGCTTCGCCTCGGAGAAAGGCGGCGGTGTTCATGGCGTCCTCTCCCCCCCTGCTCTTGGTTCCCGTGTTCCCGTGACGGACCTAGGGGTGTAGGGGAGCGGGACAGGGGTGCATTTTACCACCTCGCACAGGTCTCCCTCTCCACAGCACGCGCATGTCTTGTGTACAGTCGCGCACAGAGCCATTTAAAGCACTGTCCAGAATCACAGGCTGTTGAGCGCCGAGACTCGAGGTCGACCGCTCTAGCCATAATGCTACATGCTCGGTTACGGTTTCTTCATTTTGGAATTTCAACAATGCCTCATTGAGTCATGGACAGGCAGTAGGCCCATCTTACACCGTGCGACTGAAGGAAATACTCTTGGTGAGCAGAAATGAAGCTTTGAGCCACAGTGTTGCGCCTAGTGCTTTAAAGCCTAGTACGGTGTATGGGAAGGGGCGACTAAGCGCTATTTAAATACCAGCACAGTATATCATCTTGCTGACGGGGGTTACGGACCACTTTTGTGGATGTGGGAGAGTTGTATAACAAACGATACTTCTCAACACGGACTGCACGTGCTTGCGTGAATGCAGCACTGACAGCTACGGCGGTGGCTTTACCTGGAAAATCAATCCAGTTTTGGAACGCATAAAATTCTCCAGCAGTGCGCACTTCTAAAGTACAAAGGAGGCTCGCTCTACCGTGCAATTTATAATTGAAAACGGATTGGTGACTTACGGTAGCAAATTGTTTTATTAGCGTTTTTTTTTCTTCTTTTCACTGAGTGTTACAAAGCAACGTGTGATTTCATGGAAAGGAATGTGCCAGTTTTGCACAACAATATGTCACACATGAAACATCAAACAGCTCCTTTTAGGACACGACGTACTGCCGTCCAGATGGTTGCCGGTGGGGGCGCCGGCTCTTATTTTTCAGGGCCCGCAGTTATTTTTGCATGTTAGAACGTTACCTGAGTGCAGGCGGGGTGGGGGGACGGCGAAACCGTCACAAACAGAAAACATGAATCTGCGACAGCGTGAAAAGGGGGCGGGGGATATCTGGTAGTAAGTAGATTGAAGAGACATGAGGTGGATTCAAGGCTGGCAGTTAGCGTATTAGGCACAGGCGGGCAACTAGAGCCAAATGTCGGGGGGAGGGGGTGGGGGGGTTATTCTTCCAGCCACAGGCAGAGTGGATCTAAGAAGGGGTGAAAACACAACAAAAGCCTCATTAACAAGTAGCATTAGCTTTGGCCTGAAGTGTTTCTTTCTAAATATTTAATCTAGGGTGACCAACTGGAATGGGTGCAAATTCAGGATGGTGCGTGTAAAAATTAAGGACAAAAGGTCAAAATACGGGACAAAAATTCAGGACAGAAGGTCAAAATTCAGGACAAAACTTTGGACAGGCTAGTCAGAGCTGCGGCGTCCTGGTCAGGCGACTATAAGTCTCACAAATACAGAGTCTTTCTTGTGCCCTTCTCTTCTCTTTTTCTGTCTTTCTATCACCTTCTTTCCTTTTTAGGTCGAGGGACCATCCGGTCTGCCGAAGGCAGAACCGGAAGTCCGGAGATCTTATGTTTCTTAGAGCGGCTATTTAGCCCGCCTCTCTTTTTGGCTCTCCTCCATTGGCTGGCTTCCTAAACGGAGGCCAGCCATTGGAGGAGAGAGCCGTCCCTCCAAATAGGCTCCGTCTTTTTCAGATTCGGGGGCGTGTTCCGTGCTGTTCTTACCACTTTTTAGCCCTCGCCCTTTTTTGGCGTGTTTTTCTCTCCTCCAGCCAATGGCAAGAGGAGAGAAAAAGAAACACGCCCCCGAATCCGAAACCGCCGCTGCGTTTCTCCGAGGCATTTCTTCTTCGTCTTGGAAAAAGGCGGCGGTGTTCATGGCGTCCTCTCCCCCTGCTCTTGGTTCCAGGGTTCGGCTGCTGCACTGTCTTACGTCTGCGAGCGTCGCATCCACGGGCCGTTTGTTGTTGCCGGGCTGGCTATCTCACTACCTCACTCTTTCTATCTCACTAACTCACTTTCACTCTCTCTTTCACTACCTCTCTCTCTATCTCACTACATCACAACATCACTCTATGCTTATATATCACTACCTCACAACATCCCTCTCCCTCACTACCTCACTCTTTCACTACCTCACTCTCTATCTCACTACCTCACTCTCTATCTACCTCACTCTCTATCTCACTACCTCACTCTCTATCTACCTCACTCTCTCTCTATCTACCTCACTCTCTCTCACTACCTCACTCTCTATTTCAATACCTCACTCTCTCTATCTCACTACCTCTCTCTCTCTCTGCTAATGCAATAGGTATCACATATGCAAAAAAAAAGCTAATGCCAATAGAAATGACAATGCCATTTATTTAGGGATACAAAAATGATAAAAAAAATAATGAGCAATACCAATAGCTCTACCTATAATATTGCCGAGACCATTGCATTGTAAATGCTTGTTTTGTATTGCCATTGTATTAGGTTTGTGCTGCATGTTTTGTTCATGTACATTTTAGGTGTTTGCATTGTGAGTGAGGCTTTTATAGTGTGAAACATTTGCCAGCATTCTGTGATCAAAAAGAGGTAGAAATGTAAGGGTTAAAATGAATAATTAGTATAATTATAATAATTATAAATATAATAACGATAAATAATGTCACCACAAATCACATTATATGACCTTTGCCACGCTTATGTCATCATACGAAATAACGCTGCATGTCACACAGAAGGATTCCACCTTGTCTGATGACCTGAAATATTTTGCGGCCCGCAAGGTCCTATTAACAGTTTCATCTCTGGCAACAGTTATTCTGATCTCTCCTAGAAAGACAGCAAACCATCTTATAGGGAAAGAATTTGAAAATATTTCTCACAAAATAATTTAAATAACGGTGGCGAATTTGAAATCAAGTCTATACTTAAAACTGGCTCCTTCAGTCCTTTTGTGGAAAATGCCCCTCCTAAAATGTAGGTAGTGGCCTTGGAGACTGGCACTAAAAATACCACTCTACAGTACCCAGTGCCCGTGTCTTGGAGGGCTTATCTTATATTTTTATGTGTTGTCGATTTGTACTGCATAGCTTATCACCCCTGAGGGTATCCAGGCGCTGGAGCAAGAGCGTAGCTCAGGCAGTTCTCCTAGTTGGACAGCCAGGTCTTCAGCTTCTTGCGGGCCTGATGTGTAGAAGGAGTTCTTTTTGCGGTGATAAAGGAGAAAGTGCATACTCCTGTCTTGCTTCTGCGGATGCAGGGGAGAGGTGTGGCACAGGGGCCAGAGTGGCTGACACTGGAGCACGGGGCTCCCGGTTCGATTGCCGGCAGCAGCTAAGCTCAGCATCATGTGACTCTGGGCAATAGCTCACTTAATCTGCCAGTTAGACCCCAGCACCTTGAGACCCTTAGAGGTGATTGGTTTGCGCTTTACAAATACTGGATTATCATTATTATTTTTATTATTTTTCAAGTGAGGGAGAGAACGGGGGAGCATAGTTGTCTGGAGGATTGGTAGAGTTGGAGTCACTCGTTGACGTAGGCTGGTCCTGCGTTGTGGAGGGCTTTGTAGGAGTGGATGACAAGCTTGAATTTGCAGCGTTTCTGGATGGTTAGACAGAGCAGGTCGCGAGGTAGGGAGTGATGTGAGCGCTATAAGGTGCGTCTGGCATTCTCGATGGTTTAGAGTCTTTGCATGAGTTGGTTGGAGATGCAAGCACAGTGTGCACTGTCGTAGTCGAGTCTTCTGGTGATGAGAGCCTGGGTGACCGTGCATTTTGTGTGTGTGGGGAGCCACTTGAAGATTTTGCAATGCAGTCTGAGGATGTGGCAGCAGGATGCGATCACGGCATTGTCCTGTTTGTTCATCCAGAGCTTGTTGTCAAGGATTATTCAGAGTTTTCTGGCGTCGTCTGTGGGGGTGGGGGGGAGACCCAGGTCAGGTGGACACCAGAAGGATTCCCAGGGGGAGAACTATTGCTAAAGATCATGATCTCTGTTTTGTCTGTGTTGAGTTTAAGGCAGTTCTCTTGCATCCAGTTGGCCACATGCATGCGGCAAAGTTGTTCCTGGTGGTGGTGGTGTTTGTGTCAGTGAAGGAGAGGATGAGTTACTGACCTAGGAGATGGTGTTGATGTCATGGATTTTTATGATGCAGGCGAGAGGTGCCATGTAAATGTTGAACAGGATAGGACTGAGTGAGGAGCCCTAGAGGGACTCCCCAGATTAGCTTCTTGTGTTCCGAGGTTAAAGTAGAGAGATGGACTCATTGTTTCCTGTTGGAGAGGAATGAGGCAATCCAACTTAGGACAGGCCCTTGGATTCCTGATTCCAGAGGTCTGGCAATGAGCGTGCCATGGGAGCCGGTGTTTAATGCTGCTGAAAGGACGAGCAGGATAAGTGCAGAGGTTTCTCCTTTGTCAATGATTGATCGAATGTCGCCTGTTGCTGCCAGGAGGGCGGTTTCCACACAGTAGTTGCTGTGGGACTCTGAGTGGGTGGAATCCATGGATGAGTAGCTGCATGTTGATCACTTTCTCCAGACCGGGAAGGGTAGGAGCGAGGAGGGGCCAGTATTTGCAGAGGTCTTTTGGGTTTGCCAAGGATTTCCTTAGCAGAACAGTGACCTCCACATGTTTCCAGCTGTTCAGGAAATTTCCGCTAAAGCTGGATGAGTTGAAGATGGTGGTGAGGTTGACACTGATCAGTGTTCTTTCAAAGCTGTACATGTGGTGAGGGCAGGAGTCTAAGGGGTACCCTGAGTGGATGGTCTGCATGATTCGGCGGTGTCATCTGGGGTGAGGGTGCCCCAGTTCATTAAGAGGTCGGTGCTCCTGATGGTGGTGCGGGTTGCGTAGTGATATTCTCTATGGTGGGCATTACTTTATCTTCCTAACCCTCAACATCCTTTTCCATCACCTTGAGGATGATGAGTCATTTGAATAAAAGCACTGCCAGGCCGCACTGCACATCTGTGTAGCATTAGTGTCTTGAAGAATTTGTCTCCAGACCCTAAACATCCTGCCCCACTTCCTTCATATCATATCAATTAATAAAAGAAGGTCTATTTATAAATAATGTTTATTTTACTTTGGTTGAAGTTAGGTTTATTTTTATATTTGAACCCCCACACCCCCCCCCTCAATTTTGGGAGACGGGCAAGCCAGGCAAACAAAAGACACCCACTAAATTTCCTTCTTCACCGAAGCCTAAATCTATGAGAGGATCCCCTACATCAACAGCCGTAAATTAACAGAATGAACCAATACATGAAGTTGGTCCACTTCTACGTCCAGGAGAAGATATTAAACATCTTGAATCTCAGAAAGATATTATTACTGTGTTCTTGCTTGTGATCACATCTGGTTGTAAAGTGATAACAGTGTAAATTAAAATGGAAGAAAAAAGAACTAAATTAAGAGGCAGTAGCACTATGCTACATGCAACATCTAATGTGACAAATGAGGTGACCTGTAGTAATAAACATGTAATCCTGTCTGGCACTCAAGCACATTTGCCCATCTCTTTATTTACTTCTCTATTTACAGTGACACAATTGATTCCAGATAAAGAGCCTTCGGTGCAGTTCTTTAGAAACCTCAAATGTTTGTTGGACTTTCAAAAATATTCTACAAGACATTACCCAATTAATGAAGTAAGTTTGTCTCCTTTTCCAGCTGGTAAAGGGGTAGTTCTCTTATCATCGATCATCTAAATTGTGGTAACGAATGATCCTTTGTCTCCGGTGCTGAGCAATTGTTGTTTGCCTAATCTAAATAGTTCATATATGTAGACAATGGTTGCACATAAAAATATGGAAAAGTTCTTAAGGCCAACAGCAAGCTAACTATCTCCTCAGTGTTTGCACCAGTAAGAGAAGTGATATGCCAGGAACAATATTCAACGCAGTTAGTTACCATACAACTGCCTATTTGGAAATCATAGCGCCTTACGCTAATGGGACCAGAGAAACTAGGAAAGCACATTTAAATAAAGGTAATTCAATGGCTACATTTAATGAGAGGCTGCTGTTCTGTTACAAGGGCGATATCTCCTTTGTGGAAGGGTTCACCTTCTGATGTGTGTTTACCAGTAACTGAAGTGGGATAAAAGATGCATCCGTTCTCCAAGTGATCCAGGATATACAAGTACATATTGCCTGACCACCAAGTAAAGGCTGCCAAGGTGCCATGATCTAGCATCCAAAGGGATTTAAGCTGTGCTTTATTAATTTTCCATACACCATGGAATGCAAGAGCCTCATCACCCCTTGCAAAATGTGTGATATAATCTGTGTACTGTGGGATTTATTTTCCCTAAATGGGCCCATATTTGTTCTGAGACCAGTGCATGAGATCCTACTACGTATCGGTAGCCACCAATTCACTTTGATACTTCTATACCATCCATATTAAATAGCTCAGTGTTTCAGGGGCCCATATATTTCAAAGTTCAGCAAGATTAAGCAATTATAAATCAATGTCCACTTCAAAGGTTAGAGCTCACCTTAAATACCAGTCACAGGCAGGTACTTCTGCTTGTCCACTCCATTCTTGCTTGATGGGTTGGTTAGAGCAAATCATATCCAGGTACATCCTCAGAACCCGCTAATGTTTCTAAATCACTGTCAGCAAAAGTCCATGCGGTACAGCCTTTGATCTTTTCAATTGTGTTTTCTGTTTCTATGCAGATGCGCTGTTTGCGCCAGGTTCTCTATGTGTTATCCCACCTTCTTTTATTTCTACTATTATGGGTTAAGTCATACACACGCTCAGTGAGAGGTGCATAAAAGATCTGGACTTGTCTGTCTGGGTCTCATCCACAGATACTGTTGTGTGCATAGGTCACTGCCAGATGAACTCGTCAGCTGTGTTTTATGCTGGGGTAGGGACATGCAGGATCACACAGCACAGCCAGCACAGATATGACACTTCAGTTCTGTGACACTGTGCCCTCTTGAGAGCAGTAACTTTATTTTACTATTCTGCGTTCCTGTCTCCGTATGTTGGGTGCATTGTGCATAGAGATCCATGCTTAATGGGTTTTTAAACACTGTTGAACTTGGCACTATTTTCTTTACAAAAATAAAACTCAGAAACTGAGGGACAGGAGGCAAAGGAAGGCAGTTTGGAAAGCCGAGAAGTGAACGGTGCTCCTAAACAGGCAAACAGAGAAAAAGGTACTCCAAAGTGAAAATGAGAGAGAGAGATGGGTGGGAGCAGGGCTCGAGTCGGGGTACCACGCCCCCCACTTATTTTACCGGGAGCTCGATAACTGGAGCAAATGGAGCCACAGATTCAATCTTTGGCCTCTCTGGGGCGAGATCGGAGCTCATTCAGAACACTGCTCACGCGCTGGCTTCTCTGATGCAACTGCATCTAATGGGTGAGCGAGGGGAGGCAATAAGTCTGATGGTGCAAGCCACCTTTCGTGACGTCACTTCCTGTCGTGACATCAGCTTTCCCCCACTTCTGTTTTTTAGGACTTGTGCCCTGGGTGGGAGGAAAGGGCAGAAGGGTGGGAGAAAATAGGGCTTCCTAGGAGAGGTGACATCTGACGCTTGACATAACGATATGTTTTGATTGATTGATATGTCATTGGACATTTTTAAACACTTTCCCCACAAGTAGCTTCATGGCGCTGATCTCCTTTGGTGTATTAATACGCTCGAAATAGTTTTTTTTTTATTGTCCTCTAAACGCAAAGTGGTCATCCATAGTCTCAGTGAACTTTGCGCTGTGTTCCAGAATATGTAGACTACCAGAGTGCTAGTGGGCAGGCGCGCAACACCCATTGGGCTCACCGGGCTTCAGCCCCCCCCCCCCCCCGTCATGTGTGTCAGCCCGGCTGAGACAGCCTCGCGGGCTGACGTACGTCTAATTGCAGCCGCACCCGAGTACTTCACAGGTCTTTAAAAGATCATTTACTCATTAATGAGGCTTTTGTTGTGTTTTCACCCCTTCTCACAGCCACTCTAGTCTGCCTATGGCTGGAAGACTTAGCCCCCCCCCCCCGAAATCTTTTTGAGCCCCCCCCCCGAAATTTGGCTCTAGTTGCCCGCCTGCTAGTGGGGCATCCTGACACCTGGGTGGAAGAGGCAGGCTGAGTTGAGTATGGCAAGGGTCAAAAACAATAAAGAGGCGAGCATGGGGTATCCCTTGTTAAAACAAGAAAATAAAGGCATCAGCGAGCCTAATAAAGGTCTGTCTTTTTTGTCAGGAGTTTTGGCCTAATTAGACTCTTTTTTTTAGGTTTTTCGAATCCATGTTCTGAACTATTTTCTTTTTCACCATTTGCAGTTTTACACCATGTGTTATATTATTGATTGTGAGCCACCACTAAAGAACAACCTACTTACCTTTTGAAATGCTCTTTTCTGTTTGATACTCTATCTAACAGCAGATTCTTTACCTTTTGAATTCCCTCAGGTGCCAGACAGGATCCTGAAACTTTTTCGAACAATTGCTTCCACGTGTCTCTGGGTAGTGTCATCTGTCTCTGTGGCAGCCTCATCCCTCCTCCGGAAGTGATGGCATGGGACCATATATAGACACCATCCCTGCACACTGACATCAGTTTCCAATAAAGCATTCCACCCCCTTAGAGGTATAGCAGTAAAAATAAACTGAGAACCGTAACACTGTGCAGAATTTAACATTAAAACTTTTTAACACCTAGAAAAGTGTTAAAACCATTTTTATTTCTAGATGTTTGTTTAGTTGTGATAATCAGTGTTCCTTGATTTTACGTTGCATTTTAGAGTTGATATAGTCTATGAATTTTTCGTGCAGATGTGTGATTTTGTTCTTTATTTTAAGATACTAAATTTTCGTGTAAAATCAAGCTGGCCTTTTAGGGTCTTGGGGCACTTTTCATATCCTTATTGTAGAATATTTTTGGAGGAAACACAAGGAGACGATAGACGGAGCGCTGAAACTATTCAGACACTCAACCCCAGTTTCAGATCTAAGAGAGCTAGAGAGTGAGAAATGAGGGTTTTCTTTTAAATTCTCGTTCTCTCATTATGCATAATTTGGAGTTTGCTATCCTTTTAGCAGACTTTGAACCAGACTGGGTCCATATTACTGAAGCCTGCGCCAATAACGCTTTGGGACCTGATCTTGTAGATGCAATCCCGACCAACAATTCCATCTAGAGGGTGGATAGGGTTGGACACGTGGACGGAAGCTTGGCCCTTGTTTTCAAGTCCCATTTTAAATGTCTGATTGAATCAGGCTTCCATTGACAAACTTGAAAAGTCCTTCTTTTTATTGATCATCTCTGCCACCTCCTCCTTTAGGGGGTCGTTGATCCATAAGCTCCGCCGGTCCTAAACCCTCTTTTCTCAGAGACCTCAAACTCCTTCTTGAACCCTTTTAGCCGAGAGTCAGAAGACCATCCTGGGGGACTTTAACTTTCATCTAGAGGAGAAGGATAACAATGATTCAAATACCCTCTTAGAGGCCCTTGCTAATACTGGACTATCACAACTGGTCTCCTCCCCCACTCACAACGCAGGCCATATTCTGGATGGGATCTTCACTAATGATCCCAGACGGGTCTATTTAAAAACTATTCCTATCAGCTGATCAGATCACAGTGTAGTTGCCTTCGCTTCCTCACCCATCTCGGTTTTCAGAAATAATAGTACTCTCCGCATTGTGGACAAATCCAGAAACTGGAAACGGGTCTCGGCTGAGGCACTATCCAGAACTCTAAACAGCATACCCTATGTAATTCCAGATGACTCGGATAGCAGAGCAGAGGCCTTCGCTACCTGGCTGGAGAGTGCAGCCAATATACTGGCCCCTCTGAAGGCAACTTCACATAAAAGGCGCTCCCCATCTGCCCCCTGGTATAATGACAGGCTTAGGATGCTTAAACAAACATGCAGTTGCCAGGAGCGGGTGTGGAGGAAGACCCAAGACGAACAAGAAATGATCTCATATACAATAAATATCAAAGAATATAAACGTGCATTAATTGAGGAAAAGTCTAATTACTACACCTAGAAAATTGAAAATGCTAACTCCACTAAATAACTTTTTAAGTTAGTACAACTGCTCTCGGTCTCATAACCCAGAGCGGAACGAGAGATCTCTCAGGTGTTCTGTAACGAGCTAGCAACTTTCTTTCACTCCAAGATCATGGATATCCACAAAGGCTTCGGCTCAGCTCCTATCACGCTGACCCACTCAATTGTCGCCGGCAGGTCTCCACTAATTTCCCAAGAGTCGCTATCTTGTCCAAGCCAGGAGACAAAAGGTCTCTCCATATTTCCTACACTCTCTCCTAAGCTGGCTAGACAATGCACCCTGAAAACTCATGTAGGATCACCCTAAGAAGCCTGTCCTCCTGCAGTTCTCCACACGGTGACCAACATTAGAGCTGACCCACTCTGTAAGCTAATTAACAATGTGATCCTATCTGGATCCTACCCGCAGAGATGAAAGCAGGATATTATTAGGCCCCTCCTAAAAAAAATGATTCTGGACATCACGGACTGTAACAACTATCGTCCGATCTCCTTGCTTCCTGTACTGGCAAAGATGTTGGAGATGCATCTTAATATCCACCTGATAGAGACTGCAGAACAGCAACACTGGCTCAATGAATCACAGTTTGGTTTTAGAAAACATCATGGGACAGAAACTACTTTGATCTCAGCGACGGACTGTATCAGACGTCTGGTGGATGAGGGACAGCGGGTGGTGCTAATACTCCTGGATCTGTCTGCAGCGTTTGACACCATCTCACCCGCTCTGCTGCTACACAGACTCCAGGGTCTTGGCATCTCACATCAAGCCTTACCCCTTCTGTCCTCCTTCCTGGGGGAACAATTGCAAAATTCCCGGCTGGGCTGGGTCTTGAGTCCATAAATGTCCATGGACTCGATAATTCTCGCTCCAGTGCATACTCGACTCATGGGTTCACACTCTGCGACTCTGGGCAATAGCTTGCTTAATCTCCACATGGGCCCCTCGCGGCGGGATGCCTGGCTTTCACCTTGCGGATGCCCTGCTGGGTTATCTCACAGGGGAATTCCAGGACGGGTTCCCTAAGCAAGCGCTTAGAGACCGCTTGGTGATTTGCGCTATATAAATTCCTGCACATTTACATTTACATTTACATTTACATTTACAAAATCTGAAGTTACAGCACTTTTACTCAAATGCCTTTTGCCTGACCTGTGGAGTGCCACAGGGCTCATCTCTAAGCCCCACGCTTTTTAATCTTTATGTGGCACCCCTAGCTGCTATTATCCATTCCTTCAGAAAGGAGATAGTGTTGTCTGCAGACGACACCCAGATCATGGTGTCAATCCCTAAGAAATTATGCTCAGTAGCTGAAAATGTTTCCTGTTGCATGACCAAAGTGGCAGAAAGGATCTCATGCAACTTCCTAAAACTGGATGGGGATAAGACAGAAGTGATGATTTTTGGCCCAGGTGTTTCAAGCTGGAATAGCAGCTGTTGGTCTCATTCCTTAGGAATTTGTCCTACTCTGGGAAAGAATGCCAAGAACCTAGGAGTATTGATGGACATTGAAATTAACTTTAATGCTCAAACTAATCGTAAAATTATAACCTGCACCTGAATTATGAGGATGCTGAAAAAAATCTTTCCACTCATTCAGCAGCCTGCACACAAGCAGCTCGCTCTTGCCCAGGTAATGTCCAGACTCGATTATTGTAACTCACTGTATCTGGAATCGAACAAGATTATGCAGCATAAACTCCAGGTGGCACAGAACGCACTGGCAAGACTGGTTCTGGACATTCCTAGAGGGCAGTCAGCTGCCAAGGTATTAGAAACCCTTCATTGGCTCACAATTTACACGCGTATCAGCTTCAAATCTCCCTGTATGGTATACAAGACTCTCTATCTTCCTTATCCTTCAAGACTAAAAACCATGTTTGGCTGGTACTCCCCTGGTAGATCTCTCCGCTCAGCGTCTAAACTAAGGCTTAATGTACCAAAAACCATAAGAAAGAGATGGGGCGACAGAGCGCTCTCCACTGCTTCCAGTAAACTCTGGAAAACTTCCAATAAACATAAAGGCCATCTCCCAGCTCCTGCCTTCAGGAAGGCCCTTAAGACTTGGCTATTTTGCTTGTAGCTAGCTTCCGATTTCAGAACACTAGTGGACTCTCTTCTTGGACGGTGATCTACAGCGCCTTGACGCCTTCGGGTAACTGCTGTGCTTTATGAATTTAAAATCAAATCAGATCTGGGTTTAATCCATCATCATTCTTTAGCTCACTTCCCACCCCAGTTTAGACCCAGCCATATGCCAATTAGTCTTGACCCTGAGCCTCATGAAAACAGTCCAGCTCAAACTGCCAAGCTAGATCTTCCCTGGACTGGAAACAAGCATCCTGGGACCGGTTTCGGGATGACACCCCTCACCAGCCAGGCTAGCTTAAATCCAGTGGAAAAGTGAGCAAGGGACTCACATCTGGGCATGCCCTGCCAACTTAGGGCAATCAAAGCAAACACAAGGAGATGATGGACGAAGCGCTGAAACTTTTAAGACACTCACCCTCAATCACAGATCTGGGTTGAATCCATCATCATTCTTTAGCTCACGTTGCCACCCCAGTTCAGACTCAGCCATATGCAAATCAGTCTTTACCCTGTGCCTCATGGGAAAAGTCAGGCCGAAACTGCCAAGCCACGTCTTCCCTGACCCAGAAACAAGCATCCTGGACCAGTTCCAGGGTGACAATATCTCACCAACTGTACATTTAAAGATAATAGAACTGGCAGGTAACATATCCTGAATATGCCCAGGGTTGTATTTTGCCCCCCTGACTTTCTGAAGTCAGTATTGCCACTTGTCAATCCTATTCTCAATAAATGACTGAACACCTCCTTGGAGCCAACAACTGTTCCAAAGAGGTGGAAACAGGCATTCCTACTTCCTCTGCTAAAATACCCTAATGCACATCCCAAGTTACTCAGTAAATGTAGACCGATCTCCCTTCTTCCAGAAGCAGTCAAGATGTTGGAGATGGCAGTCACTAAACAGATCTGCCTGTTTCTGGAATCTAACGCCCTTCTACATGACAGCAGTCTGGGTTTAAGCCAGAGTCCGCCTTACTGGAGGCATCAAAATTTATCAAGCTCAACCTAGATCTGGGTGCGTCAGCAATGGCTGTTCTTTTAGATTTTTCATCAGCATTAAACACGATCTTGCAACCCATCCTGCTGAACGCACATGGGAGGATTGGAATTCTAAGGAATGTGCTACCCTGGCTCAAATCGTATTTGGAGGATAGATCCCAGGTGGTGTTTCTTGCTTCCTTTTCTCAGACCCCAGGCCTCTCATGTACATAGTGCCTCAGGGATCTGCCCTGAGCCCCTCACTTTTCAATGTCTACCTAGAACCCCTGGTTAAGCTGGTTGAATAATCAAGGTAATTTCATAGGCTGATTATACACAGCTTCTGCTGCCTTTCCAGGGTGATGCCCTTAAGTCCTTCAAGGACTGTCTCAAAGCAGTAGGCAACTGGAAGGGTGAAAGCGGCCTCAAACTTAAATCTGGTAAAGAGGAAATTCTCTTTTTTGGCACAAGGTCGATCCCCCACTCTGTCAGCTGGTGGCAGTCTGAGTTAGGGGCTTCTCACTCCCCCTCTTCCTGTGTAAGAAATTTAGAAATCAAATTTGACTCAGCTCTATCTTTTGAACCACAGGTCAATGTGGTCTCTGCTAACTGCTTCGCTACACTGATGTCCCTCAGAAAGATGCTACATCTGGTTCCAGTGGCATCCTGAAAGACCATTGTTCATATCCTAGTCACCTCTAAAGTGGACTACACCAACAGTTTTTACTGGGGTTTTCCAGCTTACCTTTTGCAACAGCTACAGATTAAATGCTGCTGTGCGCCTCATTCTTTGGGTACTGTCACGTCAATCGGTGTCCGCCCATCTCCTCCAGCTGCATGGGCTCCCAGCAATCAGCCGTATCAAATTCAAGGCTATAATTTTGCACTATAGAGCTTTGAAGAACAAGGGACCTCAGTATTTGTGATGTAGACTCAAGGTCCATCGTCAGAGTAGATCCCTCAATTCTAATTCCCAGAGGTTCCTACACATCCTGAGAGTCCACAAGGCTAGACGTTTTGGGATATTCATTACCTTTCTGACGGCAAAACTCTGCAATTCGCTTCCATCCATCCTTCGATTTGTTCACTCGGAAAGGGTCTTTGGGAAAGACTTGAAGACCCACCTGTTTAATGCTTAGGTCAGTTGTCTTGTATGCTAATCTGTTCTCTTGGGCGGTCCTGTTGTTAGCACTTGGACGTTCCCTTGTAAGCAGCCGTGCACTCTATGAATTCCATTGTATTGTATTGTTCTCCATTGTAATTCATGGTGTGCACTCTCCCTTACCCTCCACCAATATATATGGATGCCATTGCTTAGATTGTATAATAAATGTAGGGCCCAAAGTGCTTCCAAGGACTGTGCTTAAGGTGCAGCCAAAGGTCAGGATTGCCGAATGACAAGGTTGTTTAATCTTTGCTCCATCTCACACCTCTTTCATCCACCACCATACTTCATATATTTTTAGCTCACTCTTGTAAATTAATTACCTGATTTCTTCACTGTGTTACTGTATTTCTCTTTTGCCTTCCTTCTGCCTTTTTTATTTTCTCGCTCTTGCCCTGGGCCAAAATCTAATGATGAACTAGTCCCATTCCCCAAAAATGTGTTGCTGTGGGTACCACCTGCCACCACTTGCACAAATTAAGCATTGACCTTTCCATGGTGTCAGGGTGAAGGTAGGTGGTTGTGGTGTTACCTTGATTTTGGTTTGTAAAAAGGCTTCTAATTACTTTAAGGGTCCATTGTGAAGAGAGATAGGGACATATAATAGAACTACACAGGCGAGGACAGGGAAACGCCAAGGAGGCTCCGGCGAAACACCATCACACACAACTCAAGTACAGGGGAGGCGCTTATTTGGGCTCAACAGATGTAGTAGGGAGACAGCAGTGCGTGTCGGGAGGGGGAGGGGGAGGGGAGCCGCTACTTGTTTTGCAAGGGGAGGAGAGAGGGAGGAACCTTCAGGCCTGTATGCAGAAGCTTTACCAGACCAAGAATGCGACTGATAAAAGCAGGACTCATGACCATAAGACCATGCAGGATATGCAATGTGATGTACTAGAATGACCATGCTTTGTATGCAATTGTGTCGCAGTCAGCGGATCTATTGTGCAACTTGTAAAAGGCAATAACGTTTGTTTAAAAAAAAAAAGGGGTCCATTCTGAAATACTTAACTGTAGCATAGGGGGCAATGGTCTGGGAAAGCTTAGAATGGCTATAACAAACACAATTTTTGGTCACACAATTCCCCAAAAATCTCAAAGCTCCAGTTTTCTATGGATGACAGACAAAACCTACAATACTTTTTCAAAAGTATAACAAAATTACATTAGCGTATCTGAAATGAGTGTAATAAATCCTTTCTAAAAAAGGGGATACAGGCATCCATATATAGTACGTGCTGAAGAAATATATACTGCCATTTTAAATCTGCCTTATTTAGATCTGCTAAGAAACGTCACCAGAAATACGGTCAGGTGTACCCTAAAACTGAGTCTTTTTCCATTCCGGCCAGCCCTATATGATGCCCACACCTAACACCATCCCCATGTACTCAATCATCATGCAGGTGTGGCATTTTGACTGGAGTAGCTCAAACATTCGACTCACTTCCTGTTTCTTTTGCGATTCCCCGGAAGTGCAGACTTTAGCAGCAAGGTCTCTCAGTTCTTCTCTCCAAGCCTCAGAGAGTAAACCAGACCCTGAGGAAAACAAGGAGTGTAAAACAATTCAAGATGTTAGGTCGTTTGTGGAAGATCACAGTGTTTAGATCGTTACATACAGTAAAAATACAGCAGTAGGGTTCTCTTTAATTTCCATGGGATTATATTAGATTTCATCCTATGGTTTTCGTATCTCTTAATGTATCATAACGAATGTCTTCAGTATTAACACCAAAGAGTCAATGAACATTGATAAATGAACGTTAGAAGGACTGCCTACACTCAGTCTCGTGGTGTTCAGAATGTAAAAAGTTCTTGCATATGAACGTTTTTTGTTTTCTAACCGTATGTATTTACTACATGTAATACAACCTTTTGACGTATCTATTTTTTTGCTGCTAACTTAATTAGATCTGGTTGTAATTCCTAAACAGGCCCTTTTACTCTTATTACAATGGACTGATTTTCCTTTGTGGACATGGTGCTGGTACGTTAGTCCTCTTTATACCAATTGAGCGTGAGCATAAAACAGATGACCAGGTATTACTCCCTCCTAACAGTTGATGTAAGAGATGGTGCTCACTAATAAGCCAAGATTGTGGTGCTTGAAGAGACCTGGTACTGGACATTTTACCAAGTGGTACTGCTTCACACTAGGCAACATTACTTCTTTTGTGGCAATGAGATAATAGTGGCACCTTTCTGTAGGAATGGCAAGTCTGGTAATGGAACATTACAAATAAACCAAACTAGGCAGCCATGGCTCCTAGCCAAGGATAGTCCAACAAATTAGGCCTGATGGCCTCTTAAATTCGGCCTCTGCTTTGGGCCCATTTGGAAATTAAAATAACAAAGCCCCCTCGCCGCCTCCACATTGGTGTTCAGAATTAAAGCAGATAACGTGAAAGGTGCTGTAAAATATATCCCGGTGTCTGAAAATTACACCAGGATGAGTTCAGCATATTTCAGTTGGGCCCAATTTCTTAGCATGGTAGACGGAGTCTACCCGCGTGTACCCCTAATGTGTGCCATGGTGTTAAACTGCGGAAATTGTTTATCTTACGAATAGCTGCACAAATGTTTAATCTACCCCAGTTACAATATTTCTATAAATTCTATAAACTCACTTTTCCTGGAACCAAATTAATACTGCAAATGTGAAATCAACTTTGTACCCAACTATTGCTAAACGAAAATCTATAACATAATGTAGTAACCCGTACTATATTTATTTGGTTACTTTCTCCGTAGCTGCTCAGCCAGTGTGAATGTGCTGCATGAAATGTTGGGGGGATGGTCTTGAATGGAATGTTTAGGTGCCTGGATGTTTAAGTGTGACAGTTGGAATATGGGCTGAGCAGCAGGCAGACTGCTCCTGGTGGGGCTGCATTACAAGAACTCAACAACTTGTAACTTTAACTAATAAATCTACATGAAACTACATCCCGGTCACGGACTCCATTACTACCGATTTTTGGCGTTGAGCTGGAGACAGACCCATGCTGCGACTGGCTACTGAAGTTGTCACTGGACTGGACTTTGAGAAACTAAGTTACTTAAACTAAGAATAAGTATCAAGACTGAAGTACCAGCCATGCCAGCCTCACCAGTATGCTTCACACTGGACGGCCCAGCCTGGATGTACTACATTCACTTAAAGGTTTTCTATTTCCTATTAATGTGACAACTTGTAAGAGTACTGGAACTCCCACCAACTCATCTAAAGAATAGTCTCCACCACAGTTAGTGCCAGCAGTGCTGAGTTGATTTGTCTTGGTGTTATTTTTGGAGCCAACAATGTTCATAACTGTGGTGTTTTGAAAGCTGTACAATCATCCTTTTGTGTGCTCTTTAACAGAGATGGTTGCACAACGTGTTTTGTGCCTTTTGGATTGTCTTTGACAGTGTTGGATCTAAGGACCGTGGTTCTTTTAAATTTTCCTAAGTTTGTCTGTAGAGGTGGTTTTCAACAGTTTGTGGAATGTTGCACAATGCAGTCCCCTACGCTGCCCATTTTGCGTGTGATTGCACTGCTGGGGAATGAACAATATTGTCATGGTACCGGCGGCCGCAGTGGGACGTTAGAGGTCATACAAAGATGGACTGTGGTTTATTTTTTGTACGTTTGTGGCATGTTTACTGTGTCGGCAGTTCAACCGCTGCAGTGCGATTTGAAATTACATGCTTGAGCTGTATTTAGCCTGTGCTCCTTACCTCAGTCAATGGAGTCAAGCGGAGGTGCCGTTGCAGCTGCTGTTGCGTTATTGGATCTACGCAGCACGTCTAGCTGCAATGGAACGCATTCCTACACCAACATGCCTGAAGCCATCCGGCGCAGCATTGTCAGCGTGCCACCATCTTGGGTTTGGCTGCAGCATTCTACAAGCTCCTCTGCATCTTGAGGATTCGGGGACCTTCATGCTGGCGTCACCTTTGTGTTTTTTTACAGTTTAGATGCCAACTAATCTTTATTGGTAGTTCTTACATTTACCAGCTACTGCAGCCCCGTTATGATCAATTTTTTTTTCTTCGAGTCTTTGCAGAGACGGTCGCTATATTATTGTGCACGGTCTACCAGTAAGTGTTTCTGAAACAGCTTTTGGGTTTGTCTAATCAGCAATCCGGTGGAACTGAAGACAGAGGACTTCTTGGCGGAGGTAACAGTAATGTAATGTTCCTGTGATTTATCATCAGTACTTGTTTTGAAAGACATTGAGGATTATCCTCCACGACGTGTTTTTTTAAAAGATCTGTTTTTTTATTTTCTAAAAACAAAGTAGAACAGAGGTCCAAATTGACACAGCGTTAAGCCTACAACCCATTTAGGGCCAGCCGCGTTTCACCCAAGGCTCTCCAAGAATATGTAAAGGCATTAAGAGACAGTTGAAAACACAGGTTGTCGCCTACAACCCTTGGTAGGTCGGCCGCGTGACATTGCATATATAGCAATATTAGAGTGGTGTGTGAAGTCTCAGGACCTTTTTGGTGTAACAACAAGAACAGTAAGAACCCGGGTAAGAGGCCCATCTAAAGTGGATAGTAGTGAAGGGACAGAAAAGGGTCGGAAAAAGAGGGGAGGAGAGAAAATTGGAAGTATGCAGTAACAAAAGCTGCTAGGTGGGCGGACGGGTATGTGCACGCAGCAGTGCATGGTGTTGAGAGCACATATCTTGAGGCTTGCCGTAGGGAGCGTCGCCCAGGGCTGGTCTGGTTACGCAAGGAGCCAATTGGGGTCCGATGGGAGTATGGCATCTTCAAAAAGTCGTAACGCTCTAAGCTTGGAGGGTAGATAACGCGCATGTTCTATTTTACAGAGATAGTGGACTAAGGGTCGCCAAACAGCAGTAAAGTGGGTGTCGCGTGATTGCAGTCACGCTGTAAAAAGTTCCATGGTTATTACAAGCCATAAGCACGTGAACCAAGCAGCTATTGGGGGAGGTTCTGTTTGTTTCTAATACAACGCTATAGGTTGTTTAGCCGCCACAAGCATATGAAGTGCTGTAGTCCAATCGCTGCGGGTAAGTGCCTTTAGGTCGGTGGGTTTAAGGCCCAAAAGGATCGTGGTTGCAGACTCAGGCAGGGGAAAGACCAATACCTCCTTGATATGACTAAGGACTTCCTTCCAGAACAGGGTCAAGAGCGGACAGGCCCACCAAATGTGAATGAAATCCCCAGAAGCATTCAAACACCTCCAGCACAATGGGGACACGGCAGGGAACATTTTGTGCAGTCGAGTAGCCGTATAATACCATTGCGTCATAATTTTATATGCATTTTCCCTTTGTGGGATGAGGCGATAGACCCTAGGAATATTCCGCCAAAGGCGATTCCATTGTGTTGGTGTGATTTCCGTGGTTGGCGTTGATTGCCATTGGTGCTGATATGAGTGTGCAATTAGCATTGGAGGGTGCTGTAGGATCTGGTACGTCCGAGAAATAAGGCCCTTCGATTCATAGCCGCCCCAGCCATTCAAAGGGGGTGAATGGTCAGACAGCGGCCTGTTGCATCTCAGGTGAGGACACCCAATGTCGCAGCTGTGCATATTGTAGTCTCTCGTTCAGTGGGAGACAAAAGTCCTCCCTGCACTGGGCAAATGTCTTAAGTGTTCCCCCCTATACAGGTCTCCGATCACTCTGCATCCCCCTTGTAGCCAGTTGCCGAATTTTTGTGAATGAAAGGCCGGAGGGAATAGTGGGTTACCTGTAATGGGGGTATGGGGGGAGGAGAAGGTCGTTAGTCCCTTACGCACTGCTACCGTGCCCCATATATCCAGAACCGTTTTAGTAGGTACTGCAATATAGGCACAGCGTGAGCGCGCTGTACGATGGTGCCACGCAAGGTCCCAGATGGAGCGTCCAGTTACCGTCCTGTCCATATGGAACCAGATCTTTTCGCTTTCAATGGCTATTCACTCCGACACAAAGCGGAGATGTGAGGCCCAATAATAATACAAAAGGTTAGGGCACGCTAGTCCCCCTCTGTCTCGCGGCGACATGAGGGTCTTATGAGAGAATCGCGGCCTACGTCCGCCCCAGATGAAGCGCGTGAGGTCTCGCTGGAGGCCCTGTATTTGGTGCTGCGGGATAGGGGTGGGGAGACATTGAAATAAATATAAGATTTTAGGGCGTATCAACATTTTCACGGCGTTAAGCCTAGCCAACCAGGATAGAGTTAGGGATTTCCATCCCCGTAAGTCTTCCAGAACAGTTCTCCTGCATTCTCGCCAATTTACCTGGGTCCATGTGCCCAAGGTGGGAGTCAGTTGAAGCCCTAAGTACCTGATATGCTCCGTGGCCCATTGATAAGGGGCAAGCATTTTCAATACTGGTATCTCCTCCTTCGGGATCGTAAAGTTCAGAGCCCAAGATTTGCCATGATTAATTTTAAGGCCTGACGCCTGCTCAAAGGACTGTAACAGATTGTGAAGCGTCGGGAGGGATGTATATGGACGCGATATGGTGAGGATAACATCATCCGCGAAGAGCGCTACCTTGTTCTGCCTGCCTCCAAGAGAAATACCATGTCTGTCGGCATTCTGCCTGATCATCTCTGCTAAGAGCTCAACCACCAGGGCAAACAACAGAGTTGACAAGGGGCAACCTTGCCGTGTACCTCTATGTATGGAGAAAGGGTCTGTAAGTTGTCCATTAACCCAAACCCTAGCTTGCGGGGATAGATAAGGGGCCATGATCATAGAGATCATGTTTCGGCCCAGTCCGATCTTTTGCAGCACCGCGCGAAAAAAAACCCAGTCCACCCGATCAAATGCCTTCTCCGCGTCAAGCGAGTGAAGGGAGGCTGGTATATTCCAGTGCTGTGCTTTCCCCACCAGATGCGCGATTCTACGCATATTGTCCGCTTCCTGTCTAAGCGTTTGGCAAGGATTTTGGTGTAGATTTTGAGGTCCGTGTTCAGCAAAGCGATGGGACGATACGAGGCACACATCGTGGAATCTTTTCCCGGCTTGGGGATAAGAGCTATTTCAGCCACACCCATGAAGGGCGTCGGCCCTTCCGTGTCCGAAAAGGAATTGTATAGTCGCAGGAGGTGTGGCTGGAGTTGTTGTAGGAACATACGGTAGAAGAACAGTGGCAGGCCATCTTGGCCTGGCGTCTTCCCGAGAGGGAGATCTTTCAGCGCTGCCATCAATTCCTCCGCCGTGAGGGGACCTTCTAATTGTTTGGCATGGAGTGGGTGGATTGGAGTCCAGGGGCACTGGTTCAAAATAGCATCAATGTGGGCCTGGGAGGGCGTTTCCGCCGTATAAAGGGCAGTGTAATAGGCCCTAAAGGCCTCACATTTAGCTCACTCCGTGACGGCCTAGTCTCCATCCGGCGATTGAATATTCGCTATGTGAGCCTTCGCTGCATGTGCCCTCAAGCGCTCCGCCAGCAATCTGCCCACTTTGTCCCCCCCTCAAAATATCTTTGTTTTAAGGCTAGCAGGGATCGCTCAGCTTTATTGGTGCACAGGGCGCGGAGCTGACCCCGGAGGTTAGCAAGTCGCCGCCGACCCGCGAGCGAGGAATGGCCCTGATCTTGCTTCTCCAGCGTCTTAATGTCCTTGGAAAGGCTATCTTCTAGGCGGCGGGCTTCCCGCCCACGTGCTATCGATAAAGATGTGAGGTGGCCACGGATTGTAGCCTTGAAGGCATCCCACACCACCGGAAAGGGAGTCTCAGGAAGGGCATTGCTCACAAAATAAGAGTCAATAGCAGTCCGTATGCTCTCCACATCAGCCGGATCTCGCAAGACATGCAGCGGCAAGCGCCACCACGGGAGGCAGGTGGGGCAAGCGGCAGGATCCTGCAAGAGAAGCTCCACGTGGGCATGGTCAGATAGCGATATGTCAGACATAGACGCCCCTAAAGTGTCCCTCATGATGTCGTGTGAAATAAAAAGAAAATCAATACGCGAGTAAGAGCGGTGAACGTGGGAGTAGTACGAATAATCCCGCACCTACGGAGAGTGATATCGCTATATGTCCAGCAGGCCAAGGTCTGTTATCTGTTTCTGCAGTGCGGAGGACATGGCCCCGGTCCCATTGGAAGAAGCTTCACTACGGTCCATCGCAGGATCCCACACCAGGATAAAGTCTCCCTCCAAAATTAGGGAGGGATCGCCATATGGCACATGTTCCCACAGAAGCGTTCGGAGATAGGAGTCCTGCATCTGGTTCGGTGCGTAGACATTGCACAGTGTAAGTAGGCATCTCCCCATCCTCACCCCTGCCCAGATGAAACGTCCATCTGGACTGCGAAAGACTTTGTGTTCCCCCTGCCTAATACCAGATCTGCATAAAATAGCCACTCCAGCCGTTTTAGTAGTTGCTGTGGCCCAGAATTGGAGGGGGTAGCTTGGGTGCGCCATGCGGGGGGTATCTATGTGCAGCAGGTGGGTCTCTTGCAAAAAGATAATGTCTGGGCTATGATGTCGTAGATAGCGCCACACCTGTTGCCGCTTATTGGGAGAGTTAAGCTCCTTGACATTAAGGGTTAGTACCTTTAAAGGGCCGGGAAGAGCCATAAATAAAACGGATCACAAGTTAGTCCATCATGCCACCGCAGAAAGCATATCAGGGGAATGGAAGGGAGATACAGGAGTGGGCCTTCCCTGTCAACAAGCGTGCGTCGTAGCCTTGGGGTCATCCGTCCGCCATACCTAGTAAACAAAAAAGAGGGAGAGAAAGGGTACAGACAAGTGGGAAGATAGAGAATAGAAAGATGCGTAACCAACTTTGGCCAACCGGGCCACATTGTCCTGTTCCAGTCGCGGGCTAGCCTACACCCTAAGGTTCGGATAAGCCCAGAGACGTCACTCTCTCAGGAACAGAGGGGGGTATGTCGTCTGCTGCTCTCTAGGTCATCCAGGCAGAGTGCTCCGGCACCAGTTACACTGCGAAAAGGGAGTTGGGGGGTATATGAGCCGTTGATCAAGCGATTGGAGAATCAGGACCTGACTCTGACTTGTCCCCTTGCAAGGACCTAATGTGCTCTATAATGTCCTGTTTAGCCTGCAAGGACGCTTGTTCATTGAAGAGTGGTGAGCGTCTGCGCCGGTACACGGTCGACCAGGTCGGCTTGGCAAGCACCCGTGCAGAAGGCGAAGGGCGAGTGGGGCTGGTGGGCCGTGAGGAAGGAAGTCGGAGTAATTGAGCCGCATCTTTGTAGGACTGAATCACCCTACGCTTGGACTCTCATGTAAAAATAAGGGCGAAGGAGTGGCCCCACTGATAGGAGAGGTTCCTGCTCCACAATTTGTCCGTCACAGGTTCAAAGTCACGGTGGCGGCGCAGGGTAGTGGGTGCCAGGTACTGAAAAATCTGGATCTTGTGCCTCACGTACGTGAGATCTGGCTTGGCTCGCGCTGCCCGAAGAATAGCTTCCTTTTCTGTGAAAAAGTGGACCCTGGTTAAATTGTCCGGAAGGAGGCCCGAACTGCCCGCAGGCCCGGAGACTCGGTGAGCCCGATCCAAAGCCGGTGGGGAGGCGTCATCATCTCCCCACACCTTGTGTAGCAACTGCGCCACATAGGTCATAATGTCCTTCCCTTCCGCTCCGAGAGGAACCCCCCTGGATGCGGAGATTATTCTGGCGGCTTCGATTTTCCAGGTCTTCCTGCTTCAGTTGCAATTCTATGTGTTGGTCTTGCAGGACGGCTAAGCGCTGCCAAAGCTGCTCCTGGTCTTCTGTACGGGCATCAACCGTCTTTTCCAACCCGTCTACGCGCTCACCTAGATCTGTGACTTCTTTCCTGGGTTCCCGAACACAGGAGTGCACTTTGGTACTCAGGGAGCCAATCTCAGACCTCAACCCGGACATGAAGGAAGCCATAAAAGCCTGTGTCACCGGTGATGAGTCCCACCCAGCCTGTGGGGTCCCCTCATTAGGGGCAGACGGGCCCACCTTGCCCCACATTGCCGCCACCGAATTGTCTTTGGAGGTTGGCCCTGAAACGTCTTTGCCTCTGTTAGTGAGTGTCATTCTTGTGCTGCAGCTGTTCAGCTGTCTTCTAGTCCCTGAGGGTAGCAAGAGACCATCCGCGGTGTCTGTAAATCACGGGTCTCAGTGGGAGCACTGTCCCCTGCCACAGGACCCCCAGAGGCGTCCGACCCCACCGCAGACCCAGGCGAACCAGGCATTTCAGGATAGTAAGTCCCAACACTTAGGCTGTCGTAGCAGTTCCACAGCACACATCCGCACACAAGTCCAGCATCCCCCGCCGACCCCACAGCGTTCTTGCAAAGCTCACAGCAGTCCCGCGGTAGAACGTGGTCGGGCCCCCAAGACACAGCACAATGCCCCAGCCGGGTCTCGCGACCAACCCACTGTTCCTCCAGCAGGTAGGCATCCAATGGCCGCCTCTCAAGAATGGAAGCAAGCACACCGGGGTCAGGCCAGTCTCCCCTCAGACCCCAGTCACGTGAAGTCCGGTATGTCGTGGCCCAACGCTGTCAACATAGGTCCGAAGGCCCACAGTGAGCCCCCACGTAGGAGGGACCCCAGACCAATGCAGATGAGTCAAGGCCAACAGCGCACAGTCTCCCACACCACTCCAAAGCAAAGGGCACGCAGTGTACTGCCAAGACGGCGGTCGTGCAAGGCGCCAAGAAGTCGCAAGGGCCAGGCAGATGAGGCGGCACAGCGGGGACCGCCCAGAAGGGGCCCAAGTGCGTGCAGGTTCCATTGCCTCGTCCCAGGGGTGGCGTTGTATGTGTGATGAGGCAGCCCCCCTCATGGCCCACAAGTAGGCTGGGGAGGGCCAAAGGTTGTGCAGAAATCTCGGGCGAGATTACAGGGGGCGAGCCCCACCAGCTCTTCCAGGGGGAACACCAGAGGAAAGAATGGCAGTCGACAGGGCCCCCCGATGTCCGCCCGGCCTAGTCCGCAGCGTGCCAGCTCAGTCCCAGGGCAGGTGCAGAGTGAGAGGGCCCCGCCGGACAACAAGGCATGGGATACAAGAAGGGGGAGCACAGGAGCGCACCAACAGAAGGGGGACCCCACCTTCCACACCCCCTCTCGTGCTGTGGGGTCACGTTGCTGATGTCTAGCGGCAGTTCATTCAAGGAGGATGCCCCCTCCATGCCAATCCCCCTCCAGCATGCTCTCAAGTCTTCCCCCCACCTTGTGCCGTTCCAGAGGGGCAGGGGAGGCCCAAGGCGATGGGCCCGATCGCACAGAGGGTTGTGGCGCTGCACAGGGCAGTGTGAATGTTCGCCCCGGGGTCCCCCACAAGGCTCGCAGCGTTGCCCCAAGGCCGCATGCCCCACTGAACATCAGGTACTCACAGTCTCCTCACGATCGGCGCAGACAAAATGGCGGCCGCCACCGCGGCAGGCTCCCGGAGGCCCGAGACTCACTTGAACTGCTGTGGCCCAGCAGGTAAAATGGCAACCCAGGGTCATCTACAGAGCCGCCGACCGCTCGTCCGTTCTGGGCCGGCTATACTCGTCTTCCCTCCCAGTGTAGGCGCCCCCGCTGCTCCATCGTCACCACCGGATTCGCAGAGCGTCAGGAGGTCCCAGAGTGCTCAGGGACAGCTTGCGCCGCACCACAGCGAACCCCCGGTCCGGGCGCCGTAAAATGGCGGGCGCTCTGACCGCAGGCCAAGGTGTTGCAGCTTCATCACCGCTGCCACCACTCCTGCAAGGCCCACCGTTCAACAAAGGGTGCCCCTCGCCATCCCCTACCAAGGCACCCCCAGGGCCGGTGTCAGTGGGGCCCCAGCTCTGCTGAAATCGCATTAGTTAGCAGCGGTTTGCCGGAGCTCCCTTAGCGAGCGTCCTACTGCATTGCCAGCGAGACCATGCCCCCATTCACGACGTGACTTTTAATAACATGGCAGTACTCCAGCACATTAAGGGTATCTATCCTTAGTCCACAAATGTAAAATGCATTGACTTTCAAGTATTCGCTCACAAGTGTTCTTGACTGTCAAAGTGAGGGATGAACCAGTTGATGCAGGACATTTTACTTTGTTTGTTTTTTGCAGGGCATTATACCTGTTCATTTCCGTTTACATTGTGGGGGTTAGTCCCATATACATTGGTTCATGTTAGCAAGCCTTTCATAAAGGGGGTTAGAGTGGGTGCTAGTTCCATTTCTACAGCTTGCGCTGTCCTAGTGATTAAGTCACCTAGTGCTGCACGTTGTTTCTGTAGTGGTTAAGCACTAAGATGGGAAGGGTTTTCTTTAGTCCCATTCGACACAGTTTTCACAGTTAATGGGTTTTCGTCCCATTAACACGGTTTTCTCAGTTAATGGGTACGAGTCTCATTCAACACAGTTTTCAAAGTTAATGGGTTTTAGTACCATTCAACACAGTTTTCACAGTGAATGGGTTTTAGTCCCATTCAACACATTTAATCATTTCCCTTGCAGGAGGGTAGGATTGTGGGGTCCATCCCTTTACACTGTTTTACCGCTTCATATGGGTGTTCATTGGGTATGAGTCCCGTGTTTTCCATGTGCGTTGTTTGCTCATGCTACTAACCTCCACATAGGGGTTCGAATGGGTGCGAGTCTCATGTTTTCCATTGTTCTGTTTACGCTACTAACCTCCACATAGGGGTTCTAATGGGTACAAGTCCTGTGTTTTCCATAGCTCTGTCAAGGCTACTAACCTCCATATAGGGGTTCTAATGGGAACTATTCCCATGTATTGTATTGTTCTGTTCACGCTTCTAACCCCCACATAGGGGTTTCTAATGGGTATAGTCCCATGTGTACCATTGTTTAATTTACAACTAAGCTTTACTTACTGTTTCAAGTTTATGGTGTAGTCACCCTGTAGTACGTGTATTTTTTTTCTGTATTTTTTTTTCTTTGTGCCACACTTGTGGTTGTCTGCCCCTAGGTCATGTTGGCTGTATGGGCAGATGTCAACCTTCTTTTCTTTCTTTCCCTTAACTATTTTCTTAGGTTGTTGTTGGGTGTGGGTGTTTCATGTGGTTGCTGGTACATCTATTCACCTGTGCAATTGGGAAAGTTCTTTCAGGTGTTCTTCATCTATTATTACTGTTCTTATTACATTTTTATATATGAGGAGGATGGGTGGGTGATTATTTACATTTGTCTATGCATCTCCTCTACATTGTTTCTTTTCTTCATGTACATCTCTTGTATTTTTTCTCTTTGCATTTTCTCTCTTATATTTCGGTCTAATCTTTCCATTTCATTTTCTCTTCTACTTACTCTTGCATATTTCCTGTGTATTTTCTTTCTTGCTCACACTTGATTTTCTTGGTTGCTAGGCTATTATCCCTTCACGTTTGGGTTCAGCTTTTTTAGGAGGATATGTAGTAACCTGTATTATATTTATTTGGTCACTTTCTCTCTAGCTGCTCAACCAGTGTGACTGTGATGCATGGAATGTTGGTGTGATGGTCTTGAATGGAATGTTTGGCTGCCTGGATGCTTGAGTGTGACAGTTGGAGTATGGGCTGAGCAGCAGGCAGACTGCTCCTGGTGGGGCTGCATCACAAGAACCCAACAACTTGTAACTGTAACTAATATATCTACATGAAACTACATCCTGGTCACGGACTCCATTACTACATATAATCAACAGTCTACAAAGTGCGAGCAAACAATGTTAACACTGTACCTACAATTACTGAATTTCATGGCTGTCAAATTTAAATGGCATATTGTGACTAATAATGTAACATAAAATAATCTTTTTCTTTTAAGTATTCCCAGTACAAGAACAGTTACGTTCTGTGACTGCTCATGTTAGGTTGCCGCAGCATGTATGTGCAATTCCTTGCCTTTGTTCATATGAATCATCTTTACTCCGGTTCAGACAACATCTGAAGTCTTTCCTATTGCCTAAGAACCATTATAGGGTTTAGCTTTAATCTAAAAGCATGTTTGTGCAACAAGAGCGCAAAGAAACGTATCTGTATGTGACCTGTATACATAATTACAACATAACAAAACCAGTTTAGGGTTTCTTATTTGATATTAGGCAAGTATATACGACCTCTCAATTGGTGTCAATAGCCTGAATGATCTTCATCAGCTTCCAGAATTATATTACATTTTGTATTTGTAGTGCCAAAGGCACTCCCATACTTTGAGACCATGTGATGACATTTGACTACCATTATTGTAATTGACTTTAGATGTTTCTTGAATGTACAACATAATTTTTCTTGCATGTTATGTTATGTTACCTTCGGTTTATATAGCGCCAACTCACCTGCACGTCTCTAGGCGCTTAGAACCTCTAGCCAACAACTATAATTCAAGCACAGAAAGCGAGGGAGATACCCTGCAAGAAACTATTTAAGTAGGCCAAAAGCCTCTTTAAAAAGGAGCGTTTTTAGCTGCTTCCTAAAACATAAGAGGTTTCCTTCTCTCCGGAGTGATTCCGGTAGTCTGTTCCATAATTGTGGGACCAGTACCGAGAAGGATCTGCCTCCTTTAGTTGACAGCTTGTATCGAGGACAAACCAGCAACTGGGCATTCCCAGATCTGAGAGCTCGTTTGGGCCTGTAGAGCTCCAAACGTTCCTTGATATATACAGGAGCCTGTCCATAAATCGCCTTATGAGCCGTGCAAAGGCTCTTAAACTCCACTCTCTGCACGATGGGAAGCCAATGTAGTTTATGCAATAAGGATGAGGCTTGAGTTCTTCTAGGGAGTCTAAAGATCAGTCGTGCAGCATCGTTCAGCACAACCTGCAGTCTGTTGGTCAAAGACTTTGGTAGGCCTAAATAGAGGGCGTTCCCATAATCTAGCCTTGATATTATTGTAGCAGAGACAACTGTACAAAGCATAGAAAAAGAAAAAAAAGGGACAAGTTTGCGCAGCTGTCTAATCATGCCAGTACAGGTCCCTACAACAGCGTAGATCTGACTGGCCTTTGACAGCTCATTGTCAATCGTGATCCCAAGGCTTTTTACTTAGTTGCTTGGTGTCGGCGTAGGACCCAAATCCTGGGGCCAATATAGATCACACCAAGGTGAGGCTGTAGTCGAGACCACCAATATCTCTGTCTTATCTGGGTTTATTTTCAACAGATTTGCCGCCATCCAACTGACCGTGTGTCTGAGAATATTTTGAGCATTAGATTGTGCTGTCGCCGTATTATCAATACTTAATAGTAACTGGGTGTCATTGGCGTAATTAAACACATGACAACCCATGTTAGCTAAGGAGTTGATCAGAGGTTGCAAGTAAAGATTAAATAGTAATGGAGAAAGGGCTGAGCCCTGCGGAACACCGCACTCCAAGACTCCAACCTCCGAAACACAGTCCCCCAATTGGATCCTTTGTGTCCTTCCTTTCAAAAAAGACTGTAACCATTTATAGGCCAGGTCTTTTATCCCAAAACAAGCCAATCTGTCCAGTAGCAGGGAGTGGCTGACAGTATCAAACGCCGCTGATAGATCTAAAAGTATCAGGGCGCTTGGTTTCTTACTGTCTGCCATACCTCTGAGCTCATCCAGCACCGCAAGCATCACCAACTCGGTGCTGTGATGTGCACGAAAGCCTGCCTGACGTTCCTGGAGTATATGGTGTGACTCCAGGAATAAGGAAAGAGACTTCAGCACACGTTGCTCCAAAACCTTGGACAAGAAAGGCAGTTGAGAGATCGGCCTGTAGTTTTTCAAAACGGTCGCATCGGCTCCAGGTTTCTTTAGCAGTGGTCTAACTCGGGCTTCCTTAAAACTAGATGGTAAAAGACCGGTCTCCAACGAGCTATTGAGGAGGGGGTTAATGTAATCTCCTAAAATGGGGCACGCCAAACGAAAAACCCTAGGGGGACATGGGTCCGCCGGGGATCCTGACTTAATTCTATTCATAAGCTGTTCAAGGCTTTGATAGTCTATTTCCGGAGACCTTGAGAGAGAAATTTCTAGGGGAGTTTGAGCTTCCTGTGGTGAAGGTGGGCCATTCAAAATACCGTTCTTAATCTCCAAGAGAATAGTCTCCACCTTCTCCAGGAAGAAGCGTTGAAACGTGTTCACATTCATTGTAGTTTCCAACGTTTCTGATTTTTTACTAAGCTTTGTCAGGATGTTAAATGTTTCCTTCTGGGTATTTTCAGCCTGATTGATACGAGTTTCATAAAAGGCTACTTTTGTAGCCATAATCAACTTTTTGTAGCCATTAAGAGAGATTTTATATCGTTCCCTATCAGTGCCATCCTTTGTTCTCCTCCAATTCCTTTCCAGAGAACGAAGCTTTTTTTTATGGTCCCTCAAAGCCGAGGTAAACCATGGGGCCCCCTTTCCTGTTCTTTTTACTTTTTGTGATTTCTCAGGTGCTATCTGATCTATCGCCAGACTCAAATTCCGAGTTATGTTCTTGTAGTCTTGGTCTAGATCTCCGCTAGATGCCAGTAGTTGAGCGTACCCAGAAAGGGTATTTGTCAGTGATTGTGAATCAACTCATTTCCACTGACGAACTACTTTCATTTTTAGAGGTTTTTGAACTGGGTACCCTATAATAGGGATCTCACAGTTCACCATATAATGGTCTGACCAGATACATGGAGAAATATCCACAACATGTACCTCAGAGTCTGAGGTCCAAATAAGATCAAGGATATTCCCCTTAATATGCGTGGGGGCATTTACAAGCTGTCTAATACCAAAAGAGGACATGATGTTCTCTAAATGGCGAGGTGCCAAGTCATTATGGCTTTTATCCCAATGCATATTAAAATCCCCGGTTACCACAATTTTTTGGTATCTTGTACAAAGGTCAGATATCAAAGAGGCGAATAAATCATTAAACACTGATGTCGAATTTGGTGGACGATAAACAGTAAAAATCGCAAAACATGAATTATTCAAAGTAATCTTCACTCCCAAGACGTCAGATATGTCCAATGTTTCAGCCGCTATTTTGACAACCTCAAGATGTTTTTTGTACAGGATTGCTACCCCCCCCCCCTAGCATTTTGGGCACGATTATGCCACACCGCATCGTATCCAAGGGGGAGGGAGGCTATGATATCAGGTAGGGAGTCATCACCCAACCATGTCTCTGTGAGGGTTAGGACATCAATGTCCTCATCCTGCAGGAGTGTAAAGATTTCTAAATGGTGCTTATGGAGCGACCTAGTATTCAAACACGTTAGCTTTAAAGTAGGTGAATTGGCCCCAGACCTCCCGCTAGGGACTCGAAGTAGATTCATGTCCCCTAGCCTAGCCACGGTGGTAGGATCTAGCCTCTGCATACCGCTGTCTAAGTGACGTAAATCACTGACAGAATAAACATGGCGGAAAGTAATAGTCTGCTGACCTGAGCCCGGTCGAGCGCGGACGGGCGCAGAGCCTTTTTCCATGAAGATGTCTTTTGTGTCTCCTTGTAGCTGCAGGGGAGGGAGGGTGCTTTCAGAGAGTAGTACAGCCTTGCCAGGAACAGAACGTGTGGGGTGTGCATTTGAAAGCATGAGGGAGAAAGAGTGTGGAATGTAATTCTTGGTCTCAGAGTGTAGTGTTACAAGCAGTGGTGCTCAAATGTGCATTATGTTGTACATTTGGGGATGAAGTGTGTAGTGCTGTAGGCATTGGTGCATAAATGTGCATTGTGTTGTACATTGGGAAGTATTATGAAGTTCTTACTATTGGCTTTGAATGCCCTCATGCCATCTTGAATTCTGACTTTGTCTAGCACAAGCAGGTAGGCACCCAGATTACTCAGGTTGTTTAGGCTATTAAGGTTCAAGGTTGTTTTCTGTACTTTTGGAGATTGTTTTCAAGCTTCGTTAAGATAAGGGGCCGGAATGTGTGAGAGTGCAGAAGGATAGGTGAGAACTCATTTGCCTGTGGAATACTTGCATGGAGAGTGGCCAACTCCAGTAAGTTTCCTTGGTGCAGATTAGGGCCTCTCGGAAACTTCTAGTGCTTTGAGGTTATAAAACTGGAGTTTGTTGACTTGGAAACCGGGATTTTGGACCTGAATGGAGACAGACTTGTCTACTTCAGTGTAGCAGTACCTGGCTTGCTGAGGCTCTTAACCCCTGCTGTGAATGCCTCAGTCTGGGGTGGGCTAAGATGCAGTGTTTGTAGCCGGTGAGGTGTTTTTTTTTTATTATTGACTTTGTGATGTGTGAGCGTGTCTGTGTGCACATTCAAGTCGCCAGTGGTTATAATCATCTGATGTATTTAGTATATATATCTTTCTGATTCCTTGCAGTTGGCATCCATAATATTATCTGCTTGTATCCATGCATTTAGCAGTTGCATTTGCTTACTTATAAGTGTGTTATTATTGCTTGCACATATATACATATATATATATATCTCTATATACATTTGAATATTGTTCATTTGACATCTGGGAGCGACTTTTTGTTAGAGAGCCTTAATCGGAGAACAGTCTTTTGATTTGCCTCATTTTATGAGAGTGAAATACCTTTACTGGTGTTTTTATTGCTTCGCCGTGCTTGTGCCTCCGTGTGGGAGGGCAGTATTTTCTATTATTTGGGAGGGCGAAGCAATACAGTATTTTTGTTAATTGAGTACGAATGTTTGTATAAATTACACTATGAGAAAAAAGTAATATGATTGAAAACTCAATAGGTATAGTGAATTGAATAGTTTGCTGCATACTAAATAAAAAGAGTTAAGAATGCATGTCTTGTTTATTCCAGTTTCATATCTTGGTCAAATATGTTGGTGCCTGGGTACCCCATGGTCTGTGGGGCACTTTCAAGATGGTGGCCTGGCCACTGCTTCTTCATGAAATAGTGGCTGCCTTGTATGTGGATATTTCAATAAGTCGAGTGCTGCATGAAAATTCCACCACAACAATTTCTCCCCACACCGATCAAGCCTGCTCCTCCATTTGAATGTCCTCACTCAACATTGTGACCTCATTCAGAGGGCTGTGCTGCTGTGTACTAGGAGTGACCTGGCTATAAAATGGCTTTCATTCCGCAGGTCTCCCAAGATCTCAGAGACGTTTTCAACTCATACCAACTCGGACTACAACCCTGTTTAGCGTGGTAAAATCACCAGTCTTTAGGACAGAAGACAGTCACCAATTGAATTAAGCGAAATGTAAAGCGGTTTGATGCAAGTCTTTTTCAACCAAAGGAAACCAAAATGACAATAGTCACATATTCTAATAAAGAGGAGCCATATTGGCTTAGCTCTGGGACACATCTCCATTATATAACTGAAATAGTAGGTGCGTTTTGCTCCAGTATACATATATTATTCCTATGTCACCTTATAAAAGAGGAGTTTGATAAATTATTTTTATAGCCCATGAAAAAACCCTTAGCTTTCCACCTGTCAAAGGTCTTGCCCTATTATGGAATAGGTACATTCATAGCCAATCCTCAGTAGTTACTGGAGGAATGTCATTATCAGAAATCACAACTCTCAATATCATTCTCATATATTTTCCTTTTTATCTACCCAGGATAGGTAGTTATAGGGGAAAAGTGTTGATTCTGATGTCAAGAGGCTGCATTGCTAATTACTAAACAACCAATGCCTTGTTGTCAGCCAGTGGTAGAGCTAGATGTCAGGAAAGGGAAAAGTGGGAGAAAGTTGAAGATTACAACCATCATTCACCCTAGTGGCAATTACAATTGATTAATTCTAACTGATTTAAAAGAGATCTAGTTGTGGCTTTTAAATATGGGAGACTTGGGCTATTTAAGTCCATTGGGAAAAAACAACGCAAATTCAACTGCTTGAATAAAGAAAATCAATTGAAACGAAAAACACTATTAGACACTAATACATTAAAATGTACAGCTTATGTACACATCACTATTGAAACTACAAAGCACCATTTGACACTCATAACTAGTTTATCATTATAAAAGAGTTGTGTGGATTTATTAATCTGGTGATGCTGCATAACAAGTGTAGAATTACTATGGCATGGACAATGGTGCATGCCTCCAAGGATAAAGGCTAGACGAGAGACTTTGGTACACAGGCCACCACAGAGTGCACAATACAGAGATCAGGTGCCAATGCCCTAGAATCCGCCAACTCTGCCAGGACATGGGAAGCCAGTGTCCTTGATCTCTCCGGAAATTTGGAGGGCAATCCCCCATAGATAGGCAGAGCAAATAGACAATACGTCACAGGTATGCACATTCCATTGGTTAATTGGATATTATTGAGGATCCTGGGGAATTGATGGAGCATGTGAAACCACACAGACACCAACAAGCAAGATGTCAGAATCCCTTTCAGAGGACAATGGGGCATGCAGGTCAGTGCTTAATTTGTAAAGTAAAAAGTGGCAGGGCCCTCTTCAGGAGGCCACATCAGCTTGCACCACCCAATGCCCCCTGGCAGTACTGACAATGATGTTAGCGATACAATTACTAACCATCACACGTCTCCAAGTGTGACAGTACAGACTGTACCGGGCCTTCCAAAGATATAAAAATGGCGCAAGCAGCAGCCTTACGCCATTTAAGTGTATATTCAAATAATAAATAACTGTGGTTGTGCACATCTCTTAATTAAACAAACAGCGCCACCATCTGCCATACATGCCAGTGTTGACAACTAAGTGCCGGTGCAGAGTACCAGAAACCACTGGCTCAAATTAAGCACTGATGCAGGAAATTCTCAGCTCCACAATGGTGGCTGAGGCCTTTTACTCCCGATGTCCCTGGGCCCGACCTACTATTGATCCCGAGCAACTAGGCAAAGTACCCCTTCAGCACTTGACTCAGTGGTAGCTGTGAACAAGCAGTTAAAGGCGCCTTCGGAGGGGGGGTTGGAAGAGGTGAGTGTAGATACAGGCAAGTGAGCACGACTCATAACTCGAAGTGCACACAGTACTGACAATAAATCAAAGTTCAATCAAGTGCCTAGATGCATTTTCTTTTGAACTCTACACATTCAAAGGAATAACAACATTTGTGAGCAACAACACAATCGCCCTCAGTTCAGGGCTCTGGTAGTTGCCAGAAAAATCCCTGTCCCACCCTTTCGTTATAATGTGGTCTGGGTTATTCCCCATTAACTGGTGGCGGTATCCAGAGAATGCACGCTAATAGGCCATAGTCAGGAGTACCCTGTGATTCTTTAAAAATTAGTCAAAAATGTTTATGGTGCTGCAGCACAGTCAGCAGCGAGTCCCCTGGTTGCCACAGGCCTACTTCTAGGCTCCAGAAGAGCAGGATGTCTGGACACTGTCATAGGAGATGGTCATCGCTTGCATTTTCCAATGCGCATTTCGGGCAATACCTCTTCTCACATCCTCCCATCTTAGAGAGTTTCTTGGGAGACCAATGCGCCCTGTTTAAGGTGAAGAAGTGATTTAATTCCCCGGCAGGTCCACCTTCCATATCTCCTCTGGCAGAGTAGGAGGGGCATCTTCACCTTGTACCAGAGCCCAGTACCATTTAGACACTTCCTTTTTATATGTCTGGTTTCTCTGTAGTTCTTCCTCCACGTCTGTTTCGTTCACTGTATTCGATTGTTCACAAGACCAACTTACTAACTAATAGTCTTTAAATCTAGAGAGTCTGCGATTCGTATTTTTTAATAAAGAGTTCCATGACACTAGAGAACCTTGTCTCCATCGTGTTATTCCAACAGTTAGCAGTGGGATGGCTAAATCATCTTGTTAGCACAGGGGGTGTCCCTGGGGATCCCCATATCAGGTCCCTACTCCTGTAATATGGTATTCCCAGAGTTCTTCTAACTTTGATCCACACTTTGCATGCTGCAATTAAGACTTTGAATTTGATCTTCTTAAAGTATTTTGGATGTCCAATTTTAACTAGAAAATAATTGCCTTCCTCAGGGAGATTCTTTGTTAACACCCTGAGTTGTAGAGTCATATGATGATAGTTATCCATTAGCAACAGTCTTGTATTCTTTAAAAAAAAAAGGCTCAATAATATAATCTAAAATCCAGGAGTGCTATCCCTCTGTCAGTTTTCTTTTTCCTAAGTTTTTTCCATGCTATCCTTATACTCTTGTTCCTCCATATAAAACTTACTGTAGTTTTTTAAACCATTCTGTTTTCAAATGCAAAGGGAGAGTTTTGAAAATAAAAGTACATTTTGGGAGAATCATCATTTTGAATAATTTAATTCTCCCTAAGATGGAAAGAGGAAGGTGAGCCCACAAACGCAATAGTTTTTAAATTTCCAGCATGAACCTGTAAAGTGAATGTGCGCTGTTTTGTCCAAGACTTTCACCACGCGTTCCCCCAAGTATCTAATTTCTGGCTTTTCTAGAGGGCTATCAGTTGGCCCATTCCAGGTCACAATCTCCATTTTATCCTCATTTACTAAATAACCAGAAACTTTCCCAAAATCTCCCAATATTTCCATTATTATAGGGAGTGAGGCTTTACAGTCCCATGCATACAGTATAAAATCGTCCCAGTATGAGGCTTCTCTTTTTTACCCAGATGATAAAAAGGCAAGATTTTCTTTTCTGATTTTATTCTTCTAGCCAATGGTTCTATATAATGATTAAATAACAAGGGAGCCGTTGGCCAATATCCTTGCTGTAGGAGTGTTATATATAGATCTTATTGCTTCAAGGAAGTTGTCCCCTATGCCGTTTTGTTTAATTACTTCATGCAAATAGGGAAAACTAACTCTGTCAAAGGCCTTTGCAGCATCCACCTTTATAATGGTTAAGGGAGTTTTTGGTGTCACATCCACTTCAATCACACTTACCAGATCTCCATTAAACCGTGGAACTGCCTGTTTTAAAATAAAGCCTACCTGGTTTTCATGTTCAATATCCCCTAATACACTATCCAGTCTTTTGGCTAATATTCGTGTGTATATCTTGTAATCATTGTTAAGCACGGATATTGGTCTATTCGATTCACATTTTTGGGGGGTCTTTATTAGGTTTTAAAATCAGTGTTATTATTGCCTTGATCCAAAAGGTTGGGAGGGGCAGATGGTCAATATAAATGGTGTTCAATAATTTAATGAAAAACGGAGTGAGCTCCTCCTTTAAAGCCTTATATAATTCATAAGGTAGGCTATCCAGGCCTGCGCTTTCCCCTTTTTTAAACTTCTAAGGGGTCGATTACAATCTCGTTAAGCAAGGCTCCAATGGGATTCGGATTAAGCGAATCCGATTCGGAGCCTATGTTTTTGACCGAATCGCCCACCTTTCCGGGCGACCAAGTACGATGCATGGAAGCCCTCCGGGCTGACCAAATCGGTTCTGAACCCACTTCAGGCAGTCCGACTCCTTCAGAGCAGATTCGTAATAGGCCCCCCTTTACCTCAGGCCCTCCAAAACGGTCATGGGGGAGTATTCAGGGCCCCCCTTTCCATGCAAGTACAGTGTGGCGGCACAGGGTTCACGCTGTTCCCCACCCAGCCCTTTTTTCAATGGGAGCCTGTGTTCACGTTGGGTACATAGGCTCCCATTTAATTCAATGGGAGTCTGACCGAATTGTATCCAGATGCATCATGATGCACCCAGATTGCTCAGTCGGACTCCCCTGATCTGAGTCCTTAGGTAAGCCTTCCAGAACGAATTTGGTTGGAATGCTTTCCAAACGAGATCGTAATCGGACACTACATGTTTTATCTATTTCCAGGGAAGTTATTTTGTGATTCAGGGATGTTTGTTTGTCATGGTCTAATCTGGGGAGGGTGTCCTGCTGTATCCAGTCCTTAACTTCTGCTTGTGTTGCTTATGTGCCGTCAGTGTATAAGTTCTGAAAGAAATTAACAAAAGCCCTCCCATTATTATGTTCTTCCAAGCATCGTTCTTTGGTAGCACTGATCACTACCTCCTTGATGTCATTCCGAATACTATCTTGTCTTGATTTCCAATCTAGCAATTTTCAGTTCCTTCCCCGTACTCATAGTGTGCCAACTTACTGGCATTCCATCTACGTTGCATCCCTACCTTCAAGATATTCCAGTAAATTTCTCTTAGCCTCCTTTAATTTTCTCTGAAGCTGCTATTCTGTACTAGGGTGTGCACAACTTGCTAAGTCTTTCTGAATTTCATAACTTCTCACTTCAAGTTCTCTAAGCTTGTTTTAACTTTCTTCCGTTCAATGTGCCGCATAGTTAATTAATCTCCCACGAATTAAAGTTTTACATGCACCCCATACCGTATGTGTCGGAGCAGAGGCCTATTTTGGTTAAAAAAAACCTCTATGGTATCGTTATTCACGGCATTTATGACTTCCTGTTCCCCTAAAAGGCTTCTATCTAGGGTCCATCTAAACCGGGGTTAGAGAGTCTCAAAAGAGAGCTCCAGTTTTGCAGCAACATGGTCCGATAAATGCTCTGGTTGGTGTGCTACCCTACTGATATTTTACGTAGCTTTATTTCTGATCCTCGAGGCATGAGATTATTTTTTGTTCTGATAAGGGAATTCTTTCCTCTGGCCTGCTCAAGACCTTCAGATATCTACCAGCTTCAAATCCTTCAGTTCCTTAAGTAGGGATGGATCATCAACATTGGGCCCATAATACCCTACAAAAGTGTAGCCACTGTTGTGTATCTTAACATTACTGATTAACCATCTGCCCCATAGATCTGCATTGGAGCTCTCTAGCCTGACTTGTAAGGAGCTAATAAACAAAATAGCCACCCCCTTCACATTGCAAGACTGATTAGTACAGGAAACTTGAGTAATCCATTTATGCCTCTTTAGGACCTCGTCCCATTCCTTGCGGCACAAATGCGTTTCCTGTAATATTATAATATCAATCAATCAATCAAATCAGCTTTATTTCGATAGCAATATTACAATCATAAAAGCACAATTAAAAATACGAGACTAGTGCACAAATTTACATCAAAATTTAAATACAACACCCAATAAAAAACTTTTGCGAGCTTAATGTATAATTCATAAACATATATTTTAAAAACAACATAATAAGCCTAAAATTGATCAGCTCCTATTCCTAGATCACGATGCTCTTTCTTAGATGGAGGACTTTTTTTAAAAACATAGATATCCTCCAGGCTACGTGTTCATTTTCTAGGAGCTGGAGCTTGATGAGGGCCGGGCTGCATTGTCTCAACCCCCACGTTTTTATAATATCATTAGCAGAAAGTTTTAGCAGTTCCCAGATCTTCCTTCTTCTACTGTTGATACTTAGACCATTTACCTTCCAGGCCAGTACCCTTATTTCATGGTGTTTTTTGCTTTTTTATCTTGTGTTATAATTTTTTATATATATCCGGACTGGGCACCCCTACTAATGGTGAAACTTTTGACATAAAAGAGGACTCTTACTTTTCCTTTCTTTTTCTCCTATATCTGTCCATCTGTGACCCCACCCTTTCCCACCCTGGGGAACCTTACCTGTGTCCAAACGGGGTTGTTCATTTATACTCCTTGAGCTCTCACTCTCTGGTTTACCTCCTTATAAGCTTTCCTGCGCTTTAATCTGGCTCATTAAGACCTCTACCTCAGATACCTCTTTCATATTGTACATTTTGTTGTTCCACTTGGCCTTTATCAATGCTGGAAATTTTAACTGTGCATTTGCCCCCAATGCTTTCAATTCATGGATATGTTTCCCTAACGCCAACTGCCAATTTTATGTTGCTTTCGCAATGTCTGACCTTAAAATAAAGGTCCAATCATTCTTCTGGAAGCATTTCACCGTAAGAGCTGCTGTGAGGATTAACTATTTTATTACATAAGTGCAGAAATTTGTTAAGATAGATTTTCCTCAGTTTTTCTCTTTTGGGATTCCACTTGAATGGGTCCCGATGAACCTTTGTATATTCTGTTACAAGTCAAAAGCGGTAGTTTCCAGGATGTATTCTTTGAGCAAAACTATGACAAAGCTTTTTAAATTTCCGCCTTTTGCTCCCTCAGGGACATTTAGAGGCCTTAAGTTATTCCTTCTGGAGTTATTAACCAACTTCTCCAATATTTCTCTGAGTTCTTTTTCTCCAGTTTTTAAAACTTGGCTCTCTATGGTTGGACTTAACCACTTCCCGCAAAACCCAGAGTGAGGTTTCCATAGTTGATAATCTTTCTGTAATGTCTGCTATTCTAGCCACAAATTTTCACAGGCCAATTGGATTTTTGCTTGATTATTTTCAGCAATTGCAAATTTGTCTTTGATCTCTCTAGACAGTGAGATAAGTAAAGCACCAGTGTCTAAAGGTTCTAAATTGTTGGAAGAAGCCATGCCTTCTATGTGGGAGGTCATTCATACCCCCCTCACTGCTGTGAGGTCTTCAGAGAGAACCGAGAACTGGTTTGACAGAGGGAGGTCAGGGTCTCTTGGAGCTTTTATCCAAGAGACCTCAGGGGGGTCCATAGACTGGGGAGGGTCAATGTGACTCAGCTTAGGTAAACTTAGGTAAAGCTTAGGTACAATTTCTCTAATTCTGAAGTAATACCTTAATGATGGTGTGATTTTGACTTTGCCCCTAATATATTAGTAGAGTCTTGTATTGTTTTTGTGTCTCTCTGGTTCCCTATTTGATTCCCTATTTGGGATCTTTGATCACACCATCATTAAGGTATTACTTCAGAATTAGAGAATAATCGGAGGTAGAGAGTTTATGGGCAAGATGTTGTATGTAGAGCAAGGGTGGGAGAGATAGTTACCCTGCCCAATTGCTGATGCGTATTATTTTTCCCCTAAACCCTGTGACTTTAGTATCCCAAACCGGGCGTTACTCAATGAATATCTATTATTACATGCAACAGTAACTGTGGCAATGGCTCCTTAGGTGCTGCTTCTGTCAAGCTGGCCACTTGTCTTTCTTTTATGTGGGCTCCAGCTTTCCCTGTCGTGGAGGATGGTTTCAATGCCGTTTGTCTCTTTGTTTTTCTGCAGGACCCGACCCGGCACTCTTCTTGGTTGTCACATACTTACGCAGTGTTGTTTCCCCAGCAGCTTCAAATCCTTTAGTCAAGCAACATGGTTCCAGCTGAATTGTGTTGAAGCTGCCAGTTACGACCGTGAAGCCCCGGAAGCCGATTTGCAGCCGCACGCCGACCCCGGCATATCTGTGGAGCGACGAGAAACCGGAAAAGCCTAAGCCTGCCACAACGTAGACTCCGCATGCATCTGAGAGATCCAACATAAAGCCCATGCGACCTGGAGCCATGATAAGTTACCGAAAGTCGAGGGTTCAAACCATAGTAAGTTAGTTCTGTTTGCTTACATGCGGGAGAAGAGGAGAGTTTGCGGCTGATGCATTAGCTGGCCGCCATGTTCCCCTGGCACCACCTGGCAGACACAAGTCTTGATGCTCTGGCAACAAACAGTTCAACAGTGGCCCATCTGGCATACGGGGTCCCTGAAATGAGAAGTACGAACGTGGTGCTTCCCACATGGCACTCACTAAACAGCTCAGGTCACAGCTGACCTCACCTGGCATGCAGGGGGGCTGCCAGATCACTCCTGCAAATGGGCAATGACCCGATCGGTGCACAGCCATCCCTTCACACCTCGCTCAGGGAGTCCTCCCAATACGCCTCTCCACTGGACCTTGCTCCCGCAAACAATTTCCTCTTCCTCACAGGGCACACTGGTCTTGACAAGCAAGCAGGAGCTCCTCCTACAAGCTCCGGTGCAGGTGATCTTATATTTCCCTGGGTGATGTTCCCTCACCCAGTAGGGAGTCTAGCAGGCCTTTTACCCCAGTCATGGTCACAGGCAAAAGTCTTGCAGAGGTTTCTCTCCTCACAAGGCCAGCTGGCTGCTTGATAGCTGACAAATTTTGGGGTCTCAACCTCCCCTTCTTATAGTCCATTTCCAGACACCAAATGTGATTTGGGGTCTGAGCCTTTGAAGTTTTATGTTGGGGTTCAACTTCTTTTGAAGTGTACATTATTCCTTTTCTTCTTTCCTCTTGATAGTTTGTCACAGCAGGAAAGACTCCAAAGTTGATAGACCCACAACACAGTTCATGAAAATTACCAGAGTTCGCACCTGGATGTCAGCCCTTAATCCTAGGCTCTCAGTCCTAGTCTTTATGAGTCCCTTATCGGCCTCATCTCCTCCTGGGTGTGTCCAGGCCCCTTCCTTGTGATCCATTGCTGAATCACAGTACACCCTTTTTAAGTGTAAAGGAGGAGTCTCTGCTTCTCTTCCTTCAGTGTGAGTCCCACCCAGCTCACAGGGGTGCAGCATAACCCAAATCTCTCTGGCGGGATTCCTTTACTCGCCGTGTCTTCCCCAGACAGGCCTGGGCTTTCCAAAATGGAACCCAGGGTCCTCCATGTAGTGTACCATTGCAGGCACATTTCCACTCAGTGTACATTCACAACACACTTATTGTCCAGCACTGTTACCTATATGCATTGTGTCATTACAGACACATACATTCAGCACACACATTCAGTCTACGTGCATTGTTCAGTACTGTAGCTTTTCTGTATTGTTACAGGGTATGCTATTTTCAAACACACTGCCAGCACACACGCTTACCATGTGCACACTACAAAACACTTCATGTATTGCACGCACTGTACAACATTACATCTTTTATGTGAAGTATTCCTGCAGGCATACATACATTTAGAACATCCATTAATCCCACATTTACTATTCTACTCTGTACTGTATCTTTTCCCAGGCCCACAGAAAATCAGCACAGAGCCACTATTCTTGCTCTGCAGAGCACTCCACATCTAGCTGATGTAGGTCAAGGGTGAGTTGAGCACACAGCAGCAGACCTTTTAAAAAAGGTGAGTGAGACTGTAGGCCTCACTCCAGTGATAGAGGGTAAAAACCTCCTGTTCACTACTACTGATCATTACATGGTGTGCTGCTACCATCGCGCTTGTGCTGCTTAACTCTTGGTAAAGCCTTCCACCACTAGGAGTGTATCGCTTTATGAGCCCCTCTCGGTCCAACAAGACCACAATCAGTGACACAGGCCTATGTCATGGTGCATACGCATGATATGTGTTTTCCTATGACAAAAAAAAAGCATTAGGGATCCAGACAAAAGTACACTGCATGCAGAGGTACACGTCTTTAACCATGCAGAGGACTTTTTATGTCTGTAGACATTTAATTTCCTGATATTGGGCACGATGATTGGAAGTTGGAGGGGGGGCAGAAAATTCTTGAAAGTGTTTTGTTGAAACAAATTTTTATAACATGGAAGTGTCTTCACCTTTCATCCTCAAGTTCTCAGTCATACCAATATTATTTATTGCCTTGCTGATATGCACAAGAAGGTAACTTGATGTTTTGTTCACTGAAATTAATAAAAATAGTTTTTTTTTTAAAAGAAGCTCGTTCAAATATAAAACTTCAATCAGATGGAATTTTCTCCACAGCCTAGTTACAATCCTGTAATCTACATGTCTCACAGCAGAAGCACCAAATTATAGGCCAAAAACCAGGAGTTAGTGGAATCTAACAGAATATTTTCCGGAGCATCAATAAGGACAGCCATAGTGAAATAAATATTCTCCTAGTGCAGTGTACAATCCACCCGTTTCCATACGGAAAAAAACATTAACCATAAGCTTTTTGCTTTGACGGCATAATTCTCTTGATCCAGTGATTTCTTTGACAGTCCACTCATAATCAGGGCGACTGGAATTATGTGACAAGGGAAGACCAAATTATGCAGCAAGCTCAACTACATTATGTGGCAAAAAGAGAAACTATGTGGTAAAGAGAGACACTTTTTTTTATAGTATTACTTCATTATTTTGCCATTTTTACATTTTAAAAACGTCTGAGGAATGTTTTGACCTTAGTAGTATCAGTTTAACACCCAGCTACAGCAATAGGCAACTGAAAAGTAACTAGGCAACTTTCTGGACGGACCTTCCACTACAGGACAATACGTAAAGCCACATTTTCAATAACGTTTGATCTGTTTGACCTATAAACAAATTTTCCTTTAGTTAAAATTTGCAAATTGTGAGCAGATGAAGGATTGTGTGGCAAATGCAGCAAAACTATAATTTTGCAGAAAACATGTGGGCTGCACAATTATGTAATTCCATTGGCCTTGCTTGGAATATACTTACACCCTCCTATAAGTACAAGTTGACTATCATTCAGTCTTGACCACAAATATGCACAACCTTCATTCAAATGGCTCAAATATGTACATACTAACCAGCTCTTAGTTGTGGATCCAGGTTTCCATATGGGTCTCCTATTGGCATCTGTACACTAGGTACCCCGAGCACACTGTTAGGAAATTGGCTTTTCATCATAGGGTGAGGTAGCAGAGAGTTTGGTGTGGACCATTCATCATTTACGATACAAATAGGAATTCCATTAAGTCCTAAAGTAAAAGACAAGACATGTGAGCCAATACTTTACAGTATTTAAAATGTTTTTCTGGTAGGAATTATTTGTGGCCATAACAGTGTTTAATTAAGATACAGAGTTAAAAATTCCGAATGCAGTTTCCAACCCTGTGATGACACTGATAAAGAGAAAGAAAACTGTGAATATGTGAGTGAATTAGTGAGGCAATTAAACAAAAGAAAGTTACCCTGAACGAGAGAAAAGGTTCAGGAGGTGGTAGGGTGGCATGTGAAGCTGTCCGACAACATTGATATAGATTACATATAGATAATGGATCTCTGGAGCACGTTTGAACCAATACCACCAGAGATCCGAATTAATTGTACTTTTTTTAATCAAACCTTTTATTGGCTTTTATACATTCTATGAATTCGCAAATAATAATATTGTTTGTAGAAGCAACATAGTTTCGTTCCTATCATGCTGTTTGCCATTTATGGCATTCCGACCATCATCATTGCTACATGTGAGATTCCTTACTTATAGTTATTTCTGCAGGTCAGCGTAGTCTAAAAAGAAACAAACATAACTGAAATATAGGCACAGGCAGTCATAAAGAAGTGGATAACGGTAGAACATAATTTGATGGTGCTTTACTGCCTTATTCCTAGCATCATTACGTACTGTGTATGGTGATTCTATGTTGGTGAGCTTGCCGTTAAATATTTATAATGTATTCACTCTCGTCAGTTGGGGCTTGCAGGCAGTGCTGTCTTAACGCATGGGCACGCTGGGCAGTTGCGCGTGGGCCCCACTGGCATAGAGGCCCCAGGCAGACCAGACTTTAACACAAATTTTCCGTTAAAGTTTTTATTACTGTGAGCGGTTGTGTAGGCAGGGTCCAGTGCACTGCTTAGTCCGGGGGTCTATTATGCGGTCAAGACGGCCCTGCTTGAAACAGGGCCGGACTGGCTACCGGGCGTTTTGGCATGCTGCCGAGCTGGGGGCTGATTTTGTTGACGGGGACCTGCGTGTGCTTAAAACCATTCATTTTGCTTTGTTTATTTAGGAGCACACACAGGTCCCCATCAACGAAATCAGCCCCCACCGCAGTGAAATCAGCCCCCAGCTCAGCAGCACACCAAAACTCCCGGTAGCCTGGAACAATCCAAACTGTTGCATTTACTTGTGAGAGAAATGATAAGTAGTTGGTTTGGCAGCGATGACTAGGGTGATGGGTGGTGCAAGCTGCAGCGGCCTCCCAGTCAGAGCCCTGGCACTTCACATTTTACAAATTAAGCACTGCACCTCACATTCCAGCTATGGGCCTCTTGCAACTGTCACTGCTTTCTTCCGTATGCAGGGCAATACTTTGACTCGCTTCCACTACATTACCTCTCCTCGCTATTTGTAAATATGAGAGGCTTACGTATCTTTCCAAGCCACGGCTGTGGCTCTTTTTGCTAGAAGAAATGCTCTTGCTATGAATCTATTACCTACTATGTTAACTCTTGTTTGGGCAAGAGACCCAACAGACAATTATGTGGAGATATAACATTTAGTCTCTCTATTGTTAAGCAATCCAGTGTTATCAATCCTTAACCATATGGAAAAACCACACATCAGGCTGCTGGCACGTGGGGCAGTGTGCTATTGTGGTGGAGTACATTTTAATTTTTTGGGGTATATGGAATAGAATTTTATATGTTTGAAAAGCCAGTTTCTAGACATTGATTGATTGTGTACCAGGTTTTGCTTCCATTATGAATCTTCAATCACTTCCCCCTAATTCAGCCTTCCATATGTTAGTGGGACCATTAATTTATTCTGTAAACCTTATAGTAGGGTCTTGAAGGAATAGCATCACCAATTTTCTCTCTCCCAGTATGAGAAGGAGTTGAAAGGTCTCATGTCTGAGGGTTTGACCACTTCCCTGCACCCTCTGCAATTGATTCCAATTTAATTCAACTTGCCCTGGTCAAGTTCCACTAAAATCTTCTTGTCATTGCAAGATTGTACCCTGTCTCCAAAAAGAAATCATTATTTTTCCCCTGCCTGTAATGAGAACCAGTTCACAGAGAAAGGATATGAGTTCCTTTTCTTCTACTCTCCCAGTCATAGTTCTAATTTTCCTACCAAACTGGATGAAAGATTGTCAGTTTTCTATTAATACAATAACATCTACTGTAACAGAGAACGGATGAGGGCACCATTTCGGGAAAACAATATGTATTCATTTAGTTTGTCAATCTCTAGTTACTATTTTTTACGTTATATGCTGATGGATTTTAAAGGTAAAAACTACACCACCCAGTGGTTTAGTACACTTGACATCCAATCCTGGCTATACAAAAATATCTTGATGAAAATATGTGTGAGCCTCTCAACACAGTGGCATTTCTCCTGGACCTGCTGTTTTTTCCCCATGAAGAGCCCAAAAAAGAAAAGAGAAATAGAGGCCCCGTTAATCCTTGTTTCATCTCCATTTATTTTCTTTGACAGAGAGAGCCAAGCTCCTGCTGAATTAGAGCACAGCACAAATGTTCTAAAACCGTCCCCACAAAGTCTCTTGTCTACACTGACATGGGGGCATATTATCAAGGATGGCGTTAAAAATTATCGCCGATTTAGAGGCAGAAAACTGCCGCTAAAGCGGCGATAATGGGCTTGATAATATGCCCTGGAGAATTCCAATAGAAGTCCATGTTCTGGTGTGAACATGGGCATCTATTGGAATTCTCCAGGGCATATTATCAAGCCCATTATCTCCGCTTTAGCTGCAGTTTTCTGCCGCTAAACCTGCGATAATTTTAACTCCGCCTTTGATAATATGCCTCTTCATTCTTTTCCTTGCCAGTAGAATGGTCAACTTCTTACCTTCAATGTGGGTGACCCGGTGAGGATGTGGGTTGTGGCGAGAGAAGAAAGAATTGTGACTCAGGTGTCCAAAGCGTGAGCTGCTCTTGGAGTTAGGCCTCAGTGCCTCAGCACTGAATCTGAGAGGAGTGTTGAGGGCCACATTCTCGAGCTTTCCTGACAAGTCTGGGAGCATTTTGCTTTTGAAAGGACCAGAAACGGGATTCTTCAATTTCTCCATCAACTCCTTTGAAGCGTTGACATCAGATCTGGAATGAAAATCAAAAAAAGTACCTTAACTAAATTAAGGGTTAGCAGCATTTTAATATAAAAGCGTTTACTGCTTGCTAGGATGAAGGAACAAGAATAAAGACGCGAAGACAACAGTAGAATTGATTTTCAGGTCAATAAAGCTAATTAATGCTTAAAGAGGTTTCTTATTTGATATCACATGGAAGTAATATAGGTAACCCAGACAATGATACGTATAAAAACAATAAAGGGAACACACATTTGTAATATAGGTGCTCTGTGATTATGTAATCAGTTGTATATGTTATACTTTCCACCACACACACTAACCAATAAATATTGGTTTAAGCATATGGAGTGAGATCACAAAGAAAGCACTGAAAAGATTGGCACTGAAACTTTAAAGGAATGTCCTTTTTTGACTAGAAATGAGGCAGCATCTTTTGATGTCTTCTTTACTGTAACTACAGAGGACAACACAATAACATAATACAAAGCAAAATAGCAACACAAGAAAACCATGAGGCCACAACACAAAGAATCAAAATAGAACACAACAGAACAAGCACAATACAACACAGTAGAATAAGTGAGCACCTAAAGACAACAGCATAAAGAAGTACATCGCCAGAACACACTGCAACACAATAACAGACATATTAACTTCACCACTAAACAGCAACACATTGTAGCCAAAAACAACACAATGGCACAACACAAACTAACTAAAACATTGAAACAACAGAGTAAGAGAACACAGCACCACAATAAATACTCCAACACAATGTATCACATAATAACATGATAGCACACTTTTACAACAGCACACCAATATGCCACAAAGCAACACAGTAAAACAGAACAAAAGTACGACTAATCTACATCATCAGAAAGCAAAAACACAGCCCATCTTAAGCCCGTACAGAAGAAAATGTATGCTGTTGTGTTGTTTTATGTTTGAGCATTATTAAGATGCATTGCTATGCTTATGTACTGTGCTGCTATGCTCTGTTGTGTTTTGTATTATACTGATATGTGTTTTTGTAATTATTTTGTAACTTGGGTTGTTGCATTTTGTATGTATGATTGTGTTACTGTGCTATATGTTTTGTTAATGTTGCATTGTTGTGCTGTCAGTCCTGTGGTGCTGTATTTCTGTTATTGTGTTGTAGTGTGGTACTTCAGCAGCAGTCTTAAATGTGCACAAATATTTAGTCATATATCACTACCTCCAAGTGAGAAAGTGAATTAATAATTGGGGAGGATGGTAGTCGGCCCCAAGTAATAATGTCACTATCTTGTTTGGTCCACTAAAGGGTTCAGTAATTTAAACCTGAGCTTAACCTCTGGGATCCATGGCTCAAGAAGATAGGCCTATCTTCGGAAAAGTGTAAAACATCTAGAAGTACCAAAACAGTTAAAAGGTTAAAAACATAACTAAATCAAAATCCCACTCTAGGTTCATAACAGGGAATAACGTTATCAACAAAATGACACCAAAAGAACAAAAATCCAATAATGGCGACTGGAAATATGAATTTTTAAGTTGTACAGTAAAGTAGCACCATAATGTGTGAAGCGCCAATAGTAGTCAATTGTCGCGGTAGACCAGGACCCAGGTCCGATTTCAGGTCGACCTCGATGGAGCGCAGGGCGGGTATACAAACCAGATTCAACCCAGTTAGAGGTTTACTTTAGGACTAAGGGCAATATGTATGAACGCATTTTCCCATAGACACAGAATGGGTAAAACCCTTTGATACATATGGCCCTAAGTCTTTTTTCTTGAAGTCAGGTATTTATTAGGTTTCATAAATCGACTAAAACCACAAAAGTACATTTTAATAATCAATAATAAAATTGAATCAAATCATGAAGGAATATGTAAACACAATTTGCATTAGAAAAAAATCAAAAATGGATTACAATAGGAGAAGCTAACTGTGCATTATATAAATACATTATAGCAAAGGCTCAGAAAAAAATAAAATTTGTTCTGTTGACAATGAAAAACTGGCCTCTATCGCCACGGTGTTTCCTAATACGAAGTAAGTACATGACGTATTTAGGAAGAGACAGAAAAAAACCCACTTCAGCTGTCTCTAATTGCTGAAGAAAAGGTAATGTAGGGGCACAGTTACTGAACTGAAATTTCCTCATTATGGGTTTAATAAAAGTGGCTCTGGGTACATTATAAGTAGAACAAAAAAGCGTAAAGTGCCTTGAGTATTACAGTTGCTCCACTGTCATTTAGCAAGAGTTCTCAACCAATTATTACGTTGGGGAAATGTAACCATATGGTGTGCCAAATTAACTGGGGCGTCCGCTCCATTAGGGTGAAGGAGCGCGGCCCCCCCCTGCCACAAGCAGAAAATAAAAAGATAATAAAACCGGTTTTAAACCTGTTTTATTATCGTTTTATTTTAATCACCTGAACCCGCCCCTCAGGACTCTGATAAGTATTGGGGGCGGGTCCAGGGGATGACACTTGGCCAGCCGTCTCAGGCCGGCCAAACCCCTCATGCCCAGTGAAGCTCTTTCCAGTCCCAGCTGCATTGCTGGGACTGGAGAGAGCAAGCACAGGCTCCCAGTCTGCCGACTTTCTCTGCCGACACAATTGGCCGCAGGACAGGCTAAGAGCCTGTGCCCAGCACCAGAAGAAGGACGAGGCGATTTGCGGATGACGGCCGCGGCTGCAAGGTAAGTTTATGTTCGTTTTTATTTCTTATTATTTCCCCCCCAACCCTCTCCATCTCCCTCCTCTGGCCCGGCCCGCCCCCTACTTTGGCAGGGGACGGGCCTCTGCTGCAAATTAAGTCTAAATTTGATGAGTAAGTGTCCTTGTCAGGAATCCTGAATGAAAACAAGTTATGGCTGTATACCCACCAGAGGTAGTAAAGGAGGATACAAATTAATAGAACGCCCTTACCTCCTCATACTGCTGCAGGCACATATGCTTGTGTTTCCACTTACTTTCTGAGACTAAAGATGATGGGTTATTGGTTATGGTTTTGAAATTGATCAGCCAAAGAATATCAATAACCTGATCTAAGGCTAAACAATCCTTTATAATTAATATATTCAATTTAGCTTCCTCATTAGTCCAAACACTGTGCTGCAGTAGTAAAGGACAAAGCCAATTGAGTTCTACAATGTACGACAAGCCCAATTCTCGATGAAACAGAATTGACACTGAACTCTGGTGAAAACAAAATTCTTTCAAGGCAAGCTTTTTCAGAAATCTGTAAAGCAGGGGCATTAATATCCTGCAAATGCCTTCCCCAAAAGTGGCCACAGATATACACTTAGCCTGATCAATTGTGGACATTTGTTTCAATGCTTTAAGACACAGCCTTGCCTAAAAAGCAGGAAGAGAGGTTATATTCCAGACACATTTGTTGTTTCTTATACTAACTTGGTTCTTCCACTTACCCACTGCATAAAAGAAGGACCCCAAATAGGAGAAGGTTGTTTTGTGTTTTAATTTGCAGGACATACCTGAACCAGGCCTTGAGACCCTTCTTCATGTACCACATGATCTCACCTAAGGACTTGGTAGTAATTGTCCCTTATAGGATTAGCTACAAACCCTTCAGGGTTGACCTATCCTATCGAGTGCATGGGCCATTACTTTTAAAGACACTCAATTCTTTGACTCTAAATTCCCAGTTATCCTGGTACCTTTTGCGTTCGGATCGCTGAAGTAATTTGCATATGTCTACAAAGAACGTGCACAGCCGCTCAGGTGAGCTAAAATTAAAATAAAGTCAATTGTGCTGGCCGTTCCACGCCCTATAAATGTGTTAGCAAATGGAACTTCAGGGGTCACTACTTCCTTTCCCAAACACAAAATGATATTTTACGAGCAGATGATTAACCTGATTTCCACAACTATTATTGGGAAAATGGGTCTGTGCATTGCCTTCCAAATCTTCACTCCCACAAATCTCTCTGGCTAGTGAGTGACAGAGATGGGCTCTGAAATCAACTCCCTAAATCAAGTACAATTCCAACCCTCTCTTGTATTTAAAAAATCTGCGATCATTACCCGTGTTATACAACAGAAGTTCTTTCTGTATTAAAAAACGTCACTGCAAAAATGTCTCTAGATAAAGTGCACCCCTTCTGTGTATACTCCAAACAAATAAATTGGTAAATGGGATTACCCGCCAAGTACTTAAAAACCTTGCCTGTGACCAAAGATGAAATAGGGATTTTGGTCTGCTGGAATTAGACTGTGTGGACGACAAATGTAAAAATGCGTCTTAATGAGAGGGATTCCGTTCGCCCAGGTTTCCTAAAAACAGACGATACGGAATCCTTTGACAAATGTATCTCAATCCTTGTTATTCAGCTTTTACCCCGCCACATTCCAAAAGAGTATGCCCAATTCAATCATGGAGCTTCCCATGTATTCTCCACTCACCCTAAAACCAGGGCCTGATTTAAATCCTCATCTACGACATCCAAGGAACCAGGAGTGGTGCTCTTTTTAAATAATTCCAATGGTTCACCCCAAGATCGTTCTTCCTCCGCCTTGTGGGCATTACAAGTTGACAAAGTGCTGAGGTAAGATTCAGCCCTACAATGTTCCCCTTCATGTGTACACTGCCAATATAGGATGAACTATCCCTAGCAGGGAGTCGTTCTGTCCCATCAAATGAGCCTAGACAATTGAATCGATTTGTTACCATACCATTGAAACCATGTTTCTGTTGGGCTTTAGGGAGTCTCAATCTTGGGCCTTCAGGATTCAAGGTAATCCCTTCAGGTTTATAAAAAAAAAAAACTAAAGCCCTCACAGTAACCTCAGTGGAGGAGTGACCAAACTGCCTCGTGATATTTAAAGTCATTTCAATCAATCTAGGTGATCTAAAGTTTATTACAATACAGTCCCCAGTACAACACTTTTGCTTTCTTACCACAGATTGTACTTGTTGAACCATTATATCATCTTTAAAAAGAACATTGATATGACCCACGTTTCCCCAACCAATGGACAGTCTTGTTTTTGAACTGGCTCCAACTCTCATCTGCAATTGTTTGAGCGCTGCCACATTGGTCAGCGCTTAGGAATAAGGAGTAGCTTCTGGAGGAAGATCCAAAACAGATGAGTTACCATGCGGAGACTCCCTTTCACCTCCAACTTCCTGGGGTTTAACAACAGTGCTTTGACCCGAACTTAACCCAATCATCGTTTAGGGGTTCGATGATCCTTGTTAATGGGGATAAATGACCTGTTGCTTTGCTACCCCCTCAAAGTTATTTGAACGTTCATTCTTAAAATTGTGTTAGACGTATGTGAGTTAAAGGTAGGTTTGCACCGCATAGCTTTGAAAGAATCCAAGCATGTGATCACTATTGATTCCACCACCTTTACTCGAGACTTTAAACTGTTCAATAAGACAGTCATCCGATCCTCTTCAGCTGTGATTAAAGCATTCATATATTTTCCAATGGCTTACTGCAAGGCCCAAAGCCCAGCGTTCAAGGTGACTCCCCAAATCACCCAATACACTGCCCACAAAATTGAATTTTGTGGGCCTTAGGCATCAGGAATGCATATCAGTCATAGGGCCCACCTCCTTTTTTGTGGGGGGAGTGGATTATCAGCAAAGGGGGGAGCAGTCTGTATTGCTAAAGTTTCAGTGAACACAAGAATTCCACAAAACTCTTCCTTTATCAGGTAGAGCGGAATGTGACTCGATGTGGCCCAGAGATCTCAAGGGTATTTATCTCCCCCTGGCCTTTAGCAAGTTTGGCATATTTAAATACTAATGTTGAGGCTTTGAATCTTGCTACGGCTAGTTATTCTCCTTATTAATTATTCCCAGTGTGTTTGATATAATATTTGATAGGGTGTGCACCTGTGTGTGAGGTTTATTAATAACAGGAGGGATTAATTTTCTCCTGCGCATCTTATCAAGTGGTAGGAGTTAAAGAGCCAAATGGTGTGGCTCTGCCTAGGCTCTTCCAGACTCTGACGGTACCACTCTTGGCCTGGTCTTAGGCCAGGCCATGCTCTGGAGCATCCCGCACAGTGGAAAGCAAGTGTGCTATTTATAGTGCTTCAGTTGTGTGTCCCGCCTCCTCCTCCACCACCGGGTAAGCACAGGCTTCTGGTTCAAGTAAACCCTATGAAGAGCAAGTATCCAGTGCAGTAGGAAACAATTTAACTATTTATATTGCTTTAGGTGCGTGCCCAGCCTCTTACTTCACCATAGGATAGGCATAGGCTTCTGGTCCTGGTAGTCCCTCTAAAGAGCGAGTGTTTCTGGAAATCAAACTGCTTCTGTGGGGCAAAGCAGCAGGTTGTATCCAAACAGAGCTCCAGAGACATTGAATAGGTGCTAGATGAAGTCCCGGTGAAGTCTTTTGTTTAGGCGTGAAAACTTCAGATCCGCAAAATAAAACATTTCCACATAGGGAGGTCCTCTTGCTATTTGTATACTTTTTAAACGTTTGAACGGTCAAGTGTTTATGTTCAGACTTAGACATAATTATAAAGGCAAATGAATTTTATGGTTTGGGTTGTTATTGTCATGCCTTGATTGAAAACATGGTGTTACTGGATGGGATGCATCATTTAAAACATATTCATTACAATGGGACATTGGTGTTATTAGCATTGGACATCCAAACTGTACATAGCTGGGTCGTGTATACCAATTTAAATGAAGAAGACATGGGCACATCATTAAATTGTGCAGCCATCTTGCAATGTGTCTCAACTTTAAATCACTTTTGAAACTGCCAACACTTTTCTTGTATGTTTGGAAAGCAAAATCACTATAACCCTGAAGGTACGACTCAAAACGAATAAAATTGGCAATGCACATTTGTTTTAAAAGCATGTTTGCTAAATGTCTATTTACGTTTAACTGATCTGAGTTTACTGTAAAAGCGTAATGATCTGTCTTGTTGGATATGTTACTGAACTCGGACCACTTCCTTTTTTGCATTGACCTTCTTGTGTTAAGGCATATATTATGTTGACAGCTGTGTGTAAGAAATTGAGTTGTTGTTTGCGGGGGGGGGGGGAGGTGAAATCTTACTCAAGCAACAGCCGCATTCTTAGTCAGGGTGAAACACAAAAGGTAACTAAATTAACCTGTGCTTAAACCCTCTGGTAGCCAGGTGCAAATATATGCAGCACTTAAACAGTAATAAAGTGAAAAATTAATTTGTGAGTTTTTCACTACCAGGACATGTAAAACGTACGAGTACTTGTCCAACTTTTTAAATACAATGCACCCTGCCCTATGGGCTGTATAGTGCCTACCTTAGGGGTGACTTATATGTAATAAAAAGGGGGTTTTACAGGCTCTGGGTACATGAAGTACCACTTTACTATGGACTTATAAGTAAATTAAATGTGCCAATGGGGTGTAAGACAATTTTAACATGTTTAAATGTGAGAGCACAATCACTTTAGCACTGAATAGCAGTGACAACATGCACAGACTTCTAAGGCCAAAAACGAATTCAGCAAAATTGGCGGAGTAAGGCTAAATGTTTGGGGGTGAACCTGCCGAGAGGGCCACGTCCAACAGTGTCAATATAAACATGAATGTTCACAATCCTCAGAAAATTCAACAACACTCTACTCAACCTTTCTGTGTATGTTTTCATGCAAACAACCTCTTTCCAAACTCTTCAAAACCATAACAGGTATTTAGATTTAACAAGTCATATCCTTCACTAACTACTGAAAAGTCTTAGTCAAACTCCAGTAGAATCCCACATCAGGTGGGAAATAAAATATCCATTGAATCATTAAAGCCACGAGGAAAAGCTTGGAACTTTATACTTGGAGGTTGTATATAGGACTTCAGAGGCTTCATCCAAGAAAACAAGAGTGCGACCCCTCTAGTCATGTTCTTAAAAAGCATTATAATGCAATGAACAGACGGAAGACCGTTCAGACTGCTTTTTTCCCGGGCTCTTTTACCATCTGAAACAAGCAACTCTTGCTTGTCTTACCATTTTTATCTTAAATTTATGCGTGATTCAAGTCCACTTTCATGTTTATTTTTTAATAATAAGTTATGCCGATAACAATACATTTTAGGCATTCCTTAAGAAGAGTGTTCCATGTTTTCCCTTTTTGAACGAGGTCAATTCTGTGTGACATAGGACAAGTACATCTTTGAAGAACTGTTTATCAGATGAAAAATTGATTCCTAAGCATCCGCACACTACTTATACCCCATTCATTACAAACAACAAAAGTAGCGATTGGGCGTGATAATTGTACCGGCGGCAGGATTCAGATCACAGAATTCTGCCGCCAGCCTGCTGTCACAAGCTACAGTGATGCCTTGATTTAATCACGACGCTACTTTTGGCACAATTATCGCTACTTTTTCAGCAATTACTCAGAAATCCAGTCTTATACCCTATGACTGGCTTGTTGTTTTTATCAATGTCTGCCATTCAATCAAGAGACTTGGCCTAGACCGCTCTGAGTGCCAGGAGCGCTTGTTTACCCGTTTCACTTCCGGTCATCAGGAGCATTATTCAGTCAACGCTTGACCACCAGTTGTACCAATCCCTTGGTTTCCTCACCCTAAGGCTTTAGGGTCCCGTTCCACGTGCTTCCTTCGATTATTTTGAAGAACCGGCTGTCCAGCTTATCCTTTGTCCTGAAGAAGACCCGCGTTGACCTTAATTTATGCCTTTTGTCAGGGTCGAAACGTCAACAGTTATCTGTCCATGTTTCAATAGGTCTCCTAGCATGCAAATCTATGTAATTTGATTACCGAGCCAGGGTCATTGTCGCTACATTTTGGAATTGGACTTTGTTTTAAAAAAACTCCACCTGTAAATATATGTACAGTATCATGTCACTTCTTTGTATAATACACAGACTTTGCCACCTTGTCACTTGACTCACTGTGTCACTATAAATCACGTTCACATGCGCCGCTTTAGCAACTGAATTATCAGACAGCCATTTTCTTGCTTTTTCTTGGCAATTCTAGACTTTGACTAATAACTTGGAAACGTGAAGTAAAATATTATCTTCCTTTCAAAACATAATCTTGTTTAGGTCTCGCCTGACCCAGCGCACGCGCTGGTCTGGCGAGACTTATTGAGAGGGCTCCAAAAAAGTGCTACCAGGCCAGCCTAGAGCTACAGTGCATGTGCGCGGGCGCGCGCACTGCGTTTTACCGCAATTACTTTCACTTTCGGCCGCACGGCCGCTTTGATGTTTGATCGTGATCGGATCGCGATCACTTTCACTTTTGCGGCCGCATGGCCGCTTTGCATAGCCAAAAGGTCTCGCTTTTGGGACCTTATAAGTATTTAGTTACGCAAATGTTGCATGGCTAAACACTTATAAGGTCCCAAAGGCGAGACCTATTGGCTATGCCAATGCTTGTTTTGTTGTTATGTTCAAGTGCCTAGTGTACATTGATCACTTTGTCCTATGTAAATGTGTAAAACTACAAAGAAATTGTTTGACCTGACAGAACCAATTGTTGTTTGTATTGTATATGCCCAGGTTCTGAGGGATACTGGGTTACCCCATTGCTCTGCATATATACCCCATACATGGCTCCTAATTTTGTAAACATGCATGGTCCCAAATAATTTTTTTTTGGGCAGCTGCCAGCGCTCACGAATACTGGGGCTACTGAATATAAAGACTTCCTTGCTTGATTCCACCTCATGCCTCCTTTCTTCCACTACCCTTCTGTTCCTCCTCTCTCTATCTCTTTCTTACAGGTTTTTTTTTTATTCAGGCTTTCTCCCTTTGTAACTGTTTACTATTGTTTTTCTTCCTCTTTTTTTCTACCTTTTCTGTCTTTCTCTCTTGCTCTGGGTCGAAGTCTGACGATGAAAAACAAAACCCTACTACCCAAAAAAGAGCACCAGTGCCCCCCGCCCATAATCAGTGGCACAAATTAAGCACTGCCCATAAGTCACCCCCCAGGAGGAAGAGACCTTATTCATGTGCATCCATAATAAGCCATCATACTAAACACCTCTATCAGATGTCATGCACACAGTACACATATTATTTTAATCAAGGTATTTTTATTGGCTTGTGTTAATCATCTATCAATATGTTACGTAGAACGTCCTTCTCTCTAGCATGTGTGGGTACAAATACATGCCTCACGACTTCAGCCTCATTCTCTTGTACTGACTACGTTATTAAAGAATACATATTGCTTCATGTGACTGGTATTTTTAGTAGATTCTCAGACAGCCTTGTTCCCTCACATCTTAGGGTACTGTCGATGAACGGGGGTCTTCTTATTCCACTGATAGAAGCAAGGCTCGACCTCCCCGAGAACACAAGGGGGCAGATTTATGTTTCCTGGTGCATCCCTGCAAATCTGCAGGGATGCGCCAGGAAAGATGCGTCACGCAAGTTTACCCTTGCGCCACCACAGATGCGCCGCATTTACAATGCAGCGCATCGTGGCACAAGGAAAAACAGATGCGTGACACATCTGATGGCATAAGGGTGGCGCATTGCTGGAGTCGTGTCGCAAGCACGACGCAACTCCAGCAATGCACAGGGGCTGCCCATACCTAACATGCTGCGTCATGCCTTTACGCCTGCTTCAAGCAGGCGCAGGGTTTTGACGCAGCAGCCTAGGAAAAGTGACTCAGTGAAATCTTGTAGATTTCACTGCGCCACTTTTCCAAGGCTTTTTCCGACGGAACGGCCACCCTGCATACATTAAACCTGACGTAGGTTTAATGTAGCGCAGGGCTTTACAACATGACACATCTCCCTAGATGCGTCACGTTGTAAATAAGGCACAACATGGCGCATGGTTTACGCCGCCGCTGCATCACAGAAGTAACGCAACGGCAACGTAAATGTCTCGCAAGGGGCTTGTAAATCTTCCAAGGTGCCTACAAGACCTATAGTACGTCAGAACTGTTGTGTAAACACTGAACAACTCCTTCCACTGTGACATTAGAACTGCTGTTTCGGGTCACATCTTGGATCGCCATGTTTACTGAAGCTTTGCCTCATTTCTGCAACATCGAGCTTGACAGCTGGCTGGGGTACGCAGGCTTTCCCCCGCGCTCTGCGAGAGCTAGAACGCTGTAACAGATCACACGTTTACAAGCAGCATGGCTTGTCCTGCTCATGCTTCGTTGCTCACTCTGCTTGGCTTGGAGACTCAGCTTCTGAGGCGATTGATTTACTGGAGAACAAATGACAGATGATAGTTATGCCGACCCCGTATCAGTCTCCACTGCCTCTGAACTGATTTCTGAGCGCTGTACGAGGATTCATGTTTTGAAATAAATAAAAATGTGGGTCTTCATACCTCGAAAACAAGTGATGGAATGATGGATGGAATGATTGATGGATGAATGAATGATGGATGGGTGGGTGAATATGGATGGATGGATGGATCGGTGGATGGATGGGTGATTGGGTAGATGGATTTTACAATAGAAAATAGAACAAGTAAAGCTGTCAGTGTGAAACATTTGTGAGAACAGAGCAGGTGACATGAAACCTCACGGGTGCTGTTCAGAAGAAATGATGTGAAAGGAATTGCCTCCAAGAAGGTCTTTGCTTTTTTGCATTCATTTTCTTTTGTGCATAGGGATCCAGGGAGGGTCCTAGAGATGGGACATCCTCAATATTGTACTTGTGTCTGTCATAAAATAAATACTGCTTTGTTGTGCTCTGTTGAGTACATGTTTTGTACACTGCAAGGAGATTAGTATACCTTATGATTGCATATCTGAATATCATTGTCAGAGATATAATTTATCATAAACAATGTGTTCAAAATACCATTTACAAAATGCCACCCTATTTGGAGTAGATTTCTTATATTAATATTAATAGTAGATTTCTAATATTAATTCCAATGGAGCAATATATTTGTAAATTGAGAACAGAATATTTTTGTCGGACAATAGTCTGTGGGGTCAATCTGTGAGGAAGAGATAGCACCAATAAGGGGCTAGGTTCTCCATTTGTTAGTATTTGGTTATATCTCAAGTTAGAGCCACTGATATGCAGTACTGAAAAGTGATTTGTCAGTATTCTGGTACCACACCCTTCCTCACCTCTCACTCCACAAACTAGACAGAGATAGATCTTTCTGAAGTTTGTTTGAACTATATGCAATATTGTGTTTCCTATGTATTTCCGCATGCACGACATCAACATGCCCTCAGTAAGAGTATTTCTGTGCTTCAATGCAGATGCTATTCAGAAGGGAGGGGGCTTTGGGGTGTCAAGAGAAAGGGGGTGGCGCGTGAAGGGGAACTGAAGTAAATATACGCCTGGAGGGGGTTGTACAAAACTAAGTAGGTCATTGGAGCTTGGAAAAACATGGACATCTGAAGTGCTCCAGATTTTAAAATTCCTGTAAATAATTGTAAAGGCAAGCCCTAGTTCCTCCTGGTAGGCACTCTCCAAATAAAATACCATAGAGCTGTTAATGAGCCAGTGGATTTAATAGGAGGCCATGATTAGTGAAGTGGCAAGTTCATTTTCAAGGGTAGAAGATGTTGTCCTTTGATGAGCTTATGTAGAAGGCAGACGCACGAGTAATCTTTCTCCAAATGTTTCTGGATGAAGAAATAGCCAGTGTAGAGATCTGAACCATGGCAAAACTGTGTATTTATGGACAAGTTTAGATTTTGCCTTGTAGATTGATTTTGAGCAAACTGAAGGCCCTCGATGCAGCTGTTGGGCAGGCCTATGTGCAGTCTTTTGGAATAAATCAAAGTGACGTGGCATGGGACACATTTTGAGTATTGTATACTTTTTAGGGCTCTCGATTTTCCTGATTTTGACAGAAGCAACTTATTCTACAAGAGGTTTCGTGGAAAGTAACAGTTGAAGATTCTACCAAGGTTTCTGGCCTTAGCCACTCGTAAAAAGAGTCAACCAGGACAGGTGACTGAGGGGATGGCACAGTATGGCCAGCTTGCTAAAAAGTAAGAAAAATGTCAGTGTTCAAAGAATTGAGGCAGCAGCAGTGTTTTCCCCATTTACAGGTTTGCCAATCATAGGTAAAAATGGAAAATAACTTGGGCAGTGTGACCATATTTCTGAAAACTTGACTCCTAGCTTCTGATTAAGAAGTCTAGTGGTCTTTAAAATATGTTGAAAAGTACATCCTACAGGGAAGAGCCTTTAGGTAATACATTAGTGACTGTAGATCATCCAATTGAGAAACAGCCCAGTCTAGAAATGCGGAGTCAATCTGTGAGGAAGAGATTGCATCAAATAAGGGGCCAGGTTCTCCACTTGTTAGTATTTGGTAATATCTCAAGTTAGATCCAATGATATGGAGGACCGAAAAGTGATTTGTCAGTAGTTCACCGACACACACACCTAGGAAGTTGTATTTCCTATGGAGCACTCAAAATATATTTGCTTGTCCTGCAAAATTTTATGGTCTCTCAGGTGTTCTTTTGGGCTGTAAGGTAACATGTTTCCCAGGTATTGGCAATCATAGAAGTCTTAGTTATAGGTCTGCAGTGGCCTCGGTCAACTGGATCAAAAAATACTTCTTTAGCAAGGAAGTTACAGTGGTTGATTTAAGCCTTATTTGAATAGTTCTGCTGGCAAAAGAAGAGCATACTACAATCCTGATATCTTTCGGAAGGTGCTATGAACTTACTTACCCAGTCAGGAGCTTGAGCGGGACCCACATTCCCTTTTCTCCGTCCCTTATCCATCCACTTGCTCCCTTGCCTACCAGTTTCTTTCTCAAAGATCCCCATACCACACTACTATGATATCCAAAATAAACCTTTCTAGACTCTTCCCCCCTCTGCTCACCAAAACTTTATTTTACTATGATCTCCCAAGCAATGCTTTCTAAATTCATCCCTCATGTATCCAAAACCTCATTTTACTACTATGATTTCCCTAATCCCTTTCTAGAAACTGGTCCCTCCTCCATCTCTCGATTTACTCATCCCAAGCCTCATCTAACTACTATGATCTCCCAAATATTACTTTCTAGACTCTTCCCTCTGCTATCTCTCCACTATCCAATCGCTCCATTATCCTATCAATCCAACTCACAGTCTCACACGTCCACCACTTCAATTAACAAACATTCCCCTATACCAACCCACCACGAATCCTCTTTGGGTTCTGGAGTAGCATGCTACTCACTGAAAAGTGATTCAACGCCTCATCAGAGGTATTCAGCGCTATATCAATACTATACAATTAAAATTCTAGTTCTTTTTCTCCCTATAACACAAATTGATACTTTGTGGACATATTCAGGCAGATTCCATCCATCCAAAAATTAGAGCCAATGATGCTTAGGAACTGCTTTGGCCAGTAGTTAGGCTCCACCTTTTTCAAGGCACTGTTTAGTCCATGCTCTATATTGCAGCTTTTCTTTTTCATGCAGTCTTCTGAATATGTTCTAGATCGCATAAATAACAAGCCATGATTTTGCTTAGAAATGTATTGTATATCGTTTCATAGTATTGTAAAGTGCATAATGGCGAGGTCAATAATGTCAAGGACTCCATTGAGTTCCAGTTTGGTGAACAGACTCGGCCACATTCCCAACCTGTAATGGGAACGCACCGCTCCCTGCCCATTGTTTCCAAGGCAGAAATAATGTGTATACTTACTTCACCTGCTGCAGAACCGGTCGAGTATTGATTGTCTCAGAGGCCATTGTCCGGTTTCTGTAACAACAAAGAAAATGCATTTCTTTACATAAAACCTTAGCACTGCTTCTGGTAGTGAATGTCTGTATTGCTATTGCAGTCACCATCACTCCTGCAGAGTTTCATATTCGGGGATAAAATTCCAAAAACCAGTGGACCTGGCCTTCACAAGCTTGTGCAATGGTTATTTTAAATATTTATTGCAGGTGTATGCTACAAAAAGAAAAAAAAAACACACCGCCTAAAGGGGCGGCCATATACGTGCACTAAACCTTCAAAATTAAAAATCTGCATATACATTTGCAACAGGTATACTAAAAAATGTATAGTTTTAATGCACATCATAAGAAAATACGCTTCCTATTGGCTCAAATAAAAGGTTCTATTAGATGTGAAGCACTAAACTTGAAGGTACAGTTTAAATAAACAAGGATAACTAAAGAAGAAAGTATAAACCGATAAAGCATTGGAAATGTAAAGCATAGCCCCACCAGCCCCAGCACTGAAACACACTTCTTTGTAGGCGGACACTTTGTAGGCGAGGGTGTACATGTGATCAGGTAAAACTTACTCTCACGTGTTGTAAGAGAGTAAAGGGCTGAAGTGGGCTGACCCACTGCCCCAGGATTTATGCTGTTTTACGTGGACGCAGAATGGGAATGTAGTTGAACAGACTAATGAATGAAGAGGGCTGACCCACACTCCTTCAATGTACGTATAAATATATGTATTTTTCATTCTTTTTTTTATTACACAAGGCTGTAGAGTTAGCTTGAGCCGTTTGTAGGTCTAATCCAAGATTAGCAGGGGCTTAAACTTTGTCTAAAGAGCCCACTGCTGGCACTATCAAACGAGGGGTTGTTGCAGAATGCCAAGGCTGCCCGGTCTAATTCCACAGAATGCCTTTTTTCCCACCACCTTACACATACTATTTATGTGTCGCTCTTCTTGTGTTTTTTCTATTCTGCTTTCTCCATTCATCGATGTTTTCATATTTTCTCTTCCTCTTTTATTCCCCTCTCCTGCCTTTCCCTCTCTTACTCTGGGTCAAAGTCTGATAAAAAAAACATGCATTTTGAACCCTAAAAAAGGCAGTGCCCGAAAAGCTACCACCACTCAGTTATATCAATGGGAAGTGGATGTAAATGAAGCAATCATGTAGTGTATGTATAGCAGGTACAATCTCATTACCACAGTCAACAGCATTTAAAGATATTAGATAGACATAATGCCTGCTGAGTGCAACTAAGACCAGCATCAACCTAAAATGTCCATACAGCTGTCTTCCTAACATTCAGCCCCTCAACACTGAAAATAATGTTAAATCGTAATGCATACAGCACACGTAATTGAGGACTGTGCAAAATGTTTTTTTATGCAAGCTTAAACTCATATAAATCTTGAATACTGAATTGTGTATTTTCTTGCCCGTAAAATATTTGCATACTTTTCTTCAAGGGAGAGTGGCTAAAATATAAAGTTTCGTCAATAAATGTGCCCAAAATATCGGTGAGTAACCTCGCAAAATGTTTGTACTTGTAGCCCTTCGTGGAGTACAATTTTATTGCAGATGACAGACCTCTATATTGTGTAGGTATTTTCTATGCAAGGGTCCAATTCTCACACAAGCATCCAAGTGTAGTTCGTACAGTGAGAGTATTTGTCATTGAAATTGCACATACGACCCATGGGAAAAAAGTATCTGCTAAGCTACCCAGTTCTACTGTAAACGTGACACATTATCTATACATACCACTTTAGGCAATAAGACATCTTTAAGCAGCACCCCTACAAATAGCTCCTTTAAGAGGTGTTTGAGAATTTGGACGGGCCAGCAACCCAAAGTCAAGACATTTGATAGACAAGTGCTTAGCCTCTTCTGTTCGTGTATAATATGAACTCATCTTGCCAGGGCCTCAAAACAACCTGAACTAAAATCATACTGAGAACACTTTTTATATGAGCTTCTAAAATAGTGTCATACATTTAAAGTGATACTTCTAACTGATTAAACAGATCAAATTAATTTGTTAGATGTTAAAGCGTGCTAATCTCCCGAGTATTAGTCACCCACCCCAGTACTGATTTAGCCCTGGCTGCAGGTGAGCTGAACCCTGGTCCAATGTTTAATAAATCTTTCTAGCCCAAGAACTATTTACATTGACAATTAGATCAATTTCTTTTCCGTGGTGGTCAGTGCTCGTTTGCAGCATTGTGTCTATATTGCAAGGACTGATTCCACAGAAAAAGAAGCTTGACTGTAAAACTTTGACATTCCAGGTGGCACTTGGGTCCTCCAAATCCTGGCCTGGGCTGAGACAGAACATGAATGACAATGGCACATGGTAGTCCAAGACAACTGTCACCTCCATCGTTTTACATTTACAGGTAGATATCCTCCTTTGCAGTCCTAGCATCCATTTGGTGAACTGAAATCTGTACTATGATTTAGTCATTCCAATGATATAGTGCAACAGCGAATTTCTGGCCAACAAATCGCAGAGTGGTGTTCTGAAAATTAGTCTCATCACAAAACCATTTGATCAACTAAGATGGGTAATTCAATATTTCGAATCATGCGAACTTTAGTAAGGTGCGAGTGAAGGTAGCGTATGATATCCAGTCCTGAAAACAAGAAGAAACACATCCTTGCAAAACTGTACAAACAAATGTCGTTTGTCCTGAAGGCTACTGGGAGAACACCTCAAAATACATGTGCTGTTGTTGCTCCATGCCCAAAGTTAAAAAGCAAGCCAAGATGCTTTATTTTACAGTTGGAGACTATTAAATATTAAATGAGGAAATAGCCTTAGAGTCTGATGCACTTCCCATTAACTCTGTTCCTTGGAAGAAGGTATTTCAAATTTAGAAAACAATTATAGCTATTGTTTATTGTTCAATACCAACCACTCACAAGACCTGCTTGTACTCAATTTCGTAGTACATTTTGATTTAAAAGGCAGTAGAATGTACAAGGTAGTTAAGTTTGAACTTCTTCTCTTTTACCAGTTTTCAATTAGTTTATATGTGCTCTCATTGCTTGAGTATGCTCTTAATCTTTATTTCTTCTGTAGCAATTTGCCTTAAAATGCACTATAATCAGTTCTGCATGCACAATAAATATTCCCTAATATACCATGTAGTAAAATAACATTGTGTCAAGATCCTTAGCGCAAAAACACTGATGAATTGGAGAAGAGACATGGAGAAATTAAATTTGAATCAAAATGCCTAAGGTAGACTAGCTCCTTCTTAGTAATATTGCATATTGATAGTATAAAGGCGTATCTAATAGAGTGAAAGGAAGAAGCAGAAAGATGTAGTAACATCTTTCATATAGACAGTGCCAGAACTTAGGCCCGCTTTGCTCACTGCGGTGGCCTCCTCTTCAGGATGGCTGTCTCAACCAAACCATGGTCATTGCCTTTTCCTGGTAGCCCCCTCTGGCATACAGGGTCACTGTCCTCATTCTGTACCTGGGTACAGCCCGATCGGCACAGCATCAATCTTCAAGGTGGCTCCACTTGACATACAGGGGTCGCTGACATCTCCCTGCACACAGGCAAGACCCGTTGGGTACTGCAGCCGTCTCCTGACACCTGACTACTGGGATCTATTTGTCAGGATCCCCCACCTCTACTGAATCTTGCTCCCTCCAGTATTCCTCTTCCTTACATGACACCCTGGTCTTGGCAAGCATGCAGGCAGGCACTGGTGCTCCAGGCTTCAGTGGAAGATGGTCTTGTATTCCCTGGGTGATGTCCCCACGCCCAGTTGAGAGACTGGCAGGCTGTGGCCACCAGTCATGGTCACAGGCAGAAGTCTTGTAGAGCTTATCCTCCTTGCACAACCTGACTGGCTGCTTGACAGTTGACAATTTTGGGGCTCTCCGTCTTACAGTCCATCTCCGGACAGCAAATGTGATTTAGAGTATGGGTCTTTGAAGTTTATGTTGGGGGTCTGCTTCCTTTTGAAGTGCCTTCTCCTCTGTCCTTCTTCCAGAAAACAGTCTGCCACAGCAGGAGCAACTCCAGATTTAATAGCCTCCAAACACAGGCCATGGGAGAGACTAGAGTTTCACACTTGGATGTCAGCCACAGTGATATGTATCAAAAGGTTACCCAAGGGCCCCAACCCTATTCTTTATGATTAGCTTATCAGGCCCACCTCCTTCCTGATAAATGACCAGGCCCCTTATTAGTGACCTCTCTCTCTATCAAAGAGCAACCTTTGAAGTGCAATGAAGAGCTTGGCTCTCCCTACTTCCAGTGTGTCCCACCCGCCTCACAGGAATGCGTCTGTTAGAAATTGGGTTTCTGGTTGGCAGAAATATGCACTCAGTCCAAGAGGAACCACAATCCTAGTTAGGGTAAGTCAGGTACATATTATAAATTAACTTGTGCTCGCCCTCTGGTAGCTTGGCACAGAGTAGGCATGCTTAATTAAAGAGGCAATGTATAAAGTATTTGTGCAACACTTCAACATACTGAAAACACTATGAAAAGACTCCACCAGCTTAAAAAATAGATTATGATTTTATAAATAAAACAAGACCAAAATGACAAAAAGTCAAGATATGAATTTTTAAATATTAAATGTAAAAGCAGTGCTTAGAAGCAGTAAGTGCCTTTGGGGGCTATTTGGTTACGCTGGTCCAGGATAAAGTCAAGAGTTCAGGATGACCACAATGGAGCGTGGGCCAGGAGTCAAGCAAGGCCCACTGAACAAAAATGACTTGATCCTGGTCTCAAGATGCAGGGTGCAGCCGAGCACTGCGTTGGTGTGGATCCCGCAGTTGACCTACGACTTCGATTTTCTCCATGTAATGATGGTGATGTGCTGGTTCCGAAGACAAAGCACCAGTTCCGAGATGTGTTGGTTCTGGGTTTCTCCACGCAGTCGAAGGGATGCATCGATCGTCGCTCCTGCAGCAGCAGAGATGCAGTGGTTCCGATGCGTCAGTTCTGGTAGCGATACACTGGTTTCAAGTGTGATGTGACGGTTCTGTTTCCTTAACAGCTGTGATGAGTCGATTCTGCCTCATGCAGCAGAGGATGCGTCGGTCCACTGGAGCAACCACCTGGATCCACTTCCAATGGACCAGGCACAGGAGGTGAGACTATGATATCCCTGAGTATTAGAAAAGGAGGCAAGCCAGTATGCCTTTGGAGATCACTTTTGGTTCAAGCAAGAGCCCTGTTCTTCCTAAGCAGGGCAGAGGGTAGAAGGCAGAAGTAAAGCAGTTCTTCCAAAACAGCAGTGGACCACGGTGGCAGTCCTTGTAGCAGCACAGCAGTCCTTCCTCCTGACAGAGTTTTTCACAGGTCCAGAAGTGTCTGATATGGCGGGGTCAGAGACCATATACTTGTACACAGTTGTGCCTTTGAAGTGAGAGTGATTTCAAAGACATGGTTTAAAGTGCACAGAGGTTCTCTCTAATAGCTCTGGCTCTAGACTTAGTATAGGGGATATGCAGCTCTTTGTGTGGGGACAGGACGCTACCTGTTCAGGTCTGTCAGCCCCACCCTCCCAAACTGCCCAGGGTGACCCATCAGGATGTAGATGGCCACTCAGTCACACCTAACCTTACTTTGTGTGTGGCTGTCCAGAGGGAAAGCACAAAGTCCACTTGTCACCCACCCAGATGTGGTTTGGGACTAGGCTGCAGGCATACAGAGCTAAGAGCAGAGAAATGCCATCTTTCAAAAAAGCTGCATTTCTTAAATAGTGATGATAAATTCAACTTTGCCAGCAAAGAAGATTTATCTTTACCATTCCAACAATATGAAACATGACAGAGCTACTCCTTCTCCATCATAAATTAGAGCTTATAAGTGTAATAAGGAATTCACAATGTTAACCTAGGAGAGAGGTAGGCCTCACAGTAGTGAAATACAAATTTGGGAGTTTTTCACTACCAGGACATGTAAAACTTAAAAGTACATGTCCTACCTTTTGATTACACAGCACCCTGCCCTTTGTGCTACCCAGGGTCTACCTTAGGTGTGACGTATATATAATGAATGGGGAGTTTAAGGCTTAGTAAGGGGATTTAAATGCCATGTCGACATGGCTATGTAAACTGCCCACACAGGCTCTGTATTGGGATGCCTGAGACATATTAAAGGGCTACTCAAGTGAGTGGCACAATCAGTGCTGCAGGCCCACTAGTACAATTTAATTTATTGGCCCTAGGCCCATGTAGTGCACTGTACTAGGGACTTGTGGGTAAATTAAATACACAATCTGTGGATAATCCAATGAAACCATGTCTATGGGAGAGATTGCTTTAGCACTGGTTAGCAGTGGTAAAGCGCTCAGAGTCCTAAAACCAACAAAAGCAAGATCAGAAAAGGAGGAGGTGGAGGAATGCAAAATGTTTGGAGTGACCCTTCAGAGACAGCCATTTTCCAAATCTGTCTGAGGGGATTCCTCTTCCACCTCAAGTTCCTCCAGTTAGGCCTGGTTCTCTCAAAATGTGACCCAGAATCTTCCATGTACTGTTCACAAGCACACATACACCCAGCACATGCATACATACATGAATAGCACTACTTTTCCCATGTATTGTACCATTCATAGGCACACATACACCCGGCACATGTACAACACACATATGCTGCACAACACTACACACCAAACCAATGTAAGCCAAGGGTGAGTTAAGCACACAGCAGAGGAACTATAAATAAGTGAGCCTGTATGTCTCAGTCAAGTGGCACAGGCAAAAATGCCTGTTCACTCCTACTGACCACTGCACGGTGCACTGCAATCACTGTGCTCATGCTACTTAATTCTTTACAAAGGCAGAAACCTTTCACCACTATGAGAATAGCAACTTGGGCACCCCTCAGGGTCCAAAAAGATCCCAAATCTTGAGATAGGAATGTGTCTTGGCGCACACGCATGACCTGTGTTCGCCCTCAACAACAAAAATCTACGTCAGTGATACAGACATCATTACAGTTAGGCACTCGGACAGGGTACGCGTCTATCACTATATGAGTGACTTTTCTGTCCCAGCAGACAGATGTTACTCTGCACAAACAGTGATCTATACTAAAGTTACCCTTCTTCATTTGCAAAGCACACCAGTTAAGGAAGGATTCAGTATCTAGAATGTGTTTGCATGTTCAGTTTTTTCAAAAGACCACTAGAACAAAGTATACACTCTGAGCACAACTGACAATTATCTAGGCAGATTGGCATGCTAATGTGTGCATATCGGTATGCCTTAATGCCTATCAGAGAGAATATGGACACTGTGATGGGATTTTGGGAATAATAGTGATGATGGCGTCCCCCGAGGAAGGTCTCCCAACATAAATCTCACTGCTGATGAATCATTATCGCTTGTGTTGAGAGCAGGATTATTTTTCTGTATGGTCATTTTAACTATGATCTTATTGAAGGTCTACACTTTGTCTTTAAAACACTGACAACCATTTGAGGAAATGTTTGCACAGCATAGACTCAAATGCACTTTCTAATGACATACTATACAGCTACTTGGTTGTACCACACTTGTGAATGTTGCGTCTCTCCATGCTGATGCTTTGAAATCAGCTTGTGTGTGGTTTGCATTACTGACGAAGAATGGGGGATTCTCTAGCAAATTAATCTGCATGCTTGCTACTTCCGGGTGGGTGGATCATATTTCAACGAGATTTTGCTTTACCCTACCATCATACAAAATGAAATACTGAAGTCAGTAGGGTTTTTAATTGTTGCATAAAGAGCCTCTGTTAAATCCAAGAAGAAAGTTCTCAAAGATACCATTTGCCTCAAAGGTTATCTAACACTGCGAAGCTTCCAGCATGTATCCCTATGCATTAAATAACAAATCAATGTATTGATGAATACAAAACACTGAGGAAAACATAGAAAAGGCCCTACACTGTTCTGCAGTAACATTTTAATCCGACGTTAACATTAAAATGATCATGTTTGCACCGCAAACCTTAGATTTAGAAGTGAATTATCTAATAATATGTTGTTCCTGCAACATGTTTTTCCTCTTCTACCTCCAGTCCTTCCTATCCTAGTTTTGTGCATCTTCAATTTACTACCACACCAATATTGCTCAGTGACCTCACCATTGAGTAAAGCAGGTGAATTATTGTTCAAGGACAATGGAATAGCTGAATGTCAGGATATTAACTAAAAATGTTGCCACACATAAATATTATGGCCTAAATATTGCTACACTAGCTGTAGATTTTATATTAACTCCACTGGGGTGATATTTTGGATGCATTTTTTGTTAGAAGATATTTAGGCAACAATATTTTGATACCACACTTGGTGACTAGAGTACCAGTTGATCATGCATCCTGTTGTTGGAATGTTTTTAAAGGTTAGAAGCTGTGCAATAGTGTTGCTGAAGGCTTGCTGACACACTCAATTATGTCTTACATTCAATCAATGAAACCCCTCTAACACTGACATAAAACCTAGCTCCAAACTGGAACCTCAAAGAAAGGTGTGGATAGTGCTGCACAGGTTGACGAATTGCTGACCATGAGACTTGCTTTCACATACTCAAGGCTAACAGGACTCTGACAATCTTTAGTTCATAACACCAATCTGTTTTTTTGACTAGGGCCTGTGTTTTCATTCATTCTCCTACCATCATACATCCTGTAATTTGTAAGCTATGTTTGCTATTCATAGTGGTTCTGACTATTTCACTTCATGAATACAAAGTTTTCTCTGGAACCTTTTGTAACACCATAGGCACCAAGGGGCAGATTGATAATAACTGGTGCATCCCTGCATATCAGCAGGGATGCGCCAGTTATTGTGCGCCACAGCTCCGCCACCATGGATGCGCCGCATATACAATGCGGCGCACCATGGGGCAAAAACGGCACAGATGCGTGACGCATCTGTGCCGTAAAAGTGGCGCATTGCTGGAGTTGCGTGGCAAGCGCGACGCAGCTCCAGCAATGCTTTGGGGGGACCTATCTTCACAATGCTCCGTCAATCCTTACGCCTGCTTCAAGCAGGCGCAGGGTTTTGACGCAGCATGGGCTCAAAAGTGACTGAGTGAAATCTTGTAGATTTCACTCAGCCACTTTTAGGAGGCGTTCCTGCGACGGAACGCCCCCCTCTGCACTGGTACGCCTACTGCTGGCGCAGGGCTTTACAACGTGACGCAACTCCCAGATGCGTCACGTTGTAAATACCCCGCAGCATGGCGCAGGATTTGCGCCGCCGCTGCGTCACAAAAGTGACGCAACGGCGGCGTAAATGAGGCGCAAGGGCCTCATAAATCTACCCCCAAGTGTCTTTGTTATGTATTAAATGATACAGACTGCTCTTCCATAAAATGTACTCGGAGAGCTTAAACCCATTTCTGATTGAGATTCCACCAATAAAATAACAAATCTGTACATAAACAGACTCCACTTAATCTCCTGCAGGACACCCCTCTGTTGCCAGAACAATCATCATGTGTAATTTAGCAAGGCAAAAGAGAAATGTATTGTTGCAAACTATATAAATGGCGATATTACAGTTTAATGCAGGGCTCTCGGATGTACGTGACTTTTACATAGTGAAAGTTCTGAAATATGTTGGAATTTTTAGGTACTCATAATTGACAATCAGAGTTGGGGCTTTGGGTGTCCCTAGAGAACTCTCAGGTTAGCGGGTAGTTTCAATGATGTGACAACCCAAAAAATCATTACATTGTGGTTATGCAGCAACATTTGCAATGCATAATTTTGGCTCGATCTATTCTGTTGGTTAGGCCATGTATATATTTACATTTGGCCTTATGTACTTGTGCGATGCAATAATACTGAAGAAGTGTATTCTTGATCCCATCTGAGATATTGTATGAGTGCCTCATACTGGCATATATATTCTGTTGTAATTATCATTACTAAAAGGAGTGGAGCAATGCATACCAAAAGTACTCCACATGAAATACATGTGTGTAGAACGTGATTATTAAAGGTTTACATGCCATTTACATATTGATGTAAAAAGGATAAGCTAATATAAATGTGCTATTTTGAGTTATTGAGTTAGAATGCATGTAAGCTAATGTTTAAACTTTCATTTATATAAAGTGAATTTAATGCAAGTGCCTATAAACTGGCATTTTTACAATTCTTTATACATGAATTAGAAGCTGCATTAATTGAATGTATAGAAATGTGCACGTATGCTGTTACCCTGTGCACTTGTTAACTTGACTGAAGTGTAGGCCTCGAGAAGCAGTCCAGTTCATGCTCACATTGAAGAATTAACTTGTAAATTGCATTTGACTTTCTTTTCAGAATGCATTTTGTTTCCACTTCAGGTATGAAGAAAACATCTCATTAGAGGAGAATAGGAGTTTTTTTTCACTAGATAGTAAGGTATGTGAAAGTGGATTTGGCAAGGAGAATCATGGTAATGTGGAAGGAGGCAAATCCTCTTGGGAAAGGAAAGGAACAGCAAGGACGAGTAAAATTGTAACTTATTGAGTTTGGAAATGTGATAAAAGTATGCATTTTGCCAGAGCAATAGAAAGTCACCAGCAGAGGCCTCGGGGATTTCTACTGTTACTGCAGTTGATATTTTATGCTGAACAAAGAGAGGAACAGAGGAAGTCCCTTTTAGGTTTTCACAGAGAGCAGACCTATGCTTCTGCTTTTGTGGCTTTATGCTACTTGACCCATTGTTGAAGTGTTTTCTCTGAAGACTCTGAAAGCTGACACATTTCTTTCTTTCTTTCTTTCTTTCTTTCTTTCTTTCTTTCTTTCTTTCTTTCTTTCTTTCTTTCTTTCTTTCCTGATCATGCCCTTACCCAAATGCTTTTAGATTATGGTTGCCCTTGTTATGGTAGTTTAAGGAGAGATGGCCTGCTCATGCTCGTTAAAGAGAATCATCTGATAAAATTTAACCTTCATTTCTTTTTCCTCATTGTCTGCGTCATCATCATAGATTAGTCATTTGCTATGTAGTATATAGGGTAAAACTCTTCACGAGATTTGGACTTATTCTGATCTTTTTGTGCTTTTGTATGATTATGCCAAGGTTGATTTACATCGATTTGTTTCTATAATGTATAATTAAAACCTACTAAACTCAGACCAAGTAGTTAAGTGGATTAATGTGTAAACACATTGGTTGCACTGTATTGAGATGCTAACAAGAGATTTCCTCTCTTTACCTGTCATGCTTCTAAAAAGACCCGTCCTTTTGGAGAAATGTGTGTAAATGGGCCTAGACTTTAACAACACCAAAGAGGTAAGGTGCTCTAAAGGTACAGAAAGTGCCTCTATTATGTGTTTTGATATATATGTGTGTGTGCGCATATTAACGTTTTTTCTATTCAGAAACATCTGGATTGCTGATACTAATCTTCTATAGGTTTATATTCTACGGTAATGCACTAAAATGCATTTAATACATTGTGTTCACCAGGGATTAGTGAGAATGAATCATATACGTGTTTAATGCGTTCATTATGAATTGTGAATACGTGTAGTTTCTGTTTAACAATACATGAAACAGTTTATTGTGCCACATATAGGAGTACAGTATCATCTTTATGTAGGTTGTGAATTAAAATTCATTTAAAGTAAAACAAATGGGCATGTTTTTCTTTCTGCAGGTGCAGACCAAAGGCATTCCTTAGTCAGTGAAAAGCACATTGTATTTCAGAGACAGGGAGGCGAGGAAGAACTGGTAAGGTCGAATGATTTTAATGAAGAACAAAGGGAGTGCTACCAGTTGGTACTATCAGACGAAGGGAGAAATCTAAGGACGCTTTGGAAGCGGAGACTGGAAAATGGGAGTAGTGTTTAAGGAGCCAAGATCTTTCTTGGGAACTGAAAAAGTATTGTGATGTATATGAGGTCATATTTCTCTAATGTTTTTGTGCATTTTAATTAGTGAACCCACCTTGGGTTAGTCAGATTCCTTTTTAGACTTTGAGAGGTACAGACCTCTCTTGACATCTGATTGTGTGGCTTCATGCAATACATGACTCTTTACTTTTAGAACATCTACAGAGGTTCTGATGTTGACTCTTTTCTTGCTTACTTGATTCATTAGGGTTTTTCTCATCCTTAGTTTAGTGAAGGGTTGAGTAGATGTTGCAAGTCTTTTCCATGTATGGTGTGAAGGATCGAAAACATTTGTCTAGTCATCAAATCCTTTTTCTTGTTTTTAGGTCGAGGGACCGTCCGGTCTGCCGAAGGCAGAACCGGAAGTCCGGAGATCTTAAGTTTCTTAGAGTGGCTATTTAGCCCGCCTCTCTTTTTGCCTCTCCTCCATTGGCTGGCTTCCTAAACGGAGGCCAGCCATGGGAGGAGAGAGCCGTCCCTCCAAATAGGCTCCGTCTTTTTCAGATTCGGGGGCGTGTTCCGTGCTCTTCTTTCCACTTTTTAGCCACGCCCTTTTTTAGGCGTGTTTTTCTCTCTTCCAGCCAATGGCAAGAGGAGAGAAAAAGAAACACGCCCCTGAATCTGAAACCGCCGCTGCGTTTCTCCGAGGCATTTCTGCTTCGCCTCGGAGAAAGGCGGCGGTTTGGCAAAGCTGCCTGCCCCTTCCAAATATTACTTTTTATTTTCTTCCATCAGCCGTGAGTGCGGGCACGGTGGGGGCAGCTGAACGATGGCCGGGAGTTGGGTGTCCTCCGCTGGGATAGCTGCTCATACGTTGGGACCGGTGCAGCGCTTGGTCTCTCGGAGAGAACATAATGAAATGTTTGCAAATGCTATCGGCGCCATGTTTGTGCCTACGACCTCTTGAACAAGCGTTTTTGAAGTTTGGTCTTGAAGGTATGCCCAACGCTGAATATCACACTGCACAAGGACGATAGTATTTAGGATTATTAATTTGAAACCAGCTCTTGCAGAATTGAAAAGTGGAACTATTAAAGTATCGTGGCTTAATTCGCTCCATGAGATGGACTAGTTAAGAGGAGCACTACTTTTAAGTGTATACGTGTATATTCCTAGGCATTCACTGGTATTCTTCAGATTATTAAACGCGTGTTATCCCCACAGCCTTCTTTATCTTTCTTTTCTGTTGGATGTTTCTGGCAGGTTCTTCATACACCTCTTTAAATGTGAAACTTCCGAATGAAGGGCTGGTCCAGTTTCTTTTCATCCTGAGCGTTGTTTCTTTCAGGTGTGACTTATATAAATAGGTGTAAGAAATTTCTTTACGAGTGTTCATCATCCCACTTTTTTAATGAGAACAGCGAGTGCCGCCAATTCCTCTTTGTTCCGTTTCAAAACAGAGTGAAGAGGATGCAGCTGTGTGCTGGACATTCCGTGAGCCATATTCGGTCTGGAGAGAGTCACTTATCAGACTAGTATTCCGCGTTAAGCATGCGCAGTGCAGCAGCGTGATCATTGTTTTTGTGCTCTTTCCAACACCGATAAGTGCACCCCCCCCTTCTAAATCCAGGTAGGATTTTGTTGTGCTCTTTCTTACACCGATGAGTGCACCCCCCCCCCATCTAAATCCAGGCAACTGAATTTGTGAGTTACCTCTAGGATTCCACTTATTCAGTGTATGCGCCATTTCGCTGTGTTCGGGACAGAGCAGTGTTTACAAGCCCCTTGCGCCACTTTTGCGTAATTTTTACCATGGGAAAAGTGACGCAAAAGTGGCGCAGGGGTCTTGTAAATCTGCCCCGTAGTCAATCCTCGTTAAAAGAAACGCCCCCTTCACATACTTTTAGTTTTAAGCAAAGCTGTATTATGCTTTATATGAACACCTGTATCGTAGAGCTATTACTGCTGCTAAAGAAACTCTTTTATTCTAGGCATTAAGTTGTAAGAGATTCACTAGTTGCGAACTATTATACTTTATTAGTTTTCCGTTCATTTGTTCCGGTTATGGGCAGTGCAAGAAAAATTAATTAAACAAAAATGTACTCCGGTATTTGAGAAACCACCATTTTTTGTGGGGACAGGTACAGGGAGTGGCACCACGCGCAAACTGGGGAGGGGGGCGGTCACGGGTTGCCAGTCACGAAGGGCTGTGTATGATGAGTCAGAACACGGCATTGAAAACCAGTCTATTGCCTGCCGTTACCCATGGGTTCTTTTTTTAGAAACTGCACCCCTAAAAGAATTAATAACAAGGAAAAAGTAAAGCTGTTCTGATTTTACTAAATTAGTTACTAGCTGAATTAATTTAATAATAGTTTAGGGGTAAAGCATCTACTCAGAGAAAGTTTGGTCTACAACACAAGTAAAATATTGGTTTAATGGGCTTGCTGAAGAGATCTCTGTAATCTCCGGGCAAAGGCTTGGCGCACTGTGAAGTAGTTTAGGGAATTAATATGCCTGCTACTTTGCTGAGCATCTCGTGTAATCTTCCCAAATAGGAAAAAGCTCAGTCAAAAATAATTACAAAGTGCCCAGGAAGTGAGGCCGTTGCAGCCCTGTTGTGCTGGAGAGTGACATCAACCCCCATACCCTGCGGCATTCTACCCCGAATGGACTGGCACAACTGCATTGGTCCCAGTGTTGACGCACTAAACTGTGAAACGATTTGCTGTGGCCAGTCTGATATTATTTGAACTTGGGTTCATGCCGCAGGCAGCGCCTGTGCAGAATGCCTGTGTCTAGTTGCTTTTTAGGTCGAGGGACTGTCCGGTCTCTTTCTGTCCCCTTCGTTTCCCCCAGTTACCCTTTCCCCGGCCTGCAGACTTCCAGTAGCTGCCCCGGTGTCTACCCCATGGGGATGTCGTTCATTTGTTCACCTCTCGTGTGCGCTGCGAGGTCGCCCCTCCACAAAACGCTTGAAGTTGTGGGGTACTGGATGCCATTATACCCATCTGATAAAAAAATAATGAGCAATACCAATAGCTCTACCTATAATATTGCCGAGACCATTGCATTGTAAATGCTTGTTTGTATTGCTACCACTGAAATTCTTATATGTTCTTTGCTGTTGAGGACCAATATTGTAAGACACTTTGGTCTTCCTTTGGTTCTCTTGTATTTTTATACTACGTTTTTGAGATTGATATATAGCAGTCTGGCATTAAGTTTCTAATAAACCTTTTAACTTTAAGCTATTGACTCTGACTTTTATTGTGTGGTCCTCATGTTCACAATGTATTTTAAAATCTAAATAGTAGTTAACCCCTTTTCCTCTCAGACTACTAAAAAAGTATGTTGACCAGAATTGAATTAGAAGGACCAGCCGAGAGCATTCTCATTTTAGGTCCATGCATTTGTAAACCTATGGCTGGTTGCCCCCAGTGTATGTGGTAATGAATTTGCGGGTAAGGGCTTGAAAGACTTCCAATTTTAAATGGATGCGAAGAGAACAAATTCAAAGAAAAATACATCAAAAAATGTACCTTGTTGTGCCCTGCAGTGTTTTTCTCCCTCAAGAACATTTGTGACATTAATTCCTTTCCTCCTTTTGCTGGTAAAGCAGGTTCTCCCTTCCACTGGTTATTTGGATGAGAGGGGCATTCTGTATTGAACAATCTCACTTCTGAAATCATTGAAACTATGTGTTCTTGTACTGTGTTTGCTCAACTGATATCTTGCAGGTCCCCAAGCCAATGGTAATATTTGTCCTCCAACAGCCATGTTGTTGCGTGTTAATGTTTTGTTATAGGAAGAAGAGTTAAACAAAATTATTATTAGCTCACAATGGCAATTAGATTTCTTGACTTTCTATTTGGAAGAAAACACTAAGATGATAGGTGGAATGCTTGCAAATAGTTTCAAACACTAGCAATCAGTTGGGGCAGCATCCTTGTCCGTTGCTTTTTCCCAAAACGTGACTCTCCAGACAGAGATCAGCTATATGCAAATCATTTGGATCAGCTTCAATAGGAGCATGTCATCCAGAACTGCCAAGTTAGCTTGCACTGTCTGGAGAGAATCTGGTCTGGCAATTGGGACAGAACTGTTTCTACTGAAGAAGGACCAACATTGCTTTGCGTATGGGTTGTCTCTGTCTAGAAAGGCCTAGTGAATGAAAAGTAATGGACTGTAATAGGCCCCGAGCTGTACTCAATGGCTGAAATTAATTCAAGCATTCCATCCATCACTTTTTTGTTTGTTGTTGACGTCTTAGGTGCCTAGATTTGGGTATTGAGCTTACTGGGTCATATGATCGAGGCCTAAGAAGGCTGGAGTTGCTTGTATTTCCTTCTGGAGGGGACATGAAATTAAGGGGCATATCAACAAGGGCCTTAGCTCCGCTTTTTTGGCTTTAAAAGCCAAAAAAGCGGAGATAAAGCTATCGCCCTATTTACAAGTGGGTGCTAACATGCATTAGCGCATGTTTGCACCCGTTTTCTCTACGCCTCGCTTTGCATCTCTAATGAGATGCAAAGTGGGCGTCACTGGGCAGTACTGCATGTAAATTATCGCTGATGTGCACATCGTGATATTTACAGGGAGGCCCATGCATTTTAGCAGACGTTAGTTTTTGGCGAAAAACGCGGTTTTCGCCAAACACTAACATCTGCTAAAATGCTGACTTACGTATACTGAAAATTGGGGGTGGATTCTGCTGATACGACCACAGGGTCGTATCAGCAAGGTTATCGCCGTTTTCCATTGAACATCGCTGGAAAATCAGTGATGTTCCATGGAAAACACCGCTATCGCTGGAATAATTATCGCCATTGCGCTATGCGTTGGTAATACAGCGCTAGCACAGCAATAATTTCCAGCGATAGCCAGCGGAAAAAAAATTCACGCCAGTCCCGGCCAGTGATAATTATCGCTGCCGCTTGATAATATGCCCTGAAGTATTTTGATATAGTTAAATAGCACTGCCTGTCAGTTCCTTTGTAAACCAAGAAAGTATGTTCGAGAAGCATATAGAATAATAATCCTAAAAACGGTTAAATCTCAGCATACACTGTGTACTGAGCAACCCATCACCTCTCTAGGTATAAAAGAGCCGAACTTTTGGGAAATTACAAATGTATTGCGATTAGAATCGTGAACACATTTTTATATATTCATTTGATTTCAATCCAGTTTCCTATCAGATTATTTTACTGATTTAATACCTCATGCAGCATGAAGGAGGTGTGATCACATTTCGAGTATCCTGGAACATTCATAATTTAAAAAAATAAAATGTAATGCAACATTTCAGGAACGTCATGCTTTTGTGGAGAACAATCCGGTACTCGATTTATGAAAGATGAGTTTACAGCTGGCTTTCAGTACGAACTCAGTGGAGGTCTTGGTGTTTATTCACTACCTTCGATCAGCAGTTCCTGCTCCTGTCATTTTGCCTCGATTTAGGCCCTAATGCTGAAGTGAACGGATTTCTTCTTTCAAATAGGTTCCAAATAGTCTAGCCGATCTGGGCCTAAACTAGTTTCATGGGTGTGCCTCTGGGCTCATCTATCTTCTCCTTGTTCATCAACTTGTTATTGTAGCCTCGGCATGCCTGCTGCATGTAATAGATCAGCACTTTTTTGATGTATACAGATTAAACTCTTGTTGAACACATTAAAATGCTAAATAAATGCTGCCTCGAGCTCTTGACACGATCTGGTGGTGATTAAGTTTAAATTGTCTCTAGCTGAACCCATCAAAGATGAAAATACTGCTTTTTGTATACTCACCTAATGGGTGGAATACAAGAGTGAGGCCATATTCGATGGGTGGGTGCCTTGTTCCTGCTTTTATGAGAAAGCAACATAATGATAAATGCAGATCTTTATTTAATTTGAGACTTTTCTATAGATTTCTTTCCTGCCTTGTTCCTTCTGCACAGGGTCATGGTGTTCACTGCTTTAATCCACTCTTACGTAAAAAAGAGCAATATTTACTTATCTTTTTATGCTTGAGATTTCCTACTTATGTCAGCATCGCTTTTCGTTTTTTGGGAGAAAATATTGCTAAAGTATATGCCTGACTCCAAGCTTCACCCCACATCTTTGAAACTTTACTCAATGCCAAAGCTTAGGGAAATCAAAAGACAAGCTGTGGAACAGTCTACCTAACACTGAAAAAACAGAACCAAGCTTCCTAAAATGGAGGAAAAATTTGGAAACTCGGTTAATTATACAGAAAATGTAAAAGAGTTTTCTTTGTTCTAGTCACCAGGAGGATTTCAATAGCTTTAAGAGATCCCTTCTGTTATTTTTAGATAGGAGGTTAGGATGGGCACACAAATGGTAGAATGTTTAATAGGCTCCACAAAGTGTTTCTCATTTGAGAGTCCAGTTTATAAACTTTAAATGTTTTATATACTGATGTCTCCTGTCCCGTCAGTCTGACAAAGGTGAGGTGCAGTGAGTCATAGGTGAGATTGTTTGTGGTTGACAGTGTTGTTGGCCATGAATTTGAGTTTTTTTTGGAAAAGGGGTAAGATTTAGTTGGGAATGGCGGAATTCAGTTTGAGGCACAAGGCGGCATCAAATAATATCTCTAGGGAACAGGGATTTTGGCTCTTCTGCTGATAACAGAACGAAACAGAAGTCGCCTGTAGAAAAGCTGAATAGTTGTTGTCAAGTCATATCTCTTTGCTATATGTGCCATACGGTATCTTGTTGCCAGTACACAAATGTATACTTTTTTCACATCTATTTATTTGAATTTGCAAAATGAAACCAACATCAGTTAAAACTTGCACTGTTGTATACATCATATTACATTTAAGATTAGCCTGTGACCCTCCAGACCCATCCCCCGAATCTCCTCTCATCAAACTACCCCTCTGTCTGCTGAAAATATGGTGCTCCACCACAAGTAAATTCAGAGTCCATCTGAATCAGCCCCTATAGGAGTTCCAGCTGCCCCAAATTTTCATCCATTTTGGGGGGCATCTCCGAGCCTCATAGACAACGTTTTGGATAACATGCACCTGTCCATGTCGTGCTTCCAGGTCTCGAGATCCGGGCCAGTCCAGAGGCCCAGTCCTTTGCAACATTTATTATCACCAACATGAGATGCAGCGACATCCTTATCCTCTGAGCGCTGGTTAAACTCACCTCTCTATATATTTAGGTTGCATTTTTTTTTTGCAGAGCTCATCATTCCTCCTCTCCCCACCCACCCCAGACAGGCCACAGTTTTGAACCATAAGATTTGTACTACAGGGTAGTCCCAAAGGATATGTAGGAAGAATACAGTCTGCCCACAACCTGCAAGTACAGATATGTGGCAGTTCTGCCCATCTTAAGCAAGGTCATTCGGGTGTAGTAGGAACCCTAGTTTTATGGCCATCTCTCTAGGTGTTCCAAGGGCCTCTTCCCAATCCCTATCTTCAAAGTCGCCCACATTCCTCTCCCACTATTCTCTCTGCTGTTGTAGGGTATCAGGGGTGTGGTTTACAATATTTTTATAGCATCAGAGACATGCCTTTCTTGAGCATGGGGTCCACAATAGTCTGTCCTCAAGAGGAGAGGATTCCACTAGCTCCGTGCCTTTCGGTAGTACAGCCCGCAATGCATACTGGAGAAGCAGATAGCGGTAGGTCTCAGATGCCACCTGCTAGTACTCTCTCATTAAGTCTGGCAGGGGAGTACATCACCCCGAACCCATACATCTCCTACTATGGAGATACCATTAAATCCCACTTGGCAAAGCCTATGAGCCTCCTCAGAGTCCCCAGCACCTCTGTTTACCAGAGTGGGGTGGACTGCGTAATTTTGTCTTTCATTCCCAGATAAGGTGTTGTCTCTTTCCAGAATTTCACCACTGCTCTATTAGAGTTAGATAGGTCAGCTAATGTCCTCCCACTATACAGGGCCTCTGGGTATCACCACTCTCCATGTACATGTCCAGCCATTCGGAGTCCTGGTTCGGTCAGTGGCAGATAGGCCCAGTCATTAACCATAACTAATTGTGCCACCCAATAGTACTTGAATTTCCGGACAATGCGTCCATCGTACCAGCCTCTCATTAGTTTGGGCAAGGCAATGTGTCTTGGACCACGATCCCATAGTAAAAGTCTGACTTCTGCTTCTATTACCTGAAGATACGCCTTAGGGACCTCGTAAGGAGTGTTTTGGAGTGCGTATAAGAAGCGCGGCAGTGACATTTTAAATAGAGTCTACCTAACAGGGAAAGTGGCAATGCTAGCCAATGCCTCACATCCCCTTTTAATCCTGTGAGCAGCAGGGTCAGATTCCGCTGGTAAAAAAAGCTCAACGCCAGGCAGTATGTATATATCTAGGCAGCGGAATCCATTCTGTGCAATGGTCGCCGGTAGTCTGACGGTAGTTGCGAAATGTTACCCCTTCGTGGGTACATTAGGGACTTGTGCAAATTTATAGTGTATCCTGAACATTTACCACATTTTGGGATTATCTGCATTAGTCTGCATATAGCAATTTATTATCCTCCCAGCACCCCCCCCCGTCCACTGCAAGCCTTTGACCAGTGGGTCTTGACATATCCATGCAGCCAGATGCTCCAACACCAGAGCAAAGATTGTTGGGGACATGTGGCAGCCCTGCCTGGTTCCCCGTTGGAGTTTGAATATTGAGGAGTACACCCCGTTCACCCTAACCCTGGGCAGCACGTGGTGTAAAGCAGGCTGACCTATTGTGTAAATTGTGGACCATATCCCAGCTTGTCCAGCTCTCCAAATATGTCGTTCCACTCCAGCATATCAACTGTCATTAGAGCATTGTCACTTAAGGTGTCTTTACTTTCCAGTACTCCGTAGAGATGTTGGAGATTGTGTCTTGTGCTCCGGTTAGGCATGAAGCCTGACTGATCCGTGTGGATTAGCGAGTGGGTCACTCTTCTGAGCCGCATTGCCAACGCTTTGGCCAGTATTTAGACCTCAGCATTCAACAGTGAAATGGGCTTTAAGAGGCGCAGTCCTCTGTGGGCTTCCTTTATTTATGTAGCACTACTATGATGGTGAGACATTTCCCTTGAAGCAAAGAGTCCTGTATTTAACAAAATGCAATGTACAACAGTGTCACAGACACTGTTAGTGATTCCTAACGGGGTCGCAAATTGCCTGCCTCATTAATATTCATGAGAAAGGTGTTATTTACGACCCCATTAGGAATGGCTAGTACTCTCAGGGATGGTTGCCTGCTGGGTTCATCAGACCAGCTAGTCTGTGACTGCTTTTTAGGTCTCGGCTAGCGATGGCTGCGCTTGCGCAGTCTCGCTCGCGAGACATAATGACTTGGGAGAAGAGGGGCTTGAACCCGCCCCTCTTCTTCCCTGTTCTCCATTGGCTGGCCTAGTAAATGCTGGCCAGCCATTGGAGAAGAGGTCCCGTCACTCAAATCATGCCCCGTCCTTTTCGGATCGGGGGGTGTGTTTTTTGCGAAAAGTCTCAGGGAGGAGACAACAGCAAAACACGCCCCCGAATCCGAAAAGGGCGGTGCCTTTCTCCGAGGCATTTCTGCTCTGCCACGGAGAAAGGCAGTCGTGTGCTCGTCCGCTCCCCCTTCGTCCGGTTGCTGCTCTGGTCTCCTCACCTCTCCAAGGGTGTTCTTGTTTAAATAGGTTGGGGGGGTGTTTCTATTGGTTCGTACAGGGGCTTGGAAGACAGCATCTGGGCAATTTCGCATAGCCAGCTCTGCACTGGCACCTAAGTGGGATTAAATCATAAGCAACCTAGCCCCATTCGGTACCAAAACTGGTCCGATGTCAGGTGATACTACACATTGCAGCAGCCTCACCTGAACCGCCTGCAGAAAATAATCCAAGTGAAAAGCTGCGGGGGCGCAACAGACAGAGCGGGTGCGGTGGCGTAAATTACGAAAGGTGCTCTTACAGAGGCCGGTGCTGCCGTAGGAAAAGAAGGAGAAGATGACACGCCTATGACGACAGTACAGGCCGGGTGGGCTGCAAACAAAACACACTGCCCGCGCAGAAGAAAACAGGCATGCCGTCATCCAATCGTAGGGCTGAGTGCAGTCTTCCGGGATCACTCATCCAGTAATAAATTGGCAGACGTCTCTCAGCCAATCCACAGCCGTGTAGTTTCAGAGCACTATTGGCCAATGAACAGTTGGCAATAGCATCCCAGCCAGTCACATGACAAAAGTTCAACAAACCAATCCCTGATTGTCACAGTACTGCCCTAGCTAAATAGAATATGTTTTCTTTTACCTGATTGAGTGTGTTTACTTGGAGCCGCTGTTTCGGTCCTCGTGCGCAGTGATTACCGTGTTTACCGGTGATAAAGCGCAATCTTGGCACGACTCACACGTTCGATGCTTGTCGCCAAGAGGCACTGGGGCATTTGTGTGGCACCCCCGCGTACAGAGAAGGCATATTTGGTTGCTGTTCTCCGCGGGAACCATCATGTTGTGCGAAAGGTGGAGCATGGTGGCAGAGATCGTGTTGCATTTAGATGAGCCCGGTGAGGACAGTGACATTGTCTGTCTTTGCTCCAGAGCCTTTTCAAAGTAAGCGGCCGTACAATTCTTATGTTTTCACGTACAATTGTTTAAAGTGAAATTAGACCGAGCTGATGTTGTTTGGCGCACTTTTTTTTGCAGAAGAACATTTTATAGCGCTTTGTTCTTAGATTTTCCCCAACTTTGTCTTGACATAAAAATTATGTTTTTTGTTCTATCGTTTTCAATGTGTAGGACTCACAAGTGACGCTTGTCAAGTTATGTTATGTAACCTAGCATTTGTGTAGTGTGCATCTACCAATGGTGGTATCATAGTGCCAACTGTTCAGAACGATTACAGGTAGTTGTTTGGAGAGATGTGTGTTTGTAATATTGCCTATGTGGAAAGAGTGGCTAGAGGTACACACGGGACTAACATCTGATCTGTTTGTGTCGCAGCAAAGTTGATGCTGATAGTATGCATGCATTGTATAATAGAGGTAGCGAGGAAATATGATGTGCATTGCACAACGTTTATTCCTGATTGTATGGCAGTATCATGCTTGGTGTGCTACCCCTTTGTCAATGCGGTAGTCATTTAACACTAAGGGAGTAAAGTAAATTACTCATTGCTGAATTTAAAAGTGCTGAAGTCACAGTCTCGGTAAATCCCCAGACCCTCAATAATAGGTTTGTGCGTTTCTTTTACAAGCTTGGAAGGTGCAGGCCACGAAAGTCCTAAGCACAGTTCCCCAGAAATACCAACAACGGTATCAGTATGTGGGGATATAAAGTGGGAACTGTGAAATATGAGAAAGCATATATCCGTTATTTGTTGAAGTAATATAGGTTATTGACAAGAAAGGGGTCAGGATTATAAGAGCCAAGGAACTTCAGGCGACATAAATTGCAGAGATTCTGGCCCTGGGCACTTTCCAAGGCAAAGCAGCTCACACAGGGAAATTGTCATAGGAAGTCACTCAAACCTTTATTGCAGGGTAACTTAAATTTGAAGAAAAGAGACTCTTCTTGGACAATGTAAAAACAGCTCTTTACTGTTGCGATGGGGAGATCGACTGTCTTCACACAGGCAAGTAGCTGGTCTCAATTTGCTGCATCACAGACAGCTATTTTCAAACAGAGCTAAACAATGGGGGTTGAGAAAGTTCAGGAAATAGATTACTAGACGGTTACACACTGGTACACTTTAATGATAACAAGCATTTACAATGCAACGGTCTCGGCATTGTTAAAGTTAGAGCTATTGGCATTGCTCATGACATTTTTTTTTTGTTTATGTTTTTGTTTTTAAAACATGTAAAGAAACGGCATTGTTATATACAATGTCAATAGCTTAATCAGTGTGTGTGTAGGTGGCTCTGTGTGTGGGTGCAAATGCAATAGGTCTCGCATTTGAGAGTGATTAAGCTATTGACATTGTAAATAACAATGCCGTTTCTTTAAATGTTTTAAAAACAAAAACATAAACAAAAATAATGTCATGAGCAATGCCAATAGCTCCAACTTTACCAATGCCGAGACCATTGCATTGTAAATGCTTGTTAAATAGGAAAACGGGCTGCATTTAAAAAAGAAAAATGAAACTTTTCTGTTTTATTTTTTAAGAGTAGACAGTGGTCCCTGGGTCCACTGCCTGCTCTTAAAAAATATTTTCGCACACACTCACAAACGGGAAGGGGTCCCCTGGGGACCTCTTCCTGTTTGCGAGTGCCTTCCCACCTACTTGAAGTAGGTAGAAACTGCAAGTGTTTTGCGTCTGCAAATGCGGTCGCAAAACAATCATACATTGCAGTTAGACTCTATTAGGAAGTGACACTCTAGGCATGCCCCTTCCTAATAGCGAGTCGCAAACCATATTTGAATTCCCGTTTACGACCACAAAAAACGTCGTACATCTGCCCCTAGATCCTCTCGTGCTAGGCATGGGTGGTGTTTATCATTGAGGAGGTCAATCACATCCTCTGTTATCTTGGTCACCGCTGTGGAATATACCTGGGCATAGTAGGCCACAAATGTCTCAGCTATTTGTCCCCCCAACTAGCTTCTCTGTGTCTGTTTTGTTCTATAATACCCACTTCAGAGACTGATCCCTCTTGTCTAACCAGGCCAGGAGTTTACCAGCTTTATTCCCAACTTCATATAGGCGGTACGCAGTGGCTCTATGTACTGTCTGGGAGGCCTCCGTGGCCAGGTTTTTGTATTCTTGTTGCTTCAGTGACAAAATATGCCGCACCCCTGTCCCATCCCTATCATCACCAGTCGCTCTTGTTCCAGATTGTCCCCTTCAAGCTCATACAGCCTGGCCCTCTTATGCTACTTGAACCCAGGTATAAAGGACAGTGCTTGGCCCCAAACTGTTGATTTGTCTGTCTCCCAAATAGTGAGGGCTCAGTCCACCGTGAATACATTTTCTTTAAAGTTATTTATGTATTCAGTTAGGCCCTCTCGCACTCTGTGCTGTTTTAGGTTCCACAGGATTCTCTGCAATACTATCCCTCCTGCTTCGGGAGTCAGATTAAATACTGCCCACAGCACAAAGTGATCCGCGATCCCTCTGGCCAGGTGTCACACCTCAGAGTATTGGTATGCCTGCTAGTACCATGTGAAGAGGTAGTCAGTGCTGGAGGGGCTACCATGTGCACCTGAGTGATAAGTATATTACCATTACTGTGGGTTGTGTGTTCTCCACAGGTCCACCATTCCCACTGCAGCCAGGAAGTCTGGAAGTGGACTCTGTGCTTCCCTCCTCATTTTTGTGTCGAACAGTCCTGGACCTCACTGGCTATGATATTGAAGTTACTCCCCAACATTAAAGTTTCATCTGGCAGTCATAGGAGCAGGGAACCCAGGTTTGGCAATGTAGAGGCATGCTATCTTGGCGGCACGTATAGTCAAATAGTCAATATCAGGCCTTCCCACTGTCCCAAAAGGGCCCTGTATTAACCAAGTTGGTTGGACCATGTCCGTTGGGCTATTTGGGGGAGTGACTTCTTTATTAGGACCCCAATCTTCTGGAGCCCTAGGTACAGCTTGCATGAGCCACCAGTTTATACCCCCACCTGTCCATATCTCTGTATGAGTTGCCTATCATGTGTTTCCAGTAGCTCAACAATGTCAGGGGCAAGTTGCATACAGTACTGAAGAACCACCCCCAACTTTATTGTATCCCCTAGTCCATTAAAATTTCATGACAGTATATTCAAAGAGCTCCCTCCAGACATGGTAAAACATTATTCTTGCGGCCCGTGGGCCCAACCAGCCATTTACCGAATGTCCGAGACCAGGCAGCTGGCCTGCATGACTTCAGAATGCACACCCCACCAGTGTAAGTAAACAGTGAATTTACATGAACAAGGTAGAACCCCATGGGGGTGGAAGTATGACCGTTTTGCTTTGGCCCTGAAGAGTCAGAGATTAATGTTTTCTCTGATGAATCACGTGTCGGCTGGCTGTTTGGTTATTCTTGTGATGACCTATTAAAGAAACCAAAGAATTCTACGCTGGAGTGTTTCCATGTCAAATTTGAGACACACTAATATTGTGTAGTGTAATATTATATGAGTGCACAGGATTATTGTCAGTTGTTTATGTGTGGGGTTTTGCCTCCACAGATTGAGGGGTTTTAGGGTCTTCCCCTCCCTGTCAGCACCATACTTAATTTTTTCCTTCAATACACATGTATATAGGCTGAGCGCCATTTTCTTCCTGATGACGAAAACCCCCCGTTATTGTATTACAATAAAACCATTCCAATATACAATAAACTCTTTTACTCAAAATTCATAAATATTCTGTGAACAGTTCAGGTCGACAAACTCTGTATATCTCTATTAACCTTATCAAAGGGATCTTATTTACATGACCCATCTGTGGAACTAGTTAAAACAATTTTATTACACATCTCATAAATTCAATTTATTCTTACTAAAAATATGTCACATTTGCATGCCCCAAAATCCTACGCCATAAGTTGCAATGACTATACAGTTGATGTTTACATATACATATATAGTGACTACCCTGAATCTGTGCTCTATTTGCGATGAGAGTTTCCACCATATCAGCTTTTTCCTGCAGTCCATATGAGTGTTAAATGCAATGCATAGATAAGAAAACGCCTTGGCCTCCATTAGTGAAATCCCATTTCTCTTCATCACCCTCAAGTTTTTGTACCACTTTCTGTCACCTGTGACTTATTCAGGTTCGACGAAAAATGTCCAGGTTATCCATGAATGCAATACATGTCTAAAATATTCTTTGCAGACGGTTAGCAATTCAGAAAAGCAGCCATTTGGCACCCAGGAGCCCCGTACTGTTTCCCCTGAGACCGTGTGCAAATCATTTAATAAACAATCAAAAAACAGTAAAAGAAAACATGATTGGGGCAAATCCTTTTGACCAACCCAGCCAATAGTCTGTCATCCTAAAACTATAAATATCACACTACTGAAAACTTAAGTCACGCCAGAGTTAAAGAATGTTACCGAATGTCAACAGGCTCTAATTTGCTTTGAGGTTGGCAGAGTGCAGCCCTCATATCTATCTTGGGGCATATTTACAAGGGCTTTATCTCGGCTTTTTTGGCTTACAAAGCCAAAAAAGCAGATATAAAACAAGTGCCCTATTTACAAGAGGGTGCTAACATGCATAATTGCATGTTAGTACCTTTTTTCCCAACGCCTCCCTTTGCATCTCCAATGAGATGCAAAGTGGGCGTTACTGGGAGTACCCCGGATGGACTACCTTGCAAATATCGCTGATGTTTACATTGCGATATTTACAAGGCAGCCCACATGATTTTAGCAGACATTAGATTTTGGCGAAAACTACCGTTTTCGCCAAAAATCTAACGTCTGCTAAAATCCTGACTTAGCCATTCCTAACATAAGGGGTGGATTAGGCTGATACGACCCTGTGGGTGGTATCAGCAAGGTTATCGCCGTTTTGCCGGGAACATCACAGGAAAACTAGCGATGTTCCCTGCAAAAGGGCGATAACCTCGCTATCTCTGGAATTTTTATCGCCCTGGAGAAGCGCGTTGTTAATAATGCGCTACCAGGGCGATAAATTCCAGAGATAGCCTGCGATAATATTATTATCGCCAAGCACGGCCAGCGATAATTATCGCTGGCCGTTGATAATATGCCCCTTCGATTGTAAAGCATTAAACCCTGAAACCTTTTCATACGTGCGTTGGGACTCATTTATCCCTATCAGAAAATACCATTTGAATATCTTCCACCATAAGGAAAGTTGCAGATGTGCTCTCAACTCCATTAAAGATTCATACACCAAAAGCCAATTGCAACTATGTGCAATGTAATAAAATGATAACCTCTGCATGTTGAAGCATAATGAGTGAGAACAGAAGCTCCCACTGGAACAAGTCACAACGTCTGCAGGATCACTTTATGCACAGGATAAATTCCTCCCGCTGCAAGGTAACTTGTTTAAGGGTTAAAAGGGTCAATTTCCAGATCATGATCAATGAAGCAAAAGCCTCTACTGGAGAGCTGGCCATCCATTGCCATCAGTTCCTTCCCTTCACCACTGATCTATACAAAATCTTTATACCATTCGGCTAGAACAAAAGGGCAATTTTCAGAACCAACACATTGGGGCTTATTACGATGTCGGGCAGACTTGCATTCGCCTGACACCGTCGCAGAAACGGGACTGACCGACCTCCGGTCAGCGGTCCAGATGGCCTAATAACGATGTGACCGCACATGGTGTGGTCGCATACTCCCATTTCCCTATAAGAGCATGAGCTACAGCCGTAAACCGGCTGTAGCACAAACTCCCATAGGGAAATGGGAGGTTGTTTTCATCCCTTCCCCACATGGCAGGCATGGAGGTGTTTGCCACACAGTGCAGGGATCAATAAGGGGCACTCGGCCCCCAACCGGAGGCCACAAACAGAATGGAGCCCTAATAGGGGCTTCCAAACTGATTGCATTACAATCCGAACAGCGTAAAACGCTGTCCATATGGATTACGAGCCAGTCTCTGACTGGCTCCTTGAGATCGTAATCAGCCCCATTGTCTTCTGGCCCTAAAGCTGGCACAATCCCTAGTGAAAAACCTCAATCTTCACCATCTTCTTCCAAGTTTAACCTTGTACAAAAGAATGACATTATTATTATTCAAGAAAAAAGCACTGACAACTGAGACCTGAGTACAAATGTTGCCAATTTAGGTCCTTCTGCCATAACCCAAACCATAAATATCCTAATCAACACATTCCTGACGACAAGTGAAAGTCATCAAAAATGTAAATAGGCCATCATCACCCTGCTACCAAAAAGACACAACAGGAGTCTCTAAGTGGGTTCACCCAGCCTTGCTATGGCATTGAAGACAGTAGTCACTCACCAATGACCCACCTACCCTGGGAAGAGCCACATGCAGAGTAACTTGCACTCGACCTGTTCTGCACTCCACAGCACTATACATCAGGGAGAACTTTTAGTAACAGGGCCAAAGACCCAACTTGCTTGCTACTAACAATGGACCTTTTAAAAATAATATGTTTTAAAATGATGAAACTGACTTTAAAATACAAGGGAGAAGTGACATTCCAATGACTACCTCTTGGCAGGGTAAAAATTAGATCGCGCGCTCCGAAGCAGATGAAATAAACCGCAAAACAAACAACGTCGACCTTACTTCTTGCATAAAGAAAAAACATATAAGCAGGCAGATGGTCCAGAATTAATCAACACTAAAGGAACCGCTGAAGTCAAATATGCTGAAAGACCAGTGAAGATCAGGACTGGATCAGCTCCAGGCGGGCACATTAAGCTCTTTGATTATGGCAAGTTAAGTCTGCTTTTGGCACAACACGCGACTAGTCAATCACATCATATCAAGGGACATATTAATTACATCGTCGTGTGTGCACAAGTGACAGGGTGAGAATAACGCAATTGTGAAATGGAGCCATAAACACACCCCGTACAAATATTCAGTCACAAAAACTGGCAAACAAACCACAAATCATCTTTGTTAACAATGAGTTCTGCACGTAGCAGGAGAAAATGCTTATATCGCCTGGGTCAAAATAACCCCCAAATCACTCCAGGCTTAAATGAGATGTTTAGATACGTGCGACCTGATTAATCTAATCTTCCTTAATATGCAGGTATGTTACTACAGACTGTTGCTGTTGTTAAATTGCATTTGAAAGCTCGTATAAAGCAATTCTACATTTTAAACCTTAACCAAGGCAGTATCTGGAAGTGTGCGCGTGCAATCCTTTGCTTTAAAAATGACTCCGGTGCATTGTTTATAAACGCTGTCACTGATAAAGGAATTTGCACGCCTTTTCTTTAAAATCTTTCCTGATAAGATAAGAACACGACTGTGTTAAATATGCAAATCTTTCCATCCGCTGAAAAATCTCTCCTGAAAACCTCATCCACCAAAAATTGTAAGGAGACCATGGGATGAGAAATGCTGAGGATCCATTCGTAGTAAAATAAATGAAATCAGTTGGGATTACAAATACACAAAAAATAGCTTACCATCCGCCCGGTGTGTAAAGCTGTGTGGACGGTCGTCACCCTTTGCTCCGTGAGTCTGAACGACCTGTAACTTTACCACTTCAAAGTTTGTTTGCTGGCTTGTTTCTGGCTTGCTGAGTTGGTGTTGCTAAGCTACACGTCTCTTGACAACAGAAGAAGGGAGAACAGTGTCCCGGGAGGTGTGATCAGCTTTGGCAACGGGCACTCCACTCCAGCCGCCAGACTACTCTTTCCCCGCCCACCGCATTCAAACGCTTCACTTCTTTTGGCACCTATAGAAGAGCGCGCCGTCAGTCCGCAGCGTCAGACGAACCCGGAGGCTGGAGAGAGCGGACTTCCGCCATTTACCGGGCTATTGCGTTTTCACTAGAGAACTTGTAGTGACTTGATCAACATAGCTAATACGGACCCGTGTTTCACCACTACACATACGTATTGGCGTTTCTCAGTAAAAAAAGCACATTTCCCAGGATTGTGCTCTGAAGAGTGTGTTTTGTGGTGGTGGTTGTGGGAGAGCCTAGGATTGTAGGGTATGCATTATAGTAAAATAAGGCTACAGCTACAGGCCTGGAGGCAGATTGGTTTCAAATGTCACCAGAAATGAAGTCGAGTCATACTACGAATTATGCGGTTTTATTTTCTATAACATGTTTAGTTCAATTTCATTAGAATGAAAAAATGGTCTTCCAAAGAGGAACATATTAAATGTAAGCAATATCTTAACAACAATAAAATACTATTTAGGCCTCATTTATGAGAAGTGACGCATTGCTGCGTGAAAGCAGCGATGCGTCACTTCTCAGTACGCCCTCCTTGCGACATGATGGATGCGTCATATTTACAGTATGAGGCATCATGTCGCAAGGGGTTACAGATGCGTCAGTATTTCTGACGTATCAGTAGGCGCAAAAGTGACACATTGCTGGAGTGTGTCACAAAAGTGAAGCAACTCCAGCAATTTTTCCTTTCACATGGGGCAAGCCCCATGTGAAAGGGCCTGCGTCAGTCTTAAGCCTGCTGTGAGGCAGGCGTAAGATATTGACACATTTGCACCCGAGAAGTGGCGCAGTGAAATCTCGTAGATTTCACTGCGTCACTTCTACGAGGCTTACTTACGTGGGAACGCCCACCCTGCATACATTATACCTGACGCAGGTGTAATGTAACGCAGGGGTTTGCAAAGGGACACATCTGCTTAGATGCGTCACTTTGTAAATAGTGCGCAACAGGAGACATGTTTTATGCCGCCGATGCATCACGAAAAGTGACGCAACGGAAGCGCAAAACTGTCGCAAGGCCTCAAAAATAAGGCCCTATTTGTTTGTAGGGGAAGAAAAAGAAAACATCTTTTGCCATGGAACATGAAAAGATCAAATAACACTGTTTAAGAAGCATGTTTTCTTTGTAGAACTGGGGGTTTAAGAGAGAGAAGATAGCAGTCGCATAAGTAGTTTTTGAAGAAGCAGGGATTCCGTTTTGCTCCAAGAGGTCTGTTGCTTTCCAAGTGGCTCCAGCGGGAATAACGGAAAAGGTTCGATACAACCAGAATGGCAATGCAACATCCATAAATGGCCAAGTGTTGGGTCTAGCATTATGCAGCTAACTGAGCTCCAGTTCAAGACATTGGAAGAACTTAGACATATGTAGGGATGGGTGAAGCTACTAAACCGCCAGCTTACCTACACACTTTGGGACATATCAACAACAACCGGCGATAATTATCGCCAAGTGCACTTAGCGCTAGGATAATTATCGCCGCCTAGCGTGGATTTTTATCGCTGAGATAGCGTGCTATTAGCAACGCTTATCTCAAAAGCGATAAAAATCCTCACGCTAACTGCCTAACGTGAGATTATCGCTGGAAACCCAGCGATAATCTCATGTTAGATTGTTGATAGGGACTCACAAACTTAGCCATGATATCCACCTTCCATAGGATATCATGGCTAAGTCAGTCCTGAAGCAGGCGTAAGGAAAGTAGCGATAACAGGGGTTATCGCAACTTTTCCTGCCACTATGCTTCATAGCGTGGGGCTTGATGATAGGAGAAATGTCGCTTAGCGACATTTCTCCTGTCATGTCAGGTCAGGAACGCCCACTTTGCATCTCATTAGAGATGCAAAGCTGTGCGTTAGGAATCCCCACACTAAAGCAAGGTTTCAAGCGTTGCCGTGACCGTGCTAATTAGGCGATAAAATTATCGCCGCTTTTCGGCCGAAAACGCCCGCTAAAGCGCGATCATTTATTATCACCTCCTTGTAAATATGCCCCCCTGTTTTTAAAGTATGTGTTGCTAAGAAAAGGTTGTAGCTATTTGTAGTTTAAAAACACCTGAGCGGTTCGGGTTAATGTGGGGACTGAAACTACTTGGCAGTGACCCTGTCTGCTGCTGTTGAGTCCCTAGGAATACCACACAGATTCACAATCTGTCCAAAAGCCAACCAGCTGGGCACTTCCTACCGTACCCACCGGCACCCAAATGCCAGTAGCTCCCTGGCAAACCCTGAGCCTGCCACCTGCAATCCTCTTTAATTAAAGTAATGAATCCATACAGAACAAAGTAGTATTACTTAGCACAATCAGGGGTCTCAGACGCAGGTTGGTATTCAGTTTGTGGTCTTCAGTGAGGCTTCACATACTTTTGATGCCCAGCCCTGCTAACACAGTTTCCTGGTTACTACAATCCCTGCTGTGTAACACATGACAAAGCACTAGTTAGGCACAGGTGCAGTGCACTCAAAATACTTTAAAGCTTAGATGTTCACTGTAGGAAAGTGGAGTATTATATAGTGCGGCTGGTTAGGCTTCACTGTGGAATAATCACACAATGCCCCAAATAGGTCCTTTGGATTCACACTTATAAATCCTTAGCTTAGTCCTGGTAGTGCGGCACAGAGCAGTAAGGCTTTACTAGAGGACCATGTGTTAAGCATTTCAGAGTAAATGTCAATAGAGGTTTGGGACGTGCACTAACCGCTTGTGTGTCCAAAAGTTGAGCTGCTGTCGTGTGCCACAGAGGTATCACTCTCTGAACCCAAGGAGTGTGTGTTATCAAGAATTCCTCATGCGCTGTCTGCCATCAGACAACGTCCCTCTGGGCGCTACGTTGAGTCTTCGCAACGGCGAATTTGAAATGTTGATGAAAGTTGAATCAATGAAATTGATGCTATCTTTTTTTCAAAGTTCTTTGACAAAACTTTATTAGTATTCCATAAATTGTATGCAGAAAAGATCCAAATGCAATTAGATTGCTTTTAAACTTGATCCCCGCTCTTAAGCGTGATCCCTGGGCCCTTCATCAGGGGAATCTGCTGGATTTGTTTGCAGTGAACATCGGTTCTGCATGGGGTTTCATCAACATTTCAAATTCGCTGTTGCGAAGACTCAACGTAGCGCCCAGAGGGACTTTGTCTGATGGCAGACAGCGCATGAGGAAGCATTTCAGAGTACCAACATGGACAATAAGTAATTGACACGACTCAATAGAATTCTGACACAAATTTATAGATATAAAGCAGATTTGTATATACATTTAGGCACCAAATGAACAAAATAGGATGGATGAGCATAATATAACCGGAGTTATGGATATTTTAGAAGAAAAAATAAATCAGTGCAAAATCACTACGGCAGAAGTTTAACATTGTGGTCAATGGAGAAAAACACCAGTGGCAATCGGTCACTTGCGTGTCGAGTCCAGTGGAAACTACTGGAGGTAAGATGATGTAGGTCTCAGGACCAAGCCACGACAGTCATCTGAATTTTACCTGACTGGTAGGGCCTGGGTGCAGAGTTGTACTGGCTGCCCTTGGTGCTGAAGCGGGAGCCACTGGTTTGCTGGTTTTACCACTTAGAAGGTACTGGTGAGAACTCAACAATGGGACCACTGCTGCAGCGGGTTGAAGATGCAGTGGGGTTCCCTTGAGGCACAGCGTCAAACAATGGTAACGGTAGCTGGACTGGCCACCAACCAGCTTTGGCAGCAGCACGCTCAGCCTTGGGTTACTTGGACGTTCTGGAGTCCGGAGGAAAATGGTAGCCACCGGAAACTTACTGAAGGTCAGGACTACGTTTCCCACAATGCACTAGGCCATTTACTTTTGATCCCTCAGCAGGCCCATAGGCCAGTGATCCTTTGGTTCTGGGAGCGTATTTTACCTGTGGGCTGCAAGGGACTCATATCTCTAGTCTAAGGGAGTTCTGGAGTTGTCTTTGACTCTCAGAGAATTTCCTCTTTCCTTGGGAACTGGTCTCTGTTCTGGGGATGAGTTACAGTCATGGAGTTGTAGAGTGGTTGCCACAGGTGCATGTTATTGAGTCCTTGCTTTGTGCAGGTCCTGAAGTCACAGACTCACGTCTCTTATTTGTCCTTGGTTTCAAGTTGATTCAGATCCGAGGTTCTCGTGCCAGGGAATCCTAGATTTGGGGGTGTAAAGGAGGAGGGCAAGCAGCCAGTGGGCTACTAGCCCAAGAGGCTAGTTCGCCCCTGAGGTGACTACATCCTGGGCTGTGTGCCACCTTTTCTACCCAGAACCCTCTATTTTGCTACTTTTAAAAATGGCAGAAATCTTTCTTAGCTGTACATACCAGGTAGCCCACCCTAGTGGCGTTGCTAGCCTTCTGGGGGTGTACACCTCCTTACTATCTAATTTTCGCACTTGCCTGGGGCCAAGGGATCAACTGTTTCCTCCTTTGGGAGGCAGCCTGGTTGCAAATAAGAGGCTGTGTAAGTTTTGAAGCTTACCAAATTAATGTGCCACTTCATTAGAGATCCTGCCAGGAAGGGAGGTGTCACCTCCTTCCCAGGCAGGTTTTTGTTTCTGACTCTTGGGAATGTTCACACCTCCTGGCAGTGGGCTAGATTCTTGTTTTGCGACAGCATCTGCAGGCTGTCAGTCAGGGCACAGGAAAGGCTGGGGCAATAATTTGGGCAACCTCGAAGGCAGCCACCTGGGTGCATGTCTAATTAAATCTGACTTTTGAAAAAAGTCAGATTTGATGAGACAAGTTGTTTGATATAAAAAAAAAGTGGTCTGACTGTCACTTAAATGTATGCAGACAGTGTGGGGTGTTACTGTATAAATGGGTGATATTCACAGCACCTTGGTATTACCGGTGGGCTGATCGAGGGTATGCACATCCTGTGTGTCCCTCTTGGATGGTGTGACATGACGTTGGCAGGCGTCCCTATTGGCGCACTCCCCCTTTCAGACTTACATGTGTGTTATGACTGTAGGTGAGTTGAATGTTATAATATTGGTTTGGATGCAGAGGTTTTCTTCTTGTTCTGGGAATGGGGTGCCTTCTGCTACATGTTTCAAGAACTATGGTCATGGATATATAAAAAGGGGGAGGGAGTGGGACCCCCTCCTAGATTGTTGTGCTCCATGCTTTACATTTCCATATGGCAACCCCTATGACTTATAGGTTCATATCCTGAAATGTCTGGAGACTTAATGTAAAAGTTAGTGTTCTTCGACAATGCTATATCTGGTAGAGACACAGTCTAGCCACAGATTCCTTAACTTTGATTTCTCCCCAGGCACCAGACTGGATCTGGGAAAAATTTCAGCAGCACCTCTGCAAGTCGGGGGACGGCATCGTACGGCTCCGCAGTGACGTAGTTTCCAGACATGACGTCAGTAGAGCCATATAAGTCCCCTCTGGTGTGTGGACATCAGATTCTTCTTTGAAACTTTCCAAACCAGAACACGGAGACACAATAGAAACTGGTCACTTAAACAGTGTGCCAAAAGAATATCAAAATTCTTTTTAAAAGAACATCATTAGAAAATTAAACATCGGATGGTATGAAAATACGAGACACGGATTTTTGAGAAAATCTCCAATTAAAGCAACTTAGCATAGAGCTGGCTACATGAACCCCTGTGCCCTGGTGAATACCTCCCTCATGAGGGAAGAGACCAAACCCTCTATGCACCATACATCAATGGTCATGAATGACATGGCAATAGTCCAACAGGACCTACACCAACGGCACTAAGCTGTGCATTAAATTATTTCATCACCTGATGTTGACAATACCAGTGCCAAGGTATGACGTTACCAAAAAATCTTTAATGGAAAGAACATCAAGTTAATACTGCTCACCGGTGTGCCCACCGGCGAGCAAGAGAGAACGCCCCCCATTCTACCAACAAACATTCAGAAATAAACAGTATTGCACCTCCAAACAAAAGCCTAGTAGCCAGGCCAAGCAGCTTGTTCAACCCTAACATTAATTAAGACAGTGAACACTGGTGTATAGGCCCAGTACAGAAAAGGGTATAACACTTATCTCAAGAACCATTCGCAGAGTGGGGAGGATGGGCATGGCGTAAAGGAATCTGCGGTTAGACTGTGTCTCTACTAGATATACCGTTACCGAAGGTAAGTAACCTTTACATCTGATAGAGACATCTAGCCGCAGATTCCTTAACTTTGAATTAAATGCCATAGCTATACCCCACTGGAGGAGGGTCTGCAATCTAGCCTATAAAAGTTTTCCAAGAGAACTAACCAGTCAAAATAACAACAAACCAAGTGTACATAGGGATACCAGAACCAGGACTTGGCTCCTAACAAAGTCCATGATCACTGTCACAGTGCATATAAATAAAAAAAAAACCTTACAAGACCAAGAGAATCAGCCTAAGAAGGAATAAAGGGAGGGGGAAAAAAAACCTTGAAAAATCTGTCTTAGAACAGGCATGAACCCCTGTCCCTCAAGGGACCACAATAGCTGAAATGGATTAGGCCTTCTTTGTGTGTTGCCACAGAAACTCACAAGACTCTTCTTGCGTGATTAGCAAGAGACATAAAAGAGGACCTCGTGTAATCTTCGATGCTTGGCTTACTTGCCTGTTGAAGTTTGGACGATGCCCCATTACCTGATTTTCCCATCCTGCAATCCTATTTCTGTTTCGTACTTGCTGATGCAAGTGACTTTCTCTCTCGAAGTTCTCTCATCCCTGGATACAGTCCATTCTATTGTCAAACCGGCTCCGATTATGCTTCTCAATTTTCTCTACTGAAAATTCTCAGCAGCCAATCATATAAAGTAAAACAAATAAATACACTACAATACCCATAAACACCAGAGGGTATCACGTGATAACCATAGAGAGGACCCCTATATAAGGCATACCAGAGAATACCATATCCTCTATCTTTGCTGCTCCGCAGCCAGTTAAGTGCATTACTTCCTTATTTACGTTACTTGCGCTATATTGCTCTGTGTTTGCATGCGCTTGCTTTTATTGTTCAAAGTGTTCCGCTTTGTTGACATTGCATACGCGCCACGCGCGCTCCTTCCTTTTCAGGTTGTTTTGCCACTATTTTCAAAGCTTGCTGTGCATTCTTCTTGATGCGCTCTTACCGCTAATTCTTGCTGCCTTGGGAGCGCGTTTCGCCTCCCGGACCGGGCGCTGTGCGCCAGAGTTCTATTTTGTGGAGCGGGAGACGGAGGTGGGGACGCCCGTCCTTTGGACGCGTAGTCCTCTTTCTGGGGCAATTTCTTGGGCCGTTCCGCACATGTGCGGCGGCCATTTTGGATCCAATAACGGCGATTTAAGCCGTTTTCTCACACAGGAATTTTGGATTCAGTCAGAGCGCAGGGGCAGCGCTGTCATTGCCCTTTACCCACCGATTGTTGCCAGACCTCCACTGACGCTCAGGCTTACAGGGTTGTGCCTTGGGCTGTATACTTGTGCATAGGCTCTGCCTAGAGTGGGTTATCAGGCAAGCCCTCCCTCCACATTCAATTTGTTACTGTACACAGTGTTTTCACACATTTTTGTACTGCTTTGGCTTGCTTGGGGTTCACCACTCTCCCTTATTTATTCACTGACTGCGCCTAGTTCTTTCAGGCCCCTCTGTTTTTTTGCGCAAGACAGTGATTATTTGCTCCATAATTATCCTCCGGTGGGTATATCTGTCGCTACTCCAGTGACAATGTCTGATTATTATTATGAAGAGGAATATTATGAGGACGACCCTTCGGGGTCATTGGAGCATGAGCTTGTAGAGGCTCTTGATGCGGGAGTCCAGCACTCTGTCAATAGGGCTATGGTCAAGGCAGTTGAGCCTTTAAAACGCCATTTGTGTAATTATGCCCTAAAACAAGGATGGCTTCCTGGTTCTTCGTCCCGTTCTGCATGCAAAACTTCAAAGAATCTACATTCCTCAGACTTTGCCAAATTGGCTAAAAACCTTTCCACTGACCATTCCTATGGTTGTTCTTCAAAGGACGCTTATTCTAGTTCGCCCCTCAGAGATGATGACAATTCCTCCTCTGATATTCCGTCTGAGCCGGAGGCTTCTCCTCCTCCAGCTAAAAAGAAATGCAAAGAGCATTTTGTGGATGCTCCCACCCATCCGCAGTTACTTACCTTTGAGCCCACTGCTATTGTCCATCCAAACTCCTCGTCTTGGTTTCCCTCTACGGAGGTTGCTGAGTATGTGCAGTCCCATCTGCGTCAAGCTTTTCCACAGGATGTATGTGCACGCTTGCGTTCCGAATGCCCCAGACCTGATTTAGCGGACAAGGTCGCGGACACTCCGGAAGTGGACCCCTCTATGCTCACCTATTTGAAGAAATATACCAAGGATCCCAAAAAGGGAATCGATCGGGCTTGGCGTTCCTGTCAAGACAAACTACTCGATTTAACTGGTCCCCTTACTAAAATTTTAGATTTAGGATTTAAATCTAAGGCATCTGGGCAAATTATTGATCCTGACGACCTGATCGGCTGAGCTCAACGAGCCATTTGTCAGTTGGGCAATGCTAATTGTGCCATGTCCTGTGAGCGTCGTCGCTCTATTCTATTGAAACTTGACCCAAAGTTGGCGGAATTGTCTACATCTGAGGCTGGTCCTTTAGCACAAGGTCTCCTTTTTGGACAACCATTTTTGAAAGAACTAACAAAGTTCGTCGCTACATTTAGTGACCTTGATAAGGCACAGGGTTCACTAAAGCGGGCTTTTCGCCCGGTTTTTGGCCGGGCCGGACGACATCAGGGGCGGTCGTTCGGCCGCGGTTATCAACAAGGCGCCCAGCGGGGGTATAATAATGCCCGTGGCAAACTTCAAGACTCCACCAATTTCTATTCCACGCGTGGTTCCCGCAATAACAACAGGAAAGGTCGCTATGGAGGCAACCAAGGAGGTCAACGTGACGCCCCCCACCTCAGGTGAGCTTAATTCCTTTTTTCGATGTTCAATTGGGGGGCAGGATTCAATTTTTTCTCCACAATTGGCAAAAAATCTCGCAGGATGCATGGATCCTGGACTCAGTGCAGGGTTACAAGATAGAGTTCTTTCATTCCCCCTCTCAGTCCCTCCCTACTCGCCCACTGATTTTTTCCCTTCAGGATCAAGTGTTCATTTCCAGCGAAATCGAGTCTCTTCTTCGCAAAGGGGCCATAGAGCGGATGGACCGCCATCCTCACGGGTTTGTCAGCACCGTCTTCCTCGTTCAGAAGAAGGGGGTGGATCCAGGCTTGTTTTAAATCTCAAGGATTTCAATGGAGGGGTTGTATATCGTCACTTCAAGATGGAGGGAATCCATCTTCTCCGCGATCTTCTTCAAGAAGGGGACTGGATGGTCCACTTGGATCTAAAAGATGCCTATCTGTCAGTGCCCATTTACAGTCCTCATCGTCGATTTCTCCAATTCCAATGGCAGGGAACTTGGTACGAGTACAAAGTCCTTCCTTTCGGCCTCTCGTCAGCACCCTGGTGTTTCACGAAACTTCTAAGGCCTGTAGTCGAGTTTCTTCGAGCCCGGGGGGTTCGCCTCATCATTTATTTGGACGATATTCTCATCCTGGGGCGGACTCCTCCCCTAGTCATGGAACATCTTGCTTGGACGATAGATCTATTGCAGAATCTGGGCTTCTTGGTCAATCCTCAGAAATCGGTGTTGATTCCGTCTCAGTCTGTCGAGTTCCTGGGCTTTCTTGTAGACTCCCTTACTTGTCAACTCCTCTTGCCCAATCAGAAGATCAGATCAATTAAGAGAGAATTGAGGTTGATTTTGCACAAGCAGATTGTGTCCTTGAGATCGATAGCACGGATCGTCGGCTTGTTAGCTTCCTCTATCCAAGCGATCTTCCCGGGTCCCCTTCATTACCGAGCGCTTCAACGACTCAAGATCCGTCATCTCCAGAAAGGCCTCAAGTATTCCGATCAGATTCCTCTCACAGAGGAGGCGAGGTGGGAGATGGTTTGGTGGCTAGAGCACATGGAGTCTTGGAACGGTCGAGCCCTATTCGGCACAACTCCGGAAGTGGTGATCGAATCCGATGCCAGTCGGTGGGGTTGGGGAGCCCGTTGCGGCCCGGTGTCCACGGGCGGTCGGTGGTCTCCGGAAGAATTAAGTCTCCACATCAATTGTCTGGAACTCCTGGCGGGTTCCTTTGCAATTCGCTGCCTTTCCCCTCGCCAGACGAATTGTTGCATTCTTCTCCGCATGGACAATGTGTCAGCGGTTCGTTATGTGAACAAGTTGGGCGGGACTCGGTCCCGCCTTCTGGCGGAGATTGGCAAGGATTTTTGGCACTTTTGCCTTCAACACAAACTGTTTGTGGTGGCGGAGTATCTTCCCGGGTGCAGCAACCAAGTTGCCGATTGGAATTCCCGACATCTGAGGGATTTCAGCGATTGGAGGCTTCATCCTCGAGTCTTCCGGTTGTTGATACGCACATGGGGTCCTTGTCAGATCGATCTTTTTGCCTCCCGACTCAACACGCAACTTTCAGCATTCTTCAGTTGGCGTCCCGACCCGGAAGCTCTGGCGACGGATGCTTTTCTTCAGGTATGGCCTCAGTCTCTATGTTATGCGTTTCCTCCGTTTGTCATGATTCCCAGGGTTCTGGCCCGAACCAAGTGTTATCAGTCGGAGTTGATTCTAGTCACTCCCCTTTGGCGGGCTCAGCCGTGGTTCCCGGTACTTCTGGAAATGTTGTGTGCGGTTCCCCTTCTTCTTCCCCTTCGGTGGAATCTGTTGTTGGACCCCCTTCAGTCCCCTCACCCTCTGATAACATCCGGCCAACACTTGCTGGTCGCATGGCGAATTTCGGGGATCGCTGGAAAGTCCCAGGCCTTTCGCGAGACACTGCCCGATTTATCAATGAAGCTTGGTCACCCAACACACACAAGCGTTATGCCTCAGCCTGGAAACGATGGTGTGATTGGTGCTCTCAACGAGAGATGGATCCGGCTGTCGCGGATGTCTCCCTCGTGGTGAATTTTCTTGCATCCCTTGCCTTGCTGCTTCCGGCCTCGCCTATCGCACGGTCAATAATTTCCGGTCGGCCATTTCTGCGGACCATGTACCAATTGATGGCAAACCGATTGGTGAACACCCTTTGTTGGGTAAATTACTCAGGGGTATTCGATTGGTGAAACCTCCTTCCTCTAAATATTCGGAGCTTTGGGATGTTTCCACTGTCTTACGTTTTTTGGACGCCTGGCCAGATAATCAGTTTCTCTCTCGTAAACAACTTTCCGCTAAGTTAACAATGTTACTTTGTCTAGTGTCCTGTAAGCGCGTGTCTGATATCTGCGCTCTTGACCTCGCGGGTCGTAGTTTTTCTCCGGAGGGTGTCACTTTCTCCATCACCAGACGCACTAAATGTAACACCTCCTCTGTCACCTATCCCAGTTTTCCTGCTAATCCTAAACTTTGTGTGGTACAATGTATCCGGGATTATGAAGTAAGTACTGCAGGTTTTCGTCCTGATGTGGGGGGTCAATTGTTGATAGCTTTACAGAAACCTTTTCACCCAGTGACCCCAGCTACCCTAGCAAGATGGGTGCGTTGGCTCATGGGTGAAGCTGGTATTGATGTTTCCAAATTTGGTGCTCATTCGGCTCGTGGTGCTATGGCATCTAAAGCTTTTTCTGTAGGTGTCAGTTTGTTAGACATTAGGAAGGCAGCAGATTGGTCATCTGATTCTACATTTAAGACCTTTTATTATAAACCAATTGTAAATATTGCTTCTGTTGTGATGGATCAGCTTTGAACAAGCATAATCGGAGCCTCCGGTCCTGACATAGAATTCAAAATTTGCGAACATACGTGACAAGAATTTTCAATTCTATAGGACACGGAGGCGAGGATTATCCCACCCTTGACTCTGTACTGTATTATATTAAATTTCTGCCTTTTTTGCTGTATATAGTGCATTCTATGCTCCTATTGTTCTTGATACCCTTCCCTTTGTTATTATATGTCCCTCTTACTGGGAGTGTGGTATTACGGATTATTTTTTCCTTTCAGGTTCTGATCTCAAATGAGTTGCTTTCCGTCCTCGCTATTGGATTTGTTTTGCGCCTCTTCAGAAGAAGCTGTCCCATTGAAGCTGCCTTCAAGTCTCGTTCCTGCCCGTTGGCTGCTAGATTTCTTTCCATATTTGGTTCTGCCTTTTCAACTGTTTCCGGACTTCTACATGTGTTTTGATTGTTCTTGGACTTAACTGTTTATTTTTTCCTACAAAGAAAGAGGATATGGTATTCTCTGGTATGCCTTATATAGGGGTCCTCTCAATGGTTATCACGTGATACCCACTGGTGTTTATGTGTATTGTAGTGTATTTATTTGTTTTACTTTATATGATTGGCTGCTGAGAATTTTCAGTAAAGAAAATTGAGAAGCATAATCCTCGCCTCCGTGTCCTTAATAGAATTGAAAATTCTTGTCACGTATGTTCGCAAATTTTGAATTTTGATACATCACGTTTGTTTACGCTGTAACTCGAGTCTGCCAGACTCCTCCTTTCTGGCCCTTGTCAACGCCTGAAGCTGAGTCTGCGGCCGGCAGGTTTCCTGTGTCCTCCCCATTTCCTTTTTTAGGTCTCGTGATGTGAGCAGCACATGCGCTGCTCTCGTCTTACGAGGCTTCTTGGAATCGATACGATTCCAGAAGCCACGTCCTAGCTCTGCCTTCAGCTTTGATTTGTGCGCGTCGTTTGACGTCACAAATTATGCTAAAGACAGTGCAATGATTGCACTGAAGGCATGGCAATCATTGCTTGTTGCCAAACTGTCTCCTTTTAGCCACGGCCAGCGGGATTGGATCTCTTACCCGCGGCGTGACACAGTAGGTATATTATCAGCTTGCTGCACTTTTTTTGGTAAACTTGTTCAGAACAGCTGTTTACACAGTGCGGCCCCCAATTCACGGCTGCCCGCATTCTCTGCTCTTTGCTGGCGCTGCCCGCTCTCCTCCCCTTTTTCTCGCTGGCACACTCCCGGGTATTCTCTGCTCTTTGCTGGCGCTGCCCGCTCTCCTCCCCTTTTTCTCGATGGCACACTCCCTCTCCTCAGGATGCTTCCTCCTCCCTCCTGCTTTAAATCCTGGGGTATTACTTTAATGGCCGCCATGTAGTATACTCAGAACACAGTGAAAGGACGTTTGCACATCCGAGGACCTGATTGGCCGACGGACTGCGGTATTTACAGGGGCAGGTCTATAGAGACAAACTAGTAGCTGACTTGGCGTGGTTTCTTCTGAGCTTGAATAAAAGGTGAGGAGCCCTCGGTGTGCACATCCAATGTAACAATGTACGTCCATCCACTCCGGCTAGGCAGGGCTAAAGACGGCTGTCCACACTTAGCAGCAAGTTAAGTAGTTAGCGATCAAGGGGATTAGCCGTTATGCTGGCCTCTGTCTCTTTGTAAGGCAAAGACTCTGTCTGCTGCTCTTCCTGTCCCCAGTCTAAAGTATGCCTCTCTTCCAATATCCATCTCTCCTATCGTCTCCCCTTTCATATGTCTGCCTCTTTTCATATGATCTTCGTCTCATCCTGATTATTGTCTCTCCTTCATGTCCATTTGTCTCCCTCCCTGTCTCTATCTCTCTCCCATTATTTTGTTTCAGAACTTTAATGCCTGGCGTGGATTTCTCATCAACATTTTCTCTTCACAATGCTTGTTGTTTCCTTTCCTCAGTCATTGCTTCTGGGTCCTATTTCTCAATGCTTGCAACCGCCCACCTCCTGTTGTTATTTGACCCCCTGCCCCTGTTGTTGCTTATCCTCCCATGTTTGTGTTTGCCTTGTGGCTCCCCACATGAAAAAAGCACTATTACGCCTCAAGCACTAGCCATGTCATATCACTTTTTTCCGCCATAGTGTGCTGAGTCACACAAAACATTGCTTCTAGGCATAGGCTTTCCTCAAAATATGTTACCCACATATGTTACACAATATCTGACACATAGGTAAAAGACATTGTCATTTTCATTGTCAATAGCGATAACTCGCAAATGCGAGACCTATTGCATTGCAAATGCTTGTATTGTTTTGTCCTCTATGTGGAGAACCTAGACGTTCATATTTGATCCCCATTTTATGTAGATCAAATGTGAGAGTACACAAGGAAGGCTTGATGTTTTTACAGAAGCTTTGTATGAGAGAGACTTACTATGCAGTGATACATTTTATTAATAGATCTCTAGCTTTATGAAAAGGTATGAGGTCCTTCTTTATGAGTTTACCTATTGGTCCTTTTATTATGCTGCTTTGTTCGTCTTATGAAAAATGTATCTCTGATTTTAGCTGGGTAATGTCTCTTTTTATTTATTTATATATCTATCTATAAATTTTATGGCTCTTTGCTGAAAAAGATTTGTATTGATTGGCACCATTTTAAGGGGGCTGCTTGAAGAATAAATGTGTTTATAAAGAGTGCGGGCCCCACTAAATGAAGATGAGTTTAGGTGTTGGTTTGCAGAGTGTGTGACCTATTTGAAGTCACTAGGACGCACTTGTCTTTTTGGAAGGATGAAAATATTACAAGGCAAGTGGCGCATCCTAAATGACGGTATGTTGAGAGGTTTTAAGTGGTTTCATATCACCAGGGCACTACGTTTCTAACCCTGAACTTATATTTTATACATTATTCTTTTCATGTGTATTAATCCATTTGGTTCATTGGAAGACTATAGCGCCCAGAGTGTACTCATTTTAAAAAAAAGATTTTTTTTTGCAGAACACCCTGGACTGGAAACGTTTTGAGTAATCTACTACTCATGTATTTATCATGTGACCTTAGGAGTCAACCATTGTATTGTGACCGTAGGGCTATCCATTTTCTTTTGCAACCTCAGCTAGAGCTTGCCTGTGTCAAGTTAGATCTGAAAGATTCATTTTAGGGCCATGTTAAATGGTGGTCCATTATGATTCTCATTGCTACTTCAGGAGAATCAATGTGTATTGTGAAATTAAATGTTTTAGTCTGTAATGTGAGTGCGCAGGAGTCCAGTGTGAGCTAAGTGGCTGGGTCAGATTACAGAGGAGTGCAGTGCAGCATGACTTAAAAGAAGAAACCGTGTCTGTCATTTGACATGAAGGGTTGTGTATGTGAAGTGATCTTGATTGGAGAGAGAAGGGAAAGTCTGTCAGTAGGCGTGAGATAGCACAGCACCACCTCCTCTTCAGTGCACCACCTCCTCATCAGTGCACCACCTCAGCACCAGTGCAGTACCACCTCCACACCAGCGCAGCACCACCTCCGCACCAGCGCAGCACCACCTCAGCACCACCTTAGCACCAGCGCAGCATCACCTCTGCACCAGCGCAGCACCACCTCCGCACCAGCGCAGCACCACCTCAGCACAAGCGCAGCACCACCTTAGCACCAGCGCTGCACCACCTCCGCACCAGCGCAGCACTAATGCAGGACCAGCATAGCACCACCACAGTACAACCTCCTCAGCAGTGCACCACCTCTAGTGCAGCACCACCTCAGAACAACATCCGCATCAGCACAGCACCATCTACGCATCAGAAGAGCACCACCTCCGCATTACTGCACCACCTTAGCACCAGTGCAGCAACACCTCAGCACCAGCGCAGCACTAATGCAGGACCAACATAGCACCAGCACAGTACAACCTCCTCATCAGTGCACCACCACTAGTGCAGCACCACCTCAGCACAACCTACGCTTAAAGCACAGCACCATCTTCGCATCAGCACAGCACCACCTCCGCATTAGTGCATCACCACCACAGCACCACCTCAGCAGAAGTTCAGCACCAATGCATCACCACTACAGCATCAGTGCAGCACAACCTCATCATGACTCAGCACCTTTTGAGCACCAGCTCAGCACCACCAAACACCATCTTAGCTTGACTCAGCACCATAGCATAACTCAGCACCACCTCAGTATCACTCAGCATCACCTCTGCACCAGCACACCACCACCTCAGCATCACTCAGCACCACCTCAGTCTCCCTTCAGAATCTGGCATCTGTTGATTCTCCCCTAGTCTCCGCCCGCTGCTAGTGTTGTAATTCAGGTACCTTTTCACAACCTCCATCGTCTCGTTGTTTATGTCCCGAACCCCTAAAAAACACACAAGCATTAAAAATGCAATATGTCTCGCCTTTTATTAAGTTAAAGCCATTTGCTTTTCTATACAATACCATTAGCAAAGCAAATGGCTTTAACTTAATCAAAGACGAGACCTATTGCATTTTCAATGCTTGTTAGGACTACTTGGTAAAGGTACGGCAGTGGTAGACAGATGCTACAGTCCCGCTGGGGAATAACCTTTCTCGAGTTCAAGGTCAGTGCACTGATGAAGCAATTATTTTGTTTGTTGAACACTACAGAAGAGACATTTCCTTTTCTTTGTTTGAATGCCTACGACTGCCTTCTTTGTGAGCTGGAAATGCATTAAAAAAACAATTTTAATTGTGAGTATGTGGGCATGCATAAAAAACGCTTAAGAGAGGACGATAAAACCGTCAGTCTATAGCTGTTAGTTGTTCTTAGAGGCAACCTAATGTTTGTTTTTCTTCTCTCTTCTTTGATATTTTTATGTTTATGCAGTATTCGCTCGTCAGTAGTGAGGAACCCTTGCTGTGCATAGAGAGATGAAGTTGTCTCCTTCCTTTGGTGGTCCATTCCTCTGCCTCTTCTCTCTCTAGAGGGAGTAGCCTTTACTTGAGTTACAATACTCATTTGGGGACTACCTTGTGGGAGATTAGGGGTCCATCTTCACTCCCATGGATACAAGCTCTTCTGCACTAAGAGTTAAGTCTTGACACATAACAAGTTCTATAATCTGCATTGTTCATGAGAACATTCACTATAAACAGATCTGTCCTGATAAAATCCCAAAACAGCCACTACTACAGAAAGGGCCCCCTGAGGGTGTATAGCAGACAGGTTGGACAGGGGAGAGAGAACCTAAACAACAGTCAAGAAAGACCCAAGCTACCTGAAAATGATATTGAGGTGCTAGTGAAGTCACTAATACATTAGAACATAGCTGTCCAAACAGAACAATTCCCCCAAATATATAGGAGAGAGGTTTAGGAGAAAATATATGTATTTATTATTATTTATAATATTTTATCAAGATATACAATAATAACATATAACATAATCTCATTACTAAGTACATAAATATAAATGAGATCCCATATTCACACACTCAGAACATACTAACAACCACAAATACAAACATACTCATACACTCTACACACTCAAGAGCAATTCATCATTCGTAATATGGTCAAAGATCCAAGTTGGTTCAAATTGATATACAATAAACAATAAGAATCAACATAGTCAGTAGTCTTTCGTGCGTCCTCTTATTGAAGAAGATGGAAATGTACGGAGGCACGAGGTTCTCCAACGCGCGTTTCGGTGTCTAACCCTTTGTGGGTCACACCTTCATCAGGGCGATAAGGTCAAATGTGGGACACAAGAGAAGATGCGCCTTAATAAGGGGCATCCAGGTGAGTCAACCGCAATAGAATAATTTGTTGAGACCAGCTCAACAAACAGGGTCGAGAAAATATGATGGATACAGCTGAGGAGTGGGCAAGCAAGAAGCTCTTCAGGCCCCACAAAATTATTATTTTTTTTTTTAAATGCAAGGTGATTCTAAGCATATGTCCAGTCTCCAAGAAAAAAGCACTCAATGGTGCATATTCAGACCAATACGGAATACATCTATACAGAGATAGCAGACGCGGTGGACAGAGTCCTTCTGCGGTGTACGGGGAAGCAGGCTCCCGACAGTTAGCAAGATCAGGGGTCCATCTTTGCTCCTATGGATACAAGCTCTTCTGCAAGAAGTTCTATAATCTGCATTGTTCATGAGAACGTTAACTATAAACAGATCTGTCCTGATAAAATCCCATAACAGGACTCTTAGAACTCATTTCCTCGGGGCAAAGATGAATGACAATACCTCCTTGGTATAAATAATTCAACCTGAACCAAAGAATATTCATATTCATTCCACGCATGGATTACGTGCAAACATAAGTGCATCACCAGATACCTCAATTGACCTAACAATTCACAGATTTTTAACTGACCAAAAACTACTGCCAGTAGATAGAACGTATAAAGCTTGCCTCAATACAGTCTTCAATGCCATAGTGCAATAGACTGAATACCGTCTAGAACTCTGAATGAGCTCAAACCCAAGGCAAGTGAGAAAAGAGGGAAAACCACATCTCTTCTCCCTGCTTTGTTTTTCTTCTCTCTTTTCCTTTTTAAAAAAAAAACCTAAACTTGTGTACCACATAAACACAAGTTCTTATATATATTCTGTATATATACACACCAGACAAATAGAAGTGAGAACCAGGCCAAAGAACTTTATAGAATATTCCACACCTATCAGCAAGATTTACATGATATATACCCAAAAGAGTCAAGATTACCCGACATTAAGAGAATGCTTCTTATCAAAAGTATCAGAAAAATTTGTACTAAGCAAAGAATTATATATATATATATACTGCTAGCTTCGCCGCGAAGCGCGAAGACCACTCAGTCCCAAAGAAGACGAATGCAGACCCGTTGATGGTGCGTATATGTTTATTTGCAAATGCCCTGCACGACCGCCATGACGCGTTTCGGGCAACTAAATGCCCTTGATCACATGACGCACATGTGGAGTGCTTTCACCATTTTAAAGTGCTAGTGCAAAACATGTGACTAAAATTCAAAAATGAGTTGATGCATAGACATAAAAGAAAGTTTGGTTGACATGAAGAGTTCATTGCAGTCAATCTTAAATATATTTACATTTTGATAAATGTAATACAGGTGTAAAATATCAACTTAGTATATATAAAAGAGCAAGTGATGGTAAAATATTTATATAATAATAAATATTTAAAATACTACAAGCAAAGCACGCTTTTAAGAAATTCATAAAAAGGATGCTAGTAATTGTACTGCCAAGATAATGATTATAAGACAAGAAAAAAGATAAAACCATCTATGTTCTATCCTTAAAATCAAGTCATTATTCAAATAATGGTAGTGCAAATGCATGTGTGGACAGACTTTTTAAATAAATACAAAGTCAAATCATATACCATCAAGGATTGCTAAAGAATCTTGTTGCAAATATGCCTGTCATGCCTTTGAGGAACAGGTTTGGCCTGGGGAGGATTGTAAAGGCATGACAGGCATCTCCAGTGCTCACCAACACACTTGGGATTTTATCAGCGTTTCATTTGAAGTAAGAGGCACAGCGCTCCACTGGGAGAAATAAGATTAAAACTCCAAAGACCAGCAGGCCACGGGAGTGGCCATGCCCACAAGGGCGGGAGAGACAATTAAAGCTGTGATTCTTCCTTCGCATAATGCCCGCAGCCCTTGATGAAGTGATTGGTATCACGAAACGCGTTGGACAGGACACTTCATTTGTGCGAGACACTGCCGCTTGCTTGAACACTGTATGACTGTATGTCCTCCAGTCAATAAATGACGGCTGAACCTGAACTTACCTGTGATAGGTTTCCTTACAGCAGGCAACATGATGTTGGAGATATATATATATATATATATATATATATATATATATATATATATAATATATGTGTGTGTATATATATATATTACCTACCAGCAGTCGGTAGTTATAGCTAGGACCTATTACAACATTCTATTTGGAATAACTTTGGCACCGGTTGACGAATCTTCGCAAAATTTTCAAAACTGGTGGAGCGCTCCGATCCGCTCCTGTCCCGGTGAGGAGTGTGCTTTGTGTTTTGGACACTTTGTGGAACTGTATATATCGCGGCAGTCCAAGCCGTGTTGAAGCGCACCACCGCAGGTTATTAAGGGCGGGTCTGCGACTCTGTGAATGGAGTCTGCGGAACGCTGGGAGCACTTATTGGGCATGTCAAGGCGCATTCTATCTTCCACCTTATCAAGGGAAAAACTTTATTGCATGACATTTGAGCAGCTCATTTCGAGTGAATTTTGTTACTAAACTATGATTACCAGCATGCACTGCCAGAAGAAATGACGCTCACCTGGGCAGGATTGAAAGGATAAGGAACAGTGCGCAATCTCCAGTAAATTCACTGTGCTGCTGCCCGTGAACAAGGAAACAAGCTTTCTGAAACGCGCTGGGCAAAAGGAATATTAAAGGGAATATTATGCTGACCTTTGACATGCTGTGCAGTATTTTTGTCCCGGTGAGGAGTGTGCTTTGTGTTTTGGACACTTTGTGGAACTGTATATATATATATATAAATTCACTGAAAAAACCATAGGTTTCACACATGTTATAGTTAGCTGGACATTTCACTCGTAAAAAACCAATGAAATTCCCCCGTTATAGTTAGTGCAGGCAACTATAACTCACGCGACCGCAATCCTCTGCTGATGATGTCAGATATTACATCACTGTATTTAGACACCTATTTACCCATGTCTTCTTCCATTAATCTTTAGCTATACATATATTACAAATATTTATTTTTCATAAAGACACATATGTCATCAGTGATGTAATATCTGACATCATCAGCAGAGGATTGCGGTCGCGTGAGTTATAGTTGCCTGCACTAACTATAACGGGGGAATTTCATTGGTTTTTTACGAGTGAAATGTCCAGCTAACTATAACATGTGTGAAACCTATGGTTTTTTCAGTGAATTTGCAAGGTTTTTTAAATGCTAATTCCTAACTATAACGTGTGTGAAACCTATGGTTTTTCCAGTGAATTTGTACGGTTTTTTTGAGATTTTTGGTAAACCTATGTATAAAATAATATATGTACTATATCCCGCATTATGGAATGGTTACTTTTTTTTTAATGCATTTTTTTCCATGCGCGTACGGTAAGCTGACGCTACGCGCTCCGTACGTCATAAGTACGGTGCGCTTACGTGATACGATGCGCGTACGGTAAGCTGACGCTACGCGCTCCGTACGTCATAAGTACAGCGCGCTTACGTGATACGTATGTGACGTACGAGTACACGCGGAAGCAACGTCGCGGTTACGCAGGGGCGTGTAATGTGCATGCGTGAGTGCGTCCTACGTACGCGCTCCGTAAGCGCTCCGTAAGCGTCACGTTCGCGCATGCGTACTTGTTTCCGAGCGCGTACCGTAAGCTTACGGAGCGCGCACGGTAGGTCATGTGATCCACAAAGAACACTTTTCATTGGTTGAAACTACTTTCAGTTCCAGAAACTTCCCACACCACACCCATTCCCCTCATTACTGCTTGAGATCCCCTAGGAGAAGGAGCTGAATTGACATTGAGATACAATGGCAGAACAGCAGACCTCTTCTGAGAGTGAGGCTAGCAGCACCACCATCATCCAGAGAAGGAGGAAACAAAAGAATTCTTTTGTATGGGAGTATTTTACTTTTCCAGAGGGGGAGAAAAAGGTCAATGCTCCATTGGTCACTTGCACACTTTGTGACCGTGTTTTATCTAGAGGAAATCCAAGGAAGAAGTATTCCTTTGGAAATCACTCTATGATGAGACACCTTAGGGATAGACATCCCAGGACCTTTGCTCGACATACTGGAGAAAACTCTTCAGTAAGTCACCAGAGCCCAACCTCAGAAGCTCAGCCGAGTACATCATCGGCAGCTCAGCTGAGCCCTTCCTCTGAGGTGGGAGCATCACCTTCTTCTGCTCCTCTGGACGTTAACCCTCGATTTGGGAGGGTTGCAATGAGGTGTACAACGTGTTGTGGTCTTATTGTTTTTGGGGAGACCAGTGTTTCCCTTATTAACAATAAGATAGACCAGCACGTTTGTAGACGCTCATAATATTCCCATTCTTTCTTTCCTCCATCCCTGTATGAACCCAACGGCTCTTTTAAGAGCCAACCTTACCTCACAATATTTTTTAGTTTTTTTTAAGCTTTCCTTTTTGGAAAAATTTTTTTGCCGTGCGCGCACGGCACGCGTAATTACGCGAAGTTTGCGGAATTTCTCCGTTTACGCCGTGCGCGTACGCTACGCGCATTCGGCGATTTTTCGAAAAAAAACTTACAATTAATTTTTGCCCTTGGGGGTCCTTCTGGGACCCCCTGACAAAGGCTAGGGGGTCAGGAACTGTCCAGCCTGCCCCCTTTTCACGTTATCCACCTTTGTTTTTCACCCCCTCAGACTGCGAGAGACAAAATGTCGGCCGACACTTCCTGGTTTCGACCGATTCGAATGTTTACTGAGATCTAACAACCAATCAGAATCGCGCTCGCGCACGGCAGCGTGCGCGTACGGTAAGCTTACGGTACGCGCTCGGAGCGCGCCCATAGATATATATATTGATTTAAATGCTATTTTCTCAGGAAATACTGAACAGATTTACACGAGACCTTCAAAAGGCACATCCCTGACCTGAGGGCTACCTCTCTGCCAAATTTCAACTAATTCTGTTCAGCCGTTCGGGCTGTAGCTCGGACTAAAGGTCCTATGGAAAAATGCATGGGGAAAACGCGTTTTGGGACCCCCCTTTTTCTCAGCCCCCGCTTGACGAATCCCCCCGAGACTTTCAGGGTAGGAGCGGAGCGGAGCGCCCCACCTATTTTGAGAATTTCGCGAGGATTCGTCAATCGGCGCCAAAATTATTCCAAATAGAATGTTGCGGATTTCCTATGGAAACACGGTCCTAACTATAACTATCTACTGGCGACCGCCAGTAGATAATATATATATATATATATATATATACACAAACAAAAGGATTGCCGCTCCGAATGGTTGCACTCGCTGGAGGTCTGGCCACGTGCAGGGCTGGTCCTTCAAAACATCTCCCCACATATACGCGCCGCCTACGCGTTTCGGGATGTCTCCCTTCCTCTGGGCAGCATACACATAAAAATAAAATGAGGAACACCAGCAGTTTGAGAAGGAAATCCCACTTTTATTTTCAAAATAACCCTGATAGGAATCAGGTGAGTAATGAAGCAAAGCATAGTGGGATTTGAAGTCCTTTGAAATAAAAGTGGGATTTCCTTCTCAAACTGCTGGTGTTCCTCATTTTATGTGTATGCTGCCCAGAGGAAGGGAGACATCCCGAAACGCATAGGCGGCGCGTATATGTGGGGAGATGTTTTGAAGGAGCAGCCCTGCCCGTGGCCAGACCTCCAGCGAGTGCAACCATTCGGAGCGGCAATCCTTTTGTTTGAATATATATATATATATATATATGTGTGTGTATATATATATATATATTACCTACCAGCAGTCGCCAGTAGGTAGTTATAGCTAGGACCTATTACATAGGAAATCCGCAACATTCTATTTGGAATAACTTTGGCACCGGTTGACGAATCTTCGCAAAATTTTCAAAACTGGTGGAGCGCTCCGGTCCACTCCTATCCTGAAAGTCTTGGGGTGATTCGTCAAGCGGGGGCCAAGAAAAAAGGGGGGGTCCCAAAACGTGTTTTACCCATGCAATTTTCCATAGGAACCGTTAATCGCAGCTGCAGCCCGAACTGCTGAACTGAATTACACAACATTTGGCAAAGAGGTAGCCCTTGGTTCACACTCGTGCCTTTTGGTTAAATGGTGTAAATCCATTCAGTAGTTGCTGAGAAAATCAAAAGTAAAATCATAGATATATCTGGGCGGAGCCTAACCCCACATCTCATCGTGAGATCTGATTGGCTGTCCGCACTTCATCCAGGAAATGTTGGCAGCCATCTTGTTATCAATATACATGATAGCACCTTGTTAAAAAGCATTGCAGTTAATAGAAGATTTTAAGACTTTAGTTACATTATAAATCATTTGTTGATGGTACCATACTCATCTTAGTAATTGTGGTGTGTTCTAAGGTGATTTTACCATGTGAAAAGGCCTTCTGCTGTGATATCATGAATCATGTTTGAGAGAAAACTATTTTCTCATGGTTTTCCCACAGAGGTTTGGAAGGTGATCTATAAGCTAAACTATGAGCATATTTTCTGTAAATTCACATTATCTTTCTCAGTCATGTGAGCATGAAGTCTGACATTCTCAGTAAAACATGTACATCCAACAAGGGCAAAGACTGTCAGTTTATTCCTTTGTGTTCTACTGCAGCTTCCCAGAGTGTTCTAAAGAACAACTAGAGCGCTAACAGTCCAACTTATGACAAACGGATGGCACACCTGAAGCCATCTTGATTGGAATAAAGTGGTAACTCTTAAAACATTTAATTTAAAATGGAACACAATGAGATGGGTTCATTTTGCCATAGAAAGTATGATTAGTGCTGCAGAAAGAAAAATTAGGGCACATTTTGAGTGACTTCAAGTCAAGTCAAGTCAAAACAGGCATTATTCGATTTAAAATTCAAAATCATAAAAGCAGACATATGTTAAAAACAATATAAATTCCAGCACAAATAGCAAATGTACTAGACCAATGAAGTAAAAATGTGTTTTACACAACAATGGGCGATTCATGACATACATATCGGCCATCTGGAATGTCTTTGTCAAGCCATAACTAATTACTTGTTTTGTGGATTAAATGATTAATCGTTTCCTAACCCACAACACGCTCTTTAAAAAGCCCGCCACTGAACCAATGCAATCACAATTTTCCAACATCTGAAGATATACCAGGGCCGGACGGCACTGCCTCCATCTACCTTTTTTTAGTAAAGGAATTAACCATCTATGCCTTTCATTAATGTAAAATTTACAAAATAAAATAGCATGTAATGTAGTTTGTGGTGAGATGTTATCACAAGGGCAGCAACAAAGATCCCTTGACCAGTCATTAGTATCAGGGTGGGTAATAAGGCAATGAAAAGTCCCGAATCTGAATCTTGTAAGCAAAAATCTGTCAAATCCTCCTACGACACATGCTAGGTATGGTTGTATTTTGCTAGAAACGGTGATTATTTGATGATTAACCACCATGGTTTTATGCAATTCCAGGCTTAGTCTGATTTCTTCTAGATGTGTCATACAGATCTTTTTAAAGTCTTTTCGGTTGATGGAGGTCATATTTTCAGGTAGAGTGAAAAACTCTGGGCGTCCAATATCGTGTAAGAAATTTTTTACATATCTGAGCCAGGAAATTTTGCCCGCATTATCCAATCTCATGGTATCCATTATTATTTCTCTGTTAAGGCCAGTGCTATCCGAAGTCCAGATTCTATGCCACAGCAGGATCGGTTGGGTCTTTATTAAATCAGAAATGTAGCCTACACCCAACTCGCTGTGGCAATTAAAAACTGGTGCACTAGCTGGGACACCCAGGATAAACCTTAAAAAGCCATTTTCAATACATTGAATGGACATACACTCCTGAAATCCCCAGATGGCTGCCCCGTAATTAGCTATACTTACGCACTTTACTTGATAGATTTTTAATAGCATTTCGGGCGGCCTTTTCCCCAGTTTTTTTGATAAATTTATAAGAGCCTCAATAGACTTCATAAAAAGTAAGCTCCTAGCCTTGACTGCTGCTGACCATGAGCCTGTTCTATTAAAAAGAACACCCAGATAACTAAATAAATTGGTGGTTTCCACCCGACTTCCACCCGCCTGGAAGCTTCTGTGGTTATTTATCTTCCCACCACAAGTCATGACAAAGATTTTCTTTGCGTTCAATTTTAGGCCAAGTATATCCATAAAACAAGTATTAAAAGAAAGCGCCCTTTGTAAACCAACCTGTGTACGGGCCATGAGCACTGCATCGTCAGCATAGAGGAGAGAGGCAATCGGGCGCGTATTAACTATTGGAGGATCCCTAGTATGCGTCACCAACTCCTGTTCCAAAGCATTGGTATATAATGAGAACAGGAGTGGTGCCAAGACGCAGCCTTGCCTTACGCCCCTCTCCACCCTGAATGATGCAGTGCACTCACCATTTATACCATAACGGACTTTAGCTCTAGCACCAGAATACAACTGCCTTAAAAACAATATTAGAACGGGGTCGACTTTTAATCCATCTAGAACTTCCCACAGCTTATCATGTCTCACACAGTCAAAAGCAGCTGTGAGATCAACGAAAGCCAAGTAAAGTTTCCCTGGCTTAGCCTGTGTATATTTGCTAATTAAAATGCTAAGATTAAAAATCTGCTCATTTGTTCCTAGACCGGCTCTAAAACCATACTGCACATCGCTTAAAATGCCATTTTCTTCCGTCCATGATTGTAAATGGTTTAAAACGAGCCTGCCAGCTATCTTCATTAGGGAGTCCAACAAAGATATTGGACGATAACAAGCGGGATTCTCCCGTTCTCCCTTTTTGAAGATGGGAACTATAATTGATTCGTACCAAGTATCTATAAAACCATTTTCACAGCAAGCTTGCAACACCCTGGTTAAAATTGGGCCCCATACCTCCATATTAGACTTGTAGAGGTCTATTGGTATCCCATCTGGGCCCGCAGCCTTGCCTCCCTTGCTAGCCTTAACTGCAGCATTCACATCTTTAAGTGAGATATTAAGTTGGATAGGCATACATTTCTGTTTTGCCCTTTCTATGATGTGATCCTGTACTGTCAGCTTCGTGGCTCCCTGGTATGAATATACGTTAGTAAAAACAGTCTATCCAAGTGCTTTCCTCAATGGTCGCCTCAATTGATGGAACGTCCAAATTATTATTTAAAAATGGTGCATTCACGGCAGACCAAAATTTCGAGCTGTCCTTACTCTCGGCAGCCTCACACAGATTCTTCCATACATTTTCTTTCAACTCATTCTCCCTAGTTTTTCTGGCTGCAATATATAGCTTTCTACAAGCCCTAATCTCACAACTATCTCTTTCGGCACTATGCAATGCTCTCTTCAGGTTAGTGTAGCATTTAGTGCAATTTTGGTCAAACCACCCTTTATTACGATTACTTGTCCCTTTGCGTTCCACAGGTAGCGTGCTTTTCACTGTCTCAGTGATGCTCTTAAAAGCTTTTAGAACGTCAGCATGCGATGGACTATCGCTTAAGCATGTTAAGATGGGGTCTAAAGCCTTAGTAACAATTTCCTTAGTTAACTCGGCAGGATCCCGGCTAGCCCAACGTATGGTATAGCCGTGTAACGCCCTGAACGTCTCAGGATCGTTTAACAGACACGACAATGAGGACGCAACCACTTGTGAAGGGTTAGTTCTTTTAATGAAGGCAAATAAAATACAAAGAACAAACAAAAGTTATAGTCACTGGAATCCTCCAGGCTAAGTACGTTACCAGCCCACAGCACGGATGGTCCTAACCGTCCTCTGCATATACGCCGATCCCGGCGTATGCCAACAGAGGGCAGAAATGAAATGGCCGACAATGCCAATCGGTAGGCTGTGAGGGGCACGAAGAGTATTGGGGAGAATCGAGGAGTCAGGGAAACACCCAGCCGGGGTCTCTACCTGAAGGGAGCAGCCGCTCAACCTCTTCCTCAGACTGCACCGGGACGCGGAGTCACCTCCTGGTGATGCGTCACCGATACCCCAATCACAAGCAAGAAGACTGAACCGAGAGCAGCCGCTCGATCGATCCTGTGGACTTCCGAGTCTGTAACGCGGCAAACACCTCCTGGTGTGCGTTACAGCTGGCAGTCCCTGTGTCTCTGGTCGGGCTGGGAGTTACGACTCCAACCAGCAAAAGCGCCACTGCGCCTGGACTCAGCCGAGTCAAAAAGCGAAGCTCAATGGTTGACCGGTAGAGCTTCCGGGTCCTTCACAGTTGACGATGGGGCAAGACACGGCCCAGGGAGTAACGACTCGACCTACCTCCGTTCTTGCCTTACTGGAGCACCACTCCGGAACACTGCTCTTCACGAAGCAGGTACGTCGGTGTAAACACAATATCCGACAGCCTTGTACCTCCCGGTTCCTCCCTTTATAGGGCGTGTTTTCCTTGAGTTATGTAACAGCTCTCCTGTTTACATAAGGGCGTGTTTCCCTTGAGTTATGTAACAGCTCTCCTGTTTACATAAGGGCGTGTTTCCCTTGAGTTATGTAACAGCTCTCCTGTTTACATAAGGGCGTGTTTCCCTTGAGTTATGTAACAGCTCTCCTGTTTACATAAGGGCGTGTTTCCCTTGTATGACAGGAATTCTTGACAAGCCGTTCTTCCTTCCCAGTTCGATATTCTGCAGCCAAGCAATACTGATACCTAATTTTTGGAATACACTATGTGGGAAAGCTATATTCACATTAATCGCCAAGTGATGGCTCATGATGTTTTGATGGATTTTATATTCTTTTACGTAGCTAACATGGCGATTTGGGATGAGAATAAAGTCGATAGTTGTTTTAGCACCTCTTCCTACAAATGTATAGCCAAAGTCCACCTTTGGCGTACATAAGCAATTGGAAAAACCAAAATCATGTTTAAACAAGAACTCATTTAAGAGCTCGCCTTTAGCTGTATGAAGAAAGTGGGCAGGGGGGTCTTCCTTATCCAAGGTTAAGCCACACTTCCCAAAGTCTGCTAGTGGGCACAAACTAGTGTTAAAATCTCCACCGAGAATAGGGATTAAAGTTATTTCACCTTTTGTTTTTAAATTATTAATGTCCCTACTTAATTTTTCTTTTGCTCCCAGCTAATCCTTTTCCATATTGTTGTAAAAATTAATCAGTGCCAATACATTATGCGAATCCATATATATATATATATATATATATATATTAAAACAATTTGATAGAATGTTTCTGCATTCACCATCTCTATGTTGCTTGTCCCCAACAGATTTGAAACATGGACACATAGCCCCCCTTGCGGCCTACCGCTAGATGACCGAATTGCAGGTGTATGGTACGTTTTGAATCCATTAATGTGGACTCTATCAATTAACCAGGTCTCTTGTAAACACATCACATTAAATTTTCTGGCAAAGTCCAACCAATCAGGATCAGTCACTTTGCGCTTTAAACCTGCAACATTCCAAAAACAGATACTGCAGGACCCTGCCAGATGGTTAATTGGGTCCCCGTTACACTCTGTAATAACACTATTCCTGGTTTGGATGCCCTCTCCCGCATCCACTTGCTCAACCAAGGTCTGGTCGTGCATAGTTAATGCACCCAGTTCGGTCCTAGTGAGGTGGGGTTGCGTTCTCCAGGATAGAAATCTGTTAGTGAGTAGTCAATCATTCTCATCTAAAGCAGATAAAGGTCCAAATCTATTTGAGACTGCCAAGTTAAAATGGGGGCCATCCCTGTTCCAATCAAGGGAACCTTGGTTTTTAGAGATATTTTTAGTTGGAATGCGATAGAAAAAATCTAGATTAAGGACTTGTATACTGGTATTGGTAGGATAAGACTGGTAGATTCTCAATAAGATTTCTCTAACCAGGGCCGGTGATCCTAACGAGAGCTCTATACAATCTCCTTCATATAGTTTTCTGGAGTTTCCTTCCCAGTCAACTCTCCTCACCATCTTGAATTCCCTAAAAAGAGCATTTGTTAGACCTGTCCTGTTTCCCGCCAAGTTTAAGGTTTTATTTCTTAATGCCTGCCAAGGTTCATTTACTGCCGGGTCTAGTTTAGGGACGTCAGCTAAGATGACTGTGTACGGTGTAGCAGCTGGGGGAAGGTTAAGGATTTGAGCTCTTTCATCCACCCGCATGTTTATATTTTTACTACCCTTATAATTATCCAAAGGTTTATGGCCTGCCATACCCAGCTCTTTATACCTGGGTGTTATGCCATCAGTAGGGGAACTGCTGGTAATGGCCGTGGGTGCATTATGGTGCAAATCTGAACGGCCGTCCTGGCTCTCCATCACCAATGCTCCCCTGTCCAACCGCGGAACTACTCCACCTAAGGCCCCCCTCTCCGTTTGTCCACGCACACCCAATGGCCTCTGGGCAACAACATCCGCTGTTTGTACAGTGTCTAATTGGGCTGCTAGCACTTTATCCAGGCATATTTCTATTTTTTCCAGCCTACTGGAAAGGGAGGTCATTGATTGCATAACAAACTCTTTTAGATCTTTGATAGTTTGGTGTAAATTTGCCGAGTCAAATATAGATTCGGTACCAGACCTTTTCCCCTTCAAAGTACTTGCAGAACCCATTTGCTTCGGCACTTTGTGTTTAGCACATTGCAATTTCCCCGGGTGTTTTTTTGGATAGATTTTTATTTGACTAGGGGTAGGGGCGGGAATAAGATGGATTACAACCACCTCCCCCTCATCAAGGTTATCATTTACTCTTTTTGAACTGGGTAATTTATCCATTTTATTTAATAGGAGGGGGAGATCGCAACCTTCTTGCCCTATAAGGACAGCATTGTCAATCTCCTGAATACACCCGTTCTTTTGTTGGCCAAAGATACGCTTTCCGGGCAAGGGTTTCGTTATCGCCCCTACACAGTTTGGCACAATATTATCCGTAGAGTTATGTTGTGATAAGGATGGATCTACTGTATCACTATTTAATGTCTCCTCCACTGAGATAATCTGCCTTTCAATATCCCCAACAGCCCCTGTTAACCCCTTCGCTGCTAGGCCTTTTCCCCTCCTGTGCTAAGCCCTTTTTGGGCTATTTGAGGTAGTGCGCGCTTAGGCCCCTGTAACTTTTTGACCACATTAGGTATCCACGCCAAATTTGCGTCCTTTTCTTCCAACATCTTGGGGATTCTAAAGGTACCCAGGGTTTGTGGATTCTCCTAGAGGGGTCACAGAAATTAGTCAAAATACAGCAATTTTTTTTTTTTTTGTGAAAAATGTGAAAAACGGGCTGCAAATGAAAGCTTCTGGGTTTTTCTCTGCAAATGGTATCAAAAAAGGGTTTGTGGGGCTGAAATCACAATTTCTCCAGCTTTTAGGGAATGACAGACTTTTGTTAGAAAACCAACATTTTTTACACAGTTTTGGCATTTTTCTGGGACATACCCTATTTTTGCTATTTTTTGTGCTTTCAACCTCCTTCCAGTTAACGGTAGAAAAGGGTAACAAAACAATAATGGATCCTGGAAAGCTATACATTTTTGAAAAGTAGACAAAATTCTGAATTCAGCAAGGGGTCATTTGCGTAGATCCATCAAGGTTTCTTTATAGAAATTTACAGGCAAATATATGAGAAATTAAAAATTTGTTGAAAAAAGCAGCCTCTTGAGTCAACGTTTTTACCTGTAACTTCTTCGAATTATGACATCTCTTTGAAAGCAATGTACCGTTACATCCGGTAGACCTTCCTGGTTGTGTGGACATATAGGACTTGTAGGTTCATCAAGAGCCCAACGAACCCAGAGTAGAAAAATGAGCAGCATTTTGTAATGTTTTTTTTTTTTGGTCCGGGTATATAGCAATTATTGTGGGAAAATGTATACTTGGAAAAATCGGTATGAAAGTCACCTATGTATTTCTGAAATGGGAACAAATTACAGAGTTCAGAAACAGTGCATATTTGCACATTTTCGAAATTGGGAATACTCATATTTGCATGACAATTATTGGTCATTTTTCAAAATGACTTTTTTTTTACACAATGTCTTTCATTTGGAAGGGAGAAATGCATCAAAAATCAACAGGTAATAACAGTAGCTTTACAAATTTGAACTACCCTAAGTCTCCCGAGAAAAATGGTACCTCACTTGTGTGGGTAGGCATAGTGCCCACGACAGGAAGTGGCTCAAAACCTAAGGTGAACACACCACATTTTCACACTGAAAATTTACACTTTTTTTGCAAAGAGTCTAGCTGTAGTTTTTGAACCCTAGCCCTGCCGGCACCTAGGGAAACCTAGCAAACCTATACATTTTTGAAAACTAGACACCCAGGGGAATCCAGGATGGGGTGACTTGACTGCCTCCCACCATGGTCTGTTACCCAGAATCCCTTGCAAACGTAAAAAATTGAAAAAAAAACCACATTTTCCCCACATTTCTGTGATGCAAAGTTCTGGAATCTGCGTGGATCCACAAATTTCCACCCACCCCGCGTTCCCCAAAGTCCTACGAGAAAAATGGTACCTCACTTGTGCGGGTCGGCCTAGTGCCCGCGACAGGAAACGGCGCAAAACGCAACGTGGTTTTGGAGTGAAAAATGACCCTTTTTTTGGCAAAGTGACTAGCTGTAGATTTTGTACCCTAGCCCTGCCGGCACCTAGGGAAACCTAGCAAACCTATACATTTCTGAAAACTAGACACCCAGGGGAATCCAGGATGGGGTGACTTGACTGCCTCCCACCATGGTCTGTTACCCAGAATCCCTTGCAAACGTAAAAAATTGAAAAAAAAACCACATTTTCCCCACATTTCTGTGATGCAAAGTTCTGGAATCTGCGTGGATCCACAAATTTCCACCCACCCCGCGTTCCCCAAAGTCCTACGAGAAAAATGGTACCTCACTTGTGCGGGTCGGCCTAGTGCCCGCGACAGGAAACGGCGCAAAACGCAACGTGGTTTTGGAGTGAAAAATGACCCTTTTTTTGGCAAAGTGACTAGCTGTAGATTTTGTACCCTAGCCCTGCCGGCACCTAGGGAAACCTAGCAAACCTATACATTTCTGAAAACTAGACACCCAGGGGAATCCAGGATGGGGTGACTTGACTGCCTCCCACCATGGTCTGTTACCCAGAATCCCTTGCAAACGTAAAAAATTGAAAAAAAAACCACATTTTCCCCACATTTCTGTGATGCAAAGTTCTGGAATCTGCGTGGATCCACAAATTTCCACCCACCCCGCGTTCCCCAAAGTCCTACGAGAAAAATGGTACCTCACTTGTGCGGGTCGGCCTAGTGCCCGCGACAGGAAACGGCGCAAAACGCAACGTGGTTTTGGAGTGAAAAATGACCCTTTTTTTGGCAAAGTGACTAGCTGTAGATTTTGTACCCTAGCCCTGCCGGCACCTAGGGAAACCTAGCAAACCTATACATTTCTGAAAACTAGACACCCAGGGGAATCCAGGATGGGGTGACTTGACTGCCTCCCACCATGGTCTGTTACCCAGAATCCCTTGCAAACGTAAAAAATTGACAAAAAAAACACATTTTCCCCACATTTCTGTGATGGAAAGTTCTGGAATCTGCGTGGATCCACAAATTTCCACCCACCCCGCGTTCCCCAAAGTCCTACGAGAAAAATGGTACCTCACTTGTGCGGGTCGGCCTAGTGCCCGCGACAGGAAACGGCGCAAAACGCAACATGGTTTTGGAGTGAAAAATGACCCTTTTTTTGGCAAAGTGACTAGCTGTAGATTTTGTACCCTAGCCCTGCCGGCACCTAGGGAAACCTAGCAAACCTATACATTTCTGAAAACTAGACACCCAGGGGAATCCAGGATGGGGTGACTTGACTGCCTCCCACCATGGTCTGTTACCCAGAATCCCTTGCAAACGTAAAAAATTGACAAAAAAAACACATTTTCCCCACATTTCTGTGATGGAAAGTTCTGGAATCTGTGTGGATCCACAAATTTCCACCCACCCCGCGTTCCCCAAAGTCCTACGAGAAAAATGGTACCTCACTTGTGCGGGTCGGCCTAGTGCCCGCGACAGGAAACGGCGCAAAACGCAACATGGTTTTGGAGTGAAAAATGACCCTTTTTTTGGCAAAGTGACTAGCTGTAGATTTTGTACCCTAGCCCTGCCGGCACCTAGGGAAACCTAGCAAACCTATACATTTCTGAAAACTAGACACCCAGGGGAATCCAGGATGGGGTGACTTGACTGCCTCCCACCATGGTCTGTTACCCAGAATCCCTTGCAAACGTAAAAAATTGACAAAAAAAACACATTTTCCCCACATTTCTGTGATGGAAAGTTCTGGAATCTGCGTGGATCCACAAATTTCCACCCACCCCGCGTTCCCCAAAGTCCTACGAGAAAAATGGTACCTCACTTGTGCGGGTCGGCCTAGTGCCCGCGACAGGAAACGGCGCAAAACGCAACGTGGTTTTGGAGTGAAAAATGACCCTTTTTTTGGCAAAGTGACTAGCTGTAGATTTTGTACCCTAGCCCTGCCGGCACCTAGGGAAACCTAGCAAACCTATACATTTCTGAAAACTAGACACCCAGGGGAATCCAGGATGGGGTGACTTGACTGCCTCCCACCATGGTCTGTTACCCAGAATCCCTTGCAAACGTAAAAAATTGACAAAAAAAACACATTTTCCCCACATTTCTGTGATGGAAAGTTCTGGAATCTGCGTGGATCCACAAATTTCCACCCACCCCGCGTTCCCCAAAGTCCTACGAGAAAAATGGTACCTCACTTGTGCGGGTCGGCCTAGTGCCCGCGACAGGAAACGGCGCAAAACGCAACGTGGTTTTGGAGTGAAAAATGACCCTTTTTTTTGGCAAAGTGACTAGCTGTAGATTTTGTACCCTAGCCCTGCCGGCACCTAGGGAAACCTAGCAAACCTATACATTTCTGAAAACTAGACACCCAGGGGTATCCAGGATGGGGTGACTTGACTGCCTCCCACCATGGTCTGTTACCCAGAATCCCTTGCAAACGTAAAAAATTGACAAAAAAAACACATTTTCCCCACATTTCTGTGATGGAAAGTTCTGGAATCTGCGTGGATCCACAAATTTCCACCCACCCCGCGTTCCCCAAAGTCCTACGAGAAAAATGGTACCTCACTTGTGCGGGTCGGCCTAGTGCCCGCGACAGGAAACGGCGCAAAACGCAACGTGGTTTTGGAGTGAAAAATGACCCTTTTTTTGGCAAAGTGACTAGCTGTAGATTTTGTACCCTAGCCCTGCCGGCACCTAGGGAAACCTACCAAACCTATACATTTCTGAAAACTAGACACCCGGCGGTTTCCAGGGAGGTATGGCTTGCGTGGATCCCCCAACGTTTCCTTACCCAGAATCCCCTGCAAACCTCAATTTTTGCTCAAAAAATCACTTTTTTAACACATTTTGGGGTGGGAAAGTAGTGGCATCACCGGGCTCACACAAATTTACCACCACCCAGCGTTCCCCCAGGTCTCCCGGTAAAAATGGTGCCTCACTTGTGTGGGAGGCCCAAGTACCCGCGGCAGGCAAGGGCCCCAAAGGTAGTGAGGCCACCTCAAGATGGCCTATCGCCAAACCACCTGGTTTTGCAAGGGGGGTCACTTTGGTTTTTGGCCCGGTGCGCGGCGGCCATCTAGGGAAACCTACCAAACCCAGGCATTTTTGAAAACTAGACACCCGGCGGCTTCCAGGGAGGTATGGCTTGCGTGGATCCCCCAACGTTTCCTTACCCAGAATCCCCTGCAAACCTCAATTTTTGCTCAAAAAATCACTTTTTTCACACATTTTGGGGTGGGAAAGTAGTGGCATCACCGGGCTCACACAAATTTACCACCACCCAGCGTTCCCCCAGGTCTCCCGGTAAAAATGGTGCCTCACTTGTGTGGGAGGCCCAAGTACCCGCGGCAGGCAAGGGCCCCAAACGTAGTGAGGCCACCTCAAGATGGCCTATCGCCAAACCACCTGGTTTTGCAAGGGGGGTCACTTTGGTTTTTGGCCCGGTGTGCGGCGGCCATCTAGGGAAACCTACCAAACCCAGGCATTTTTGAAAACTAGACACCCGGCGGCTTCCAGGGAGGTATGGCTTGCGTGGATCCCCCAACGTTTCCTTACCCAGAATCCCCTGCAAACCTCAATTTTTGCTCAAAAAATCACTTTTTTCACACATTTTGGGGTGGGAAAGTAGTGGCATCACCGGGCTCACACAAATTTACCACCACCCAGCGTTCCCCCAGGTCTCCCGGTAAAAATGGTGCCTCACTTGTGTGGGAGGCCCAAGTACCCGCGGCAGGCAAGGGCCCCAAACGTAGTGAGGCGACCTCAAGATGGCCTATCGCCAAACCACCTGGTTTTGCAAGGGGGGTCACTTTGGTTTTTGGCCCGGTGCGCGGCGGCCATCTAGGGAAACCTACCAAACCCAGGCATTTTTGAAAACTAGACACCCGGCGGCTTCCAGGGAGGTATGGCTTGCGTGGATCCCCCAACGTTTCCTTACCCAGAATCCCCTGCAAACCTCAATTTTTGCCCAAAAAATCACTTTTTTCACACATTTTGGGGTGGGAAAGTAGTGGCATCACCGGGCTCACACAAATTTACCACCACCCAGCGTTCCCCCAGGTCTCCCGGTAAAAATGGTGCCTCACTTGTGTGGGAGGCCCAAGTACCCGCGGCAGGCAAGGGCCCCAAACGTAGTGAGGCGACCTCAAGATGGCCTATCGCCAAACCACCTGGTTTTGCAAGGGGGGTCACTTTGGTTTTTGGCCCGGTGCGCGGCGGCCATCTAGGGAAACCTACCAAACCCAGGCATTTTTGAAAACTAGACACCCGGCGGCTTCCAGGGAGGTATGGCTTGCGTGGATCCCCCAACGTTTCCTTACCCAGAATCCCCTACAAACCTCAATTTTTGCTCAAAAAATCACTTTTTTCACACATTTTGGGGTGGGAAAGTAGTGGCATCACCGGGCTCACACAAATTTACCACCACCCAGCGTTCCCCCAGGTCTCCCGGTAAAAATGGTGCCTCACTTGTGTGGGAGGCCCAAGTACCCGCGGCAGGCAAGGGCCCCAAACGTAGTGAGGCCACCTCAAGATGGCCTATCGCCAAACCACCTGGTTTTGCAAGGGGGGTCACTTTGGTTTTTGGCCCGGTGCGCGGCGGCCATCTAGGGAAACCTACCAAACCCAGGCATTTTTGAAAACTAGACACCCGGCGGCTTCCAGGGAGGTATGGCTTGCGTGGATCCCCCAACGTTTCCTTACCCAGAATCCCCTGCAAACCTCAATTTTTGCTCAAAAAATCACTTTTTTCACACATTTTGGGGTGGGAAAGTAGTGGCATCACCGGGCTCACACAAATTTACCACCACCCAGCGTTCCCCCAGGTCTCCCGGTAAAAATGGTGCCTCACTTGTGTGGGAGGCCCAAGTACCCGCGGCAGGCAAGGGCCCCAAACGTAGTGAGGCCACCTCAAGATGGCCTATCGCCAAACCACCTGGTTTTGCAAGGGGGGTCACTTTGGTTTTTGGCCCGGTGCGCGGCGGCCATCTAGGGAAACCTACCAAACCCAGGCATTTTTGAAAACTAGACACCCGGCGGCTTCCAGGGAGGTATGGCTTGCGTGGATCCCCCAACGTTTCCTTACCCAGAATCCCCTGCAAACCTCAATTTTTGCTCAAAAAATCACTTTTTTCACACATTTTGGGGTGGGAAAGTAGTGGCATCACCGGGCTCACACAAATTTACCACCACCCAGCGTTCCCCCAGGTCTCCCGGTAAAAATGGTGCCTCACTTGTGTGGGAGGCCCAAGTACCCGCGGCAGGCAAGGGCCCCAAACGTAGTGAGGCGACCTCAAGATGGCCTATCGCCAAACCACCTGGTTTTGCAAGGGGGGTCACTTTGGTTTTTGGCCCGGTGCGCGGCGGCCATCTAGGGAAACCTACCAAACCCAGGCATTTTTGAAAACTAGACACCCGGCGGCTTCCAGGGAGGTATGGCTTGCGTGGATCCCCCAACGTTTCCTTACCCAGAATCCCCTGCAAACCTCAATTTTTGCTCAAAAAATCACTTTTTTCACACATTTTGGGGTGGGAAAGTAGTGGCATCACCGGGCTCACACAAATTTACCACCACCCAGCGTTCCCCCAGGTCTCCCGGTAAAAATGGTGCCTCACTTGTGTGGGAGGCCCAAGTACCCGCGGCAGGCAAGGGCCCCAAACGTAGTGAGGCGACCTTTGGGATAGGCAATGTTGATGTTGCCTCACTACGTTTGGGGCCCTTGCCTGCCGCGGGTACTTGGGCCTCCCACACAAGTGAGGCACCATTTTTACCGGGAGACCTGGGGGAACGCTGGGTGGTGGTAAATTTGTGTGAGCCCGGTGATGCCACTACTTTCCCACCCCAAAATGTGTGAAAAAAGTGATTTTTTGAGCAAAAATTGAGGTTTGCAGGGGATTCTGGGTAAGGAAACGTTGGGGGATCCACGCAAGCCATACCTCCCTGGAAGCCGCCGGGTGTCTAGTTTTCAAAAATGCCTGGGTTTGGTAGGTTTCCCTAGATGGCCGCCGCGCACCGGGCCAAAAACCAAAGTGACCCCCCTTGCAAAACCAGGTGGTTTGGCGATAGGCCATCTTGAGGTGGCCTCACTACGTTTGGGGCCCTTGCCTGCCGCGGGTACTTGGGCCTCCCACACAAGTGAGGCACCATTTTTACCGGGAGACCTGGGGGAACGCTGGGTGGTGGTAAATTTGTGTGAGCCCGGTGATGCCACTACTTTCCCACCCCAAAATGTGTGAAAAAAGTGATTTTTTGAGCAAAAATTGAGGTTTGCAGGGGATTCTGGGTAAGGAAACGTTGGGGGATCCACGCAAGCCATACCTCCCTGGAAGCCGCCGGGTGTCTAGTTTTCAAAAATGCCTGGGTTTGGTAGGTTTCCCTAGATGGCCGCCGCGCACCGGGCCAAAAACCAAAGTGACCCCCCTTGCAAAACCAGGTGGTTTGGCGATAGGCCATCTTGAGGTGGCCTCACTACGTTTGGGGCCCTTGCCTGCCGCGGGTACTTGGGCCTCCCACACAAGTGAGGCACCATTTTTACCGGGAGACCTGGGGGAACGCTGGGTGGTGGTAAATTTGTGTGAGCCCGGTGATGCCACTACTTTCCCACCCCAAAATGTGTGAAAAAAGTGATTTTTTGAGCAAAAATTGAGGTTTGCAGGGGATTCTGGGTAAGGAAACGTTGGGGGATCCACGCAAGCCATACCTCCCTGGAAGCCGCCGGGTGTCTAGTTTTCAAAAATGCCTGGGTTTGGTAGGTTTCCCTAGATGGCCGCCGCGCACCGGGCCAAAAACCAAAGTGACCCCCCTTGCAAAACCAGGTGGTTTGGCGATAGGCCATCTTGAGGTGGCCTCACTACGTTTGGGGCCCTTGCCTGCCGCGGGTACTTGGGCCTCCCACACAAGTGAGGCACCATTTTTACCGGGAGACCTGGGGGAACGCTGGGTGGTGGTAAATTTGTGTGAGCCCGGTGATGCCACTACTTTCCCACCCCAAAATGTGTGAAAAAAGTGATTTTTTGAGCAAAAATTGAGGTTTGCAGGGGATTCTGGGTAAGGAAACGTTGGGGGATCCACGCAAGCCATACCTCCCTGGAAGCCGCCGGGTGTCTAGTTTTCAAAAATGCCTGGGTTTGGTAGGTTTCCCTAGATGGCCGCCGCGCACCGGGCCAAAAACCAAAGTGACCCCCCTTGCAAAACCAGGTGGTTTGGCGATAGGCCATCTTGAGGTGGCCTCACTACGTTTGGGGCCCTTGCCTGCCGCGGGTACTTGGGCCTCCCACACAAGTGAGGCACCATTTTTACCGGGAGACCTGGGGGAATGCTGGGTGGTGGTAAATTTGTGTGAGCCCGGTGATGCCACTACTTTCCCACCCCAAAATGTGTGAAAAAAGTGATTTTTTGAGCAAAAATTGAGGTTTGCAGGGGATTCTGGGTAAGGAAACGTTGGGGGATCCACGCAAGCCATACCTCCCTGGAAGCCGCCGGGTGTCTAGTTTTCAAAAATGCCTGGGTTTGGTAGGTTTCCCTAGATGGCCGCCGCGCACCGGGCCAAAAACCAAAGTGACCCCCCTTGCAAAACCAGGTGGTTTGGCGATAGGCCATCTTGAGGTGGCCTCACTACCTTTGGGGCCCTTGCCTGCCGCGGGTACTTGGGCCTCCCACACAAGTGAGGCACCATTTTTACCGGGAGACCTGGGGGAACGCTGGGTGGTGGTAAATTTGTGTGAGCCCGGTGATGCCACTACTTTCCCACCCCAAAATGTGTGAAAAAAGTGATTTTTTGAGCAAAAATTGAGGTTTGCAGGGGATTCTGGGTAAGGAAACGTTGGGGGATCCACGCAAGCCATACCTCCCTGGAAGCCGCCGGGTGTCTAGTTTTCAAAAATGCCTGGGTTTGGTAGGTTTCCCTAGATGGCCGCCGCGCACCGGGCCAAAAACCAAAGTGACCCCCCTTGCAAAACCAGGTGGTTTGGCGATAGGCCATCTTGAGGTGGCCTCACTACCTTTGGGGCCCTTGCCTGCCGCGGGTACTTGGGCCTCCCACACAAGTGAGGCACCATTTTTACCGGGAGACCTGGGGGAACGCTGGGTGGTGGTAAATTTGTGTGAGCCCGGTGATGCCACTACTTTCCCACCCCAAAATGTGTGAAAAAAGTGATTTTTTGGGCAAAAATTGAGGTTTGCAGGGGATTCTGGGTAAGGAAACGTTGGGGGATCCACGCAAGCCATACCTCCCTGGAAGCCGCCGGGTGTCTAGTTTTCAAAAATGCCTGGGTTTGGTAGGTTTCCCTAGATGGCCGCCGAGCCCTGGGCAAAAAACAAAAGTAACCCCCCTTGCATAACCAGATTACCTATTGTTACTACAGCGTGAGAATTTAGGAATAATACTGCAAAGAAAATGTGGCAGACAATTTGAGGTTTACAGGACAATGGGGATAAAAAATATTTTTCAAATCACTAGAGAGACATCACCATGAACTCCCAAAGGTTTTCGACAATATCTACAGTTGGTGGGTTATTCTTACATGGAAAGTGTACCTTGGCAGAGAAACAAAAAAAAAAGATTCCTGCACAACCATCTATTCCTCAAACACACACACATACTGGTTGGATTTGGCACGAGGGCAAGTCATGGTTCAGTGTATTAAATTTTATTAACAAGAGATTTCACAAATATGAAATGCACTGTCAATAATTAAATTCACAAAAATCCAAACCAATGACTTGCAGCTCGTGAGCTGTAAAGCCACGTCAAGGCACCAACCGCTTTACAGGCCATTCACACACCTTTCATACGTGATACAAACAAGACCATTCGCACCACCAGGTACAAAAGCAACACAGTACAAAAATCACCAAAAAGGGACAAGGTACACCCTGCTTCAAAAAAACAAATATTACTGCACAGTCATCTAACCCGCAAGCACACGCACATACTGGTTGGATTTGGCACGAGGGTGAGTGATGGTTCAGTAGATAAAATTGTATTACCAAGTGATTTCACAAAAAATGAAATGCACTGGTAATAATTGAAAGGGCAAGAAACTGAACCATTGACTCACAGCTCGTGAGCTGTAAAGCCACGACAAGGCACCAACCTCTTTACAGGCCATTCATACACCTTTCATACGTGTGAGACATACAAAACCATTCACACCGCCAGCCGCGGGCCCATCACATAACAAAACTCACACCGGCACACAGCGCCATTCAAGGGCCCATCACTTTCACACGCCCACAATCCAGACACAGCAACTACACAGGCAGAAGGATTGCGTGGAGTGGCACTCAGCTAGCAGTGTGTGTAGTGACCAGCAGAAAGTCACTACTCACACACAGCCAGCCAAGCACCGGTCGACACACACCGCTAGCCAAACGCCAGTCCACGCACACCGCTAGCCAAGCGCCAGTCCAGGCACACCACCATCCAATCGCCAGTCCAGGCACACCGGCAGCCAATCGCCAATCCACCTACACCGCCAGCCAAGCTCCAGTCCACGGACACCACCAGACAAGCACCATTCCACACACACCGCCAGCCAAGCTCCAGTCCACACACACCACCAGACAAGCTCCAGTCCACGGACACCACCAGCCAAGCTCCAGTCCACGGACACCACCAGCCAAACACCAGTCCGCACACACCACCAGTCCACACACACTGCCAGCCAAGAACCAGTCCACGCACAGCGCCAGCCAAGCACCATTCCACGCACACCACCAGCCAAGCACCATTCCACGCACACCGCCAGCCAAGCACCATTCCACGCACACCACCAGCCACGCACACCACCAGCCACGCACCAGTCCACGCACACCGCCAGTCCATGCACACCGCCAGTCCACGCACACCGTCAGCCAAGCACCATTCCACGCACACCACCAACCAAGTGCCAGTCCACACACACCAACAGCCAAGCGCAAGCCTACACACACCGCCATCACATTTTGGATTTTTTTAGAAAAAAATAAAAACACAAACAAATCGCAAATAGATACAAATTTTCTAACAGAAAATCAGCAACTAAATACATTGCACTAACACCAACCTTGAAACAGAATCAAATTATCCAAAGAATACAGACCAGCCAGTTCACTTTACCACTCAAGAATCCTCCCAAAAATTTTTTCGCGTGTGGTACGCTCTAAAACAAGCAGAGAGACACAGTGCAGGATGAGAGGGACAATCGGGGCAGTACATACGACACTCCTTCCGCGTACCTCTTCGCCAACAGACTCTACATCTCCTACTGGGAAAATCTTTTGCGGGTGTGGGAGGAATGTGATCTGGAAAGTGGCGTTCTTTCAATCTAGCAACATCCTCCACCAGTCCAACTCTAGGAACACTTGCCTGTTCCACTACAACAAGGCTGCCTATTACAGACTCCTGAAACTTAACAAAAGTCATCGTTGACTCAGGGCAAGAATCCTGGAACACAACAAAAGCATTAAACATTGCCAAGTGGAAAAGATGGATAGCCAACTTCTTGTACCAAATGTAAGCCTTACGAAGAGCAGTGTAAGGTTCCAACCTCTGATCTACTCTGTCAACACCACCCATGTACCTATTATAGTCTAAAACACATACAGGTTTGCGCGCTTCAGCGACCTGACCCCAAACAGTCACAGGTGCAGTGCTTTCATCATGGATGGAAGTCAGCATGTAGACATCTCTCCTGTCTGTAAACTTCACAGCAAGAAGCTCCTGGCAACGCAACGCACTGCACTGTCCCCGCACAAGCTTTTGACAAACAAGTTCTTTCGGAAAACCTTTACGGTTACAGCGGACTGTGCCACAAGCAAAAGTGTCCACTTTGGCCAATTCCCTGAACAACCGTACACCAGTGTAGAAGTTATCTACATATAAATGGTGGCCTTTGTTAAAAAATCCTCTTCCAAGTTCCCAAACAATTTTCTCAGTCACTCCAAAAGTGGACGGACAACCAGGGAGGTTAAACCTAGATTCCTTACCGGTGTACACCCTGAAATTAGAGACATATCCAGTCCTACTGTCACACAGCATATACAGCTTTATTCCATAGCGTGCCCTCTTACTAGGAATGTATTGCCTAAAAACCAAGCGGCCCTTGAACAACACCAAAGACTCATCCACTGCAATTTCTCTACCAGGGGCATAAATCTCAGAAAATCGATCAACAAAGTGATCAAGGACAGGCCTAATCTTAAAAAGACGGTCACAATCAGGGTGATCTCGTGGCAACGCTAAACCATTATCTACAAAGTGCATCATCCGAAGCAGAAGCAAATACCTGTCACGACTCATGACTGCCGGAAAAATAGACGTTGCCATCAAGGGACTGCTAGACCAATATGAAGCCAATGATGGCTTCCTTAGCAAGCCCATCAAAAAAGTTAAACCCAAGAACTTCTTCATCTCTTCAACATTTGTGGGAGTCCACCGGGTAGCTCTAGAGTGTGGCTTAAGACTGGCACTGTTGTCCCTCAAAAACTGTTCGGCATACAAATTAGTCTGCTCAACAATCTCTGCCAAAAACACATCGTCCATAAACAACTGAAAAAAATTTACAGGCAAAAAGTTCTCGGTATTCACTCTAGACCCTGGAACACCAGTAAACTCAGGAAATTCCGGCTGCACCATGCCAGGGGCAACCCAGAGGTCATCACTTTCAACGGGAAGACTTGCAGCCCCAGCCTGCAGCCCAGATGTCTCTTGCCGCACTACACCAACGGAAAGGCTTGCAGCCCCAGCCTGCAGCCCAGATGCCTCTTGCCGCACTACACCAACGGGAAGCCTTGCAGTCCCAGCCTGCAGCCCAGATGTCTCTTGCCGCACTACACCAACGGGAAGCCTTGCAGGCGCAGGCTGCAGCCCAGATGCCTCTTGCCGCACTATCGGCACATCAGTCTCCTCCTCTAACACAGGCACTTCATCCGCGCTAAGAGTATCTTCATCATCCGATGACCCCATACGGAGAGAAAACTCACTGCCAGAATCGTCCCCTGCCCCCTCTCCCTCAGAAGCAGAGTCAGTCTCTGACCCAATATCAGAGGAAGACTCAAACAGCAAACCAACAACCTGCTGAGCAGTCATCCTGCGGCTAGCCATTATACCTACTAAGATGGAAGACTGCACAAACAAGTCAACAACAACCAACAATGTGCAAACCAAGTAAGTAAAGAAATGTGTACCTTATATCAATAAGATCAATGTACTCAAAAACTATACAATCCAAAATCAAAAGAGACAGCTACACTCACCAGAAACAAACTCTGCAGTGACACAGCAAAGACCAACGATATCAAACTAGAAAGAAGAAAAAAAAACAAATTACTCACAAGACAACAAAATACACATCATGCACCAATGCAAAAAGTTTTTGAAACTCAAAAACCAAACATACTGCTATTATTACACCATTTGCAAAAAAAAACAGGCAGAGAAATCAAACACATTTGCATTGTACAAAAAAACAGTCTCTTACCAAACTACACAAACAGCAAAACCACCAGAACCAAAATGTCACCGTGAACAGAAGAAAAGCCTTCACCTAGAACAAAAAAGTAAACAAAAAAAACATTACAATTGGAAATCACAAAACATATAACAATAAACATTATAACATGCCATGTCACTACCCAAATGGTCAATCGGTTTGTGTGCCAGGTCAGGCAGAAAACAGCAGGAAAAAAAAGGCTATTCAGTCCCGGGGCAGGTGACCCAAATACATATAACAAATTGCACCCTGGAAGCGAGGGGTCACTTCTATTTCTAATTGAACTAATTCCCTGGTGTCTAGTGGGCTTTTCTGCCTCCAATGGGAGCAGAAACGGCAAAAAAATAAAACCGATCTGCCCACAGAGGGGGCAGAAAAGTCTTCAAAACATTTAGGGGCCCAAGGAAGCGACCCTTGCCCAAGGGGTCGCTTCCTACAATAATATTTATATCCCTGGTGTCTAGTGGGCTTTTCTGCCCCCCCCCAAAGAGCAGAAACGGACAGAAAGACGACCAATCTGCCCCCAGGGGGGGGCAGAAAAGTATTCTAAAAAATTAGGCCGCAAAGGAAGCGACCCTTGCCCAAGGGGTCGCTTCCTACATAAAGAAAAAGACATCCCTGGTGTCTAGTGGGCTTTTCTGCCCCCCCTGGGGGCAGAAACGGGCAGAAAGACGACCGATCTGCCCCCAGGGGGGGCAGAAAAGTCTCCTAATCACTTTACCACCCTAGGAAGCGACCCTTGCCCAAGGGGTCGCTTCCTACATAACGAAATAGACATCCCTGGTGTCTAGTGGGCTTTTCTGCCCCCCCTAGGGGGAGAAACGGGCAGAAAGAAGACCGATCTGCCCCCAGGGGGGGCAGAAAAGACTTCAAATTATTTGGCCCCCAAAGGAAGCGACCCTTGCCTAAGGGGTCGCTTCCTACATAGCATAACCAATATCCCTGGTGTCTAGTGGGCTTTTCTGCCCCCCCCGGGGGCAGAAACGCGCAGAAAGCGGACCGATCTGCCCCCAGGGGGGGCAGAAAAGACTTCAACAAAATTTGCCCCCAAGGAAGCGACCCTTGCCCAAGGGGTCGCTTCCTACATAGTAGGAACAGCATCCCTGGTGACTAGTGGGCTTTTCTGCCCCCCCCGGGGGCAGAAACGCGCAGAAAGCGGGCCGATCTGCCCCCAGGGGGGGCAGAAAAGACTTTGCAAAATTTTCGTCCCCAAGGAAGCGACCCTTGCCTAAGGGGTCGCTTCCCAAATCCAAATAAACAAATCCCTGGTGTCTAGTGGGGCATCCCTACTCCACGATCGCGACGCTGTGCGCGATCGTGGAGCAGGAATGCCCTGTATTGAGACATCGGGGGAGAGGAAATACTCTTTCCTCTCCCCCGATGCCTCAATACAAAAGAAATCACCCCCGCGGCCCCCACCGGACAACGGAACCTACCTCTTGCTGCCTTGGACGCGCTGGAAGAAATGGATTCCAGCGCGTCCAACGCTTCCTGATGACGCCGGCGCGCGCTGTGCGCGCTGACGTCATCAGAAAGCGTGGGGGGGCTCGGGGGGGGTCGGGGGTGGCAGCGGAAGCTCTTCCGCTGCCACCCCCGTAAAGGGGGGCAAGATCGAGGCAAAAGGGGGGGAGCGCCAGCGCTTCCCCCGGGGGCTGTCCTCATGACGGAACGGTTCCGTCATGAGCACAGCCCAACCGATGCTCATGACGGAACCGTTCCGTCATGAGCATCGAAGGGGTTAAGTAATCCAGTAGGGTCATGTTGACCTTCCTGTGTTTACTTGGTACTTTTGGTGAATGATTCGCTACCTGCTTGAGTGACTTCTCAAATCCTCTTCTTTTTCATTAAAAAATTCTGACATGCAGACTGAAACATGCACTTTCAATACCAGCATCAGATTTCCCTGGTGAACAGTAGCTTTACTGCAGTGATCTAACAAGCAACTAGAGTGCTAACATTCTGAATTTATGGCAAATGTGTGACACATCTGAATGCCTTCTTGATGGAATCAAAGTAAAAAACTGAAAGTATGTCCTACTGAGGAGACTGTAGTAAATGAGGAAATTAGGAAACTTCATAACAAATAAGTTTCACAAGATGGCCACCAGAGACAAAAGAGCCCAAATGTAGCACAAATATCACCCAGATGTGCCCAAGTATAGCCCAATGACAGAATGTCTCAGAGTGTTCTAAAGAACAACTAGGGCGCTAACAGTCGTACTTATGACAAAAGTATGGCACACCTGAAGCCATCTTAATTGGAATAAAGTGGTAACACTTAAAACATTTAACTATCAAAGGAACAAAATGGGGGGGTTCATTTTGCCATAGAAATTGTGATTAGTGCTGCAGAAAGAAAAATTAGGATACATTTTGACTTCTCAAATCCTCTTCTATTTCATAAAAAATTTTGACATGCAGACTGAAACATGCACTTTGAATACCAGCAGCAGATTTCCCTGGTGAGCAGTAGCTTTACTGCAGTGATCTAATAAGCAACTAGAGTGCTAACATTCTGAATTCATGGCAAATGTGTGACACATCTGAATGCCTTCTTGATGGAATCAAAGTAAAAAACTGAAAGTATGTCCTACTGAGGAGACAGTAGTAAATGAGGAAATTAGGAAACTTCATAACAAATAAGTCTCACAAGATGGCCACCAGAGACAAAAGAGCCCAAATGTAGCACAAATATCACCCAGATGTGGCCCAAGTATAGCCCAATGACAGAATGTCTCAGAGTGTTCTAAAGAACAACTAGAGCGCTAACAGTCGTACTTATGACAAAAGTATGGCACACCTGAAGCCATCTTAATTGTAATAAAGTGGTAACACTTAAAACATTTAACTTACAAAACAACAAAATGGGGGAGTTCATTTTGCCATAGAAATTGTGATTAGTGCTGCAGAAAGAAAAATTAGGATACATTTTGACTTCTCAAATCCTCTTCTATTTCATTAAAAATTTTGACATGCAGACTGAAACATGCACTTTGAATACCAGCAGCAGACTTCCCTGGTGAGCAGTAGCTTTACTACAGTGATCTAATGAGCAACTAGAGTGCTAACATTCAGAACGTATGGCAAATGTGTGACACATCTGAATGCCTTCTTGATGGAACCAAAGTAAACAAGCATTGAAAAAGCAATAGGTCTCGCCCTCGTTTAAGTTAAAGCAGTTCGGTTTGTAATTAGGTGGCTTTTTAGCTTTGCTTTTATTAGTGTTTTTCTAACTTTCATGTACATAACATGCATATGTATGCATATATGTATATGTATATGTATGCATGCATTTATATTTGTATTTAAATAGATATGCAGATTATATATATGTTTATATATGTATGTATATATATACACATACATATATATAAATGCATATGCATATATATGCATATATATATATATGTGCATATGTGTGCATGTAGAGAGAGGTAGAGAGAGGTAGAGATGTAGAGGTGTAGAGGGAGAGGTGTAGAGGTAGAGAGGTAGAGGTAGAGAGGTAGAGAGGCAGAGAGGTAGAGAGAGAGGTAGAGTGAGGTAGAGAGTAGAGGATGAGTAATAGAGAGTAGAGATTATAGAGTGAGTAGTAGAGAGTAGTAGAGAGAGTAGCAGATAGTGAATAGTAGAGAGTAGTAGAGTTAGTAGAGTGAGTAGTAGAGAGTGAATAGTAGAGAGTAGTAGAGAGTGAGTAATAGAGAGTAGTAGAGAGTGGGTAGTAGAGAGTGAGTAGAGTAGTAGAGAGTGAGTAGTAGAGAGTGAGTAGTACAGAGTAGTAGAGAGCGAGTAGTAGAGAGTGAGAAGTAGAGAGTGAGTAGTAGAGTTAGTAGAGAGAGTAGTAGAGAGTGAGTAGTGGAGAGTAGTAGAGAGTGAGTAGTAGAGAGTAGTAGAGTAGTAGAGAGTGAGTAGTAGAGAGTGAGTAGTACAGAGTAGTAGAGAGCGAGTAGTAGAGAGTGAGAAGTAGAGAGTGAGTAGTAGAGAGCAGTAGAGAGTGAGTAGTAAAGAGTGAGTAGTAGAGAGTGAGTAGTAGAGAGTGAATCGTAGAGAGTGAGTAGTAGAGAGAGACAAGCAGAGAGTGAGTAGTAGAGAGTAGTAGAGGGAGTAGTAGAGAGGGAGTAGTAGAGAGAGAGTAGTAGAGAGAGAGTAGTAGAGAGTGAGTAGTAGTGTAGTAGAGAGTGAGTGGCAGAGAGTAGTAGAGAGTGAGTAGTAGAGAGTAGTAGTAGAGAGTAGTAGAGAGTGGGTAGTAGAGAGTGAGTAGTAGAGAGTAGTAGCGAGTGAGTAGTACAGAGTGAGTAGATTAATTTAAAAGGAACACAATGAGGGGGTTCATTTTGCCATAGAAATTATGATTAGTGCTGCAGAAAGAAAAATTAGAGCACATTTTGACTTCTCAAATCCTCTTCTATTTCATTAAAAAATTCTGACATGCAGACTGAAACATGCACTTTGAATACCAGCAGCAGACTTTCCTGGTGAGCAGCAGCTTTACTACAGTGATCTAATGAGCAACTAGAGTGCTCACATTCAGAATTTATGGCAAATGTGTGACACATCTGAATGCCTTCTTGATGGAACCAAAGTAAACAAGCATTGAAAATGCAATAGGTCTCGCCCTCGTTTAAGTTAAAGCAGTTCGGTTTGTAATTAGGTGGCTTTTTAGCTTTGCTTGTATTAGTGTTTTTCAAACTTTCATGTACATAACATGCATATGTATGCATATATGTATATGTATATGTATGCATTCATTTATATTTGTATTTATATAGATATGCAGATTATATATATGTTTATATATGTATGTATATATATATATATACACATACATATATATAAATGCATATGCATATATATGCATATATATATGTGCATATGTGTGCGTGTAGAGAGAGGTAGAGAGAGGTAGAGAGGTAGAGTTGTAGAGGTGGAAGTGTAGAGGTAGAGAGGTAGAGGTAGAGAGGTAGCGGTGTAGAGAGGCAGAGGTGTAGAGAGGTAGAGAGTAGTAGAGAGAGAGGTAGAGAGAGGTAGAGAGGTAGAGAGTAGAGAGTAGTAGAGAGAAGTAGAGAGGAGTATAGAGAGTAGCAGAAAGTGAGCGGTAGAGAGTAGTAGACTGAGTCATAGAGAGTGAGTAGTAGAGAGTAGTAGAGAATGAGTAGTAGAGAGTGAGTAGTAGAGAGTAGTAGAGAGTGAGTAGTAGAGTGAGTAGTAAAGAGTGAGTAGTAGAGAGTGAATAGTAGAGTGAGTAGTAGAGAGTGAGTAGCAGAGAGTAGTAGAGAGTGAGTAGTAGAGATTGAGTAGCAGAGAGTGAGTAGCAGAGAGAGAGTAGTAGAGAGTAGTAGAGAGTGAGTAGTAGAGTGAGTAGTAGAGAGTAGTAGAGAGTGAGTAGTAGAGAGTGAGTAGTATAGTGAGTAGTAGAGAGTATGTAGTAGAGAGTGAGTAGTAGAGAGTAGTAGAGAGAGTAGTAGAGTGAGTAGTAGAGAGTGGTAGAGAGTGAGTAGTAGAGAGTGAGTAGTAGAGAGTAGTAGAGAGTGAGTAGTAGAGAGTGAGTAGAAGAGAGAGAGTAGTAGAGAGTGATTAGTAGAGAGTAGTAGAGAGTGAGTAGTAGAGAGTGAGTAGTAGAGAGAGAGTAGTAGAGAGTGAATAGTAGAGAGTGAGTAGGAGAGAGTAGTAGAGAGTGAGTAGTAGAGTGAGTAGTAGAGAGAAGTAGAGAGTGAATAGTAGAGAGTAGTAGAGAGTGAGTAGTAGAGTGAGTAGTAGAGAGTAGTAGAGAGTGAGTAGTAGAGAGTAGTAGTAGAGAGTAGTAGCGAGTGAGTAATAGAGAGTGAGTAGTAGAGAGAGAGTAGTAGAGTGAGTAGTAGAGAGTGAGTAGTAGAGAGTAGTAGAGAGTAGTAGAGAGTGAATAGTAGAGAGTGAGAAGTAGAGAGTAGTAGAGATTGAGTAGTAGAGAGAGAGTAGTAGAGAGTAGTAGAGTAGTAGAGAGTGAGTAGTAGAGAGTGAGTAGTAGAGAGTAGTGGAGTAGTAGAGTGTGAGTAGTAGAGAGTGAGTAGTAGAGTGAGTAATAGAGTGAGTAGTAGAGTGAGTAGTAGAGAGTTGTAGAGAGCGAGGAGTAGAGAGAGTAGCAGAGAGTGAGAAGTAGAGAGAGTAGTAGAGAGTAGTAGAGTAGTAGAGAGTGCGTAGTAGAGTGAGTAGTAGAGAGTAGTTGAGAGCAAGTAGTAGCGAGTGAGTAGTGGAGAGTGAGTAGTAGAGAGTAGTAGAGAGTGAGGAGTAGAGAGAGTAGCAGAGAGTGAGAAGTAGAGAGAGTAGTAGAGAGTAGTAGAGTAGTAGAGAGTGCGTAGTAGAGTGAGTAGTAGAGAGTAGTCGAGAGCAAGTAGTAGCGAGTGAGTAGTGGAGAGTGAGTAGTAGAGAGTAGTAGAGAGCGAGTAGTAGAGAGTGACTAGTAGAGAGTGAGTAGATGAGAGTGAGTAGTAGAGAGTGAGCAGTAGAGAGTAGGAGAGAGTAGTAGAGAGTGAGTAGAAGAGAGTAGTAGAGTTAGTAGTAGAGAGTGAGTAGTAGAGAGAGAGTAGTAGAGAGTGAGTAGTAGAGTAAGTAGTAGAGAGAAGTAGAGAGTGAGTAGTAGAGTAGTAGAGAGTGAGTAGTAGAGAGTAGTAGTAGAGAGTAGTAACAAGTGAGTAATAGAGAGTGAGTAGTATAGAGAGAGTAGTAGAGTGAGTAGTAGAGAGTGAGTAGTAGAGAGTAGTAGAGAGTAGTAGAGAGTGAGTAGTAGAGAGTGAGTAGTAGAGAGTAGTAGAGAGTGAGTAGTAGAGAGAGAGTAGTAGAGAGTAGTAGAGTAGTAGAGAGTGAGTAGTAGAGAGTGAGTAGTAGAGAGTAGTTGAGTAGTAGAGAGTGAGTAGTAAAGAGTAGTAGAGAGTGAGTAGTAGAGTGAGTAATAGAGTGAGTAGTAGAGAGTAGTAGAGAGCGAGTAGTAGAGAGCAAGTAGTAGAGAGTGTGTAGTAGAGAGTGAGTAGTAGAGACTAGTAGAGAGTGAGGAGTAGAGAGAGTAGCAGAGAGTGAGAAGTAGAGAGAGTAGTAGAGAGTGGTAGAGTAGTAGAGAGTGCGTAGTAGAGTGAGTAGTAGAGAGTAGTTGAGAGCAAGTAGTAGCGAGTGAGTAGTAGAGAGTGAGTAGTGGAGAGTAGTAGAGAGCGAGTAGTAGAGAGTGACTAGTAGAGAGTGAGTAGTAGAGAGTGAGTATTAGAGAGTGAGCAGTAGAGAGTAGGAGAGAGTAGTAGAGAGTGAGTAGTAGAGAGTAGTAGAGTTCGTAGTAGAGAGTGAGTAGTAGAGAGAGAGTAGTAGAGAGTGAGTGGTAGAGTAGTAGAGAGTTAGAGGTAGAGAGAAGTAGAGAGTAGAAGAGTGAGTAGTAGAGAGTAGAAGAGAGTGAGTAGTAGTGAGTATTAGAGTAGTAGAGAGTGAGTAGTAGAGAGTGAGTAGTAGAGAGTAGTAGAGAGCGAGTAGTAGAGAGTGAGTAGTAGAGAGTGATTAGTAGAGAGATAGTAGTAGAGAGTGAGTAGTAGAGAGTAGTAGAGTGAGTAGTAGAGAGAGAGTAGTAGAGAAAGAGTAGTAAAGAGTAGTAGAGAGTGGGTAGTAGAGAGTGAATAGTAGAGAGTAGTAGAGAGTGAGTAGTAGGGAATAGTAGATAGTGAGTAGTAGAGAGTGAGAAGTAGAGAGTAGTAGAGTAGTAGAGAGTGAGTAATAGAGAGTAGTATACAGTAAGTCAAAGACAGTGAGTAGTAGAGAGAGAGTAGTAGAGAGTGAGTAGTAGAGTAGTAGAGAGTAGTCAGTCAGTGTCAGTCTATGTCAGTTAGTGTTAGTCAGTGTCAGTCAGTCAGTGAGTGGTAGAGAGAAGTAAAGAGTAGTTGAGTGAGTAGTAGAGAGAAGTAGAGAGTGAGTAGTAGAGAGAGTAGAAGAGAGAGAAGTAGAGAGTAGAAGATGGTGAGTAGTAGAGAATGAGTAGTAGGGAGTAGTAGAGAGCGAGTAGTAGTGAGTGAGTAGTGGAGAGTGAGTAGTAGAGAGTAGTAGAGAGCGAGTAGTAGAGAGTGAAAAGTAGAGAGTGAGTAGTAGAGAGAGAGTGGTAGAGAGTGAGTAGTAGAGAGTAGTAGAGTGAGAGTAGTAGAGAGTGAGTAGTAGAGAGTAGTAGAGTTAGTAGTAGAGAGTGAGTAGTAGAGAGAGAGTAGTAGAGAGTGAGTATTAGAGTAGTAGAGAGTGAGACATAGAGAGAAGTAGAGAGTAGAAGAGTGAGTAGTAGAGAGTAGTAGAGAGTGAGTGGTAGAGAGTGAGTAGTAGAGAGTAGTAGAGCGTGAGGAGTAGAGAGTGAGTAGTAGAGTGAGTAGAAGAGAGAGAGTAGTAGAGAGTAGTAGAGAGTGAGTAGTAGAGTGAGTAGTAGAGAGTAGTAGAGAGAGTAGTAGAGAGTAGTAGAGAGTGAGTAGTAGAGAGTGAGTAGTATAGTGAGTAGTAGAGAGTATGTAGTAGAGAGTGAGTAGTAGAGAGTAGTAGAGAGAGTAGTAGAGTGAGTAGTAGAGAGTGGTAGAAAGTGAGTAGTAGAGAGTAGTAGTAGAGAGTAGTAGAGAGTAGTAGAGAGTGAGAAGTAGAGACTAGTAGAGTGAGTAGTAGAGAGCAGTAGAGAGTGAGTAGTAGAGAGTAGTAGAGAGTGAGTAATAGAGAGTGAGTAGTAGAGAATAGTAGATAGTGAGTAGTAGAGAGTAGTAGAGAGTAAGTAGTAGAGAGTGAGTTGTAGAGAGTAGTAGTGAGTGAGTAGCAGAGAGTGAGTAGTAGAGAGAGAGTAGTAGAGAGTAGTAGAGAGTGAGTAGTAGAGAGTGAATAGTAGAGAGTAGTAGAGAGTGAGAAGTAGAGAGTAGTAGAGAGTGAGTAGTAGAGAGTGAGTAGTAGAGAATAGTAGATAGTGAGTAGTAGAGAGTAGTAGAGAGTAAATAGTAGAGAGTGAGTAGTAGGGAGCGAGTAGTAGAGAGTGAGTAGTAGAGAGTGATTAGAAGAGAGAGAGTACTAGAGAGTGAGTAGTAGAGAGTAGTAGAGTGAGTAGTAGAGAGTGAGTAGTAGAGAAAGAGTAGTAGAGAGTAGTAGAGAGTGCGTAGTAGAGTAGTAGAGTGAGTGGTAGAGAGTAGTAGAGAGTGAGTAGCAGAGAGTGAGCAGCAGAGAGTGAGTAGTAGAGAGAGAGTAGTAGAGAGTGAGTAGTAGAGAGTAGTAGAGAGTGAGTAGTTGAGAGTGAGTAGTAGAGAGTAGTAGTGAGTGAGTAGCAGAGAGTGAGTAGTAGAGAGTAGTAGAGAGTGAGTAGTAGAGAGTGAATAGTAGAGAGTAGTAGAGAGTGAGGAGTAGAGAGTAGTAGAGAGTGAATAGTAGAGAGTGAGTAGTAGAGAGTAGTGGAGTAGTAGAGAGTGAGTAGTATAGAGTAGTCAGGAGTGAGTAGTAGAGTGAGTAGTAGAGAGTAGTAGTAGAGAGTAGTAGAGAGTAGTAGAGAGTGAGTAGTAGAGACTAGTAGAGTGAGTAGTAGAGAGTGAGTAGTAGAGAAAGAGTAGTAGAGAGTGCATAGTAGAGTAGTAGAGTGAGTGGTAGAGACTAGTAGAGAGTGAGTAGTAGAGCGGAGTAGAGAGTGAATAGTAGAGAGTGAGTAGTAGAGAGAGAGTAGTAGAGTAGTAGAGAGTGAGTAGTAGAGAGTGAGTAGTAGAGAGCAGTGGAGTAGTAGAGAGTGAGTAGTACAGAGTAGTAGAGAGTGAGTAGTAGACTGAGTAGTAGAGAGTAGTAGTAGAGAGTAGTAGAGAGTAGTAGAGAGTGAGTAGTAGAGAGTCGTAGCGAGTGAGTAGTAGAGAGTGAGTAGTAGAGAGAGAGTAGTAGAGAGTACTAGAGAGTGAGTAGTAGAGAGTGATTAGTAGAGAGTAGTAGAGAGTGGGTAGTAGAAAGTGAGTAGTAGAGAGTAGTAGAGAGCGAGTAGTAGAGAGTGAGTAGTAGAGAGTAGTAGAGAGTGAGTAGTAGAGAGAGAGTAGTAGAGAGGAGTAGAGTAGTAGAGAGTGAGTTATAGAGAGTAGTGGAGTAGTAGAGAGTGAGTAGTACAGAGTAGTAGAGAGTTAGTAGTAGAGTGAGTAGTAGAGAGTGAGTAGTAGAGAGTAGTAGAGAGCGAGTAGTAGAGAGCAAGTTGTAGAGAGTGTGTAGTAGAGAGTGAGTAGTAGAGACTAGTAGAGAGTGAGGAGTAGAGAGTAGTAGAGAGAGTAGTAGAGTGAGTAGTAGAGAGTGGTAGAGAGTGAGTAGTAGAGAGTGAGTAGTAGAGAGTAGTAGAGAGTGAGTAGTAGAGAGTGAGTAGAAGAGAGAGAGTAGTAGAGAGTGATTAGTAGAGAGTAGTAGAGAGTGAGTAGTAGAGAGTGAGTAGTAGAGAGAGAGTAGTAGAGAGTGAATAGTAGAGAGTGAGTAGGAGAGAGTAGTAGAGAGTGAGTAGTAGAGTGAGTAGTAGAGAGAAGTAGAGAGTGAATAGTAGAGAGTAGTAGAGAGTGAGTAGTAGAGTGAGTAGTAGAGAGTAGTAGAGAGTGAGTAGTAGAGAGTAGTAGTAGAGAGTAGTAGCGAGTGAGTAATAGAGAGTGAGTAGTAGAGAGAGAGTAGTAGAGTGAGTAGTAGAGAGTGAGTAGTAGAGAGTAGTAGAGAGTAGTAGAGAGTGCGTAGTAGAGTGAGTAGTAGAGAGTAGTTGAGAGCAAGTAGTAGCGAGTGAGTAGTGGAGAGTGAGTAGTAGAGAGTAGTAGAGAGCGAGTAGTAGAGAGTGACTAGTAGAGAGTGAGTAGATGAGAGTGAGTAGTAGAGAGTGAGCAGTAGAGAGCAGGAGAGAGTAGTAGAGAGTGAGTAGAAGAGAGTAGTAGAGTTAGTAGTAGAGAGTGAGTAGTAGAGAGAGAGTAGTAGAGAGTGAGTAGTAGAGTGAGTAGTAGAGAGAAGTAGAGAGTGAGTTGTAGAGTAGTAGAGAGTGAGTAGTAGAGAGTAGTAGTAGAGAGTAGTAACAAGTGAGTAATAGAGAGTGAGTAGTATAGAGAGAGTAGTAGAGTGAGTAGTAGAGAGTGAGTAGTAGAGAGTAGTAGAGAGTAGTACAGAGTGAGTAGTAGAGAGTGAGTAGTAGAGAGTAGTAGAGAGTGAGTAGTAGAGAGAGAGTAGTAGAGAGTAGTAGAGTAGTAGAGAGTGAGTAGTAGAGAGTGAGTAGTAGAGAGTAGTTGAGTAGTAGAGAGTGAGTAGTAAAGAGTAGTAGAGAGTGAGTAGTAGAGTTAGTAATAGAGTGAGTAGTAGAGAGTAGTAGAGAGCGAGTAGTAGAGAGCAAGTAGTAGAGAGTGTGTAGTAGAGAGTGAGTAGTAGAGACTAGTAGAGAGTGAGGAGTAGAGAGAGTAGCAGAGAGTGAGAAGTAGAGAGAGTAGTAGAGAGTGGTAGAGTAGTAGAGAGTGCGTAGTAGAGTGAGTAGTAGAGAGTAGTTGAGAGCAAGTAGTAGCGAGTGAGTAGTAGAGAGTGAGTAGTGGAGAGTAGTAGAGAGCGAGTAGTAGAGAGTGACTAGTAGAGAGTGAGTAGTAGAGAGTGAGTATTAGAGAGTGAGCAGTAGAGAGTAGGAGAGAGTAGTAGAGAGTGAGTAGTAGAGAGTAGTAGAGTTCGTAGTAGAGAGTGAGTAGTAGAGAGAGAGTAGTAGAGAGTGAGTGGTAGAGTAGTAGAGAGTTAGAGGTAGAGAGAAGTAGAGAGTAGAAGAGTGAGTAGTAGAGAGTAGAAGAGAGTGAGTAGTAGTGAGTATTAGAGTAGTAGAGAGTGAGTAGTAGAGAGTGAGTAGTAGAGAGTAGTAGAGAGCGAGTAGTAGAGAGTGAGTAGTAGAGAGTGATTAGTAGAGAGATAGTAGTAGAGAGTGAGTAGTAGAGAGTAGTAGAGTGAGTAGTAGAGAGTGAGTAGTAGAGAAAGAGTAGTAAAGAGTAGTAGAGAGTGGGTAGTAGAGAGTGAATAGTAGAGAGTAGTAGAGAGTGAGTAGTAGGGAATAGTAGATAGTGAGTAGTAGAGAGTGAGAAGTAGAGAGTAGTAGAGTAGTAGAGAGTGAGTAATAGAGAGTAGTATACAGTAAATCAAAGACAGTGAGTAGTAGAGAGAGAGTAGTAGAGAGTGAGTAGTAGAGTAGTAGAGAGTAGTCAGTCAGTGTCAGTCTATGTCAGTTAGTGTTAGTCAGTGTCAGTCAGTCAGTGAGTGGTAGAGAGAAGTAAAGAGTAGTTGAGTGAGTAGTAGAGAGAAGTAGAGAGTGAGTAGTAGAGAGAGTAGAAGAGAGAGTAGTAGAGAAGTAGAGAGTAGAAGATGGTGAGTAGTGGAGAATGAGTAGTATGGAGTAGTAGAGAGCGAGTAGTAGTGAGTGAGTAGTGGAGAGTGAGTAGTAGAGAGTAGTAAAGAGCGAGTAGTAGAGAGTGAAAAGTAGAGAGTGAGTAGTAGAGAGAGAGTGGTAGAGAGTGAGTAGTAGAGAGTAGTAGAGTGAGAGTAGTAGAGAGTGAGTAGTAGAGAGTAGTAGAGTTAGTAGTAGAGAGTGAGTAGTAGAGAGAGAGTAGTAGAGAGTGAGTATTAGAGTAGTAGAGAGTGAGACATAGAGAGAAGTAGAGAGTAGAAGAGTGAGTAGTAGAGAGTAGTAGAGAGTGAGTGGTAGAGAGTGAGTAGTAGAGAGTAGTAGAGCGTGAGGAGTAGAGAGTGAGTAGTAGAGTGAGTAGAAGAGAGAGAGTAGTAGAGAGTAGTAGAGAGTAAGTAGTAGAGTGAGTAGTAGAGAGTAGTAGAGAGAGTAGTAGAGAGTAGTAGAGAGTGAGTAGTAGAGAGTGAGTAGTATAGTGAGTAGTAGAGAGTATGTAGTAGAGAGTGAGTAGTAGAGAGTAGTAGAGAGAGTAGTAGAGTGAGTAGTAGAGAGTGGTAGAAAGTGAGTAGTAGAGAGTAGTAGTAGAGAGTAGTAGAGAGTAGTAGAGAGTGAGAAGTAGAGACTAGTAGAGTGAGTAGTAGAGAGCAGTAGAGAGTGAGTAGTAGAGAGTAGTAGAGAGTGAGTAATAGAGAGTGAGTAGTAGAGAATAGTAGATAGTGAGTAGTAGAGAGTAGTAGAGAGTAAGTAGTAGAGAGTGAGTTGTAGAGAGTAGTAGTGAGTGAGTAGCAGAGAGTGAGTAGTAGAGAGAGAGTAGTAGAGAGTAGTAGAGAGTGAGTAGTAGAGAGTGAATAGTAGAGAGTAGTAGAGAGTGAGAAGTAGAGAGTAGTAGAGAGTGAGTAGTAGAGAGTGAGTAGTAGAGAATAGTAGATAGTGAGTAGTAGAGAGTAGTAGAGAGTAGTAGAAAGTAAATAGTAGAGAGTGAGTAGTAGAGGGCGAGTAGTAGAGAGTGAGTAGTAGAGAGTGATTAGAAGAGAGAGAGTACTAGAGAGTGAGTAGTAGAGAGTAGTAGAGTGAGTAGTAGAGAGTGAGTAGTAGAGAAAGAGTAGTAGAGAGTAGTAGAGAGTGCGTAGTAGAGTAGTAGAGTGAGTGGTAGAGAGTAGTAGAGAGTGAGTAGCAGAGAGTGAGCAGCAGAGAGTGAGTAGTAGAGAAAGAGTAGTAGAGAGTGAGTAGTAGAGAGTAGTAGAGAGTGAGTAGTTGAGAGTGAGTAGTAGAGAGTAGTAGTGAGTGAGTAGCAGAGAGTGAGTAGTAGAGAGTAGTAGAGAGTGAGTAGTAGAGAGTGAATAGTAGAGAGTAGTAGAGAGTGAGGAGTAGAGAGTAGTAGAGAGTGAATAGTAGAGAGTGAGTAGTAGAGAGTAGTGGAGTAGTAGAGAGTGAGTAGTATAGAGTAGTCAGGAGTGAGTAGTAGAGTGAGTAGTAGAGAGTAGTAGTAGAGAGTAGTAGAGAGTAGTAGAGAGTGAGTAGTAGAGACTAGTAGAGTGAGTAGTAGAGAGTGAGTAGTAGAGAAAGAGTAGTAGAGAGTGCATAGTAGAGTAGTAGAGTGAGTGGTAGAGACTAGTAGAGAGTGAGTAGTAGAGCGGAGTAGAGAGTGAATAGTAGAGAGTGAGTAGTAGAGAGAGAGTAGTAGAGTAGTAGAGAGTGAGTAGTAGAGAGTGAGTAGTAGAGAGCAGTGGAGTAGTAGAGAGTGAGTAGTACAGAGTAGTAGAGAGTGAGTAGTAGACTGAGTAGTAGAGAGTAGTAGTATAGAGTAGTAGAGAGTAGTAGAGAGTGAGTAGTAGAGAGTCGTAGCGAGTGAGTAGTAGAGAGTGAGTAGTAGAGAGAGAGTAGTAGAGAGTACTAGAGAGTGAGTAGTAGAGAGTGATTAGTAGAGAGTAGTAGAGAGTGGGTAGTAGAAAGTGAGTAGTAGAGAGTAGTAGAGAGCGAGTAGTAGAGAGTGAGTAGTAGAGAGTAGTAGAGAGTGAGTAGTAGAGAGAGAGTAGTAGAGAGGAGTAGAGTAGTAGAGAGTGAGTTATAGAGAGTAGTGGAGTAGTAGAGAGTGAGTAGTACAGAGTAGTAGAGAGTTAGTAGTAGAGTGAGTAGTAGAGAGTGAGTAGTAGAGAGTAGTAGAGAGCGAGTAGTAGAGAGCAAGTTGTAGAGAGTGTGTAGTAGAGAGTGAGTAGTAGAGACTAGTAGAGAGTGAGGAGTAGAGAGTAGTAGAGAGAGTAGTAGAGTGAGTAGTAGAGAGTGGTAGAGAGTGAGTAGTAGAGAGTGAGTAGTAGAGAGTAGTAGAGAGTGAGTAGTAGAGAGTGAGTAGAAGAGAGAGAGTAGTAGAGAGTGATTAGTAGAGAGTAGTAGAGAGTGAGTAGTAGAGAGTGAGTAGTAGAGAGAGAGTAGTAGAGAGTGAAAAGTAGAGAGTGAGTAGGAGAGAGTAGTAGAGAGTGAGTAGTAGAGTGAGTAGTAGAGAGAAGTAGAGAGTGAATAGTAGAGAGTAGTAGAGTGAGTAGTAGAGAGTAGTAGAGAGTGAGTAGTAGAGAGTAGTAGTAGAGAGTAGTAGCGAGTGAGTAATAGAGAGTGAGTAGTAGAGAGAGAGTAGTAGAGTGAGTAGTAGAGAGTGAGTAGTAGAGAGTAGTAGAGAGTAGTAGAGAGTGAATATTAGAGAGTGAGAAGTAGAGAGTAGTAGAGATTGAGTAGTAGAGAGAGAGTAGTAGAGAGTAGTAGAGTAGTAGAGAGTGAGTAGTAGAGAGTGAGTAGTAGAGAGTAGTGGAGTAGTAGAGTGTGAGTAGTAGAGAGTGAGTAGTAGAGTGAGTAATAGAGTGAGTAGTAGAGTGAGTAGTAGAGAGTTGTAGAGAGCGAGTAGTAGAGAGCAAGTAGTAGAGAGTGTGTAGTAGAGAGTGAGTAGTAGAGACTAGTAGAGAGTGAGGAGTAGAGAGAGTAGCAGAGAGTGAGAAGTAGAGAGAGTAGTAGAGAGTAGTAGAGTAGTAGAGAGTGCGTAGTAGAGTGAGTAGTAGAGAGTAGTTGAGAGCAAGTAGTAGCGAGTGAGTAGTGGAGAGTGAGTAGTAGAGAGTAGTAGAGAGCGAGTAGTAGAGAGCGAGTAGTAGAGAGTGACTAGTAGAGAGTGAGTAGATGAGAGTGAGTAGTAGAGAGTGAGCAGTAGAGAGTAGGAGAGAGTAGTAGAGAGTGAGTAGAAGAGAGTAGTAGAGTTAGTAGTAGAGAGTGAGTAGTAGAGAGAGAGTAGTAGAGAGTGAGTAGTAGAGTGAGTAGTAGAGAGAATTAGAGAGTGAGTAGTAGAGTAGTAGAGAGTGAGTAGTAGAGAGTAGTAGTAGAGAGAAGTAACAAGTGAGTAATAGAGAGTGAGTAGTATAGAGAGAGTAGTAGAGTGAGTAGTAGAGAGTGAGTAGTAGAGAGTAGTAGAGAGTAGTAGAGAGTGAGTAGTAGAGAGTGAGTAGTAGAGAGTAGTAGAGAGTGAGTAGTAGAGAGAGAGTAGTAGAGAGTAGTAGAGTAGTAGAGAGTGAGTAGTAGAGAGTGAGTAGTAGAGAGTAGTTGAGTAGTAGAGAGTGAGTAGTAAAGAGTAGTAGAGAGTGAGTAGTAGAGTGAGTAATAGAGTGAGTAGTAGAGAGTAGTAGAGAGCGAGTAGTAGAGAGCAAGTAGTAGAGAGTGTGTAGTAGAGAGTGAGTAGTAGAGACTAGTAGAGAGTGAGGAGTAGAGAGAGTAGCAGAGAGTGAGAAGTAGAGAGAGTAGTAGAGAGTAGTAGAGTAGTAGAGAGTGCGTAGTAGAGTGAGTAGTAGAGAGTAGTTGAGAGCAAGTAGTAGCGAGTGAGTAGTAGAGAGTGAGTAGTGGAGAGTAGTAGAGAGCGAGTAGTAGAGAGTGACTAGTAGAGAGTGAGTAGTAGAGAGTGAGTATTAGAGAGTGAGCAGTAGAGAGTAGGAGAGAGTAGTAGAGAGTGAGTAGTAGAGAGTAGTAGAGTTCGTAGTAGAGAGTGAGTAGTAGAGAGAGAGTAGTAGAGAGTGAGTGGTAGAGTAGTAGAGAGTTAGAGGTAGAGAGAAGTAGAGAGTAGAAGAGTGAGTAGTAGAGAGTAGAAGAGAGTGAGTAGTAGTGAGTATTAGAGTAGTAGAGAGTGAGTAGTAGAGAGTGAGTAGTAGAGAGTAGTAGAGAGCGAGTAGTAGAGAGTGAGTAGTAGAGAGTGATTAGTAGAGAGATAGTAGTAGAGAGTGAGTAGTAGAGAGTAGTAGAGTGAGTAGTAGAGAGTGAGTAGTAGAGAAAGAGTAGTAAAGAGTAGTAGAGAGTGGGTAGTAGAGAGTGAATAGTAGAGAGCAGTAGAGAGTGAGTAGTAGGGAATAGTAGATAGTGAGTAGTAGAGAGTGAGAAGTAGAGAGTAGTAGAGTAGTAGAGAGTGAGTAATAGAGAGTAGTATACAGTAAGTCAAAGACAGTGAGTAGTAGAGAGAGAGTAGTAGAGAGTGAGTAGTAGAGTAGTAGAGAGTAGTCAGTCAGTGTCAGTCTATGTCAGTTAGTGTTAGTCAGTGTCAGTCAGTCAGTGAGTGGTAGAGAGAAGTAAAGAGTAGTTGAGTGAGTAGTAGAGAGAAGTAGAGAGTGAGTAGTAGAGAGAGTAGAAGAGAGAGTAGTAGAGAAGTAGAGAGTAGAAGATGGTGAGTAGTAGAGAATGAGTAGTAGAGAGTAGTAGAGAGCGAGTAGTAGTGAGTGAGTAGTGGAGAGTGAGTAGTAGAGAGTAGTAGAGAGCGAGTAGTAGAGAGTGAAAAGTAGAGAGTGAGTAGTAGAGAGAGAGTGGTAGAGAGTGAGTAGTAGAGAGTAGTAGAGTGAGAGTAGTAGAGAGTGAGTAGTAGAGAGTAGTAGAGTTAGTAGTAGAGAGTGAGTAGTAGAGAGAGAGTAGTAGAGAGTGAGTATTAGAGTAGTAGAGAGTGAGACATAGAGAGAAGTAGAGAGTAGAAGAGTGAGTAGTAGAGAGTAGTAGAGAGTGAGTGGTAGAGAGTGAGTAGTAGAGAGTAGTAGAGCGTGAGGAGTAGAGAGTGAGTAGTAGAGTGAGTAGAAGAGAGAGAGCAGTAGAGAGTAGTAGAGAGTGAGTAGTAGAGTGAGTAGTAGAGAGTAGTAGAGAGAGTAGTAGAGAGTAGTAGAGAGTGAGTAGTAGAGAGTGAGTAGTATAGTGAGTAGTAGAGAGTATGTAGTAGAGAGTGAGTAGTAGAGAGTAGTAGAGAGAGTAGTAGAGTGAGTAGTAGAGAGTGGTAGAAAGTGAGTAGTAGAGAGTAGTAGTAGAGAGTAGTAGAGAGTAGTAGAGAGTGAGAAGTAGAGACTAGTAGAGTGAGTAGTAGAGAGCAGTAGAGAGTGAGTAGTAGAGAGTAGTAGAGAGTGAGTAGTAGAGAATAGTAGATAGTGAGTAGTAGAGAGTAGTAGAGAGTAAGTAGTAGAGAGTGAGTTGTAGAGAGTAGTAGTGAGTGAGTAGCAGAGAGTGAGTAGTAGAGAGAGAGTAGTAGAGAGTAGTAGAGAGTGAGTAGTAGAGAGTGAATAGTAGAGAGTAGTAGATAGTGAGTAGTAGAGAGTAGTAGAGAGTAGTAGAGAGTAAATAGTAGAGAGTGAGTAGTAGAGAGCGAGTAGTAGAGAGTGAGTAGTAGAGAGTGATTAGAAGAGAGAGAGTACTAGAGAGTGAGTAGTAGAGAGTAGTAGAGTGAGTAGTAGAGAGTGAGTAGTAGAGAAAGAGTAGTAGAGAGTAGTAGAGAGTGCGTAGTAGAGTAGAAGAGTGAGTGGTAGAGAGTAGTAGAGAGTGAGTAGCAGAGAGTGAGCAGCAGAGAGTGAGTAGTAGAGAGAGAGTAGTAGAGAGTGAGTAGTAGAGAGTAGTAGAGAGTGAGTAGTTGAGAGTGAGTAGTAGAGAGTAGTAGTGAGTGAGTAGCAGAGAGTGAGTAGTAGAGAGTAGTAGAGAGTGAGTAGTAGAGAGTGAATAGTAGAGAGTAGTAGAGAGTGAGGAGTAGAGAGTAGTAGAGAGTGAATAGTAGAGAGTGAGTAGTAGAGAGTAGTGGAGTAGTAGAGAGTGAGTAGTATAGAGTAGTCAGGAGTGAGTAGTAGAGTGAGTAGTAGAGAGTAGTAGTAGAGAGTAGTAGAGAGTAGTAGAGAGTGAGTAGTAGAGACTAGTAGAGTGAGTAGTAGAGAGTGAGTAGTAGAGAAAGAGTAGTAGAGAGTGCATAGTAGAGTAGTAGAGTGAGTGGTAGAGACTAGTAGAGAGTGAGTAGTAGAGCGGAGTAGAGAGTGAATAGTAGAGAGTGAGTAGTAGAGAGAGAGTAGTAGAGTAGTAGAGAGTGAGTAGTAGAGAGTGAGTAGTAGAGAGCAGTGGAGTAGTAGAGAGTGAGTAGTACAGAGTAGTAGAGAGTGAGTAGTAGACTGAGTAGTAGAGAGTAGTAGTAGAGAGTAGTAGATAGTAGAGAGTGAGTAGTAGAGAGTCGTAGCGAGTGAGTAGTAGAGAGTGAGTAGTAGAGAGAGAGTAGTAGAGAGTACTAGAGAGTGAGTAGTAGAGAGTGATTAGTAGAGAGTAGTAGAGAGTGGGTAGTAGAAAGTGAGTAGTAGAGAGTAGTAGAGAGCGAGTAGTAGAGAGTGAGTAGTAGAGAGTAGTAGAGAGTGAGTAGTAGAGAGAGAGTAGTAGAGAGGAGTAGAGTAGTAGAGAGTGAGTTATAGAGAGTAGTGGAGTAGTAGAGAGTGAGTAGTACAGAGTAGTAGAGAGTTAGTAGTAGAGTGAGTAGTAGAGAGTGAGTAGTAGAGAGTAGTAGAGAGCGAGTAGTAGAGAGCAAGTTGTAGAGAGTGTGTAGTAGAGAGTGAGTAGTAGAGACTAGTAGAGAGTGAGGAGTAGAGAGTAGTAGAGAGAGTAGTAGAGTGAGTAGTAGAGAGTGGTAGAGAGTGAGTAGTAGAGAGTGAGTAGTAGAGAGTAGTAGAGAGTGAGTAGTAGAGAGTGAGTAGAAGAGAGAGAGTAGTAGAGAGTGATTAGTAGAGAGTAGTAGAGAGTGAGTAGTAGAGAGTGAGTAGTAGAGAGAGAGTAGTAGAGAGTGAATAGTAGAGAGTGAGTAGTAGAGAGAAGTAGAGAGTGAATAGTAGAGAGTAGTAGAGAGTGAGTAGTAGAGTGAGTAGTAGAGAGTAGTAGAGAGTGAGTAGTAGAGAGTAGTAGTAGAGAGTAGTAGCGAGTGAGTAATAGAGAGTGAGTAGTAGAGAGAGAGTAGTAGAGTGAGTAGTAGAGAGTGAGTAGTAGAGAGTAGTAGAGAGTGAATAGTAGAGAGTGAGAAGTAGAGAGTAGTAGAGATTGAGTAGTAGAGAGAGAGTAGTAGAGAGTAGTAGAGTAGTAGAGAGTGAGTAGTAGAGAGTGAGTAGTAGAGAGTAGTGGAGTAGTAGAGTGTGAGTAGTAGAGAGTGAGTAGTAGAGTGAGTAATAGAGTGAGTAGTAGAGTGAGTAGTAGAGAGTTGTAGAGAGCGAGTAGTAGAGAGCAAGTAGTAGAGAGTGTGTAGTAGAGAGTGAGTAGTAGAGACTAGTAGAGAGTGAGGAGTAGAGAGAGTAGCAGAGTGAGAAGTAGAGAGAGTAGTAGAGAGTAGTAGAGTAGTAGAGAGTGCGTAGTAGAGTGAGTAGTAGAGAGTAGTTGAGAGCAAGTAGTAGCGAGTGAGTAGTGGAGAGTGAGTAGTAGAGAGTAGTAGAGAGCGAGTAGTAGAGAGTGACTAGTAGAGAGTGAGTAGATGAGAGTGAGTAGTAGAGAGTGAGCAGTAGAGAGTAGGAGAGAGTAGTAGAGAGTGAGTAGAAGAGAGTAGTAGAGTTAGTAGTAGAGAGTGAGTAGTAGAGAGAGAGTAGTAGAGAGTGAGTAGTAGAGTGAGTAGTAGAGAGAAGTAGAGAGTGAGTAGTAGAGAGTAGTAGAGAGGGAGTAGTAGAGAGTAGTAGTAGAGAGTAGTAACAAGTGAGTAATAGAGAGTGAGTAGTATAGAGAGAGTAGTAGAGTGAGTAGTAGAGAGTGAGTAGTAGAGAGTAGTAGAGAGTAGTAGAGAGTGAGTAGTAGAGAGTGAGTAGTAGAGAGTAGTAGAGAGTGAGTAGTAGAGAGAGAGTAGTAGAGAGTAGTAGAGTAGTAGAGAGTGAGTAGTAGAGAGTGAGTAGTAGAGAGTAGTTGAGTAGTAGAGAGTGAGTAGTAAAGAGTAGTAGAGAGTGAGTAGTAGAGTGAGTAATAGAGTGAGTAGTAGAGAGTAGTAGAGAGCGAGTAGTAGAGAGCAAGTAGTAGAGAGTGTGTAGTAGAGAGTGAGTAGTAGAGACTAGTAGAGAGTGAGGAGTAGAGAGAGTAGCAGAGAGTGAGAAGTAGAGAGAGTAGTAGAGAGTAGTAGAGTAGTAGAGAGTGCGTAGTAGAGTGAGTAGTAGAGAGTAGTTGAGAGCAAGTAGTAGCGAGTGAGTAGTAGAGAGTGAGTAGTGGAGAGTAGTAGAGAGCGAGTAGTAGAGAGTGACTAGTAGAGAGTGAGTAGTAGAGAGTGAGTATTAGAGAGTGAGCAGTAGAGAGTAGGAGAGAGTAGTAGAGAGTGAGTAGTAGAGAGTAGTAGAGTTCGTAGTAGAGAGTGAGTAGTAGAGAGAGAGTAGTAGAGAGTGAGTGGTAGAGTAGTAGAGAGTTAGAGGTAGAGAGAAGTAGAGAGTAGAAGAGTGAGTAGTAGAGAGTAGAAGAGAGTGAGTAGTAGTGAGTATTAGAGTAGTAGAGAGTGAGTAGTAGAGAGTGAGTAGTAGAGAGTAGTAGAGAGCGAGTAGTAGAGAGTGAGTAGTAGAGAGTGATTAGTAGAGAGATAGTAGTAGAGAGTGAGTAGTAGAGAGTAGTAGAGTGAGTAGTAGAGAGTGAGTAGTAGAGAAAGAGTAGTAAAGAGTAGTAGAGAGTGGGTAGTAGAGAGTGAATAGTAGAGAGTAGTAGAGAGTGAGTAGTAGGGAATAGTAGATAGTGAGTAGTAGAGAGTGAGAAGTAGAGAGTAGTAGAGTAGTAAAGAGTGAGTAATAGAGAGTAGTATACAGTAAGTCAAAGACAGTGAGTAGTAGAGAGAGAGTAGTAGAGAGTGAGTAGTAGAGTAGTAGAGAGTAGTCAGTCAGTGTCAGTCTATGTCAGTTAGTGTTAGTCAGTGTCAGTCAGTCAGTGAGTGGTAGAGAGAAGTAGAGAGTAGTTGAGTGAGTAGTAGAGAGAAGTAGAGAGTGAGTAGTAGAGAGAGTAGAAGAGAGAGTAGTAGAGAAGTAGAGAGTAGAAGATGGTGAGTAGTAGAGAATGAGTAGTAGAGAGTAGTAGAGAGCGAGTAGTAGTAAGTGAGTAGTGGAGAGTGAGTAGTAGAGAGTAGTAGAGAGCGAGTAGTAGAGAGTGAAAAGTAGAGAGTGAGTAGTAGAGAGAGAGTGGTAGAGAGTGAGTAGTAGAGAGTAGTAGAGTGAGAGTAGTAGAGAGTGAGTAGTAGAGAGTAGTAGAGTTAGTAGTAGAGAGTGAGTAGTAGAGAGAGAGTAGTAGAGAGTGAGTATTAGAGTAGTAGAGAGTGAGACATAGAGAGAAGTAGAGAGTAGAAGAGTGAGTAGTAGAGAGTAGTAGAGAGTGAGTGGTAGAGAGTGAGTAGTAGAGAGTAGTAGAGCGTGAGGAGTAGAGAGTGAGTAGTAGAGTGAGTAGAAGAGAGAGAGTAGTATAGAGTAGTAGAGAGTGAGTAGTAGAGTGAGTAGTAGAGAGTAGTAGAGAGAGTAGTAGAGAGTAGTAGAGAGTGAGTAGTAGAGAGTGAGTAGTATAGTGAGTAGTAGAGAGTATGTAGTAGAGAGTGAGTAGTAGAGAGTAGTAGAGAGAGTAGTAGAGTGAGTAGTAGAGAGTGGTAGAAAGTGAGTAGTAGAGAGTAGTAGTAGAGAGCAGTAGAGAGTAGTAGAGAGTGAGAAGTAGAGACTAGTAGAGTGAGTAGTAGAGAGCAGTAGAGAGTGAGTAGTAGAGAGTAGTAGAGATTGAGTAGTAGAATGTGAGTAGTAGAGAATAGTAGATAGTGAGTAGTAGAGAGTAGTAGAGAGTAAGTAGTAGAGAGTGAGTTGTAGAGAGTAGTAGTGAGTGAGTAGCAGAGAGTGAGTAGTAGAGAGAGAGTAGTAGAGAGTAGTAGAGAGTAGTAGAGAGTGAGTAGTAGAGAGTGAATAGTAGAGAGTAGTAGAGAGTGAGAAGTAGAGAGTAGTAGAGAGTGAGTAGTAGAGAGTGAGTAGTAGAGAATAGTAGATAGTGAGTAGTAGAGAGTAGTAGAGAGTAGTAGAGAGTAAATAGTAGAGAGTGAGTAGTAGAGAGCGAGTAGTAGAGAGTGAGTAGTAGAGAGTGATTAGAAGAGAGAGAGTACTAGAGAGTGAGTAGTAGAGAGTAGTAGAGTGAGTAGTAGAGAGTGAGTAGTAGAGAAAGAGTAGTAGAGAGTAGTAGAGAGTGCGTAGTAGAGTAGTAGAGTGAGTGGTAGAGAGTAGTAGAGAGTGAGTAGCAGAGAGTGAGCAGCAGAGAGTGAGTAGTAGAGAGAGAGTAGTAGAGAGTGAGTAGTAGAGAGTAGTAGAGAGTGAGTAGTTGAGAGTGAGTAGTAGAGAGTAGTAGTGAGTGAGTAGCAGAGAGTGAGTAGTAGAGAGTAGTAGAGAGTGAGTAGTAGAGAGTGAATAGTAGAGAGCAGTAGAGAGTGAGGAGTAGAGAGTAGTAGAGAGTGAATAGTAGAGAGTGAGTAGTAGAGAGTAGTGAAGTAGTAGAGAGTGAGTAGTATAGAGTAGTCAGGAGTGAGTAGTAGAGTGAGTAGTAGAGAGTAGTAGTAGAGAGTAGTAGAGAGTAGTAGAGAGTGAGTAGTAGAGACTAGTAGAGTGAGTAGCAGAGAGTGAGTAGTAGAGAAAGAGTAGTAGAGAGTGCATAGTAGAGTAGTAGAGTGAGTGGTAGAGACTAGTAGAGAGTGAGTAGTAGAGCGGAGTAGAGAGTGCATAGTAGAGAGTGAGTAGTAGAGAGAGAGTAGTAGAGTAGTAGAGAGTGAGTAGTAGAGAGTGAGTAGTAGAGAGCAGTGGAGTAGTAGAGAGTGGGTAGTACAGAGTAGTAGAGAGTGAGTAGTAGACTGAGTAGTAGAGAGTAGTAGAGAGTGAGTAGTAGAGAGTAGTAGTAGAGAGTAGTAGAGAGTAGTAGAGAGTGAGTAGTAGAGAGTCGTAGCGAGTGAGTAGTAGAGAGTGAGTAGTAGAGAGAGAGTAGTAGAGAGTACTAGAGAGTGAGTAGTAGAGAGTGATTAGTAGAGAGTAGTAGAGAGTGGGTAGTAGAAAGTGAGTAGTAGAGAGTAGTAGAGAGCGAGTAGTAGAGAGTGAGTAGTAGAGAGTAGTAGAGAGTGAGTAGTAGAGAGAGAGTAGTAGAGAGAAGTAGAGTAGTAGAGAGTGAGTTATAGAGAGTAGTGGAGTAGTAGAGAGTGAGTAGTACAGAGTAGTAGAGAGTTAGTAGTAGAGTGAGTAGTAGAGAGTGAGTAGTAGAGAGTAGTAGAGAGCGAGTAGTAGAGAGCAAGTAGTAGAGAGTGTGTAGTAGAGAGTGAGTAGTAGAGACTAGTAGAGAGTGAGGAGTAGAGAGAGTAGCAGAGAGTGAGCAGTGTAGAGACTAGTAGAGAGTAGTAGAATAGTAGAGAGTGCGTAGTAGAGTGAGTAGTAGAGAGTAGTTGAGAGCGAGTAGTAGCGAGTGAGTAGTGGAGAGTAAGTAGTAGAGAGTAGTAGAGAGCGAGTGGTAGAGAGTGACTAGTAGAGAGTGAGTAGTAGAGAGTGAGTAGTAGCGAGTGAGTAGTAGAGAGGAGAAGAGAGGGAGTAGTAGAGAGTGAATAGTAGAGAGTAGTAGAGAGTGAGAAGTAAAGAGTAGTAGAGAGTGAGTAGTAGAGAGTGAGTAGTAGAGAATAGTAGATAGTGAGCAGTAGAGAGTAGTAGAGAGTAGTAGAGAGTAAATAGTAGAGAGTAGTAGAGAGTGAGTAGTAGATAGCGAGTAGTAGAGAGTGAGTAGTAGAGAGTGATTAGTAGAGAGAGAGTACTAGAGAGTGAGTAGTAGAGAGTGAGTAGTAGAGAGTAAGTAGTAGAGAAAGAGTAGTAGAGAGTGTGTAGTAGAGTAGTAGAGTGATTGGTAGAGAGTAGTAGAGAGTGAGTAGCAAAGAGTGAGCAGCAGAGAGTGAGTAGTAGAGAGAGAGTAGTAAAGAGTGAGGAGTAGAGAGTAGTAGAGAGTGAGTAGTTGAGAGTGAGTAGTAGAGAGTAGTAGTAGAGAGTAGTAGAGAGTAGTAGAGAGTGAGTAGTAGAGACTAGTAGAGTGAGTAGTAGAGAGTGAGTAGTAGAGAAAGAGTAGTAGAAAGTGCATAGTAGAGTAGTAGAGTGAGTGGTAGAGACTAGTAGAGAGTGAGTAGTAGAGAGGAGTAGAGAGTGAATAGTGGAGAGTGAGTAGTAGAGAGAGAGTAGTAGAGTAGTAGAGAGTGAGTAGTAGAGAGTGAGTAGTAGAGAGCAGTTGAGTAGTAGAGAGTGAGTAGTACAGAGTAGTAGAGATTGAGTAGTAGACTGAGTAGTAGAGAGTAGTAGAGAGTGAGTAGTAGAGAGTAGTAGTAGAGAGTAGCAGAGAGTAGTAGAGAGTGAGTAGTAGAGAGTCGTAGCGAGTGAGTAGTAGAGAGTGAGTAGTAGAGAGAGAGTAGTAGAGAGTACTAGAGAGTGAGTAGTAGAGAGTGATTAGTAGAGAGCAGTAGAGAGTGGATAGTAGAAAGTGAGTAGTAGAGAGTAGTAGAGAGCGAGTAGGAGAGAGTGAGTAGTAGAGAGTAGTAGAGAGTGAGTAGTAGAGAGAGAGTAGTAGAGAGTGAGTAGTAGAGAGTAGTAGAGAGCGAGTAGTAGAGAGCAAGTAGTAGAGAGTGTGTAGTAGAGAGTGAGTAGTAGAGACTAGTAGAGAGTGAAGAGTAGAGAGAGTAGCAGAGAGTGAGCAGTGTAGAGACTAGTAGAGAGTAGTAGAATAGTAGAGAGTGCGTAGTAGAGTGAGTAGTAGAGAGTAGTTGAGAGCGAGTAGTAGCGAGTGAGTAGTGGAGAGTAAGTAGTAGAGAGTAGTAGAGAGCGAGTAGTAGAGAGTGACTAGTAGAGAGTGAGTAGTAGAGAGTGAGTAGTAGCGAGTGAGTAGTAGAGAGGAGAAGAGAGAGAGTAGTAGAGAGTGAGTAGTAGAGAGTAGTAGAGTTAGTAGTAGAGAGTGAGTAGTAGAGAGAGAGTAGTAGAGAGTGAGTAGTAGAGTAGTAGAGAGTGAGAGGTAGAAAGAAGTAGAGAGTAGAAGAGTGAGTAGTAGAGAGTAGAAAAGAGTGAGTAGTAGAGAGTAGTAGAGTAGTAGTAGTAGAGAATGAGTAGTAGAGAATGAGTAGTAGAGAGTGAGTAGTAGAGAGTGAGTAGTGGAGAGTGAGTAGTAGAGAGCGAGTAGTAGAGAGTGAGTAGTAGAGAGTGATTAGTAGAGAGAGAGTAGTAGAGAGTGAGTAGTAGAGAGTAGTAGAGTGAGTAGTAGAGAGTGAGTAGTAGAGAAAGAGTTGTAGAGAGTAGTAGAGAGTGCGTAGTAGAGTAGTAGAGTGAGTGGTAGAGAGTAGTAGAGAGTGAGTAGCAGAGAGTGAGCAGCAGAGAGTGAGTAGTAGAGAGAGAGTAGTAGAGAGTAGTAGAGAGTGAATAGTAGAGAGTAGTAGAGAGTGAGTAGTAGAGAGTAGTAGAGAGTAAGTAGTATAGAGTGAGTAGTAAAGAATAGTAGATAGTGAGTAGTAGAGAGTAGTAGAGAGTAAATAGTAGAGAGTAGTAGAGAGAGAGTAGTAGAGAGCGAGTAGTAGAGAGTGAGTAGTAGAGAGTGATTAGTAAAGAGAGAGTAGTAGAGAGTGAGTAGTAGAGAGTAGTAGAGTGAGTAGTAGAGAGTGAGTAGTAGAGAAAGAGTAGTAGAGAGTAGTAGAGAGTGTGTAGTAGAGTAGTAGAGTGAGTGGTAGAGAGTAGTAGAGAGTGAGTAGCAGAGAGTGAGCAGCAGAGAGTGAGTAGTAGAGAGCGAGTAGTAGAGAGTGAGTAGTAGAGAGTAGTAGAGAGTGAGTAGTTGAGAGTGAGTAGTGGAAAGTAGTAGTGAGTGAGTAGCAGGGAGTGGGTAGTAGAGAGTAGTAGAGAGTGAGTAGTAGAGAGTGAATAGTAGAGAGTAGTAGAGAGTGAGTAGTAGAGAGTAGTAGAGAGTGAGTAGTAGAGAGTGAGTAGTAGAGAATAGTAGATAGTGAGTAGTAGAGAGTAGTAGAGAGTAAATAGTAGAGAGTAGTAGAGAGAGAGTAGTAGAGAGCGAGTAGTAGAGAGTGAGTAGTAGAGAGTGATTAGTAAAGAGAGAGTAGTAGAGAGTGAGTAGTAGAGAGTAGTAGAGTGAGTAGTAGAGAGTGAGTAGTAGAGAAAGAGTAGTAGAGAGTAGTAGAGAGTGTGTAGTAGAGTAGTAGAGTGAGTGGTAGAGAGTAGTAGAGAGTGAGTAGCAGAGAGTGAGCAGCAGAGAGTGAGTAGTAGAGAGCGAGTAGTAGAGAGTGAGTAGTAGAGAGTAGTAGAGAGTGAGTAGTTGAGAGTGAGTAGTGGAGAGTAGTAGTGAGTGAGTAGCAGGGAGTGGGTAGTAGAGAGTAGTAGAGAGTGAGTAGTAGAGAGTGAATAGTAGAGAGTAGTAGAGAGTGAGTAGTAGAGAGTAGTAGAGAGTGAGTAGTAGAGAGTGAGTAGTAGAGAATAGTAGATAGTGAGTAGTAGAGAGTAATAGAGAGTAGTAGAGAGTAAATAGTAGAGAGTAGTAGAGAGTGAGTATTAGAGAGGGAGTAGTAGAGAGTAGTAGAGTAGAAGAGAGTGAGTAGTAGAGAGAGTGTAGTAGAGAGTGAGTAGTAGAGTAGTAGAGAGTAGTCAGTTAGTGTCAGTCAGTGTCAGTCAGTGTCAGTCAGTCAGTATCAGTCAGTCAGTGTCAGTCAGTCAGTCAGTGTCAGTCAGTGTCAATCAGTCAGTGTCAGTCAGTCAGTGTCAGCTAGAGCAGCTCTGCCGACCTGGTTCTCTGGCTCTAAAGCAGCTCTGCTGATCTGGTTCTATGGCTTTAAAGCAGATCTGCTGCCCTGGCTTCTCTGGCTCTACAGCAGGTCTGCTGACCTGGTTCTCTTTCTCTAGAGCTGCTCTGCTGACCCAGTTCTTAGGCTACAGAGCAGTTCAGCTGATCTGGTTCTCTGCCTCTACAAGAGCTCTGCTGACCTGGTTCTCTGGCCCTAAAGCAACTCTGTTGAACCGGTTCTATGGCTCTAAAGCAGTTCTGCTGACATGGTTCTCGGGCTCAAGAGCAGCTTCGCTGACATGGTTCTCTCCCTCTAGAGCAGGTCTGCTGACCTGATTCTCTCCCTCTAAAGCAGCTCTACTGACCTGGTTTCTCTGGCTCTACAGCAGCTCTGCTGACCCGGTTCTCTGGCTCTAGAGCAGCTCTGCTGACCTGGTTCTCTGGCTCAAAAGCAGCTCTGCTGACCTGCTTCTCTCCCTCTAAAGCAGCTCTGCTGACCTGGTTTCTCTGGCTCTACAGCAGCTCTGCTGACCTGGTTCTCTGGCTCTACAACAGCTCTGCTGACCCGGTTCTCTGGCTCTAAAGCAGCTCTGCTGACCCGGTTCTATGGCTATAAAGCAGTTCTGCTGACCTGGTTCTCTTGATCTAGAGCAGATCTGCTGGACTGGTCCCTTAGCTCTAAAGCAGCTCTGCTGACCTGGTTCCCTCCCTCTAAAGCAGTTCTGCTGACCTGGTTCTCTCACTCTAAAGCAGCTCTACTGACCTGGTTTCTATGGCATTACAGCAGCTCTGCTGAACTGGCTCTCTGGCTCTAGAGCAGCTCTACTGACCTGGTTCTTAGGCTCTACAGCAGCTCTGCTGACCTGGTTCTCTGGCTCTAAAGCAGCTCTGCTGACCTGCTTGTATGGCTCTAAAGCAGCTCTGCTGACCTGGTTCCCTGGCTGTAGAGCAGCTTTGCTGACCTAGTTCTCTGACTCTAGAGCAGCTCTGCTGACCTGGTTCTCTCCCTTTAAATCAGCTCTGCTGACCTGGTTCTCTGCCTCTAGAGCAGCTCTGCTGACCTCGTTCTATGGCTCTAAAGCAGCTCTGCTGACCTGGTTCTCTGGCTCTAGAGCAGCTCTGCTGACCTGGTTCTCTGGCTCTAAAGCAGCTCTGCTGACCTGGTTCTCTCCCTCTAAATCAGCTCTGCTGACCTGGTTCTCTGCCTCTAGAGCAGCTCTGCTGACCTGGTTCTATCGCTCTAAAGCAGCTCTGCTGACCTGGTTCTCTGGCTCTAGGGCAGCTCTGCTGTCCTGGTTCTATGGCTCTGAAGCAACTCTGCTGACCTGGTTCTCTGGGTCTAGAGCAGTTCTGCTGACCTGGTTCTCTGGCTCTAGAGCAGCACTGCTGACCTGGTTTTCTGGCTCTAAAGCAGCTCTGCTGACCTGGTTCTCTCCCTCTAAAGCAGCTCTGCTGACCTGGTTCTCTGGCTCTAGAGCAGCTCTGCTGACCTTGTTCTGTGGCTCTAAAGCAGCTCTGCTGACCTGGATCTCTCCCTCTAAAGAGCTCTGCTGACCTGGTTCTATGGCTCTAAAGCAACTCTGCTGACCTGGTTCTCTGGCTCTAGAGCAGCTCTGCTGACCTGGTTCTTAGCCTCTAGAGCAGCTTTGCTGACCTGGCTCTCTGGCTCTAAAGCAGCTCTGCTGACCTGGTTCTCTGGCTCTAAAGCAACTATGCTGACCTTAAATCTCTGGTTCTAAAGCAGCTCTGCTGGCCCGGGTCTCTGGCTCTAAAGCAGCTCTGCTGACCTGGTTCTCTCCCTCTAAAGCATCTCTGCTGACCTGGTATCTCTGACTGAAGAGCAGCTCTGCTGACCTGGTTCTCTCGGTCTAGAGCAGTTCTGCTGACTGGTTCTCTGGCTCTAGAGCAGCACTGCTGACCTGGTTTTCTGGCTCTAAAGCAGCTCTGCTGACCTGGTTCTCTCCCTCTAAAGCAGCTCTGCTGACCTGGTTCTCTGGCTCTAGAGCGGCTCTGCTGACCTTGTTCTGTGGCTCTAAAGCAGCTCTGCTGACCTGGTTCTCTCCCTCTAAAGAGCTCTGCTGACCTGGTTCTATGGCTCTAAAGCAGCTCTGCTGACCTGGTTCTTTGGCTCTACAACAGCTCTGCTGACCTGGTTCTCTGGCTCTAAAGCAGCTCTGCTGACCTGGTTCTCTGCCTCTAGAGCAGCTCTGCTGACCTGGTTCTATGGCTCTAAAGCAGCTCTGCTGACCTGGTTCTCTGGCTCTACAACAGCTCTGCTGACCTGGTTCTCTGGCTCTAAAGCAGCTCTGTTGACCCGGTTCTATGGCTCTAAAGCAGTTCTGCTGACATGGTTCTCTGGCTCAAGAGCAGCTCTGCTGACCTGGTTCTCTCCCTCTAGAGCAGCTCTGCTGACCTGGTTCTCTCCCTCTAAAGCAGCTCTACTGACCTGGTTTCTATGGCTCTACAGCAGCTCTGCTGACCTGGTTCTCTGGCTCTAGAGCAGCTCTGCTGACCTGGTTCTTAGCCTCTAGAGCAGCTCTGCTGACCTGGTTCTCTGGCTCTAAAGCAGCTCTGCTGACCTGGTTCTCTGGCTCTAAAGCAGCTCTGCTGACTTTGATCTCTTGCTCTAGAGCAGCTCTGCTCACCTGGTTCTCTGGCTCTAAAGCAACTATGCTGACCTTGATTCTCTGGTTCTAAAGCAGCTCTGCTGGCCCGGTTCTCTGGCTCTAAAGCAGCTCTGCTGACCTGGTTCTCTCCCTCTAAAGCATCTCTGCTGACCTGGTTCTCTGGCTCTAGAGCAGCTCTGCTGACCTGGTTCTCTGGCTCTAAAGCAGCTCTGCTGACCCGGTTCTATGTCTCTAAAGCAGTTCTGCTGCCCTGGTTCTCTGGCTCTAGAGCAGCTCTGCTGACCTGGTCCCTTGGCTCTAAAGCAGCTCTTCTGACCTGGTTCTCTCCCTCTAAAGCAGCTCTGCTGACCTGGTTCTTAGGCTCTAGAGCAGTTCTGCTGATCTGGTTCTCTGGCTCTTAAGCAGCTCTGCTGACCTGGTTCTATGGCTCTAAAGCAGCTCTGCTGACCTGGTTCTCTGGCTCTAGAGCAGCTCTGCTGACCTGGTTCTGTGGCTCTAAAGCAGCTCTGCTGACCTGGTTCTCTCCCTCTAAACCACATCTGCTGACCTGGTACTCTGCCTCTAGAGCAGCTCTGCTGACCTGATTCTATGGCTCTAAAGCAGCTCGGCTGACCTGGTTCTCTGACTCTAGAACCGCTCTGCTGACCTTGTTTTCTCCCTATAAAGCAGCTCTCCTGACCTGGTTCTCTGCCTCTATAGCAGCTCTGCTGTCCTGGTTCTCTGGCTCTAAAGCAGCTCTGCTGGCCTGGTTCTAGGGCTCTAAAGCAGCTCTTCTGACCTGGTTCTCTGGCTCTAGAGCAGCTCTGCTGACCTGGTTCTCTGGCTGTAGAGCAGCTCTGCTGACCTGGTTCTATGGCTATAAAGCAGCTCTGCTGACCTGGGTCTCTGGCTCTAGAGCAGCTCGTCTGACCTAGTTCTCTGGCTCTAAAGCAGCTCTGCTGACCTGGTTCTGTCCCTCTAAAGCAACCCTGCTGACCTGGTTTCTCTGGCTCTAGAGCAGCTCTGCTGATTTGGTTTTCTGGCTCTAAAGCAGCTCTGCTGACCTGGTTCTCTCCCTCTAAAGCAGCTCTGCTGACCTGGTTCTCTGCCTCCAGAGCAGCTCTGCTGACCTGGTTCTCCGACTCTAACGCAGCTCTGCTGACCTGGTTCTATGGCTCGAAAGGAGCTCTGCTGACCTGGTTATCTGGCTCTAGAGCAGCTCTGCTGACCTGGTTCTCTGGCTCTAAAGCAGCTCTGCTGACCTGGTTCTCTGCCTCTAGAGCAGCTCTGCTGACCTGGTTCTATGGCTCTAAAGCAGCTCTGCTGACCTGGTTCTCTGGCTCTACAACAGCTCTGCTGACCTGGTTCTCTGGCTCTAAAGCAGCTCTGTTGACCCGGTTCTATGGCTCTAAAGCAGTTCTGCTGACATGGTTCTCTGGCTCAAGAGCAGCTCTGCTGACCTGGTTCTCTCCCTCTAGAGCAGCTCTGCTGACCTGGTTCTCTCCCTCTAAAGCAGCTCTGCTGACCTGGTTCTCTGGCTCTAAAGCAGCTCTGCTGACTTGGATCTCTGGCTCTAGAGCAGCTCTGCTCACCTGGTTCTCTGGCTCTAAAGCAACTATGCTGACCTTGATTCTCTGGTTCTCAAGCAGCTCTGCTGGCCTGGTTCTCTGGCTCTAAAGCAGCTCTGCTGACCTGGTTCTCTCCCTCTAAAGCATCTCTGCTGACATGGTTCTCTGGCTCTAGAGCAGCTCTGCTGACCTGGTTCTCTGGCTCTAAAGCAGCTCTGCTGACCCGGTTCTATGGCTCTAAAGCAGTTCTGCTGACCTGGTCCCTTGGCTCTAAAGCAGCTCTTCTGACCTGGTTCTCTCCCTCTAAAGCAGCTCTGCCGACCTGGTTCTTAGGCTCTAGAGCAGTTCTGCTGATCTGGTTCTCTGGCTCTTAAGCAGCTCTGCTGACCTGGTTCTCTGGCTCTAGAGCAGCTCTGCTGACCTGGTTCTGTGGCTCTAAAGCAGCTCTGCTGACCTGGTTCTCTGGCTCTAGAACAGCTCTGCTGACCTGGTTTTCTCCCTATAAAGCAGCTCTCCTGACCTGGTTCTCTGCCTCTAGAGCAGCTCTGCTGACCTGGTTCTCTGGCTCTAAAGCAGCTCTGCTGACCTGGTTCTATGGCTCTAAAGCAGCTCTTCTGACCTGATTCTCTGGCTCTAGAGCAGCTCTGCTGACCTGGTTCTCTGGCTCTAAAGCATCTCTGCTGACCTGGTTCTCTGGCTGTAGATCAGCTCTGCTGATCTGGTTCTATGGCTCTAAAGCAGCTCTGCTGACCTGGGTCTCTGGCTCTAGAGCAGCTCGTCTGACCTAGTTCTGTGGCTCTAAAGCAGCTCTGCTGACCTGGTTCTGTCCCTCTAAAGCAACCCTGCTGACCTGGTTTCTCTGGCTCTAGAGCAGCTCTGCTGACTTGGTTTTCTGGCTCTAAAGCAGCTCTGCTGACCTGGTTCTCTCCCTCTAAAGCAGCTCTGCTGACCTGGTTCTCTGCCTCCAGAGCAGCTCTGCTGACCTGGTTCTCTGGCTCTAAAGCAGCTCTACTGACCTTGTTCTATGGCTCGAAAGCAGCTCTGCTGACCTGGTTCTCTGGCTCTAGAGCAGCTCTGCTGACCTGGTTCTCTGGCTCTAAAGCAGCTTTGTTGACCCGGTTCCATGGCTCTAAAGCAGCTCTGTTGACCCGGTTCTATGGCTCTAAAACAGTTCTGCTGACATGGTTGTCTCCCCCTAGAGCAGCTCTGCTGACCTGGTTCTCTCCCTCTAACGCAGTTCTGCTGACCTGGTTTCTCTGGCTCTAAAGCAGCTCTGCTGACTTGGATCTCTGGCTATAGAGCAGCTCTGCTCACCTGGTTCTCTGGCTCTAAAGCAACTATGCTGACCTTGATTCTCTGGTTCTCAAGCAGCTCTGCTGGCCTGGTTCTCTGGCTCTAAAGCAGCTCTGCTGACCTGGTTCTCTCCCTCTAAAGCATCTCTGCTGACATGGTTCTCTGGCTCTAGAGCAGCTCTGCTGACCTGGTTCTCTCCCTCTAAATCAGATCTGCTTACCTGGTTCTCTGCCTCTAGAGCAGCTCTGCTGACTTGGTTCTATGGCTCTAAAGCAGCTCTGCTGACCTGGTTCACTGGCTCGACCTGGTTTTCTCCCTCTAAAGCAGCTCTGCTGACCTGGTTTCTCTGGCTCTAGAGCAGCTCTGCTGAAGTGGTTTTCTGGCTCTAAAGCAGCTCTGCTGACCTGGTTCTCTCCCTCTAAAGCAGTTCTGCTGACCTGGTTCTCTGCCTCTAGAGCAGCTCTGCTGACCTGGTTCTCTGGCTCTAAAGCAGCTCTGCTGACCTGGTTCTCTCCCTCTAAAGCAGTTCTACTGACCTAGTTCTCTGGCTCTAGAGCAGCTCTGCTGACCTGGTTCTCCGGCTCTAAAGCAGCTCTGTTGACCCGGTTCTATGGCTCTAAAGCAGTTCTGCTGACATGGTTCTCTCCCTCTAGCAGCTCTGCTGACCTGGTTCTCTCCCTCTAAAGCAGCTCTACTGACCTGGTTTCTCTGGCTCTACAGCAGCTCTGCTGACCTGGTTCTCTGGCTCTAGAGCAGCTCTGCTGACCTGGTTCTTAGGCTCTAGAGCAGCTCTGCTGACCTGGTGGTTCTCTGGGTCTAAAGCAGCTCTGCTGACCTTGTTCTATGGCTCTAAAGCAGCTCTGCTGACTTGGTTCTCTGGCTCTAGAGCAGCTCTGCTGACGTGGTTCTCTGGCTCTAAAGCAACTCTGCTGACCTTGATTCTCTGGCTCTAAAGCAGCTCTGCTGGCCTGGTTCTCTGGCTCTAAAGCAGCTCTGCTGACCTGGTTCTCTCCCTCTAAAGCAGCTCTGCTGACCAGGTTTCTCTGGCTCTACAGCAGCTCTGCTGACATGGTTCTCTGGCTCTAGAGCAGCTCTGCTGACCTAGTTCTTAGGCTCTAGAGCAGCTCTGCTGACCTGGTTCTCTGTCTCTAAAGCAGCTCTGCTGACCCGGTTCTATGGCTCTAAAGCAGATCTGCTGACCTAGTTCTCTCCCTCTTAATCAGCTCTGCTGACCTTGTTTCTCTCCCATAAAGCAGCTCTGCTGACCTGGTTTTCTGGCTCTAAAGCGGCTCTGCTGACCTGGTTCTCTCCCTCTAAAGCAGCTCTGCTGACCTGGTTCTCTGCCTCTAGAGCAGCTCTGCTGACCTAGTTCTCTGGTTCTAAAGCAGCTCTGCTGACCCGGTTCTATGGCTCTAAAGCAGATCTGCTGACCTGGTTCTTTCCCTCTTACTCAGCTCTGCTGACCTGGTTTTCTGCCTCTAGAGCAGCTCTGCTGACCTGGTTCTATGGCTCTAAAGCAGCTCTGCTGACTTGGTTCTCTGGCTCTAAAGCAGCTCTGCTGACTTGGTTCTCTGGCTCTAAAGCAGCTCTGCTGACCTGGTTCTCTCCCTCTGAAGCAGTTCTGCTGACCTGGTTTCTCTCCCTCTAAAGCAGCTCTGCTGGCCAGGTTTTCTGGCTCTAAAGCAGCTCTGCTGACCTTGTTCTCTCCCTCTAAAGCCGCTCTGCTGACCTGGTTCTCTGCCTCTAGAGCAGCTCTGCTGACCTGGTTCTCTGGCTCTAAAGCAGCTCTGCTTACCTGGTTCTCTCCCTCTAAAGCAGCTCTGCTGACCTGGTTTCTCTGGCTCTAGAGCAGCTCTGCTGACCTGGTTCACTGGCTCTAAAGCAGCTCTGCTGACCTGGTTCTCCGGCTCTAAAGCAGCTCTGTTGACCCGGTTCTATGGCTCTAAAGCAGTTCTGCTGACATGGTTCTCTCCCTCTAGCAGCTCTGCTGACCTGGTTCTCTCCCTCTAAAGCAGCTCTACTGACCTGGTTTCTCTGGCTGTACAGCAGCTCTGCTGACCTGGTTCTCTGGCTCTAGAGCAACTCTGCTGACCTGGTTCTTAGGCTCTAGAACAGCTCTGCTGACCTGGTGGTTCTCTGGGTCTAAAGCAGCTCTGCTGACCTTGTTCTATGGCTCTAAAGCAGCTCCGCTGACTTGGTTCTCTGGCTCTAGAGCAGCTCTGCTGACGTGGTTCTCTGGCTCTAAAGCAACTCTGCTGACCTTGATTCTCTGGCTCTAAAGCAGCTCTGCTGGCCTGGTTCTCTGGCTCTAAAGCAGCTCTGCTGACCTGGTTCTCTCCCTCTAAAGCAGCTCTGCTGACCAGGTTTCTCTGGCTCTACAGCAGCTCTGCTGACATGGTTCTCTGGCTCTGGAGCAGCTCTGCTGACCTAGTTCTCTGGATCTAGAGAAGCTCTGCTGACCTGGTTCTGTCCCTCTAAACCAGATCTGCTGACCTGGTACTCTGCCTCTAAAGCAGCTCTGCTGACCTGATTCTATGGCTCTAAAGCAGCTCTGCTGACCTGGTTTTCTGGTTCTAAAGCAGCTCTGCTGACCTGGTGCTCTCCCTCTAAAGCAGCTCTCCTGACCTGGTTCTCTACCTCTAGAGCAGCTCTGCTGGCCTGGTTCTCTGGCTCTAAAGCAGCTCTGCTGACCTGGTTCTATGGCTCTAAAGCAGCTCCGCTGACCTGGTTCTCTGGCTCTAGAGCAGCTCTGCTGACCTGGTTCTCTGGCTCTAAAGCAGCTCTGTTGACCCGGTTTCATGGCTCTAAAGCAGTTCTGCTGACATGGTTCTCTCCCTCTAGCAGCTCTGCTGACCTGGTTCTCTCCCTCTAAAGCAGCTCTATTGACCTGGTTTCTCTGGCTCTACAGCAGCTCTGCTGACCTGGTCCTCTCCCTCTAGAGCAGCTCTGATGACCTGGTTCTCTCCCTCTAAAGCAGCTCTGCTGACCTGGTTTCTCTGGCTCTACAGCAGCTCTGCTGACCTGGTTCTCTGGCTCTAGAGCAGCTCTGCTGACCTGGTTCTTAGGCTCTAGAGCAGCTCTGCTGACCTGGTTCTCTGGCTCTAAAGCAGCTCTGCTGACCTTGTTCTATGGCTCTAAAGCAGCTCTGCTGACTTGGTTCTCTGGCTCTAGAGCAGCTCTGCTGACGTGGTTCTCTGGCTCTAAAGCAACTCTACTGACCTTGATTTTCTGTCTCTAAAGCAGCTCTGCTGGCCTGGTTCTCTGGCTCTAAAGCAGCTCTGCTGACCTGGTTCGCTCCCTCTAAAGCATCTCTGCTGATCTGGTACCTCTGTCTCTACAGCAGCTCTGCTGACCTGGTTCTCTGGCTCTAGAGCAGCTCTGCTGACCTGGTTCTCTGGCTCTACAACAGCTCTGCTGACCTGGTTCTCTGGCTCTAAAGCAGTTCTGCTGACCCGGTTCTATGGCTCTAAAGCAGTTCTGCTGACATGGTTCTCTGGCTCTAGAGCAGCTCTGCTGACCTTGTCCCTTGGCTCTAAAGCAGCTCTGCTGACCTGGTTCTTAGGCTCTAGAGCAGCTCTGCTGACCTGGTTCTCTGGTTCTAAAGCAGCTCTGCTGACCTGGCTCTTAGGCTCTAGAGCAGCTCTGCTGACCTGGTTCTCTGGTTCTAAAGCAGCTCTGCTGACCTGGTTCTATGGCTCTAAAGCAGTCCTGATGACCTGGTTCTCTGGCTCTAGAGCAGCTCTGCTGACCTGGTTCTTAGGCTCTAGAGCAGCTCTGCTGACCTGGTTCTCTGGCTCTAAAGCAGCTCTGCTGACCTTGTTCTATGGCTCTAAAGCAGCTCTGCTGACTTGGTTCTCTGGCTCTAGAGCAGCTCTGCTGACGTGGTTCTCTGGCTCTAAAGCAACTCTACTGACCTTGATTTTCTGTCTCTAAAGCAGCTCTGCTGGCCTGGTTCTCTGGCTCTAAAGCAGCTCTGCTGACCTGGTTCGCTCCCTCTAAAGCATCTCTGCTGATCTGGTATCTCTGTCTCTACAGCAGCTCTGCTGACCTGGTTCTCTGGCTCTAGAGCAGCTCTGCTGACCTGGTTCTCTGGCTCTACAACAGCTCTGCTGACCTGGTTCTCTGGCTCTAAAGCAGTTCTGCTGACCCGGTTCTATGGCTCTAAAGCAGTTCTGCTGACATGGTTCTCTGGCTCTAGAGCAGCTCTGCTGACCTTGTCCCTTGGCTCTAAAGCAGCTCTGCTGACCTGGTTCTTAGGCTCTAGAGCAGCTCTGCTGACCTGGTTCTCTGGTTCTAAAGCAGCTCTGCTGACCTGGCTCTTAGGCTCTAGAGCAGCTCTGCTGACCTGGTTCTCTAGTTCTAAAGCAGCTCTGCTGACCTGGTTCTATGGCTCTAAAGCAGTCCTGATGACCTGGTTCTCTGGCTCGAGAGCAGCTCTGCTGACCTGGTTCTGTGGCTCTAGAGCAGCTCTGCTGACCTGGTTCTCTCCCTCTAAATCAGATCTGCTTACCTGGTTCTCTGCCTCTAGAGCAGCTCTGCTGACCTGGTTCTATGGCTCTAAAGCAGCTCTCCAGACCTGGTTCACTGGCTCGACCTGGTTTTCTCCCTCTAAAGCAGCTCTGCTGACCTGGTTTCTCTGGCTCTAGAGCAGCTCTGCTGAAGTGGTTTTCTGGCTCTAAAGCAACTCTGCTGACCTGGTTCTCTCCCTCTAAAGCAGTTCTGCTGACCTGGTTCTGTGCCTCTAGAGCAGCTCTGCTGACCTGGTTCTCTGGCTCTAAAGCAGCTCTGCTGACCTGGTTCTCTCCCTCTAAAGCAGCTCTACTGACCTAGTTCTCTGGCTCTAGAGCAGCTCTGCTGACCTGGTTCTCCGGCTCTAAAGCAGCTCTGTTGACCCGGTTCTATGGCTCTAAAGCAGTTCTGCTGACATGGTTCTCTCCCTCTAGCAGCTCTGCTGACCTGGTTCTCTCCCTCTAAAGCAGCTCTACTGACCTGGTTTCTCTGGCTCTACAGCAGCTCTGCTGACCTGGTTCTCTGGCTCTAGAGCAGCTCTGCTGACCTGGTTCTTAGGCTCTAGAGCAGCTCTGCTGACCTGGTGGTTCTCTGGGTCTAAAGCAGCTCTGCTGACCTTGTTCTATGGCTCTAAAGCAGCTCTGCTGACTTGGTTCTCTGGCTCTAGAGCAGCTCTGCTGACGTGGTTCTCTGGCTCTAAAGCAACTCTGCTGACCTTGATTCTCTGGCTCTAAAGCAGCTCTGCTGGCCTGGTTCTCTGGCTCTAAAGCAGCTCTGCTGACCTGGTTCTCTCCCTCTAAAGCAGCTCTGCTGACCAGGTTTCTCTGGCTCTACAGCAGCTCTGCTGACATGGTTCTCTGGCTCTAGAGCAGCTCTGCTGACCTAGTTCTTAGGCTCTAGAGCAGCTTCGCTGACCTGGTTCTCTGTCTCTAAAGCAGCTCTGCTGACCCGGTTCTATGGCTCTAAAGCAGATCTGCTGACCTGGTTCTCTCCCTCTTAATCAGCTCTGCTGACCTTGTTTCTCTCCCATAAAGCAGCTCTGCTGACCTGGTTTTCTGGCTCTAAAGCGGCTCTGCTGACCTGGTTCTCTCCCTCTAAAGCAGCTCTGCTGACCTGGTTCTCTGCCTCTAGAGCAGCTCTGCTGACCTAGTTCTCTGGTTCTAAAGCAGCTCTGCTGACCCGGTTCTATGGCTCTAAAGCAGATCTGCTGACCTGGTTCTTTCCCTCTTACTCAGCTCTGCTGACCTGGTTTTATGCCTCTAGAGCAGCTCTGCTGACCTGGTTCTATGGCTCTAAAGCAACTCTGCTGACTTGGTTCTCTGGCTCTAAAGCAGCTCTGCTGACTTGGTTCTCTGGCTCTAAAGCAGCTCTGCTGACCTGGTTCTCTCCCTCTGAAGCAGTTCTTCTGACCTGGTTTCTCTCCCGCTAAAGCAGCTCTGCTGGCCGGGTTTTCTGGCTCTAAAGCAGCTCTGCTGACCTTGTTCTCTCCCTCTAAAGCCGCTCTGCTGACCTGGTTCTCTGCCTCTAGAGCAGCTCTGCTGACCTGGTTCTCTGGCTCTAAAGCAGCTCTGCTGACCTGGTTCTATGGCTCTAAAGCAGCTCTGCTGACTTGGTTCTCTGGCTCTAGAGCAGCTCTGCTGACGTGGTTCTCTGGCTCTAAAGCAACTCTACTGACCTTGATTTTCTGGCTCTAAAGCAGCTCTGCTGGCCTGGTTCTCTGGCTCTAAAGCAGCTCTGCTGACCTGGTTCTCTCCCTCTAAAGCATCTCTGCTGATCTGGTATCTCTGTCTCTACAGCAGCTCTGCTGACCTGGTTCTCTGGCTCTAGAGCAGCTCTGCTGACCTGGTTCTCTGGCTCTACAACAGCTCTGCTGACCTGGTTCTCTGGCTCTAAAGCAGTTCTGCTGACCCGGTTCTATGGCTCTAAAGCAGTTCTGCTGACATGGTTCTCTGGCTCTAGAGCAGCTCTGCTGACCTTGTCCCTTGGCTCTAAAGCAGCTCTGCTGTCCTGGTTCTCTCCCTTGAAAGCAGCTCTGCTGACCTGGCTCTTAGGCTCTAGAGCAGCTCTGCTGACCTGGTTCTCTGGTTCTAAAGCAGCTCTGCTGACCTGGTTCTATGGCTCTAAAGCAGTCCTGATGACCTGGTTCTCTGGCTCTAGAGCAGCTCTGCTGACCTGGTTCTGTGGCTCTAGAGCAGCTCTGCTGACCTGGTTCTCTCCCTCTAAATCAGATCTGCTTACCTGGTTCTCTGCCTCTAGAGCAGCTCTGCTGACCTGGTTCTATGGCTCTAAAGCAGCTCTGCTGACCTGGTTCACTGGCTCGACCTGATTTTCTCCCTCTAAAGCAGCTCTGCTGATCTGGTTTCTCTGGCTCTAGAGCAGCTCTGCTGAAGTGGTTTTCTGGCTCTAAAGCAGCTCTGCTGACCTGGTTCTCTCCCTCTAAAGCAGCTCTACTGACCTAGTTCTCTGGCTCTAGAGCAGCTCTGCTGACCTGGTTCTCCGGCTCTAAAGCAGCTCTGTTGACCCGGTTCTGTGGCTCTAAAGCAGTTCTGCTGACATGGTTCTCTCCCTCTAGCAGCTCTGCTGACCTGGTTCTCTCCCTCTAAAGCAGCTCTACTGACCTGGTTTCTCTGGCTGTACAGCAGCTCTGCTGACCTGGTTCTCTGGCTCTAGAGCAACTCTGCTGACCTGGTTCTTAGGCTCTAGAACAGCTCTGCTGACCTGGTGGTTCTCTGGGTCTAAAGCAGCTCTGCTGACCTTGTTCTATGGCTCTAAAGCAGCTCTGCTGACTTGGTTCTCTGGCTCTAGAGCAGCTCTGCTGACGTGGTTCTCTGGCTCTAAAGCAACTCTGCTGACCTTGATTCTCTGGCTCTAAAGCAGCTCTGCTGGCCTGGTTCTCTGGCTCTAAAGCAGCTCTGCTGACCTGGTTCTCTCCCTCTAAAGCAGCTCTGCTGACCAGGTTTCTCTGGCTCTACAGCAGCTCTGCTGACATGGTTCTCTGGCTCTGGAGCAGCTCTGCTGACCTAGTTCTCTGGCTCTAGAGAAGCTCTGCTGACCTGGTTCTGTCCCTCTAAACCAGATCTGCTGACCTGGTACACTGCCTCTAAAGCAGCTCTGCTGACCTGATTCTATGGCTCTAAAGCAGCTCTGCTGACCTGGTTCTATGGCTCTAAAGCAGCTCCGCTGACCTGGTTCTCTGGCTCTAGAGCAGCTCTGCTGACCTGGTTCTCTGGCTCTAAAGCAGCTCTGTTGACCCGGTTCTATGGCTCTAAAGCAGTTCTGCTGACATGGTTCTCTCCCTCTAGCAGCTCTGCTGACCTGGTTCTCTCCCTCTAAAGCAGCTCTATTGACCTGGTTTCTCTGGCTCTACAGCAGCTCTGCTGACCTGGTCCTCTCCCTCTAGAGCAGCTCTGCTGACCTGGTTCTCTCCCTCTAAAGCAGCTCTGCTGACCTGGTTTCTCTGGCTCTACAGCAGCTCTGCTGACCTGGTTCTCTGGCTCTAGAGCAGCTCTGCTGACCTGGTTATTAGGCTCTAGAGCAGCTCTGCTGACCTGGTTCTCTGGCTCTAAAGCAGCTCTGCTGACCTTGTTCTATGGCTCTAAAGCAGCTCTGCTGACTTGCTTCTCTGGCTCTAGAGCAGCTCTGCTGACGTGGTTCTCTGGCTCTAAAGCAACTCTACTGACCTTGATTTTCTGGCTCTAAAGCAGCTCTGCTGGCCTGGTTCTCTGGCTCTAAAGCAGCTCTGCTGACCTGGTTCGCTCCCTCTAAAGCATCTCTGCTGATCTGGTATCTCTGTCTCTACAGCAGCTCTGCTGACCTGGTTCTCTGGCTCTAGAGCAGCTCTGCTGACCTGGTTCTCTGGCTCTACAACAGCTCTGCTGACCTGGTTCTCTGGCTCTAAAGCAGTTCTGCTGACCCGGTTCTATGGCTCTAAAGCAGTTCTGCTGACATGGTTCTCTGGCTTTAGAGCAGCTCTGCTGACCTTGTCCCTTGGCTCTAAAGCAGCTCTGCTGTCCTGGTTCTCTCCCTTTAAAGCAGCTCTGCTGACCTGGCTCTTAGGCTCTAGAGCAGCTCTGCTGACCTGGTTCTCTGGTTCTAAAGCAGCTCTGCTGACCTGGTTCTATGGCTCTAAAGCAGTCCTGCTGACCTGGTTCTCTGGCTCTAGAGCAGCTCTGCTGACCTGGTTCTGTGGCTCTAGAGCAGCTCTGCTGACCTGGTTCTCTCCCTCTAAATCAGATCTGCTTACCTGGTTCTCTGCCTCTAGAGCAGCTCTGCTGACCTGGTTCTATGGCTCTAAAGCAGCTCTGCTGACCTGGTTCACTGGCTCGACCTGGTTTTCTCCCTCTAAAGCAGCTCTGCTGACCTGGTTTCTCTGGCTCTAGAGCAGCTCTGCTGAAGTGGTTTTCTGGCTCTAAAGCAGCTCTGCTGACCTGGTTCTCTCCCTCTAAAGCAGTTCTGCTGACCTGGTTCTCTGCCTCTAGAGCAGCTCTGCTGACCTGGTTCTCTGGCTCTAAAGCAGCTCTGCTGACCTGGTTCTTGGGCTCTAGAGCAGCTCTGCTGACCTGGTTCTCTGGTTCTAAAGCAGCTCTGCTGACCTGGTTCTATGGCTCTAAAGCAGTCCTGATGACCTGGTTCTCTGGCTCTAGAGCAGCTCTGCTGACCTGGTTCTGTGGCTCTAGAGCAGCTCTGCTGACCTGGTTCTCTCCCTCTAAATCAGATCTGCTTACCTGGTTCTCTGCCTCTAGAGCAGCTCTGCTGACCTGGTTCTATGGCTCTAAAGCAGCTCTGCTGACCTGGTTCACTGGCTCGACCTGGTTTTCTCCCTCTAAAGCAGCTCTGCTGACCTGGTTTCTCTGGCTCTAGAGCAGCTCTGCTGAAGTGGTTTTCTGGCTCTAAAGCAGCTCTGCTGACCTGGTTCTCTCCCTCTAAAGCAGTTCTGCTGACCTGGTTCTCTGCCTCTAGAGCAGCTCTGCTGACCTGGTTCTCTGGCTCTAAAGCAGCTCTGCTGACCTGGTTCTCTCCCTCTAAAGCAGTTCTACTGACCTAGTTCTCTGGCTCTAGAGCAGCTCTGCTGACCTGGTTCTCCGGCTCTAAAGCAGCTCTGTTGACCCGGTTCTATGGCTCTAAAGCAGTTCTGCTGACATGGTTCTCTCCCTCTAGCAGCTCTGCTGACCTGGTTCTCTCCCTCTAAAGCAGCTCTACTGACCTGGTTTCTCTGGCTCTACAGCAGCTCTGCTGACCTGGTTCTCTGGCTCTAGAGCAGCTCTGCTGACCTGGTTCTTAGGCTCTAGAGCAGCTCTGCTGACCTGGTGGTTCTCTGGGTCTAAAGCAGCTCTGCTGACCTTGTTCTATGGCTCTAAAGCAGCTCTGCTGACTTGGTTCTCTGGCTCTAGAGCAGCTCTGCTGACGTGGTTCTCTGGCTCTAAAGCAACTCTGCTGACCTTGATTCTCTGGCTCTAAAGCAGCTCTGCTGGCCTGGTTCTCTGGCTCTAAAGCAGCTCTGCTGACCTGGTTCTCTCCCTCTAAAGCAGCTCTGCTGACCAGGTTTCTCTGGCTCTACAGCAGCTCTGCTGACATGGTTCTCTGGCTCTAGAGCAGCTCTGCTGACCTAGTTCTTAGGCTCTAGAGCAGCTCTGCTGACCTGGTTCTCTGTCTCTAAAGCAGCTCTGCTGACCCGGTTCTATGGCTCTAAAGCAGATCTGCTGACCTGGTTCTCTCCCTCTTAATCAGCTCTGCTGACCTTGTTTCTCTCCCATAAAGCAGCTCTGCTGACCTGGTTTTCTGGCTCTAAAGCGGCTCTGCTGACCTGGTTCTCTCCCTCTAAAGCAGCTCTGCTGACCTGGTTCTCTGCCTCTAGAGCAGCTCTGCTGACCTAGTTCTCTGGTTCTAAAGCAGCTCTGCTGACCCGGTTCTATGGCTCTAAAGCAGATCAGCTGACCTGGTTCTTTCCCTCTTACTCAGCTCTGCTGACCTGGTTTTCTGCCTCTAGAGCAGCTCTGCTGACCTGGTTCTATGGCTCTAAAGCAGCTCTGCTGACTTGGTTCTCTGGCTCTAAAGCAGCTCTGCTGACTTGGTTCTCTGGCTCTAAAGCAGCTCTGCTGACCTGGTTCTCTCCCTCTGAAGCAGTTCTGCTGACCTGGTTTCTCTCCCTCTAAAGCAGCTCTGCTGGCCAGGTTTTCTGGCTCTAAAGCAGCTCTGCTGACCTTGTTCTCTCCCTCTAAAGCCGATCTGCAGACCTGGTTCTCTGCCTCTAGAGCAGCTCTGCTGACCTGGTTCTCTGGCTCTAAAGCAGCTCTGCTTACCAGGTTCTCTCCCTCTAAAGCAGCTCTGCTGACCTGGTTTCTCTGGCTCTAGAGCAGCTCTGCTGACCTGGTTCACTGGCTCTAAAGCAGCTCTGCTGACCTGGTTCTCCGGCTCTAAAGCAGCTCTGTTGACCCGGTTCTATGGCTCTAAAGCAGTTCTGCTGACATGGTTCTCTCCCTCTAGCAGCTCTGCTGACCTGGTTCTCTCCCTCTAAAGCAGCTCTACTGACCTGGTTTCTCTGGCTGTACAGCAGCTCTGCTGACCTGGTTCTCTGGCTCTAGAGCAACTCTGCTGACCTGGTTCTTAGGCTCTAGAACAGCTCTGCTGACCTGGTGGTTCTCTGGGTCTAAAGCAGCTCTGCTGACCTTGTTCTATGGCTCTAAAGCAGCTCTGCTGACTTGGTTCTCTGGCTCTAGAGCAGCTCTGCTGACGTGGTTCTCTGGCTCTAAAGCAACTCTGCTGACCTTGATTCTCTGGCTCTAAAGCAGCTCTGCTGGCCTGGTTCTCTGGCTCTAAAGCAGCTCTGCTGACCTGGTTCTCTCCCTCTAAAGCAGCTCTGCTGACCAGGTTTCTCTGGCTCTACAGCAGCTCTGCTGACATGGTTCTCTGGCTCTGGAGCAGCTCTGCTGACCTAGTTCTCTGGATCTAGAGAAGCTCTGCTGACCTGGTTCTGTCCCTCTAAACCAGATCTGCTGACCTGGTACTCTGCCTCTAAAGCAGCTCTGCTGACCTGATTCTATGGCTCTAAAGCAGCTCTGCTGACCTGGTTTTCTGGTTCTAAAGCAGCTCTGCTGACCTGGTGCTCTCCTTCTAAAGCAGCTCTCCTGACCTGGTTCTCTACCTCTAGAGCAGCTCTGCTGGCCTGGTTCTCTGGCTCTAAAGCAGCTCTGCTGACCTGGTTCTATGGCTCTAAAGCAGCTCCGCTGACCTGGTTCTCTGGCTCTAGAGCAGCTCTGCTGACCTGGTTCTCTGGCTCTAAAGCAGCTCTGTTGACCCGGTTTCATGGCTCTAAAGCAGTTCTGCTGACATGGTTCTCTCCCTCTAGTAGCTCTGCTGACCTGGTTCTCTCCCTCTAAAGCAGCTCTATTGACCTGGTTTCTCTGGCTCTACAGCAGCTCTGCTGACCTGGTCCTCTCCCTCTAGAGCAGCTCTGCTGACCTGGTTCTCTCCCTCTAAAGCAGCTCTGCTGACCTGGTTTCTCTGGCTCTACAGCAGCTCTGCTGACCTGGTTCTCTGGCTCTAGAGCAGCTCTGCTGACCTGGTTCTTAGGCTCTAGAGCAGCTCTGCTGACCTGGTTCTCTGGCTCTAAAGCAGCTCTGCTGACCTTGTTCTATGGCTCTAAAGCAGCTCTGCTGACTTGGTTCTCTGGCTCTAGAGCAGCTCTGCTGACGTGGTTCTCTGGCTCTAAAGCAACTCTACTGACCTTGATTTTCTGGCTCTAAAGCAGCTCTGCTGACCTGGTTCTCTGGCTCTAAAGCAGCTCTGTTGACCCGGTTTCATGGCTCTAAAGCAGTTCTGCTGACTTGGTTCTCTCCCTCTAGTAGCTCTGCTGACCTGGTTCTCTCCCTCTAAAGCAGCTCTATTGACCTGGTTTCTCTGGCTCTACAGCAGCTCTGCTGACCTGGTCCTCTCCCTCTAGAGCAGCTCTGCTGACCTGGTTCTCTCCCTCTAAAGCAGCTCTGCTGACCTGGTTTCTCTGGCTCTACAGCAGCTCTGCTGACCTGGTTCTCTGGCTCTAGAGCAGCTCTGCTGACCTGGTTCTTAGGCTCTAGAGCAGCTCTGCTGACCTGGTTCTCTGGCTCTAGAGCAGCTCTGCTGACCTGGTTCTCTGGCTCTACAACAGCTCTGCTGACCTGGTTCTCTGGCTCTAAAGCAGTTCTGCTGACCCGGTTCTATGGCTCTAAAGCAGTTCTGCTGACATGGTTCTCTGGCTCTAGAGCAGCTCTGCTGACCTTGTCCCTTGGCTCTAAAGCAGCTCTGCTGACCTGGTTCTTAGGCTCTAGAGCAGCTCTGCTGACCTGGTTCTCTGGTTCTAAAGCAGCTCTGCTGACCTGGCTCTTAGGCTCTAGAGCAGCTCTGCTGACCTGGTTCTCTGGTTCTAAAGCAGCTCTGCTGACCTGGTTCTATGGCTCTAAAGCAGTCCTGATGACCTGGTTCTCTGGCTCTAGAGCAGCTCTGCTGACCTGGTTCTGTGGCTCTAGAGCAGCTCTGCTGACCTGGTTCTCTCCCTCTAAATCAGATCTGCTTACCTGGTTCTCTGCCTCTAGAGCAGCTCTGCTGACCTGGTTCTATGGCTCTAAAGCAGCTCTCCTGACCTGGTTCACTGGCTCGACCTGGTTTTCTCCCTCTAAAGCAGCTCTGCTGACCTGGTTTCTCTGGCTCTAGAGCAGCTCTGCTGAAGTGGTTTTCTGGCTCTAAAGCAACTCTGCTGACCTGGTTCTCTCCCTCTAAAGCAGTTCTGCTGACCTGGTTCTCTGCCTCTAGAGCAGCTCTGCTGACCTGGTTCTCTGGCTCTAAAGCAGCTCTGCTGACCTGGTTCTCTCCCTCTAAAGCAGCTCTACTGACCTAGTTCTCTGGCTCTAGAGCAGCTCTGCTGACCTGGTTCTCCGGCTCTAAAGCAGCTTTGTTGACCCGGTTCTATGGCTCTAAAGCAGTTCTGCTGACATGGTTCTCTCCCTCTAGCAGCTCTGCTGACCTGGTTCTCTCCCTCTAAAGCAGCTCTACTGACCTGGTTTCTCTGGCTCTACAGCAGCTCTGCTGACCTGGTTCTCTGGCTCTAGAGCAGCTCTGCTGACCTGGTTCTTAGGCTCTAGAGCAGCTCTGCTGACCTGGTGGTTCACTGGGTCTAAAGCAGCTCTGCTGACCTTGTTCTATGGCTCTAAAGCAGCTCTGCTGACTTGGTTCTCTGGCTCTAGAGCAGCTCTGCTGACGTGGTTCTCTGGCTCTAAAGCAACTCTGCTGACCTTGATTCTCTGGCTCTAAAGCAGCTCTGCTGGCCTGGTTCTCTGGCTCTAAAGCAGCTCTGCTGACCTGGTTCTCTCCCTCTAAAGCAGCTCTGCTGACCAGGTTTCTCTGGCTCTACAGCAGCTCTGCTGACATGGTTCTCTGGCTCTAGAGCAGCTCTGCTGACCTAGTTCTTAGGCTCTAGAGCAGCTCTGCTGACCTGGTTCTCTGTCTCTAAAGCAGCTCTGCTGACCCGGTTCTATGGCTCTAAAGCAGATCTGCTGACCTGGTTCTCTCCCTCTTAATCAGCTCTGCTGACCTTGTTTCTCTCCCATAAAGCAGCTCTGCTGACCTGGTTTTCTGGCTCTAAAGCGGCTCTGCTGACCTGGTTCTCTCCCTCTAAAGCAGCTCTGCTGACCTGGTTCTCTGCCTCTAGAGCAGCTCTGCTGACCTAGTTCTCTGGTTCTAAAGCAGCTCTGCTGACCCGGTTCTATGGCTCTAAAGCAGATCTGCTGACCTGGTTCTTTCCCTCTTACTCAGCTCTGCTGACCTGGTTTTATGCCTCTAGAGCAGCTCTGCTGACCTGGCTCTATGGCTCTAAAGCAGCTCTGCTGACTTGGTTCTCTGGCTCTAAAGCAGCTCTGCTGACTTGGTTCTCTGGCTCTAAAGCAGCTCTGCTGACCTGGTTCTCTCCCTCTGAAGCAGTTCTGCTGACCTGGTTTCTCTCCCTCTAAAGCAGCTCTGCTGGCCGGGTTTTCTGGCTCTAAAGCAGCTCTGCTGACCTTGTTCTCTCCCTCTAAAGCCGCTCTGCTGACCTGGTTCTCTGCCTCTAGAGCAGCTCTGCTGACCTGGTTCTCTGGCTCTAAAGCAGCTCTGCTGACCTGGTTCTATGGCTCTAAAGCAGCTCTGCTGACCTGGTTCTCTGGCTCTAGAGCAGCTCTGCTGACCTGGTTCTCTGGCTCTAAAGCAGCTCTGTTGACCCGGTTCTAGGGCTCTAAAGCAGTTCTGCTGACATGGTTCTCTCCCTCTAGCAGCTCTGATGACCTGGTTCTCTCCCTCTAAAGCAGCTCTACTGACCTGGTATCTCTGGCTCTACAGCAGCTCGGCTGACTTGGTCCTCTCCCTCTAGACCAGCTCTGCTGACCTGTTTCTCTCCCTCTAAATCAGCCCTACTGACCTGGTTTCTCTGGCTCTACATCAGCTCTGCTGACCTGGTTCTCTGGCTCTAGAGCAGCTCTCCTGACCTGGTTCTTAGGCTGTAGAGCAGCTCTGCTGACCTGGTTCTCTGGCTCTAAAGCAGCTCTGCTGACCTTGTTCTATGGCTCTAAAGCAGCTCTGCTGACTTGGTTCTCTGGCTCTAGAGCAGCTCTGCTGACCTGGTTCTTAGGCTGTAGAGCAGCTCTGCTGACCTGGTTCTCTGGCTCTAAAGCAGCTCAGCTGACCTGGTTCTCTCCCTCTAAAGCAGCTCTACTGACCTAGTTCTCTGGCTCTAGAGCAGCTCTGCTGACCTGGTTCTCCGGCTCTAAAGCAGCTCTGTTGACCCGGTTCTATGGCTCTAAAGCAGTTCTGCTGACATGGTTCTCTCCCTCTAGCAGCTCTGCTGACCTGGTTCTCTCCCTCTAAAGCAGCTCTACTGACCTGGTTTCTCTGGCTCTACAGCAGCTCTGCTGACCTGGTTCTCTGGCTCTAGAGCAGCTCTGCTGACCTGGTTCTTAGGCTCTAGAGCAGCTCTGCTGACCTGGTGGTTCTCTTGGTCTAAAGCAGCTCTGCTGACCTTGTTCTATGGCTCTAAAGCAGCTCTGCTGACTTGGTTCTCTGGCTCTAGAGCAGCTCTGCTGACGTGGTTCTTTGGCTCTAAAGCAACTCTGCTGACCTTGATTCTCTGGCTCTAAAGCAGCTCTGCTGGCCCGGGTCTCTGGCTCTAAAGCAGCTCTGCTGACCTGGTTCTCTCCCTCTAAAGCAGCTCTGCTGACCAGGTTTCTCTGGCTCTACAGCAGCTCTGCTGACATGGTTCTCTGGCTCTAGAGCAGCTCTGCTGACCTAGTTCTTAGGCTCTAGAGCAGCTCTGCTGACCTGGTTCTCTGGCTCTAAAGCAGCTCTGTTGACCCGGTTCTATGGTTCTAAAGCAGATCTGCTGACCTGGTTCTCTCCCTCTTAATCAGCTCTGCTGACCTGTTTCTCTGCCTCTAGAGCAGCTCTGCTGACCTGGTTCTATGGCTCTAAAGCAGCTCTGCTGACCTGGTTCTCTGGCTCTAGAGCAGCTCTGCTGACCTGGTTCTCTGGCTCTAAAGCAGCTCTGCTGACCTGGTTCTCTCCCTCTAAAGCAGATCTGCTGACCTTGTTTCTCTCCCTCTAAAGCAGCTCTGCTGACCTGGTTTTCTGGCTCTAAAGCGTCTCTGCTGACCTGGTTCTCTCCCTCTAAAGCAGCTCTGCTGACCTGGTTCTCTGCCTCTAGAGCAGCTCTGCTGACCTAGTTCTCTGGCTCTAAAGCAGCTCTGCTGCCCCGGTTCTATGGCTCTAAAGCAGATCTGCTGACCTGGTTCTTTCCCTCTTACTCAGCTCTGCTGACCTGGTTCTCTGCCTCTAGAGCAGCTCTGCTGACCTGGTTCTATGGCTCTAAAGCAGCTCTGCTGACCTGGTTCTCTGGCTCTAAAGCAGCTCTGCTGACCTGGTTCTCTGGCTCTATATCAGCTCTGCTGACCTGGTTCTCTCCCTCTAAAGCAGTTCTGCTGACCTAGTTTCTCTCCCTCTAAAGCAGCTCTGCTGGCCGGTTTTTCTAGCTCTAAAGCTGCTCTGCTGACCTTGTTCTCTCCCTCTAAAGCAGCTCTGCTGACCTGGTTCTCTGCCTCTAGAGCAGCTCTGCTGACCTGGTTCTCTGGCTCTAAAGCAGCTCTGCTGACCTGGTTCTCTGGCTCTAAAGCAGCTCTGCTGACCTGGTTCTCTGGCTCTAGAGCAGCTCTGCTGACCTGGTTCTCTGGCTCTAAAGCAGCTCCGTTGACCCGGTTCTATGGCTCTAAAGCAGTTCTGCTGACATGGTTATGTCCCTCTAGCAGCTCTGCTGACCTGGTTCTCTCCCTCTAAAGCAGCTCTACTGATCTGGTTTCTCTGGCTCTACAGCAGCTCGGCTGACCTGGTCCTCTCCCTCTAGAGCAGCTCTGCTGACCTGTTTCTCTCCCACTAAATCAGCCCTACTGACCTGGTTTCTCTGGCTCTACAGCAGCTCTGCTGACCTGGTTCTCTGGCTCTAAAGCAGCTCTGCTGGCCTGGTTCTCTGGCTCTAAAGCAACTCTGCTGACCTTGATTCTTTGGCTCTAAATCAGCTCTGCTGGCCTGGTTCTCTGGCTCTAGAGAAGCTCTGCTGATGTGGTTCTCTAGCTTTAAAGCAAATCTGCTGACCTTGATTCTCTGGCTCTAAAGCAGCTCTGCTGACTTGGTTCTCTGGCTCTAGAGCAGCTCTGCTGACGTGGTTCTCTGGCTCTAAAGCAACTCTGCTGATCTTGATTCTCTGGCTCTAAAGCAGCTCTGCTGACGTGGTTCTCTGGCTCTAAAGCAACTCTGATGACCTTGATTCTCTGGCTCTTAAGCAGCTCTGCTGGCCTGGTTCTCTGGCTCTAGAGCAGCTCTGCTGACCTGGTCCCTTGACTCTAAAGCAGCTCTGCTGACCTGGTTCTCTCCCTCTAAAGCAGCTCTGCTGACCTGGTTCTCTCGCTCTAAAGCAGCTCTACTGACCTGGTTTCTCCTGCTCTACAGCAGCTCTGCTGACCTGGTTCTATGGCTCTAGAGCAGCTCTGCTGACCTGGTTCTCTGTCTCTAAAGCAGCTCTGCTGACCTGGTTCTATGGCTCTAAAGCAGCTCTGCTGACCTGGTTCTCTGCCTCTAGAGCAGCTTTGCTGACCTGGTTCTCTGGCTCTACAGCAGCTCTGCTGACCTGGTTCTCTGGCTCTAAAGCAGCTCTGCTGACCTGGTTCTTAGGCTCTAGAGCAGCTCTGCTGACCTGGTTCTCTCCCTCTAAATCAGCTCTGCTGACTTGGTTCTCTGGCTCTAGAGCAGCTCTGCTGACGTGGTTCTTTGGCTCTAAAGCAACTCTGCTGACCTTGATTCTCTGGCTCTAAAGCAGCTCTGCTGGCCTGGGTCTCTGGCTCTAAAGCAGCTCTGCTGACCTGGTTCTCTCCCTCTAAAGCAGCTCTGCTGACCAGGTTTCTCTGGCTCTACAGCAGCTCTGCTGACATGGTTCTCTGGCTCTGGAGCAGCTCTGCTGACCTAGTTCTCTGGCTCTAGAGAAGCTCTGCTGACCTGGTTCTGTCCCTCTAAACCAGATCTGCTGACCTGGTACACTGCCTCTAAAGCAGCTCTGCTGACCTGATTCTATGGCTCTAAAGCAGCTCTGCTGACCTGGTTCTATGGCTCTAAAGCAGCTCCGCTGACCTGGTTCTCTGGCTCTAGAGCAGCTCTGCTGACCTGGTTCTCTGGCTCTAAAGCAGCTCTGTTGACCCGGTTCTATGGCTCTAAAGCAGTTCTGCTGACATGGTTCTCTCCCTCTAGCAGCTCTGCTGACCTGGTTCTCTCCCTCTAAAGCAGCTCTATTGACCTGGTTTCTCTGGCTCTACAGCAGCTCTGCTGACCTGGTCCTCTCCCTCTAGAGCAGCTCTGCTGACCTGGTTCTCTCCCTCTAAAGCAGCTCTGCTGACCTGGTTTCTCTGGCTCTACAGCAGCTCTGCTGACCTGGTTCTCTGGCTCTAGAGCAGCTCTGCTGACCTGGTTATTAGGCTCTAGAGCAGCTCTGCTGACCTGGTTCTCTGGCTCTAAAGCAGCTCTGCTGACCTTGTTCTATGGCTCTAAAGCAGCTCTGCTGACTTGCTTCTCTGGCTCTAGAGCAGCTCTGCTGACGTGGTTCTCTGGCTCTAAAGCAACTCTACTGACCTTGATTTTCTGGCTCTAAAGCAGCTCTGCTGGCCTGGTTCTCTGGCTCTAAAGCAGCTCTGCTGACCTGGTTCGCTCCCTCTAAAGCATCTCTGCTGATCTGGTATCTCTGTCTCTACAGCAGCTCTGCTGACCTGGTTCTCTGGCTCTAGAGCAGCTCTGCTGACCTGGTTCTCTGGCTCTACAACAGCTCTGCTGACCTGGTTCTCTGGCTCTAAAGCAGTTCTGCTGACCCGGTTCTATGGCTCTAAAGCAGTTCTGCTGACATGGTTCTCTGGCTTTAGAGCAGCTCTGCTGACCTTGTCCCTTGGCTCTAAAGCAGCTCTGCTGTCCTGGTTCTCTCCCTTTAAAGCAGCTCTGCTGACCTGGCTCTTAGGCTCTAGAGCAGCTCTGCTGACCTGGTTCTCTGGTTCTAAAGCAGCTCTGCTGACCTGGTTCTATGGCTCTAAAGCAGTCCTGCTGACCTGGTTCTCTGGCTCTAGAGCAGCTCTGCTGACCTGGTTCTGTGGCTCTAGAGCAGCTCTGCTGACCTGGTTCTCTCCCTCTAAATCAGATCTGCTTACCTGGTTCTCTGCCTCTAGAGCAGCTCTGCTGACCTGGTTCTATGGCTCTAAAGCAGCTCTGCTGACCTGGTTCACTGGCTCGACCTGGTTTTCTCCCTCTAAAGCAGCTCTGCTGACCTGGTTTCTCTGGCTCTAGAGCAGCTCTGCTGAAGTGGTTTTCTGGCTCTAAAGCAGCTCTGCTGACCTGGTTCTCTCCCTCTAAAGCAGTTCTGCTGACCTGGTTCTCTGCCTCTAGAGCAGCTCTGCTGACCTGGTTCTCTGGCTCTAAAGCAGCTCTGCTGACCTGGTTCTTGGGCTCTAGAGCAGCTCTGCTGACCTGGTTCTCTGGTTCTAAAGCAGCTCTGCTGACCTGGTTCTATGGCTCTAAAGCAGTCCTGATGACCTGGTTCTCTGGCTCTAGAGCAGCTCTGCTGACCTGGTTCTGTGGCTCTAGAGCAGCTCTGCTGACCTGGTTCTCTCCCTCTAAATCAGATCTGCTTACCTGGTTCTCTGCCTCTAGAGCAGCTCTGCTGACCTGGTTCTATGGCTCTAAAGCAGCTCTGCTGACCTGGTTCACTGGCTCGACCTGGTTTTCTCCCTCTAAAGCAGCTCTGCTGACCTGGTTTCTCTGGCTCTAGAGCAGCTCTGCTGAAGTGGTTTTCTGGCTCTAAAGCAGCTCTGCTGACCTGGTTCTCTCCCTCTAAAGCAGTTCTGCTGACCTGGTTCTCTGCCTCTAGAGCAGCTCTGCTGACCTGGTTCTCTGGCTCTAAAGCAGCTCTGCTGACCTGGTTCTCTCCCTCTAAAGCAGTTCTACTGACCTAGTTCTCTGGCTCTAGAGCAGCTCTGCTGACCTGGTTCTCCGGCTCTAAAGCAGCTCTGTTGACCCGGTTCTATGGCTCTAAAGCAGTTCTGCTGACATGGTTCTCTCCCTCTAGCAGCTCTGCTGACCTGGTTCTCTCCCTCTAAAGCAGCTCTACTGACCTGGTTTCTCTGGCTCTACAGCAGCTCTGCTGACCTGGTTCTCTGGCTCTAGAGCAGCTCTGCTGACCTGGTTCTTAGGCTCTAGAGCAGCTCTGCTGACCTGGTGGTTCTCTGGGTCTAAAGCAGCTCTGCTGACCTTGTTCTATGGCTCTAAAGCAGCTCTGCTGACTTGGTTCTCTGGCTCTAGAGCAGCTCTGCTGACGTGGTTCTCTGGCTCTAAAGCAACTCTGCTGACCTTGATTCTCTGGCTCTAAAGCAGCTCTGCTGGCCTGGTTCTCTGGCTCTAAAGCAGCTCTGCTGACCTGGTTCTCTCCCTCTAAAGCAGCTCTGCTGACCAGGTTTCTCTGGCTCTACAGCAGCTCTGCTGACATGGTTCTCTGGCTCTAGAGCAGCTCTGCTGACCTAGTTCTTAGGCTCTAGAGCAGCTCTGCTGACCTGGTTCTCTGTCTCTAAAGCAGCTCTGCTGACCCGGTTCTATGGCTCTAAAGCAGATCTGCTGACCTGGTTCTCTCCCTCTTAATCAGCTCTGCTGACCTTGTTTCTCTCCCATAAAGCAGCTCTGCTGACCTGGTTTTCTGGCTCTAAAGCGGCTCTGCTGACCTGGTTCTCTCCCTCTAAAGCAGCTCTGCTGACCTGGTTCTCTGCCTCTAGAGCAGCTCTGCTGACCTAGTTCTCTGGTTCTAAAGCAGCTCTGCTGACCCGGTTCTATGGCTCTAAAGCAGATCAGCTGACCTGGTTCTTTCCCTCTTACTCAGCTCTGCTGACCTGGTTTTCTGCCTCTAGAGCAGCTCTGCTGACCTGGTTCTATGGCTCTAAAGCAGCTCTGCTGACTTGGTTCTCTGGCTCTAAAGCAGCTCTGCTGACTTGGTTCTCTGGCTCTAAAGCAGCTCTGCTGACCTGGTTCTCTCCCTCTGAAGCAGTTCTGCTGACCTGGTTTCTCTCCCTCTAAAGCAGCTCTGCTGGCCAGGTTTTCTGGCTCTAAAGCAGCTCTGCTGACCTTGTTCTCTCCCTCTAAAGCCGATCTGCAGACCTGGTTCTCTGCCTCTAGAGCAGCTCTGCTGACCTGGTTCTCTGGCTCTAAAGCAGCTCTGCTTACCTGGTTCTCTCCCTCTAAAGCAGCTCTGCTGACCTGGTTTCTCTGGCTCTAGGGCAGCTCTGCTGACCTGGTTCACTGGCTCTAAAGCAGCTCTGCTGACCTGGTTCTCCGGCTCTAAAGCAGCTCTGTTGACCCGGTTCTATGGCTCTAAAGCAGTTCTGCTGACATGGTTCTCTCCCTCTAGCAGCTCTGCTGACCTGGTTCTCTCCCTCTAAAGCAGCTCTACTGACCTGGTTTCTCTGGCTGTACAGCAGCTCTGCTGACCTGGTTCTCTGGCTCTAGAGCAACTCTGCTGACCTGGTTCTTAGGCTCTAGAACAGCTCTGCTGACCTGGTGGTTCTCTGGGTCTAAAGCAGCTCTGCTGACCTTGTTCTATGGCTCTAAAGCAGCTCTGCTGACTTGGTTCTCTGGCTCTAGAGCAGCTCTGCTGACGTGGTTCTCTGGCTCTAAAGCAACTCTGCTGACCTTGATTCTCTGGCTCTAAAGCAGCTCTGCTGGCCTGGTTCTCTGGCTCTAAAGCAGCTCTGCTGACCTGGTTCTCTCCCTCTAAAGCAGCTCTGCTGACCAGGTTTCTCTGGCTCTACAGCAGCTCTGCTGACATGGTTCTCTGGCTCTGGAGCAGCTCTGCTGACCTAGTTCTCTGGATCTAGAGAAGCTCTGCTGACCTGGTTCTGTCCCTCTAAACCAGATCTGCTGACCTGGTACTCTGCCTCTAAAGCAGCTCTGCTGACCTGATTCTATGGCTCTAAAGCAGCTCTGCTGACCTGGTTTTCTGGTTCTAAAGCAGCTCTGCTGACCTGGTGCTCTCCTTCTAAAGCAGCTCTCCTGACCTGGTTCTCTACCTCTAGAGCAGCTCTGCTGGCCTGGTTCTCTGGCTCTAAAGCAGCTCTGCTGACCTGGTTCTATGGCTCTAAAGCAGCTCCGCTGACCTGGTTCTCTGGCTCTAGAGCAGCTCTGCTGACCTGGTTCTCTGGCTCTAAAGCAGCTCTGTTGACCCGGTTTCATGGCTCTAAAGCAGTTCTGCTGACATGGTTCTCTCCCTCTAGTAGCTCTGCTGACCTGGTTCTCTCCCTCTAAAGCAGCTCTATTGACCTGGTTTCTCTGGCTCTACAGCAGCTCTGCTGACCTGGTCCTCTCCCTCTAGAGCAGCTCTGCTGACCTGGTTCTCTCCCTCTAAAGCAGCTCTGCTGACCTGGTTTCTCTGGCTCTACAGCAGCTCTGCTGACCTGGTTCTCTGGCTCTAGAGCAGCTCTGCTGACCTGGTTCTTAGGCTCTAGAGCAGCTCTGCTGACCTGGTTCTCTGGCTCTAAAGCAGCTCTGCTGACCTTGTTCTATGGCTCTAAAGCAGCTCTGCTGACTTGGTTCTCTGGCTCTAGAGCAGCTCTGCTGACGTGGTTCTCTGGCTCTAAAGCAACTCTACTGACCTTGATTTTCTGGCTCTAAAGCAGCTCTGCTGACCTGGTTCTCTGGCTCTAAAGCAGCTCTGTTGACCCGGTTTCATGGCTCTAAAGCAGTTCTGCTGACTTGGTTCTCTCCCTCTAGTAGCTCTGCTGACCTGGTTCTCTCCCTCTAAAGCAGCTCTATTGACCTGGTTTCTCTGGCTCTACAGCAGCTCTGCTGACCTGGTCCTCTCCCTCTAGAGCAGCTCTGCTGACCTGGTTCTCTCCCTCTAAAGCAGCTCTGCTGACCTGGTTTCTCTGGCTCTACAGCAGCTCTGCTGACCTGGTTCTCTGGCTCTAGAGCAGCTCTGCTGACCTGGTTCTTAGGCTCTAGAGCAGCTCTGCTGACCTGGTTCTCTGGCTCTAGAGCAGCTCTGCTGACCTGGTTCTCTGGCTCTACAACAGCTCTGCTGACCTGGTTCTCTGGCTCTAAAGCAGTTCTGCTGACCCGGTTCTATGGCTCTAAAGCAGTTCTGCTGACATGGTTCTCTGGCTCTAGAGCAGCTCTGCTGACCTGGTTCTCTGGTTCTAAAGCAGCTCTGCTGACCTGGCTCTTAGGCTCTAGAGCAGCTCTGCTGACCTGGTTCTCTGGTTCTAAAGCAGCTCTGCTGACCTGGTTCTATGGCTCTAAAGCAGTCCTGATGACCTGGTTCTCTGGCTCTAGAGCAGCTCTGCTGACCTGGTTCTGTGGCTCTAGAGCAGCTCTGCTGACCTGGTTCTCTCCCTCTAAATCAGATCTGCTTACCTGGTTCTCTGCCTCTAGAGCAGCTCTGCTGACCTGGTTCTATGGCTCTAAAGCAGCTCTCCTGACCTGGTTCACTGGCTCGACCTGGTTTTCTCCCTCTAAAGCAGCTCTGCTGACCTGGTTTCTCTGGCTCTAGAGCAGCTCTGCTGAAGTGGTTTTCTGGCTCTAAAGCAACTCTGCTGACCTGGTTCTCTCCCTCTAAAGCAGTTCTGCTGACCTGGTTCTCTGCCTCTAGAGCAGCTCTGCTGACCTGGTTCTCTGGCTCTAAAGCAGCTCTGCTGACCTGGTTCTCTCCCTCTAAAGCAGCTCTACTGACCTAGTTCTCTGGCTCTAGAGCAGCTCTGCTGACCTGGTTCTCCGGCTCTAAAGCAGCTTTGTTGACCCGGTTCTATGGCTCTAAAGCAGTTCTGCTGACATGGTTCTCTCCCTCTAGCAGCTCTGCTGACCTGGTTCTCTCCCTCTAAAGCAGCTCTACTGACCTGGTTTCTCTGGCTCTACAGCAGCTCTGCTGACCTGGTTCTCTGGCTCTAGAGCAGCTCTGCTGACCTGGTTCTTAGGCTCTAGAGCAGCTCTGCTGACCTGGTGGTTCACTGGGTCTAAAGCAGCTCTGCTGACCTTGTTCTATGGCTCTAAAGCAGCTCTGCTGACTTGGTTCTCTGGCTCTAGAGCAGCTCTGCTGACGTGGTTCTCTGGCTCTAAAGCAACTCTGCTGACCTTGATTCTCTGGCTCTAAAGCAGCTCTGCTGGCCTGGTTCTCTGGCTCTAAAGCAGCTCTGCTGACCTGGTTCTCTCCCTCTAAAGCAGCTCTGCTGACCAGGTTTCTCTGGCTCTACAGCAGCTCTGCTGACATGGTTCTCTGGCTCTAGAGCAGCTCTGCTGACCTAGTTCTTAGGCTCTAGAGCAGCTCTGCTGACCTGGTTCTCTGTCTCTAAAGCAGCTCTGCTGACCCGGTTCTATGGCTCTAAAGCAGATCTGCTGACCTGGTTCTCTCCCTCTTAATCAGCTCTGCTGACCTTGTTTCTCTCCCATAAAGCAGCTCTGCTGACCTGGTTTTCTGGCTCTAAAGCGGCTCTGCTGACCTGGTTCTCTCCCTCTAAAGCAGCTCTGCTGACCTGGTTCTCTGCCTCTAGAGCAGCTCTGCTGACCTAGTTCTCTGGTTCTAAAGCAGCTCTGCTGACCCGGTTCTATGGCTCTAAAGCAGATCTGCTGACCTGGTTCTTTCCCTCTTACTCAGCTCTGCTGACCTGGTTTTATGCCTCTAGAGCAGCTCTGCTGACCTGGCTCTATGGCTCTAAAGCAGCTCTGCTGACTTGGTTCTCTGGCTCTAAAGCAGCTCTGCTGACTTGGTTCTCTGGCTCTAAAGCAGCTCTGCTGACCTGGTTCTCTCCCTCTGAAGCAGTTCTGCTGACCTGGTTTCTCTCCCTCTAAAGCAGCTCTGCTGGCCGGGTTTTCTGGCTCTAAAGCAGCTCTGCTGACCTTGTTCTCTCCCTCTAAAGCCGCTCTGCTGACCTGGTTCTCTGCCTCTAGAGCAGCTCTGCTGACCTGGTTCTCTGGCTCTAAAGCAGCTCTGCTGACCTGGTTCTATGGCTCTAAAGCAGCTCTGCTGACCTGGTTCTCTGGCTCTAGAGCAGCTCTGCTGACCTGGTTCTCTGGCTCTAAAGCAGCTCTGTTGACCCGGTTCTAGGGCTCTAAAGCAGTTCTGCTGACATGGTTCTCTCCCTCTAGCAGCTCTGATGACCTGGTTCTCTCCCTCTAAAGCAGCTCTACTGACCTGGTATCTCTGGCTCTACAGCAGCTCGGCTGACTTGGTCCTCTCCCTCTAGACCAGCTCTGCTGACCTGTTTCTCTCCCTCTAAATCAGCCCTACTGACCTGGTTTCTCTGGCTCTACATCAGCTCTGCTGACCTGGTTCTCTGGCTCTAGAGCAGCTCTCCTGACCTGGTTCTTAGGCTGTAGAGCAGCTCTGCTGACCTGGTTCTCTGGCTCTAAAGCAGCTCTGCTGACCTTGTTCTATGGCTCTAAAGCAGCTCTGCTGACTTGGTTCTCTGGCTCTAGAGCAGCTCTGCTGACCTGGTTCTTAGGCTGTAGAGCAGCTCTGCTGACCTGGTTCTCTGGCTCTAAAGCAGCTCAGCTGACCTGGTTCTCTCCCTCTAAAGCAGCTCTACTGACCTAGTTCTCTGGCTCTAGAGCAGCTCTGCTGACCTGGTTCTCCGGCTCTAAAGCAGCTCTGTTGACCCGGTTCTATGGCTCTAAAGCAGTTCTGCTGACATGGTTCTCTCCCTCTAGCAGCTCTGCTGACCTGGTTCTCTCCCTCTAAAGCAGCTCTACTGACCTGGTTTCTCTGGCTCTACAGCAGCTCTGCTGACCTGGTTCTCTGGCTCTAGAGCAGCTCTGCTGACCTGGTTCTTAGGCTCTAGAGCAGCTCTGCTGACCTGGTGGTTCTCTTGGTCTAAAGCAGCTCTGCTGACCTTGTTCTATGGCTCTAAAGCAGCTCTGCTGACTTGGTTCTCTGGCTCTAGAGCAGCTCTGCTGACGTGGTTCTTTGGCTCTAAAGCAACTCTGCTGACCTTGATTCTCTGGCTCTAAAGCAGCTCTGCTGGCCCGGGTCTCTGGCTCTAAAGCAGCTCTGCTGACCTGGTTCTCTCCCTCTAAAGCAGCTCTGCTGACCAGGTTTCTCTGGCTCTACAGCAGCTCTGCTGACATGGTTCTCTGGCTCTAGAGCAGCTCTGCTGACCTAGTTCTTAGGCTCTAGAGCAGCTCTGCTGACCTGGTTCTCTGGCTCTAAAGCAGCTCTGTTGACCCGGTTCTATGGTTCTAAAGCAGATCTGCTGACCTGGTTCTCTCCCTCTTAATCAGCTCTGCTGACCTGTTTCTCTGCCTCTAGAGCAGCTCTGCTGACCTGGTTCTATGGCTCTAAAGCAGCTCTGCTGACCTGGTTCTCTGGCTCTAGAGCAGCTCTGCTGACCTGGTTCTCTGGCTCTAAAGCAGCTCTGCTGACCTGGTTCTCTCCCTCTAAAGCAGATCTGCTGACCTTGTTTCTCTCCCTCTAAAGCAGCTCTGCTGACCTGGTTTTCTGGCTCTAAAGCGTCTCTGCTGACCTGGTTCTCTCCCTCTAAAGCAGCTCTGCTGACCTGGTTCTCTGCCTCTAGAGCAGCTCTGCTGACCTAGTTCTCTGGCTCTAAAGCAGCTCTGCTGCCCCGGTTCTATGGCTCTAAAGCAGATCTGCTGACCTGGTTCTTTCCCTCTTACTCAGCTCTGCTGACCTGGTTCTCTGCCTCTAGAGCAGCTCTGCTGACCTGGTTCTATGGCTCTAAAGCAGCTCTGCTGACCTGGTTCTCTGGCTCTAAAGCAGCTCTGCTGACCTGGTTCTCTGGCTCTATATCAGCTCTGCTGACCTGGTTCTCTCCCTCTAAAGCAGTTCTGCTGACCTAGTTTCTCTCCCTCTAAAGCAGCTCTGCTGGCCGGTTTTTCTAGCTCTAAAGCTGCTCTGCTGACCTTGTTCTCTCCCTCTAAAGCAGCTCTGCTGACCTGGTTCTCTGCCTCTAGAGCAGCTCTGCTGACCTGGTTCTCTGGCTCTAAAGCAGCTCTGCTGACCTGGTTCTCTGGCTCTAAAGCAGCTCTGCTGACCTGGTTCTCTGGCTCTAGAGCAGCTCTGCTGACCTGGTTCTCTGGCTCTAAAGCAGCTCCGTTGACCCGGTTCTATGGCTCTAAAGCAGTTCTGCTGACATGGTTATGTCCCTCTAGCAGCTCTGCTGACCTGGTTCTCTCCCTCTAAAGCAGCTCTACTGATCTGGTTTCTCTGGCTCTACAGCAGCTCGGCTGACCTGGTCCTCTCCCTCTAGAGCAGCTCTGCTGACCTGTTTCTCTCCCACTAAATCAGCCCTACTGACCTGGTTTCTCTGGCTCTACAGCAGCTCTGCTGACCTGGTTCTCTGGCTCTAAAGCAGCTCTGCTGGCCTGGTTCTCTGGCTCTAAAGCAACTCTGCTGACCTTGATTCTTTGGCTCTAAATCAGCTCTGCTGGCCTGGTTCTCTGGCTCTAGAGAAGCTCTGCTGATGTGGTTCTCTAGCTTTAAAGCAAATCTGCTGACCTTGATTCTCTGGCTCTAAAGCAGCTCTGCTGACTTGGTTCTCTGGCTCTAGAGCAGCTCTGCTGACGTGGTTCTCTGGCTCTAAAGCAACTCTGCTGATCTTGATTCTCTGGCTCTAAAGCAGCTCTGCTGACGTGGTTCTCTGGCTCTAAAGCAACTCTGATGACCTTGATTCTCTGGCTCTTAAGCAGCTCTGCTGGCCTGGTTCTCTGGCTCTAGAGCAGCTCTGCTGACCTGGTCCCTTGACTCTAAAGCAGCTCTGCTGACCTGGTTCTCTCCCTCTAAAGCAGCTCTGCTGACCTGGTTCTCTCGCTCTAAAGCAGCTCTACTGACCTGGTTTCTCCTGCTCTACAGCAGCTCTGCTGACCTGGTTCTATGGCTCTAGAGCAGCTCTGCTGACCTGGTTCTCTGTCTCTAAAGCAGCTCTGCTGACCTGGTTCTATGGCTCTAAAGCAGCTCTGCTGACCTGGTTCTCTGCCTCTAGAGCAGCTTTGCTGACCTGGTTCTCTGGCTCTACAGCAGCTCTGCTGACCTGGTTCTCTGGCTCTAAAGCAGCTCTGCTGACCTGGTTCTTAGGCTCTAGAGCAGCTCTGCTGACCTGGTTCTCTCCCTCTAAATCAGCTCTGCTGACTTGGTTCTCTGGCTCTAGAGCAGCTCTGCTGACGTGGTTCTTTGGCTCTAAAGCAACTCTGCTGACCTTGATTCTCTGGCTCTAAAGCAGCTCTGCTGGCCTGGGTCTCTGGCTCTAAAGCAGCTCTGCTGACCTGGTTCTCTCCCTCTAAAGCAGCTCTGCTGACCAGGTTTCTCTGGCTCTACAGCAGCTCTGCTGACATGGTTCTCTGGCTCTAGAGCAGCTCTGCTGACCTAGTTCTTAGGCTCTGGAGCAGCTCTGCTGACCTGGTTCTCTGGCTCTAAAGCAGCTCTGTTGACCCGGTTCTATGGTTCTAAAGCAGATATGCTGACCTGGTTCTCTCCCTCTTAATCAGCTCTGCTGACCTGGTTCTCTGCCTCTAGAGCAGCTCTGCTGACCTGGTTATATGGCTCTAAAGCAGCTCTGCTGACCTGGTTCTCTGGCTCTAGAGCAGCTCTGCTGACCTGGTTCTCTGGCTCTAAAGCAGCTCTGCTGACCTGGTTCTCTCCCTCTAAAGCAGATCTGCTGACCTTGTTTCTCTCCCTCTAAAGCAGCTCTGCTGACCTGGTTTTCTGGCTCTAAAGCGGCTCTGCTGACCTGGTTCTCTCCCTCTAAAGCAGCTCTGCTGACCTTGTTCTCTGCCTCTAGAGCAGCTCTGCTGACCTAGTTCTCTGGCTCTAAAGCAGCTCTGCTGCCCCGGTTCTATGGCTCTAAAGCAGATCTGCTGACCTGGTTCTTTCCCTCTTGCTCAGCTCTGCTGACCTGGTTCTCTGCCTCTAGAGCAGCTCTGCTGACCTGGTTCTATGGCTCTAAAGCAGCTCTGCTGACCTGGTTCTCTGGCTCTAAAGCAGCTCTGCTGACCTGGTTCTCTGGCTCTATATCAGCTCTGCTGACCTGGTTCTCTCCCTCTAAAGCAGTTCTGCTGACCTGGTTTCTCTCCCTCTAAAGCAGCTCTGCTGGCCGGTTTTTCTAGCTCTAAAGCTGCTCTGCTGACCTTGTTCTCTCCCTCTAAAGCAGCTCTGCTGACCTGGTTCTCTGCCTCTAGAGCAGCTCTGCTGACCTGGTTCTCTGGCTCTAAAGCAGCTCTGCTGACCTGGTTCTCTGGCTCTAGAGCAGCTCTGCTGACCTGGTTCTCTGGCTCTAAAGCAGCTCCGTTGACCCGGTTCTATGGCTCTAAAGCAGTTCTGTTGACATGGTTCTATCCCTCTAGCAGCTCTGCTGACCTGGTTCTCTCCCTCTAAAGCAGCTCTACTGACCTGGTTTCTCTGGCTCTACAGCAGCTCGGCTGACCTGGTCCTCTCCCTCTAGAGCAGTTCTGCTGACCTGTTTCTCTCCCACTAAATCAGCCCTACTGACCTGGTTTCTCTGGCTCTACAGCAGCTCTGCTGACCTGGTTCTCTGGCTCTAAAGCAGCTCTGCTGGCCTGGTTCTCTGGCTCTAAAGCAACTCTGCTGACCTTAATTCTTTGGCTCTAAATCAGCTCTGCTGGCCTGGTTCTCTGGCTCTAGAGAAGCTCTGCTGATGTGGTTCTCTAGCTTTAAAGCAAATCTGCTGACCTTGATTCTCTGGCTCTAAAGCAGCTCTGCTGACTTGGTTCTCTGGCTCTAGAGCAGCTCTGCTGACGTGGTTCTCTGGCTCTAAAGCAACTCTGCTGACCTGGTTCTCTGTCTCTAAAGCAGCTCTGCTGACCTGGTTCTATGGCTCTAAAGCAGCTCTGCTGACCTGGTTCTCTGGCTCTAAAGCAACTCTGCTGATCTTGATTCTCTGGCTCTAAAGCAGCTCTGCTGACGTGGTTCTCTGGCTCTAAAGCAACTCTGATGACCTTGATTCTCTGGCTCTTAAGCAGCTCTGCTGGCCTGGTTCTCTGGCTCTAGAGCAGCTCTGCTGACCTGGTCCCTTGACTCTAAAGCAGCTCTGCTGACCTGGTTCTCTCCCTCTAAAGCAGCTCTGCTGACCTGGTTCTCTCGCTCTAAAGCAGCTCTGCTGACCTGGTTCTCTGGCTCTAGAGCAGCTTTGCTGACCTGGTTCTCTTCCTCTAGAGCAGCTCTGCTGACCTGGTTCTATGGCTCTAAAGCAGCTCTGCTTTAGAGCCATAGAACCAGGTCAGCAGAGCTGCTCTAGAGCAAAATATCATTTTGGAACAAAAATGTTTTTGCGGGAGTCGCGCACCCAGCGCGCCCTAGCATGTATATGATGTCACGTGGGACCCGCCACCGCGCAAGCATCTTGTACCGTAATGCGCATGTGTCGCGAATGCGCGGGAGCAGGAGTCGCGGACTGGTCGCATACCAATGGCGCACATCACGTAATATTAATTATATATGATGTAACTGAAAAACACGCAGCCGTCGCACACCGTACGCGGATCCTTCACAACTTTTCTAAATTCGAGGCTAGAATCAGCGCACCTACTGTGATGTGTACGCTTTGGAAAAAATGTTTTAAAAAGAAAATAATATAAATATATTAAAATTAAAAATGAAACCCAAAAATTAATCAATATTTTGCAATTTTTAGAAAAATATATAATGTTATTAAATGAATAAAATATTTATAAATGAACAGTTAAAAAACTGTTGAAAATCAGTACAAACAAATAGGTATAACTACTATCACACAAAAATTAGCCTTTAAAAAACCTTTGAAATTCACAGAAAAAACCCATAGGTTTCAGAGACGTTATAGTTAGAAATTAGCATTTAAAAACGCTTTGAAATTCACAGAAAAAAACATAAGTTTCAGAGACGTTATAGTTAGAAATTAGCATTTAAAAAACCTTAGAAATTCTCCAGTCTGAGGGACGCTGTTATTGTCTGGACCACAAAGCTGTGGTGGGTCTTTTGCCTAACAAGGCAAATGGGGTCCCCAGGGACAGGGCGATAAGTGTGGGCAATAGTACGGCCTACGGTACCGCTGAACCAGGTCTTGCCCATGCCCCTATCAGAATGTCGGTTAGTGATTGCAAAACGGAAGTAAAGGTTCAACCCCCCATTGGCCAGGATGAAGGACCTCCCTCCATCAGAGGATACGTAGTCTTCTCTACAGTGGGTAGAGTGAGATGCAAAACATCAGCCACTCTCTTTAAGACCTCCACCAAGATGAAACTGGCTTCCAAAGCAAGGCCAGTGGGTGACAAAGGGTAGGAAGCAGGGGACAAATCTAGCCAGCTTGCCTCACCCAACTCAGCAATCCAGCTGTCTACAAGTCTTGGTTGTTCCAAGGGACCCATCCCCACACAACCTTCCTCTGACTAATTCTTCAGAGCCTCCACAGAATCAACCGGCACCAATGGCTCTGTAAACGAGGTTTGGGCGACGTCAGTCGAACCCAGAGGTGGGGGACCAGCAGGACCGCGCACCGGCATCTCCGAGCCTAAAAGCAGAACTGCCGCCGAGGGCGAACCCGCCGGCGATAGTGCTGTTACGGCACCTACGACCTCCTTGGGGCCCGCAGGCACTCCAGAAGGAGAGGAGGGCCCAAAAACTAGATGAAGAGCCTCATAGTACTCCTTCATTTGTCTCCAGGTCACCCCGGCTTCCGGAAAAACTGAGCAGCTCAGGCGCGATGCCGGAGCGGGAGTCCCAGCACTAGAACATGAGACATACCTGTGATCCGTATCACGAGTAGAAGAAGTCATGGAAGACCGGGGTTTCAATCTCTTGCCACGTAACTTACTGTGAGACATTGCCGGAAAGTGGGACTGCTGCCGTTGATCACGGGATGAAGGTCGGGCTCCCGGGAAGGACCTCTGGACCATGAAGACTGACGTCATGAGGAGCTGGTAGTCTGTAGCAACCGCACTGTGTCAGAAGCTTCATGCGCCGCTCTCGCAGCGCCTTCGGCTTCCACTGTTGACAGGTGTCGCAGTTGTTCGCGTTTTGGTGCACGCCTAAGCACCACATACAAATAGTGCATGGAATTGTACTTGACATCTGGTGAGCACAGGACCCACAGTATTTAAACCCAGAGGGCATAAGTCTCACTGTTTCTTGAAGAAAATTCGTCAAAGTAGGCTTAAAAACGCCAGGGAAACGCTTCCTAGGATCGGTGTTACAGTGCAGAAAGAAGAAACTGACTTCCGCGCGCAGGCGTGGACTTATATGGCTCTACTGATGTCATGTCAGGAGACGTCACTGCGGAGCCGTATGACGCTTTCCCCTGGCGCGCAGAGGTACTGCTGAAAAGTTTCTGGCGCCTGGGGAGAATTCAGAGTTAAGAAATCTGTGGATAGATGTCTCTATCAGATATGTCTAAACCATATAAAATATATACTTTACCTTAAGAGGAGGGGAGTACATATCCCCCTCCTGCAGGCAGAAAACCCACCTAACTCGCACTGAGGAAACATATGAGGTGGGGCAAGGAACCAAGCAGGGATGCTTTTGGTGTTACCAGTGGAACCCTTGGCCTGTAGTGCAACTATTATTGAGGCCTAGGACCGTGGCGCATCACACAATACAATGACATGCTTTTTTTCTTACAAAATGTAGATGTGGACCTTGCAGGAGCTATAGGATCACTGGAAGGATTTGGGGGAACTTCGGTCCTATGCATAAATTGGCAGAAATCTCACCTGTTACCATTCAGTAGAGATGTGCACCCTCCCCAGGACGAGAAGACTGCAGTGGGAGGCGACTTGTCTGAAGCATTTGGTGGTCACAATGTACCATGACCCACAAGACCTCTTGGATGGTAACGTTGTGGTGGCTGTCCGAAAGTTACGCTCAAATGTAGATTTTTAGAAATCACTATCGATGTCTGTGGCTGATAGAGTTGCCGTGGCTAAGATGATAGCACTTCCTTTACTTTTTTTTATGTTACTACTGCTTATTCCCCACAGAATCTTCAGAGACCTTGAGTCACTGATAATTGAACTGGTACGGGTTACTGGCAGGCGCAGGGTGGGGATGTCTAAATAACAGTGCCAGGTGACGGAGGGAGGTCTGGCTGCACCAGACTTGGAATCGTATTTATTTATTTTTTTCTGTCCTCATTCGCCAATACCCAAAACGTGCTGACCGTCTATCCATTCCCCTGTGTCGGAAGGCTAGGATAGCGTGGGCTCTTCCCTCGGATTCTCGCGATGCTTTCAGCCCGTAGCCTAGAGGGGTATGTTATCAGACCGAAGAGCACTACCCAACTGTTATTTTGGGGAGATTAGGTACCACTCCAACTTCTTAAAAGACCTAATGGACTCTCTTAATGCACAATAACCATGAGCATGCCAAAGTGGTGGCATTGTGCTTCAGGCTACTAATCAATATAAAGGTCCAATTTAGTCCTGAGAGTGTCCAGTTGGCATAATCATAGGACCGGATGCTGGGGTTGGTGCTTTAGGATTTGGGGCATTGCAGTGATGTTCGGGCAGTGAAGGGGGTCATGCGGGGGGTGGTGTTTCAGGGTTTAGGGCAGTTCAGTGGTGTTTGGGCAGTGTATGGGGTCGTGCAGGGGGTGGTGTTTCAGGGTTTATGGAAGTGCAGTGGTGTTCGGACCATATAGGGGTCGTGCTGGGGCTGGAGTTTCAGGGTTTATAGCAGTGCAGTGGTCTTTAATTACTAGGTCACTGTTTTCGCGAAGGGTTGATATGGCTGCTTTTTCACCCATAGAGATATTATATGGGATGTAGTGGTGTGTGTCGGCTAACCGGGACACTTCTTTGAGAACCAGTTTCTCGAATGTGATGATCTCACTAGGGATCATATTGGCAAATGGTGAGAAGGTTGAAGGGGGTCTGACACGGAATTTCCCCACCCCCGTTTCCCCCCCACCACCACTCTCCCTCGCACGATTACGTATTCCTTGCTTTGATACTAGTAATTACACTTTTGTAAATAACTCAGTTTGGTTCCTCCAATTCTCGCGTTTTATTGTCAGCCAACTGTGGTCCTATTACAGACCTGTATGTTTTCAAAAATCATTCGCCAACTACCGAACCCTGGGTGCCTATATTATGTTTTTTCTTGCATTACTGTACAATTCTGAATCGATTACCTAGTTTCAATGTTTAACTACTAAGGTTTAGATCGCATTGTACCTACAAAGCATTAGACCCTTATGATATCATCTGATTTTACTTTCCGCCAAGTGTTATCTCTACCATAATTTAATTAACCCAATTCAATGTACACGGTTTATGCTGACCCAACACGCGTGGTCACAACCCACATACTTATAATTGGCATTTTCCGCTATACTTTCTCGTCACTGAGTAACCATCTAGCGACTCACAATCCCTTGCAGTATGGGTTGTATATCCTTACCTTTTGCACCCATGGTGTTCTCGGTCCTAAAACCTTACCGCCATGTAGTGCGCACGCTGTATTTCCTTCATTGGCACCATCTGCTCGCTCGCACAATCACCTTTACCACATTCACCTCTTCCAACTGGGAATCTGGGATCCAACTCACCTTCATTGCTCATGCAAGCACAATGTTATGACCTATATAGACATCCTGACAGGTCAAACGCACAGTATTAATGCACGGTACAAACGTACCCTGTCACCTCCAATGTCGCCTTTTTATTACGGAACTCACTACCGCTTACCGTTCTTAAATACCTTCCTGAGTCTAAAACCGCGTTGTCTTTTAACTCCCTAACTTCAAGGCATATATACCGTAATTCTTCTTTATATGTATTTTCCTTCCACACTTTCCCTTCAGGCTAATAGGCTCTACCTAACAGGCATGTACCTTATGTCCTGATGATGAACCGCCTATTTTCTTCATGGTTCGAAACGCCGTTGACACTTTGATACACCTTATACGGAAAAAACTTTCATTCACTTCAATGTAAAGGCGTTCTTTGCGATTTGTTCCCCATAATACTGTGTATTACTCATGTGAAACAAACCAATAAGCATTGCCTGAGCCTCTTGCTGTTCGCAGTTTTCTTTGTACCTCATGGCTAAGTAGGACACAGGCTTGTGTCCCACTTTTTGTATTGTTTGTATTAATTGTTTTCTAAATTGCCAAAAGTAAATATTAGACCTCTGTCCGGCTGTACAAGTCAACTTAATATAGTAACGATAGAGTATATATTTATTCCTTGATCTTATAATCTTTTCTTCTAGGGATCACTTAGCCCATTAAAGATATATTCCTGCTAGAGGGTCTAAATACACATCATCAAATAATTGTACAGTGTTTGGAGATTGTCCTCTCTGAAAGTTTCTTTGACTTACCAACAAATGAAAGTGGTAAGCAAGGGCAAGGCCTGCACCCACAGGATAGCAAACTTCTATATGGAGACTTTGAAATGCTTTACATCTACAATGAAATAGCTCCATTCTCTGAGAATGTATGAGACTGGCCTGGCTTTATCAATTATATATTCTTTATCTGGAGAGGAGAAGTAGAGGAACTCAGTGGGCTCAATGGCTCAATCTATGCAAGGAGAATCTCAAGTTTACTCCAAAGATCAACAAAGAGAAGGTTGAGTTTCTGGACATCTGGATTGAACATAATAATCAACAGCTACAGGAGCCATACACCAAACCCAATGTGAGGATGAATACCCTCCTCCATTTTGACAGCTTTCATCCTTGCGGCCAGAAACAAGGCACTCCAAATTTTTTGAGACATGTGGAGGTCCCTAAGACAAAGCTCTTAGATCATGGTTACCACAAACGCTTGATACGAGATTTGTTCAAGAGAGCAAAATATTATAACAGGGAGAGCATGTTTGAAGACAGGACTAGACTGACTGAAGAGAAATTAGTCTGTCATGCCATTGTAACCTTGACAAAAGAATTCGACGAGTACTCAATTCCCAATGGCATCTTTTAAACACTGATTCTGACAATAACAAACTACCTTGACCTACCTTTTCTTGTAGAAGGAATTGGAACTTGAGAAATCTTTTGGTCAAAGCTAAACCAGCCAACTGCGAACAATATTGCCAAAAATCTATATCGGTAGAGGATTATTTTAGAGGCAATCATAAATGTGTCACTTGCCCGGCGTGACCATGCCATTGTAGCAGACAAAATTATCATTGGGGACAAAACGATTTCCTTAAACATGACATATTTTAGGACCTCTAACATTATCTGTCTAATCCAATGGCCTTGTGGACTAGTCTATTTTGGGGAAACTAGACAGGAATGTTGTATCAGAATAGGGGAACACAAAATCAACATCCGTAATAAAATGACTCGTTCCCTACTTGTCGAACATTGGTATGAATTAGGCCACTTGGGAAAAGAACTCAAGTGGACAATACTTGAAAAACTTTTTCCAGTGAGGGGAAAGATGATACTACCCACCACAAAAAAGAGAAGTTTATGGATCTTCTGTCTTGACTCCCACAAAAGAGGTTTCAATGAGACCACCCGAGGCAAAATGCTCTATTATGAATCTGGATGCTACCCTGGCTGTACTGCTTTAGTGTACTGGAAGAGAGATCAGAATATAGAACTTGTTACCGGTTGCCTTCAGTAGCCTTTTTCTTCTTGGATTGAATCTACTGCCTAGTTAGGGATTCTTCCTCTCTTTTTTATCTTCTGTTATTTTTTTACTAGATGTCAAGCATGTATATTTTCAGATTATTAAATGATTCTGGTAAATTAGGTCTACTGGATTCTATGCTGTGGTTAATTTCTTATTGATCATTCCAAGATGGTGCCCGCATTAGTATTAGGGTAGGATGCCGTTTTCCGTCTATTTTTATTTTCTTTTTATTTACTATTCTTTATGTCTATTTGGTCCTGTGTTTCTCTTGTGACGCGAAGCACGCCCATTTCCTTTTAAAATTGGTGTCCTCTTCCATCAAACTATCTTGAGGACGTCTGAGTGAAAAAGCAGCACCCTGACAGACCGGGGTCTTTTATAGGTACTCCATTCAGGTACCGAAAGAGGCGGATTAAGCATTGTTACTGTAGGGACTGCTGCCTTTTCCACATCGACTCAGAAGTGGGTTGGCTCACGCAAGTTTACGGACAGTTGGCCCCACTAATGGTTCACATTTGCAGGCATCCATTCTTGCCCTAGCGCCTATGTGCGCCTTCAAGTACTGACACTTTGCGAGTAGAGGGGCCAATGTAGTGCCGGGAGATTATTGAACTTCCTTCACATAGGCTATCTATATTGCATGTTTTCAGTATCCTCAATATGATATTTTTCCTATAGCAGTTTTTCCATTTGACCTTGGTAGTATTATCTACTTGTACCTATTGTAGTACATGAACTAGCACAATAGAGACCTTGATAATTATTTTTCCCTTTTGAATCTATTTGGCTGCTTTTCATATATGAGTTTTCCACGCTTTTGCCACTGGTGGTTTGACTTACTCTAACTTTGTAGTAATTATATAGAATATTCATGTGAGCGTTGTCCATTAGGATCTCAATAGAGTTATTCCTTGAACTACGCAACACTCCTGGTCATGGAGATTGTCTCAGGTATTCGAACTGTGATTCATTGAAATGTCTTATTCTGAGGTAAGGCATATTTAGCAGCATTCTATTATCCAATTTTTCTTGTACCACTTTCATCCTGTTTTTTAATGCCTGACTCTAACCAGTTAGTATCTTTGCCCATATTTCTTCCCTCTCTGTTAGGAATTATAAGTTTCAGGCTGTCTACTCTTTATTTGAGTTGCCCTTGGTTAGTGCACGACCTGGTACGTTTTTCAGCTGGTTGGAGTATTTATATTAGGTTTGGGGCACAACTGGTGACACATCTTTTCAGTTTGAGTTCCTCTACACGGTTCATTTTTGGAATTCTTTCTTTTATTCACATTGTGGGAGTTCAGTGGTTTGTCTGGCAGAGTCTCTAGGTATGTTGATATTAACTTTCTGGTGTCCTTTTTCTTCCTCACATTTCTTCTTTTTCTATATCATTCTTTTATTTTACATGATTTCTTTTTGTCTTTTGGGTACCTATAAAATATTTTTTGTTTTAGTACGTCACCCATACTTCACATATATGTCACTCTGTTTTATGTTCTGTATAGCCCGTTCATGTTTATTTTTTCCTTTACTCCCCTAGGATCCTCAGGGGATTTTTCCAGGTTTTCACCCCCGCAAGTTTTAAATGTCATCTCTTTTTACTCCTGAATGTCTGACCTTTATGTAAGGTCTAGACCGAAACGTGCATCGGCGCCTACTCTGGTTTGAAACTCAAAGACTACAACACTTAATGCTAGCCCCTTTGAATGGAGTAATCTAGGGCCCACCAACGGCAAATCACTGAATTTAGTGTATTTATGTATAAAATAAGGATTTGTTATTGTTTATTCTCTTTATTTTTGGTTCACAAAAACATTTCTGTTGATTTTATTGATCTCTGTAGTATATGTATGAATAATTGTTTTGTGAGAACGGCTTGGTATGTGTGTTTGAGTGACTGGGAGTCCGATTGTGGTTGCTTGGGAGTTTATGGAGCCTGGGTTTCCCCAGGGTGTATATATTCTGTTATAAACATTGTTTAGTGGGGTTCGGGCATTTGAATATATTATACTAAACCTTTCCAGGCTCCCGCCCTGCCATAGCAAACACTGCTTTGTTTCAAGAAACAAAGCAGAATTATTTTTGGGCAAGGAGAGCTGCATGGGCAATGGGGTCCCCAGGGCCCCAAAAATACAAAAAGAAGGGGGGCCACACAGCCCCCTTCTAAAAATATTATTTTTAAAGAAAAGCCAGCATCTCACCAGAGGTCCCGCCCCCTCCCAGCAACACTCTGCAAACGCGCCCCTTGGTGCGTTCTAAATTGGGGGATTAAGTCCCCTTTATTCCTGAGGGTCCCTGGGGGCCAACTAGCCTACCAGGTACCTCCAGTAAGCCCCACACAGTGGGATTGCTGAGAGGTGGTCCAAGGCCACACCCCTTTTTACACCACTCTGAAAACACGCCTCTTGGTGCACTACTGGTGGGGCGAAGAGGTCCTCTTGTGACCTGCAGACCTCAGGACACAAGCATACTCCATCCCCTGAGCAGTAGTGCACCAGGAGGCACGTTTGCAGAGTGGTGTAAAAAGGGGACGTGGCCTCAGACCTCTCTCAGCAATCCAGCTGTGTGGGGCATACTGGAGGTGCTTGGTGGGCTAATTGGCCCCCAGGGACCCTCAGGAGGCAAGGGGACTTCATCCCCCAACCAAGAATGCGCCAGGAGGCACATTTGCAGAGTGGTGGACGAAGGGGGCGTGGCCTGTGTCTACCTATCAGCAATCCTACTATCTTGGGCATACTGGAGGTATCAGGTAGGTTAGTTGGCCCCTAAGGACCCCCAGCAGTGAAGGGGACTTTAATTCCCATCCCAGAGCTTAGCACTCCCGCTGTGTGGGACTTACTGGAGGTAATAGGAGGGATAGTTGGCCCCCAAAGTTGGCCTTGAGGGCCAACTACCTCTCCTATTACGTCCACTAAGTCCCATACAGTGGGATTGCTAAGAGGTTTTCAGAGGCCACGCCCCCCTTTCTCCACCACTCTGCAAACGCACCTCCTGGCACAGTACTGGTTGTGGAATGAAGTCCACTTCACTCCTGAGGGACTTTGGTGGCCAAGAAGCTCTCCTGGTATCTCCTGTAAGTCCTACACAGCGGAATTCCTGAGCACTGGTCCGAGACCCAGCCCCCTTTCTGAACCACTCTGCAGAAATGACTACCAGTTAAAGAAGCATTTGTAATGTTATAGGTCTCAGATTTGCAAGAGTTAAAGCTATTGGCGTTGTAAATGTAAAAGATTTTGACTAATGTTTTTTGGTGTAGAGTGGATGTACGTTGTATGCAATGGAATTATGTGGTATGTTATGCAGTGAAATCATGCGAATAGAAAGTATGTGGTGAATAGGAATTATGTGGAGTGGGATTATGTGTTTTGGAGAGTAAATAAGTGGTATTGTAGTCTGTGCTGTGGAGTGGTAACCTCAGGTTTAGTCCTCCTCATTTCCATAGAAGCTAAACTATAAACTCAATGAGTCGCAAAAAAAGAAGGAACCACTGAGAAGAATGTCTGCCTGTTCGGCTGCACCAATTTTCACATGATGAAACATTTTCCGCATTTGCCAAATATTCCATCATCTGCTGCCTAATATGCAGATTTGAACAAAAAAAGCCTTGTTTCTAGCTCAAACTGCTCAAATGTTCCCAAAAATGCAGTGTCATGTGTTACAGCGTGGTGGAAGGTTCTTTGCACAGCCAGAATGGTCACTCGTTCCTTATTGCTAAATGTGGGTGTTAAATTGGTACTAATGGTGCACCAACCTCTCTTCTTTCTGTGCCTCTTTATGCATTTCTCTTGCTTCTTTCTGTACCCTTTCTTCCTCTTTCTGTACCTCACTGTCTTCTTTCTGCACTTCGCTTGCCTCTTTCTGCACTTCTCTTGCCCCTTTCTGCACCACCCTTGCCTCTTTCAGCACCTCTGTTGCTTTTTTCTGCAGATATCTTGCCTCTTTCGGTACCTCTTTTGCCTCTTTCTGCACCTCACTTGCCTCTTTCTGCACTTCTATTGCTTCTTTCTATACATCTCTTGCCTCTTTCTGCTCCTCTCTTGCCTATTTGTGTATTTCTCTTGTCTGTTTCTGCACTTCTCTTGCCTCTTTCTGTACCTCTCTTGCCTCTTTCTGCACATCACTTGTCTCTTTCTGCACCTCACTCTCTTCCTTCTTTACCTCTTTTGCCTCTTTCTCCACTTCTCTTGCCTCTTTCTGCCATTCTTGAGCCTCTTTCTGTACCTCTCTTGCCTCTTTCTGCACATCAAGTGCCTCTTTGTACACTTCTCTTGCCTCTTTCTACACTTATCTTGCCTCTTTCTATACCTCTCTTGCCTCTTTCTCTACCTCACTTGCCACTTTCTGCTCTCCTCTTGCCTCTTTATGAACCTCACTCTCTTCTTTCTGTACCTCTCCTGCCTCTTTCTAAACCTCACTTGCCTCTTTCTGCACCTCTATTGCCTCTTTCTGCAACTCTGTTGCTTCTTTCTGCACTTCTCTTGCCTCTATCTGTATCCTTCTTGCCTCTTTCTGTACCCCTCTTGCCTCTTTCTGCACCTATTCCCTCATTCTGTACCCTTCTTGCCTTTTTCGGCACTTCTCTTGCCTCTTTCTGTACCTCTTTTGCTTCTGTCTGCACGTCTCTTGCCTCGTTCTGTACCCCTCTTGCCTTTTGCGGCAGTTCTCTTGTCTCTTTCTGTACCTCTTTTGCTTCTGTCTACACATCTCTTGCCTCGTTCTATACCCCTCTTGCCTCTTTCTGCACCTCTGTTGGTTCTCTCTGCACTGCTCTTGCTTCTTTCTGCACCTCTTTTGTAAATGTCTGTATCCCTCCTTCTTTCTGCACCCCTGTTCCCTCTTTCTGCACCTTTGCTGCCTGTTTCTGCACCTCTCTTGCTGTACCTCTGTTGTTCTTTCTACATCCCTCCTGCCTCTTTCAGCACCTCTGTTGCTTCTTTCTGCACTTCTCTTGCTTCCTTCTGCATCCCTCTTGCCTCTTTCTATACCCCTCTTGCCTCTTTGTGCACCTCTCCTTCCTCTTTCTGCACCTCTCTTGCCTTTTTCTGCACCTCTCTTGCCTTTTTCTGCAGTTCTCTTGCTCTTTTGCACGTCTTTTGCTTCTTTCTGAACTTCTCATGCCTCTTTCTGTACCCATCTTGCCTCTTTCTGCACCTCTGTTGGTTCTTTCTGCACTGCTCTTGCTTCTTTCTGCACCTCTTTTGTAAATGTCTGTATCCCTCCTTCTTTCTGCACCCCTGTTCCCTCTTTCTGCACCTTTGCTGCCTGTTTCTGCACCTCTCTTGCTGTACCTCTGTTGTTCTTTCTACATCCCTCCTGCCTCTTTCAGCACCTCTGTTGCTTCTTTCTGCACTTCTCTTGCTTCCTTCTGCATCCCTCTTGCCTCTTTCTATACCCCTCTTGCCTCTTTGTGCACCTCTCCTTCCTCTTTCTGCACCTCTCTTGCCTTTTTCTGCACCTCTCTTGCCTTTTTCTGCAGTTCTCTTGCTCTTTTGCACGTCTTTTGCTTCTTTCTGAACTTCTCATGCCTCTTTCTGTACCCATCTTGCCTCTTTCTGCACCTCTGTTGGTTCTTTCTGCACTGCTCTTGCTTCGTTCTGCACCACACTTGGCTCTGTCAGCACCTCTGCTGCTCCTTTCTGCACTTCTCTTACTTCTTTCTGCACCCTTGTTGACTCTTTCTGTACCCCCCTCTTGCCTCTTTCTGTACCTCTTTTGCTTCTTTCTGCACTTCTCTTGCCTCTTTCTGTACCCCTCTTGCCTCTTTCTACACCTCTGTTGGTTCATTCTGCACTGCTCTTGCTTCCTTCTGCACCTCTGTTGCAAATGCATGCATTCCTCTTGCCTCTTTCTGTACCACTCTTCCATATTTCTGCATCTCTCTTGCCTCTGTCTGCACACCTGTTGCCTCTTCCTGCACCCCTTTTGCCTGTTTCTGCAACTCCCTTGCCTCTTTCTGCAGTTCGTTTGCCTCCTTCTGCACCTATGTTACTTCTTTCTGTACTTCTCTTGCTTCTTTCTGTACCTCTCTTGCTTCTTTCTGCACCCATCGTGCCTCTTTTTGCACCCTTTCTCTCTCTTTCTGCACCTCTCTTGCCTCTTTCTGTACATCTGTTGCTTCTTTCTGTACTTCTTTGGCCTCTTTCTGTACCTCCCTTGCTTCTTTCTGTACCCTTTCCCCCTTTTTTTTAATCCCTCTTACCTCTTCCTGCACCTCTCTTGCCTCTCTATGCACCTCACTTGCCTCTTTCTGCACCACTCTTACCTCCTTCTGTACCTATGTTGCTTCTTACTGCACTTCTTTTGCCTCTTTCTGCACCTGTCTTGCTTCTTTCTGTACACTTGTCCCCTTTTTTGCATCCCTCTTGCCTCTGTATGCACCTCACTTGCCTCTTTCTGCACTTCTCTTGCTTCTTTCTACACCTCTGTTGTTTCTTTCAGCAATTCTCGTACCTCTTTCTGGACTTCTCTTGCATGTTTCTGCACCTCTCTTGCGTCTTTCTGTACCTCTGTTGCCTCTTTCTGCACCTCACTTGCTTCGTTCTGCACCACTCTTGCCTCTTTCTGCACCCCTTCCCCCTCTTTCTGCACTTCTGCCTCTTTCTGCACCCCTGTTTCCTCTTTCTGCACCTTCCCTGCCTGTTTCTGCACCTCTCTTGCCTCTTTCTGTACATCTGTTGCTTCTTTCTGCACTTCTCTTGCCTCTTTCTGGACCATTCACACCTCTTTCAGTACCTCTGCTGCTTCTTTCTGCACTACTCTTCCTTTTTTCTGCACCGATCCTGCCTCTTTCCTTACCCCTCTTGCCTCTTTGTGCACCTCTACTACCTAATAATGCACCCCCCTTGCCTCTTTTTGCACCTCTGTTGGTACTTTCTGCACTGCACTGCTCTCGCTTCTTTCTGTACCTCTTTCGCAAATTTCTGCATCCCTCATGCCTCTTTCTGCACCCCTCTTCCCTATTTCTCCACCTCTCTTGCTTCTTTCTGTTCTTCTATTGCTTCTTTCTGCACTGCTCTTGCTTCTTTCTGCACCTCTCTTATACATTTCTATATCCCTCTTACCTCTTTCTGCACCCTTGTTCCCTCTTTCTGTACCTTTCATGCCTGTTTCTGCACCTCTCTTGCCTCTTTAGGCACTTCTGTTGCTTCTTTCTGCACTTCTCGTGCCTGTTTCTGCATCCCTCTTGCCTCTTTCTGTATCCCTTTTGCCTCTTTATGCACCTCTCCTGCCTCTTTCTGTACCTCTTTTGCATTTTTCTTCGGTTCTCTTGTCTCTTTCTGCACCTCTTTTGCTTCTTGCTGCTCTTTTCTTGCCTCTTTCTGTATTTTCCATAGGAAACTTTAGACAAGGCTACAGGTCAAACTGCTGAACGAAATTCGCCAAATTTGGCAGAGAGAAAGGCCTTGGTCCAGAAATCGCGGTTTTGTAGAAATGGTGTAAATCCGTTCAGTAGTCTTTGAGATATTAAAGGAAAATATATATATATATATCTGGTCGGTGCCTAACTACCGAGCACAAGCTGCTAACACTTCAAAGTAGGAAGTGTCCTCTGATTGGCTGCTAACACTTCAAACCAGGAACTGTTAGCTGCCATCTTGTACCTCGCATCGAGTGAAAATATAAAAGAAAGGTTCCGGGGGCAATTTAATATAGCGGAGCTCTGTGTAAGGATGATTTGGATGCAGTGAAGGTTTAAGATTTATTAACAATAAAGGAGAAACAGGTAAGCACCAGGCAGCACGACTTCCACTCCAGGACACCAGTAGGAAGATAACCCTTTCACGCTCCCTGTGCCCAAAATCACCACTTCGCAGCTATGCCTTTAGAAGCCAGTCCGTCGGCTCACAGCTGTCTACCTTTGCGAGCTAGTACGCTGCTGTGCCTCTACCTCTGCGAGCCACTACGCTGCAGTTCCTTTGGGAGCGGACGGCTCATAATTCTGCCTCTGTGAGTCGAGCGGACGGGTCGCAGTTGTCCCTCTGCGAGCCTAGTTGTTAGAGTCGGGGATCTCTGGTTGGCGCAAGGTTGCCCTTGTGTCAAGCAGGAACCCTCTCCTCCACGTCAGGGCGCAGGATAACCCCTCGCGAATGACCCTTGCTCACCCTCTAGGTGCGTGGCGTGAGCAGCCAAGGCGATTCCTCAGGCGTTGTTGGTTAAGCACTTACAATCGTACACACAGTAAATACATTAATCCCCCCAGAAACGGACACCAGACTTGGATATATATAAAAATACGCTTCTTTATGTAAAAATAAGGTATATATATCTCAGCAGACTTATCACAAGACCAATAACGTTTTCGCTATGCCACCAGGTTGTACAGCGGGCAAATGTTCGTTGTTCGTAGTTTCAAATGGATACTTTGTAGTCTCTCGCAAATGTTACTTGTAGTTTCCAGTACTCACAGAGGTCGGCTCCTGCGAACGGGGAAATAAGGCGTTGCGGGCCCCGAGCCCGATACTGGAACTTCTTTCGTGATGTGGAGAGTCGGCACCGGTCGGTGCGACTCTCAGCTTGGGAAGTGTTCTTGGGTCCTCAATCAGCAGGTGTGGGCACGTAGGCAGGCGCGGCCAGCGACCCTTTAGCACGGCGGTGCAGGAGGGTCTCCACAGCGGGGGCGGCGCGGCCTGAGATGTCCGGGGATAGTGAAGCGGGGTCACAGGGCACGGTCAGTGCAGCTGGATGACCCGGCGTAGATCACAGTCGTCGGACGGCTTCCGGCGGGAGGGGTGATAGCGCGGTCAGCGCGCTCCAGTAGCAGGCGGTGACAGGGATGCAGGCGGCCTGGCCCGGGGACAGAGAGCGGCTCTGGACGGAGCGGGGCTCTCACGGGTTTGAGGCAGGCAAGCTTCTGGGTGTCACGGCCCTAGGAGGGGCGATGAGGGGCGCAGTCTCTTTTCCAGCGGGATGCACACACGGCTCGAATTGCAGGACGAGCAAAAGCACAGAGAACCCACTGGTCCTGGGGTTCAGTTCAGGGGGCAAGCTCAGATCAAGCCCTTGGAGAATGTTCAAGCACAAAGTAGCAAAGTCTTTTCAGTAAGTCTCTTCCTCTCCTCTCTCAGCAAGGCAAGCAGCAGGCCAGCTCCTCCAGCGTCTTCTTCTCCTTCTAGTCGGGCAGAGGTTCTTTGTGGTAAACAGGATTCTGATTTCTTAGGAGCCAGGCTCCTACTTTTATACCATGATTCTTTTGTTCTTTAGCGCTAGGGGGCCTAGGCCTGGCTCAGTCCAGTTCTGGAGCACTTTGTTATGGTGACTCTGCTCTTTCCTTTCAGCAGCAGGGCAGAGACATCAGCCGCCCCACAGGGGGTGGCGCCGGCTTTGTGGTGGTAGAGCACAGGTCTATTCAAGAGTCAAGGTGTACTCCTCCCACCCATCCAGGGGTAATCTCTCTACCCACCACCTGGCAGCCAACCTGTCTCTGGGGATCCCCCCACCCTGCTCCTTACTGTTGCTAGGCAGAACACACACACACACCAGAGGCGGACTGAGATGGTCAGGTCAGTAAATACTAACTTTCTAAAAGCAGTATTTACAAACCCAGGATATTAAAATAAACTTGACTACAAGAAGTATTTTATTATTCTGAGTTCAGGCATACTAAACTTGACACTTCTACCATGCTCTCTGAGTCCACTGGGGTCACAGCGTTGGCGTGATCCCGGCAGCCCATTCTGGCCTATGGAGAGCAGGTAGCCTTCAATAGTGAAAAACGACAAGGGCTGTAATTCACTACTAAGACATGCCACACACATCAGGGCATGTCCTACCTTATGCCTACAAGGCACCCTGCCCTTGGGCCTACCAGAGGGGTGGCTAATATGTAGGTAAGGGAAGGTTTAGGGACTGGCAAGTGGGGACACTTGCGCAGTCAGTGCGACGGTCCCGGACCGCGCACAGGGTCTGCGGTGGCAGACCCTAGACACACTTTACAAGGCCGCTTCCTGTGGGTGGCGCAACCCGCGCTGCAAGCCCACCAGCAGCATTGGCATTCACAAGCCCTGGCACCCCTGGTGCCCTTTACTGGGGACTGACAGTGAATCCAATAAACCAATCGTGAACATCAATTACAGGTACACTTTACTTAGGGAGCACTTGCACTGCGGCACGGATTAGCCGTGGCGCAGTGCCCTGAGCGGACAACACCAGCAAAACAGTCGAGGCACACCATCAAAAAGTGGGAGGGAAACTCACGCCAAGGTGCCAGGTCTAACACGTGTCCCCTCCAGCTGAAATGTGGGGAGAACTACCCTTGCCCAGGGGGTTCCTCGTCACTAAGGCGGAAATACCTGGACAGACCGTCAGCGTTGGCGTGATCTGTACCAGGACGGTGTTCCACCGTAAAGTCCATACCCTGTAGGGAGATGGACCACCTCAACAGCTTCAGGTTTTCACCCCTCATTTGCATCAACCATCTGAGGGGCCTGTGGTCCGTCTGAACCCGGAAGTGAGACCCAAACAAGTAGGGTCTTAGCTTCTTCAGCGCCCAGACCACAGCAAATGCTTCACGCTCAATTGCACTCCACCTACTTTCCCGTGGAAGTAACCTCCTACTGATGAAGGCTACGGGTTGGTCCCAGCCCTCCTCAGTCATCTGTGAAAGAACAGCCCCTACACCATGCTCTGAAGCGTCTGTCTGCACTAGGAATTCCTTGGAGAAGTCAGGGGCCAAGAGCACGGGCGCCGTGCACATGGCAGTCTTCAGGGTGTCGAAAGCTTTCTGACAGGTGTCAGTCCAAATCACGTTCCTGGGCTGCTTCTTCGAAGTCAGCTCTGTCAAGGGGGCAACGATCGTTCCATAGCCCTTGACAAACCTCCTGTAGTACCCAGTGAGCCCCAGGAAGGCCCTCACTGCGGTCTGCGTCTTGGGGGGTTCCCAAGCCAGGATGGTCTCAATTTTGGGTTGCAAGGGTGCCACCTTGCCACTCCCCACTTGGTGTCCCAAGTACACCACGGAACCCTGCCCGATCTGGCACTTGCTTGCCTTGATCGTGAGGCCTGCTCGGCGCAGAGCCATCAACACTTCCCAGAGGTGGCGCAGGTGTTCGGGCCAGGTGGCACTGAACACTGCGATGTCATCCAGGTAGGCGGCACTGAACGCATCCAGCCCAACCAGTACCTGGTTGACCAACCTCTGAAAGGTGGCAGGGGCATTCTTCATCCCAAATGGCATGACTCGGAACTGGAAGTGCCCATCTGGTGTAGAGAATGCTGACCTCTCTTTGGCCCCATCGGTCAAGGCGATCTGCCAGTACCCAGACGTTAAATCAAACGTACTGAGGAACCGGGCAGCTCCCAGCCGATCAATGAGCTCGTCAGCTCTGGGGATGGGGTGCGCGTCAGTCTTCGTGACTGAATTGAGTCCTCTGTAGTCCACACAGAACCGGAGTTCAGGTGTGGCTCCCGGCGCAGCAGCCTTTGGGACCAAGACCACGGGGCTGGACCAAGGACTGCTGGAGGACTCAACCACCCCTAGCGCAAGCATTTTGGAGACCTCCTCCTTGATGCAAGCTCTGACCCTGTCAGTTACCCTGTAAGCCTTGTGCTTTACAGGTAAGCTGTCTCCTGTGTCCACATCATGGACGCACCAATCTGTGACACCAGGAACCAGGGAGAATCTGTCGGAAAACTGTCCCAGCAAGTGGCGGCAGTCTTCCTGTTGTTCGGGCGTCAGGGTGGGTGAGAGGTTAACTCCATCCACTGACCCATCTTTCTCAGAGGCCACTAAGAGGTCAGGAAGAGGCTCGGTCTCCTCTTCCATTCCATCATCAGTGGCCAGCAGCATGCCCACTTCGGTCCTCTCTAAGTGGGGCTTAAGGCGGTTAACATGTAGGACCCTCAAAGGGTTCCTGGGAGTCTGCATGTCCACCAAGTAGGTGATAGGACTTTTGCGCTCCACAACCTCAAATGGACCTGTCCACTTATCCTGAAGTGCACAAGGCTCCACTGGGGCCAAGACCCACACCTTCTGTCCAGGTTGAAGCTCTACCAGAGTGGCATTCCGGTCGTACCACCGCTTCATCTCCTCCTGGCTGGCTTCCAGATTTGCCTCAGCAAGTTGCCTGAAACGCCTAGTCTGGTTTCGGAAGGCCAGCATGTAACTATATACATTCTGGGGAGGTTTCCTGGGAGATTGCTCCCAGCCTTCCTTTACCAAACTTAGAGGTCCTCTTACCGGGTGACCATACAGAAGCTCAAAGGGGCTGAACCCTAGAGACTTCTGTGGCACCTCTCGGTAAGCGAAGAGCAGGCATGGCAAGAGGACGTCCCACTTACGCCTCATTGGACCGTCCAGGCCCATGATCATGCCTTTGAGGGTTCGGTTGAATCTCTCAACCAACCCATTTCCTTGGGGGTGGTAAGGAGTGGTGAACTTGTAAGTTACCCCACACTCCTTCCACAGGGATTTCATATATGTGGATATGAAATTGGTCCCCCTGTCGCTCACCACCTCTAGAGGGAATCCCACTCGGGAGAAAATTCCCATCAGTGCCCGTCCCACCACGGGGGCCGTCACTGTCCTCAGAGGGATGGCTTCAGGGTACCGGGTGGCATGGTCCACCAAGACCAGGATGAACCTGTTGCCCAGGGCTGTCTTGGGGTCCAGAGGCCCCACAATATCAATACCCACTCGTTGGAATGGCGTACCGACCACAGGGAAAGGTTGCAGAGGAGCCTTGTGCTTCCCTCCGCTCTTACCACTTGCCTGGCAAGTCTGACAGGTTCTGCAGTAGGAATCTGAATTCTTATGCATTTGGGGCCAGTAAAAGTGGGTGACATGCCTGTCATAGGTCTTGTCCATCCCCAAATGTCCTGCTAAAGGCACATCATGAGCCAGCCCCAGTAGGAAGGTTCTGAACTTCTGGGGTACCACCAGCACACGGGCTGACCCAGGTTCAGCAGCCTTAGGCTCGGAATACAGGAGGTCACTCTCCCAGTACACGTAGTGTGTTTTGGCCTGAACACCATTGGCCTGGTCTGCAGCCTGCTGCCGCATACCCACGAGAGAAGGGCATTATTTCTGCTCCCTGCAGAATTCCTCCCTGGAGGGACCTCCTTCTTGCTGCCAATGGGTCAGCTCAGGCAAGTCTCCCAGTTCGGCAATCTGTTCCTCGGTAGGCTCCAGAGCATCCCCCTCAGGGTCTACTTCCTCCTGGGCCGTGGGAACTTCGGGGGCCGGTTTCCCGCGCCTCCTGCGCCTTCTCCCTAAGGCCGGTTCCTGGACCTCTCCCTCAGGCTCCAGGACCCTCTCAACACCCCTACTGGCTGCCATGGACCGGGTGGTCACGCACGCCCAGTCGGGTAGACCCACCATCCTCAGATGCGTGGTCTTCTCCACCTTTTCCCAAGGGGAACTCTCCAGGTCGTTCCCTAGCAGACAGTCTACAGGCATGTCAGTTCTCACAGCGACTTGTAGAGTACCAGAGACCTCCCCCCACTCAAAGGGAACTTGAGCCATTGGACAACGACTCTCTACGTTGTCAGCATTGACAACCCTACAGTAGGCATTGGGTACAATCTGCTCTTGAGACACCAGGTGTTGCCTCACCGAGGTCACGCTGGCTCCTGTATCTCTAAGAGCCTCCACCTTCTTTCCATTGATGGTCACCACTTGCCCATATTTCTTAGTGTTAGAGGGCAGGTAGGTTACAGGGACCATCTCACTGTCTCCTAGCGAGACTAGGGTCATCTGCCCGGGACCCCCACCCTCCTGGACTGCTACTTCCTCCCCAAAGTTAACGCTAGCTTCTTGCCGGGGGGGAGCACCAGTGGGTGCGGTCTTACCAAACAGGCGACACTTAGGATCAGAGGCAATGTGACCCGGGTCACCACACCTATAACAATTGAAGGGCCCCTTTGGAACAGGTCTACCTGTCGGGGCCCCGTTCTGCTGCGGGGGTGGGGGAGGCTGAGAACCCTTCTGCTGGTTCCCTTGGGGATTACTTTGGGGGCCTTTTTGGAACCCTTTCTGTTTACCCCTGTCCCCCCCACTCTTCTGCTGGGGACCCTGCCCACCTTTGGCGGAGTCTCCCACTTGACCCTTGTGGACCCTGGTGCTGAGCCAGCGGTCCGCCTCCTCAGCAAGCTTCCTCGGGTTGGACAGCTTGCTATCAATCAGGTGCTGGCGTAGCTCAGGAAAACATTGACTGGACAAGTGCTCCCATGCAATTAAATCAAGCAGCCCTTGATAATCATTCACTTTGCTACCCTTCACCCAACCATCCAGCGCTCTGCAGAAAAAGGTCACATACTCCACATACGTACTCTCAGGGATCTTCTTAGTCTCCCTGAACCTCTGTCTATATAGCTCAGGAGTTAACCCATACCTTGTCATTAAAGCTTCCTTCATATGGGGGTATGAGGCTTGGAGGTCTAAGGGCAAATCTAACAGTGTGTCACGCCCTTCCGCAAGGAACCTTCCCCACAACCCCGCTCCCCAGTCTTTCTCAGGGACCCGGTGTGAAGACATGGCCACCTCGTAGGCTCTAAACCACTGCCCTATGTCATCCTTTCTAAAATACTCCTTTACTACATCTTTGGGGATGTACACCTTGGACTCTACCTGCGCTGGTGGAGTGCTGCCACCAGAAGGAGCGGTATCCAAACTTTTCGCCTTCAGCTCCAACTCCTTCAATCTGATATCATGATCCATTTGGCGTTGTTGTGCCTCCAGGGCCAACTTCTGCTTTTCCATTTCCATTTGTCCTGCCAACTTTGCCATCTCCATTGCATGCGCCCTGTCTGCTGCCCTGTCTGCCAGCTCCTCTGGCGACCGGACTCTGCTGGGCTCCTCAAGGTTGTCGGGTGGAACGATGTCCCCCGCATTCCGTGGGTCTCGTGACTCCTTCCAGGCTCTCAACGCCTTGGTGTACTGGGTTTTCCCCTTGAATCCAGCATGGGGGACTCTGAATTTTACACTGTAGCCTTTCAATTGCTCCACCGTGTAGCCTCCCAGTCTCTCCCAATCCACCTCATCTATTCCAGAAATCACAGAGAGTGCTCTTCCAGCGGAGCGTGAGCCAGGCATGGTTGCAGTAATGGCAGATGTCTCAACAAAGTTCCAAAAATGAAAACCTGTGGCTGCGTTACTTGGTCTGCTCTCACTATCTGGTGATTAATAATTCACTGTATGCAAATTACAAGTGCAAATCCGAAATCCCCACCGCTGCCACCAATGTTAGAGTCGGGGATCTCTGGTTGGCGCAAGGTTGCCCTTGTGTCAAGCAGGAACCCTCTCCTCCACGTCAGGGCGCAGGATAACCCCTCGCGAATGACCCTTGCTCACCCTCTAGGTGCGTGGCGTGAGCAGCCAAGGCGATTCCTCAGGCGTTGTTGGTTAAGCACTTACAATCGTACACACAGTAAATACATTAATCCCCCCAGAAACGGACACCAGACTGGGATATATATAAAAATACGCTTCTTTATGTAAAAATAAGGTATATATATCTCAGCAGACTTATCACAAGACCAATAACGTTTTCGCTATGCCACCAGGTTGTACAGCGGGCAAATGTTCGTTGTTCGTAGTTTCAAATGGATACTTTGTAGTCTCTCGCAAATGTTACTTGTAGTTTCCAGTACTCACAGAGGTCGGCTCCTGCGAACGGGGAAATAAGGCGTTGCGGGCCCCGAGCCCGATACTGGAACTTCTTTCGTGATGTGGAGAGTCGGCACCGGTCGGTGCGACTCTCAGCTTGGGAAGTGTTCTTGGGTCCTCAATCAGCAGGTGTGGGCACGTAGGCAGGCGCGGCCAGCGACCCTTTAGCACGGCGGTGCAGGAGGGTCTCCACAGCGGGGGCGGCGCGGCCTGAGATGTCCGGGGATAGTGAAGCGGGGTCACAGGGCACGGTCAGTGCAGCTGGATGACCCGGCGTAGATCACAGTCGTCGGACGGCTTCCGGCGGGAGGGGTGATAGCGCGGTCAGCGCGCTCCAGTAGCAGGCGGTGACAGGGATGCAGGCGGCCTGGCCCGGGGACAGAGAGCGGCTCTGGACGGAGCGGGGCTCTCACGGGTTTGAGGCAGGCAAGCTTCTGGGTGTCACGGCCCTAGGAGGGGCGATGAGGGGCGCAGTCTCTTTTCCAGCGGGATGCACACACGGCTCGAATTGCAGGACGAGCAAAAGCACAGAGAACCCACTGGTCCTGGGGTTCAGTTCAGGGGGCAAGCTCAGATCAAGCCCTTGGAGAATGTTCAAGCACAAAGTAGCAAAGTCTTTTCAGTAAGTCTCTTCCTCTCCTCTCTCAGCAAGGCAAGCAGCAGGCCAGCTCCTCCAGCGTCTTCTTCTCCTTCTAGTCGGGCAGAGGTTCTTTGTGGTAAACAGGATTCTGATTTCTTAGGAGCCAGGCTCCTACTTTTATACCATGATTCTTTTGTTCTTTAGCGCCAGGGGGCCTAGGCCTGGCTCAGTCCAGTTCTGGAGCACTTTGTTATGGTGACTCTGCTCTTTCCTTTCAGCAGCAGGGCAGAGACATCAGCCGCCCCACAGGGGGTGGCGCCGGCTTTGTGGTGGTAGAGCACAGGTCTATTCAAGAGTCAAGGTGTACTCCTCCCACCCATCCAGGGGTAATCTCTCTACCCGCCACCTGGCAGCCAACCTGTCTCTGGGGATCCCCCCACCCTGCTCCTTACTGTTGCTAGGCAGAACACACACACACACCAGAGGCGGACTGAGATGGTCAGGTCAGTAAATACTAACTTTCTAAAAGCAGTATTTACAAACCCAGGATATTAAAATAAACTTGACTACAAGAAGTATTTTATTATTCTGAGTTCAGGCATACTAAACTTGACACTTCTACCATGCTCTCTGAGTCCACTGGGGTCACAGCGTTGGCGTGATCCCGGCAGCCCATTCTGGCCTATGGAGAGCAGGTAGCCTTCAATAGTGAAAAACGACAAGGGCTGTAATTCACTACTAAGACATGCCACACACATCAGGGCATGTCCTACCTTATGCCTACAAGGCACCCTGCCCTTGGGCCTACCAGAGGGGTGGCTAATATGTAGGTAAGGGAAGGTTTAGGGACTGGCAAGTGGGGACACTTGCGCAGTCAGTGCGACGGTCCCGGACCGCGCACAGGGTCTGCGGTGGCAGACCCTAGACACACTTTACAAGGCCGCTTCCTGTGGGTGGCGCAACCCGCGCTGCAAGCCCACCAGCAGCATTGGCATTCACAAGCCCTGGCACCCCTGGTGCCCTTTACTGGGGACTGACAGTGAATCCAATAAACCAATCGTGAACATCAATTACAGGTACACTTTACTTAGGGAGCACTTGCACTGCGGCACGGATTAGCCGTGGCGCAGTGCCCTGAGCGGACAACACCAGCAAAACAGTCGAGGCACACCATCAAAAAGTGGGAGGGAAACTCACGCCAAGGTGCCAGGTCTAACACTAGTTACAAACTGTTCATAAGTCACACTATACGAGCTTTGAAAAGCCATTTTGTGATTCAGTCCGTCAGCTGGCATCTGTCTGAGGCATTTCTGAAAACATACTCTTTCTGTGAGAGATACCCCTTTCACGCTGCTTCTCCCCACATTAGCAGGTAACGCACCCTCTTCCCATATCACCAGCATACCCCCAACAACCTTCTTGGGCCCGGAAGTGTCCCTCTACGAACTATTAATAAAAAGATGCTTGTGAGATTGGAGAAATAAGAATCTTAGTCATGTATAGATTTACATATAAAATATTTTATTAAAATAAAACAACAACAAATAAAACTATGTTATGTTATGTTATGTTATGGTGTTTTATAAAGCGCGCGAATACCAAGTAGGTGTCCTGGCGCTGTCCACAATTCCTAAATTCTAAGCTGGCATAGTTATATGTACAGCCGTGGCGTGTCATCGCTGGTCCATTTGTGATCCACTGCCTGCAAGACAAAAAGAAAGACAAGATGGTGCGTCATGCGTCCTGCAAAGAAGATAGAGAGAGAGAGAGAAAGAGTGAGAGAGAGGAAGAGAGATAGAGGACGAGAGAAAGTGAGAGAGAGAGGAAGACAGAGAAAAAGAGAAAGAGTGAGAGAGAGAGGAAGAAAGAGAAAGAGAAAGAGAGATAGAGTAAGAGAGAGAAAGAGAGAAAGAGCAAGATACAAGGAATCAATCAATCAATCAATCAGTACATTTGTAAAGCACGCTACTTACCCGTGAGGGTCTCAAGGCGCTGGGGGGGAGGGGTGTTGCTACTGCTCGAATTGCCGGGTCTTGAAAAGTTAGTAGGTCCTGGGTCTGCCGTAGGAGGATGGGCAGGGTGTTCCCGGTCTTGGCGGCGAGGTGGAAGAATGATCTGCCGCCAGTGGCCACTCTTCGGTTGTGGGGGACGGTGGTGAGGGCGAGGTTGACGGAGCGGAGCTGTCGGTTCGGGGTGTAAAAAGTGAGTCGTTTGTTGAGGTATGCCGGTCGGGTGTTGTGGAGCACCTTGTGTGCGTGGGTGAGGAGCTTTAAGGTGATCCTCTTGTTGACAGGAAGCCAGTGCAGGTCTCTCAGGTGTGGTGTGATGTGGCACAGGATGTCGAGGATCAGGCGTGCAGAGGTTTTCTGTATGCGTTGTAGTCGTTTCAGGAGTTTGGCTGAGGTTCCTGTGTAGAGGGCATTTCCGTAGTCCAGCATGCTGCTGATGAAGGCCTGGGTGACCATTCTTCTTGTTTCAGTGGAGATCCATCTGTAGATCTTGCGGAGCATGCGGAGGGTGTTGAAGCACGAGGACGAGATGGCGTTGACTTTCTTGGTCATGGAGAGTGTTGAGTCGAGGATAAACCCTAGATTGCGTGCGTGGTCGGTGGGCATCGGCGCTGCTCCCAGTGCAGATGGCCACCAGGAGTCGTCCCAGGCTGAGGGGGTGGAGCCGAGGATGAGGACCTCTGTCTTGTTCGAGTTCAGCTTCAGGCGGCTGTTCTTCATCCCTCGGCGACGGCTTTCATTCCTTTCTGGAGGTTGCTTTTGGCGGTGAGGGGGTCCTCGGTGAGGGAGAGGATCAGCTGGGTGTCGTCGGCGTAGGAGATGATGTTGAGGTCGTGTAGTCGGACGACGTGGGCGAGCGGTGCCATGTAGACGTTGAAGAACGTCGGGCTGAGGGATGATCCTTGGGGTATGCCGCAGGTGATCTTGGAGGCTTCGGAACGGAAAGGGGGGAGGCGGACGCTCTGGGTTCTGCCGGAGAGGAATGAGGTGGTCCATTCCAGAGCCTTGTCTCGAATCCCTGCGTTGTGGAGGCGTGTGCGTAGGGTGCGGTGGCAGACAGTGTCGAAGGCGGTTGGTAAGTCCAGGAGGATGAGGGTCGCGGTTTTGCCGTTGTCCAACAGGGCCCTGATGTCATCGGTGGCAGCGATGAGGGCGGTCTCGGTGCCGTGGTTGCTGCAGAACCCGGACTGGGACGGGTCCAGGATGTTGTTCTTTTTGAGGTAGCGGGTCAGCTGTCTGTTGACGGTCTTCTTGATGACCTTCGCCGGGAACAGGAGCAGGGAGATGGGCCAGAAGTTCTTAAGGTCCCTCGGATCCGCCATGGGTTTCTTCAGTAAGGCGTTGATCTTGGCGTGCTTCCAGCTCTCCGGGAAGGTTGCGGTCTCGAAGGAGATGTTGATGGCCTGGCAGAGATGGGGTGCGATGGTGGTGCTTGCTTTGTTGAAGATGTGGTGTGGGCATGGGTCTGACGGAGAGCGGGAGTGGATGGTGTTCATGATTTTGATGGTGTCGATGTTGTTTATGTTGGTCCAGGTGAGCAGGGGATCGATGCGAGTGGTGGCCGCGGAGTCTGAGATGTCGATGGTTGTCGGGGTGGTCTGGTTGTTGTAGCTGTCGTGGATGTCTGAGATCTTGCGATGGAAGAAGGTGGCAAGGGAGTCGCACAGGTCTTGCGATGGTGGGATGTTGTTGGTGTTGGAGCTTGGGTTGGAGAGTTCTTTCACGATATTGAAGATCTCTTTGCTGTTGTGCGCATTGCTGTTGAGTCGGTCCTTGAAGGAGGCCCTTTTGGCAGATCTGATGAGGTGATGGTGTCTGCGGATGGCGTTCTTGTGGGCTGTGTAGCTGTCTGCGGTGTACCAGCTGGCTTTCTTGTTAGTGTGTCTGTTGGAGGGTTTCTTGATTGGGCGAGAGTGTTGGCGCAGTTGTCGATCCAACATCTGAGGTTGCGGGTGGTGGTGTTGACGTCGGTGGGGTTGGTGGGTGGGCATCGGGTGAGGGCGGTGTTTAGCTGGTCTTCGGTGAGTTTGCTCCAGCGGCGGCGGGGGATCTGTTGAGTGCAGTGGTGCGTGGTGGGTTTCCGGAAGGTGAAGTGGATGCAGCGATGGTCGGTCCAGTGGAGTTTTCATTGGTGTGGCTGAAGGTGATGTGGGGGCTTGCGGAGAAGATGGGATCAAGCGTGTGTCCTGTGGAGTGGGTGGGCGTTGTGACAAGCTGTCTGAGTCCGAGGTTGGCAGGTTGTCAATCCGGGTGGTGGAGTTGGTGTCGTTGTTGTTCTCGGGGTGGAAGTCTGTGGAGGCAAGGGCGTGTGTGCTGACGAAGTCGGCGATGGAGTCGCTGAACTGAGGCCGGGGTCCGGGGGGTCTGCAGGCGAGGGTTCTTCTGAGGGTGGTGTTGGGATCGGTGTGGATCTGGAAGTGCAAGTGTTCAGCAGTGCTGAGGTTGTTGTCGGTGCTAGTCGAGACCCTGAGTGTGTTCTTATGGATGATGGCGATTCCCCCTCCTACACCATTGGTGCGGTCCCTGCAGGTGATCTTGTAGCCGTCTGGGATGGCTATGGCGATGTCGGGTGCCGAGGAGGCGTTCATCCAGGTCTCTGTCAGGAAGTCGATGTGTCGAGCAGATCCCAGAGTTTGACGGCGTGTTTGCGTGCGGAACGGGTGTTCAGTAGAATGCATCTGAGGTTGTTGCATCCTGTCACGGTGGGCGGTTTGGAGGCTCGGAGGCTAATGAAGCTGTAGCTCCGGCAGGAGAAGAGGCCTTTGGTGTGCTTCGGGGCAGCCAGAAAGCAGGTGTGCGGTCGTCCGGTGTTGAGTGCGTGGAAGGTGCTGGTGTCGTAGCGGCGTCGGGTGGCGTGGTGTTTGCGGGGGCCAGGGGGTCTGGCGCTGGGCAAGGTCCGGGCGCGGACGGGTGCAGACAGGCTTGCCTTAGGCGCGCCTTTGGCACGCCAGCGGCACGACCGCGCAGCAGCCGGCATTTGAAGGGGAGGCGGGAGGGACGAGCAGCTGGGAGGCGGGAGCGGGGCAGGAGGGGACAGAAGATAGCGGCGGAAAAAACGGCGGGATGTATACGAGGGGAAACAGATCAAAAGAAGTACAGAGGCAGTCAGGAATAAAAAACAAAAGGCAGTACCAGGCAAAAATAGCAAATGAGGAGGTCAGCACCAGGCAAAAAATGCAGTGAACAACACTCAGGGAGAGGAGACCAGGGCAGGCTCGAACCCTGCACAGGAGGGCTGGCTGGGCGTGCGGCGGTGCAGAGCACCTTTGAGCTGCTGGGGAGCTGTTGGGGGGAGTGAGATCCTTGGACCAAGGTGTGAGGACTCACGCGCGCTCCCCGCAGTGGCCGGTATTTGAAGGGGATGGGGGAGGGACGAGCAGCTGGGAGGCTGGAGGGGACAGAGGATAGCGGCGGGAAAAACGGCAGGAAGAATACGAGGGGAAACAGATCAAAACAAGTACAGAGGCAGTCAGGAATAAAAAACAAAAGGCAGTACCAGGCAAAAACAGCAAATGACGAGGGCAGCACCAGGTAAAAAATGCAGTGAACAACACTCAGGGAGAGGAACCGAGGGCAGGCTCAAACCCTGCACAGGAGAGCTGGCTGGGCGCGCGGCAGCGCAGAGCACCGTTGAGCTGCTGGGGAGCTGTTGGGGAGAATGAAATCCTTGGACCAAGGTCTGAGGACTCACGCGCACTTCCCCACAGCGGCCGGCATTTGAAGGGGAGCGGGGAGGGAGGAGCAGCTGGGAGGTGGGGGCGGGAGGGGACAGAGGATAGCGGTGGAAAAAAGGCAGGAGGAATACGAGGGGAAACAGATCAAAACAAGTACAGAGGCAGTCAGGAATAAAAAACAAAAGGCAGTACCAGGCAAAAACAGCAAATGATGAGGGCAGCACCAGGCAAAAAATGTAGTGAACAACACTCAGGGAGAGGAGCCATGGGCAGGCTCGAACCCTGCACAGGAGGGCTGCTGGGGAGCTGTTGGGGATAGTGAGATCCTTGGACCAAGAGAGAAAGAGAAACAGTGTGAGAGAGAGGAAGACAGAGAGAGAAAGAGGAAGAGAGAGGAAGAGAGAGAGAAAGAGTGAGAGAGAGGAAGAGAGGAAGAGTGAGCTACAAGGAAGAGAGAAACAGTGTGAGAGAGAAGAAGACAGAGAAAAAGAGAGAAAGAGTGAGATACGAGGAAGAGAGAAAGAGAGAATCAGTGTGAAAGAGGGGAAGAGAGAGAGAAAGAGTGAGAGAGAGGAAGAGAGAGAGAAAGAGTGAGAGAGAGGAATAAAGAAAGAAAGAATGAGAGAGAGAGGAAGAGACAGAGAAAGAGAGAAAGTGTGAGAGAGAGAAAGGAAGAGATGGAGAGGGAGTGTTGACACTGGAGAAAATCTTCGCAGCTCACCTGTGTGCCACTGATGTGTCTCCAACCATGTGCCGGGACATAGTGCACCATCAAGTTTAGTGATCTGAAAGATAGTATAGATTTATTTATTGCAGGGTACATACAACTGCACACGTGTAATTCTCTGTTTCAAGGAAGAGAGAAAGAGAGAAACAGTGTGAGAGAGAGGAAGAGAGAGAGAGAAAGAGTGAGAGTGAGGAAGAGAGAGAGAGAAAGTGAGAGAGGAAGAGAGAAAGAGTGAGAGAGAAGAAGACAGACAGAGAGAAAGAGTGAGAGAGAGAGGAGGAGAAAGAGTGAGAGAAAAAGAGAGAAAGAGTAAGATACAACGAAGAAAGAGAGAAACTGTGTGAGAGAGAGGAAGAGAGAGATAAAGAGTGAGAGAGAGGGAGAGAAAGAGTGAGAGAGAGGAAGAGAGAATGAAAAAATGAGAGAGAGAGTAGGAGACAGAGAAAGAGAGAAAGTGTGAGAGAGAGAAAGGAAGAGATGGAGAGGGAGTGTTGACACTGGAGAACATCTTTGCAGCTCACCTTTGTGCCACCGGTGTGTCTCCAACCACGTGCCGGGAGATAGTGCAGCCCTCAAGTTTAGTGATCTGAAAGATAGTATAGAATTAGTAATTGCAGAGTACATACAACTGCACACGCGTAATTCTTTGTTTCGCTAATGCGCCATGAGGCTGGTGCACCCCATCCACTCCCACTGCTCAGAGGTGTATGTGCACCCTTGTGTGCCCAGACTGCTGCACACTATCGACTCCCACCGCCCAGAGGTGACTGCCCGCTGCTGCCAAAATAAGTCTCTCTGCTCACCTTCCACCACCGGCATGTGTGTAAGAGGGTCCACCACATGCCGAAGCAACTTTGTCTTGCGTTCAGGATGGCCACGCATCATCACAGAGTTTTTGCACGTTCAGCTTTGGTGGTGTTGGGGGGAGTGAACGTCTATTTGTGATTCACAGCCTGTTAGATAAAATGCAAGATAAGATTGTGCGTCATGCGTCCATCAAAGGAGAGAGGAAGAGAGAGAGAAAGAAAGAGTGAGCAGAAGACAGAGAGAAAGAGAGAAACAGTGAGGATGAGAGAGAGAAAGAGTGTGAGAAAGAGGAACAGAGAAACAGAGGAAGAGTGAGAGAGAGAGAAATAGAGAGAGAGGAAGAGAGAGAGAGAAAGAGACAAACAGTGTAAGAGGAAGAGGGAGATAGAAAAAGTGTGAGGGAGAGAAAGGAAGAGATGAGGCGGGACACTGAGTGTGCACACTGTGTACAAAACCATCACAGCTTACCTTTACGCCACCGCTCTGTCTCCAACCACGTGCTGCAACCTAGTGGAACTCTCAAGCTCCCACATCTGAAAGATAGTACAGAATTAGTAATGGCAGAGCAGGGTTGGATTATGATTCACAATCGGCCCAGGCATGCAAAAAAAAAAAGTGGCCCACATTGCATATTGCCTTTCCTCAAAACACTGCTTCAGCGAAAATGTATTTAAAAAAGGGGGGGTGAGGGAGATACAAAAAAATGCATGGATTTGTTTGCACTGGTGACTTAAAAACAAGTGAGGCCACTTCTGCTCAGGCCCCCTGCCCTGCTAGGAATGCATACATTATGGGCTGCCCTGCGAGAGAAAGAAAGTGGGCCATATTTTGCAAGTTGTTTAGTAAAATCTTGGTTTGTGCTAGTTGCCAGATTATAAATATATATACAGCGCTCCAGCAAAGTATTATGTTAAAGCGCTTTATTAGACAAATATTTACTTGGCATCCTGTTGCAACATCAATTCCAATGCATTCACCGCCTGCTTGATGCTGTCCCTGTCCCTCCTTCCCTAAAGTAGCAATAGTGGGCTACTTTGGGCTACTTTTTGGATGGGTTGGGCTATAGAAAGCTTAAAAAATCTGACAACACTGGATGCGGGTGTACGTGTTGGAGTGCTACCGTCACCCAGGTTGCAAAAGCCAGAGTGTCACTCTGTGAGCCAAGTCCAACAATATGGCCAAAATGGAAGGTACGGGGAATTACTGACCCTATATTCATCCATAGGTCCACACAAGAAAGATGGTGGATTTGACACATCTGTGTGGATGTGAATGTTTATTGCACATTCAGTGGAGTATTGCAGCTGTAGATTTTGGGACATGGAGGGCAGCCAATTAGAGACAAGCTTGTTGTCGGAGTTAGGCTGCGCTAACATATGTACTTATACAATCACTCCGCTAATCCCCACGCACTTATAAATTCACTATACACTCTCCTTGCAGTACTCTAATCATCCAGTCTCTACGTAGGTACGTGTACAATGACCAAGACAAAGTTACATACCCAACGTTTTCTCCCACTGTCAATGAAGTTGGTTGTATAAGCTGTCCAGAGCATGATGTAATGTGGTAGGACCCAGGGGCAGCATGTTGCATACATAATGAACACAAGGACACAGATAGATAGTGTAACTGGATACGGGCACGTGCGCTCGACTCCTTTTTATTACCAGGGTCACATGTCCAGTGACGTCTGTGCTGGATGCTTGTGGCGTGAGTGTAAGCCAGCCCTCCAGGAATGGTTGGTGCTGGCAACAATTACAACAGTAATCTTTGGATCAGACAACAGAGATTCAATCGTAAAGGGTCAATGATTTGTGCTGCACTAAGGTAGGGGCACCAGATGTGAAATAATACACAAAAGATTCTATCGTAAAGGGTCCATGACTTGTGGTACACTGAGGTAGGGGCACCAGATGTGAAATTATGCACAAAATATTGTATCATAAAGGGTCCATGAGTTGTGCTGCACTGAGATAGGGGCATTAGAAGCATCAGCATGTGTGCAGCCAGCGATGATGCGTGGTCCAGGCAGCCGCACTGGGAGCAATATCTTTTGCCTACTGGACTGCGTCATCTGCAACTGCGACTCGATGTGAATTGTGAGCCCTGCAGTCCGCAATGTAGATGGAAGGCAGTAGTCAGCACAGACATCAAGGAATGATTTTTGTCACTTCCTCTTGACAAAACCCGAGGACATAGAGTACAATTCTGTCTGCAATTAATAAATCATGTCTCAATGTAAATTGTGAGCTCTGCTGACCGCAGTGTAGGTAACAAAAGATGAAATATGTATGGAATACATTGTCGAAATGTGTAGGTTTCGGGGACGTTATAGTTAGTTGCCTACTGGACTCTGAAATTAATGAATCAAGACTGAATTCGAACTGTGAGTTCTGCTGGCCGCAGTGTAGACTGCCATTCAGTATTGCTTTGGACTTGCAAGATGAATTTAGTCATTGTACTAAAGCTATAATTGATATAAAAAAAGTTCTTGAAGCAAGTATACTAAAAGGATATTGTGTAGGTTTCAGGGACGTTGTAGTTAGTTGCCTACTGGACTCCGTAATGAATGAATCAAGACTCAATTTTAATTGTGAGCTGTGCTGACCGCAGTGTAGGCCAGAGGCAGCGGTCAGCAAGGGCCCACAGCCATGTGGCGTTGAGTTGAGGTGCAGAGTTAGTGTGATCCAAAGTATTCAGCGCGTGCAGAGCCTGCGATGATGCGTGGTCTGGGTGGGCCCCACTGGTAGCAATGTCTTTTGTCTAATGAATACTGCCTTAATAAGGCTACGTGGTGAAGACTTGTGGTGCAGTGAGTTAGTGGCACCTGAAGCAACCAGCGTGTGCGCACCCTACAATGATGCATAGTCCGGGCAGGCCGCACTGGTAGCAATGTCTTTTGTCTAATGAATTCTGCCTCAATAAGGCAACATGGCGGTGAATTGTGGTGCACTGAGTTAGTGGTACCTCTGGCGCTCAGCGTGTACACAGCGTGCGATGATGCGTGGTCCATATGGGCCACACTGGGAGCAATGTTTTTTGCCTACTGGACTGCGTCATCTGCAATCGTGACTCCATCTGAATTGTGAGCCCTACTGTCCGCAGTGTATATCGAAGGCATTAGTGTGTACAGACGTAACTCTGCGGTGCTGTGCCACTGTGTTCGCAGGGAGCCAGTGTTGAGGAGGCCCGCGGTCATGGCGGCAGCTACGTGGCAGGGTGAGGGCCGCCACTATGACAGACGTGTTGGCCTTCACACAAGTGAATCACGCCCAGATCCCCGGCCTATTTATTCACACTTCTACGCTGGAGTGGCATACGTTGGAGCAGCCCACTGCGCTTCCGTGTACAGGGGACGACGACACAGGTACATGACCGAGATCTTCCACACTGCCTGAGGTAACATGGTTGCGACCACTGTTCATAACAATACAAGCACCAGCAGTATATGTACACATGGAGAGGTTTGTGCTCTGCATAGAGAGGTCTGTCCAGCACATTACCGCTACACTTGGTATTGTGTGCATTATCATTGGTGGGTGACTTGCGTCCTTCACACATATTTGGTTGCCACATCTCACAACATTCAGCTATTGTGTGGCTGAGGGGCCATGCCGTTTTTGGAAGGTTCGCTGTCCTGTTGTGCTCTGCCTCGGTGGTAGTAGGGGGGTGGTCTGGGGGGAGGTCCTGAGGGTGGTGGCAGTGGGTTTTGTGGCCTTCTTGGGTGTGGGAGGTACATGATCAGTAGCTCTATGACATGAGTTGGTCTTCAGATGTGATTCTGGGCTGGGCTCCCTTTCACACGGTAGGTAGTCATCCTACTTTACACCAGTAAAAGGCAGATGTTAAATTCCTACTGCTAACGCAGCTTATCGCCTGTTTTATTATTATTATTAGCGTTAGTTGTTGCTCTCATTTGTGGCGATTTTTTTTGCGGAAGCTATTGCTGGAAAACTGGCGATATTGGCTATTTTCACCAGGTTGAGAATGGAATGATAATTTAAAATCACTGAAAAAACCATAAGTTTAATGAACATTATAATTAGAAATTAGCATTTAAAAAACCTTTGAAATTCCCCCCAAAAAACATAGGTTTCAGGGACATTATAGTTACAAATTAGCATTTAAAAAACCTTTGAAATTCACTGGAAAAAACATAGGTGTCAGGGACGTTATAGTTAGTTGCACATTTCACTCGTACAAAACCATAGAAATTCGACCATTATAGTTAGTTGAGCTAACTATAACTCACGCCCCCGCAATGCACTGCTGATGACGTCACATATTACATTATTCATGACATGGTCAGTGACATCACTGATGACATCTCAAATGACATCACTGATGCCAGTGCCTGCATATGTCATCTTTTATGATCTACCAGCAGGATGCAGGGGGCCATTGAGGCCCAGCAGTCTCACCGAAATCCGGGATTGAGGCTGAAACATCGGTATCATAGCCCGAATATCCTGGACTCGCTGCTCGGGAGGATAAGCCCGAAACTGCGCTGTATCCAGAACTGCTCCGATGAAAAGGAGCTTCTAGAAGGAATCAGGTGCACCTTCACTTTGTTGATAGTGAAACCCAGCAAATACAGGCGGTCCGCCATAGTCTGGAGTTGGTAGACCAACGCCTGGGGCAAGCCGCCTTCAGCAGCCAGTCGTCGAGATAAGGGAAGACTGGAATCCCTGATCTGCGCAGATTAGCTGCGACCACCGGCATCACTTTCGTGAACACCTGAGGGGCGCTGGTAAGGCCAAAGGGGAGCACGGTAAACTGAAAATGCTTGTGACCTACCATGAACGGCATGTAACACCAGTGGGCAGGCAGACTGGGATGTGAAAATAAGCGTCCTGCAAGTTCAATGCTACCTCCAGTCCCCAGGGTCGAGAACGTACAAGATCTGGGCTAAAGTTAACATTTTGAACTTCTCCTTGTGGAGGACGTGGTTGACGTTCCTGAGGTCTAAGATAGGACGCAGGTCTTTGTCCTTCTTGGGTACCAGAAAGTAGTGGGAATAGCAACCACGACCTACTTCTGGCATAGGGACGTGTTTGATGGCACCCTTGGCAAAGAGAGCCAGAACTTCCTGATGGAGAAGGGCCAGATGATCCTCCGACATGCAATGGAGTGTAGGTGGCATGGAGGGAGGTATAGTCTCGAGAGGAGGGAGTAGCCCAGTCGGACTATTAGCAAAACCGACCTGTCTGACATGATGGTACGCCAGTAGGGGAGGTGATGGCGGATCCTGCCACCCACTGTCAATTGGTGGCCCTGTAAGTTCAGACTAGGAAGGTTTTGAGGCTGCAGCAGAGGGGGCATTGGTGTACTGGCCTGCCCACTAGCCCCCCGACCCACGACCCCGGCCGGGCAGAGGCTGGTCAGCTTGCGCAGGCCTGTGGCCTTGGGTGGAACATGTTGGGGCACCACTTCCATAGCCATGAAAGGGGCAAAAGGCAGACAGCATGGGGCGAGAGGTGGCAGTGAGGCTAAAGATCTGGCCGTAGCCCTAGAATCCTTGAAGCGTTCAAGCTCATTGTCCACCTTGCCACCAAACAGGCGACGGCCCTCGAAGGGCATGTCCAAAGGGGTTGATTGGACATCCCCAGAGAAGTCAGTGGGTCGCAGCCAGGTGTTGCTCATCAGGGCTACTGACGTAGAAATTGTTCTAGCCAGCGAGTCAGCAGTATCCAGCCCACATCCGATGGCAAACTTTGCTGCATCTCTACCCTCTGTGACCACATGGGAGAGTACGGCCCGGGCTTCCTCCAGGCACTGTGGCAGCACGTGCGCAACTGTGTCCCACACAGAGTGGGTGTAACGGCCCAAGAGACGTGCAGTGTTCACGGACCGTAGTCCTAAAGTGGTGGAAGAAAACATCTTCCCAAGATGGTCCAGCTTCTTCGATTCCCTATCTGGGGAGCAGTAGGGAACGCGCCTTTTGAGGTAGAGGCTTGAACTACCAAACTCTCAGGGGTAGGGTGTTGGGGAAGGAAAAGTGGGTCACCCGAGGCCGGGCGGTGGCATAGGGCAATCATCTTATCCACACGGGCCCCTGTGCTGGGCTTGGACCAAGTGCCAAGAGGGATGTCTCTGAGGGCCTCATTGAACTGCAGCAGAGGCTCCGTAGAGGCCATTGTCGGCTGAAGCAACTCAGTCAGGAGGTTAGTCCTGACTGCCACCATAGGAAGCTCAAGGTCCAAGACCTCAGCCGCCCTATGCAACACCACAGTGTAGGATGCCTCCTCCTCTGTGGCCACGGTAGGGGGAGACAGCATGCCAAGGTTTGAGGAGGTATCCAAACCACTAGCATCACCTAACTCCTCTTGCCAGTCCGGCTCCTCAAGTTGTTCAGTTAGAGGGTCACCAGACCCCGCCCAGTCCTCCTCACCCTCCTTTGGCTGCCAGTCAGGGCGATAGGGAATGCCAGGAATGAACAGTGGGACAAAAGTGCTGTCCATATCAAGGGTGAGGCTGGTGTCGACGCCTGCTGGGGGCACAACTGGCGCCGGGGGTGTCATTACTAGAATTGGTGCTGGGGAAGTAACCATGAGGTCGACCAGCACCGATCCGGATCGAGGCCTGGATCCATGGGGGCCCTACGGTGCCAGGGCCAGAGCCACTGGCATCAAAGGCCTAGGGCCCCCAGTTGAGTCCGCTGGGCCCGAAGGCGCACTTGCGGAGTCGGGCTGCCCAAAAATGCTGTGCAGCGCTTCACAGAACTGACGAAGCTGGGCAGGGGATGCTCCGGGAAAGGGAGGGAAACACGGAGCCGTCACAGCGGACTCCGAAGAAGGAGCCGGAGAGCGATAATGCTCCGGGTCCCGTGCCGCATCGGCCGACAGATGGGGAGAAGGTGAAGAGCGACGGTGCTTCTTTGCCTTCTTCTTATGCTTGAACTTACCCGAAGAGTGCGAAGGCCTCGATGACGAATGGTGATGACTCTGCGACCAGTCCCGCGACCTTACCCTTGACTGGGACCTCGAGCGGCACGGAGCGGACTGCCGAGCCTCCAAAAGCTTTTGGGACCGCTCCCGCAAAGACGTCCGGTTTAGGGCCATTGGTGCACAACTTCGGGTCATGGTTGCGCTCCAGGCACCAAAGGCACACGAGATGCGGATCGGTCACCGACATCAACTTGTGATAGGAGTCACAAGATTTGAAACCGGATCGACGGTTGGATATCCCTCGTGCAAGATGTCGACAAAGAGTCAAAAAACAGTTAGTCAAAAAGTGACTGAGGGCACTGCTCTTTCCGGATCCGCGCTGGCTGGTGAGGACAAGGAATAACTGACGTCAGCGAGCAGGGGGGCATTTAAGTAGACATCACGGTCATTCCTGCAACCACGATGTCAACGACGGACGCGGAGTTGACCGGCGTAACGTACCAACGCGCAAGGATACTGCTACGAAAAAGTTTCTCTGCATCCAATCTGACGCCTGGGGGTAATTTTAAGGTAAGCAATCTATAACAAATAGTCTCTTTCAGATATCTGACTTCACCATTAAAGAGGGTTTAAAATTCCAATTCATTTGAGTATAAATATGATATTCCTACCTCCTTCCAATTAAACGTTATCACTTATTAATTGTAATAAGGTAACCCAGAGTTATTCTAGGTGGGGTAGGCCATACAATAGTGAACAAACATTGGCATAGCCAATAGGTCTCGCCTTTGGGACCTTATAAGTGTTTAGCCATGCAACAGTTGCATAACGAAAGTGAAAGTAATCGCAGTCAAGCGCGGCGCGCGCGCCCGCGCACCTGCACTGTAGCTCTAGGCTGGCTTGGTAGCACTTTTTGGAGCCCTCTCAATAAGTCTCGCCAGACCAGCGCATGCGCTAGGTCAGGCGAGACCTAAAAATTAATATAAGAGTTGCACGGTCAGGGCATGTTTAACTTAAAAGTACATGTCCAACTTTCAACATACACTGTACCCTCCCCTATGGACTGTGTACTGCCTACCTTAGAGGTGATACATGTTTTAAAAAAGGAAGGTTTAGTCCAGGCAAAAGGTTTATTTTGCCAGGTCGAATTGACAGTTTAAAGCTTCAATGGTAGGCCTGAGAGGATAGAATGGTAGGTTTTGAACAGCTACTTAAGTGGGTGGCGAATAAGTGCTGCAGGCCCACTAGCAGCATTTTATTTACAGACCCTAGGTACATGTGTTATACCACTTTAATAGGGATGCATAAATAAATTAAATACGCCAATCAGGTTTGGGCCAATCTTACCATGTTTTAAGGAGTGAGTACAAGCACTTTACCAGTCGTTAGCAATGGTAAAGAGCACAGAGTCCTAAAGTCAACAAAATTAAATTTCAGCACCAGGAGGTGAGCAGGCAAAATGTTTGTGGGAAGACAACACCAAAGGCTATCAGGACTAACACTGACTTGATAGTTAGGGCATGCCACCCTTTCACAAAGAATACACCTACACACAAAGTAGCTGCCTTCAATCTAGTGCCTACCTTAGAGGTGATACATGTTTTAAAAAGGAAGGTTTAGTCCACGCAAAAGGTTTATTTTGCCAGGTCGAATTGACAGTTTAAAGCTGCAATGGTAGGCCTGAGAGGATTGAATGGTAGGTTTTATTCAGCTACTTAAGTGGGTGGTGCAATAAGCGCTGCAGGCCCACTAGTAGCATTTAATTTACAGGCCATAGGTACATGTGGTATACCATTTTAATAGGGATGCATAAATAAATTAAATACGCCAATCAGGTTTGGGCCAATCTTACCATGTTTTAAGGAGTGAGTACAAGCACTTTACCAGTGGTTAACGATGCTAAAGAGCAGAGAGTCCTAAAGTCTAAAAAATGTAATTTCAGCACCAGGAGGTGAGCAGGCAAAATGTTTGTGGGAAGACCACACCAAAGGCTATCAGGACTAACACTGACTTGATAGTTAGGGCATGCCACCCTTTCACAAAGAATACACCCACACACAAAGTAGCTGCCTTCAGTCTAGTGCCTACCTTAGAGGTGATACATGTTTTAAAAAAGGAAGGTTTAGTCCACGCAAAAGGTTTATTTTGCCAGGTCGAATTGACAGTTTAAAGCTGCAATGGTAGGCTTGAGAGGATAGAATGGTAGGTTTTGAACAGCTACTTAAGTGGGTGGCGCAATAAGTGCTGCAGGCCCACTAGTAACATTTAATTTACAGGCCCTAGATACATGTGGTATACCACTTTAGTAGGGATGCATAAATAAATTAAATACGCCAATCAGGTTTGGGCCAATCTTACCATGTTTTAAGGAGTAAGTACAAGCACTTTACCAGTGGTTAACGACGCTAAAGAGCAGAGAGTTCTAAAGTCAACAAAATTTAATTACAGCACCAGGAGGTGAGCAGGCAAAATGTTTGTGGGAAGACCACACCAAAGACCATCAGGACTAACACTGACTTGATAGTTAGGGTATGCCGCCCTTTCACAAGGAATACACCCACACACAAAGTAGCTGCCTTCCGTGCCAGAGAGTACTATGGTAATGGATGTTTTTTTAGATAAAAACACTTTTTTGCCTGTAGCAAATGTTTTTTTTTAAATTGAAGAGGGCCCGGCATATTCCCAAACAAAATTTTGAAACCATGCCGAAACAAGAATTGCCAGAAGGCCGGCAGCCTACTCCAGACCTTACCTTTGCCAATGCCTGTTTGGGTCTTGTGAGTAGTTTCTTGAGATACCCTTATTGCGCAAACTTGTGATAAGGTTGTCAGTATGTTTTTGATAATCCTTTTTTTAGATTTCACCTGCACAGTGCTTGCGAAACCTCTTGTATTTAAAAAACAAGCATTTGCATAGCCAATAGGTCTCGCCTTTGGGACCTTATAAGTATTTAGTTATGCAGCACAATATCCTTACTGCAACAACATTAACTGCTGCATGGCTAAAAACTTATAAGGTCCCAAAGGCGAGACCTATTGGCTATGCCAATGCTTGTTTCACTTCCATCTGGGCCAAAAACAAAGGCCTGATTTAAAGGTCCATCAGCGCTTCTTTTGTTTGAGTTTAATCCTGGGTGGGAGCTATCTGTAGCCTAAAACCTATACTCCAATGCAATGGAGGGAAACAAAGGCACTCAGGTTGTTATAGTTTCAGAAATATTTAACAGAAACTATGAACTGGAGCCAGGGCTTTGACATTGTTCAACACCTGCAAGTAAGAGATGCATGCACTGTAAGAATGTCAGGAGCATCTGTATTAGTAATTACACAAATAGTTATTTAAATAGAACTTACTAATTAAATTATTTATTTACTTTGTATATACCTACTCATTTCATTGTAGGTTGTCAGAGTGCTTTGCATCACACACATACACATATTATACACAGACAATAAATCACACACGTGTGTAAATCAAAGTGCAGGAAATGTTATATAAGGCAATGAGGGTTACAATGTATTGCCCATACTGCTAGGCTTTATATTAAATAGTGCATGGTCGGGAGAAATACAAAGTCAGAATATAAGAGGTAACACAGTGGTTGAGGTTATTTGCACCAATAAGGCAGTATCACTCCGAAAAGGAACCCTTTGTAGTAACTTAAGAAAAATGATAGCTTGAGAAAAAAACAATAATGTTCTAACCCCACCATAGCTAGCAGCTTGCATGCAGAGCCTTAATGGCACTTCATAGCTCACTGTTCTATAGTATAAGGATTGCAATGTATGAACTGTAAACAACATATGGATCTCTGTGTCAAAGGCAATGATCAACTTACTTATCTACCTAAAATACAAATCTGTGATCTTCATCTTATGCAATGTGCTTTTCAGCAGATGCAGCAACACTTTATGCTACTTTATGAGTCAAAACTTTGATTAGATAAAACACAGATCAATCCTGGAACTACCAGAATTACCTTACCATTATTATCCAATGAAAGTACTAGGCACACAAAGATCTCAGCGGCCAGTGCCTTCACTCCATAATATATTTTAAGATGCAGCCACTGTGTGACCAATTGGGTAAGACAGAACAGACTTGCTGTTTCGTTTGTCCTTAGTGCCAGTTTCTAGGCAGCATAGTTAAAAAAAAAAAATGTAAAGTTGACTGTTAAACACAGCATTTCATGACTCCGCCCTTTTGTGCCTCCACCCCATTCCTCTGCCACACCTTGACCAATTTATGGGTGCCAGGAGCAAATATTTTCTATTTCCAGCATCTGCACCCAGTAAAATTAAAAGCAGGTTGGGTTGGAGTTGTGGTCACAGGAGCAGCCTGGCCCCACCCGAAAACCTCCTGTGGCACCCCAGCAGCCCCTAAGCCTGCCCTGCATCTTCAACTCCACCTTCCCCACCACCACCCTGTGCCTCGCGTTGCCCCTCCTCCAACTCCCCCTACACCCTGTTACCATTAGCTCAAAGCATGTGGTAAATGGTAGCAGACATGTCCCTCAAATCAGGTATAAGCCAGCAGCAAGGGAACCGGTAATTACAGGTGGACATGGTTATTACTAAGCCTGGGCGTAGCACTACGCTACGCTCGCGTAGTTTGCGAAGTTCGCGCTACTTCGCACTACGCGAACTGCACGTAGCACAGTGCAAACACGCGTAGCGTAGAGTTGCGTAGTGCTGCGGTCATTTTTTGCTTGCTCGCGGTCCTTAACGTCAAGTTGGCGACCGCGAGCAAGCAAAATGACATCCCGGCGAGACTTTTTCCTTGTTCGCGATCAGCAACATCAAGTTGGCGATCGCGAGCATGGAAAATAAACCTCCTGGCGAGATTCCCAACGCGAGGAGGTCAGGTTTCTCATTGCGAGGGGTCGCGTATGCTCGCGACCGCTCGCGATGAGAAACTACCAGTTCGCGTTGAGAAAGCTGCCGCTCGAGTAAAAATCTACTCGAGCAGCAGAAAACTACAGCTCGCACTGTGCAAGATGCCATTTCAATGATTGCACAGTGCCGGTTGCTTGTCCGCACTGTGCAATCATTGAAAACAACATCTTGCACAGTGCGAACATGTTACTACGCAGTTCGCGAAGTGCTACGCGTAGCTCGCGTAGTGCGAACTTCACTTTGCGTAGCTTCGCGAAGTGCTACTTCGCAAACTACGCCCACCCTTAGTTATTACCGACCTGGAGACTAAAACCCCTCATTGCACGGTGCAGCGATGCAATTACAATCTACAACGTTGGCATATTTGCCCTGTCAACTCACATGTCGGCCTTTAGATGTTCATATGTGTGATGGAGAGCACTCATTCGTTACAATAACACACAAGCCAGTTAATCACTTGCATATACTTTAATAAAAAAAGAGAAGGGTTTGTCCATGTGTAATGTAACTGGTGCTCATGTAAAGCGCTGCTATACCTTCGGGTCGTGGTTGCGCTACACAAAACTGCAAACGCACCCCAAAAAAGACTTCGGTAGTAAAGTGAAACATTGTACAGCCTGGAGTTGCCCGTGTGGGAGCAGCTCACTGAGGTACTCCGTAAAAGGAACTAGAAGCACATTGCGTTGATGGGCAGTTAACATCTTTGGAGTTACTCACATGACGTAGGCGCAGGTGGAACATCCTCATGTGTCAAATATGTTCCCCACATCAACATCAGTTTACCATCTTAGAGCGTCTTGGCACTTCTACGCTCTGTGCCCTGTCATCATCACTCCATAATTCAGAGATTTCCAGGTCAGAGAATGCCCTTTTCAAATATGCGCAGATATTTGCACCATTCTAACGAAATCCAGGACCTTGTTAGACTACTGGATTAATGGCTTCAGCTTTGTGGTCGCTGGCCAGAAGGAGCGTGGTATGCAAGGCAAATGGGCACCGCTCTGCCTGCTAAGCATGGGAGGTGTGAATGATGATAGCAGCCCCTTTGAAGCTTGTTTACTGAGAGGTAATAAATGAAGATGCGCAGGAGCCAGGAGGGAGAAGCAGAGAGGCGAGCCAGATGGTCGCTGCAGGGAAGGATGCCTGCTTTGATAAGCGGGCGCTGGATGATGTCAGTGTTTGTCCAGAATCTTATTAAATCAAAGCTTTGCCTAAATTGGCTCCATGAAAAAAAAACAAGCATTGGCCGCACGGCTGTAAAAGCGAAAGTCATCGCGATCGCTCTGAAAGCGAAAGTGATCGCGATCGCGATGACGCGTTAAAGCACAGTTTTGAAAGTGCTGCTGAAGGCTGGCAGTTCGCGCGTGCACGATCGCGTGAACGCAAGCGCTAGGCCAGCCAGCAGCACTTTGAAAACTCACCTACAAAATGTCTCTCCAAGCCAGCGCATGCGCTGGGCTCAGCGAGACCTAAAAAAGGGGACTTTGAGCCCCCATTACTTACCTGACTTACCATTGGCTAGTTCCACGTCACCGCATCTAACTATTGGCTGGGTGCCATGTGCCTCCATGTCACTTTACTTACCATTGGCTGTCCAGGGTCCTCATGTAGGCATGCACGCCCCACCCCCAGGAGTACACTTCCCCCCTGTAAAGTTGTGTGCAGCGTTTGTGTGTGCCATGTGCTCTTTTGAGGAGTTCCTCTGCCTGCTCGGTACTGTCCCCGGTACAGCACTCCCTCCCGAAATGATTCCTCTGCTTCCTCTACTCTGACCCATAGCGCTTCCTCTGCTTCTTTCTTTCCCTTGGCACTCTGCCTCTGTGTCGGACAGTTCTCTCTCATTCATGGTCTGACAGTTCTCTCTTACCCGTGGTTCTTGTCTCTGTCAAGTCTAGCCCTGTTTTGTTTTTCCTCCCTCTTTCCTTCACCGTAATTTCTCTTTTCCCTGTCACTTTATTTTCTTTTATTTCTTTATTTAATTATTTTTTGTTGCCATTTCATATAGTGTGAACTCAGCCCAAGGGCTATAGAGCATTTCACATTGGAACCGGTTATATTACATAAGATTAGATTTTTTTAAGGCACAGAGACATGAAGTGATGTTTTCTACCCAGCCCTTCCATTTCTCTCTCCCTCTCCCCTGCTTTTGTACCCCTCTCCCCCCATCTGTTATTCCCCTATCACTGCTGGTCTTGTGTTGGGTTCTTCAGAGCACCCTTTTTTTTTTGTTTTGAATAACTTTATTTAATGAGTTTAGGCAGGCAAATTGACATTGAAACAAGCTCAACCTCGCCCAGGCGAGACCCAACCAACCCTATGCCCCAAGGTCCCAGCTACCACAACCTACATTGAAGGGCAAAGGTTATACCAACACTTCAAGGAAATTCGCCCGCGAGTACCACCCCCCTCCCTAACCCAACTCCCCCCAGCGCCCCCCTCCCTCCCCAGTACCGGTGTGCAACCATTCCCTATGGCCGAAAAGACAAAGCATCCCCTAGTCTGTGGCCGGGGGATGTGAGTCGTCAGTGAGTCGGAGTAAGCGGAGGTATTTGGGGCATGTGACTTCATTAAATTTGTGCGCCAGCAGAGCCAGGATGGGGCGCCAGATAGTGCAGAAGGAATCCGATGAGTGAGTCAGGGTGGCGTGTATGTGTTCCATCCCAATAATGTACCACAGTTTGGGCAGCCACCCGGTGTGAGTCGGCCGAGTGTGTGTGCCCCAAAGTGATAGGATATGATGTAACGCAGCGCCCAGTGCCAACCCCATTTGTTTCCCCCGAATAGACTTCAACGGGAAGGTGAGGGCATTTGGCAAACCTAACGGAGTATAAGCAGGGAAGCAAGGAATTTCAGTGTCAAAGTAAGTATCTATATCATCAAGGACTGTTGTCCAGAACCCGGTCACCTCCCTACAGTCCCAAAGGATATGTCTCAACGTGCCCTCCTCATCACAGCCCCTCTAACAGGTAGGGTTTCGATCTGGGTCAATCTTATGAAGGTGGGCCGGAGTTAGGTGCCAGTACAGGGCCACTTTGACGGCTGCTTCTCGACTGGCCATGTTCCGAGCAGTATGATTCGCTCTCTAGTAGATCTCCTGCCACTCCTTTAGTGAGAAGCTTCTGCCCAACTCCACCTCCCACCGTCGCTGCCCAGCCGGCCGCAACATAAGATATCGTTCGGAAATCAAATGGCGGTCAGAGTGTTTCAATAACAGCCACCTCTCATAGGTCGTAAGGTGTCTATTCACCAATGGGCGCGTGTCCGGTTGAAGAAGCCAATGATGCAGTTGGAAATATTGGAATTTTTTGGGGCGCTGAATTCCATGCCAGTGAGTCAACTCCACGAAGGGGAGGAACCCATCCACATCAAAGAGGTGTCCTGCAGACTTGCAGGCCGACTCCCGCCACTCCGGAAACGCCCCCGCGTCAAGTCCCGGGGGGAAAGCCGGGTTATCGAACAGTGGCGTCAGCGGCGAGGGGAAGGTCGTAAGCCTCCGCTGGGTCGCTACCGCATCCCACGTCCGCACCACGAAGCGCGTAATGGGAGATCGATTGAGGTACCTGGGCCTGTCTGCAGGGTTCAAGAAGGGTATCTTCCACAAGGAGAGACCTGCCATAGCTCTGTCTTGAAACAGCCACCTCTTCTCCGACTCAGGTCTACTCCATTCCACCAGATAGCAAAGTTGCGCCGCCCTAAAATATGTCAGTAAGTGAGGAATCCCCAACCCACCTTCATCCGGAGGGCAGCAGGCAATCTCTCTACGGACCAGCGGGCGCTTCCCCGCCCAGATGAAATGGAGTATCTCACCCTCCAGAGCGTGAATGTGCCGCATAGGGGGCACTACTGGTAGTGTCTGAAATATGTAAAGGATTTTAGGCAAGATGGACATTTTAACCGCTGCAACCCGGCCGAGCAACGATAGGGGGTGGGATTGTCATTTGCGAAGATCGCAAGCAACCTGAGTGTGGAGGGCGGAGTAGTTCCGGGCAATGGTTTGGGCGGTGGATGGGGTCAAGATTATCCCCAAGTAAGGGATTTCGGATTGAGAATGCAATGCCCCAAATCCTGCAGCTATGTTATCAGGAGCAGTCGCATTAAGGCCCAGCGGCAGCAACATGGATTTACCCACATTAACTTTAAAGCCCGAGACTTTACCAAAGTCCGTCAGCTCCTGTAGGAACGCTGGGACAGAGCGGCTGGGAGTATCAAGAGTTGCCAAGATATCGTCGGCGTAAAAATTAACCGTGTGATGCTCCCCGCCAAAGGGGATCCCATAGATGTCAGGGTGATCCCTAATCCGTGGAACCAGGGGTTCAATATATAACGCAAAGAGCAGGGGTGATAGAGGGCACTCCTGCCGTGTGCCCCTCTGGATGTCAAACGGTCGGGAGCGGACCTCATTGACCCGAATAGTCGCCGTGGGTTGATCGTAGCAGCTCGCGACCCAGGCCCTAAAACGCGTGCCTATGCCAAAATGTGCCAGCGTCTTATCCAAAAAGCCCCAATCCACACTGTCAAACGCCTTCTCGGCGTCAACTGAGATCAGGACAGCATTCAGGTCCATAAAGTGGACCTTTCCTATTAAATGCATCAAGCGTTTGGTGTTATCGCTACTTTGCCTGCCGGGTATAAATCCCGATTGATCAGGCTCGATGACACCGGGCAAGCGCAGGTCCAACCTGGTAGCCAAGACACCCGTGAAGAGCTTGAGGTCAAGATTGAGAAGAGAGATTGGATGATACGCCGCGCACTGAGTGGGATCCTTCCCAGGTTTGGGGATGACCACCACCTCGGCTTCCAGCATATCCGCAGGGATGGAGCCCGGGCCATCGAAGGAGTTGAACAGGCGAGTTAAAATTGGTGCCAGTGGCTGACAGAAGGCCTTATAAAAGCCCGCCGAGAACCCATCCGGCCCCGGGGACTTCAGAGGCTTGAGGCGAGATATCGCACCTATAACCTCTTCCACCCGAATGGGAGCATCCAATGCCGCTGCGCCAGACGCATTCAGGGCCGTGACCGCTGCCTGGCGAAGATAGGCCTCTCCCGAACCCTCCACCATTGGATCCCTGCTAAACAAAGCGGCATAGAATTCACGAAAGGCTTCGCAATCCGCTCATCCTCCTCCACCCGCTCACCGGACGAAGTATGGAGGGCCAATTTTTTAGATCGCTGAGCCCTGGCACTAAGTTTACTCGCCGGAGCTTACCCGTCTTATCACCCCCAATATAGTAGGAATGTTTAAGTCGAAGGGCGGCGTATTCCGCCCTATCGAGGTCTAAGCTGGCGAGCTGTGCCCTGGCCGCTTTCAGCTGTCGCCACATTCTTGGGGCCCCGGTACGACTATGAACTCGTTCGAGTTCCGCCACCTTGGCCGTCAACTCTTTTCTCTTCTCCCTGCGCACTTTGTTATTGGCTGCGGAGATAGCTATGAGCTCCCCGAGCGCCCCTGCTTTAAGGGCCCCCCATAAAGCTGCCAAAGAGATGTCAGGGAAGTCATTAGTCGTCAGATACTCCGTGATGCCTTTATGTACCTGCTGAACAACGTCGGGGCACTGTAGTAGGGATTCCCGAAGACGCCAACTCCCCACTGGTCGATGTAGAGGACGAAGGTCAAGCGTGACAGACACGGCGTCATGGTCGGAAAGAGCCGCCGGGACTATATCAACAGCCTGGACCAATGTGTTGAGATCGGAGGATCCTAGAAAGTGATCCAGCCGGGAATACGTGTGGTGTACGTGGGAATAGAAGGAGTAGTGCGTACTATGGGGGTGGGCCGCCCGCCAAAGATCTATCATACCTCTACTCGGCCACCAATCCCACCCCTTGGCCGAGATAGCTCCTGCACATCCCTGGCGGTCACCTGATCGATCCCTCCCAGGGTCCATGACGAGATTGAGGTCGCCCCCAATTAAAATGTGTTGGTCGTGGTGCCGAAGGATTTCAGACAGAGAGTCAATAAGAAATGGTTCTTGGCAAGCGTTGGGAGCATAGAGGGAACTGACAATAATGGGGGAACCCCCCACCCAGAACCTGTAAGCCAAAAGTCTACCCTTCACCTCTGTTATCGCCACCCCCCCTTTCTTATCCGGCATGGATGAGTAAAACTGGTGGGAGAATGCACGGGAACGCATTCTGTGCCAATCCTTAGAAAGTAGATGTGTCTCCTGCAACAGACAAATCAAAGCCCCGGAATTCTCTAGGTAGCTCATTGATGGGGTTGTTTAACCCCTTCACATTAAGAGTAAGAACCTGGGTTGCCAAGGGAGACATCAAGCCACAAGGATTGTATATCAGCTGAGAGACAACAAATGATGAGGAGAAAGCTGCGTCTCCAAAACACCCCTCTCTTCCCCACACCCTCCCCTCCCACAATGCCCCCCGAAACAGTTCCGAACATTAACAATTGTCCAGTGTCCACAGCCCAGGCCAAGGACCAATGGAAAATAAAGTGCACCCGTTTATAAAGAACATGTGCACAGCGCTGTACAGACAAGGTACTGGGTTGCAAGAGAGGGGAGCACTAACGAGACAAGTGTAGTTTTATAGGGCTTGAGAGTGGAATACTTCTTGTCCATCCGTCTATCTTCTATCTCTTGTTTTCTTGCCCCTGTCTCTCTCTCTCTCTCGCTCCATTATCATTATGTCTTTTTGATCCTTGTACTGTGACGCTGCCTCGGAGCTGCTGTCCCTGAGAGGTCAGCTTTGTCTGTTTCTGGCTCACAGTGCTGCACGTGCTTTACCCTCTCCTGCCCCTCCCCTCTTCCACCACAGGCTGGGTTGGGTGAGAATGCGTCAGCTACTGTGTATTGGGGACTTAGTGCACTGTATGATCATCTCGCTACCTCCAATAACTCGCCATCTAATGCTCTGTGTCTTCCTCCTTGTCTCGTGCTCCACATACCTGTCCCCGATCCACACGCTCTTGCTTGCTCCATACATATCTAATGTTTGTAGCCAACAGTACCTGCTAGAAAGACATGCCTGTCTCTTGCTGTCTGCCAGTCTTCCTCCCTACTCCTCTCTAACTACTCTGGGCCTCTCATTTGAGCTCCAGGCCTTGCCTAAATGTCTCTCAACTGTTCCCTACCACACTGTCTCTGGCTGAGCAACACTAGGTCCGGCCATCCTTACCCATCTGTCTCATGCTCTCTACCCCCATTTATTTCTCTCTACCTTGTCTCTTGATCTCTACTACTTCTTCCTCTAACACAGTCTCTTATCCCCGTATCCCTCTGTCTCCTGCTCTCTACCCCAGTCTCTTGCTCCCTATCCCACTGTCTCTTGATTCTTGTTCTCCCTCTTTCTGCTTGTACCCCTCTGTCTCTTGCACGCTACCTTACCTGTCTGCCTCTTGCCGCTTGGTCTCTTGCTCCCTACACTTCTCTCTCTTGCTCTATATCCTGCTCTCTTTTGCTCCCTGACAACCTAGATCTTGGCACCCACCATCTCTCCTGTTCCCTGCCCTTCTATCTCAGGCTCCATATATCTGTCTCTTGCTAGGTACTCCGGTGTCTTCCTCCCTACTGTACTCCTATGTCTCTTATCCTCTGTCTCCCACTCCCTCTCCCCAGGTCCCCAAGTCTCTGTCTCTTGCTCCTATGCATCTTTTTTTACTGATCCCCTCTGTGTCTTGCCCCTGGCCTCGGTCTCTTACTGTCCACCTATCTGATTGACAAAGCCTCAGAAGATTGCAGAGATCAAGTGGATGTATAGTGAACAAAACAAATAGACAAATATTTGGGTCCCGAGTTATGAAAGGATGTATGGGTCAGTAGGAGTGCCTTGAAACAAACGCTCTTGTAAACTGTGTTTAGGTATTACAGTCTTTTGTGAGGCATTAGCAAAGATTTTTGCCTTCTTTCTGAACCCTTTTTTGCAGAATAGCATTTTTTTGGGGCACTTTTTGAATTTACTTGAAAGTCTACACTAAGGTAGGCTCTAAATGGCCATAATGCAGTGTGTGGTATTTCTAAGGTAGGACATGCAGATTTAATGTTTTACATGTCCTAGGAGTGAAAAAACCTCCAAAGTCGTTTTTTGCTGTGGCAAGGTAAGCCCTCTCATTGGATTTTATTGGCTTACATGATTACTGTTAATATGTTCTAAATTCAGTTTGGAAGTAGCTAGAAAAATGGTTCAGGGACTCATTTTAATAGTCATTTAAAATCCAACTCAATGGTCAAGTCAGATTTTATATCACTATTATTGCCAGCGTTCGGCTGTAATCTGACCCCTGATTGGAGTGGACAAAGGGTCCTAGGAGTGGGGAGGGAGAAGGGAGACTTATCTGTTGACAGGATGGCCTGGGGGCTGTGCCAGCCCCTTTTTGAGCTTCCAGACATGCCTACATTGTCACTGGCAGAGTAAGCTCACACTTAGGCATGCCCCCCCCCTTTGTCTCTCTAGTCAGGCAGGTATCAAACCCAGTGGGAGCAGAGGGACTGCCCAGAAATGGTTTAGGGGTGGACAAAGGCTCGCCCTCCACTTGGAACTAGGCATAGAAGTGGACATTATAGACCTCTCCTCGGACCTGTGAAGAATCAGAAGGACTGCCCTGCTGTCTGAATAACCTAAAGGAAGACTGGACTTGCTTTCCTTGAACCCAGTACCCCAGAAGTGACTCCAAGGGTCAGTTGGCAGTTGGGCTACATGGACACAAGCTTCCAGAGGTCACTCTCCCGGCAACTGCCCAGCTGACAAGTTCCAATTTGACCTGCCCTGGGTCCTGCTACTGGCCTCTGTTGGAGTGAATGTTAACCCCAAGTAGTGACCCCTAGGCCCTGGACCTTAGCTAGTATTTTAGTGTACTCCTCCTGTCCCCAAACTACAAGAAGTGGGACTGCCATCTTTCTGCCTGGAGAAACAGAGCTGCATCACTGCTAAAGCTTCAGACGTCCAATCACTGAGTAACCTAAGCATGCTGGTTTGCCTCACTGAAAGAGATTTGACTACCAGAAATGCTTTTAATTCAAAATGTAGAAGGATTCACCGAAGCAGGTTGAGGCCTTCCTGGGCACCGACAACATACTTTGCCTACCTGAAGCTTTCCTGCCTTTGACGTTGACCTTACTGGGACCCCGCTTTTCAACAATCGGGACCCTGCACTTCAGCAATCTGCTGTCATGTAGCCCCACTTCGGATTCAGCATGCAATGCTGATCACTCGTCTGTGACCTCTTTTTCTCAATAAAAGTTCCTCAGTAAGAAAGTAAACTTTCCACCAGGACGAACCTGGTTTCTGTGTCAAACCTGAACTCCACTGCAGTCAGCCTTAACTTTGACTTTGTCTAGCGGGACCAGATAACTCAAGTTAGCGCTTTGTGCCGCTATTTTTAAATTAAAAATTTAAAAAAATCATATCTCGTTTCTACTTAATGAATTATGATTTTGGTGTCATTTTATTTCCTAAAATATACTCTATTTTCTTAAATTAGGTTGGGATTTTCCTTGTGTTACGTTTTCACTTTATTACTGCTTGAGTGCTGCATAAATACTTTACATACTGGGTCTATGTTAAGACTGACTGCTTTGTGCCAAGCTACAAGAAGGTTAAGCATAGGTATATTGAGTGACTTAAGTGGTTCACCCTGACGACTATTGTGATTATTTTTTGGAGTGGATTCTCACTCTCCTTGTTGTAATGTTCCAATTTCTTACAAGCAGGTAGGCAATGCAATGATTTGAGACAAACTGGGCTGAACAAAGGATTACTAAAATTAAATGGGTCACTGCATTCTGAACTGTCTGTAGCCGTTTCACCAAATAAACAGAAAGACCTAAATAGAGATTAATGTTATAATCTAGCCTTGATGTGACTGGCATGTGTACTACTGTTTTGCAGGTCTCAAGAAGAAGTGGATAAAGAAAATTCTTCAGCCCACATAGCAAGGCAAAAGGTTAAAAAACAAGGATTTGGGGCATAGAATGAGCTGGTTATCACATTTTACTCACACGTTCCTGGCTACAGAAGCTGGCTGCATATGGAGAGGGGGAAGGGGGATGTGGGGGAAAGGCAGCCTCTCATTGGTGGACCTGAAATCATGTTTTACACCACCACTGTAGTGGATGGCACAATAGGTGCTACAGTCCACTGGTGAAATTGAATTAAAGGCCTTGGGTGTATTTTGACTGGGGGGTCCTTTTGCACCCTATACTGGGACTTCTAGGTAAGTGAAATATACTAATTAAGAATGAACCAATTTATTTTTTGTGTTGAAATTTTTTATTGAATTTTTATAAAACAAATACATCAAAGCATAGACAACTGAAAATGAAGAGAAAATAGATCCTTGTTGAAAGAAACAATGCTGAAAGATACATATGAATAAATATGATATAAATAGGATATAAATATGCATATAAATAGATAAATACTAATTGAAGTAATAATGATGTCAAGGCATAGGATGATACATTATAAAGACATAACCTATAAGGAGAGGAAAAGGGAAAAAGCTTAGACAATGGAAATGCGGGAAATATAGATAGAAAGAACAAAGAGAAAGTAATTAGATAAAGACAGAAGAACACTACAACGAATAAAGCAGAGGATACAGAAGGCAAAGAAAAGAAAAGAAATAAACAAAGGACAAGAGAGGGTAAAAGCTGATTAATGTGTTTGGGTAGAAGTAGAAGCAGGGGAACTAGCTGTATTTGATTTAAGAAATGGAGACCAAATTCGGAGAAAGGTGTCAGCTTGATCCTGGAGGTTATAGATAGTGCGTTCATGTGAGGCAGTCTGAATCATCGCTACCAACCAATCTTCCTGAGAGGGAGGCAAAGATGATTTCCAGTGACGCAGAATACATATTTTAGCAGTAGCAAGTGAGGTATGAAAAAGACGAAGTTGTGGTTTCGAGAGCTTTGGGGAGTGGCGTAAGTCATGCAGGAGAATGTTAGTTGGTGTAAGTGGCAATTTTAGGGGCATAGTGGAATTCAAAGTAGTACCAATGTAAGCCCAATAGGATTGGATACTAGGGCATTCACAAATGATATGGGTAATATCGCAACCTGAATTGGTACATCTCCAGCAATTAGAATGGGAAAGAAGACCAGCTTTGTGCAATTTGACTGGAGACCAATGCCAATCGTGTAGTATTTTGAAAAGACAAAATTTGAGCCTTGATTCACGAGCTCCCTTGTTCAAATTCTCTAGAATCAAATCCCATTCGGTGTCGGAAAAGGAAATTGAGAGGCGAGCTTGCCATTTACGCTGAAGATCGTGTGAAAGAGATTTAGAGAAAAGATGGGACGATAAAATTTTGTATATACCGGAGGTAACACCTTTAAATTTCCCCCAAACGTGCAAATAGGATAAAATAGGGGAGTCTTGTAGTAGCCATGGCGGTGATCCCATATGGGTCTTCAGACATTGCTGGAGCTGAAGGTATTTAGAAGAATGATGTAGGGGAAGATCAAATTCTACCCTTAGTTGAGAGAATGGCTTAAAATCCCCATCATGTAGAAGCTGATCCGGATAGAGGATACCTGCAGCACGCCAATCAGGCCAGGATAACATACGACCATTAATACGAATGCCCGAATTATTCCATAGGGGGGCCTTAATGTGAATTCTTGGATTCGAACCTAGCAACCTATGACTTCTCTGCCAGGATTTATGCATGGCAGATAATATCGGATTTTTCGGGTCAAGACGACTAGTGCCACTACCATACAAAGGAGTAAGATTCGATTCCGAGGATAGAAGGTGTCGTTCTATTTGGACCCATTGTGGCAAGTCTTTAATACCGGGTAAAAAATATGAGAGTTGGGAAATATGTAACGCCAAAGAGTAGTGTTCAATGGATGGAAGACCAATGCCGCCTGATAACTGATGAGCCTTCAACTTGGTTATGGCAAGACGCGGCTTAGCAGTACCCCAAATGAAGGTTTTAATCTGGGCGTCTACTGACCGGAGTAAGGATAAGGGAATCTGTAGGGGAAGCATGCCCAGAATGTAAATGAATCTCGGAAGAGTAACCATTTTAACAGCCTGAGCCCTACCCCAGAGAGAAAGACCCAAAGCCTTCCATTTATCAAAATCCCGACGCATTTGGGAGATAAGAGGAGACAAGTTATCTGTAACCATATCTTGTAACCCTTTATTAACTAGGACACCCAAGTATTTGAGGCGTGAGGACTGCCAATGAAAAGGAAAACCAAAGATGGCTGCTTTTGTGGTACCGTTAGAAATAGGTAAAGCCTCACTTTTGTCCCAATTAATCTTATAACCTGAAAAGGAAGAGAAATCATTAATAATTTGAAGAAGAGAGGGGATCGACCGAGGAAGACGAGTAAGAGTGAGTAAAATATCATCAGCGTACAGGTATATTTTGGAATGTCCAATAGGGAGGGGAATACCAGAAACTTCATCAGATTGACGGATGGTAGCAGCTAAAGGTTCCATAGCCAAAAGAAACAGAAGGGGGGATAGTGGACAACCTTGGCGTGTCCCTCTCTTAATTGTAAAGGAATCAGATAGAAATCCACCACAATTCACTTGAGCAGAAGGATGGTTGTAAAGTAAACGTACTTTATCAATAAATTTTGTACCTAAGCCAAATTTTTCCATGACCGTGAAAAGATAATTCCATTCGATGCGATCAAACACTTTTTCTGCGTCAAGTGAGAGGGCTAACGCATCATCTGTGAGATGTTGAGCCGACCACAGTGCATGGGCCAGAGAACGCAAATGGTTGCGGGAAGAGCGTCCCGGTACAAAGCCTACTTGGGAATGGTGTATCAAAGAAGGCAAGACTTTACGTAAACGAGACGCAAGGATACTAGCCAGGATTTTAATATCAGAGTTCAACAGGGAAATGGGACGATAACTACTGCAAAGCTGGGGATCTTTGCCTGGCTTTGGTAGCACAACAATAATAGCTTTGTTAGAAAGGGGACCCAATGAAGATGCAGCATCCGCCTCCTGGAATGCGGCATGTAGAGTGTCAATAATATTGAGACCTGCCCAACGATAGAATTCAGGAGGAAACCCATCCTCACCAGGGGCCTTGTGATAGGGCAGGGCAGCGATCGCACTGGAAACCTCATCCCTAGTTATTTCACCCTCAAGGATGGCCTTACCATCTGCTGAAAGAGAAGGGAGATGCACCTTCGCAAGAAATGCCGTCATCTTATCCGAATCCATTCGATTATCAGAAGTATAGAGGGATTCATAAAAGGAGGCGAACTCATTGACAATGTCTTGAGGTTTTGTGCATAAGTATCCTTGCGCAGATCTGATGGCCGGGATGGCCATAGATGCCTCTCTTTGACGCAACTGTGCGGCTAATAACCTTCCCGCCTTTTCTCCTTGCTCGTAGTGTCGACCTTTCATTTTCTGTAAGGCGTATTCTGCCTTGGATGTAAAAAGACTGTTTAAGGCCATTCGGGCTTGTTCAAGCAGTTTACGATTTTGTAAGGACGGAGAAGTGATATATAGGCGAGAATAGGTTTGTATGTCATGTTCGAGCTCCACTTGTTTCCTCGCATTTTGCTTATTAGCGAGTGCTGCATCACGCATTAATTGTCCCCTTAAAGTAGCCTTAGCTGCAGCCCAAAGAGTCCTGCTGGAGGTCACGGATCCCTGATTATTAGAAAGATAAGTTTGAAGGTGTGACTGCAGTTGGGATTTACCAACAGGAGTTCTGTGGCGTTGAATATTCATTCGCCATGGCTTACGTCCAGGACTAGAAAGTCCCAGTTCTAGGGAAAGGAGAACCGGGGAGTGGTCAGACAATGCCGCTTCCAGAATGCAGGAATCCGTGACCAACTTAACTGCATTCTGTGAGATGAGGAAGTAGTCAAGACGAGAGAACGTACCATGAGTCGACGAAAAGAAAGTATATTCCTTATCCGTTGGGTGACTGATACGCCAATGGTCAACCAACCCGATATCTGAGATAATGTCACCTAGCAAAGCTCTATCTGAAGCATTGCCCCTATCTAGTGGACCAGTTTTATCTAGAATAGAATCTTGCGTCACATTCCAGTCTCCACCAATCAAATATTGCGATGCATTAATTTCGAGCAACAAGCGGGATAATTGAAGAAAGAATGTTTTCTTGTTACCCGTAGGGGCATATACAGACCCTACACAGACGTGAGAATCACCAATTTTAAGTTTAGCAAAAACGTAGCGGCCATTTACATCTGACCATGTTTTAGAGACAGTGACCGGAAGGGACTTGCGAAGAAGAATTGCAACTCCACACTTGCGAAGGGGACCTGCGTCCGTGGATTCATCCTGTTGAATGCTGCTATGTATAACCTTACCCACCCAGTCTCTACAAAGTTTGTCTGATTCTAGAGCATCCAAATGGGTCTCCTGAAGCAAGGCTACATCTACATGCTTAGTCTGAAGATAGGAAAGAACCTTCTTCCGTTTTATGTAATGGGTGAGACCATGTACATTCCAAGTAATTGCATTAAGAGAGTGTGTTTTTGCCATATTAGAACAACGCAAATATCAGAAACAGGAGAATGAAGCACAAAACAACGTGCTGAACCAAACAAAGGAAAAAGAAAAGAAATGACAAAAAGAAGGGGAAACAAAAATAAAATCAATGGAAACGAAACTTTGATTTAAATGGAATACATGAAAGAAGCGATCAGAAGAATAATAAAAGAAGAAAAAGGGAGATGAAATTTAGAGAGGTGATACAATAATAAGGAAAACTATAAAATATTGAGTAAAAGCAAAGAAAGATCAAGAGACCGTAGACTGTTACCCGCGGGCCTGGGCGCACTAGAGCACCGCCACGGGAAAAGACCCCACAGAAAAGAGAAAAGATTAGGAGAGTAGTAATGGTATAGAAGGAAAGCCCAGAAAAACATTGTGAAAAAGAACCTAGGTACGATAAAAAGGTAGAAAGAGCAAAATAGAGATTCAGAAGCAATCTTGCTTAGAGGGGGGAGTCTAGTAATAATTAAATGTAAAGTAACCTAATATCATAAAGCATACAATGCGTGTATAAATAAACATAGACCAACATGCAATCGTGCAAGTAGAATAATAAAACTGTAATTAAACCATTAGACGCCAAGGCGCCCAAGTAAATGCAAAATTAGTAAGAAATATTTAAGCAATAAATTGTAACAGGAGAAGCAATGAATATAAGAAGAAGAAAGAGTGATATTATTAGGTAGAGAAATAACAGTAAGCAGACTGAAGGAGAAAAGAAATAAGGTAGAAAGCTAGGAAGAAAGAGGTAAAAAAGGACAAGCAGATATTATAAGAACAGCAAAACATGTGAGAAATGTGGTAAATAATTAACAATAGAAATAAGACTTCTCAAGAAAAGAGAGTCTATAGTTAACTGCCAATAATATTAAGGTCAGCAACTTCCATAAGTGAGAGAGTTATTCAGTCCGCATCCGAAGGAGTTTTAAGAGGAGAACGTGACTTGTCTCTCTGCAGATCTTGTGAAAACGTAGCAACCGAAACCGATTGTATTGCAGATTTCCTATCTTCTTGTGAGCGATGAAGACGTTCAAGATCCCTACCCCGAGGTCGGGGGCTGCTAGGAGGGCGCCTGTTGCGATCTGGCAATGTAGTGGAAGACTTAGAGGATGAATGGGGCTGAACTTGCTGTGAGGGTGTTGTGAGAACCTCCATTTCTTGAGGATGAAGACGGTCCAGGAATTGCTGAAGATGCTCGGGGTCAAAAAAGTCCTTAGAAACTCCATCTTTGGTAACGCGAAAGCGTGCTGGGTCAAATAGGCCATATTTGATACCTAATTGACGTAGTTGAGGTCGCATGGAGAGAAAGGCTTTCCGCCGCTCGTTAGTTTCCTTGGAGAAATCAGCTGCCATAAAAATGCGATGACCTTCAAAAGAAAAGGAGCCTTGAAGCCGAACCGTAGATAATATTTGTCTTGTTTGTTCATGACGAAGAAGACAGGCAATAATCGGTCGTGGGCGTGCGGCAGGATCATCACGTGGAGGACCAATTCTATGAGCCCGTTGTATCTCCAGAGGTGGATTGAAAGGAATACCAGTTAGCTTTGGGAGTATACGACACAAAAATGCACTGGAACTCTGCCCTTCAATGCGCTCTGGAAAGCCAAAAAAACGGATGTTGTCTCTCCTACTTCTGTCTTCCAAATCAATGAGTTTACTATGGAAGAGTAAAAGGTCCCGGTCTTGATTTGGAAGAGATTCCAATCGATTCTCCACTGCCAGAACTCTAGAATCAAGGGATTCAAACTTCGTATGAAAGTTGGTAATTTCTGTCTTAATTGATTTAGTCTCCTCAGCTAGTGATGTAATTGTAAGGTGCATGTCATCTAATCGACGACTAACCTCGGAAATTTCGTGCAGGATACGTTGCAAAGCTGCCGCCGACGCCTGCCCACCATTAGAGACCGAAGCCTGAGGTGAAGCGGAAGGAGAGGAGGCATTGCCTTTTGTTGGCATATTGGTGGACTGCTTGAGGGCTTCTGCAAAAAGAAGTGGTTTAGAAGCCTTGTTTCCTTGCTTAGAGGCAGACATTTGAGGAGAATGTTTGATAAAAACTTTGAAAGTACGTAAAGCCGTCTTGCTGTTGAGGAATGCTTATATGTAGTTGCAGAAGAATACCAAGACATGCAAAAGAAACACTTAGTAACTGTATATGTATGACATTAATAAGCTAAAAGGAACTTATAATGCATTTCTAAACAGTAAAATGTACATCATTGCTTAATGACCCCCACTACTTACACTTGTAAATATGATAACAACTGCCGCTATATTCAAAGGCATGTAAATAGAGGTAAGATAAAATGAAACATCATATGCGCGATTATGGTAATAATAGTAAGCACAGCTACATGCACAGCAAGATGAACAAGGCTGTAGAATGCAAGGTAATCATAGTCAAAGCAGAAAAAGCACAGCCTAACTGAAGGAGTTGACCTGGGCACTATAATGGCATTGGAAAAAAGCACACTCTTGTACAAGACATATAGACTACGCTAAAGGAGGCCATGAAGCGTCGGCTGTAACCAAAGTCAAAAGGCGCGAAACTGTGACTGTAGCAAAGAAGTTCAGCTTGGAAGAACAGTTTAGCGTGATGAATCGCAAATTAATTGCTGACCTGATAATACGCTCATTGACTGGATGAGATGAGTGACATAAGTGCCACAACAGGATTATAGAAGGAAGTAACCCTACCAGTAGCTGAGCGTCGACACGTCAAAAATCCTGACTCCTGTCAGGCGACATTCCTGAAAAGAAACATTACAGCAGGCAATTTGAGAAAGGCGCGGTTTCATGAGGAGATAGATACTTGTCAGGAGCAGCGAAGGCGCGGCCTCATGAGGAGGCGGGCGCCCGTCGTCAGCAACGAAGGCGCGGCTCCATGAGGAAGCAAGCGCTTTTCAGCAGCAACAGAGGCGCGGCTTCATGGGGGCAGGCGTTCTTCGCAACAGAGGCGCGGCTTGAGGAGGAAGAAGAGGCAGCCTGAGTAGATACGTCAGACAGGCCCCGCCAGACACGCAGCTCCACACAACCCTGACATCGAGGCAGTCAACACCAGGGAAGCTTCGCCGTCACATCGTCAAAAAACTCGCCCAAATCGTGCCCACCACCTTCCGGCTGTCGCAGGGCACAAGAAGTAGACTCCAAAGCCGCTGTGAGGTAGGAAATATCCGTTAAGGGTCCATCCCGTGACGGAGCTCACTCGTCAGGCGGCCATCTTCCTGCGTGGCCAGACCACGCCCCCCGAATGAACCAATTTAACCATATTAAAAGGTACAGTACCAGCTTTCTACTCCTGTCTAGCAGGGTTAAAGTGCATAGATGTCAAACACCAGCAACAATATAGGGTCCAGCATAAGGCAAAAAATCCAGGTGGCCATAGAGGAAAGTTGGATTTCATACACAGGTCTCCCGCACCCAGACAAGAGCTAGGGTAGACTAATCAATCCCTTGATGAGCTTCCCTGTTCATGTGACAGAAAGTGGACAATTTGCCACTTCTGCAGTGGCACTTGTATGTTCTATGCGCCTCTGAACCTCCCTGTATTTGTCACCATCTGGCCAAGCCACTAACCCTATACTCAGGGAACCCTTCTCTCCTGCAGACCTCACCTGTCGATTAGACTTACCTTGCTTACAGATGCATACTAGTAGCAAGACAGTACCACCATGGCCAAAACGGTGTAGTCTATTCTCCCCCATGTCAGATGTCTGCCCAAAACTCAGGGCAAGCTCAAATCGAAAAGCAACCAACAAAGGCCACTGACAGCTGTCAGTGTCAGCAACCAAGCCCCAGGTCATCCAGTTCCAGGTGGAAACTCCAATCTGGGGCCTTAGGTAGGCCTTGCTTCCAGCAGTAAGCCTGGCAAGAAGTACCCCCACTCGCTCCTGAGGTCTCCTGCCTCAGGTTTCTCAGTGTACGTGGGGGAGGTCATTCTCAAGTGCTATTCACCCTCCTTAAACTCTTTCTTTCACCATCTCAAGGGAGATACCCTGAGACTGGCTTCTCAGATCAGGGTCTGAACTCTGAGACTGAATAGCTGCCTGGTAATCCAGGCCTTCTAAAAGGAACACGGTGTCACTCTCAAGGAAACACTGTAGGGGTCAGCCTGGCACTCCCCTCCTGTCTGGCATCACAGGCGGCAGCACCTCCAGGTCAGAAGTGTCCTCACCATGGCCAGTCTTGTATTGCACTCCTCTCTGAGCAAGTAACCTCTGAACCACTTGTGCTCACATTGTGAATGGCACCCACAGCCTTACTCTTCAAATGGGTCACTGTACTCCCAAAATCTGTGTTTTTGGGGTGCCCTGAGCAACTATCCATCCCAGCTCTTTTCTCGTCAGTGGGAGCTAATTGCTAAGGATACAGTAAAGGGGCATCTCGGGACAGACACTGACCCTCTGAGCAAGTGCACACTCCCATCCAAAGTATACCTTGGCGATAGGGTGGAAAAACTGATGCCTATGGGTCTGGGTTACCCTACAGACCTGCCCTGACAGATACAGCTCTGGGAGAAACAAGTCTTGTGACCACCTTGCTACTGGTTGACAGTTATCCCCCAGAATTGTGACAGGGTCCCTATTCACTGTGATCTCTTGAAGTGACGGCAGCCATCAGCTTACCTTCAGCAGTCACCTCCTAACTAAAGGATCCTAGTGCCTGCTCTACCCGCTCCTCTAGGAATAACCTCTCTCCAGGGCTGCGTAATCCACCCCCTGTGGAGATCCCACCTGTGGGTGGCTTTCTGGGACATCAAATCCCCTTTTTTATGCCCTAAGTGGATACAGTCGTTGCACAGGGATGGATGAAAGGACACCCCGGGCTTCTACCCATCAAAACTGCCCCCTTGTGCTCTGAAAAATGGGAATCCTTTCTATCCATACTCTTTGGGGTCCTTTGAAGACCTTCTGTTTTGTGCCTTTCCCTTTGGGTGAGGGGAATAAGAGCCACCCTTCCTGTGGTCACTTCCAGGTACCATTTTGGAAACTCATGTGCTGATCCAGAGGCCAGCTTCTTTTCCAAGCTCTCTAACATTAGTGGCCTTGGTGTCTATTAGGTGCTGCCTCAACTCTCTTAAACAATTACTCAAAATGTGCTCCCTTATCAAAGGAGAACTAAACCACTAAAATAATTTTCTTTTCTGCCCTTCATCCAACCATCCACTGCCTTACTGGAAGAAGCCACAAAAATCAACCCATGACTGATGTGTCTGCTTCTGGCTATCCCTGAACTTCAGGCAACACTTCTCTGGATATAACCCCACCTTCTTCAGTAGAGAGCAACACTTTTTTTTTTTAACTTTCTAATGAAGAAGGACAATTATCCTGAAACACGTGTCAAGAGATACACAGCACTGGCTGCACCAAAAAGGGTGAAAAACTAAAGCCTGACACTGAAAAAAGTGTTATCATGCACAGCATTTATTATGATGCATCTGGGCAAACTGAGTGCTGGAGTGTGAGCAGTGTGCGCCCCCCCCCCCCCCCCATTTGAAAAGGCTCCCTTGAGCTAACGAGCTGACGAGCTCTGGTTGATGCACCTGCGCCCAGCGAGTGGTACTGAGACCCGAGAAGACTTTGGGAGGCATCTCCAGCACCCCCAAAAAAAGTGTTGCTCTCTAGTGAAGAAGGACAATTATCCTGAAACACTTGTCTGGAGATACACAGCACTGGCTGCACCAACAAGGGTGAAAAACTAAAGCATGACACCGAAGAAAGTGTTATCATGCACTACATTTATTATGATGCAACAGGGCAACCTGAGTGCTGGAGTGTGAGGCAGTGTGCGCCCACCCCCTTATTTGAAAAGGCTCCCTTGAGCTAACGAGCTGACGAGCTCTGGTTGATGCACCTGCACCCAGCGAGTGGTACTGAGACCTGAGAAGACTTTGGGCAGCATCTCCAGCACCCACAAGAAAACTGTTGCTCTCTACTGAAGAAAGACAATTATCCTGAAACACGTGTCTGGAGATACACAGTACTGGCTGCACCAACAAGGGTGAAAAACTAAAGCCTGACACCAAAGAAACTGTTATCATGCACTCCATTTATTATGATGCATCGGGGCAAACTGAGTGCTGGAGTGTGAGGCAGTGTGCGCCCCCCCCCTATTTACATGTAGACTTGTACAGAGCACACGGTCATGTACTCACACTGCACACGCTCTCTGTGGGGTTCCTAGTCACTCACCTCAGGTGGTTCCTTGGGTACCCAGCACTTCCACATCCTCTTGACATTGTCTTGACTCGAGTCATGGTTCTTATGCCACTTTTCTAGTATATGGTTTGGTCCCCCCCTGTGTCCACTGTATATTTTGTGCTATTTACCATGATTTCTTTGCAAAGTATTGTGTTCATTGTGCACATCTCCAGGTAGGAGATATTTGTATGTGTTAAAGAGTATTATATAATAAATACATATTTTTATAAATACCTTGTGTGGATATTTTTCCCTTAATCTATACTATAAGATTGCATTCTGGTAAAAAAGGCTGCTTTACACGTCTTCTGGACTAAGCATGAAGGCTGCTCTCCACAGCTACCACTTAGAGAGCTTTCTAAGGTTGTTTAAGACCTCTTAAGTCACCATAAAGGTTGTCTGGACTGGTGCAAGGTGTCTCCTAAATAAGTGTACATCATATACCAGACCCGCTTCTAACAGTGTGGCATCTCTGTTCTGGTCAGCTACCTCCATGGCCAATAGGTCATCCCTCCCAGCACGTGATTCCACAGAGAGTCCCCAGTCCTGTTCTAGGACACTTAGCACATGTAGGCCACCTCATATGCTGCAAACCACTTACCAATATTATCCCCCACCAAATAAGTAGGCACATGGTCTTTAGGGATGTGAACTCTTACCTCTCATATGCACTTCACTGTCAATACCACCATCATCACTGGACTCAGAAGCAGTCTTGAACTTTAGGACGAACTCTCACTGACTTTTTTTCAGCAGCATAATTTTCTTCGCCAGTGCCTGAGCCGGCCTTTTATCCTCCAGGGCCAGGGTTGCTGCTGCCTTCTCCTCAATGGATAGGCTCAACTTCCTCTGCCCACCTGTCCTCCAGCTCTGACTCTGCTCAATGCTCCAGACACTGCAGGTGAGCTAGCCCCTGTGGGCTCATTCTGCTCTGGAGTCTCTTCAATGTGAATATTGCTTCGTTCCTCCTTCTTTTCTTCTTCACCCACTTGCTCCTGTGGGGTTGATTGAAGCATGTGTACTTCCTCCCAGTCTGTGACGGCAATCTGGTAGTTCTTCTTGGACTCTGCTCAGCCTTGGTCATCTGTCTTTGCACATCTTCCTCAGCTCTGTCATTCTGAGGTTCTCCGTGTTGTACAGGTTAACCTCCATGTTTGCAAAAATCTCAGGTGGAAAAATTGATAGGAATTCATTTAGGACAAGTCAAAATGACCAAATAAAAATAAAAGGAGAATATAGAAATCTCAAAGTCAATTTTTGATGTCTCTTAAAAAGCGATTTTTGATTGGAACTTAAATAATTGAGTGGTACTGCAAAACAAGTCCTGGATGCAACTGATGAACACCTATCTCAGAAATTGGATTATTGGTTAGATTTTGATTGCCATACAGACATGAACACCCCAGATCAGGTCTCGGGGTGGACTGCTGGAATACAAAACCAATTTCTGCAACTTTTTTTTATAAAGAATGGACAGAAATTTCCAGTGAGGGTGTCAACATTTCTGTACCAGAATCTAGTATCTCACACCAGTAGCAACTGAGACTCAAAGCTTGTATTTTAGGGTAACCATCACCAAACATCCATGGCAGGAGTCTGGAAAAGAAACCTGGGAAATTCGCCCTAGATTGCCAAGAAGGTCTGCCTGGAACCTGCTCTGAGAGAGCACTGACCAACCACTCGGGAAGGGCACTGGATTTACCCTTCAATGAGGGAGGCACTGCTTAAGATTGGAAGGTGCTGTGGAACTCAACTTTACCCGAGAGCAAAATTAAGCGCCAATAAGTGCTGTGGCACTAGAAGAATCCGCATGGCAACTCAGAATGAAAAATCATGTGTGGCAACCCTGAATGAAAAATAAGTGTGGGAGGAAGTCTATTTCGAAGAGGCTTCCATCAAGACCTGGGTACTCACTGCCACAACCATGGGTTTAGCACCTTGTTTAAGCGGTGGCTTTTGAGAACAAAATCAATGAAGAACCCAAACTTCAAGATGTGCCACGCAGTATGCACCATAACACCGACATAGTGCCCTCAACTATTGCTGGTACTCTTCCACTCACCAGGTCCAGAACTCCAGTGCCACAGACACCCACCACACACACGTTGGCTGGGCCTAAGACATGGCCTTCTGTACTCCATGGGCCATATGGTGTACCCCAACCAGAGTGGCACTGTCCTGCTCACCAACAAAGATCAAACGATCTATAATAGACAATAAAATACTGCACAAACACTGGAAAAGAGTAAGCCGGTGGAGTATTGTGGGCAGTAGGCCCATACAGATGGTGAGGCAGTAATCTGAAGTGCTGTCCCGAATCACATCAGCCTCCCAAGGATATACTGTCTTCCCAATTCTTCAAGAAATAAACAGACTGTTCGGTACTTTTTGGACAATAGGTTTCATTAGTGGTTATCCCACAGGAACAGACTAGTACAGTGGGGCTTAACCTTTTAATTCTGTGGACCTGCAATGAATTGTTACTGCAATCCGGGAACCCCCACCGAGTAATTACGGAAGCCGAGTACTCCCTGTGTTAGAAATTTCTATGATTTAAACTAGGAAAAAATTACATACAAGTAGAGAAATAAGTATACATCAAACAAATACACAAATATTTATTTCACAATCAAATACAGAAAATTATAATTTTATTTGGAAGGTTTGAGCTTTACTTAATTTGTTTTTTTATTCTTAAAGGGAAAAAATTTGCTAAACTCCAGTATATCAATTTGTCTTTTTTTCTCCTAATGCTTGCTCTTTTTTTGGCGCTTCAATTGAAACCACCCATTACCCATAAGCAGTTTGCAGTATTTGGCCTGCTCCAACAAAGCCAAAGATAAAATCCTCAATTTTAGCCCCAATTTCAAATTTCTCCTTATTTACAGAACACTTTCACATCTTCAATTGTGCTTCTTTATGTATAACTTATTCATTGTAATATACCAGTTGCGGATCCCCCCCAATGGTGACGTAGACCAACGGGGGTCGGCAGAGCACAATAAGAACTACTGGCCTAATCTATCCCCTCACAATCAAGTATTACAAGAACACCTGGGATAATTTGTTGCCTGAAATGTTATGTACAATGTGTGATGTGGTACTTCTTTTTCAAAGATTAGGCACCAACTGGATGTTGGGGGGATAGATAGATAGATAGATAGATAGATAGATAGATAGATAGATAGATAGATAGATAGATAGACAGACAGACAGACAGACAGACAGACAGACAGACAGACAGACAGACAGACAGACAGACAGACAGACAGACAGACAGACAGATAGATAGATAGATAGATAGATAGATAGATAGATAGATAGATAGATAGATAGATAGATAGATAGATAGATAGATAGATAGATAGATAGATAGATAGATAGATAGATAGATAGATAGATAGATAGATAGATAGATAGATAGATAGATAGATAGATAGATAGATAGATAGATAGATAGATAGATAGATATGGTTTGTTGAGTTCTGACTCTAATCCTAACATCCCTCCCTAAGCTTCGACCTGCTCAATTTCTCCTCTCTGAGGGTCAAGTAGCAAAATGGTGAGATTGTTGCCCAGTTTTGGGTTCAATAATACGGTTAAGCCCCACGATACCAGTGTTAAAAGGCACCTAGTTAAACAACCAGAGACCAGCAAACCCTGTCTGTCCTGCGACACACTGAACGTGTTAAAAATAATGAACACACCATTTTATTTAAAAAAAATAATTTATTCAATAAATAAAAATCAATACATTCAAATTCAAGTAAAAAAACATACAAGCAAGGGTTACACAGTATTTAAGCACAGCAAGCAACATTCATTCCAGGAATCAAACTGTGACAGCTACTTTTTTCAGAATGGAGTTGCCTATTTTAAGCACGGAAATGATGCTGCCTATTACTTGCCATACTGGACAACGGGCAATAGGACTAGCTGGAAAATATGTAGCCCAAGCTTGACATCCTCCCTCTAGATTACGGTAAAAAAATGTTTTCATTCAGGTTGTCATAAGGCATGTAAAGATATGCATTCGCTATCTGCATGTTTCGAATTCTCAATGCAGTTTTAAAAAAAAATGTAAAACCTGCGTGCGTGTAACTAAAATAAAGAATAAAATAAATCAAGGATGCAATGCTACATTCAACTACACATTAAAACACTGTATGTACACTCCAGCATGAAGGCTCTCTTCCACTCGCAAATGGTATGGTGCAGGGGAAATCCAGCTACTGCTGCAGGTCTGCAAACAAAAGAAAGGAAAATGTAAAAAATTCATAGTTTTAGGACAGGGCGAACACTGCGTTATCAATGTTCGGTTTGTAGTTTTACATAGATCGCCATTTGTTTAAGAACCCCTCTGAACTATTTGGATGAGAGTAGCCCTATGATGGGTGCTCCCAAAAGGAAAGGTGCTCTCATCAGGTGGCATATCATATTAAGTTGTCTGACACAATCTCAAGCAATGTATATGTTCTTTCTCCTACTTAAGCGGTTTACTTATCCTGGGAGGAACTCCATTGTTCTCCTATCCATTTGTTTTTCTTCCACCTAGTGATGGTGGTTCACCCTTCATCTGCTCCCTGTCCCCCGCACTAACACCGTCTGGATATGGGTTAATGTAAGAAAACAGCTTATTGGTTGAGGGTGGTGGAAGCCCCACTTAGGCAACAGCCACAATCTTTGCCAGGGTGAATCACAATCATCACTAAATTCAGCTGTGCTTAAGCCTGTGGTAGCTTGGCAGAAAAGAAGTCAGGCTTAACTTAGAGTCAAATATATATTTTTCAAACACAAGGGAACCCAGAAGGTAGATAAGGACCTTGGGTAACAGTTTAGTATTAGAACAATGGTCCTTACATGAAACAGTTAAGTGAGTTAGATAATTAAAGACTTGAATCGGTACTCTAATGCGAGTGTCCAGCCAGACAGTCAATTTAATGAATCAAAAATATCAAAGAACATAAATACAAACGCAGGTTCCCAGCGATTCAGCTCTGGATCTCATCTCTTTCTGTGCATTGCCACATATAACTATCACTCATTACTGGCAGCTCCCGTTTACCTGGCTGTGTATCACTACATGCTTTCTAAATACCCCGGGTTGTTGAAAACGCTTGATTTACTCCATCACCATTTTCCACAGAAACCATCTAAACAGCGACTCCGGACCCCCGTGAGTTCGCATGCGGCATTTAATCCTTCGCGCTAAGACTACCCAGGCTATTTTCAATTATTCAGGCTTGCACCTTACTGTCCTGATGATGATCCTTTTATTGTTTTTAAAGGATCGAACCGTTGCCGACTAATGTAAACAGTTTGCACGTTAATCTCACATGATAAAAAAAGTGCAGTTACTTTTTCTCAAAGCTTGTCTTGAGGAACTTCGATTTTCGATCACGATCGAATCGACCCGCCATTTTGTGACCCGCCGCCATTTTGTGTTGCCATCACTCAGGCAGCACGGCGAACGAAGTCTATTCTGCTTTTTCTGTAGCCCGGAGTCAAAATATGTCCTCGGCCTTTATTTGCAAAGCTGGTGTTAGAACTAGCCGAGTACACTAATCCCTGTCTGGTTTTCCTAAATCCCTGTTTCAACTATCTGTTGGCTCACACTATTCTTTCCTGATCATATCTTATCGACTGGCCTTCACTGTCTCCTGCTAGCATTCTCTTGTGTCACGACTGTCCTCCAATACACACAAACAAATCTCACCACCTGCAAGTTAGTTATAATCTGTTAATGAATTAGTTCGGGGGTGGGGTAACAAACACAGTTGGAGGAGAGGTCTCTTCGAGTCATCTGATATTTCTGTTTTCGAACCTTTCTTATTGGTTCCGCTCTGTTTTTCAACCTTCCCTATTGGCTCTTTTCTTATATGCTCTGGGAGTGTATCTCGTTAATAATTATGTATTGTATAGTATTTAATCTGATGCGCCACAGAGTGAAGTGGCAGTCTCCTGAGAACCTACTTTGTGTACTTCTAGGATAAATGTACTAGCTGCAGCTAAATAAATCCAATTTTCTAACGCCGACAGAATGTCCTGTGTCTCTATGTAGCGAAGCAGGTGAACTCCGGAGACAGAGGGCGTACCCTGCGCCGCCAGGTCCAAAAGGTTCTGGTTCTTCTATTGGCGCCCAACGTGGGGCGGCTTCAGTGGTACCGGTTCTGCTCGAAGGTCGTGAGAAACCCCGCAAGAAAATTCCGGAGGGTTCGCGAGCCACACTAAGCGACCCCTGTATGTCGAAAGTGGTCCGAAGGTCTTTTGCAGCGCGGTTACTCCTTCCTGACGGCTACTGACGACCGCTGCCCTGACTGCCGCCCTGCTTTGGCCCATTCCTTTGATGATGTATGGTAAGGCGAGACGATAGACGGGCCTCTGTTGGTGGAAGAAGACGTCCTTAGTTAAGTATTTTCGTGGGTCGCGCACACAATTTGGTTCTTTGTTTGATGTCCTTAGGTTTCTTAGATTTAGCGTTTGCAAAGGGTAAAGCCGAGGGTAAGTGCATTTGTGCTGCGTAAACTGAGTTTTACTCCCTTGAAGTTTGTGAACAGTCCAGAGACATCTCGAGATGCCTGGTCTGACTAAGTTTGGAAGAATTTGTTGTCTTGGTTGTAATAGGGACTCCCGACTTGAGGACTCTTGTCCGATTCCTTCGGTTGGAACATATGAGCTCTATTCGAAACATGGTATCGCCCCATTGCCTTTAACGAGACATGGACTTGATACACGAAGAAAGATGGTGTTCTCAAATGGCCAGAAAATGGTAGTTTGGACCCTGATGTGTTAGACAATTTGGAAGCAGTTTTGTTCAAAAGAAAAGCCCGGCCGTCAATGTTTGACTCTTTCCGCCTTTGGCGTAAGGAAGCCAAACAGAAAGAAATTAAACAAGCAAAACGAGATAGGAAAGCACAGGGTATGACAATTATACAGGCTGCCCAACAGTTCAAAAATGATGAAATTGACAATGCGACTGAAATTTCAGAAAGACAACATCGTATGGCGATAGATAAATGCTATCCGGTGTTGCCTGTTTCTCCTTCTGATAATAAGAAAGAAATAGAAGAAGATCCCCTAATGTCTCATTTATTAAGGTTGCCTCCACCCTATGCGCAAAATGCTAATGTACCTCAGCCGTTACAGCCTGCTCAGCTGCTAGTGGTACCTCCACCGGTTCCGGCTCTTCAGCATTTGCCTCCTCCAGTATTACCGCCCTTGCCGGTTTTACCATTAGTCTCAACTTCTTTGCCTTCATCTCCTGATCTTAGCTCTCCTTTGCCTTCTGCTCCTCCTGTAATTTCCAGTTCTTCTCCTGTTAGTTCTCCTAATACTCTGTCTCCAGTCCTAATGTCTAATTCACCGTCTGTGCGTAAGCATCTCACAGATTCTGTCACTAGTATTCTATCTACTTTCTTTGGAGCTTTTAATGTGTCTCCGGCTTTCGCTCGAAGACAATCTCGTAGTCAGTTCCCAGATTTTGAGGAACGAGAGAAGCTAGACTCTCTTGCACGAAGATGGATCAAGAAGGGTCCACAATATAGTGTGCTTGATATTATGCCTACCTTTTTGCAATGGAATGCGCCTACGCAGAGATATGTTTTTAATGTAATGTGCGACATTCTCATTAAAGAATGGGAAGATGTGAGTTCGAGTCCGATCTCACAAGATCTGTTAGATGTTCAAGCTGATTTTGAAAAAGGACTTATTGTAGGTTCCAAAGTTGAGGAAGCTGTAAGGACACTTATCTCTTATAGATCCTAATTGTTTTCTCAGATTTTTCTTGATTCTGATCCGTCGGTTAAACTGACGTCGAGAAATTACCCTATGAGAGAGGTTCCTCCAGTTTGGAAGAAGGCAGTTGCGGCTGTAGGCGCTAATGCAGCTATTCCTGCTCATTTTCAACGTATATGGGTACATGTCCCTTGGAAGAGGTCTGAAGTTTTGACCCTTAAGCAGACTCTACCAGATCCTCGTCAGAACCCTGCAGGTTATTACAAAGAATTATCGCAGACAATCGATGCTTGCATTATGAATTTAGCAGATATTGATATGTTGATGGGTAATGTAGTCCCACAGACAATATGGGCTAAGATTCGTAGAGAGGACCACGCACAAGAACTAGGTGCTACTTGGGATGTTATAGCTAATACAGATAGAGACCAAGTGGGTGGCGCAAAGCCTGACGCTTTGATCTCGGAACTTCCTGGTAGAATAATTACGTTAATGAAAACTATGATGCCTGCACTGAGAGTTAATTGGGATAAGCTAGCAGCATGCAAACAAAAGAAAGATGAAAGTGTCTCTGACTTCTTTACTCGTTTTGAGGAGACAATTATCGACCACAGTGGTCAGGACATGGCTACCGAGGGTGGACAGCGATTATTCGTGGACAACTTTGTATTTAATTTGCTTCTCGAGCTGTCTAACAAATTAAAAGATTCAGAAAGTTCTTGGGCTGTTTCTTCTTCTGCTCAGATATTGGCTACTGCACAATATTATGAGAATAGGGATAAGGAAGAAAAAGACGAAAGATTTAAAAATGAAGGTTCTTTTGCAGCAAGCCTATCCGCCACGTTATGCTCAGCCTCAAACTCAGCAGCCACCGCAGTTTAAGAGGTTGTATCAAAAACCTGAGCCATACATTCCGCGACCTTTGTTAGGTCCTAATCAATGTGCCTATTGTAGAGAGGAAGGTCATTTTAAGAGTAGTTGTTCGGTTTTATTGCAGCACAATGGAGCGTTATCCGCTCCACGAGGTCGTGCTGGCCTCCAGTCAGCAAACAGAGGTAGAGGTCGAGGTGTGTTAACTCAAGAACAGCGTGCCCTTCCTTCTCCCAATTCCATGAACTACTTTGATCAGCAGAATGTGAGATCTACACAGTATTACAATGAAGACCATTATGTTGAAGGCAAGAATGAAAGTCTTCATGCCAACTAGGACAGCCATGGACAAAGTTGGGGAGTTGTGCCAATCCCAGTAGATCAAAATGGTCCTTATGTTAACGTCACTACAATGGGTGTATCAGAGCCATTTCTTCTAGATACTGGAGCAATGAGAAGTTCTATCATTCATTGTAAACTCCCTGGGGCACCTTTGTCTGGCTTAACAAATGTTTCTGTAGGATTCTCTGGCGTCCCTGTTCGCAATCTGGTTTCTTGCCCTTTGCTTATTTCAGTTGGTCCGTATGATTTGGAAGCTCCACTTCTGTTGACGAATGGTTGCGGTGAGAATCTGTTGGGTCTAGACCTATTGAAAAGAATGTATGCTACAATATATTGTTCTCCCTCTGGCGTACATCTCACTCTAGGTCAGAAGTTGATCTCCCCAATGTATTTTTCCAAAGATCAGTTTTCTCCTGAGTTGCTTTCTCTTCCAACAGCACTTTGGGCCACTGGTCCGAACGATGTGGGTTGTCTTGAGATTCCGCCTTATGTCGTCACTCTCAAGCCCAATGTTGAATTACCGCGCATCCCGCAGTATAGAATTTCTGCTGAAGGTGAAAAAGTGCTTTTGGAAATCATTCATGACTTAATTCGGAAGGATGTGGTTGAAGAAACAAGAGGTAACATATGCAATAGTCCTATTCTTCCTGTTCTTAAAGGTACTGATCCTTCTCAGCCTCCTGTGTACCGGTTTGTAATTGATCTGCGAGAAGTAAACAAAATTGTGATTCCACAATTTCCTGTTGTTCCAGATATCACTGCTTTGTTGACAGTGATACCTTCCACAGCGACTTGGTTTTCTGTTATCGATCTAAAGAATACCTTCTTCAGTATTCCTATTGCAGAAGAGAGTAGGGACATTTTTTGGTTTCTCTCTTGGAGGCCGAAGCTTCCGATTTAAGCGCGCACCCCAAGGCTATTGTGAAAGTTCCTCTATTTACAGCCAAGCTTTGAAATGTCATCTTGATACTTTTTACTTGCCGATTGGTGCTGCTCCTATTCAATACATGGACGACTTGTTAGTCGCCGCTGATACAAAAGATATCTGCAAAGATGTCACTGTTGCACTGTTACGCCACTTGTTTAAACTGAATCACAAGGTTTCACCTTCCAAACTGCAATATGTTTGTCAAGAGGTTACCTACTTGGGTCATCTCCTATCAAAGGAGGGACGACGATTGACACCAGAACGAATTCAGGCGATTGCACGAATGTCTGTACCATCCACACAAAGGGAAGTACGTGCCTTTCTGGGTATTACTTCTTATTGTAGACAGTGGATCCCTAACTTCTCTTTGATCGCCAAACCTATGTTGGCACTCACTTTAAAAGATACGCCTCAGCCCCTTCCATGGACTGATGAGTGCCAAAAGAGTTTCACTGATTTACGCACTGCTCTCTGTTTTGCTCCTGTACTAGGCACCCCAGACTACACTAAGCCTTTTACGCTGTATGTTCACGAGAGAGAAGGTTGTGCATTGTCGGTCTTGACACAGCAATTTGGAGACAGACAGCGGCCATGTGCCTATTTCTCGGCTACATTAGATCCCGTAGCTAAAGCATTGCCCAGTTGTCTCAAAGCAACAGCAGCAGCAGCAATCTCTATCCGACAGTCTGCTGGAATGGCGTTGGATAACACTCTCATTGTCATGGTGCCACATGCAGTGGATATTTTGTTAAACAGAACAAAAACACAGCATCTTACGAGTGCACATTTAACTGGTTATGAGCTGACGCTTTTGGCTAGTCACGTACACATTAAAAGATGTAATACTTTGAATCCAGCTACTTTGTTGCCCCTTCCAAATGAGGAGAATGTTGAGGATCAGCATGATTGTTTCTTCCGTACTGAGGAAGAGACAAAAGGAAGAATTGACCTGAGAGACACACCACTAGAGAATCCGGATGGAATTCTATGGGTAGATGGTTCTTGCTTTAAAATGCCTAATGGAGATACGGTTTCAGCCTATGCTGTAACTACTTTACATACGATTGTGGAAACTGCACGCATTAGACACAATTCAGCGCAAGCAGCAGAGTTGATAGCACTGACGAGAGCTTGTGAATTATCGAAAGAGAAGAGAGTGAACGTGTACACTGACAGCCAATATGCTTTTGGTGTAGCGTTCAGTTTTGGGCGTCTCTGGAAGGAAAGGGGATTCCTAACTTCACATGGCACCAAAATACAGCATGGTCAGTTAGTGACTGATCTCCTTGAGTCACTTGCTTTACCCATCCAAATAGCGATAGTGAAGTGCAGTGCACACAAGAAGATTACGGATGATGTAGGACGAGGAAATGCATTTGCTGATGAAATAGCAAAGAAAACAGCGAGAGATTCAACGAGTCGAATGTATGTGGCAGGTCCTGCGAATTGGGTCAGAGAGAGAGGAATGTGTGAGAATACAGTGGAAAGCGTGAAAGCGATTCAGAAAGAGGCTTCAGAAAGAGAGATAAGCAAGTGGAAAGAAAGTACAGGAATGTTAGATGAGATGGGTTGTTGGGTAGAATTATCCGAACATCAACGTTAGTTGTTACCAGATGTTTATGTACTCCCAGTGGTTACTATGGCTCATGGTCCAGCTCACCTAAGTGCAAAAGGCATTTGTAAACTTTTGGCTCCAGTGTTGCAAAACGAAAATATCCCAAAATGTGCAGACAATGTAGTAAAGCATTGTATTGTTTGTCTAATGTACAATCCAGGAAAGGGAACCCCAACTCTACCAGGTCACTTTGCTCCTCCGACATACCCATTTGAAGTGTTGCAAATCAATTACATTCATATGGATCGATGCAACAACCTCAAATATGTTCTGGTGGTAGTATGTGCCTTTTCGAGGTGGATAGAAGCATACCCTTTGAAAGATAATACAGCTCTATCTACAGCTAAAATCCTACTAAAAGAGTTCTTCCCCAGGTTTGGTTTGCCACGCATTGTCTGGAGTGACAATGGGAGCGAATTTGTTGGCCAAGTCATGCAGAAAGTTTGTGCATGTCTTGGAATCAAGCAAAAGTTCCACGCGGCAAATCATCCACAATCAGCGGGTTTAGTAGAATGTTACAATGGAACTTTGAAGTTGAAATTAGAAAAGGTTCAAGCAAGCACAGGACTTAATTGGCCTGATGCTTTGCCGTTAGCTCTGCTATCCACCAGAACTGCAGTACACTCTCGTTTTAGACTTAGCCCTTACAAAGTGGTATTTGGCCGTTCGGCCAACGTATGGGGAATACCTCGCCCTAAGAAATTCTCAGACTTGCCCTATCCAATGTTGATTGACTATCTGCATGACCTTACAACTAAATTGCGTGTTCTTCATCAACAGGTTCAGAGTGCTCTGCCGGAGGCCTCCACAGACCCAGGTCATTCCATCCGACCAGGTGACTGGGTCTGTGTGAAGAATTTTCAAAAGTCTAATAATCTGCAGCCCAGGTGGCGGGAGCCTCGAGTGGTGTTACTGACCACAAGAACAGCCGTCAAAGTTGAAGGAAAGAAGAATTGGATTCACGGTGTGCATTGCAAGAAAGTACCTTTGCCTTTGCCTTTTGATCAGTGGGTTCGTAGAGGGGTTGGTGACTGTGAAGGCGAAACAGTTCCATGATTTGTACCCTTTAGCGATGCACACCTGAATGGGACATTGTCTGAGAAAGAGGACGACGACATTTTACAGGAAGCAATTCCATCGCATCGTCGCTTGGATACGACTGAACCAAGAACATTGTTTCAAAATCAGAGTGTTCCGGGGAAGGAACATTACAATCTCAGGCCCAGACAAAAGAACATTTGAGACTTTCTTCTCCCTTGTGTAGTGTTCTGTTTTGGTTGCAGGGTCACGGTAGGAGTCTAGGTCACGACCTGAGTAGTGACAATAGGTCTACAGGATCTTCAGTGTCATAGGACGGTAGAGCATCGTGACTTCAGTGATTGAGGAAGATTGCCGTGAGCATCCACTAGTAAGATGGAAACTACACTAAATAATAAAGAAAGAAGAAATGGAGTGAAGAAAGCACCCTGTAAAATAATGTACAGTCGTTTTAGTATAACTTTATGTGTTTTTATATCATTATGTATAGCTTTGGCGATTATTGGTTGGATAATTTATGTTTTGCAGCCAAGAAATACCTCCCCTTCTTCCTCTTTGCCTTCTTCTACTATCTCTCCACACCTCTTTCATACTCTTCCTTCACATGAACTTGTCAGAAGAATCGAGTATTACAACAATTCCTTTATCCAACTATTACACCAGCATCAATTAGTGGTTAACACAACTGATTGTTGGGTATGTGGTCTTATGCCACATACCACCGAGAAAGGAATGCCATATCTAGTTCTTCCTTTTTCTTATGAGGGTTCTGCTTGGGCATTCTTCGTCATTTTCTCCAATGCTTATCAAAGCAAATTCAGACGGTCTGTTACTTCACAAATTAGTTATCTGGATCTTAGTCATAGTTCCTTTATTAAGGGTATGGTAGTTATGGCTAAAATCATGGAGAACAGCAAAATTTCCATTGATGAAAGGAAAGCATACACCAATTGGAACGTCACCCAATATATGTCGAGTCTTAATAGTAAAGTGGGAAAGGGAAAGTCCTCGCCAATCTGGACTATACCACATCAAGGTAACTTCTGTTTAAAAATAAACGATCGCTCTTCTGACACTGCACAAAAGAGTAACTGCTCCTACACGTACATTTATTCCTCTCAAAACTCGCCTCCTCTAGTGCCGTCTCAAGGCACCTATTTTATTTGCTTTAATAGAGCTTATACTTGGTTACCAACGGGTTTCTCTGGTACTTGCTATATAGCCTTTCTTCTTCCTCCTACTTACACTGCTTCTGCCAATTATCACCGAACCCGTTTCGGCAGAGGAATTATTGATTCAAAGGACACAGCGGGACAAGAAGGGGGAGATTTCCTTAAAGGTTTTCTTCCCTTCTGGGGTCCAATGGCTAACAGCAGAAATATAAGGCAACTGGTCCGTGTCATAGAGACTACAATAGACATCACTGTAGGAGCCTTAAGTAACATCACGGCAGAACTACAGGCGGATCGTCTTATGACCTTGCAAAATCGAGTTGCCTTAGACTTTAGTCTTGCCGATCGTGGTGGAGTGTGTAAATTGATCGGGTCAAGTTGCTGTATTTTCATTCCTAATGACGCTCCGACAGTATACCAAGCTATCTCCAAGTTACACATAATCTCCGAGTCTATTCATCAGGATGAAGGAGATTGGTCTTTAACGGAATGGTTTTGGGGACTACTGTCCAAATGGGGTTGGAAAGCATTGACATTCCTTGGAATAATCTTGACCATTGTATTTTCTTGCTGCCTTTGTATGCACTGTGGTCCCGCTATCTGTGATCTTTGTGCTACTATGTGCATCCCAAAAACCAAGCCACAAGTAACGGAAAACATAAGAATGATGTTACAGCAACAGCTTGATGATCTCATGGCTATTGACGTGGACTCAGATTAACGTGAGTCTATCTTGCCTGAGTTCAGGCAAAAGGAGGGTCTGAGGAACTTCGATTTTCGATCACGATCGAATCGACCCGCCATTTTGTGACCGGCCGCCATTTTGTGTTGCCATCACTCAGGCAGCACGGCGAACGAAGTCTATTCTGCTTTTTCTGTCACCCGGTGTCAAAATACGTCCTCGGCCTTTATTTGCGAAGCTGGTGTTAGAACTAGCCGAGTACACTAATCCCTGTCTGGTTTTCCTAAATCCCTGTTTCAACTATCTGTTGGCTCACACTATTCTTTCCTGATCATATCTTATCGACTGACCTTCACTGTCTCCTGCTAGCATTCTCTTGTGTCACGACTGTCCTCCAATACACACAAACGTATCTCACCACCTGCAAGTTAGTTATAAACTGTTAATGAATTAGTTCGGGGGTGGGGTAACAAACACAGTTGGAGGAGAGGTCTATTCGAGTCATCTGATATTTCTGTTTTCGAACCTTTCTTATTGGTTCCGCTCTGTTTTCCAACCTTCCCTATTGGCTCTTTTCTTATATGCTCTGGGAGTGTATCTCGTTAATGATTATGTATTGTATAGTATTTAATCTGATGCGCCACAGAGTGAAGTGGCAGTCTCCTGAGAACCTACTTTGTGTACTTCTAGGATAACTGTACTAGCTGAAGCTAAATAAATCCAATCTTCTAACGCCGACAGAGTGTCCCGTGTCTCTGTGTAGCGAAGCAGGTGAACTCCGGAGACAGAGGGCGTACCCTGCGCCGCCAGGTCCAAAAGGTTCTGGTTCTTCAGTCTGAAATTGTGCTCAATATTCCACAAGCTACCCCGTATTGCCTGATATGTTTTTTGTCCTAAATTGTATATGTCATGTGTTTTTGTAGGATGCAGGATTGTGTCCCACGTTATTTCTGCGTTTGTATTCATGTTCTTTCATATTTTTGACTCATTAAATTGACTGTCCGGCTGGAAACTAGCATTATAGTACCGATTCAAGTCTATAATTATCTAACTCACTTAACTGTTACGTGTAAGGACCATTGTTGTAATACTTAACTTAGAGGCAATGCATAAAGTATTTATGTAGAACACAAACAGTAGCAAAAAAGACAACACAAGAAACATCCCACACAAATTTAGAAAAATAGAGGACATTTTAATACATTATTTGGCACCAAAACGGCATAATCCAATTAGGAGAACCAGCAATATTCAATTTTAAAATGTTAAGTGAAAATAGGGCCTAACATAACAAAGCTCCAGTCACAGTCATCTGGTCACGCTGGACCGGGGAGGGAGGTTGTCAAGTTCAGGCCGACAATGATTAACCATGGGCTGGATACACAGACCAGGTTTGTCGAGCTGAAAAGTTACCTTCTACGTTTGGAGCGAAGAGTTCTGTTCGGGTTGGAGGACGTCCCAATGAGGAGGCTGAGCATCATGGACTTACAACAAACAAATGATGGACGGAATGCTGACAATGCAGACATTCTCCCCAGTCAAGAGAGCTTGACTGGGGGAGAATGTCTGCATTGTCAGCATTCCGTCCATCATTTGTTTGTTGTAACGCTTTTCGCCCTAAGTGGGATGGGTATTCCCAGACGTGGGACCCGTGCTCACTACACCACTGGAGTCAAGCTATCCTGGCTGATGACGGCTGATAGCCAGAAACCGGTCCTAGGATGCTTGATTCCGGTCCAGGGAAGACATGGCTTGGCAGTTCGGGCTGGACTGTTCCCATGAGGCACAGGGTCAAGACTGATTTGCATATGGCCATGTCTGAACTGGGGTGGCGCAGTGGGCAAAAGAACGATGGATTTAATCCAGATCTCTTGACTGGGGGAGAATGTCTGCCTTGTCAGCATTCCGTCCATCATTTGTTTGTTGTAACGCTTTTTGCCCTAAGTGGGATGGGTATTCCCAGACGTGGGACCCGTGCTCACTACACCACTGGAGTCAAGCTATCCTGGCTGATGACGGCTGATAGCCAGAAACCGGTCCTAGGATGCTTGATTCCGGTCCAGGGAAGACATGGCTTGGCAGTTCGGGCTGGACTGTTCCCATGAGGCACAGGGTCAAGACTGATTTGCATATGGCCATGTCTGAACTGGGGTGGCGCAGTGGGCAAAAGAACGATGGATTTAACCCAGATCTCTTGACTGGGGGAGAATGTCTGCATTGTCAGCATTCCGTCCATCATTTGTTTGTTGTAACGCTTTTCGCCCTAAGTGGGATGGGTATTCCCAGACGTGGGACCCGTGCTCACTACACCACTGGAGTCAAGCTATCCTGGCTGATGACGGCTGATAGCCAGAAAACGGTCCTAGGATGCTTGATTCCGGTCCAGGGAAGACATGGCTTGGCAGTTCGGGCTGGACTGTTCCCATGAGGCACAGGGTCAAGACTGATTTGCATATGGCCATGTCTGAACTGGGGTGGCGCAGTGGGCAAAAGAACGATGGATTTAACCCAGATCTCTTGACTGGGGGAGAATGTCTGCATTGTCAGCATTCCGTCCATCATTTGTTTGTTGTAACGCTTTTCGCCCTAAGTGAGATGGGTATTCCCAGACGTGGGACCCGTGCTCACTACACCACTGGAGTCAAGCTATCCTGGCTGATGACGGCTGATAGCCAGAAACCGGTCCTAGGATGCTTGATTCCGGTCCAGGGAAGACATGGCTTGGCAGTTCGGGCTGGACTGTTCCCATGAGGCACAGGGTCAAGACTGATTTGCATATGGCCATGTCTGAACTGGGGTGGCGCAGTGGGCAAAAGAACGATGGATTTAACCCAGATCTCTTGACTGGGGGAGAATGTCTGCATTGTCAGCATTCCGTCCATCATTTGTTTGTTGTAGAGCATCATGGACTGTCATTGCTATAACGCAAAAAGGTTAGGTGGCATAAATGGTCATCCCTGTAGCGTGAACAGGCAGTCGGGTGTAGCTAACGGTCGTTGCTGCAGCTTTGCCTTTCCAGTCACCGAAGACAGTCCTCGGTGCCAAGAGCAGGTCTTATTGGAGCTTCACGTTGACTGCAGTCACTGGCAGCAGAGTTTCCACACAAACAGGCCTGCTCGCAGACGCAAGGAGCCGAGCCAAACCCAAACTTCTCAATTTTCACTTTTTCTATTATCAGCAGCTCTCACTGATGCCAGCCAAGGGTCCGGGACCTGGCAGGGGGCCTCTTAGGATCAACACTCATTCCAGCAAAGGCCAACAGCAGGGCTCAGGCATGTCCAATTGCAGGGCTCAGGCAGGTCCAGTTGCATGGCTACAGCAGGTCCAGTTGCAGCAGGTCAGTTTGGCAGTTGCAGGGAGGCCTCTGAAGCTCGTTGGGTCCCGGTAGCTCAGACAGGGCAGCCAACTGACCCTTTGAGTCACTATAGGTAGCCTGGGATGAAGACAAGCAGGTCCAATATTTCTTCAAGCAGTAATGCAGTCATCATTCTAAATCTTCCACAGGTCCAGGAATGTTCTGATGAGTGGCTCCAGAGGTCCAATATTTATACTGGGGCCCTCTCTCTATCCCACCTCCTACATCTGGTTCTATAAAGTTCTTCCCCTACAAATTCTTTTAACTGTCTGGGGGTAACAAAGAGAATGCCTGCTGTCAGGTTCCTTTCTGTGCACAAGGCAAAGCCTTTTGAAGTTTAAGTGGGGCTGGATTCAGCTCCCCCCTAGTCATCCTGCCAGGATTTCTTATCCACACCTAAGCCCCCTTTGTGTTACTGTCTGGAAGCAATGCACAAACCCCAACAGCATAGCCATTCACAGACATGTGACCCGGGACACTGGCAGAACACACAAAGAGTTGGGATATGAAAAGGCCAACTTTCTAAAAGTCGCATTTTCAGAATTCTACCATTAAAGGGGATTTTACATTACAAGCCGCAGATAGGCCTTACCACAGTGAAAAACAAGTTTACGTTTTACATGTCTTGGCAGTGAAAGACTCTTAAACACATGTGCTACTTACCTTAGGGGTGACTTATAAGTTTTAAAAATGAAGGTATAGGCCTGGCGACATTTTTATTTTGCCAGGTTGAAAAGGCAGTTTAAAACTGCACTTCAGGATGCAGTGGCAGACCTGAGACATGTTGTTAAAGTGCTACTTTAGTGGGTGGCTCAATGATTGTTGTAGGCCCACTATTGGCATTTCATTTAAAGGCTCTGGGTACACGTAGTACCATTTACTAGAGACGTACAAGTAAATTAAATATGCCAATTAGGTGTAGGCCAATTTTACCATGTTTAAAGGAGAATGCATAAGCACTCTCACACTGTTTAGCAATAGTAAAGTGCAGATTCATAGAGCCAATAAAGATGATTTAGGCAAACAGGAAGGGGGGGCAAAATGTTTGGGAGAAAACTACACCAAACATAGTAGCCTTATGAGTGTGTGTGTGTGTCAGTTCTCAGACTGGCATTAGTTAGCCTCCAAGGGCCCCATCATGGATTATATTAGGCCTGCCACATGGAGGTCTCTCCACATACCATTCATTGGCTGTCATTGTTCACTACTAAGGGTACGATGGTGTAGTCTGACATCTTAGGGTATGCTATAGAATTCTCAACCCTAATAAGGTAATAAATGCTCAAGTTAAAGTTTGCTAACTTTTTGAGCGGATGGATTGCCTCTGTGTCACATCCCATCATCTTACAATGTCATTGGCAGTATTGTAATAGATGCTTCTTGAAGTGGGCTTTTTCTTCTCATGACTGGATGGCTTCCTTGTTTATTTTCTTTTGCTGCTCCTGGTTCAATGGCTTTGCTCTCTCTTCCTGTATGTCCCACCTCTGAAGCATTTAGGATTCACTCATACTTTTGATTGGTTGAATGTATCCTACAATTTCTAGCATCAGGGAACTATTTTCTGGAGCTTTACCACCATTTGTGATTTTGCACTTTTCTCCCTCCCTCGTTGTCTAATCTAGTGCATGCTCACTATTTCCCCTGTGTCTCACACCTCCCAGTCGATTTTCACCTTCTTTTGACACAGACAACTGCTGCTGTGTGGTGTTGCATTCTCTTCCTTCCCTTTCTTTCTTCTTGCTCTCCCACTGCCTGACGATTTGCCAATGCTGGATGTTTTTAGAATTGTTCCAGCATTGGCAAAACCAATGGCTGTAGCCATCCATCTTGGAAGGGCTTTTACATTTCTAAGATGGCCATCACGTTTCATTACGCAACGCAGGATGACAAGATATTGGCTAGCCATCTTGTAAGTATGTTTTATATTTGGAAAAATACCAGCTCAAAATAGCTGAATTTACATTTGTACACTTTCAGGATGTCTGCTATGTTGAGGCTACATGCAACGTGCCCTCCTGGCTTGAAAGTATAGAAAAGACACTTCTTAGTTGGCCAGCTATTGGCTTTGTCAGAGCCAACTCAATTTACAAACACTTTTAAACCCAACAGCTGCAAGCAGTAATCTTTTGGTTGCAGTGATATGCTACATAAGTACTATGTGGAATGAAGTAGTTTTGCGTTGAGATGGAGGTTTATAACATGGAGTCAATCACCTCCAACGACCTAACCCAATTGGAGAGATCACAAATTGAAGCTGGACGATGATGTAATACAACGCCAATAAAGATAACATTTTCCATCTTTTCTAGTAAGCTCCTATCAAAAGGTAAACGTTCAATTGGACTTTAAGAACCCAAATCAACACAATTATTCTGTAGTGTCCAGCATTAAAAATGCAACAAGCCAGCAGCCACACATCAAGTGCCATGGATAGAAGATGCACTAAATAAGCAAAAGATTATCTGAGTCACCATAACACCTGGGGTTTACATTGCCACTACTTGTAAAAGAGGCAAAAAGATATTCAATTTATATTCACTCTTGACCAAGTGACTCGCAACAATAACTACCTGCCAGCTATTAAAGCAAACATTTGCAATGCCAATAGGTCTCACTTATGAATAAAAGCACCTTTTTTGTCACTGATGGTGGTAATCCTCATACATACACTGTCACTCATCTTTGCACTCATGCACCCATTCATCAAGCCACTGATTCATCCTTTCATTTGTTTTCTGACACAACTTCAATAAAACACAAACATCTCAACCTATGCAAGATGAATAAAGAATACAAGTAGAAGAAGAAAACCTGCTGCCTGCTAAACATGGCGGGCAAATGTTTGCAATAACAAAGCTAAAAATAGCAGCAGGTGTCTATCTTGCAAAGTTATTGTAAATAGTTTATCATTGCTTTAAAGTTCAAGCATGACTGCCTTATTTAGAACCAATGTGTTGGCCAACTTGGAATGGTAGAGCAATGATATTCTATGGACAACTGCATTCCATAGTGATCTCCTGGTTTAGAGAAAATTGCAGAGTGGAGTGCGGAAAACTGAAGATGAAATTAGCAGCAAGCAACCTGTTGGCACTGCCTGGAGAGCTGTATTATCCTCTTAAACATTAAAATAATCAAAGGAAAACTAAAGAAATGAAAGGGGAATTATAAAAGGAGAAAAAGTCATAGCTAAAAGGACTGGCCAACCAGCCCTGATACTGAAGGACACTCATTTTCAGGTGGATGTACAGACATGTTCTGAAAAAGCCATCATTCACAGGGCAAAGTAGCCAATGACTGATATACACAAGACCATTACCCCAATGCATTTCGGTGTCATGGATGGAAACAGGTCGCCATTGGTCTGAGTTTCATTTACAGAGTGGACCTAAATGCCCTCTGTGTATCAATAATATGGATATATATTCATATACATGGATGTATGATTTTTTTAAGCTATATTTTAATTATGAGATCCTAGCAGACATCTAAGAGATCCTAGTGAGAATCCTTACCGTACAAATCTTCTCCCACTGGGATTGTCTGAGGCAGCATTCAACACCAAAATCATTCCCTACAAAGTTAATCTGGTACAAAATGCCTATCTGTAGTCTTTAAAACCGAGAAATAACATTACACCCTTTAATGTCTGTTGAATTTAATATGGCCATCATAATCCATATGTCAAGGTTAATGTTTTTATCATAATGTTTCATAATAAATAATAATGGTTCATAATAAACAGATCAGACCTATGGCAACAGATATATTTTTTCCTAGTGAACAAATCAGGCCTGTAGCTGTTATCAATGGCTTATCACCATAACCAGCTGAGGCCTGCTGCAATGATCATAAGCTTTCCCACACAGCAACCATCAGGCAGACAGTCATAAAAGAACATAGCATACTAAATTATAGTTGGCAAAGCAAAATATTCTCTCCCCTAAGAGGGTCTAACAAGGATTTTGACAGAAAAATCTTCTATATCCACAGTTTGTCAGAGGGGGTAGCCAGAACCAAAATGCTTCCCTATGGTAATCTGTGAGATTCCATGTACAAAATGCCTATACCTTTCTGTAGGCTACAAGAGTAATAATCTGCCATGTCATTTAATGATTACAGACTTTAACCTATGCTTTCACAATCAATCTTAGAAATACTGTCTTTATCCTAACTTTACATCATAAACAAATCAAGCCTATATCTTAATCTTGGCTTGTCACAATAAGCAACTCAGGCCTACTGCATTGGTTCAAATGTGTTCCCACAAGGCAACCATCATATATATCACAGTAAAATTAAAAATCTTTACATCATTCAGTGGTCAAAACTATACAAAATTCCTAGTAATAAGGCATAATCAGGATTATATTAGTGCAAATTATTCCCATATTTTTTTCAGGTGGGTCACCAGCACCAAACCCCTTGCCTACTACAGTAATCTGAGATTCAATGCAACAAAATGCCTGCCTATAGATTTGAGTACGGTGTTATAATTCACCCTTAAAAGATATTAAACACATACTTTTCACAATAAGTAAGGAACACTTGCTTTGTCTTAACTTTTCAGTTTAAACAGAGCACATATAAGGAAACAGACATACATTTTCCCAGTGAACTGATAAGGCCTCTACTTTTTACCAATGGCTCGACACTATACCACCCAGGCCTACAGAAGTGCATAGAAGCTGGCAACCATCAGGCATACATTTATAAACTTACAAAGATGTTTGAAATTACAGTTGTCAAACCATTACCCCTCTCAATAGGGCCTAACAGGAATCACCACATGAAATTCTACGCTTAGGTTCTCCTAAGTGGGTGACCGACACCATAACTCTTGCCTACAATGGAAACCTGAGATTACATGTAACCAAATACATTTCTACAGCATGTAAAGGTGTGACAACAATCCACTGTTAGAGGACTATTGGCTGTACCATAAGCTTTTCATGAAAAGTCAGTCAGGCCTACTGCCTTAGTAATACATTTTCAGAATAAGCAGGTCAGACCTATGGCATTTGGCATAACATTCCAATGCACACCAATCAAGCCCACAGCAGTTATGATTAGCTTGTCACCATAAAAAACTCAGGGCTACTGTACTAAGCATAAGCTTTCACACAAGTCAACCATCAGGCATGAATTAATACAATTATAAATGTGTACAAAATGACAGTTGGCAAAGCAAAATAGTTTATTTTATCAGTAATTAACAAGATTCTGTGCAGATCTTCAATAGTCATAGTTTGTCTGAGGGAGAAACCAACACCAAAACCCTTGCATACTAAGGTAATCTATGATTGATGAATAGATAGATAGATAGATAGATAGATAGATAGATAGATAGATAGATAGATAGATAGATAGATAGATAGATAGATAGATAGATAGATAGATAGATAGATAGATAGATAGATAGATAGATAGATAGATTATTGCACAATTAATTAAAATCGCTGCAATCGAGCCATATTAAAACCATATAAAGTGCATACATTTCAATATTATAAAAGGGTGTATGAAGATTTATCTCCCTGTTGTTCTGGAGTTTAAAAAGCTTAGACACCATTTAGGCAACTATAAACATGAGGATTTGCAACAATTGGCACAGTATTATGCATTATAGTTCTATATGATTATCAGAATCCAGAACAGATTTTACTGCAGACAGATATTTCATGAAGCGTGTCGCCATCTGCACTGATTCACCTTTCATGCACTCAACCAGGGCAGCTTGACATTTCCGTATGTTTAAAATACGCCAAATGGGACAAAGCCAGTATAATCTCAAAGTGCATAGTTTCTCACAGGTGCACAATATGTGGCTTAGAGATTCCTCTACTCACCCACATGCTCGGCACTGAGCTGCTACAGTCTCTTTATACCCTCGTCCATACTTGTAAGCCAACAGTGGAATCAAGCCGAACCGTAGTTTCATTAGTTGGGGCTACATTATTGGTTTTAAGGGGGAGGACAGGTAATGTGGCAAGGCCCTACTGTTGTAAAGTTTGATGCCCAGCTTCCAAGACTTATATTTTTTAGAGTTTGTGCGTCACTATCGGGTGACATTATCTTCGCTTGTTTAGTTAAGAGTCTTGCTGCTGCCAATGTGGATATAGGAGCTGACCATATTTCCTGAGCTTCCAGTACTTCAACACAGTGAGCTAAATATTCACACCATGTAGACCCTAGGCTGTTTATCATTGTCCAGAGGTTTTTCTTTAGCGTGTTATCCCGTGCTTGTTTGGCTTTTAGACAATAGGCTATGAACCTAGCTTTTCGGATCCACTTTTGAGATGAAAGGTTGAATTCCCTATGTATTTGCGCATGTGAGGTAGAAGATGGTAAAAAGAAAACTCTACGGAAACAGGCTGACTGAGCTCTATCCAACCATGTTGTCATTTTATCCTTGAAGGCTATTGCACCATGGGCTACTGACAATAGAAATTTTACCCCCATTACTCGGATTAAGGCGGTGAGATCTGGTGAGCTTATGGCTTTCCTTGCTCTACAAAAAGCAATCTATGAGATATTCCATGTAACAAAGACAATTTAATAATCCATCTTTAAAAGTCTATTGTCTTTAACACATGCTTTTCACTATACGTAGATCATTCCTACTGGCATTGAATAACGTTTCATAATAGACAAATCAAACGTATGGAATCTGGCATGCTTTTCCAGATTAATTTTTGTAGTGTTTACCCTTTAACGTTAAATTTACACTTTACCCAGAACCAGCCTATTCAAGTGCACAAACTGGCAACCAACATGCATACAGTTATAAAATTACACACGTAATGCAGACTGCAAAACAATATGCAATACCTCTCAACAGGGCCCGACAAAAATCATCATGGTGAAACCTCCCAGCGTTTGTCAGAGTGGGTGGAAAATGTCAAAACCCTCTCTCACTACAGTAATCTGATATTCCATACAGCCAGGGCCGTTTCTACCATTAGGCAAGACTAGGCGGCCGCCTAGGGCGGCAAAAGGAGGATTTAAAAAAAAAATTGAAATCAAATAGAGAAAAAAGTGAGCAAATAGGAGAAAAATAAAGGGGCAGCATTTTTCAATTCTCGCCTAGGGTGGCAAAACACCTAGAAACGACCCTGCATACAGCAAAGTATGTATCTGAAGGCTTTAATTTACTGTAACTACAATCCACACCTAAATACTTTAACATATGCTTTTCGCCATAATACGTCTGGCCTGGTGCCTTTATAATATAATTTCCTATAAACAGATGAGACCTATAGCCTTGTTCCCTAGCTTGTCACCATAGCCAACTCGGTCTGTTGCATTGAGTATACACTTTGCCAAAGAATGCGATACATGCAGTATTTTTGGTGGAATCACACAAATTTGGCCCAATCAAAAGCTGTACTAAGGGAGACCAACATGTGAATTGAGCCAAGCACCTCTCTCAGTAGAGCTCTGAAAGCTTGTTTTTGTTGATCACATAAGATTAAACGACAGTCACACTGTCAAGCTGGACCAAAACTCCATGTAGGTTAATGACTGCCCTCCTCCCATCTGTGCTGCAGCCAGGGAAACTGGGGTAAATCATTGGGTTATGCAAAATACTTTAATAGCACTACAAAGTCATGTGTATGCCCTTGAAAGGTAAAGCTCAGGCAGCTGGATAGACAATCAAAATCGCAGCTGCATGGAGGGCAAGCACTTTTTTTTGCAGAAGCAGACAAATTGTGCCCAATCAAAACATACTCCTGGCTTCCAACATGTAGGCAGAGCCAAAACCCTTCTTCTGGTGTTTCTCACATAAATGTCTGATGACAGCTGTACTGTAAAGCTGTACCATAAAAATGTCTGATATGGAATCAAAGCTAGATTGTCCTATTCCAGTGGATTGAAGTTTAACATTTATAATAGTAAACTCTACACTAACATCATTTTTAATGCACCAACTGTGTTATTAAGGACCCAATTAGCTCACAGTGAAAGTTTATTACAAGCTGGATTTTACACTGGTTAAGCTAATGAATTTGGCTTTAGCTGGAATACAGTGCCAGAGGGTAATTATCTAGCCACTGAAGGAAACACTTCTAGAGAGCCAAGAAGGAAGCATGGGCAAAGATGTGTGCTGATAAGCATGCTAACTAGCCAGGTCCAGTTACCTTCTTTGAATATTTGTCATACTTTATTAACTTACGTTTCGAAGATGCCTTCCTATTCTGCATGTTGTCAGAAGTATTATTGGTAAACACCTGCTAGCACTTACATTGGCATGTTGCTTAAGATAGTGCTCCACTGATTTGCATCATTGGTAACATTTTGCTAGCACTTAAATTGCAATGTATTAAGATAGTTCCCGCTGCTATCTAGTAATGATCTTCATTTGCTGCTTGTTTCTGTGTTGCAGTAATAGCATTACCAGAGCATACATTTTGTTCCAGAGATGTTCGCAAAACATTGTATGCTATCAGTAGCTAAATTGTGTTTGGTGGTATTTACAAATTACTAGCATTAAATGTTGTAAGAGATCTCCTCCTCGTGTAGTATTTTTGGGTTTACTTTTTGACGACCACTGGCACATGCACTGTGGCGAGCATCTAAATAAAAACATTGTAGTCACTGGATATTTAAGTGCGGCTGTGACAAATTTGTTACCTTGATTTAATATATGGTAATCGGTTGTCTAGAATGTAGTCATTCCTTATGATTAGTACACTGGGTACGGCTCTGGTAAGCGGTCTGTGAAATCTTGAGGATCCTCAAGATATGTGCCATAGCAATCCCTTTTTGTGGAAGTGTGGTGGAAAGTGAGTGACTAGTTTCAAGATATACCATTATGAAGGTAGTTTTGACCTACAAAACACCTTATTTGCATGGTGGCTTGATTGGTAGACTAGAAAGCAACCCATTTGAATGGGGATTAGGAAATGACAATTGACAATATGACTATTTTTCTTCTCACACGTTCTCCCTTTCTGCAGGATGCCCTCCCCCCAATAAATCATGATGACTCGATTTTAACTTGTCGTCATCAATGCACCTCCCCTCTTCACACTTGGGCTTTGCCTGAATAGCCCATTTTGCCGCCCAGTCATCCCTGCTTTGTAGTTTAGTCTTCTCTCCCTTTTCTTCCCAATCTTTATTTCTCTTCTTTTCTCCATCTATAGCTTATCTTCTCACTCTTCTCCATTTTTGTCTCCCTTTTTTATATTTTAGTTATGTCTGATATAGGTGCATGTATTGTAAACAGCGTTTGTGTCTTAAAATGGTTTATGCTGGATTTGCATCTCATTGTATTTGCTGTACTTTTTTGGTACTTAATATGGGCCAATAAAATAATTTCTACACAAAAAAATAGCAATTGAAAGAAAGAAATGGATACTTGTAGTACTGGTGCCCATTGTAGAATCTTCACTGAAGCCATAATTGTTGGAAAAAAGTCCCTGCTGCATGTGTGGACCCTAGAACACTCCATCTAAGGGTGCAATCATCCATGTGTCCAAAGCGTATCCAAGCTGAGATTTGTCCAAAACGTAGACTGTTAGATTTAAAAACAGGCTACTTTTACCTTGAAGCATCTAAGGTGAACAAACTCTGAAAAAATGTCTACCATGGAGGGAAAGTGCAGCCTGACAGGATTACATTGTAAACGGTGAAAATGGACTTATGTCCCTTTACAACTCCATGAGCTTTCACTACCCATGATGAGCTGTACTGACAGTTGCCTTAGAGTTGGTTTTGTTTGTAGTGATACAGAAGGACATTATATAATAATTAATTGTGGTTCAAAATGCCAAAGATTAGTTCTAGGGAGGCAGGTGGGTGCTTAAGCTTTCAGTGAAGTATCAAGAACCATCACTACCATTGTAGTGCAATCTTCATCGATGTTCAAACATTAGAACAGTAAGCTGTAAGCCAACTGTGGCTCTTTGATCTAGCCAACTTCAGAATGGTACACGGCTAGCTGAACAGATGTTTCATATTGGCTTGGCCCACTTTAGAGTCAGCCTTTGGATATGAATCTAGGCAGCAGTGTCTAGTGAACGTATGTATCAATATTCACATTGCAGCTTTACAACTATTTGTAAGTGAAACATTCCTGAGGCAAGCTGTGGTGGCTGCCATACTCCTGGCAGAACGAGCTCTCTGTCTTCGTGGGAGAATTCCTTTTAGCTAACTGTTAACAAGTATATACATGCCAAAATCGACTGGCCAATAGATTGTTTGGATGTGGGAAAGTCCGGTCGATTTTTGCCATATTTACATAACTGGTTAGATGTCTAAAGGGATTTAGTATTATCGAAGTAAAAATAAGCATTCATTTAGCATCTACAGAATGCAAAGAGCATTCTGCTGGTGTTGATAGGTTAGTAAAATATAACATAGGTAAGGGTGAGCAGTCTAAATATCGAGTTTTAAATGTCGACCTACAAGTATATTGAGTTGTAAATATCGTAGGTAAAGAATATCAAAGTCAAGAATATCGATGGACAGAATATCGACCCCAAGGTAAGTATTATCGAAGTTGATAATATCGAAGTCATTAATATAGATGTAAGTAATATCGTAATCAAAAATTTCGATGTCAAGAATATCGATATTTTATTAGTGTAATGTATTTTAATATGTATTTTATTTGTATGTGAAAGATTATTGTAATGTATTTTAATACATTTAAAAATAAATGTTTAGAGATTAATAATTATTTAAAATATAATTTAGCGTTTTAGTATCAGAGCGGGTTGTGGGTTTGTAGGGGAATAGGGTGGGAAGTAATTTAATTATAATTAATTAATATGTATTGTTTAATTGGTATTTATGATTAATTAATTGTTAATTAATTACTAATTGTTAATTAAATATATTAATTGATTAATTAATTGTTAATTAATTATTAATTGTAAATTAATTTTATTAATTGGTTAATTATATAAGTTATAATTAGTTTAATATTAATATTTCTTTATTGGTATTGTTAATTAATTAATTGTTAATTACTAATTAATTGGTGATTTAATTTTACTAAGTGATTAATTGATGCTTAAATTAATTATGTGAATTTTTATGTGTAGTGGGTTGTGGGTTTATAGGGGAATAGGTTGGGATGTAATTAAATTCAAATAATTACTGATAATTTTTAATTATTTGTAATTAATAATAATTATTTGTTAATTAATTATTAATTGGTAATTAATTGTTATTAGTACGTTAAATATAGTAAATATAAATAATTTATTATTTCATGTTCTTTGTTGTTATTGCTAATTAATGTATTGTTAAATAATAATTAATTTGTGAATAATTGTAATTTGGTAGTTAATATGTATACATTTGTAAATAATAGGTATATTAATTATAAAGAATGTATTATTAATTGTAAATAATAGATAAACTGATATTTAAATGTATTGTGTATTTTGTATGTGTAGTGTGTTGTGTGTTAAAGGGGGAATAGTGTGGGATGTAATTTAAAGTTATTTATATAAATATTTATTTTAAATAATTGGTATTTAATAATACATATTTTGTAAATTAATTATTAATATGCTATTTTTTTATAACTAATTATTTAATTGGTTATTATGTTTATAGAATCCCTATGCTATCCAGTGCTTTCCCAACTGTTTTACTATCTGGAGTTGGAATAGTAATTTTTAACCCTACGCTATCCAGCGCTTTCCCTACTGTTTCACTTACTGGAGTGCAAATAGTAATTTGTACCCCTACGCTATCCAGCGTTTTCACTACTGTTGCACTCTCTGGAGTGGGAATAGTAATTGTTACTCCTACTCTATCCAACGCTTTCCCTTCTGTTGGACTCACTGGAGTGGGAATAGTAATTTTTACCCTTACGCTATCCAACGCTTTCCCTACTATTGCACTCTCTGGAGTTGGAATAGTAATTTTTACCCCTACGCTATCCAACGCTTTCCCTACTGTTGCACTCTTTGGAGTTGGAATAGTAATTTTTACCCCTACGCTATCCAGCGCTTTCCCTACTGTTTCACTTACTGGAGTGGGAATAGTAATTTGTACCCCTATGCTATCCAACGCTTTCCCTACTGTTGCACTCTCTGGAGTTGGAATAGTAATTTTTAACCCTACGCTATCCAGCGCTTTTCCTACTGTTGCACTCTCTGGAGTTGGAATAGTAATTTTTACCCCTACGCTATCCAGCGCTTTCCCTACTGTTTCACTTACTGGAGTGGGAATAGTAATTTTTACCCCTACGCTATCCTGCGCTTTTCCTACTGTTTCACTAACTGGAGTGGGAATGGTAATTTGTACCCCTACGCTATCCAGCGTTTTCACTACTGTTGCACTCTCTGGAGTGGGAATAGTAAATTTTACCCCTACGCTATCCAACGCTTTCCCTACTGTTGGACTCACTGGAGTGGTAATAGTAATTTTTACTCCTACGCTATCCAACGTTTTCTCTACTATTGCACTCTCTGGAGTTGGAATAGTAATTCTTTTCCCTACGCTATCCAACACTTTCCCTACTGTTGCACTCTCTGGAGTGGGAATAGTAATGTTTACCCTTACGCTATCCAACGCTTTTCCTACTATTGCACTCTCTGGAGTTGGAATAGTAATTTTTACCCCTACGCTATCCAACGCTTTCCCTACTGTTGCACTCTTTGGAGTTGGAATAGTAATTTTTACCCCTACGCTATCCAGCGCTTTCCCTACTGTTTCACTTACTGGAGTGGGAATAGTAATTTGTACCCCTACGCTATCCAACGCTTTCCCTACTGTTGCACTCTCTGGAGTTGGAATAGTAATTTTTACCCCTACGCTATCCAGCGCTTTCCCTACTGTTGCACTCTTTGGAGTTGGAATAGTAATTTTTACCCCTACGCTATCCAACGTTTTCCCTACTGTTGCACTCTCTGGAGTGGGAATAGTAATTTTTACCTTTACGCTATCCAACGCTTTCCCTACTATTGCACTCTCTGGAGTTGGAATAGTAATTTTAACCCTACGCTATCCAACGCTTTCCCTACTGTTACACTCTTTGGAGTTGGAATAGTAATTTTTACCCCTACGCTATCCAGCGCTTTCCCTACTGTTTCACTTACTGGAATGGGAATAGTAATTTGTACCCCTACGCTATCAAACACTTTCCCTACTGTTGCACTCTCTGGAGTTGGAATAGTAATTTTTAACCCTACGCTATCCAGCGCTTTCCCTACTGTTGCACTCTTTGGAGTTGGCATAGTAATTTTTACCCCTACGCTATCCAACGTTTTCCCTACTGTTGCACTCTCTGGAGTGGGAATAGTAATTTTTACCTTTACGCTATCCAACGCTTTCCCTACTATTGCACTCTCTGGAGTTGGAATAGTAATTTTAACCCTACGCTATCCAACGCTTTCCCTACTGTTGCACTCTTTGGAGTTGGAATAGTAATTTTTACCCCTACGGTATCCAACATTTTCCTTATTGTTGTTTTTGTTGGAGTTGGACTAGTAGTTTTATTGTGTCTGATATTTCATATGTTTTGTATTTTTTTTGCTATTGTAATATATCATTAATAATAAAAAATATTCACATTAAAAATATTGATTATTATTTGCTATATGTAATTATTAAATATTTATTAATGTTATTATTTTATGTGTATAGAAGTATTGGTAATTTTTAAAAACATTTAATAATTTATACGTTACAGAAATTATTAGTAAAATTAATTATTCAGTAAGTATATATATTATATATTATATGTACATGTTTAATTAAAGTTTTATTAAATTATATATATTAATTATACATTTTAAATATTATACAATATATTTAAATATGTTTATTTAATTTCTAAGTATAATTTGGTTTATTTTACATATATTTTTAAAGTAAAAGAAAAACGATATTTTTAATAACGATATTTTTGACATCGATATTTAATTTTCGATATTTTTGTACTTACCATATTGTAGATAGGATGTCGATATTCTTGACATCGATATTTTTGTTGCGATATATTTGTAGGTCGATTTTCTGTCTGTCGAAATTATGTCATACAACCATAGGTAAGGTGATTGTTTTATGTGGATTTCTGATACAGCCTTGGAAACAAAGTACAGGTGAGTCCTCATTACCAACCTATCTTCATGGAAAACTATATGGATCCACAGCAGAAAGCCACTGGATCTCATTCACCCTTAAAGCAGGTTATTAGGAATGCTATTTTCCAGTAAAGATGCTGCAGAGTAGCCTTGTGAATATGTTTGAAAGGACAGTCCATTTTTTTAAGAGTACCAAGTTCATTTCCCATGGAGAAGACTGTAAATCAGAAGAAACAGCTTTAGGGCTCCCAAAAATGTCTGATTACAGGAATCTTGAAGGACACTTGGGTGCCGATCACGATCCGGTAAAAAAAATTCCCGTACGACTCGTATCCGGTCTTTTTACCGTACGAATCGTACAAGTGCCGTACAAACTGGCAATCACGATTCGCATGGTAAAAAGCCCATACGAGTCGCATTGGGAATAATTCCCCACACGTCCTCCGGTCGGAAAAAGTGTCCGACACGTCCTCGGACGATTTACCGTACAAACGTGAAAAGCGAAGTCCGACCGGGGAATCACGATCCGTCCCGGGCGTCCGAATGTACAACCGTATGGTTAAAAGACCGTCCGCACCGAAGTCCAATAGCAACCATGGAGACGTCCAAACAGGTGCCCGGTACGCGCCTTACCCCCCCAGCCCCCGCATGTACGCGCCGTACCCCCCCAGCCCCCGCATGTACGCGCCGTACCCCCCCAGCCCCCGCATGTACGCTCCATACCCCCCCAGCCCCCGCATGTACGCGCCATACCCCCCCCAGCCCCCGCATGTACGCGCCGTACCCCCCGTGTATGTACACCTGAGTACGTGTCGAACTCCCCCGTGTATGTACACCCGAGTACGTGTCGAACCCCCCGTGTATGTACACCCGAGTACGTGTCGAACCCCCCCGTGTATGTACACCCGTGTACGTGTCGAACCCCCGTGTATGTACACCCGAGTACGTGTCGAACCCCCCGTGTATGTACACCCGAGTACGTGTCGAACCCCCCGTGTATGTACACCCGAGTATGTGTCGAACCCCCCCGTATATGTACACCCGAGTACGTGTCGAACCCCCCCGTGTATGTACACCCGTGTACGTTCGAGTCGTACCCCCACCCGTGTATGTACGGTGCGTACCCCCAGCGCTACGCTGGGGGTGCGCACCGTACATACATGGGTGGGGGTACGACTGGTGGGGGTACGACTCGAACGTACACGGGTGTACATACACGGGGGGTTCGACACGTACAGTTCGACGCGTACTCGGGTGTACATACACGGGGGGGGTTCGACACGTACAGTTCGACACGTACTCGGGTGTACATACACGGGGGGGTTCGACACGTACTCGGGTGTACATACACGGGGGGGTTCGACACGTACTCGGGTGTACATACACGGGGGGTACGGCGCGTACATGCGGGGGCTGGGGGGGGGTACGGCACGTACATGCGGGGGCTGGGGGGGGGTACGGCACTTACCGGGCCACCTACTCTGGTCGTTTCGCGCCATACTTCGCTTTTCTGGCACTTTTTGGGTGCCGTAAAAATATTGCCGTCCGGACTGCTGTCGGTTCGAATCGTACTTCCTGGGTCGTGAAATGCGGCCTGAGAGCGTCCCGACGTCACGTCGGCGCATTCCCCAGATCCCATTTGTGTGTATCTTTTCGTCGGTCGGTGTTTTGTACGACTCGTACGGAAATGGTGTTTCCGTGCCAATCGTACTTGCATGTTTGTACAGTTTTGCGACCGGGTACGAGTCGGACGGAAAAAAGCCTCCGTCCGACGGTTCGTACCCGGATTTTGCCGGATCGTAATTGGCACCTTGGAGTCTTTCTACAGGCTGTAACTGCAGCAAAATTCTATTTAAATTGATAAAAATTGCAGTTTTGATTGGCCAAGTGCAAGAGGTTTGGGATGATGATGTCCTCTTGACATGCAATTGGGTTAGGTCTGATATTTTGGTCCTGTATAGAAAATTTCTTTCATTTTAGGGCGCAGCATGTCTTGTATGGCTGCTTGGTCTCCTTCAGGATTTCCCATACATGCTGGTGGCAAGTTAAGATAATCTCTAATCTTAGGAGCCATGCTGCCAAATTCAGAGTGGTGAAGTTCAGATGCTGAATTAAGCCTTGCAGTCTTGTTTAGAAGGTTTGAACTGTATGGCAGCTACTTATGCGGCCTGATGGACAGTTGGAGCAGGTCTGGATATCACTACTGCCTCAGCCAGACCGGCAGCATCGCCTGAGAATTGCGTGGTTTTCAACGTTGAAGTTAGAATGAGGTGGCAGTTGTATAGCTATGTCCTTGAACCTTTGATCAAAAGTACATTGCTCACTGATCCTGGCTCCAATACGTTGGACATTGAGTCTCATCACTTTCATTTAAGCTGTTTCGGATATATAAAGACAGAGTTTCCCACTCTCTAAAGAGGTCTTGCATAACTTTGTCGTCCATAGCTCACTTGTGCAACTCCAGAAGTTTGCTTGCTCATTTAGAGTACCCAGAAGTGACTGTTTCAGGGGTTCAATGCTGGCTATTTCTCACAGCCACATTTTCTATGCATCCTGCAAGTGCAGTTTCAATCTTATGCCTTCCTGTGTGTTTGCGTAGTGCACGGATTGTGGCACCTTCCATCTGAAATCATACACTCTGATGTGTCACATATTGAAGGAAAGCCTTGACAGCTAGATGCACTGCTCTGAACTCCAGGTAGATGTGGTAAGAGCACTCCTTGTCTGTCCAACGGCCGTGAACTTGCAAATGTTCCAGATAGGCACTTCAGGCATATTTCCTTTGACAGAAACACAAAGTGTTTCATAGAAAAATGTTAATTGCAGGCTGTCATCTCAATTAGATGTTTTTTTGACCATTGATTTTCTTGGCACTCTTCTAGGGGTCTCATATGCATCTTTGCAGCCAGAAGTGAAGATACAGGATGTCACAGAATTGAAAAGGAAGGAGATTTGTAGAGTCGTTCAACAATAGATGACATCAACGGAGGATGCACTTTTCCTTCTACTGTATCTATTATGGCACCTAAGTAAGAAAGGTGCTGAACAGTAGCTAACAGACCTTTGTAGATTAATCTGGGCACACGATGTGTATAGCAACATAGTTTGCTGAGCTTTGACTAAACAGTCACCCATGCAAGGGTAGAAAAATAACCCATTACCTAAGGTGAGCTTCCACTACGGCTCTGCATTTTGGAGTACATGCATGGGGCTAACTTTAGGCTTAATTTCAGCCACATTATTTTGGAAATGTGAGTAACCTACCCCTCACCTGATGAATGACCGTATGCAGGTAGCCTTGGAGGGCTTCATACGGCAGGGATGAGGCTGGGTGGTATACTGACAAGGGACATGAAAAGGTGAACACTACTGCCTGGCACTGGTAGGCCCAGCTAATGCTTGGGAGGCAGATGGTCACAGAGATAGGTGATGTGCTGAACTGAACTGTTAAGTAAAGAAATGAATGGACATTGGAAAAAGATGGGAGGATGATGCACAGTACCGGACTCCACAAGTTGAGGTACCTGATATTTTACTGAGCCCATAGACTGGACCACGATGTGGGTGGTGTAGATGACTTAAAGCTGACTGGGGTGACCCGAATAGGGGATGTTATTAATCATAATGTTACAAACTGTTTAATCTTGTGCTGGACTACACTATTCTTTCTAATGTGTACTTGAATGGTGTTGGTTGATTTCTATGTATAATATAACCCAATAAAGGTGCTGGCACTATTTTAAGAAGGGTGCCTTCCAGATGTATTTGAAGGCCTAGGAGGGTGTGAATTTTGGAGCTGACAGATTCCTCTGATCATGGTATCTGCGGGCTTGCAACTGGTGATGTTGCTGCAGATAATGCCAGGGAAGGGACTGAGCCATCTGGGGTTAGTATTATTGACACTGCATACATTTACATGTCTTTTGTCTTCAAGATATACCACATTTAAGGTCTCAACTTCATTTTTCATTATTATCACCTCCTCAGGGTCTTGACCAAACAAGCCAGATCTAGAGAAGGAAGGGTTCATTAATTGCAGTTGAGCGCCAGGCTAAAAGGTCGTCAAGCAAAGCCAAGATGAACTCCTGAGTGGAACTCTAAGAGATTAGCAAGGGGCAGCTAACTCAACAGAGTTCACTGTAGCAGTAATAACTTGGTTGGAGACCAAGAAGGTATCCCCACCATCTGTTACGTTGTTGTAAGTGTAGAGGGAGGTCACCTAGGAAAAATTAGATTATTTCTCTGATTTCAGAGGCATCTTCCAAGGAGAGCAGTGGCACTGCATTCTTTAATGGTGTAGCATCTGTTCCACATACCTTCATTCCTGCAGTGTCTATGAAATTACTTTCCCTCTCTCTGGTGGTGCTGTTGTCTTCAGGGCCAAAGCATATTGACATCTGACCAAAGTTACTCTGAAAATCTAGTTTTGAGTCAAATTTCTGGAATTCTAGGCCCTGAGGGTCTATATTTCTGAGGTGTGGTTTGCTGCGGCAGTGTGGAACTACGCCGCCACAATCTCCAGAAGACCCAGGACTAAGGGCAAAACAGGTGTTTGGGACGGCCTTGGCTGGAGAGTCCCCATTTAACAGACTGCAGACTGGGCAGCCTCTCGTAGTGCATTCAGTTTTACAGCATCCCTGATGAGCCTGTCGAGGAATGTGGTAATGTCTTCCACTAGCACAACTCAAGAAGTAGATGCAGCAGGAGACACTGGGGTGAATGATGTTAAACAGTAATCAGTAGCGGATTGTGAACAGGACTGAGACACCAAAGGGGAGAGGCTGACTTATGCCCTACTAGGGTGTGCAGAGATTGTGCTCTACAATGAAGAGAAACTGGTGTAAGAGACTTCAGTGGAGGTTTTATTCAAGATAGCAGTTGAGGCAGGTCATGATACTTTCTGATTGGAGACATGGAAGTAAGTTGTGAAATCAAATTTGATGGTGGAGGCACATTTATAGGGTGTAATGTAAAATGGCTTGGGTTCCCCAGAATAGATGACAAACTTTGAGCGTTAAAACAAAGTGATTTGGGTTCTAAAGGCATAAGAGACATCGAGAAATGGTGTGATGGCAAGTCAAGCCTTGGTAAGTGTAGCGATGGAGTGGAGTGGACTAATTGCATCAACTGCCATGACTGATGTTCTTCGATGCAGTCAGTCTGGAACACTTCAACGATGCATAAACCACAGTTGCCGCACATGATCTCTTCGACAGAGATAGAGTGGGTTGCCATTGTTTTCAAATGCCATGACTCGAAGGACCGAGAGCTTCAATACTGACAATATGTTAGTGTCTACATCAAGCAAACCTTCAACAATTAATACATATGGGCCTGAATCTTCTGACAGCGATGTTGTGATCTTTTACATCAACCTAACATAAGGGTTCTGAGTCCGACAGTTTACCTTTTAGGAAAATCTTGCCTTAGTTTGGCCTTTGAACCTGCTACTCATCATAAAGCACTAAGGACAATTGCAGTACAAATCTGCAGCAAAATATATCAAGATGAAGCGTTCTGGGATCCACACAGGAAATGGAGAGTTATTCTAACATTTAGGTCTGTTGATTGTGATTCTGTTCTTGGATCTACCATGTACCCTGGTGCAGGAGCTCCCTTAGAGGAGGCTTTGTTTGAAGTTAGTGTGGAAGTTGAATTATCTGTCACAACTTCCAGTGGATCTACAAAAAAATGTAAGATTCAAATGTATTGCTTTATGAATAGAAACCATTGCAATGACTACAGTTTTCATCACTGGGCATGTGTTATTGCACTGTGCCTTCCAAACATTACCAAGTGGGTTTGTTTGATGAGTGTGTTCAATGTTAGTCTTCCTTTTGAGAAAGAGGCCCAACCCTAATACTTCTGTTGAGATGCAAAATGGTCTACCTTGAAAAGAGCCTGTATGCATTCTGATATGTAGTCCGCCTGTTGGATATCATACTGTATGTAGCATATGTGATCAACGTATATTTGGAGCATAAGCATTATTAAGCTAGAGTCCATTTCTATGGAAGTAATTCAGGTAAAAAAGGTAAGTTTTTTAAAGTTCCTTTATGGTACAACAAGTTTAACTTCCTTTGCATCCACCAAACGTTTTGCCTTCCTTTTAAGGCTGTTATTTGGAGATGCTCTCCTTGTACTTTTTGAGCTGTTCGCTGGAACTGGCCGTTGTGGACACCTTGTTTTTAATGCATGTTTTGTTGCAGCATTCACGTTTACCTTATTTAAGCCTTTAAAGGAGTCTTTGGCTTACTCTACTGTTAGACATTTTAGCATTAGGGTAGTTTTCCCCAAACATTTTGACTTCTCCCCTCCTGTTTTGCAGAATGTGTTTTTTTGTTGGCCTCAGGATTGTGCACATTACCAAGTGTTTGTACTCACTCCATAAAACATGTTAAAGTTGGCTTGCATCTGATTGGCATATTTCATTTACTTATAAATTCCTACTAAAGTGGTACACTATATTCCCAGGGCTGATACATTAAATGCTACTAGTCAGCCTGTAGCACAGATTGTGCCACCCACTTAAGTAGCCCCTTAAAACAGGTGTCAGGACTACCATTGGAGCCTGTATACAATTTTAAACTGTCAATTTGCCTTGGCAAGGTAAAACTTTTGCCAAGCCTAAAATCCCGTTTTTAAAACATGTAAGTCATCCATATGGTAGGCCCTAAACAGTCCATAGGGCAGGGTGCATTGTATTTAAAACGTTGGACATGTACTTTTAAGCTTTACATGCCCTAGTTGTGCAAAACTCACACTTTTTTTTCACTACTCTGAGTGAGTACCTCTTTCGTAGGAGATCACTAGGTTACAATATTACATTTAATAAGTGATACATTTTGTTTGGGAGCAGGTGAAAGTCTCATGTTTGGTGTCTAAGGAATGGAATTTAAAATAGTCTTTAATGGTAAAGTCAGATATTAAGTCAACTATGAAAATGCTACATTTAGAAAGTTGTCCTAACCATTTGGTGCCTGCAGCCTGTTTCCCGGGGCACATGACTAGGGGGAGCTGGCAGTTTGCCTTTGCCTATTCCTTCCAGACAGTCACAACAAAGGAATTAGGTGTTGGCAGGATGGACCTGTCTGACAGTACAGGAGCGGCGGAGCGGTGCGCAGCCCCACTTGCACTTCAAAATCAGCTGCCTCAGCCCACACACAAAACTTCACACCAGACTTTCATGCTCTGGGTCCAGGGCAAGGAGAAAAAATCCCAACACCATCTTTGTGGGGAAAACTTCAAATGTTTTTTTTCTCCATTTTATAGCTGTTACCAGGTATAAAATTAGGACCCACTCATCAGTTCACTTCTTGACCTGCGGAGGACTCTGAGGACTGCCCAGCTGCACCAGGAGGACTGCCATGCTGCATGAAGCCAGCCCTGTACCCTCAGATGACTGTCCAGCTGCATGAGACCTGCATTTCTGCTTGAGCCCAGGTTTCTCAGAGTGAATCCAAGGGCTTGTATGCTTGCCTCCTGATAAGAGCCTCAAACAGAAAGGCTTAAACCATCTTAGACCCGCACCTTGACCAAGCCTGAGCAAGTCCTGACTCTCCAAGTGGTGCCACTCCAACCCTGGGCCTTTGGAAGTGGTGCTAAAGGTACCCAGATAGTCCTAATCCAAAATGTGAGACTTGGGAAATTTTCAGCCAAAACGTGCCCTGAGAACTGAGAGAAGACAAGGACATACTCGCTCACCGTTACGCTCAAGATGCATCACTGGTCAGTCTGATTTTTCAGTAGCTCCTGATATACTCTTCTCTGCAGCAGCAAATCCTGTTAAGTGGCTCCTCGCAGAACGGGTATATGGATTTGTGGAGCCTTCATCAGCTACAGCCTGAAGGTTCGTCCAACTAGAGATTTTTAACTTCCTAAAAGAAACTATGTGTGAACATGACTTCGGGCAGTGGCTTCCCCACTGAACTTTACCTTCTCAAGACATTTTTTCCCAAAATATCTTCTGAGTCCGAAGGTAAGCGGAGACTGGGACCAATCTACCTTCAGTGTCGAAGCTGTGTTCCATCGTGGTCAGCCATGACTATCGACTTTGTCCCGGTCTTGTGCAACTAGATGTCTGCGCTAGACAGTTTGATCACTATGGTGCTAGATTTTGCTAAAAATATGACAAATTCATAACTCTAGTTCTACTGATTGGGTCTTTCTCATCTTAGTGTCAAATAATATATTCAATTTTACTCTATCTACAGCTGTATGGGACTTTTCTTGTGTTGTGTTTTCATTTTACTGCTGTTTAAGTGCTGCAGAAATACTGTACACATTGTCGCTCAGTTAAAAAGTTTAAAAGCTGCCAGATGGTTAAGCATAAGTTAATTTAGTGACTTTGAGGTTCATATTAACAAGGATAGAGGCTATTTGAGAAGGGTCTTTTCTCCCCTCATCCAACAACCTAATTTCTCACATCTAGTTAGAGATAGGCTGGCTGTAAGATCAGTACATCTTTGGCTGCATGTTGAGGGTTGTATGTACCCGATTAAGTTTGCCCCCACTGCTTCAATAATAACTATTTGTTTAGCTTAAGTTTTTTAGGGTCTGGAACTACCCTTTCTATTGAAGCAGATGCAAGCTATTCTGCATCTTATTCAGCAGCCACCATTTTGGCAGTTGGTCCTTGAGCCAGGAATTTGACAACTTGCTTCAAGTTTGACCTGTCTTGAAACCAGACAACCTATTTTCATATTTCTGTCCTCTTTGGAGGTTGCCTTCTAGGATGAAAAATTTCCTAGCTAGCGTAACGGAAAGTTTCAATTCTATTAAGGACTCGGAGGCGAGGATTATGCTTTAGCTTTCTTCACTTTAATTGCAGCTCTTAAAAGTCAATAATAACAACCATTCCCATGTAACACAGGGAATAAACAAAATCAATCATAGACTGTCTCAGGCTAGAGTGTCCTTCCTATGCACCAATCAGCAGTCCCCATGGGTTGATAGTCCTTTGTTTATGACCGTCCCTCTTCCTCTTTCGTCGCTCGGTCAGCCAGGTAAAACCCTTCAGGAATCCTGTTTGTGGGAGTCTCCTGGAAAAAATAAGAAGCCGTAAGCGACAGTCATGTCTAAGGATTAGACCTGTGGAGGAAACAACATTGCATGCAAATCAGTAGTCCTCTTGAAAAGTACATAAACACTTTACTCACCCTAGTACGAGGGAGGGAGGACAACGAAGATGTACCCTGGGTGGGATAATCCTCGCCTCCGAGTCCTTAATAGAATTGAAACTTTCCGTTACGCTAGCTAGGAAATTGTTCATTCTATGTCAGGACCGGAGGCGAGGATTATGCTCGTTTAAAGCTTGCTCACAACCAAATGAGCCATGTCTATAATCGGTTTAAAATAAAACCGCTTAAAGGTTGAGTCCGAGGACCAATCCGCTGCATTGAGGATGTCCTCTAGACGAGCTCCCAGGGTAAAAGCCTTAGAGGCCATAGCTCCTCTTGTGGAGTGCGCACCAAAGATACCCAGGTATATACCTGCTTCACGCATGACCCAACGAATCCAACGTGCAATCGTGGGGGAAGAAACCGCTTTATGAGGTTTCTTAAGCGCGATAAGCAATTGTCGTTCACCAGGAGGTCTCAGTTCCTCCGTCATGTCTTCATACGCCTTGAGGCAGGCCACGACACAGAGCTTAGGAGAATCCGGGAAAGCAGGATATGAGACCGTAGACGTTCCACACTTGGTGCGCCTGCGAATGGTGAACGTGACCCCCGTGGGGGAAAATATCCTCCCGGAAACATCCAAGGCTCTGACATCAGAGACGCGTCTGCAGGAAATTAAGCACAGGAGCATAGCCATCTTGGCTGACAGCTCTTTCCTAGATAGAAACCTATTAGGCTGCCAGGACAAAAACAGATTCAGGACTCTATTAACATCCCATAACTGGGAATATCGAGGTTCCGGGGGAAGCGACAGCCTTATACCCCTTAGGAGTCTACAAACCAACGGGTGTTCACCAACAGGTGTACCATCAATCATGACGTGACCGGCGGAAATAGCGGACCGAAAGGTATTAATGGTCCTATATGCCAGTCCCTCCTCAGCAAGAGAGGCCAAAAAATTCAAGATGGCGGTAACATCCGCTGCCACAGGATTGAAACTCCATCGCAGACACCAACGACACCATCGTCGCCAGGAGGATCGATATCTTTTGAGTGTGCTATCCGCCCATGCCTTGGACAGGAAAGACTCACCGCTCCCGAAAGCCCTGGGACCGACCATCGTCCCCTGTAATCCGCCACGCCATCAGCGCTAGGGATCCCTGCTCGATTAACGGGTGAGGAAACCCTTCCGGACTCAGAAGAAGAGCGGGAAACAGGGGGAGTAGGATTGGAGAATCCCAGGAAAGTTCCAGTAGAACCGGAAACCAGACTTGAGATCTCCAAATCGTCGAGATCAGAACAATGGACGCTGCCTGCCGGCGAATCTGGGCTGAGACCCGGGTTATCATTGCAAATGGAGGAAACGCGTAGCCCTGCTCGTTCCTCCAATCCTGAAGGAAGGCATCTGTCCGTTCCGCCAGGGGGTCCGGTCTCCAACTGAAAAAACGGGGAAGTTGGAAGTCTAGCCGTGAGGCAAAAAGATCCACCGAAAAAGGACCCCAACGGGCTTGCAGATCCGCGAATACTCCGGGATGGAGCTTCCAGAGACTGAGATCGTGGAAGTGGCGTGATTGAAAGTCCGCCACCTGGTTGTCCTGTCCTGGCAGATACTCCGCTGAGACCGAGATCTGACGGTCCAGGCAGTACTGCCAGAGGCTCACCGCTAAGTCCGAAAGCGCTCTGGAGCGAGTGCCTCCAAGGTGATTTATATAGCAGCCCGCGGAAATGTTGTCCATTTTGAGAAGGACACACGAATGAACTGAGTCTCTGGTCCAGCACTTGATGGCAAACGAACCAGCCAAAAGTTCCAGGCAGTTGATGTGCAACTGCTGTTCCGACGGAGACCAAACTCCTCCGGTGGTGAAGTCGCCACAACGCGCGCCCCAACCGGACCTGCTCGCGTCTGACTCGATTACCACATCGGGTGCTGAACCGAAGATGGCACGCCCATTCCAGGCTTCCATGTGTGTCAACCACCATTGAAGTTCCTCTCTGGTCTCCGCTGTTAAGGCCACTTTGAACGAATAAGGGCGACCCTTGCGAAGGTGAACCGCCTTCAGGCGTTGTAAGGCCCTGTAATGTAGGGGTCCCGGGAAGATTGCCTGGATGGATGCCGATAGGAGCCCCACTATCCGGGCCAGCTGTCCGAGAGAGATTCGAGACAGAGCTAAGGCTCTCCGCAGCTCGTGGCGAATTTTCGTCATCTTGCGTGCCGGCAGGCTGAGGGTAGACGCCACCGAGTCTATCTGAAAACCTAGGAACACCACTGTTTGCCAAGGCACTAGGGTGGATTTGCGCTCGTTTATGACGAACCCCAGGTTCTGCAGGAGGTCTACCGCTGTTTGCAGCTGTCGTGTCAAAGTGTTCGGATCTTGCGCCATCAGCAGTATATCGTCTAAGTAGACAATGAGTCTGATACCTGACGCCCGTAGGCGTTCCACTGCCGGTCTCAGAACCTTGGTGAAACACCAAGGGGCGGATGAGAGACCGAAGGGGAGGGTGGTGAACTCGAAGGTGCTGTCGCGCCACTGAAACTGAAGGAACCTCCGATGAGGTGGAAAAACTGGCACCGCCAAATAAGCGTCCTTGAGATCGAGGCGTGCCAGCCAATCCCCTGGGCGTAAGAGGTCTCGCAAGAGATGGATTCCCTCCATCTTGAAGTGGCGGTAGACTAGCCACTCGTTGAACTCCCGTAAATTGATAACTGGGCGTTGACCTCCATCCACCTTGTCCACCAGAAAGAGGTTGCTGACAAAACCTCGGGGGTGCAACACTGTTCGTTCTATAGCACCTTTGGCCAACAGGGCCGCGACCTCCTGGTCGATGAGCTCCGCATCTACCTCTGAAAAATAAAGACGTCTGGGGGGGCGCCGATTGTACCGGCGAGCCGAGAAACTCTATATGAAAACCCCTGACTGTCTGAAGCACCCAAGCATCCCCCGTGATGGAAGTCCACATTGGGAAAAAATGCGCCAGACGGCCCCCCACTTTTAGATGGGAAGAAGGGAGAACACTCACCGGAAGTATTGGAGCCGCCTCCACCTCTGCCGCCTCTGTTCTTTCCTCGTCTACCCCTGGTGGGGTAGAAGTTTCCGAAGCGTGCTTGATCTTGGTACTGCCCCTGATTAGAGCCTTGTCCTCTGTTCTGATTTGGACGGCCGGACGAGCGGCCCCTGCCTCGTCCGGCCCCTCTGAAAACCCGGGGGCGGAAGACCTTCTTAATAGTAAACTGGGCTCTGTCCAGGGATGTGAAAGTATTGACAAACTTCCCGAGCTCTTTGATGAAGGGTTCTCCAAAGAGCCCGCCTTGAGCCACAGGACCTGCCTCCGTGTCTGCCAGGTCTCCCAGCTTTGGATCCACCTTGATTAGAAGGGACCTGCGCCGCTCAGTGGACAGCGCACAGTTGGCGTTGCCTAGAAAAACTACCACTCTCTGGGCCCAAGAAGAGAGATGGTCTGGAGAGATGAGCGAGCCCGAAACCTTGGCTTCCTCCGCCATATCTAAAATTTTGGTAATGGGCCCTAAAATATCTAACAATTTATCCTGGCAAGCACGCCATGAGCGATCTATCCCCTTTTTGGGGTCTTTAACAAATTTCTGAAGAAATGTCGCCATTCTGGGGTCAATTTCAGGCGTTGCCACCACTTTGCCCTGTAGGGTGGGACGTGGACACTCTGCCCTAAGGCAATTACGAGTGGCTGGCTCCAAAGGTCGGCGAATTCTGTTCGCCACATATTGGGCGACCTTTTCTGACGGAGCCCAATCGGAAGACCTCGGATGTAAAACATCATCTGGGTCCAGCATATCGGCACACAAACTAGTATCAGTAACGGGGGGTTTGGCAGGGAGCCATGGGCGGGACTGCTCCGGGGAGGCATCCCCATCACCCTGATCATCCGGGTCTCCTCCTGGGGGGGAAGAAGGAACCGGTGGCGGGTTCGAAACAGAATCTAACGGGGGTTGCAACTAGAAAGGAACGCCTGTTTAAGGCGAGCAAAGGGGTCAGAATCTGTTGTCGCAAGTTTGGCCCGCTTGGGAGGAGGTGACTGGGCACCTGAAGCAGAAGCCATGGCAGCTGATCTAGAAGTGGAGGCCTGTGCGGCCCTAGACAATTTCTCACAGGCTTTATCAATTTTTTGTGAAAGTCGCTCCTCTAAGGGAGTCATGGCCAATTCCACTGCTTTATAAATGGACTCATCCACCGCATCGTAGAAATCGTCGCCCCAGGGCATTGCCCCTAAGGGGTCCTCTTCCCACTGCTCGTCGTAACCAGCGTCGTGGGAGGCGTCCATAGCAAGCGCAGAAAGAAAAGGAAGGCCAAGCCGGAAAGGTTGGTCACCTAGGTAAGGGCGGCTGGTCAGCAGCCTGGATATGGGCGGGCAAAGCTCGCACTTGTAGAGGCTCGAAGCCTGGGACCTTAAGCGCCCTGGTGCGATATTTGTAAAAAGGGCAGTCTGCCAAATATAGGTCCCTGCAGTAAAACTGCGCCACTGACCCTTAGGAAATAGGGTGTTTAAGGCCTACAAGTACCGACCCCACAGCAGGAATCACCACCTGCAACTCTGCCTAACAGCAGTACAGACCCAGTACACTGGGCGTTCACGGGGCGTAAAAGCTTCCAAAGAAGGAATTATTATACATTACAGGCCCTTGTCAGGGGCGTCAGGCAGACAGAAGACAAGGCTCGCTGCGCGGCGGGTCAGCGCTGGAATCCGATGCTGTGAAGAACGCTCGGAGATCCCAGCGCGCCCGCCGCGTCACAGGATGCACAATGCGCCCTCTAGTGGCGTCGGAAGGCCACCGCGAGCAGCACCATCATCGCCGCTAGGGAGGGAGAACCTCCCGCGGCTGAAGCAGACGCCGAGTAGCGGCGGACTGCTTAATCGGAATCCCCGTCCAAAACGCTGAAAAGGAATACCAAAACAAACATAGCAATATCTCGAGGTGTGGAAAATGCGCAACGGAAACAGCGCGCGTAACAGAAAATTGCTCCCTGAGGGAAACAACAGCCGTAGAACAACACACGCTGAAAACCACAACCGGGTCACGGTAACTTAATCATAACACTGTACAAACAATACTGGCAGTATCAAGTAACAGCGCAAGCTTAACAGGTAAGAATCATGAGAGCATTATAAAAAGGTGACTTAACTCGGCTGCAGCAGCGAAGAAAGAGGAAGAGGGACGGTCATAAACAAAGGACTATCAACCCATGGGGACTGCTGATTGGTGCATAGGAAGGACACTCTAGCCTGAGACAGTCTATGATTGATTTTGTTTATTCCCTGTGTTACATGGGAATGGTTGTTATTATTGACTTTTAAGAGCTGCAATTAAAGTGAAGAAAGCTAAAGCATAATCCTCGCCTCCGGTCCTGACATAGAATTGAGGCCAATGCATGTATGATCTTGCCTCTAGTGGTTGCCATTTTGGGGATTTTGTATTCCTGAGAGTCAATCACCCTGCATTGAAGTCACTGTGCGGGGAGACAGGACTTATTATCTCTTCTACTCAAGATGACCCATTTGGCCCTTGAAGTATTTGGGTGTCATTGAGGATTTTGGCATTTACTTTAAGGTCTTGCCCTTGTTTCATAGCCTCCCCTTGTGAGACCTGTCCTTATATTCCTGCCTTTACAAATAAGTAGAGGGCCAATGTTGATTGGCTTCCATTCAGGGGCTCCTAGAACTAAATCTAAATGACAAACAAACTGTAGTGCGACAGGGATCAACTGATAATAGGCATTCAGTGGGAGTTGATACTTTTGCAAGTTGATTAGGACTGAATCTTGATATATATGGCTAACATTGGTAGGCTTGGTATTTTGTAGTTCCTCCCTTTACATTAAATCAATCTGCATAGTACATCAACGGATATGGCTGTCATCATGGAAATAGCATTTTGAGTTCTTCCCTTTGCAAGGAAGCCAATATGCGTCAGTCCTCAAGTTAATGGGATGTCATTGTGGGGTTTAGTACACAGTGGGACACAAGGTCTTTGCATTGAAGTTGATCTGCATTACCCTTCAGTTTGCCATTTAGATTTAGTCCTAGGACCCCCTAAATGGGAACCAATCAGCATCGGCTCTCCACTTATATCCCAGTAGGTTTTTGCTAGCACCATATGAAAACCTTGTGCATGCAATGCTTAACCTTGGTGACTGTAATAACAATGATGACTTTTCTGGTCCTTGTTAAAATAAAGGCAATGGGAAGACTAGCTAGGTTACCATTTTTGTCAACTTATGTGACCATTTGTTGACAACCGAGCAGACCTTGGCTACTAATAAATGTTGAAAGTTGATGGTTTCTAGGGGGGTATTCACAGAGGTAACACTTGTGAGTAATTTAACATATGCATGTTTACTATTACGTTTTTAGTACATTCATGTTAAAAGAAGCCGCTTTTCGGAAGGACACTAAAAGATATTAGGAAATTATACATACCTGTCAACCCCATATAAAGGAGTAAAGGAGGAGAAATGGTACACTTATATTGGCAATCTTTATTCCTTTAATTGCAGCACAGAGCTAACCACTATCCCCCTGGCTCTTTAAAACCACCAATCCGCCACATTTGGTCCTCACTCTACTAAGGAGATCGAAGTTCTAATTAGGGGTATGAGAAACTCTAGGGTAATGGGGCCTGATGAGATTCCCATCTCCCTAAGAGAGAGGCCTTGTTATGGTTTAGCTTTCTCGCACCTATTTTAGCCCATTGCTATGAACAATTGTTGTCTAGTTCCTATAAAACCTATATAGGATCTGCACATTTAGACAACATACACTGCGGACTTGGTATCTGAACTGATTCCAGACACCCCCACTGGGTATGTTGGCCTGTATACCAGCTAGCTCACAGTGCCACTGGAATCTCCTCTTATCAAGGAGAAAATAGTTCTTGGCAACTATCGAACATGACAACCCTGATCCCTCAGAATCATGGAAACAGTGCAATACTTTTCACCTAGTCACTCGTGCTCACTTAGTCTCAGAGATGTACACAGAATAAACAATATGGACGTTTCCATTTGTCATTCTAGTGTAAAATAGGTGTGCTGAAACAACCACTAGACAGTAACAGATATAAATGATGAGAAGCACTAAGAAAGTAAAATGATGGTACATTTCTACCATCTTGCTATAATCATGAATACAGGGAAGTATATATAATACATGACAATAAAATGCGTACTCCTACGATGCAATCCTAACTAGATGTACCTAAGTGTACCTAGCATGTGTGTAGGTGTTAAAGCCAAGAATCTCTCTAGGATAATGTCAACTCAGTTACCTGAAGTGAGATACTGTGGGACCCCGTCTTGGTCTTGAGTTGGACACCCCGCAAGGGATGTTCAGAACACTGCGCGCTGCAGTGTCTGCATGCAGGAATCTCAGCATCTCACGTCAGTGTGTCGGCATGGAAGTTGTGATCTCCTCTGCCTATCTCAGCAAGATGTGATGTTTATATACCCGAAGGTATCCCCAGGGGTTCTACCTTGCTGTGCCACTGTCGGACATAGGATGATGTCGGGAATTAACCTGGTACATAGTTATTATGCAGGAGATGATAGTCCTGCTGAGTTTCCGAGAATCCAGAACCCGCATGCATAATGTATGAGGCTATTGTTCAGGGAAAACCCCAAGTTTTGTAAGGACTACTGTAACTAGGTAAAGGGTCTGTCCTAGCAGCCGTTATGTATGTAATGTAGGGACTAATATAGGTGTAAGGTTGTGATGTTACCTGGGCCTATATCGGGTTACCTATATGGAATATAACACAATTTCTTCTTCTTGGTCAGGGATTGTTTAATTTTCCTACTAAAAAAGGGTCCCAGGAATCCTTCTTGCAATTACTGGCAAATTGCCTTATTTGATGCAATAGGAAAAATACTTGCTAAGAGTACTCTTGACCATCTTTCAGTATGAATGGAAGAGGAAGGGAATCTTCCAGTGGAGGCAGCTGAGTTTAGGAAGAAACGCTGCACATTTGAAAAGATTTTGATACTGAAAATAATTGCGGAAAAGTAGGAATCTCTTTGTAGATTAAGGTCTACGTTGATTTATTGATTTTACTACATGTTTTGTTAGGGCAGATTGCCCAACTTTAAGGAGTAATTGAATGAATTAGGTACGTTCGAAAACCTCTTTGTATTCGTTATTGCTCTTCTTTTCTCTACCTGGTGCCAAGCGTAATTGGGTGGCGATAGGGAACTTTCTTCCGTAATTCCAAATAAAAATGGTCTGACTTTCATCCATAACTCCAACTAAAAATGGGCTGGAATAGGGCTGTCTTTTGGCCCCTCTTTGCTTTCAATATATGTGTCTGACCTCCTGGAAAGTTTATTGAATAGCAAAGGGGATTCTACTAGTATATGGGGCTATATTTTCCACGTCTGATGTTTGCTGATATCGTTGTTATGAACCTTACTCCAAGGGCTTTAATCACCTGTTAGCCTCCCTTCAGCAGTTTGCTTCCTGTTACTTTTTGAACGTCAATATTTCAAAAAGTAAAGTATTGATCTTTAAGGATAGCAAAAGTAGTAGGAAGTTCTGCAATTATTGTTGGTATTTGGGTTGAGAGAACTTGGAGGTTGTAAAAGTATACTCCTACTTGGGGAAAATTATGTTGAGCAGCTTGACTGAAAAGGACCATATGAATTATTATTCTGCCAAGGACTTATCTCATGCCAATGGTCTAAAACATTCTACAATGCAATGGAGAGGAGAAACTTTTTACAACTGCTCTCAGTATATAAGTTAAAGGTTCCCCCAATGCTACTGAATACCACTGAGTCAATTACCACTGAGTAATTAACCCGTCTAAGTGGGATAGTGGGATTAATGGAGGATGGAAGGTCACATTTTGCAGAAGTTGGATCCAATAAAATAAAAGTGGGTACGACTAAGCCAGGGACAATGACACATTTACATAACTTGATTTTGTGGACAATGTTCGACATCATCCATTTATCTAAATTGCTCAAGGCTGTTGAATGCGTTTTATACTACTCACTCTTTAGTTCATTAAAAACTATGGACAAATCAGAGGCAGTCTTGTTAGAAGTAGGAGGCACCACAATTTCAAGGGTAACTAACATCCAATACAATAATTAATGTGAATAATTTTTCTGCCCAAGGTTATTTTCAAATGATGGGTATTGATGTCATTTTATTCCCACTCATATCACCCTAGAAAACAAAAACAAATGTGTCTAGATCATTGGTAGATACAAAAAAAAATCTTATTCTCCACTACAAAATCTTACATATCACATATCAGGGACTGACAGATAGGTACATGAACCACTATGACACCACATGATAAAACACAAACCTTTGCATGCTACGTGGGTCTGGCTACCTGGGATCGCATTATAGAATGTGCCCCAGGGGCCCAACGGGCATGTGCACACACTTTGTATGCCCCCAGGGCATGTTGGTATTATAGAAGGGACCTCAGATGATTGTGCAGCCCTTTCTGTAATACAGATCGCGCTGGCGCACATATAGCGCCAGCGCTATCATCAGAGGGTGTTCCCTCATTTGCATGGGGCCCTGGTCCCATGCTAATGAGGGAATCTGTTTGCCTCTGCACCCTCATCGCATTATAGACGTGGGTGCAGAGGGAAAGAAGCTGTCAGGAGACACACTGACAGTGAGACACATAAACTGTGGCACACTGTCAGTGCGCCCCCTGATAGCAGCCTTCTGGAAGGGAGAAATGAGGTCCTATGGATCACCCCCGCCAGACATACCCTTGCAGGCAGGTGCAGTCCCTCACTGCACCCACCTGCAAGAGGATCTCTCTCCATCTTAAAAGTGGAGGCGGGTTGCCACCTGCATAATGAGAAACGGGGCGTCTGCTTCAAAGCCGCTCTGTATTTCACTTGAATTTGCTGCCTCCAGGTAAGCACGACTTCATAGATGCCCTGGGGGCAGCACATTCAATGTAATAGGACTCCCTTTCCCTGTTTGTGCCCAGCGCACCTGTTTTATGGTGCAAAATGGGCAAACATTGAAAGTGCACCTTATCTATAGTAGGGCCCCTGGAATCTTTACCACTAAAAATCCTGTCTCTTTTGTGAACAGATTTTCTTTTTCAAACTTCATTGATATCTGAAACTCTGCAGGATTGAAACACTTATGCAAAAATGTCTATTTTGGGAAATGCTAAATCTACTGATAGTCTACAGGAATTCGGTCTTTAGACTACTGAGCAAAGCCAGACTATATTGTTATTTGCAAACATGCATATCTAACACTTTACTGAAGAGAGGTAAGGTAAGGTAAGGTAAATCTTTATTCGGTTATAATGAAACAGTGATAACCATAAAAGTACATGCATAAACATATCACAAACAATGTACATATTTTAAAAGGCTCCTTATATCGACTAAAAATGCTTTAACCAAGGTTCGCTCTGTGTTTAAAAATACACTTTAAAAACGTGCTGAGGCATTTCGTAGTAAATGTAGTATTCAAAAATTGCAAATACAACATGGCGGGACTACACCTTCTAAAACCAAGGGTTCTCAGCAGTGGAATTAGCCAGAGGTTACGATGGGTAGAATAATATTTACAAAACAGCACAGTATGCATAGTTGACTGTTCCGACGTCTCATCACAAGGGCATAACATTAAACGCTCACTCCAATTTGGGTTTTTAGGAAAGGCTACAAAGCCTATGAAAGACATTCAGTCTAAACTGTGTCAACAAAAAACGTTCAAATTGTGACTCGACATAGGCCAAGTAGGGTTCCATTTCCAATGTGGTCATGACTGTTAAGGAGTGTTGAACAGATGTTTTGCTTATCTCCTTACTCAGCCGGGATTCTTCCATATGGCTAAGGGCCTTTATTTTTAAATCTTTCTTCGAGATCTCTGCAATCAATTCGGGGTTAACAAAATATTTGTTGAGGCCTAGATCTGTAAGAAGGTTTTTCACGTAGAGCAGCCACTCAATTTTCCCCATGTGTTCTAGGGACATACAATCGGCCACTATGTCTTTTGTAAGTGAGTTATCTGTTGACGTCCAGATGCGGCGCCACAACAAAAGAGGTTGAATCTTAGCTAGATCTTCAATGTGGGGGATGCCAAGTTCTGCATGGCAAGCAAAGGTCGATGCTCGTTTTGGTGCCATCAGAAGAAATCTCATGAATGTGTTCTCTGCTACCTGCAGAGCGTTGGTGTTTTTATATCCCCAGAGGCCCGCCCCGTAAAGTGCAATGGAATGGCACTTGGCTTTATAAATGCGGAGAAGCTCTACTGGTGATCTCTTCCCAAGCTTCTGGGAGAATTTTATAAGAGCGATTATTGCACGCAGAAGTTGGTGTTTGCGAGCCTCAATAGCCGCCTTCCAGTCGAGTTTATCATCCATCATGACCCCAAGATATGGATATTGCGTAGTCAGATCAATTCTCTCTTTAGCGAGGGAAATGATAGTCCTTCCCCTGTTCTTTCCCTTTCCTGCCACCATCACATATGTTTTTTGATGTTTATTTTAAGATCCAAACTACCCATAAAATTTGAGTATCTATTTAAGGCTTTCTGCAGCTCTCGCGGGGTACGTGCCAGTATTACGGCGTCATCCGCGTATAAAAGCGCAGGCACGAGGCGATTTTTTACTCGTGGGAGGTCCTGGGCCCCTCTCAGCATCTCAACTTCAAGACTGTTGGTATAAAGAGAAAATAGAAAGGGGGCCAGGAAACATCCCTGCCTCACACCCCGCTCCACCTTAAAAGAGTCGGATAGTTCGCCCTTTGCTCCAAAGCGAACCCTGGATGAGGCGTTGGAATAAAGTGCACGAAGGAGGTGTCTATGCCCATATCAGAGAGCACTGACCAAAGTTTTGAATGAGAGACACAGTCAAATGCCGCAGAGAGATCGACATAGACCATGTATAACCTTCCTTGCTTTGCAGATACATATTTTCCCATCAATAGGGCTAGGTTCAATGCCTGTTCAATTGTACCGAACCCCTCTCTGAAGCCGAATTGGACATCAGATAGTATATTATGTTCATTTACCCACTCCTGGAGACGCTGAAGAACCACTCTGCCCAGGACTTTCCCGAGCGAGTCCAATAGTGATATTGGCCTATAACAGGTCACGTCTTCCCTGTCTCCCTTTTTAAAGATGGGGACCATAATCGATTGGGTCCAAGACTTAATTAGCCCACGCTTCATAACTGCGTCAAACACTCGTTTTAAAATTGGAGCCCATAAGTCTAATTGGAACTTAAAAAAGTCAACCGGTACGCCATCTGGGCCAGGGGCTTTTCCGCGTTTACTTTTTTCCACAGCATTTATAATTTCATTCATTTCAAAGTTTAAGAGGATCGGAAATAAACTATTTTGTGTGGTCTGTTCGCTTTCTACCGGTGATTCAGTTCCTAATGTTTTGCCAAAAACTTTGGAGAAATGATTTACCCATGTTGGGCCCTCAATTGTTGCTTCTACTATGGGCTGATCACAGGGATCGTTCAAAAAGGGGGTCTTTACGACCTTCCAGAACTGCTCGCTGTTTCTGCTCTGGGAGCTCTCATATAATTGATCCCAGAGCGCTTTTTTCAGTTCTTGTTTTCTAGTTTTACAGGCTAGTCGATAAGACCTCCTTAGACTAGAAATCTCCTCTTGATCTCTTACAGGTTTTGCCAGTGCTTTCTTTAAGGATTTGTGTGCCAAGGTGCATTTATGGCCGAACCACCCTTTTTTACCGCCCCTAATCCCTTTCTTGTTACCGGTTAAGAGATCCTTTACTTTCTCCATAATTAGACCGAAATTGTGGGGAAGTTCATCTTCACTGGTATCAGTGTCCAGACACTTCACAATTGCGGGATATACCGCATGGACTACCTTGTTTGTTATGACTGCTGGGTCTATCTTTCCCCAGCCTAAGGCATAGCCATTTGTTTTTGCGAGGTAAATATTGTTCTGGGCGAGTGCGGTCATCATCAATTGGGGTGTGAGTTGCACCTGGTCAGTAACCAATTCGAAGACCAATGCGGCGTGGTCACTTAAAGTGTTAATTAATACTCTAAAATTCTGAGCCTTATTCTCGAATGTTGCGGAAACCAGTATGTAATCGATCGTCGAGTCCCATCCCCAACCCAGATATGTAGCCTGTGGCTGTCTAGTGACAGTGTTAATGTCATTTAAAATCACTAGGCCAAGTTCTGACAGTGTTTCATTGAGCAGGTCTCCTACCTTGGTGTGGCGGAAATGAGTCATATAATTTTCTGCTTTTTCTGCCATACCACAGATATTGGTGTTTTTTTTATCGCAGGGGTGATGATTAAAGTCACCACACCAAACGATGCTTGGGACGTCTAATCCTTGCATCTTTTTTATCAGGATTGAAAGTTTATTACGAATACTCCCAAGTAAATTTACTCTCTCACTTTCTGGTAAATTATCATACATATTTACCAGAATTATTGTCCCGTTCTTCGGGAATGAGAGTTTCAATATCTGATAATTAGGATATAGGCCAAGAGATATTATTTTTAGCCCCACTATAGTATTATTTATGAACACCGTCAGGCCCCCCTTAGCCCTTCCATGGGCACTGGCCACTGCCGATGAAAAGTAGGTTTTATAGCCTATCATATGGTGTTCGTTAGTAGACCAAGTCTCCTGTAAGCAGATTATGTGGTAGTCCTGAACAAAGTCAGACAGACTCCCATTCAATATTTTAGTTCGTAGGCCAGCAATGTTCCATGACATAATTTGTATTATTATGTCATTATTTGTACGTTTATTTATATGGGCTACCTCCGCGACTAATTGGTGCTCTACTTCTCCCTTCTCCAAAAATTGATGGGCACGAATGTTCCCCGGAGTGATATTATCAGGACCTCTAGGCAATGGTGAAATAGATGCAGAATGAGAGTAACTATTTTCCATTGTTTGCATTTCTGCACTAACTAATAATGAGTTATTATTTTCCCTTGCTTGCATTTCTGCGCTATCGCTTCGGAGAACAGTATCGTTAGGGGTAATTTGATTTACCGTAGTGAGTTTTTGTACTTGTGCCTGTTCTACTCTGAGTCAGTCTACATTTTCCAGATCACTCAGAACTGAATAATAGTTTCGGGTAGGTAGGTTAAACCTGTGATATGGCTCAAAGCAATTATTCTGAGATAAATAGTTTAGGCGCTGAAATGAGTGTTGAAATGAATGTTGATCATTAATCAAAGGCCTCCCCCTAGGGTGCGGATTAAGCAGGTAATTACGAGCATTTTGATAGGGAGTTTGCTGGTTTGCTTCTCTCCAATCAGTGAAGAGGTTTTTTGCAGGGTGAGATTTAGAATGGGAAGCCAATTCTCGTGGGTAAAAATAGTTTACGTAATGCGTTGAGATAGCGTCCCCCCCTCTAGCTTCGTACCAGTCTCCAATGCATCTAACAGCTCTATGGTCCCTAAAGTTGATGATTATCGCATCCCCCTTCTTTTCTTTTGGTCTAGTTCCCACCCAGCTCGTACGTCTCACCATTAGAATTTCCCCATTTATATGGGCCGGAAGTGGTCGATTTTTATTTAACCAATAAATGGTTTTATTTTTTAAAGCATAAAAGTCCTCACTGGTGCCCTCTGGAAGTTCGGGTACCCCTGTCATGATGATAGTGTACGGGGCTGATTCTGGGGGAAGATCGACCCTTCTACTTGGAGGTGTATTCATAGACTGAATTAGTCGTTCACCATTCCTTACATCCATACTGTCTTTTTTACTCATATTGTTTACATCCACAGGGTTGCTTTTACTATCGTTTTTTGGGTCTTCATCATTTCCTGTCATTCCAGGTATAAGTCTACTGTCCACCCTTGTCTCCCCACCTATTTCTTTATTTTTAGGTGGGGGGATAGTTCTACCCATGTCTATAGTATTTTTGGATGGTTTTTCCGCTGATTTCCCCCCCCCCGAGCGGTGTGCATTTTACTATGAATGCCGCTAGTTGATGGTTGTTCTAGCAAGCTAGAGGGAGAGATAGCTGAATCAATGGTACTAATTTTAATCTGGTTTTTTAGAAGTTCAGAAAGGGTCGAACTGTTCCCTTGAATTTGTTTGCCCAAATCTTCCAAGTGCAAGCTTATTAATCTTGTCCTCTCTAAGAGGGGAAGTAGGAGGGACTTAACCATGGTCTCAATTTTGGTAAATAATTCGCCCATCGAGTCTTGATCAATGGGGATTTCTATAGTGTTAGAGCTAGGGTTATTTAACACTGCTGGTCCAGTGGGCGTTGAGGGTTGTACGGGGAATCTAGTCTTCTTGTTTTTGGCTATAAGTGTTTTGACAGGACGACTTTGTCTCTTTTTTTGGGTATATCTTTTCTTAGGAATCCCTATAGCCGGTGGGGGAGAAATATCCAGGTTCGGTGAGTCTGATAGCCCTGATGTAGTTAGGCTAATTAAATGGTCAGACAAGGCGGGCGTGCATGGAGGATTTGTCAGGAGAGTTATTGTTACATCCTTTTCAGGAATAGGGCCTGGTCTCTCAATTATCGCCCCCGGAGAAAGTACATTCCCAATTTTACCCAATGAAGAGCGTTTACCGGTTAACAAATCAAAGGACAAACGCTTTTCGGTATCTGCAATTTCCTTCTCCAGAACAGTAGTCACTCGTTTAAAAAATTGATCTATTGTACCGGAGACAGGTCCATTCGAGGTGTTCACAGTTAAGGTACGTGATTTCCCTGCTTCTAGAGACATATTAATCAACTAGCCTGCACAATGCTGTAGAGAGACCTCAATTAAGCAGATCCAAATTGAAGGGAATATACAATACAAACATATGGAGTACAAATGACGGTGAAAACGGGAGGTTGTAACTTTTACCGCATGGCGGGGGTTAAATAAGTGGTCCGTCCCGTCCTCGGTCGCCCTCGAACGGCCTCAAACGGCCCGCTCTTTGCCCGGTCTTCGCCCCGTACTGCGACCCGCACGCGTCCCGCTCTCGCGGTAGAAGGCGTGGCTTAAGTAGGAGGGGGAGAAGGGGCCGGGAAGAGGCGCCAGGTGCGATGTCCAAAAGCACCCTGGGCCTCGCAGTCCCAGCGTCGGGTAATAGCCTTTCAGGTAAAGAAGCGCCGAAAATCCCGATATCCCCACTGCTCCTGCAAAGGTCGCGGAACACCACAGCAGCAACCAGATGGCCAAGTCCTCGCCTGCGAACGGCTCCCGCGAAGTGGGGGCCGTGAGGCGTATTAAAGGAGAGTTAATGAGGGGAGGGGCCGGGAAGAGGCGCCAGGTGCGATGTCCAAAAGCACCCTGGGCCTCGCAGTCCCAGCGTCGGGTAATAGCCTTTCAGGTAGAGAAGCGCCGAAAATCCCGATATCCCCACTGCTCCTGCAAAGGTCGCGGAACACCACAGCAGCAACCAGATGGCCAAGTCCTCGCCTGCGAAGAGAGACTGCAGTGCAAGTTTTGACAATTTTTTTAATGGAGTTCTGGTCCTGAATTAACAGTAGGGCACACTTTCCCTGTTTGCACCACAGCACTCCTTTAAACAGGTGGACCAGGTGGAAACAAGAAAAGTGCATCATTGTGATGAATGTTCTGCCCTGGAGGCACCGCAATCAAGTTAAATGCGGGGTAGCTATTTAAAAGCTTCTCTGTGTTTCACAATCTGCTTGCTCTTTCAAGAGGTATTAGGGATTCCCCTGCAGGCAGGTGCAGTGAGTGGCTGCACCAGCCTGCAGGGGGATGTCTGGGTTGTCCATGGGACCGCCTTCATCCTTCCAGAGGGCTGCCCTCAGGGGGCATACTGACAGCGCATTACCTTTTTGTGGCCCATTGCCAGTTCAAATCCTGAGGACACATTTGCCTTGGGCTCGCATTCATAATACGGCGCAGGCTGTGATGCAAAGGGATTCCCTCATTTGCATGGGAACATCTCTCCACGCAAATGAGGGAACAACTCTCACGATAGAGCTGGTGCACAAGCGCCTGGAGCAGCTCCTGTAGTACCCAAGTGATGCGAGGGAGCACAAAGCAGGCACACACGTCTGTTCGTTCCTATGGCCCCAGGGAATTTTCTATAATACGGACCCTGGTTTGGTGGCCATTAGAGTTTGCTAGTTCCCCCTCAGCAGGCAGTTGTTAAATTTTGTTGCAGAGAAATATATAATATATAATGCTCTACAGAGTTTGTATGGTAGCTGGTGTTCACAGATCTTCTATCTTATCCAAGTATTTTTTAATCTCCAACGCTTCATGGCTGACTGCCTGGTGGCCTCACAATGTTGAATTCTAAATTGATATGCAATTCTTTGGTTCTGCATACAAAATCTAGTTATTTTGATCCTAATCGATAGACATTATGGAACCTGGATATTCCTGCTCGGGTTTTCAAGGATAACCTTTATTGTTATTATGGCTGAAGTCACAACCACAATCTCCAAATCAATTGAAAATTTCGAATATTTAATGGTTAGGGGAACTCCAGAAACCAAAAGGAGTAATGCAAGAGCGGATAAGAGAAAAAAGTTACTGAATGACAATGCAACTGTTTGGGTCTACTAAAGGTAGAAATAAAAGTGACGGACAGCACACATACTTCTAGTAGTGGTACAGTGATTTGTTACTTCTTCAGTTTGGATAGTCCTTTTTCACATTTATTTTATATGTTTGTTCAAACCAATCACAATATACTGGTATTATGTATGTATAATCTTATCAAAAGGTCTTACGCTAGAATATCAATGCTTCGAATGGTGTTGGTAGCAAAAAGTATAATTAAATATTTTTGGACTCCACGTACATAAGTTCACTCAATTATCTCTTATAAATATTGCTCCTTTGTGGTTGATGTACTCTATACGTTTTAGGAATTGCTAATGCGGCCGCAAGTTTCCATGCATGTCTGGCTCACATCATGAGCTGGATGAGTAACAACTATCTGAAAATAAATACAGATAAGACGGAGGTGATGGAGTTTGGTGGCGGCCCATCCCTGTGGGACCCTACCTGGTGGCCAACAGAGGCTGGCATATGTCCTGTACCATCCTCTAAAGTTAAGAACTTGGGGATTATAGTCGACGTACAACTGGGCTTTGCGGGCCAGATTAACCGCGTTACCTCCACCTGCTTCTACATCCTGAAGTTACTCAGGAAGGTGTTTCCGTTTATCCCATTGGAATTAAGGAAAACCGTGGTAGTGGCATTAGTTTTATCACGGCTAGACTACTGCAATGCCCTATTTTTGGGCATTGCCAAGGCACAGAAGTCTAAATTGCAGTCTATTCAAAATGCTGGGGCGCGGCTAGTGTTGAACATCCCCAAAGGCCACCCTACGTTGATTGCCATTAAGTCATTGCACTGGCTTCCAATTCAGCAACGCATAGAATTTAAGGCCCTATGTCTGGCTCATAAGACCCTTTATGGTGGAGGTGCTGTGGACCTGCGCAAAATCTTCTACTGGTACGCCCGCACAAGAAATCTTAGATCAGCCAATTATGGCCTCATTGCTGCCATGAACGTTCGTAGAGCCAGATGGGGTGGTAAGAGCTTATCTCATGGTGTGGTTAGGCTGTGGAACCAACTACCTATCACAGCCAGACTCCAACCAAACATGACAGTGTTCAGGAAGCAAATAAAAACTTGGTTGTGTCCTAGGACCTAAGGTGTCTGTTTTGTGGACATTGGTGCTTCCTATCCTTCTTTCTCTCACCCCAGAGCCAAAACTCTTCGGCATTCGTGCACTCTATAAATGTCAATCCAATCCAATAAATATTGAGCTTGTTCACAAATCATATTAGACTAGTTCTGCCATTGTTAAAATGTTTGATGTACATGGATTCATTTAAATTAACTTCTGAGACAGTCTCTCATCGTTTAGTGTTGGGGATTTATGTCTGCCTCGATCGCCTTTGTGAACAAGACTTAATATTTATCTAAGCAGACATAAATCTCCAATACTAAACAATGAGAGACTGGCTCAGAAGTTCATATAAATAAATCCATGAACATTAAACATTTGACCAATGGTAGAACTAATGTAATATGCCACATCAGAAGACAAATAGGCCTATAATGAAACTAGGAAGGCTGATTTAGGGTGTTCAATGAAAGCGTACGCCTCTTCTCGAAATACAAGACTTTTGGCGAGTAATAGAAAGACTTTATGGTTCGTTAATGCAAAAGATCGTATCCCTCCCAAAAGTAAAGAGGTAGATTACCTACATGATTTATATGCTACAATTCCTGTCCCTAAGGTCTATGAAAGTGAAGGGAATATTCTCCCGACATACATTTTCCCTCCATCTAAAAAAAAATAAAAAATTAGTAAAATGTATAAAACAATCCAGATTAAAAGCGACCAGGAACCTGATGGTCCTGAAGAGCCCTGGGGTACCCTTGCGGAATCTGTATTTGCAGATATCTATAAATTACGTCCAGTGCGTTTATCATATAAGGAAGTTATTTTACAGGAAATTAGATCATCTAGAACCTCAAAATCATAAGCAAATTGCATAGACTAATATTACCCACTCAATTATCTAGAAATTCAGAGGAGAGCAGAGGCATAACTAACCTTGTTCTTAGACGTCACTGTCATTTAGAAAGGTCAGCTGACCTACAGTCCTCTTTGGTCTGCAGAAACTGAAAAGATACACAAGTATCAGACAAAATTATACAGACTTTGTCTAGTCTGCCACCAATATGTACAAGTAAAATTAATTTCTTTGAATCATCATTTATAATCTAGACACATTTTAACTGAGGCATGTTGAATAAAGAGGAGTACTGTACTGCTTCCAGCCAGCATTTCTTCACTCTCCATAACAGTAGGCTAGATGTAGCTGCAGCATCAAACTGACCAGGCAACTCTGGTAGACTATCCTAGTAGGCAGAACCAATTTGAAGGTGAGCCCCCTTACTACTGACGCAACACCATGTAAGAAGTTAAAATTGGGTTAAGAATTCAGGAGGAGAGCCACAGAGAATACATGTTTTCTGCTCGAATAAATCTGGGCAGTATGTTGAAGAGGACACCAATGTATCTTGTGAACTGTCCAAATGTGGGAGGGTCCACTGGGAGCCTCAGAGACGTACTGCAAACCAATCACACATAACTCATAAGTAGGTGAGTGGGCCACTTAGCCTATCAATTTAGGAGGGTAGAAAGTGACTATTTTTAAATTCCTCTCTGTTAGGGGCTTTAAAAAAAAAACAGTTATAATTTTTCCAGAAACAAAGTAAACCTTAGGGCACAGAATTTTCCCCTAATACTTATGAAGGCAGACATCAATGACAGGTAATATCGAAGAAGTTACTTACTTTTAGTAACACATTATCTGGTATAGACTATCTAGCTGTGGATTCCTTACTTTTGAATTTCCCAGGCGTCAGGCTGGATCCGGAAACGTTTGCTGAGCAATACCCCTTGCGTGCAGCATCAGGTGGCTTCATTCAGCTCTGTGTGACATTGTTAGCATCCGTTATGACATTGTGGTACCTATATAGGCGCCACCCAGGTGCTCGGACGTCAGTACTTTTAGTTTTTTCCACTCCAGAAGCGGCGAGCCACAAAGTAACTGACGTAGTCGTGTGCAAAACTAGGGCCCTCAAAAGAGGGAGTAATCCTAGCCCTACAACATTAGTTTGCAGAGGGGGAGGCATGGGTGGTGACGTAAGGAATCTGCAGCTAGAGTCTCTATCAGATAATGCGTTACCGAAGGTAATTAACTTGTTCATCTGAAAGACTTCTAGCTGCAGATTTCTCACCTTTGAAAAAGAGACCTAAGCCATACCATACCAGAAGCGGGTTGCAGATCAATGCCTGTAACTACAAAGTCCTGCAGGACCAAATGGGCAAAATGCCCATCCCTGCGGACCTGACTGTCCAGGCAGTAGAGTTTGGCAAACGTTTGCAAAGATGCCCAAGTTGCTGCCTGACAGATGTCCAGAATTGGGATACCCCAAGCCAAGGTCATAGTCACAGCCATTCCCCTGGTGGAATGGGCCCTTAATCTCTGAGTGGGCTACTCCTTTGCCAAGGCATAGCAGATGTTAAGGCAAATTGTCAAGAGAGGGACCCCTTATCACCAAAGGAATAGGGTACTACTAACAAGTGAAGAGTAGAGCTTCCTTTGGTCACTACTACATTAACACCATTCATATTCAATCACTCAATACCCTAATATCACAACCACTCTCCCACCAGGGGGTTATATTCAATGCCCAAACAGTATACCAAAAGTACGTCAATAGTAGAAGATGTGCATATTTTTTTAAACAAGAGTTCTTTATAATGACTGTTGGAAACGGCCCTTTTTGCAGGGTTATCCCCAAACTTTTTGCTTCTTCCTCCTTTATTTTTTCTGACCCGTGGTTGTTGGCAATAGGACCCTGGGCACTTTACCACTGCTGATCAGTGCTAAAGTGCATATGCTCTCTGTATAAATTGTTATATTGATTGGTTATCCATGATTGGCATATTTGTTTCACCTGTTAGCCCCTAGTAAAGTGCAATGGGTGTACCAGGACTGGTGATTCAAATGCTACTAGGGGGCTGCAGCACTGATTGTGCCACCCACAGGAGTAGCGCTAAAATGATGTCCTAGGCCTGCTTGCAGTGCCTATGTGCAGTCCAGGACTGCCATGTCGACCTGGCCAGTGCAACCACTGACCCGGCCTTATCCTTCCCTTTCTGTACATGTCAGGCATCCCTATGGTGGCCCTAGGTACCCCCCTGGGCTGGGTGCAGTGTATCTGAAAGGTAGGGCATGTACTGAGGTGTGTAACATGCCCTGGTAGTGAATTACAGCCATTTTCGTTTTTCACTGCTGACAGGCTATCTTGCCCATAGGATAGAATAGGGGAGGCTGTTACATGCCTACCTTCCCATAAGGGCAAGATAGAAAATCCAAGTTTGGTATCTTTGTGTTCAGAATTTAATTATACATCTTTTTAGCAAGATGGTTTTTAAATTCACTGTGTGAGACTAGCACTTTTTAGAAAGTAGCTATTCTCCTGTTTAACCTGTGTGCTGGTTGGCTGACTGGTGTCATGTGATGGGCTAGGTGGCTCCAGGAGCCTGGATGAGTCAGCAGCAGGGTGAATAGGGAGATCTGCTTTAGATGGGTGGGAGGAGTAGCCCCTGGGTTTGAATAGGGCTGCCTCTGCCAGCACAATGCTGGCTCCATCCCCTGCTTTCCAGGCTGAGGACTCTGCCTCTGCTGGCACAAAGAAGGCTCCACCTCCTGCTGAGCGTCTAACGACCCTGCCCCTCACTCTGAAAGGAACCAGGTGCTCCAGGGCAGAGCACACCCAGGAACCGGTTTGAGCAGGGGAATCCCCCCACTGGAACAAAGAGAGACAAAGACTTGGAGGGGTGTAAGAAGAGGACCCCAGACACCTAAACTTTAGATCACTTTGGAACTAAGAAGAAACCTCTGCCAAGGAGAAAGCTGAAAAGGACTGAAGAGGAGAAGACTGCCTGCTTGCTGTTTTGCTTTGCTGCCAAAAAGAGGGGAAGGTTTTTGCTGTGTCCCCTTCTTTTGATTCTGATCTCCAAGGGCCTGAGAAGAGCTGGCTCCCTGTTAAGAAGTCCCAGGAACAAAAGGACTTCACCACCAGCTCCCCTGGAACTCTACTGAAGGAGTTCTGACCTGCCTTGGAGTGCTTGCCCAGTCTTGGGGCCTCAGGAGGTCGTTTTGCTGTGTTTGGGAGCTGGGAAGCAGAAGCGTGAAAAAGAGTAACTGATACCCAACGCATCATCCGATTGCGTGTCGCAAGAACGAGAGTGCGAGGAGAATTTCATAGCGGCGTCATCGCAGCGCCCGGAGTCCCCGCATCGCCGAGTGCGTCGAGCATCGTCCCGGTGTGAGAAGATTCCTGACGCTGCGAGGGTCGTCGCAGAACCAGTTTGCGGGCCGCACCACTGCCGGTGCATGAAAGTATCCAGTCGCTGCGTGTGTCGACGCAGAGTCCCGTCCCATGACGCATCGAGGGTTGCGGCGCCCGAATTCAACGCTGCGCCGCGCACCGTGATGCATCGAGGGTTGCGGCGCCAGAAGTCAACGCTGCGCCGCGCATCGCGCCGCACCGAAGATCGTCGCATCGTACCTGTGCGTGAAGCTTCCCCCTAAGAAACCTACGCAACGAAAGCCAAAGTCATCGCATCCTCCCCCTACAGATCGGAGCCGGCGCATCCACCTCTGCTGCGTGAAGCAGGGCTGCTGCAAAGCCTCCCCAGGATCTCAGGAGTATCGCATCGCCTTTGCCATCTTCCTTGTGATAGCTTTTGGGAACCTTATCGCAACTACAGGTACTGTTGGGCACGAGAGTGTCGCATTTTGTGCATTGAGAGTCGCATTGTGCAGGACACTGACTTTTACATCCTGGAGTACTTTCTGCAAACCCTTGAACTATCTTTGAAGTAATCTTTTTAATTGTATGTTGGTTTGTCTGTAGTATTTGGTCTTGTGAAGTTTTTAGTAAAGATACCTTATTTTTCTAAAACTGGTGTGGAGTAAATCTGTGGTGTTTTCACTGTGTTACTGTGAGTGTTGGTACAAATACTTTACACATTGCCTTTGATAGCCTAGACTGCTCAGGCCAAGCTACCTAGAGGGTGAGCAGGGGTTATCTCAACAGTGTATCCCCCTTTCCCTGACTAGAAGCAAGGGTCCCTACTTGGACAGTGGTACCTACCCTGCCAACTAGAGACTCCCAGATCTAACATTGGTTGCAGCGGTGGGATTGAACTTGTATTTGTACTTGACCCACAGTAATTGGTGTTCATCACTAGTTTGAGTGCAGACCAATACGCAACCACATACTGTATTTTTTATTCTATTTTTGAGTAACTCTTCAAGAGCATCATGTCTCAGGTGGCAACAAGTGAGAGGGCAGAATTGGAGTTTTCCATTGCGGATTTGTATTCATACAGAGTTGAGGAGCTCAAGCAATTCTGCAAAGACCTTGGTTGCCCTGTGAAAAGCGGATCTAGAAAGGATGTGCTACAAAGAGTCTTGAAGGCCTGGTGGGAGGCCCAAGAGGAAGATGATGCAAATGAAGAGAATGGTTTTGTTCCCCAAGATCTGCCCATGGGCAGACCAGTCTCAAGGGCTGGCAGCTCCCATTCCAGTAGAGGGCTCACTCCAGAGGAGTTGGAGGAGAATCAAAGGGTGAGAAACCATGAATTAGAAATAATGAAAATGAAAATGAAGCAATTGGAAGTAGAAAAGGCGTTGGAGGAAAGAAAATTGCTTTTGGCTCATGAGTTGAGGATGAGGGAGCTTGATTTGGAGCTCGAGAGGCTTGAGGCCATGAGTGTCTCAGCTGAAGAAGAAAAATGGGTAGCTCAAGAAGTGAGCTTTGCTGAGTTGGAGGTGGAGTCCAGCTCAGATGGTGGCAGCAAGATTGTAGTTTCTAGTGCTGAGAGAAAGGTACAAACACCCAGAGATGTGGCACGTGACTTGAAGGAGGGGGTTGACATACACCAGGGGGTTCAGGTTTATGATGTAGTTCCAGTGGAGTGCAGTGTCCCTGAAGTGGATTGGGGAACTGGCACAGGGGACCATATTCCTAGTGGTGGGAGGGACACTCTACTGACCCTAGATGAGAGGTACAGGGAGAGGGGTTCCCCCATGGTAGGAACCTTGGTGTGTGAGTGTGAAGACCGCCCAGAAGAATGTGAGTTGTGTGACAGAGACAGTCAGGTACTGTCTCTCCAATCTCAGGGGAGTGGTGTGGGGTACTTGTGTGAGGCACTGGAGGGTGAGGCAAAAGGTAGCTTGGTTAACAACTGTGGGGGGCTGTGTGATTCATTTGTTGGAGAGCATATTTTAAGTCCCTGTTTTCCAGAGCTATGCCAACACCCGGTGGAGTGTGAGTTCTCTGGTTCCAGAGAGCTTGCGTTGGAGGCAGACCTTTGGTCGGATGCCGGAAGGTCTGGAGAGGCATTGGGGAGTGATCCCAAAAAGAGTGGCACAGATATCTTCCAGACCTGTGAGGTGGAGGAGGTTCAGTGTAGCCCAGTTAGGTCCCAGTGTAGTGGGAGGGGTGTAGGGGCTCACGTCCTGTCTCAGTGGAGAAGGGGTGAGTGTGGGACTGTGGGTCCCAATGTGCCCGAAACCCAGTCTCAGGGCCTGGTGGGTTCCTTAAGGGAACACCAGGTTGGGGGCCTAGACAGTACTAGTAGGCCATTTGAGGATGATCTGCTAGTGTCAGAGGAACCTGGAGCCTCTGTAAACAGAGCTCCAGTGGTTCTGGTGTCTGGCGGTAGCGCTCCAGTTGGGAGGGTGCAGAAGTCCAGACTGAGGGTTGAGAGGGGGATGTGTTCCCCAGTGGGAGAACCAGTGGGTCAGGGACCAGCCAGAAGGGCTGAGTCCCCTAGGAGTGACCATGGTGACACCACTTCTGTCCTGGGGGATCTTCACGCACTGTCAGGTGGACAGGGGCTGGGAGATCTGCGCCAGGCAGACTGTCACGAGACACATGAGTCATGTGTCACCCTCGGGGAGATACTGTGTGGGTCCCCAGAAGTCCTGGCATGCCAGGCAGGTGTGCAACCGCAGGGTTTAGTCCCTGGGTTGGGAGGCCAGGTTCAGGATCTGCCTGACCTGGAGGGAAGGACATCTGTAAGCTGTGTCCTGACCGGTTTGGCTTCCAGGGGTACCACTCCAGTGGGGAGGGTGCAGCACTCTGGAAGGGGGTGCAGAGGGAGAGAGTCCTCGCCTCTGCCCCGGTGCAACCTGAGGGTTTAGACTCTAGGTTGGAAGACCAGTTGCTGGAGAGAGGTCCTGAACTGATGGGTGAGTGGTGTTCTGAGGGTGACTCTCCGGGGAGGAGAGGGCAGGACCCCAGAAGGAGAGTGAGGGGGAGGAGAGCCTCGCCCGTGACCTCTGGTCAGTCTGAGGGTACAGGCCCTGGGCTGGCGGGCCAGTGTCAGGATGCCCTAACTGACTTGGCAGGAGGGAGAGTGGAGGAAAGGTGCCAGGCACCTGGGGCTACTGCCCCCCACTTTCTGACGCCACAGAGGTTAGAGAGGCCTGACAGGCATGAGGCCTGGCTCTCATCACTGACAGTTGTCAGTGGCCCCTGTGGCTGGTTGTCCTGGTGGACAGGGTTGCCCCTGGAAGGGGGGCAGGAGTCACACCCTGGGGGTGGACTGGGCCACACCGTTGTGTTGGCCATGTGGGTACTGTCTACCAGTATGGACACATCTGTGATAGAAGTCCTGGTGCACATAAAAAGTTTTAAAAAGACACAAGAAAATACAATTAAACATTTCATATACCAGAGTAAAGTCGCCGGCTTCAGTGTGTTGCCCCCTCATCACAAGGCAAATAACAATGTATAATTAGATAGGACTTCGATTAGGATCAACTATAATTCTAACTATGATAGTTGTATTATTGTCTTGATAAAGATGGTATAAATTTGGACAACACCATCGAAACGCTTTGACGCCTCTGATATACAATTCATGTAGCGGGCTGGAACCATAGATATCCAACAAGTGTTAATGTATCTGGTTTCAGTCTGTATAACTGTTTCACACAAATTTGGTTTTTATGACAAAGTGTACTGTCTTCCCCTTCTCTCATTGTTTGTGTAATTGGTAGTTATAATCATTTTGCTGCTTTTTGTTATTGGTGTGATTCTATATTGTATATGAAATGTTTTTCTTGTATTTTCTTGTGTATATTTAAAACTTTTTATGTCATTATAAAGAACTCTTGTTTTAAAAAATATCTTTTTAATAAAAATGTTGCACATCTTCTACTATTGACGTACCTTTGGTGTACTGTTTGGGCATTTAATATAACCTCCTGGTGGCAGAGCGGTTCTGATATTAGGGTATTGAGTGATTTAATACGAATGGTGTTAATGTAGTAGTGACCAAAAGAAGCTCTGCTCTTCACTTGATAGCAGATCTTAATGCAGAGAACGACCCAGTGAGAGATGGCCATTTTCTGCACTGCTCTTTCCTTCTTAGCTCCCACATACCCCACAAAGAGTTGGCTGTCCACCCGGAACTCTTTTGTGCGGTCAAGGTATAACAACAATGCTCTTTTTGGGTCCAGTCGGTGGAGATGCTCCTCCTCTTGGGATGCGGGGGAACAAAGAAGGTGGGCAACATGATGGATTGACCCAGATGGAATGGGGTCACAACCTTTGTTAAAAAGGAAGCCCAGGTGCAAAGCACCACTTTGTCTGGAAAAGACATCAGATAGGGAGGCGAGCAAGATAACGCATGTAACTCGTTTACCCTCCAAGTGTAATCACCACTGTAAAGGCTGTTTTGATGGTCAACACCTGGAGAGGACAGTTATGTAAAGTCTCAAAGGCAGCGACATTAGGTAGGTGAGGACCAAATTAAGGTCCCACTGTGGCATAACAAAGGGTGTGGGTGGAAACAAGTGAGCCAGCCATTTTAGAAACCAATGTACAATCAGAGACTTAAATAGATGGAGCTGGTCTGGCAAATGCAACAAAGCAGACAGAGCAGAAAAGTAACCCTTGAGAGTTCCCGAAGCAGAACCCTGTTGGGCAAGAGTCAGCATGAATAAAATACCAGTGGAAAGAGAAGCATAAAGAGGATCCATAGACCTTTCTGTACAGTATAATACAAATTTCTGCCCACGACAGGCATATACCGTCTTAGAGGAAGACCACCAGGATTAGGACCTGCTGTTCCAGCCATGTCCAGAGATGCAGGGCCTCTCGACAAAGGGTCCATGACCTCACCCTGCCCTGCGTGATGCAGCAGTACCACATGGTGGTGGTGTTCTCCGTGAACACCTGCCCTAGCTTCCCCTTGACGGAGGGAAGAAATGCTTTCAATGCCAATCGAATCGCTCTGAGCGCCAACAAATTTATGTGGAGCCCGGACTCCGCCAGAGACCAGTGCCCCTGATCTCAACCTCTCCCAGATGGCCGCCTCATCCCAGGAGTGACGCATCTGTCATGACTGTGAGATCTGGTTGGGGAGTGAAGAGGGGTCTGCCATTGACCCAATCGCGGTCCGTCAACCACCACTGCAGATCTTTTGCAGTTCCTTCTGAGATCTGAACCACATTGGTGAGATGCCCCTGATAATGTGCCCACTGGAACTTCAAGTCCCACTGCAGAGCTTACATACACCACCTGGTGTGCTTTACTAACAGGATCAAGGAGCCTATGAGGGCCAACAGCCTCAGAGTCAGTCTCAACGAAATCCAGGATTGAGGCCGAAACATTGGAATCATAACCTGAATATCCTGGACTCACTGCTCAGGAGGATAGACCCGAGACTGCACTGTGTCTAGAACAGCTCCGATGAAATGGAGCATCTGAGAAGGAGTCAGGTATGACTTCAGCACCTTCATAGAGAACTCCAGCGAATGCAGGAGGTTTGCCTTAGTCTGAAGGCGGGAGACGACAGCCTGGGGAGAGGATGCCTTCAACAGCCAGTCATCAAGGTAGGGCGAAGACTGACACCCCTTAACCTGCGCAGATGAGCTGCAACCACCGCCATCCCCTTGGTGAACACCCGAGGGGCACTGGTAAGGCTGAAGGTAGGCACGGTAAACTGAAAGTGCTTGAGGCCTACATTGAATGACAGATAACGCCTGTGACCAGGCAGGATGGGGGGTGAAAACACGCATCCTGAAGATCCAAGTCTACCATCCAGTCTTCTTGGTCTAGGGCAGACAAGACCTGATCTAAAGAGAGCATCTAGAATTTCTCCTCTTGATGAAGAGATTGATGGTCCGAAGAGCTAAAATGGGCCACAACCCTTTGTTCTTCTTTGGAAACAGAAAGTAGTGAGTATAACAGCCCCTGCCTACTTCTGAACCAGCGACCCTTTCTGTAGCTCACCTGGCCAGGAGAACTATAACTTCCTCCTGGAGCAATTTTAAATGATCCTCTGTCAGCCGTTCCTGATTTGGCAGAATGGGAGGAGGAAAAGAAAGCAAAGAAAGAGAATAGCCCTCCTGAATGATCTGCAAGACCCACTTGTCTGATGTTATGGACCTCCAATGGGGAGGTGATGAATTCCCCCACCAACTGGAGTGGTGTGGTCTTGTAAAGTCAGACTAGGAGTACTTGAAGGCTGGGGCTGCCGAGGGCAGGGTGGCCGATTACTTCTGGCTTCCATTCCTAGTTGTGAATGAACAGCGTCCTCGTCTCCTCATGGAATGGGAAGCATGCGCAGGACGGTGGCTGGGATAGGGTTGATGTGGCTTAATACCCCTTCCATTGCCACAAAAGGTAAACTGGCCATGAGGAGTAGAAGACAGCCCCAAGGATCTGGCCATAGCTCGAGAGTTCTTGAACCACACTAGGGCCGAATCTGCCTTTTCCCCTAAAAGGCGAGTTCCATCAAAGGGCATGTCCATCACATCTGCCTGGACATCATCCGATATGCCAGTTGTCTTAAACCAGGCGCTGCGCCTCAAGGCCACTGTCGTGGAAATCGATCTGCCCAGCGAATCAGTTGCATCAAGGCCACACCTTATGGTGAATTTTGCTGTATTTCTCCTGTCCTTAACTGCATGAGAGCGCACAGCCTGGGCCTCCTCCGGGACTTATGGCAGCACTTGCACAACCGTCTCCCAAAGGAAGTGGGAGAAACAGCCCAATAAGCATGCAGGCTAGAGGAAGACAACATTCTCTTCCCAAATTAATCCACCCTCCTGGATTCCCTATCCATAGGAGCGGAGGGGAACACGCCCTGTAACGTAGAGTCCTGCATCACCACACGTTCGGGGTGGGGTGTTGGATGAGGAACTTTTGGGTTGCCTGGAGCTGGGCGATGGCAGCATTCAATTGTCCTACTCATAGGAGCCCCTGAGCTAGGATTGTACCACGTGCATAGAAGGACATCAGTAAGTGTCTCATTAAAGGAAAAAAGGGGTTCTGAAGTGGAAGCCCCAGTCTGAAGCACTTCAGTCCGGAGATTAGTCCTGACCGCCACTGAGGGCAGCTCCAGTCCAAGGACTGCAGCTGCCCTCTTGACCACCATGGCATAAGATGCCTCCTCCTCCATAGCCACAGTTGGCAGAGAGAGCAAGCCAGTATCTGGAGAAGTATCCAGTCCACTAGCTTCTCCAAGTTCCCCATACCAGTCCAACTGCTCTGCAAAGTCATCCTGATGTTCCACAGCATCCATAGACCCCTCCTATTCCTCTCCCGAGGCTAACACATTCTCAAAGCGTTCTGGCGACAACATAGAACCCCTAGTTCAATCGACGTCGGAATCAGCGTTGAGCGACGTCATTCCGACTCCGTGTGGTCAGGTATAAGGATGGGGCTGGCAACACCGATGGGTATGGGCAGCACCAAAGGCAATGACTTCGGCTCCGACGCCGGGGGAGGTCGCAGTGGCATGACCAGCGTCAATCAAGATCCGAGATCGGATCTCTGAGGCCACACCGGCACCATGGTCGGAGTCGAGGGCGTCAATTCCGACGGGGCCCAAAGGTTCACCAGATAGGTCGGCCCGCTCAAATATGCGGCGCATGGCCTTGTAGAACTCTCTGATCTGAGCAGGGGTCACTGTGGCTCCTGGAAAAGGAGGGAGGCGTGAAGTCAACCCTGGCTCCGGCTCCGTAGAACCGTGCCTAGAGCGTCGGTGTGCCTTAACTCCTGTCAACGGATGACAGTCGAAGTGAAGATGAAGTCTGCTTGGGCTTCTTCTTCTTGTGCCACTTCCCAGAGTGTCCCAACAACCTCGAGTGGGACGAAGAGTACTTCAGGCTTGTTAGACCCGGCCTTGTGGCGTGGCCATCCCTGACCCCTAGCCACACACCCTGACCCGTGCACCTCATTCAGCCCCCGAGTACACGGCCTAGCCGGTCCTTCCCGCCAGAACCCACACACACCCGACCCGGACTTCCCCGTCCGTGCCCTCCATCTTCCCAGCACCACAGGGCCCGCATGCCCACTTCATGCACCTACGATGGCCGCCCGGCTCCAGCGCAACCCCGGCCTATAGGCGCCGCCCTGGCTGGAGGACATCGCGCTCCCACGGAGTGAGAGAGGGAGGAGCAGTTTCCATCGCACCTCTGACCTTCCCTTGGGAGATGGGTTTCGATCGGCCCTCCGGCCTCCCTGAGGGCTGGCTCCACGCCTGCTGCATGTCTGGGACTCCTCCCGACCCGGCCCTGAAAGGATCAAAGGACGACCTGGCAGGAAACTCCAACAAGCGACCCCCAGGTGCTAAGACCCCTGCCTACACAGACTCCGGACATCAAAGAGGAGTTGACCTATAACAAGGCGTGCTCTGGGACTATCTGGCAGGTTCGACTCTGGAACGACGAGAGCCCTGCTGATGTGGTCACGGCTCCCTTGCAACCTTGGAACACCTGAGCCCTGCTGAGTGACTCGCGGCTTCCCTGAAGATCGTAAGACCTCCGACCTTGTGCTTGAGCCCTGCTGAGTGACTCGCGGCTCCCCTGAAGATCGTAAGACCTCCGACCTTGTGCTTGAGCCCTGCTGAGTGACTCGCGGCTCCCCTGAAGATCGTAAGACCTCCAACCTTGTGCTTGAGCCCTGCTGAGTGACTCGCGGCTCCTGAAGACTCCCTCGGTCCAGCTGGACCCCAGTAACCACAGCGTATCCCCCAGCTCGAGGATTGTGGGCTTTGCGCCGGGTACGTCCCTGCATTGATCCGGATCCCCAAAGACTGTCCCGCTTCCCCCTATCCCTACTGAGACTCTCTGAGCCCGTGCTCTATTTGTCAATATCCACCTTGTTGATCATAGAGATCCTACGAAGCTGATTAGATAAAGATCTGTTCCCAGGAACATACAGTGTGGTGTCTCTTTGTCGTGTGGTGCAGTGTGTACGATCCTAGACCCGAGACTCTTCCCCTGAGGAATCTCCCGCCAGTGCCCGGCTACGATACCCTGAAGGTAGGTCTCAGGGTGCTCAGGTACCCTCCCTGTCTCCTCTGAGGTCGCCTTCTAACAAGGCTCCAAGAGTGGTCTTGTGTCCTCTTCCTCGATCGGGATCGGGACCTACAGGGAGTCTCGCTTGATGGTGTTGGCATTCAGGGTCACAAGGAACTTCAAAGCCCTCTCCCATAAGGTCCTAGGAGCCATGGCCCGACAGTCCAAACACCACTTCTGATTGTGGTCATGCTCGAGACACCAGAGGCAAGCGAGGTGGGGATCGGTAACCAACATTGCGCGGGGACAGGCCCCACATGGCTTAAACCAGGTCTTCCTCAAAAACATCCTCGCACATGATGTGAAAAAATCTGGAAGTCAACAAAAAGTGGAGAAAACGTCTATCAAAAAGTGACAGAGGGGTAGCTCTTCCCGGATCGGCGCTCAACTGGCACGGAAAGAAAAGAACAGACGTTCATGTGCCTGGGTGGCACCTATATAGATACCGCAACGTCATAGCCAATGCTAATGATGCCGACGACCTCACACGGAGCGGCATGGAGCCACCCGACGGTGTACACAAATGGGTATTGTTCAGCAAAAGTTTGCGGATCCAGCCTGACGCCTGGGAAATTCAAAGGTGAGGCATCTGCAGCTAGAAGTCTATCAGATATTCTACAGATGATGCCCTTCCTAGATAGGCATTTAAAAGATACCAAAACGTGTTTAATCTGAGAGCACCCAAGATTACACATTGTATGACAAATACATACATTTTAGGCCCATCCATGTATCTGAAGGGCAGCTTTTTAGAGAGAAGCCCCCATACTAACAGTAGAAATGCACGGTGAACGTATTCATAGAAAGATTTCTCCAATGGGATCAAGATTCTATTTCAACTCTTCTGAAGTCAAGCCTATAGAAGCTGTGATCACCAATTCTCCAATCAGTTCGGCCCAAATCCAACAATCATCTTCTACTTTATTTGTATTCACCTCCTTTATAAGTCTCCCCTCTGCCAGCACCCATTCCTCAAATTCCTAAATCAAATCCTATACAGCCAGAGCCGCAGTCACCAACCAATGAATCACTACAAGCCTCCTGACTAACAGAGTGATGCAGAGAGACTGTTTAGTTATTTATCTCTTGGAGAGGGCATCCTCCACCCAGGAGACTATGACATTTCTATGTGAACATGTGACCCCCCTAAGTCTCTCTGTGATGACTACACTATTGTGCAGACATAATGAAATTAAAAACCATATGCAGGATATCTGCTCCAACTGATTTTCATCTAAGACATGCTTCAGATCTATTCAGATAAATTAGATATTATAATTGTTGTGAGATAGGTATGAAGTAATATAAGGAAATGAAGCAATTTCACCCTGGCATTACTGGAAAACTGCCTCACCCAGGCAACATGCTCTCCTCCACTCTCCGTCCATAAAGGGTCTGGTATGGCCTCTTCCCACCAGATTCTTGGCTTCTGAAACAAGTGGACCTTAACCTTTTTTTACATGCATGATAGACCTGAATCACTAAACACCAAGTCAACCCATATCTAATATGACTTCTAATAGATGCAATCCAGACAGGGCTAATGGGAAACACGCCCATATGCCTGATCAACTTTGTTAGCTTGGCAAGTTGCAGGAATTGGCCAGCCTCCACCTCAAAATGTTCTTGAGCCTCTTGAAAATTGATGCACTCCTCCCCAGGGAATAGTTCACCTAGGATGTCACAACCTCCTTACCTCCATCTCGACAGGGACATTTAATTACTTATCTGTATGTACGGCAACAGCCACCAAATCAGCAATTTCCTGGAAAAAGAGTTTTTTTGCAATGCTACTTTTACATTTTCCCAAACTTTGGCCACTTGCTGCACTATATAAGGGTACATGCCTTTCTACTGCCAGACATCAATCGTTAAATTACATTTTCTGCTCCCTCTCCTCCTCCAAGGAGGCTTTTCTCCAAATTGTCACCCTCCAAGAACCATTTGTCTACATGCTGGATTTGTGTTGTCCTGTAGTAAAGCTCCAGATCTGAGAGTCCTAGCCCTTCCTCCTCCTTTTCCAGCTTGACAACCTTCAGCTCCACTCTACTCCGTTTTCCCTCTTTATCAGTTAGACCAAGACACTGTTCAGCTTTGTAAATGTATTCCAGGGCACTAGGCACATGGACATTTGTAAAGTATACAGATAACAAGGAAGGAAAAACATTTTTACCACTGCTATCCTTCATGCTAAGGAAAGAGGTAAGAAGCTCCAAAAGAGTACCCAGGCCTGTATGCCCAGAAGGCTTCACTGATTTCAACCTATTTGCAATGGTTTTAGCCAACACCTTCAAAGCTGCATTCATCACGGACAATGGATGATAGGAACCCAGCAACAGAGGGTTCCATCCTGTTTAGGTAGCATACCTCTGACAACTTCCCATTTATACAGTGGCAGGCACCCAGGTTTCTGGCCTTCTGGTATACTTCCTGCAGGCGGTCAAGGATACATAGGTCTGATAGAACTCCTGAGTCAGTCTCTTCCCAGCACCTTATTGTGCAGAATATCAAGAATGGCCACATGTATTTCTTCTTGTGTAATGTCTGCGTGTAAGTCTAGCATCTGCTCCTCAGAGATTATGCATCTCTGCACTAGCAAGTGCTATGTTGATACTTTGAGTCTGAAGGCATTTGTTAAATGCAGCTTGTGTAACTATTATTGAGCCATCCACTCAGTTCAGTTCAAAGACTTTATTCGGTTATAAAACATTGATAACCATAAAAGTACATAAGACACATATTAGACACAATTTACACAATGTAAAAACAGGTGGGGTACGTACAGGTTATTAAAACTCATAGACTCAATACCTTTACATTATCGATTTCCTTGAATAAAAGACGTTTCTAACAAATACAGAGACAGATGCTACCGTGAATATGTCTTCAAGCTTCCATATTGCCAGAAAGGCAGGGCGGCATTGTCTAAAATGCATATACTTTAAAATTGGCTTGATCCACCTTTCCCTGGGTACTGAATAATATTTACAAAAGAATAAAATATGAATAACCGATTGGGTGGATATATCGTCACAGGGGCATTTGCTTATTCCGGCTGACCAGTCATTGTTAGCAGGAAAAAAAGAATCCCAAATCTAAAACGTACCAGCAAAAACCTTTCATGTTCCGTCAACCGCAGGGTTAGGTATGGTTGAATAGCCTGCGAGGTTAAGGTCAGTTGATGAGACATCACTGTTTTTTTAGTCAACTCAGTTTGATCTCTTAAATTCACAAGATACATGATACATAGCCTTTCCAATTCCTTTCTCGGGATCTTCACCATTGATTCGGGATTATCATAAAATTCGGGGTGATTAACATAACCACAAAAGCTTTTGATGTATCTCAGCCATTTCATTCGATGAGCACCCTCCAATTTTAGGGCGTCCCCCAGTATGAGACGGTTCAAATGACACTCATTTGTGATCCAAACCCTGTGCCACAAAAGAACCGGCTGGATTCTAATGATATCCTCAATATATAACATACCAAGTTCAGCGTGGCTGTTGTGGGTGGATGTACTCTCAGGCGTGGTTAGGAGATATTTCAAAAAGCTATTCTCTGTCAACTGTAAACTAGTTACATTTGAAATGCCCCAAATTCACGCACCATAGGTTGCCATTGCCACACAACTAGTTTTGTAGATGCGCAAAAGCTCATTAACTGGTTTCTTTCCCATCTTTTTGCTAAAAAGTTTAAGGGCCATTACAGACTGGGTGAACAACATATTTCTCCCCTTGACTGCAGTATTCCACTGGCCTGTGCAGTCAAACAGGATTCCTAAATAAGGAAAGGTAGAGATGTGATCTAATGGATTAGAATCTATAAACATGATTTTTTTCCTCTGTTTTGTTTTAGTGCCACAGTTCATAGCAAAGGTTTTGGTACAATTCACCTTCAGATCCAAACCGGTCATGAAGGTGGAAAAGGAAGTGATCATGGATTGCATTGCTACGGGGGTCCTTGCCATCAGAACGGCATCATCAGCGTAGATTAGTGCCGGTATATGACGTTGTGATGCCGTAGGCATATCTATACAATCCCTCAACAAGATATCCTCTAACTCGTTGATATAGATTAAGAATAAAAACGGGGCAAGGACACATCCTTGTCTTACTCCCCTCGCAATGTTAAACATTCTAGTGCACTCTCCATTTAAGCCATATCTGATTGTTGCCCTAGCCCAATTGTACAGTTCCCTTAAAAAACAAATGATGTTATCCTCTACTCCCAATCGTATTAAAATTGACCATAATTTACTGTGGTTAACACAGTCAAAGGCGGAAGTTAAGTCCACAAAGGTTAAAAACAAACTCCCACCCTTTGCCTTGGTATACTTTTCCAGTAATATGAATAAATTAAGTCCTTGGTCTACTGTCCCTACCCCTTCTCTAAAACCATATTGCAGGTCACTAATGATCTTATGCTCATCTCCCCATCCACTCCTTCAAGCACCAATGTCATATGTTGGGGGGGCCTCCCTCTTAACCCCTTACCTGCTGGGCCTAACCCTGTGCGGAGTCCTTTTTGGCTATTTGGGGTAGTTCATGCTTAGTTACTGCTGCATAACCTTTTCTCCACAAAAGGTATCCACCCCAAATTTGCGCCCTTTTCTTCCAACATCCTGGAGATTCTAAAAGTACACAGGGTTTGTGGGTTCCCCTGGAGGGGATCATGAAAAGTGGCCAATTGGAGCTACATTTTGAGGTTTTTGGGAAAAATATGCTCCAGATAAAGTGTGGGTTTTTTCCTCTTAAAAAGGGCATCATCGAATGGTTTGCTGTAATAAAGTCACTGTATTCCCAGCTTTCAGGAACATGTAGAGTTGAATTTAAAAAAACTACTGATTTGTTACCACAGTTTCGACATTTTTCAATTAGGTAGCCCATTATTCCTATTTTTGTGCTCTCAACCTACTTCCAGTTTGTGGTGAAAACTAGTGTGAAACCCATTAGTGATCCAGGAAAGGTATAGATGTCAAAATAGCAGACACAATTCTGAATACAGCAATGGGCCATGTTTAGATCCCTCAGGGTTTTCCCAAACAAACTGTAGAAATAAATACAAATTCAAAAATGAGTAGAAAAAATCAGCTATTTGCAACAATGGTTTCATTTGTAACTTTTGGTTACAATGGCAGATTTACAAAGATTTACAAAAGCAATATGCCATTACTTCCGCTTGACCCTTCTGCTTGCGGGGATAAATAGGGTTTATAGGTTTACCAAGAACCCGAGGTACCCAGAGCCAACAACTGAGCCACACCGTACAATATTTTTTCATTGTGTACTGAATATAGATCAATTCATATGGTGAAATAAGGGTATCAAGGAAATCTATGTATTTTTTAAATGACCACAAGATATGGAGTTAAGGAGCAGTGATTATTGGAAAATTGCTGAATTTGTGGGTACCCATACTTGAATATGATTTAGGATATTTTTAAAAATGTTTTCCTTCTTACACACTGGATTACATTTGGAAGGCACAAATGCAGGGAAATCCAATAGGTAATACCAATGTTCTAATATTTTATGCTCCTACATGTGTTCCGATAAAAATAGTACCTCACTTGTGTGGGTAAGACTAGTGCCAGCAATAGGAAATGGCCCACATGGATACATCACATTTTTCCACTTAATACTGGGGGGAGGAGTTGGCCTAACGGCTAGGGCGGTCAACCTCAAATCTGGGGAACCGGGTTCAAGTCTCGGCAATGACGCTGAACAACCTCTGATTCTGGGCAATTCACTTAATCTCGCCGTGCCTAATAAAAATGAATGTGTCCTCATGTAAGGCAACTGGTGCTATGTAAACCGCTCTGATACCCGATACCTTTGGGTCAAGTTTGCGCTATATAAAACTTCGTAAAAAAAAAAAATACAGATTTTTTTTGCAAAGTAGGTAACTGAGAATTTTGGGCCCTAACTCAGGCAACCACAGGAGTATAGAGGTGCATAGCTTTTGTGGCCCTCGCTAGGTAATTTTAACCAGAAACCCTGGCAAACATCAAACTTTAATAAAAAAACAAATTTTCCTCACATTTTGGTGACAAAGTTCTGGAATCTAGAGGGGAGAACCACATTTTCCTACCACCATGAGTTCCCACTTGCCCCCAATCAGAAAGGTACCCCACTTATGTGGGCTGGCCACAAGACCACAACAGAAAAGGACCTAAAGTGCTACATTGAGATAGGCAACAGGGGTAGTAGCGGTATTTGGGGCATTGCTGTTGCTCCACCCATGCAAACCAATGAACCACAGACATTATTGAAAATTAGACAACAAGGGAATTCCAGGGTGGTGTGATTTGCATGGATCCCATGAGATTTTCCTACCTACAGTGCCCTGCAAACCTCAAACTATGCCTGAAATCACATTTCCCTTACGTTTTTGTGATGGAAATCCAAAATCCATGAGGTACCTACCACCTAGCATTTCCCCTCTTGTGCTGATAAAAACGGTGCGTCACTTGGAGGGCAGGGACTAGCACCTGTGACAGGAATGGACCAAACCAAGGTCAATGGGAGCCCTTGCAAGGGGAGTACCATTGACCTAGGTTTGAAAACTGGTTGGTCTCATTTGGGTTGGGGGTTTGGCCAATGCCAGTTTTTCTGATCTCCCCAATCCCCCCTTCCCCTTCCCCAGGGGCAGACAGGGGTTTTTCCTTCAATTTTCCCCTTAGGGGGACAGAAAGTCCACTACACACCAGTGACTTCAAAAAGGTACCAAAACCTAAAGAACAAAAAAGGAGGGTGTGGCCTATCCTGCCATCGAGCCATATCCCAGACCCAGTAGGGGCAATTGTGTTTTTCTGCCCCGCTGGGTTCAGAAAGGCGAATTGTCCCAACTACAAAGGTTGCCCCAAACCTGCCTCCGAAAGGGTAGAAAGTCCATCCAACACCAGGGATTCCACACTGTGGCCTGTCTCAGCAGTGATTACTTATTCCCAGTCCTGTTGTCTAGCATATCTGCCTGGGAACCTTCTCCGGGTGTATCAGGTGTCTCCACAACTAGAATATCAATCATTCCAAAAGTAGGACCATGTGGAACCTCTGAGGGGGCTCAATCACTCAAGTGCTGTAACCAAAACATCTCCCTTTGTATTAAACAATTTGGTCTGCTGTGGGTCCCACATTGCCCAATTCCCAGACTCTGGGATTCAACTCCCTCACCATCCAGCTAATCTCATACCTTCTCAGCCACATAAATGAGTCGGCCGGCCTCCTTGTATCACCCCGAGCTTTGTGGGAAACAGGAGCATAAATTGAATGTCAAACTTCTTCAGTTTTGTTTATCCACCAAGAAAGAGTCTGGATCTGAACTTTCTGGTTTAGTCAGGGAACATTTTTATAATGTGGCCTTCAAACTGACAGTCTCCTTGACTTCAGACCCAATGTAATATACCACTTCTCGGTCTGTAGTTAAGAACTTTAGCAGTAAGCGCCATTGGAGAGGAATCCACGGGTGGGCGAGGAAAACAACGCTCTATGAACATTCTCAATCAGTCAATTCATCTTTATTCGGCTGATATAGCCATGTTTATTTTTTTCATTTTTTAAATTTAGTTTGAAGGTGTTATATAGCGCGAACAAGACCCTTGCGGGTATCAGAGTGCTTTACAAGGTCAGTATCGAAGATACATATGCATATAGTAAATAACATATAGTTCCATACAAATCAAGAATAGTACAATCACGATGACCCTGGCTCAAGAGAATTTAGCCATGAGAAGGGATTTCACTTCTTTTTTGAAAGATGCAGCAGAGGGATTCAGTCTAGTTTCTGGGGGCAAATCATTACAGACCCAGAGAAGGCTCGATTGTATGTTTTCTTCTTGATGAATCTTTTTGGTTTCAGTAAAAGGTTATTGGCACTTCTGGACGCTCTGTTGCCACATGAAGGCACCAGCTTTTGTGCCGGATAGCTGGGAGTGTTGGGATGAATGGCTTTATGCATCATGCATGCAATTTTTGTTGAATTTTGGCTTCGAAAGGTAGCCAGTTAAGGGATAATAGGTCTGGGGATATGTGAGCATTTCTTTTAGAGCCAGTAATAAGTCTAGCTGCTGTGTTGACTGACGCTCTTAAAGGGGTCAATGAGGATCTGGGAAGGCCATAGAGAGGGACACTTCCATATTCCCCTCTTGGGATAACTAGAGCTTGTACTGCCAGTATGAAGTCCTTTTCAGGCAGGAAAAGTTTTAGTTTTCTCAATGTATTCATCTGAAAGTTTGCTCCTTTTTTTGCAGTGCTGATGTGTTTCTGCATGTTTAGATTTCTGTCCAGAGTTACTCCCAGTGATTTCACTGAGTCAACGATAAGAGGTTGGCAGTTGAGTGCTGTTAGGTGTTTGAGCCAATCTTGAATTATGGGTCCTTGGGAGGGAGGAGCGATTAGAAGGAATTTGGTTTTGAGGGTATTCAGTTTTAGATGGTTTTTGGCCAGCCAGGTCTGAGTTTTTCCTAGAGTTGTGTTGAGAGATTTGATGTCTTCTAGTGAGTGGATCTTTAAGTATAGTTGTGTATCATCTGCGTACATATGATACAGCACGTTGGAGGAGTTGAGAATTTCAGTGAGTGGTTCCATGAATACATTGAAAAGTGTTGGAGAGAGGGATGATCCTTGTGGGACTCCTAAGGTGACTGGGAGGGGTTCAGACAGGGAATGATTAACCTTGAATCGTTGTGATCTGTTTTGGAGGAATGAGGTGAACCAATTTAGAATAGATTCGGATAATCCCATTCTGCGTTTCAGAAGGTCTAGCAGGTTGTCGTGTTTGACGGTGTTAAAGGCCGAAGAAAGGTCAAGCAAGATAAGTAAGCAGGTTTGTTTTGGTCTGGGATTTGTAGTGCATTGTCTATTATGTGGGTCATAGCTGATTCAGTACTGCGTCCTGCACGGAAGCCAGATTGGTATTGGTTGAGCAGGTTGAAATGGTCTATGTGTTTTCCAAGCTGAAGGTGTACACATTTTTCTAGGAGTTTGGCCAGGGTAGGGATGTTGGATATTGGTCGGTAATTAGTTAAGTCCGCGGGTTCAACCATTGGCTTCTTTAAGATTGGGGATACCTGCCTGGATTTAAGGATTTCAGGGATGGTTCCTTGAAGGAGAGAGGTATTTATAATCTTGGTATAAAGAGGCAGTAGCAGTGGGATGAAGTCTTTTATGCAGTTTGCGGGAAGAGGGTCAGTGAAGTGGTTGGCGGGTATCAAAGTCATGAGTATTTTTAGTATAGTTACTTCGCAGTAAGTATTGAAGGAGGACCAAGATGCATACATTTTTAAGTCGAACTTTGGTGAGCTCCAGTGTGGGACTCCTGGAAGGGATAATGAAGAGTCAATGTGTGTGTCAGTGTGTATAGATAAATTGTTGAGTAGATCCTTCTTTATGTTTTCGTTTTTCAGAGTGAAGAAGGAGGCAAACGCTTCGCAGTTGGGAGGTGAACCTATGTTAGCTTGGGGGGGGTGCATCCTTAGATTGTGTTTTGATTAGCTCAAAAAGCTTTTGGGGACGCTTCTTGGCCTGGTCTAATTGATAACTGAAAAAGTCTGCTTTAGATCGTCTAATCTTTCTGTAGGAGGCGTTTCTTTTAATTCTTAGCAGCTTGAGGTGGTTAGCGGATGGTGTAGATCTCCATCTACGTTCAATTAGTCTTAAGGATCGTCTGTCCTCATTGAGTCTTCCATCGTACCAGGGTTTTGAATCTTTGATAGAGACTCTCTTCAGTTGTAGGGGGACGACCTCGTCTAAAACCATGTTGATGGAGTTGAAGTAGTGGTTGGTGAGATCTTGAACATCGTATAGCCCTACTGGGGGAAGAAGGTAGTTGGAGCTGGAGGTTGTGATTCGGTTAGTATTGATATTTTTCAGATCCCTCTTCCCTATTTTAGATCGTGTGGGTTGCGCAGAATTAAGTTTCACTGTTTCGTTGATGAAGAAGTTAATGATATGATGGTTGGACCAATCACATGGACAGATCGTATCGAGCTGAATGGAATCTGCATTAGAGATGACTAAGTCAAGGATTGATCCTTTATCATGTGTGGAGCAGTTACAAATTTGGGTGAGGTCGAGGTGCGCGAGGAAGGTTTTGAGACTATTGACCACTGAATCATTAGGGTCATTCTAGTGGGGATTGAGGTCTCCGAGGAATATTTGGGTATTTTGTAGTCCGGCATTAGTAGAAACAATGTCCATGAGATGTTTGATGAAGGTGAGGTTATCACCTGATGAATGATAAAGAATGTGCAGAGAGCAAACTGGTTTGCTATTGCTAGTGATGTCTAGGCATAGGTATTCGCAAGAGGGGAATACTGGAGAGTTGGATCGGTTCACTGAGAGATTGTTCCAGTGAATGCAGGCAATACCACCCCCTGGCTTATCAATTCTGTCTAGTCTGATGATATCATGGTTTGGGGGTACCAAAATGTCAAGGATGAGCGTAGAAGATTCATTTAACCATGTTTCAGTCAGAATTAGTAGGTCCGGTTCTTGCGTAAGTATGAGGCCAGCTAAATCTGCTGCATGTCTTGAGGCAGATCTACAATTTGGCAGTATATATTTAAGACGGGGCTTGATGAGGGTTGAGTTGGGTTTCTGTATAAGGGGAACTTGACTAAGGTTGTTTTCAACTACACCTCTGGGATTATGTTTTGTGAGTCTGTGAGTATTGGAAGTAATAGTTTGGATTGGGGAATGTTTGTGGAAGATGTCTGGAAGCACTAAGTTGAGGTTGGGTTGTGGGCGATCATATGAGCGTAATAGGGAGGGTATCCGATAGAGGATTGGTCCTTCTGATTGGGCGGGTTGCAGTATTGTGGTGAGGAACTGATCTCCACCTAGGGGGCTGTTGTTTTGGGGTGAGTTTGGAGTGGTTAGTGTGGAAATTTGTCCTGGCCTTTTGTTCAGATCTCTTGGTCAAAGATTGGCGAAGAAACAGTTCACATAGAACTTGTAGATCCTCTTTGACTTGCCGTAGAGAAATTAGAATCTCGTCAAGTCTAGAGTCTGATGTAGGTGGTAGTATGCTTGGTGATTGGATTGTGGGTGCAGGAGGTGTGCTTGCATCCCATAAGTATTATAAACAACTAAAAACACATCTGTTCAAATCTCAGTAACAATTCAGCCCCTCCCCCCTCCTCCCAGTTCTGTTATCCTCACTACACCCCCCATCTGGTTCCTCTAGCGCTTGGACGCCCCAGGGCAGCAACCGCGCTGTATAAATCCATTTTCATTCATTCATTCATAAGGGTGGCACGTATTCTGGGTTGTTGTGTTGCATCCTGCCTGGTTGCTTATCCGGGTCGGGGAGGGGTGGACTGGTGGGGGGAGTCGATGTATGTATCGCAGGGGCGTGAGGTGTGGATGGGGTCATGGGAGAGGTGATTTTGCAGGTGGGAGGGTTGGAATTGGGGGGTTGTATGTCCTTTTCAGGGGAGACTGCTGAATCTGGAATGGGTGTAAATGCTGGTAGTGTAATGAAAGGGGAGTGTCTTGTAAGGGAATCGGGCGGGGGAGGGGGTAGCACTGGGTTTGGGTATAAATGTTGATGGTGTCCTCAGATGAGAGTGACTGGACGACAAATTAGGGGGTGTTAGGATGTGTACTGGGGGTGGGAGCCGCACGGGAGGGAGGGTCGGGTTTTGCCACTTTTTCCTTGATGATGGGGAAGATATTCTCTAGCAAGTTTAAGCTACGGTCCGATGATTGCATGAGGATGATCCCATTGTGATAAATGGTGATTATTAATGCGGCTTTGTAGATTGGGGAGTGGGAGATAGAAATTGTGAGACCATGCGCAGTTTTCCTGGTGGAGGAGATCGAGAACATGGCTAGGAAGGCTTTCCTCCATTGTGCTCTTCTTTTGATGTAGAAAATATTATCGGTGGTTATGTGCCCTTTGGTTGTTGAGAAGTAGGGGTCCTAGAGAGGGGTTTCGGGTGTGATTTTAATAAATTGTGTTTAAAGCTCTTGGCTGCTTTTTTTTAAAGGTTGGGGGTAATAGTGTAAGTGTGTAAGCCTGTGCGTTCCATAGTGGGGTTGGCGCTATATATGGTGGGGATATAGTGGTGGGGGGTGTTATGCGTGGTTGTGGGATAGGGACAGTTGCAGGCGCCTATGCTGTGTGGGGGATGGGCATGGATGGGTCGATGGTAGGCGAGAGAAGGGGAGGAGGTGTTGGAGCTATGGGGTGCAGGTGTCGGTTTAGGGCAGAGGGGAAGGAGGGGAATGGTGGAGAGTGCAGGAAATCAAATACTACTATAAGAATGCATTAAAACAACTTCTATACAATGTTAAATATTAGAAAAGCGCTCAAAGTCATCTTGCCTTTTTACAGCAATAAAAACCACCATACAGCAGTAAATACATTTACATACAAACAGATTCCATACCTCTTCCTCGAAAAAGATGGGCAGTTTATTTTGTCTAATAGTTACTTCCCGCATTTGAAAGCAGTTAGATCAGACTGATACCGGTGTCAACTTTAAGAGCCAGCAATGGCTTCCAGTCGGATTTTTGAGTCTCTTCCATACAGGTCCTATGCCAAGGATTAAAGAACAAGTTTCTAACAAGATCCTTTGCTTTATTTACAGTACTCTCTGGCTTGGAGTACAATTCTGAAACCCATAATATGGTAAATGCTTGTTTAATGTATGCCAGCCACTGTATATAAAAATAACTATTGATGGACAGAATGCAGAGCAATGTCATACATTCACCCTAGTACAGAGATCTGGGCCTAAATCCATTGTTTTTTTGCTCACCATGCCATTCCAGTTTGGACCCAGCCATATGCAAATCAGTCTTGACCCTGTGCCCAATGGGAACAGTCCAGCCCGAACTGCCAGGCCAGGTCCTCCCTGGACTGGAAACAAGCATCCTAGGACCGGTTTCGGGGTTTGCTCACTTTGCCACTGGATTCAAGATAGCCTGGCTGATGAGGGAAGACATGGCTTGGCAGTTCGGGCTGGACTGTTCCAATGAGGCACAGGTGCAAAAACAACAGTTGATGTTTTTTGGAACAGTCCAGCCCCAACTACCAAGCTAGGTCCTCCCTGGACTGGAAACAAGCATCCTAGGACCGGTTTCGGGGTTTCACCCCTCTTCAGCCAGGATAGCTTGATTCCAGTGGCATGGAGAGCACAGGACCCACGTCTGGGCACACCCTTCCCACTCGGGGTGACAAATGCAAAAACAACAGTTGATTTCTTTTGGAACAGTCCAGCCCGAACTGCCAAGCCAGGTCCTCCCTGGACTGGAAACAGGCATCCTAGGCCCGGTTTCGGGGTTTCACACCTCTTCAGCCAGGATAGCTTGATTCCAGTGGCATGGAGAGCACGGGACCCACGTCTGGGCATACCCTTCCCACTCGGGGTGACAAATGCAAAAACAACAGTTGATGTTTTTTGCAACAGTCCAGCCCGAACTGCCAAGCCAGGTCCTCCCTGGACTGGAAACAAGCATCCTAGGACCGGTTTCGGGGTTTCACCCCTCTTCAGCCAGGATAGCTTGATTCCAGTGGTATGGAGAGCACGGGAACCACGTCTGGGCATACCCTTCCCACTCAGGTGACAAATGCAAAAACAACAGTTGATGGCGGTGAGTGTTTGATTTGCTCAAACGCTCTGTCCATCATCCCCTTTGGTATCGCTTTGTTCGCCCTAAGTTGGCAGGGTATGCCCAGACGTGGGTCCCTTGCTCACTTTGCCACTGGATTCAAGATGGCCCGGCTGATGAGGGTTATGATCCCGAAACCGGTCCCAGGATGCTTGTTTCCGGGCCAGGGAAGACATGGCTTGGCAGTTCGGGCTGGACTGTTCCCATGAGGCACAGGGTCAGACTGATTGGCATATGGCCATGTCTGAACTGGGGCGGTGGATTGAGCTAAAGAATGATGATGAATTAAACCCAGATCAGTTGACTGGGGGTGTGTTTAATTTGCTCAAACGCTCCATCCATCATCCCCTTTGGTATCACTTTGTTCGCCCTAAGTTGGCAGGGTATTCCCAGACGTGGGTCCCTTGCTCACTTTGCCACTGGATTCAAGATAGCCTGGCTGATGAGGGTTATGAACCCGAAACCGGTCCCAGGATGCTTGTTTCCGGTTCAGGGAAGACATGGCTTGGCAGTTCTGGCTGGACTGTTCCCATGAGGCACAGGGTCAGGCTGATTTGCATATGGCCATGTCTGAACTGGGGTGGCGGAGTGAGCTAAAAAATGATGATGGATTAAACCCAGATCAGTTGACTGGTGGTGAGTGTTTGATTTTCTCAAACGCTCCGTCCATCATCCCCTTTGGTATCACTTTGTTCGCCCTAAGTTGGCAGGGTATTCCCAGACGTGGGTCCCTTGCTCACTATGCCACTGGATTCAAGATAGCCTAGCTGATGAGGGTTATGAACCCGAAACCGGTCCCAGGATGCTTTTTTCCGGTCCAGGAAAGACATGGCTTGGAAGTTCGGGCTGGACTGTTCCCATGAGGCACAGGGTCAGACTGATTTGCATATGGCCATGTCTGAACTGGGGTGGTGGAGTGAGCTAAAGAATGATGATGAATTAAACCCAGATCAGTTGACTGGGGGTGAGTGTTTGATTTGCTCAAATGCTCCATCCATCATCCCCTTTGGTATCACTTTGTTCGCCCTAAGTTGGCAGGGTATGCCCAGACGTGGGTCCCTTGCTCACTTTGCCACTGGATTCAAGATAGCCTGGCTGATGAACCCGAAACCGGTCCCAGAATGCTTGTTTCCGGTCCAGGGAAGACATGGCTTGGCAGGTCGGGCTGGACTGTTCCCATGAGGCACAGGGTCAGACTGATTTGCATATGGCCATGTCTGAACTGGGGTGGTGGAGTGAGCTAAAGAATGATGATGGATTAAACCCAGATCAGTTGACTGGGGGTGAGTGTTTGATTTTCTCAAACACTCCGTCCATCATCCCCTTTGGTATCGCTTTGTCAGCCACTGTTTATAATCGAGAGATAAGCAATCAGCAGTAATAGCTTTCATACAATTCGCTTCACGATTTCCCCCAAACCCTCAGTCATAGAAGCAAGGGACTTAATTTAATGGAATCTGTCACAGACCCTCCCTCCTCCCAAAACACTGCTTAACACATCACTCATCCCACAAAAGGGGTGGTGCTCATAGTGGCCGGGATCATGAGCTTGCCATCACCAGCTGCTCAGGGGGCTCAACTTGCAATGGCCCGCACCAACATCCACCGCACAGAGTTCCTCAAGTCTTTGTGTGTAGCGACTCGACAACTTACTTGGGTTTCAGTGATGTGGAGGCCGCCAGATCCTCAGTCGTCTCCACGGGAAGGCATATCTCGGTCTGAGGATCACTGCTGTAACCTCACGGCCGTCAGGCAAACTGTCTGGTTGCTTGCTTTGGAATGCTAATTAAGAGCTACCTCCTTGAGGCAAAGGCTCCCACATGGTCCCTGGCTTAGAAACAGAGGTGATTGCCATTACAAGCCAGGGAGGAGCACAGGATGCCATAGGATAGAAGCAAGGTCTCAAACACGGAGCCCAAAATGTGCTATTGGCCTTCTTGATTGGGCAAAAAGTTAATAGAGACTCCCAAATGTCAGCATCAAAAGGACATTTGGCATTTTTCAGATTGAATTGTGGATCTGTCATTTAAACTTAAATAAAACCTGCATTATATTCTCTTTCAAAATACTTTTTAGCTAAAAACCTTAAAACATAAAATGATTTAGCATTTATTAGAACATTGGAATGTTGGGAGCTCCATTGAAAACAATGGAGTGCGCCGGGCTTCTAATGGCTGGTAGAAGCCCGGAGCTCCAACATTCCAATGTTTGTTCACAGCAACAGCTGTGAACAAAGGCCTCTGTGAGGCCTTTGTTTTATTTAATAGAACATTCTGCCCTCTAACGGCAAAAAATTTCTAATAGACTTATAGCCCTCCGTAGCTGGGCTATACTGGCCATTAAAGTCCCAATCCAGCGTTAAAATTCTGTGCCGCCCATCTAATGGCCGGTATAGCCCGATACGGTGGCCTATAATATCAGCGCAGCTGATAACAAGTACATTACAATGTAAAATTACTATCTACATCTAAAAACACAAAGTGCAACTCCTAATAACTGATTAAAACAAATATCACACTAGTTAACCATCAAAAATCGAGAACCTTAAGGGCCGCCTGAATAAATTTGGTGACAAAGTAACTAAGAAGGAAATTAGATATAAAAAAAACAGGTCTACTTTTAGTGTCCCAAAGTCTGTAGTATCAGGGTCAAATTCTACAGTCTTGACAACAAATAAAAAAAAGAGAATATACTCATGTGTTGGAAAGTAGGATCTGCTTTCATGGTCACACCCACTTTTTGCTGGTGCCATTCTATTTTTCTGACTAGTCTGACTGGGATCCTGCTAATCAGAACCCCGGTCTCTGTGCTTCTTCCCTAAATTGGACATGGTAAGTACTTAGGTACACTCCAGATTTGCTACTGGTGAACCCTAATAAGTCCTTAGTACATGGTACTAAGGTACCCAGGGCATAGGTACAACAGGGGTGCCCAATGGGCTGAAGCATGCCACCCATGGGAGACCACTTAAATTGTGACTCCGGGCCTGCCATTGCAGCCTGTGTAAGCTGGTGCTAGCACCACTTACAACAGATATAGGTTCATCTATTACTAAGGTCACTACACTTACAACCTAGAGTCATCCCTAAGGCAGGCCTTTCATTCCTGAAGGCAGGGTGCTGGGTCCTAAGTGTGAGGGTGACCCTGCATGAGCAGGACACCCCTACAAACTTCGAAATGCATTCTCCCGGGTTGTAAGTGCATCAGCCATTATGACATATAGAGTGGTCAGGTGTCCTTACGCAATGACCATCTCTTGACTGGCTGTAACAAACCCTGTTGGAATCATACCTCCACACTGTAAACGGTGTGGGTGGTATGATTCCATGCACTGTAATGCTCTTCCAGGAGGCCCCAGTGCTCCCGGTACCAGTCTTCGAGAACCGGAGAGCAAGCTAGGGCTGCTGCCAACCAGAGACACGTTTCTGCCCTCCTGCTGCTGAGCCAAGCTCGAGCAGGGGAATGCAGAACAAAATATATCCTGGCACATGGAAGTTTGAACACCTCCCAGACAGGCTTTTGTGTATTGTGGCAGGGTGTGGGTGCATGTCAGTGCCACTGAGACTGCTTGAAGGGCACATTTGGTGCCCTCCTTGCAGGCTCAAGTTCAAAACTGTTCAGCGTGCCGTTGGCTCCCGCTCTGGCGTGGGACTGGACAAAAGACATGGGAGTATCCTCCCCACTGACCAGCCCTTCCTCTGGAAGGGACCGCTGAATCGTCCCAACCCTTTTCTAAGGGCACTTAAGGGCTTATCTGTGGGTGGGTCCCTGGATTCATGGTGGGACAAGATTCAGATCATATACCACTTCAACTTCTACCGTCTGGACACTCTGGACTTCGCTTTGGAAACAGGGACTGCAACGGGGAAGATCCTGCTGCTCCTGGTCTCGTCGTCATGCTGGTCTTCTGCAACGTCTGTGCCTGTGCTCCATACAGGTTCTTCACCAGGTCTGTAGACATCCAAGACACCTGAAGGAACCTCACTTGGAGTGAAGGAGTCACTCCCATGCATCTGCAGGCACCGCAATGCAGCTGACTGGTCTACTGGTTGTGGGCTCCCGCAGACTCTGAAAGGCTCAGCAACACAGGTGTGGTTCTGCAGCTTCCTTGAGGCCTGCACTGTCTTCATACTGAGTTTGAGGCCAGTATCCCTTGTCAGAACTGCTGGAACAGAAATCCTGTGCACCATGTTGACTTGCACTTGCCAAGGCTTGTTGACTCTACTCCAGAGATCTTCAAGTGTCAAGAAGCTCCAACCTCAAGCAACTCCTGCAGCCAAGATATTCATCCTCACCACTCTCTCTGCACCATGAGCCTTCTTCATTGGTGAGCTGCTCGAGGTCCTCTTTCGACTCCGGTGCCTTCGGCCTGTGGGTCCTCTTGAGGACTCAGTGGGCTCCCCTGCTTGTTGGGGGCCTGCTCTGAGTTTTCTGCTTATGGTTAGTCACTTGGACCTTTCTGGTCCAGACACTGCACATTTTTTATCGACTATGTTGCTTGCCGCTGCCAAGGCCTGTTGGTGCCCCTGCCGGACAATGACCCCTTAGCTCTTTACATCCAACGTGGGACAGCTTGTGAATGGCTCCTGGTCTTCTACAGTGTTGCCTATTCCGCACAACTGCAACTACAAGGGCACCAACAACCTCTCCTGCATCTACGACATCGGTAGGCATTCGTCTTCTGTGCCTCCTGGTCACTCCTGAGTGGCATAGACTATGTTCCCTCTGCTTACCTCATCCTGAATTCACCTTTGGGTTCCACCAGACTCCTTCGTCTTCTTCTCCAGCGGCCTCTTTCCTGAAGTTCTCTATTGTGGTCTACAACAGTTTCCGACGTCACTTGACACCTATGCACCCAATGATTCCCTGGTGTAGGTATCCTGGTTCCTGGGGTATCCATGGGTGGGGTGACTCACCAACCTCCATTTTCCACAGAGTTTCTTCAGGGTCCACCAGGAAGCGTCCTTCTTTAAAATTGCAACTGCAACTTACCTAGGGACTAATATTGAGCATGCAGTCGTGTTCCCACACTGCACACGATCTCCGTGGGGTTACCTAGATACTCACCTAGGGTGGTTCCTTGGGTCCCAGGCTCTTCTACATCTTCTGGGTCTATTCTTGACTTGAGTCGTGGTTCACATTCCACTATTTTAGTATATGGTTTGGTCTCCCCCTGGAAACCACTGTGTATTTGTGCTACTTACGTGTTCTATTCCCTAAGTATTGTGTGTATTGTGTTTGTACCGCTGGGTATGAGATAATACGTGTTAGTGAGTGTTTGTACTAAAATACATATTTTTATAACTACACAGTGTGATTCTTTTTCACTTAACCTATACCATATGATTAAGTACTGGTAAAACAAGCTGATTTACACTCCTTCTGGACTAAGCCTGAAGGCTGCTCTCCACAGCTACCACTTAGAGAGCTTTCTAAGGTTGTTTAAGACCACTACGGTTGTTTAAGACCAACGGTTGTCTGGATTAGTGCAGGGTGCTACACTTACATAAGTGAGCGCCATATACTAAGCCAGCCTCTCACAGCATGCAAGACTGAAAAGGGTCACAACAACACAAAGTGGATATTGCCTCAGAGATTCTACCTTTTGGGAAAACCAAGTCTGCAAAGAATACTTCTAAATCTAACCAAAAGATTCAACATACTGTAGTTCACACCTTCCACCATACTGCTCCTGCCCCAGTGGTCTTTAGCAAGGCATGTTCCTTAACAGCCGGCTTACTTCAGCTGCTTCCCATGGCTGTAAAGCAGCAGTATAAAACAAAGGGGCATATTCTCAAGGACCTATTGCCGAGTTAACAGCACTTCATCGCAGCCAAAGTCACAATAAATTTATCACCCCATTCACAAGCTGGTGCTAACAGCCCATAGCACCAGTTTACCCGCGATAGCAGCCGCAAAAAACATCGCCACAGATGACCCCGGCAACTATCGCTAGTGAGATGCAGCGTAGGCGTTCCCGAGCAAAAAGCCGCAACACCACCACACCACAACATTCTCAACGACCAGCCAGATCGGCGAAAAGACCGCGAAACATGCGATAAGGTGCGTTAGCTGCAGGAAATGAACACCTGCTCTGACCTGGTGTAAAGTCGTACGGCAGCTTGCACCACAAAAGGGAGCCCAGCCCAGAGCCACACCTGAGAAACAACAGGTGCCATGGAGCCAACGATCATGCGGGCCGGACACCCAAGAGGGCCACAACACCCACCGCCCCCACCCCCAGGGCCACCCCCACCCCTGGACACCCACAGACCCCCGCCCGACCAACACTGAGGCAGCGCAGACAAAGACAGCGACCCTTCCGAAAATGCACCAACCTCACAGACCCAACACCAAAGAATGTCATTGACCACTACATGCCCAAAGGGACAACCCTCCTCCGCATCCTGACCACCATTGCCCACAGGCTGACGGTACCAACACAGCAGACAACCAACACCAACATCCCACCCTAGACAAAGCTACTGGCTGTGCTGCACGTGTTGGCCTCTGGTACCCTCCAACCAACATCCACCTAAGACGGAGGTGTCACACAGCCAGGCCAATCCAAGTCCCTCACAAAGGCCATGGATGACACCATCAGCTTGGTACCCCACTATCTATACTTCCCACACACTGCGCAGGAAAAGCTAGAGACCAAGCAAGGCATGTACGCTACTGCTGGCTTCCCGCACGTGTCAGGGGACAATTGACTGCACACATGTCCCACTAGTGGGCCCTGGCAACACTTCACACAATAAGCGCAACAGAAAGCGCACATATCCCACCAATGTGCAGGCAATAGTGGACCACCTGGGAATCTCTGCCAACGTCGCCGCAAACCACCCAGGCAGTGTGCATGGTTCCTACACCTTCCAACAGTCCATCATCGACCTGCATCACCAGGATGGCACCTACGGAAATGCACTGCTCGCTGGCCAATAGCAAATGCACACACCACACACCTCAACTCCACAATCATGCAACACATGACCCAGGAAATGTACATGTCATTAGCTCACATACAACATGAACACCCACCATACACAACAGCACAACTCACTGTGGGAACCTGGGCCAGCCATGTACATTAGCCATCAACGGCATGGCACCTCGGCCACACCATAGCAGATAGTGTGAAGAGGTGGGCACCAGGCATGTGCGAAGTAGGCAAATGACCCATGAATGAGTATGTACACAATGCTAAGTGTGGCGTAGATGTGCTGGACAGACTGGAGTATGCAGACCACACCCATATCCATGTCGACATACACCGCTGGTGTATGGAGTGTATTGGACAGTGGACACAACCATGTCCCCCCAGCCAGGGGGTAAGATCGCAGAAATGTGGCCTGTTACGTCCCCCCTGTAAGCGTGAGCGGAGTGGGCTGACCCTGCATACGCCAGGCCAACGTAGGGGTGTGAATAAAAAGCACGTAGCCCTGGGCGTGGTCCTCTTCCGGAATGCCCAACATCTCTTCCAGGGCGACGCCTCTCACACCGCCCAGAGGCTGAGGCCGTCGTCCTGAGCGGAGTTTCCTGCGATCCTGTGTGCCTGCTGTACCCGGGGCCGCTGGTCCGCGAACCCGTCTTACCCGCCCCGGCGCAGCCAGGCCTCACTGCTCACCTGCCGACACAGGCGTGTGTCAAGGAGGGCCCACCACGTGCCGATGCAACCTCCAAGGCTGAGGCCCGCAACCTTGGAAGTCTGCTCAGACCATCACGGCCTCCTCGAGCAAGGCCCTCAGTCCTCCTTTCTCGTTGACATACTTCACCGGCATACACAGTGGACAAGTAGGTTACACATTTGGAACTGAGTCTTGATTACACAGTGGCAGAGAACATAATTATAGCTGATTGTATGTCACTATACTCCATTCGATGTGGTGCCACCAACGACACATGGCTCTGGGCCTCTGCTGAGCGATGGCTCCGGACTACAATGTGGACAAGTAGGTCACACATGTTGAACTGAGACATGATTTATTTATGGCAGATTTCATGCCATTGTACATACATCATCACAGACTGCATCCCCATCCAGCACGGGTGCCACTAACTCTGTGCCCCGTAATCCATGTACACTCCCTGGTTGAACTTTGGTGGCATGTGAGACTATGGCCTGGGTGTTGTCATCATCATCATGTAGCCGATACTGATTTGCTGTCAAGTATGTGTCTGTAGCATTCATCTCCTAAATATTGCCTGTGTCTGCTTGGTTCTGCCCTCTGCATCAGGCCCTGGAAGAACACCTTCCACTGTCCCTTGAAAGACTCCGCGACATTCACCTTGGACATCGACGATGACCCGCTCAGCTCTGGTGTCCCTATATCAATGCACAGTAAGTCACCGTCCCGTGGCGGTGTGCCTGTGCCGGCCGCACTGCATCCGGGGCCACTAACTCTGTGCACCACAACTCATGGCCCTATTCTGATTGAGTAATGTGCTGTGGACAGCGCACATAACAATGTTACCTCATGCTGAGTGGAAGACCTGGGACTATGATGAGGAAGTTGTGGCAAGTGTGCGGACGGGAGAAGGCACAGACAATGGGAGGGCAGGAGGCAACAACCAGAAGGCAGGAATGCAGACTGGAGGTGGTAGTCCAGCTACACACCCGGATCGATTACTGGGTATTGCGCTGTGGACGCAACTGTCACCTCAGGCAGTGTGGAGGACCTGGGACGATGATGGGTGAGATATGGCAGGTGTAACACACCCTACTACAGCTGCAGCAGGAATATCCCAAAGGGACACAATCCAAGACGATTTCTCACATGAGCACGCTCAGCTCTGGTGCCCCTACCTCAGTGCACTGCAAATCACGGAACCATCAGACTGAATATTGGGTGACCTCTGTACTTACTCCATTTCCATCCATGTTGCTCAGCAGTTGACTCTGTTATGCTGGTGCTTTCTGTTTTCATTAAACTGGTGCCCACTGTTCAAGTTGTTGCCAGCAACAAGCACTCAGTGCGGGCTGGCTTATTCTCACCCCACACACATCCAGCACCGGCGTCACTGTACATGTGGCCCTGCCAATAAAGGGGCCGGGTGCACGTGCCTGTAGCCAGTTCAACGTAATATCTGTGTGTGTACCTGTGGTCTTGTTGTATGCATGAGGGCCCTGGGCACTATGACATTACATTGTTCTATGTACAGCGGACGCGGACATGTCACTGCAGGCAGCGGGTTGGGCTTGGACATGTAGCTTTGTCGTCACTCACTCAATTCATAAGGGGAGTGGATTGTGCCGTCGTACGCAGAGCCAACGTGGGTGTGTGACTGATATGTGTGTGCCCCTGGGCATTGTTCTGTACTGGGAAAGTGCATCTGCATGTGTCTATGGCCGTGTGGGTCACCTTTGTGGGGTGTGGGTTGTCCCTGAAGGGTAATAGACACCCACGTATGTGGTCTAGTTCGCCTTCCATGGGTTTGGACCACACCCGCACCTGTTCGGCAGACTCCTTTTGGCGTTCTGATACCTGGCATTGGGGTGCCATGTGTGGGTAGGTGAGGTGTTGTGAGCCAGACGTGCTTGCGGATGCTTCATGCTGTGTGGTCTGTTGAAGGGGCTGGGTTCTCCTCTAAGTAGCTTGGCTGCCCTGGTCCTGGTGGTGGGTTGCGTGGGATGTCCATGGGTTGTTGTTGGGCGTCGGTGTTGAAGGTGTGGTTGTCCTCTCCGGCATCACTGATGTGTGGTCTTCTGTGCTCTGCTGGAGGTGTTGTGTGTCCCTCTGCTATGTGAAGGGGAGATGCATGCTGACATTGTGTTGACATGTATGTTGGCAAATTGTTCTTTGTTACATGCAGACTGCTTGACAGTGTATATTTGGACTACATGACAGATGTGAGGTTGTACGCGTAGATTTCCATTTCACAGTTCCCAGCTCTGTCAGATGTAGTAGGCCAGTTTCTGCTCGTATGCGGAGCCAGTTGTGTCCTCTGTTCTGCAGTGTCGGGGTTGCGCATTGTGCCACATTGTCGTCAATGTGGATGTGCTGTTATTACTATGTGAGTGTGCTGCAGTGTGCCCCGGGGATGAGGGACATGATCCTGGGTCATTGTGGGTGTGCAGTGTGCTATACTTAATTGTGCATGTGTGCTGTTGTGCCCATCTCCCCGTCCCATCAGTCCCTGGTTGTTACTCACCCTGTTGATGTTGTGTCAGGTCCTCCAGAACTGTGTCCGCACTCTTGACTCCTTGCACCGTCTCCACACTGTTGACTGTGGCCTCCATTTCCTCCAGCTCCTCCTGTGGCGCAGGGCTCCCACCTTCTGTCGCCGTTGCTGCCACCCTGTTCGCCGCAGCTTTGTGCCTGGTTTAGAATTTCACATCATGCCAGCGCCTCTTGGCCTCCTCCATTGGCCTCCTCGACACTCCGACTGCATTCCCTGTGGTCTAATTGTGGGTCAGTTGATGGTTGTGTTCTGTCACCTCTGTGATGCTGGTCTTGTTTTCCTGCGGACTGCACCCCGTCTTCCTCTCCCTCTTCTCCTTGGCCTTCCACTACTCCGTTGTTCCTTGCTGGTGGTCTGTGGGGCTTGTGGGGTTCACGTTAGCCTCTGCGCTCGGTCACGGTGCATCCATGTTGCTACGCACTTCGGATTGTTACTGGTGTGTTGTTTTTGTAGCTTTTATAGTGCATTTTCCCGCCAGACGCGTGGGATTTGCAGGCCTGCCGCTAGTTTTCTCTGCTTTTTGTATCGCGATTGGCCTTATCGCAGCTTTTTTTGCGTTCGTGTTTTGCATTTTTGCGGCGTGGTGTTTATTTTATCGCGGCCATTTTACGTGTTGTCTGATGACTATCGCATGGTACCGCCGTGTTGTGAATACTTAGTTGACACGGAGTAATTTTACCACGATAGGCTGCAATGTTGAGAGTTGCGTTAAGCTACTCTTGCGGTAGTTATCACACGTTCTTGAGAATATACCCCAAAGATTCTTATAAGATGGGAGCATTCGCTCAGATTTACTGTGTTTTTCAACACAGACAATAACCTCTAACGCAGACTGCACATAAAGCAATAGCTAAGATTTAGCATATCTCCAGTGTAGTACCATATACAGCTACTGATGCATAACCTTGTAGGCATAAATCATGGATTCAAGAAATAATCCACCCTTAGGTACAGCAAAGCTCAAAATACCCCATTAATTGTTGCCAATTTTTTGGATTTGGTACACAAGAGGCAACCAATTAAAAGCAACATCAAAAGTAACTCCAAAATAAGAAAAGAGGATAACATTCTCCAATGTCACATTGTCCATCTTAAAAGGTTTTGTTTTCATGCTTTTGGGGCCAACAGATACAGTCTTCAACTTAATGACGCATATTTTCAAGTCATTCCTTTCTATCAACTTGTCAGATTAAGTTATCAGGTGCCATCCTAGCTAGCAACATTGTTTCTGCACATATCAGAAAGTAACCGTTTTTGGAGGAGTGGGGGGTGGAGGTCTGCATGATGCAAAATACTCTTCTTTTCCATGCCAAAATTTTATTGGGACAACAAAAAGGGGGCAAGTATGTATTCTCGACAAACCCCTTTCACTGATTCTAATGTTAGTGCATTCCCCCTGGAGAGCAACACAGACGGTAGACATGAAGGAAAAGTGAAGTCTTTTTTAGAGTCATCAGCCCGGATGACAAGATCGAAAGTTGTTGACCGGTTCATAAATGCTTGGTGGACCCAACCCTCTTTTTTGATCTTATACTACTCGATCAAGAGATACATATTCATACAGTGTTCTTTCAATCCCAAGCCCTCACAAAAGCTCAACTGGACCTTTGAGAGGACTTCCACTCTAGATTTCAATTCTAGTAACTTTACTAGGAGTATTCTTTCACAGACTTCAACTGGTGAATCGAGGACGGATATTGAATGACAGCTACTATGATTTGTTCTGTCACCCATTTTATGCACCAGAATAAAACGCAGTCTGGGAAATGGCCTGCATCGAAATAGTCACTAATTGGAGCCATAAAGAACAACACTTCTAAAAATGATTAATAGGCACTTCATTGAGATCTGTGCACTTATTAGCAGGGCTGTCCTTGAGTGGTTGTTCAACTAACCAAGCTCAACTTTTGATTGTGATACAAAACAAATTGCTAAAAGGGAGAACCAAGGTATCCTCTGAAATAATTACATTCAGGGTATTCTCGTCTCTGCCTCCTAATACAATCTTCCAAAACTGCCTATAATCTAACCATTACTTTTTAATTACAAGTCCTTAAGTGTTCAAAGTATAATCCTGTTTGCCTCTCTGAACAATCCATCCATAGTGACTTTTTCCACAATTTCCTCCAGAGCCTTTGGACAGGTTTAAACAGCTTTTCAGAGATAATATCTAGCTTTCCTTCAGTTATTGTTAAACCACATATGCGTGCTTAAATATATCCATTTTAGCTTTAAAGAAGCAATTAGATTAGTATTCATAAATTCCTCCCTATTTACCAAATTACTTGCTCTTAACCCCATACAACAGAAGTAGATAACAAAATATCTAATTCGGCAAGTCTGCCCTTCTGGGTCAACGCAACCTCTTTCCAACAACAGGTGTAGCTTCCTCCTGTGATCAATGTATCTGTGTTGATTACATTTTAACAAGGAGACTGAACATCATAGTTATATGATTGTGGTTACTTTCTAGTCTCCAGAGATCTCATAGAACTCAACATTCTTCGATAGAGGCAGCCCATCCTTAAGGGTGGAGTTGCCCCTCCCAAACCTTTTTCTAAACACGAAGAGTGTAGGGCTGAGCAAAGGTCAGCCTGACACTCTATGTTCAGGTCAGGCAGTCAGGTGCTGTACTTGCACTAAATTTACAGGAGCCTGGCTGCCTAAGCTAAACTCTGCTGGACTGAAGATGTCACATCCCTGTGTTTGCGATGACTTCAGCGCGGTAAAGCTCTTGGTGGTCCATGACAAGATAGAATCCCTGATAGCATAGGACCTGGGTGGACACTTCAGTTTTAAGCCCCGAAGTGCCCAGAGCCAAGTGTTGATCATTGAGGCTTGTCAAAGTGGGGTGGGGTCAGCAGTCTCACTGACAATCCCCACTCTGACAGGTAAGAGACTGCTGCCTCTTCTCATTGGCTAACAAGGTCAGCCAATGAGGGGAGGCGGGGCAGTCTCAATCCTCAGGAATCACCAAGGCTTTCCTCCCGCTACCCAAGATCACTGCTGACGGCAAATAAGTGTTATTTTTTTATGTTTGGTGCATGCATGTGTGTATGTATTTGTCAGAGCATGCTGCAAATGGATGTGTGTGCATGTGTGTGACTGCATGGGTGTGAGTGTATGTCCTGCCCGCCACCCTCTGCTTGAATTACCGTCCGTCACTGGATAAATGACCAGATATCATGATGGACATCCTAGATGAGGTCCTTCCTTTATAGGTGTAACTTACAAGCTGGTCCCTGAAATACGACCCAATAAGTATATATCTTTTGTGTGTCTAGGAAATCTCGGAGGATTTTCCACTGAGCATTTTGCCCTTGCTCCTAGTCATCAGTTGATGCTCCTTACAGTCGCAGCCAGCATGGCTCACAGGTGAGAGGGGCGGGTCTGCGGTAGCACAGGAGGATGGGAGAGGGGTCACAAGGGAAGGGGGTTCAACAATAATAATAAAAAAATTAAACCTACCTTTCTGCCTGCCTGTGTCCTTCATCTTCACTGCTCCGTCTGCTCCTGCAGGATGGAAGGGAAGCAGGCGGCCTCCCTCCCCTCCCCTAAGCCAATATCAACCTCCCAGTGTAGCGCTGTGATTGGTCAGCACGGCACCCAGCCAGGGGCTTAGGGGATTGCATGTTCTCCATGTAGGCTGCAATGCACTCTGCATGAAGAAGTGCAGAGTGTGCATGACTGGTTTGGGCGGCCTGAGAGGGACGACCAAACCAGTCATACGTACTCAGGAGTGGGCAAACCACTCCTGCTCTGCCCACCTGCCCGCCAGCAATGCGGAAAGAAACATACAATGGTAATAACCAAAAGTTATTACCATTTTATGTTACTGGTTTCTCGCATTGCGAGAAAGCAGTGGGGCAACGCTCCTCCGCCGTAGTGGAGGAGCCACCCCTGGCTCCTTATGCGATCTTTCCTCATCTGGATTCATCAGGTTTTCTCATGACAGTTTGGGATTAGAACCACTTATGAATAAAATGAAAACTTCAAGAATCATTTGAGTGCTAAGTATCTACGACACTGCAGAAATCCTGAGAGAGCTAAAAGATATGGTGAGACTGTGGTATCAAAAAAGTTACTTTAATAAGTCAAAATTAAAAAATCTCTTTAGCAACCTGAGTATGACCTCCTAAGAATAGCTTCAAAGCTACAGACACAACAAAGTCGTAACTAAACAAGTGTCAGAAACTCCAGGTGTGGGCTCCCCCTTTCCTGACTGTGCTGTCACATTGTAGTCCTAGTACCGATCAAAATGGCATGGCTCTGTAGATCATGTTTCTTGTATTGTAAATACATCTGACCTAATGAAATGAACCTAATTAGTGTCATATTACTCCTCTTTGATGCCTACCACATTCCATTTTGTTAAAGGGAATACTTCACTGCAAAATGCCCCTGGGCTTTGCATACAGTGTCCAGCATGGTGTTAAATAACATCAGTGGCCCAGTATCGGATAAAGTGGCTATTGCACTGGTCTTAAGGCGCAGGGCATCCATTGCTCAGTGACCCCTCAATAGTCAATCAATAGCCCTGAAATTGATAAAAAACTCAAATTGTTTTGCACCCCAGGTCTTTAACCCCAGTAATGGATACCAGACCCTTTTTTCCCACTTCCATCACTCAACTAAGCGACTTTGTAGGGACACTCAAGTTCACATACAACAACTCCTCTCCTCAATGAGGCATCATTTGTCACAGAAGGGAGTGACTATTATTAGATTAATAAAACAGAGTGGCTCATGGCTTTCCTTCTCAATAGATGGATACAAATATATTTGTGAGGTGCTATAAAATTGTTTGGAGAAAAAAAACTCAACCCTTAAAATAGATTATCAACTCCCATCATCTGGCTTACAAAACAGTGACCAGTTCTAGAGATTATAGAATAAGGGTAACACAATTAAAAATTTGCGAACATTCGTGACAAGAATTTTCAATTCTATTAAGGACAACGGAGGCGAGGATTATGCTTCTCAATCTTTACTAGGAAGCTCACAGCAGCCAATAAAAACAGAGATAAAAACCACGTGACAACCATAGAGTCTCGTCCATATAAGGTCCCTGTCAGCACATAGAGTCCTCTTTCTTTGTAACAGTAGATAAGTCCATGCACGACCTGTTCTTGAGGATCACCGATAGCTAGGGCCTTCTCCCACCAACGAACTGTGCGCCCAACGGGGCCGAACTTCTCACTGGATCCCGATCCAGACAACTTGCTTGAGAGCGGAACAACAAACTGCGAAGCGTCCCATCGCCGATAAACCATAATCAGGGTTACTTGCTGTCATTACCTGAAAGAAAGGAAACACCCCGTAAAAACCGTTCGAGGTTGTGAAAACAACAGCAGTACATCACGAGAAATTTGGGTGGGAAAAATACACAGCAATGCAAATATATAGCATGATCAAATACATACAGCATCATAATCTCGAATGCGAATATGCAATCTATAGCAGTACATCAAACAATGTGTATCTCTGGGTGGGATAATCCTCGCCTCCGTTGTCCTTAATAGAATTGAAAATTCTTGTCACGAATGTTCGCAAATTTTTAATTCTATGTCAGGACCGGAGGCTCCGATTATACTTGTTCTAAGCTGAGCCACCACCATTGAAGCAACATTGACAATCGGCTTATAGTAAAACGTTTTAAAAGTATTCTCATTAGACCAGTCAGCCGCACTCATGATATCCGCTAGGCTGACACCCGTTACAAATGCTTTGGAAGCCATGGCTCCGCGCGCAGAGTGTGCCCCAAACTTGGAGATCTCAATCCCTGCTTCGCCCATGAGCCAGCGCATCCACCGCGATAAGGTAGCTGGAGTCACTGGGCGAAAAGGCTTCTGCAAAGCAATAAGTAATTGCCCCTGCAAATTAGCACGAAATTCCTCAGTACTCACCTCGTAATCCTTAATACATTGCACCACACACAGTTTAGGATTGTTAGGAAAAACCGGGTATGTGACTGAAGTAGTGTTACACTTCGTTCTCCTGGACAAAGTGAAGGACACCCCTTCAGGGGTAAATCTACGCCCCGCTAAATCAAGCGCTCGGACGTCAGAAACCCGTTTGCAAGAAACGAGACACAAGAGCATAGTCAGTTTGGCCGAGAGTTGTTTACGAGACAAGAACCTATTGGATGGCCAGGATTCCAGGAATCGGAGGACAAGAGAAACATCCCACAGGTGAGAGTACTTTGGGCAAGGGGGTTTCACCATCCTGACTCCCCTCAGTAATTTACATACTAAAGGATGTTCCCCAATGGGCTTACCTTCTACAGGTAAATGTCCCGCCGATATGGCGGACCGAAAGTTGTTGACCGTCCTGTACGCCAACCCGGAGGACGCCATAGAAGCCAAAAAGTTGACTACTAAAGACACATGTGCCTTAGCGGGATCCACGTCCCGTTGAGCGCACCAATCACACCACCTTTTCCAAGATGAGGAGTATCGCTTGTGGGTATTGGCCGACCAAGCTTCTTTGATGAAGTTACTAGCTTCTCGTGAAAGGCCCGGGACACTCCACCTGTCCCTGAAACCCGCCAAGCAACGAGAGGAAGCTGGCCCGACGCCACCAAAGGGTGAGGATTCTGAAGAGGGTCCAGCAATAGGTTCTGCAACTGGGGAAGAAGAATCGGGATCGCGCAACTCATGTCTAGCAACACCGGAAACCAAGCTTGAGCCCTCCATAAAGGAGTGATCAAAATGAGTTCCGCCTGAAAGGCTCTTGCTCGCGCTAGAACCCGTGGGATCATGAGAAACGGGGGAAACGCGTAGCAGAGGGACCTCGGCCATTCTTGCAGGAATGCATCCGTGGCTAACGCCTCCGGATCCGGCCTCCAACTGAAAAACTGGGGAACCTGTCTGTTCAGTCGGGACGCAAAAAGGTCTATCTGGCAAGGGCCCCAAAGATGGGTCAGGCGCCGAAACACCGTGGGCAACAGCATCCAGTCGCTGGAGTCCTGCAGATGGCGGGAATTCCAATCGGCCACTTGGTTGCTGGAACCGGGCAGGTATTCCGCAACCACCGAAATTCTGTTCTGCAGACAGAAGTGCCAGAAGTCCTTGGCGATCTACGCCAACATCCGCGACTTGGTACCGCCCAGCTTGTTGACGTAACGTACCGCCGAGATATTGTCCATCCGAAGGAGGATACAACAATCTGCTTTCTGAGGCGAAAGACATCTGATCGCAAAAGAACCAGCCAACAGTTCCAGGCAGTTGATATGCAATAGAAGTTCTTCCGGCGACCAGCGACCACCCGTGGACAACGTGCCGCACCGGGCTCCCCAACCCCACCGGCTGGCATCCGATTCGATTACCACATCCGGGGTCGATCCGAATAGCGCCCGGCCGTTCCAGGCCTCCATGTGGTTTAACCACCAATCCATCTCCAGTCTCGCCTCCTCTGAGAGAGGTATCTGTTCTGAGTAACTGAGACCTTTCCGGAGATGGCGGATCTTGAGCCTCTGAAGGGCCCGATAATGAAGGGGGCCCGGGAAGATCGCTTGGATGGAAGAAGCCAGGAGCCCCACTATGCGGGCTAAAGATCTCAAGGACGTCGTCTGCTTGCGCAGGGTGGACCGCAACTCTTTCTTGATTGCCCTGACCTTTGGCATTGGCAGCAAGAGTTGACACGTCACTGAATTGATCGTAAACCCCAGAAATTCGATGGACTGAGAGGGGGTTAACACTGATTTCTGCGGGTTGACAATGAACCCCAAGCCTTGCAATAGGTTGATCGCCCAATTGAGGTGCGTTTGGACCGTCTGAGGGGAGGACGCCAAAACAATTATGTCGTCCAGGTATATTATGAGGCGGACTCCCCGGGCCCTGAGAGTTTCCACCACTGGTCTCAGGAGCTTCGTGAAGCACCACGGTGCCGACGACAGACCGAACGGGAGGACCTTGTACTCGTAGCAAACCTTTCCCCAGACAAACTGCAGGAACCTCCTGTGGGGGGGAAAAATGGGAATGGAGAGATACGCGTCTTTCAGGTCCAAACGGACCATCCAGTCCCCTTCCTGGAGAAGGTCGCGCAGTAGATGGATCCCTTCCATCTTGAAGTGTCTGTAAACAATCCAGGAGTTGAATTCTTTGAGGTTTAACACCAAGCGGGAACCGCCCCCTTTCTTTTCTACGAGAAAGACAGTGCTCACGAAACCGTGAGGGTGGACCTCGGAGGGCGCAATCGCGCCCTTCTGCAACAAGGAATTGATTTCTGTTGTGATAAAGTTCTGATCTTGTCGGGAAAAATACAGAGCGGGGGGGGCGGGAGTGTTGCAAAGGGGAGGCGTACATCTCCAGCCTGTACCCCTGTACCGTCTGCAACACCCATGGATCTTGCGAAATTTCGCGCCATTTGTTTAGAAAACATGCCACTCTGCCCCCCAATGTCACCTCCGAAAAAGGAATGAGGCTCACCTGAGTTTCCGGCATCATGCTGGTTGTTGGAGTTTCCTCCAAATCTGCCACCTTTGCGGAACCTGTTTCTGGAACGTCGCGAGGGGTAAAAGTTGGAGGTATTGGCTGAGTTGTCTTGATAACCTTCTCTTTGTTGACCACGTTGGGTGCCTTGGTTATACCCCCGGCCGAACGAGCGCCCCCGGAAGCGTCCGGCCCTGCCAAAAACCGGGCGGAAAGCCCGCTTTAAAGAACCCTGGGCCTTGTCAAGCCCACTAAATGTGGCTACAAACTTGGTCAGCTCTTTGAGAAAAGGCTGACCAAACAGGAGACCTTGAGCTAGCGGACCCGATTCAGACGTAGATAATTCGGCCAGCCTGGGATCCAACTTTAAGAGAATGGACCTGAGCCGTTCCGTTGACAATGCACAATTAGCATTGCCCAGCTGGCACACTGCCCGCTGCGCCCAGCCAATCAACTCATCAGGGCTAATTGCAATGGAGGATTCTTTGGCCCTAAAGCCGATCTCGAGAATCTTGGTCAGAGGGCCTATGACGTCCAGCAGTTTATCCTGGCAGGATCGCCAGGACCTGTCCAAACCTTTCTTAGGATCTTTCGAATACTTTTTCAAGTAAGTCAACATGGACGGATCCACCTCCGGGGTAGCCGCCACCTTATCCGCCAGTTCCGGCCGAGGGCACTCCGACCGCAGTCGTGCCCGCACGTCCGTGTCAAACGCTTGACGTAGGTGGGTCTGGACATATTCCGCCACCTCTTGCGGTGGCAGCCAGGAAGAGGAGTTAGGGTGGATAATGTCCGCTGGCTCAAACGTGAGCACCTTAGGTGATGTGGACGGACCAGAATGCTTTTCCTTCCTTGCTTTCTTGGAAGGGCGAGGGGATTCATCCTCGTCCGTAGTAGGGTCAGGTGTGGTGTCTTGACCATCATCCTCCTGGGAGATCTCAGTAATTGTCGCCTCTCTACTAGGAGTAGAACGCTCTTGCTCCGCCATCGATCTTGCGAGCTTAGCGAAATCTGCAGCATGGGGATTCGCTCTTCCCTTACCCCCAGGTGTAGGACGGGAAGCTGAGGATGGAACCCAGCCTTGTTTCTTTGCGTAAGAGCAAAGATGGCGCTTCAATGGCGCAATCGCCCTCACCAACGCGGAATTGACTGAATGCTGCACACCTGCGTCCAATGCCTCTACGAGGTCATATTCCATAGACCCTGAAGGGTCTTCATCATCATAATAATAATAATCCTCTTCATAGTATTCAGACATAGTTGCCACACAGTGAGCAATTACCGACCCTGAGGATTGCTTGTGATGTCCGTCAAGTTCACAATCAATAGTCCCACACAGGAGATCAGGGGGAGTGGTAACCCCAGGCAAGCCCCCAATACAGTCACCAATGGTGACACAAAATGATAATGTTTAGATGTGGAGGGAGGGAGGGCTTGTACAACAAAACCCCACTCTAGGCAAAGCCTATGCTGAATTATACAGCCCCACTGACTGCAGAACAGAAGGGCGTCTGGGGAGCCAAAACGAGCCTTTTTCGCCGAGAATCGGCACAAATACGGGTCATAAGCAGTCAACACACTGCTCCGGTGTTCAATTTAAGCCCGAATGACTTTCGCGGGCAAAAATGGCCGCCGCGCATGCGCGCTGGCCCAGGCTCTCACACTCAGTAAAAGAGGACTGCGCGTCAGACAGACGAGCGTCCTCGCTCCCCTAAACCTCCCGCTCCACGAACCCGAGCGACGTGAGGAAACAAACTCACCGACGGGCTACACGGAAAGCGCTCGCAGCGCTTCAATATCCTTTTAGGTGAAAGGCAACCGGCAAAGTAACCTCGACGAGGTGAAGACCCTCGTACCCAACAAATCGCGTTAACCGCGATCGCGCATCAAAGGCAGCGCATCATAAAACAAACAACAGCCGCAGCGTACAAGCGTCCAATAATCAAACAAGTAATACCAATTAAAATAATTAAACAAGTAATACCACACTGTAAGAGATAATATACATATGGTACTTAACTGGCTGCGGAGCAGCAAAGAAAGAGGACTCTATGTGCTGACAGGGACCTTATATGGACGAGACTCTATGGTTGTCACGTGGTTTTTATCTCTGTTTTTATTGGCTGCTGTGAGCTTCCTAGTAAAGATTGAGAAGCATAATCGGAGCCTCCGGTCCTGACATAGAATCCCCTTCCATTAATAAGTAGGGGCCTGTTATTAAATTCAATTCTTCATGGCATATAAACATTGTACAAACTAAGATAATTAGCTAGAGTATTCTGGTGCAGCCAAAAGAGTGACTTATTCAATTCAATTCAAATAAACTTTATTCGATTGCTTTTTACACAATAATAAAAGCACATATAAAAACACAATTTCATACAAAATAAGATAAAACAAAAATTAAAACATACGATTAATTATAAAATTCATTCAATTAGATTCCAAGTGGCACATCATCGTATGTTTGCCTTCTGAACTGGGTTTACCACACATTGCACATCTTATAAAAATGGAGCCCATTCTCCTATGGTATAGAATCTGGTCATTGCCATAAACAAAGCTTAATCGGGACATCCTAAGGGACAGTTTAAGATTGGAAGGGGCTTCTTCCATCCCATGGCTACGGTTTGTCCATGGTTTCATGCGTGACCTTGGGCGTTCAGAATATTATTCTGAGCCTAGCACTATGTCCACTATTTCAAGAAAAGAGTAAAAAAAAAAAGGTCTTATGTTATTAGATACACTTCGAATATCAGTAGAGATCATAAAGCCCACGGTGTTGTCGAATCAAATGCTTTTAACAACTTTTAATATTCAAACATATTTAACCATAGTACGAGGTGGATATGATAGATATCTATTGACCAGATTCAGACTTAAGATTTTTCATAAGCTTGTAAGTTTCCCTATGAATGACTGGTCACGAGTAACGCATCTCTGTCCCTGTAACAATCACTCAGTACAGTCCACTACGCATGTTGTTTTATTTTGCAGATTTTATTCTGAATTAAGGAAAATGTGGATTGTCACAATCTTAAAATTACTGGAGATTAGACAATGTCGTCCTGCGTTCATTGCTTTACATCTTTTGGAAAACAAACATATGGTCTCGAGGGTAGCCATGTTTTTAAAGAGTATTTACAAGCACAGGAACAGCATCATAATATAAATGTTTAACAAACCAAGAATTAAGGGATAATGATCTAATTTTATGATTAATCGCATGTTTTAATTTTTTTAAATCTTATTGTGTATCAAATTGTGTTTTTTATATGTGCTTTTATGATTGTGTAAAAAGCAATCGAATACCGTTTATTTGAATTGAATTGAGTGACTTAGTTAGTGGGGCTGAAATATCTTCTGCGTTGTTCCCTTGTAGACATGTAACAAAGGAGAGAATGGCCAAAATGTATAGTGTGTATACTGGATAATATATAGGGTGGTGGACAAGAATTAGTAATCTAGCACTTCCTGCCTACTACCAGATGAAGGATGAATATCAGATGCAGGCTAGGAAAAGTGATAGAAAGCTAGCTTTATTTTGTATGAATGTGATCTAAAATATTCATTAAGTGGATACGATAATAGCACTAGAACCCCTTCCTCCCATGGCTTCTCAAATACTCCTACTTCATTGGAATGGGTGATATATTCATCTTTATATGGGTTAACTTGAGCACAAAGTAGGAATGCACATTCGTCCTATGATATTGGAAACATACATTGCATCTTTCAAAGACTTAGTACTAACCAATGTTGTATAAACCCTATCACCAATGCCCTAATTTACTAATGCCCCCTATCTATGAGCTATTGCCCCTGTACAAGAGAGCTCTGGTTAGTCACAATTTGAAAATCTATACATGGATTCTAAGGAACTAGTGAGTAATGTAACACTAGAGCAATTTGCTGGTTCAAAAAACTCTAATCAGTGGCTGGACAATTCAAGTTGAAAATGTAAGCAGTGGCCTTAAGTGAAGATTCAGTATAGGGGATCTTATCTAGAATTCCAACAGCTACAGTCAAAAAACCTTAACAGATCCTTCTGGACTTAGTGCCAACTTTGATTTTTAGGTCAAGCCTAGCGGCAGTGGGCATGCATTACATGCTCTGCGAGATGGCAGTAGTAGAGTATGGGAGAGAAGCCACACCCACTCTCCTCCCATATTTTTCAATGGCTTGTGTCACTGTATTTCGTAAATACTGCCTTCGGATTCGTTAACAGGCTTGTTAGTCCCTCCTTAGGACGGCATTGTCTTAATTTGTACCCTCCCATGGCGACTGGCCCCTTTACTTCGGTTGTTTCATGGGACCTGTTATTTAGTCTGTAAGCACTATTTACTTTATTGAGTTTCGCTAACTGCAGTCCAGACATGCGCTGCTTCAGCTGAAACCGCTTGTGTTTTTTTAAGCAGCATGGCTGCCCGTAACACATGCGCCGGCTTTCAATCACTTTAACCCGGCATTATCTCATGTCTGTTTCAAACCCCCTCCCCCTAGTAAAATGGATTTAGAAATGATTAGCAAATTAAGTCATGTGAATTCCAGATAGCACAATACCATCAATGCCACCATCACCACCAATATCACCACCTCCACCAATACCACCACCTCCACCAATACAACAACCACCACCAATGCCGCCACCACTACCAATACCACTACCAATAACCACCACCAATACCACCACCACAAATACCACCACCGCCAAAACCACACCACCACCTCCACCACCACCAATACCACCCCAACCAATACCACCACCACCAATACCACTACCACCACCAATACCACCTCCAATACCACCACCACCAATACCACCACAAAAACCACCACCACCAATACCACCACCACCAATACCACCACCACCAGTTCCACCACCACCAATACCACCACCACCAATATCACCACTAATACCAATACCACTGCTAATGCCAATACCACCACCACCAATACCACCATCAATACCACCACCAATACCACCACCAACACCACCACCACCTCCACCAATACCACCACCACCAATACCGCCACCACCAATACCACCACCACCAATACCAGTACCACCAATACCACCACCACAAATACCACCACCACAAATACCACCACCACCAATACCAATCCCACCGCCAATACCAATACCACCACCAATACCACTACTAAAACCAATACCACCAATAACACCCCCACCAATACCAATACCACCACCACCAATACCAATACCAATCCCACTGCCAATAGTAATACCACCACCAATACTACCACCAATACCACCATTAATACCAATACCAATAATACCACCAATACCACCCCACCAATACCACCACCAATACCACTGCCAATGCCAATACCACCACCAATACCACTACCAATACTTCTACCACCAACACCACCACCACCAATACCACCACCACACCACCAACACCAATACCACCACCACCAACACCACCGCTACCAATATCACCACCAACACCAATACCACCACCACCAACACCACCAATACCAGCACCACTACCACCACCAACACCAATACCACCACCAATACCAATCCCACCGCCAATACCAATACCACCACCAATAACAATACCACCCCCACCAATGCCACCACTAATACTACCAGCACCACAAATACCACCACCACCAATAACACCACCACCAATACCACCACCTTCAATATCACCACCACCACCAATCCCACCACCAATACCACCACCACTACCACCACCACCAATACCACCACTACCACCACCAGTACTGCCATCACCAATCCCGCCACCACCACCACCAATCCCACCACCACCAATACCACCACCACCAATACCACCACCAATCCCACCACCACCAATACCACCGACCCCCCAATACCACCACCATCAATACCACCACCACCACCAATACCACCAATACCACCAAAACCACCACCACTCTAATACCACCACCACCACCACCCCATTACCACCACCACCAAACCCACCCCCAATACCAATACCACAACCAATACCACCACCAATACCACCCCCACCAAAACCACAACCAATACTACCAGCACCACCAATACTACCACCACCACCAATATCACCACCACCAATACCACTGCCACTAATACCACCACCAAAACCTCCACCAATACCACCACCAATACCACCACCAACAATACCACTAATACCAATATCACCACCACCAATCTGTCGCGGCTCCTGAAGGGAGTGATGCAGGGCTGTGGGGCGGGGCGGGGAGGGGCTGGGTGGGGTAGTAAACTCCGGCATACAGCCAACCAGAGTTAAGTACATAAATAAATGAATAAAATGAATTACATTGCGTGCGCTGCTCCGTCCAGGAGCCGCAACTGCCACCAATACCACCACTACCACCACCACTACCAATACCACCACCAATACCACCACAACCAGTACCACCACCACCAATACCACCACCACCAATACCACCACCGCCAATACCAATACCACCACCACCAATACAACCACCACCAATAATACCACCACCATCAATAGCACCACCAATACCGGCACAAACAATACCACCACAACCAATACCACCACTACCACCAATACCACAAACACCACCAATACCACAACCAATACCACAACCACCACCAGTACCCCCACAACCACCACAAATACCACCACATCCACCACCAATACCAATACCTCAACCACCACCAATATCACCACCAATACCACCACCAATACCACCACCAATACCACCACCATTACCACCTCCACCAATCCAATACCACCACCACTACACATACCACCACTACCAATGCCACCACCACCACTACCACCATCACCAATAATACCACCTCCAATAGCACCACCAATACCACTACCACCACCAATACCACCTTCACCAACACCAACAATACCACCACAACCAATACCACCACCACCAATACCACCACCACCAATACCACCACAACCACCACCAATACTACCATCAATCCAATACCACCATTAATCCAATATCACCACTACCAACACCACTGCAAATACCAATACCACCACCAATACCACTAATAAAACCACCAAAACCACCACCACCACCACCAATAACACCACCACCAATACCACCATCACCAACCATTACCACCACAACCAATACAACCACCACCAATACCACCGCTACCACAACCAATACCACCACAACCACCAATACTACCACCAATACCACCACCACCAATACCACCACCACCAATAATACCACTACCATCAATAGCACCATCAATACCAATACCACCACCACCAATACCACAACCACCCCAATACCATAACCACCACCAATACCACCACAACCACCAGCAATACCACCACCAATACCACCACAACCACCACTAATACCACCATCAATACCACTGCCCCCACCAATACCACCACCAATACCACCACCACCAATACCACCAATATCACCATCACCACTACCACCACCACCACCATTAATACCTCCACCACCAATGCCTCCACCACCAATACCACTGCCACCAATACCACTACCAATACCACCGCCACCACCAATACCACCACCAATACATCCAGTTCCAATACCACCACCACCACTACTACCACCAATACCATCACCACCAATACCACCGCCACCAATACCACTTTCAATACCACCACCACCATCAATACCACCATCACCAATACCACACCAATACCAGTACCACCACCAATACCAGTACCACCAGCAATACCAGTACCAAGACCACCAACACCACCACCACCAATACCAATATCACCACCACCAATACCACCACCACCAATCCCAATACCACCACCACCAATCCCAACACCGCCACCACCAATACCACCACCAAAACCATCAATGCCACCACCACCAATGCCACCATCACCAATACCACCACCACCACAAGCACCACCAATACCACCACCACCAATACCACCACCACCAATAATACCACTACCATCAATAGCACCACCAATACCAATACCACCACCACCAATACCACAACCACCCCAATACCACAACCACCACCAATACCACCACAACCACCAGCAATACCACCATCAATACCACCATAACCACCACTAATACCACCACCAATACCACCGCCCCCACCAATACCACCACCACCAACAATACCACCACCACCATTACCAGCACCAATCCAATGCCACCACCACCAATCCAATACCGCCACCACCAATATCACCATCACCACTACCACCACCACCACCACTAATACCTCCACCACCAATGCCTCCACCACCAATACCACCACTGCCAATACCACCACCACCACCAATACCACCACCAATACATCCAGTTCCAATACCACCACCACCACTACCACCAATACCATCACCACCAATGCCACCACCACCAATACCACTTCCAATACCACCACCACCATCAATACCACCATCACTAATACCACACCAATACCAGTACCACCACCAATACCAGTACCACCACCAATACCAGTACCACCGCCAACACCACCACCACCAATACCAATATCACCACCACCAATACCACCACCACCACCACCAATCCCAATACCACCACCACCAATCCCAACACCGCCACCACCAATACCACCACCAAAACCATCAATGCCACCACCACCAATGCCACCATCACCAATACCACCACCACCACGAGCACCACCAATACCACCAATACCACCACCAACACCACCAATACCGCCACCAATACCAATACCATTACCTCAGTGCCTCTCACTCACTAGTAATAGCAGGGGTACTGTACGTGGCCAGAGCTGTAGCCGAGACCATATCTCTCTCCTTCCATGTCTGCCATAAAGCACAGCCCGCCTGCACCAGGAGGAGAAGCCAGGGCCCTACTACAGCTTGAGTGTTTTTTATTAGGCCAAAGATAGCAATGACATTTTGCAATGCCACACTGCACACTCATTTCATGGAGAGGGCAGGAAATACACCCCCCCCTCCACTCTTCTACCTGAGCCACGACAGTGTAATCACAGAGCGAAAGGTGTTGGAGCGGTTTGTTACTGTTTAAAGTTTGGTTCATATGTAACTCTCACTTCACACTTTGTGTCTGTGTAATTTAAAACACTTACACATCTTCTTCACTGCAGTATTTATCACTAGTTTGAAGACATCGCAAGCGGGTCTCTTCCTCTGATATTTACAATCTAACAAGCGGTCGAGAAGGCCCTTTATTGCAATGCAATAGGTCTCGCATTTGCGAGAGTTTAAGCTACTAGTATTGTAAATGACAATGCCTTTTATTTATGTTTTAAAACCCAAAACATAAATAAAGGCATTGTCATTTACAATGCCAATAGCTCAAACCCATGTGAATGCAAGACCTGTTTCTGGAACGTCGCGAGGGGTAAAAGTTGGAGGTATTGGCTGAGTTGTCTTGATAACCTCCTCTTTGTTGACCACGTTGGGTGCCTTGGTTATACCCCCGGCCGAACGAGCGCCCCCGGAAGCGTCCGGCCCTGCCAAAAACCGGGCGGAAAGCCCGCTTTAAAGAACCCTGGGCCTTGTCAAGCCCACTAAATGTGGCTACAAACTTGGTCAGCTCTTTGAGAAAAGGCTGACCAAACAGGAGACCTTGAGCTAGCGGACCCGATTCAGACGTAGATAATTCGGCCAGCCTGGGATCCAACTTTAAGAGAATGGACCTGCGCCGTTCCGTTGACAATGCACAATTAGCATTGCCCAGCTGGCACACTGCCCGCTGCGCCCAGCCAATCAACTCATCAGGGCTAATTGCAATGGAGGATTCTTTGGCCCTAAAGCCGATCTCGAGAATCTTGGTCAGAGGGCCAGCAGTTTATCCTGGCAGGATCGCCAGGACCTGTCCAAACCTTTCTTAGGATCTTTCGAATACTTTTTCAAGTAAGTCAACATGGACGGATCCACCTCCGGGGTAGCCGCCACCTTATCCGTCAGTTCCGGCCGAAGGCACTCCGACCGCAGTCGTGCCCGCACGTCTGTGTCAAACGCTTGACGTAGGTGGGTCTGGACATATTCCGCCACCTCTTGCGGTGGCAGCCAGGAAGAGGAGTTAGGGTGGATAATGTCCGCTGGCTCAAACGTGAGCACCTTAGGTGATGTGGACGGACCAGAATGCTTTTCCTTCCTTGCTTTCTTGGAAGGGCGAGGGGATTCATCCTCGTCCGTAGTAGGGTCAGGTGTGGTGTCTTGACCATCATCCTCCTGGGAGATCTCAGTAATTGTCGCCTCTCTACTAGGAGTAGAACGCTCTTGCTCCGCCATCGATCTTGCGAGCTTAGCGAAATCTGCAGCATGGGGATTCGCTCTTCCCTTACCCCCAGGTGTAGGACGGGAAGCTGAGGATGGAACCCAGCCTTGTTTCTTTGCGTAAGAGCAAAGATGGCGCTTCAATGGCGCAATCGCCCTCACCAACGCGGAATTGACTGAATGCTGCGCACCTGCGTCCAATGCCTCTACGAGGTCATATTCCATAGACCCTGAAGGGTCTTCATCATCATAATAATAATAATCCTCTTCATAGTATTCAGACATAGTTGCCACACAGTGAGCAATTACCGACCCTGAGGATTGCTTGTGATGTCCGTCAAGTTCACAATCAATAGTCCCACACAGGAGATCAGGGGGAGTGGTAACCCCAGGCAAGCCCCCAATACAGTCACCAATGGTGACACAAAATGATAATGTTTAGATGTGGAGGGAGGGAGGGCTTGTACAACAAAACCCCACTCTAGGCAAAGCCTATGCTGAATTATACAGCCCCACTGACTGCAGAACAGAAGGGCGTCTGGGGAGCCAAAACGAGCCTTTTTCGCCGAGAATCGGCACAAATACGGGTCATAAGCAGTCAACACACTGCTCCGGTGTTCAATTTAAGCCCGAATGACTTTCGCGGGCAAAAATGGCCGCCGCGCATGCGCGCTGGCCCAGGCTCTCACACTCAGTAAAAGAGGACCGCGCCTCAGACAGACGAGCGTCCTCGCTCCCCTAAACCTCCCGCTCCACGAACCCGAGCGACGTGAGGAAACAAACTCACCGACGGGCTACACGGAAAGCGCTCGCAGCGCTTCAATATCCTTTTAGGTGAAAGGCAACCGGCAAAGTAACCTCGACGAGGTGAAGACCCTCGTACCCAACAAATCGCGTTAACCACGATCGCGCATCAAAGGCAGCGCATCATAAAACAAACAACAGCCGCAGCGTACAAGCGTCCAATAATCAAACAAGTAATACCAATTAAAATAATTAAACAAGTAATACCACACTGTAAGAGATAATATACATATGGTACTTAACTGGCTGCGGAGCAGCAAAGAAAGAGGACTCTATGTGCTGACAGGGACCTTATATGGACGAGACTCTATGGTTGTCACGTGGTTTTTATCTCTGTTTTTATTGGCTGCTGTGAGCTTCCTAGTAAAGATTGAGAAGCATAATCGGAGCCTCCGGTCCTGACATAGAATCCCCTTCCATTAATAAGTAGGGGCCTGTTATTAAATTCAATTCTTCATGGCATATAAACATTGTACAAACTAAGATAATTAGCTAGAGTATTCTGGTGCAGCCAAAAGAGTGACTTATTCAATTCAATTCAAATAAACTTTATTCGATTGCTTTTTACACAATCATAAAAGCACATATAAAAACACAATTTCATACAAAATAAGATAAAACAAAAATTAAAACATACGATTAATTATAAAATTCATTCAATTAGATTCCAAGTGGCACATCATCGTATGTTTGCCTTCTGAACTGGGTTTACCACACATTGCACATCTTATAAAAATGGAGCCCATTCTCCTATGGTATAGAATCTGGTCATTGCCATAAACAAAGCTTAATCGGGACATCCTAAGGGACAGTTTAAGATTGGAAGGGGCTTCTTCCATCCCATGGCTACGGTTTGTCCATGGTTTCATGCGTGACCTTGGGCGTTCAGAATATTATTCTGAGCCTAGCACTATGTCCACTATTTCAAGAAAAGAGTAAAAAAAAAAAGGTCTTATGTTATTAGATACACTTCGAATATCAGTAGAGATCATAAAGCCCACGGTGTTGTCGAATCAAATGCTTTTAACAACTTTTAATATTCAAACATATTTAACCATAGTACGAGGTGGATATGATAGATATCTATTGACCAGATTCAGACTTAAGATTTTTCATAAGCTTGTAAGTTTCCCTATGAATGACTGGTCACGAGTAACGCATCTCTGTCCCTGTAACAATCACTCAGTACAGTCCACTACGCATGTTGTTTTATTTTGCAGATTTTATTCTGAATTAAGGAAAATGTGGATTGTCACAATCTTAAAATTACTGGAGATTAGACAATGTCGTCCTGCGTTCATTGCTTTACATCTTTTGGAAAACAAACATATGGTCTCGAGGGTAGCCATGTTTTTAAAGAGTATTTACAAGCACAGGAACAGCATCATAATATAAATGTTTAACAAACCAAGAATTAAGGGATAATGATCTAATTTTATGATTAATCGCATGTTTTAATTTTTTTAAATCTTATTGTGTATCAAATTGTGTTTTTTATATGTGCTTTTATGATTGTGTAAAAAGCAATCGAATACCGTTTATTTGAATTGAATTGAGTGACTTAGTTAGTGGGGCTGAAATATCTTCTGCGTTGATCCCTTGTAGACATGTAACAAAGGAGAGAATGGCCAAAATGTATAGTGTGTATACTGGATAATATATAGGGTGGTGGACAAGAATTAGTAATCTAGCACTTCCTGCCTACTACCAGATGAAGGATGAATATCAGATGCAGGCTAGGAAAAGTGATAGAAAGCTAGCTTTATTTTGTATGAATGTGATCTAAAATATTCATTAAGTGGATACGATAATAGCACTAGAACCCCTTCCTCCCATGGCTTCTCAAATACTCCTACTTCATTGGAATGGGTGATATATTCATCTTTATATGGGTTAACTTGAGCACAAAGTAGGAATGCACATTCGTCCTATGATATTGGAAACATACATTGCATCTTTCAAAGACTTAGTAATAACCAATGTTGTATAAACCCTATCACCAATGCCCTAATTTACTAATGCCCCCTATCTATGAGCTATTGCCCCTGTACAAGAGAGCTCTGGTTAGTCACAATTTGAAAATCTATACATGGATTCTAAGGAACTAGTGAGTAATGTAACACTAGAGCAATTTGCTGGTTCAAAAAACTCTAATCAGTGGCTGGACAATTCGAGTTGAAAATGTAAGCAGTGGCCTTAAGTGAAGATTCAGTATAGGGGATCTTATCTAGAATTCCAACAGCTACAGTCAAAAAACCTTAACAGATCCTTCTGGACTTAGTGCCAACTTTGATTTTTAGGTCAAGCCTAGCGGCAGTGGGCATGCATTACATGCTCTGCGAGATGGCAGTAGTAGAGTATGGGAGAGAAGCCACACCCACTCTCCTCCCATATTTTTCAATGGCTTGTGTCACTGTATTTCGTAAATACTGCCTTCGGATTCGTTAACAGGCTTGTTAGTCCCTCCTTAGGACGGCATTGTCTTAATTTGTACCCTCCCATGGCGACTGGCCCCTTTACTTCGGTTGTTTCATGGGACCTGTTATTTAGTCTGTAAGCACTATTTACTTTATTGAGTTTCGCTAACTGCAGTCCAGACATGCGCTGCTTCAGCTGAAACCGCTTGTGTTTTTTTAAGCAGCATGGCTGCCCGTAACACATGCGCCGGCTTTCAATCACTTTAACCCGGCATTATCTCATGTCTGTTTCAAACCCCCTCCCCCTAGTAAAATGGATTTAGAAATGATTAGCAAATTAAGTCATGTGAATTCCAGATAGCACAATACCATCAATGCCACCATCACCACCAATATCACCACCTCCACCAATACCACCACCTCCACCAATACAACAACCACCACCAATGCCGCCACCACTACCAATACCACTACCAATAACCACCACCAATACCACCACCACAAATACCACCACCGCCAAAACCACACCACCACCTCCACCACCACCAATACCACCCCAACCAATACCACCACCACCAATACCACTACCACCACCAATACCACCACAAAAACCACCACCACCAATACCACCACCACCAATACCACCACCACCAGTTCCACCACCACCAATACCACCACCACCAATATCACCACTAATACCAATACCACTGCTAATGCCAATACCACCACCACCAATACCACCATCAATACCACCACCAATACCACCACCAACACCACCACCACCTCCACCAATACCACCACCACCAATACCGCCACCACCAATACCACCACCACCAATACCAGTACCACCAATACCACCACCACAAATACCACCACCACAAATACCACCACCACCAATACCAATCCCACCGCCAATACCAATACCACCACCAATACCACTACTAAAACCAATACCACCAATAACACCCCCACCAATACCAATACCACCACCACCAATACCAATACCAATCCCACTGCCAATAGTAATACCACCACCAATACTACCACCAATACCACCATTAATACCAATACCAATAATACCACCAATACCACCCCACCAATACCACCACCAATACCACTGCCAATGCCAATACCACCACCAATACCACTACCAATACTTCTACCACCAACACCACCACCACCAATACCACCACCACACCACCAACACCAATACCACCACCACCAACACCACCGCTACCAATATCACCACCAACACCAATACCACCACCACCAACACCACCAATACCAGCACCACTACCACCACCAACACCAATACCACCACCAATACCAATCCCACCGCCAATACCAATACCACCACCAATAACAATACCACCCCCACCAATGCCACCACTAATACTACCAGCACCACAAATACCACCACCACCAATAACACCACCACCAATACCACCACCTTCAATATCACCACCACCACCAATCCCACCACCAATACCACCACCACTACCACCACCACCAATACCACCACTACCACCACCAGTACTGCCATCACCAATCCCGCCACCACCACCACCAATCCCACCACCACCAATACCACCACCACCAATACCACCACCAATCCCACCACCACCAATACCACCGACCCCCCAATACCACCACCATCAATACCACCACCACCACCAATACCACCAATACCACCAAAACCACCACCACTCTAATACCACCACCACCACCACCCCATTACCACCACCACCAAACCCACCCCCAATACCAATACCACAACCAATACCACCACCAATACCACCCCCACCAAAACCACAACCAATACTACCAGCACCACCAATACTACCACCACCACCAATATCACCACCACCAATACCACTGCCACTAATACCACCACCAAAACCTCCACCAATACCACCACCAATACCACCACCAACAATACCACTAATACCAATATCACCACCACCAATCTGTCGCGGCTCCTGAAGGGAGTGATGCAGGGCTGTGGGGCGGGGCGGGGAGGGGCTGGGTGGGGTAGTAAACTCCGGCATACAGCCAACCAGAGTTAAGTACATAAATAAATGAATAAAATGAATTACATTGCGTGCGCTGCTCCGTCCAGGAGCCGCAACTGCCACCAATACCACCACTACCACCACCACTACCAATACCACCACCAATACCACCACAACCAGTACCACCACCACCAATACCACCACCACCAATACCACCACCGCCAATACCAATACCACCACCACCAATACAACCACCACCAATAATACCACCACCATCAATAGCACCACCAATACCGGCACAAACAATACCACCACAACCAATACCACCACTACCACCAATACCACAAACACCACCAATACCACAACCAATACCACAACCACCACCAATACCCCCACAACCACCACAAATACCACCACATCCACCACCAATACCAATACCTCAACCACCACCAATATCACCACCAATACCACCACCAATACCACCACCAATACCACCACCATTACCACCTCCACCAATCCAATACCACCACCACTACACATACCACCACTACCAATGCCACCACCACCACTACCACCATCACCAATAATACCACCTCCAATAGCACCACCAATACCACTACCACCACCAATACCACCTTCACCAACACCAACAATACCACCACAACCAATACCACCACCACCAATACCACCACCACCAATACCACCACAACCACCACCAATACTACCACCAATCCAATACCACCATTAATCCAATATCACCACTACCAACACCACTGCAAATACCAATACCACCACCAATACCACTAATAAAACCACCAAAACCACCACCACCACCACCAATAACACCACCACCAATACCACCATCACCAACCATTACCACCACAACCAATACAACCACCACCAATACCACCGCTACCACAACCAATACCACCACAACCACCAATACTACCACCAATACCACCACCACCAATACCACCACCACCAATAATACCACTACCATCAATAGCACCATCAATACCAATACCACCACCACCAATACCACAACCACCCCAATACCATAACCACCACCAATACCACCACAACCACCAGCAATACCACCACCAATACCACCACAACCACCACTAATACCACCATCAATACCACTGCCCCCACCAATACCACCACCAATACCACCACCACCAATACCACCAATATCACCATCACCACTACCACCACCACCACCATTAATACCTCAACCACCAATGCCTCCACCACCAATACCACTGCCACCAATACCACTACCAATACCACCGCCACCACCAATACCACCACCAATACATCCAGTTCCAATACCACCACCACCACTACTACCACCAATACCATCACCACCAATACCACCGCCACCAATACCACTTTCAATACCACCACCACCATCAATACCACCATCACCAATACCACACCAATACCAGTACCACCACCAATACCAGTACCACCAGCAATACCAGTACCAAGACCACCAACACCACCACCACCAATACCAATATCACCACCACCAATACCACCACCACCAATCCCAATACCACCACCACCAATCCCAACACCGCCACCACCAATACCACCACCAAAACCATCAATGCCACCACCACCAATGCCACCATCACCAATACCACCACCACCACAAGCACCACCAATACCACCACCACCAATACCACCACCACCAATAATACCACTACCATCAATAGCACCACCAATACCAATACCACCACCACCAATACCACAACCACCCCAATACCACAACCACCACCAATACCACCACAACCACCAGCAATACCACCATCAATACCACCATAACCACCACTAATACCACCACCAATACCACCGCCCCCACCAATACCACCACCACCAACAATACCACCACCACCATTACCAGCACCAATCCAATGCCACCACCACCAATCCAATACCGCCACCACCAATATCACCATCACCACTACCACCACCACCACCACTAATACCTCCACCACCAATGCCTCCACCACCAATACCACCACTGCCAATACCACCACCACCACCAATACCACCACCAATACATCCAGTTCCAATACCACCACCACCACTACCACCAATACCATCACCACCAATGCCACCACCACCAATACCACTTCCAATACCACCACCACCATCAATACCACCATCACTAATACCACACCAATACCAGTACCACCACCAATACCAGTACCACCACCAATACCAGTACCACCGCCAACACCACCACCACCAATACCAATATCACCACCACCAATACCACCACCACCACCACCAATCCCAATACCACCACCACCAATCCCAACACCGCCACCACCAATACCACCACCAAAACCATCAATGCCACCACCACCAATGCCACCATCACCAATACCACCACCACCACGAGCACCACCAATACCACCAATACCACCACCAACACCACCAATACCGCCACCAATACCAATACCATTACCTCAGTGCCTCTCACTCACTAGTAATAGCAGGGGTACTGTACGTGGCCAGAGCTGTAGCCGAGACCATATCTCTCTCCTTCCATGTCTGCCATAAAGCACAGCCCGCCTGCACCAGGAGGAGAAGCCAGGGCCCTACTACAGCTTGAGTGTTTTTTATTAGGCCAAAGATAGCAATGACATTTTGCAATGCCACACTGCACACTCATTTCATGGAGAGGGCAGGAAATACACCCCCCCCCTCCACTCTTCTACCTGAGCCACGACAGTGTAATCACAGAGCGAAAGGTGTTGGAGCGGTTTGTTACTGTTTAAAGTTTGGTTCATATGTAACTCTCACTTCACACTTTGTGTCTGTATAATTTAAAACACTTACACATCTTCTTCACTGCAGTATTTATCACTAGTTTGAAGACATCGCAAGCGGGTCTCTTCCTCTGATATTTACAATCTAACAAGCGGTCGAGAAGGCCCTTTATTGCAATGCAATAGGTCTCGCATTTGCGAGAGTTTAAGCTACTAGTATTGTAAATGACAATGCCTTTTATTTATGTTTTAAAACCCAAAACATAAATAAAGGCATTGTCATTTACAATGCCAATAGCTCAAACCCATGTGAATGCAAGACCTGTTTCTGGAACGTCGCGAGGGGTAAAAGTTGGAGGTATTGGCTGAGTTGTCTTGATAACCTCCTCTTTGTTGACCACGTTGGGTGCCTTGGTTATACCCCCGGCCGAACGAGCGCCCCCGGAAGCGTCCGGCCCTGCCAAAAACCGGGCGGAAAGCCCGCTTTAAAGAACCCTGGGCCTTGTCAAGCCCACTAAATGTGGCTACAAACTTGGTCAGCTCTTTGAGAAAAGGCTGACCAAACAGGAGACCTTGAGCTAGCGGACCCGATTCAGACGTAGATAATTCGGCCAGCCTGGGATCCAACTTTAAGAGAATGGACCTGCGCCGTTCCGTTGACAATGCACAATTAGCATTGCCCAGCTGGCACACTGCCCGCTGCGCCCAGCCAATCAACTCATCAGGGCTAATTGCAATGGAGGATTCTTTGGCCCTAAAGCCGATCTCGAGAATCTTGGTCAGAGGGCCAGCAGTTTATCCTGGCAGGATCGCCAGGACCTGTCCAAACCTTTCTTAGGATCTTTCGAATACTTTTTCAAGTAAGTCAACATGGACGGATCCACCTCCGGGGTAGCCGCCACCTTATCCGCCAGCTCCGGCCGAAGGCACTCCGACCGCAGTCGTGCCCGCACGTCTGTGTCAAACGCTTGACGTAGGTGGGTCTGGACATATTCCGCCACCTCTTGCGGTGGCAGCCAGGAAGAGGAGTTAGGGTGGATAATGTCCGCTGGCTCAAACGTGAGCACCTTAGGTGATGTGGACGGACCAGAATGCTTTTCCTTCCTTGCTTTCTTGGAAGGGCGAGGGGATTCATCCTCGTCCGTAGTAGGGTCAGGTGTGGTGTCTTGACCATCATCCTCCTGGGAGATCTCAGTAATTGTCGCCTCTCTACTAGGAGTAGAACGCTCTTGCTCCGCCATCGATCTTGCGAGCTTAGCGAAATCTGCAGCATGGGGATTCGCTCTTCCCTTACCCCCAGGTGTAGGACGGGAAGCTGAGGATGGAACCCAGCCTTGTTTCTTTGCGTAAGAGCAAAGATGGCGCTTCAATGGCGCAATCGCCCTCACCAACGCGGAATTGACTGAATGCTGCACACCTGCGTCCAATGCCTCTACGAGGTCATATTCCATAGACCCTGAAGGGTCTTCATCATCATAATAATAATAATCCTCTTCATAGTATTCAGACATAGTTGCCACACAGTGAGCAATTACCGACCCTGAGGATTGCTTGTGATGTCCGTCAAGTTCACAATCAATAGTCCCACACAGGAGATCAGGGGGAGTGGTAACCCCAGGCAAGCCCCCAATACAGTCACCAATGGTGACACAAAATGATAATGTTTAGATGTGGAGGGAGGGAGGGCTTGTACAACAAAACCCCACTCTAGGCAAAGCCTATGCTGAATTATACAGCCCCACTGACTGCAGAACAGAAGGGCGTCTGGGGAGCCAAAACGAGCCTTTTTCGCCGAGAATCGGCACAAATACGGGTCATAAGCAGTCAACACACTGCTCCGGTGTTCAATTTAAGCCCGAATGACTTTCGCGGGCAAAAATGGCCGCCGCGCATGCGCGCTGGCCCAGGCTCTCACACTCAGTAAAAGAGGACTGCGCGTCAGACAGACGAGCGTCCTCGCTCCCCTAAACCTCCCGCTCCACGAACCCGAGCGACGTGAGGAAACAAACTCACCGACGGGCTACACGGAAAGCGCTCGCAGCGCTTCAATATCCTTTTAGGTGAAAGGCAACCGGCAAAGTAACCTCGACGAGGTGAAGACCCTCGTACCCAACAAATCGCGTTAACCACGATCGCGCATCAAAGGCAGCGCATCATAAAACAAACAACAGCCGCAGCGTACAAGCGTCCAATAATCAAACAAGTAATACCAATTAAAATAATTAAACAAGTAATACCACACTGTAAGAGATAATATACATATGGTACTTAACTGGCTGCGGAGCAGCAAAGAAAGAGGACTCTATGTGCTGACAGGGACCTTATATGGACGAGACTCTATGGTTGTCACGTGGTTTTTATCTCTGTTTTTATTGGCTGCTGTGAGCTTCCTAGTAAAGATTGAGAAGCATAATCGGAGCCTCCGGTCCTGACATAGAATCCCCTTCCATTAATAAGTAGGGGCCTGCTATTAAATTCAATTCTTCATGGCATATAAACATTGTACAAACTAAGATAATTAGCTAGAGTATTCTGGTGCAGCCAAAAGAGTGACTTATTCAATTCAATTCAAATAAACTTTATTCGATTGCTTTTTACACAATCATAAAAGCACATATAAAAACACAATTTCATACAAAATAAGATAAAACAAAAATTAAAACATACGATTAATTATAAAATTCATTCAATTAGATTCCAAGTGGCACATCATCGTATGTTTGCCTTCTGAACTGGGTTTACCACACATTGCACATCTTATAAAAATGGAGCCCATTCTCCTATGGTATAGAATCTGGTCGTTGCCATAAACAAAGCTTAATCGGGACATCCTAAGGGACAGTTTAAGATTGGAAGGGGCTTCTTCCATCCCATGGCTACGGTTTGTCCATGGTTTCATGCGTGACCTTGGGCATTCAGAATATTATTCTGAGCCTAGCACTATGTCCACTATTTCAAGAAAAGAGTAAAAAAAATAAGGTCTTATGTTATTAGATACACTTCGAATATCAGTAGAGATCATAAAGCCCACGGTGTTGTCGAATCAAATGCTTTTAACAACTTTTAATATTCAAACATATTTAACCATAGTACGAGGTGGATATGATAGATATCTATTGACCAGATTCAGACTTAAGATTTTTCATAAGCTTGTAAGTTTCCCTATGAATGACTGGTCACGAGTAACGCATCTCTGTCCCTGTAACAATCACTCAGTACAGTCCACTACGCATGTTGTTTTATTTTGCAGATTTTATTCTGAATTAAGGAAAATGTGGATTGTCACAATCTTAAAATTACTGGAGATTAGACAATGTCGTCCTGCGTTCATTGCTTTACATCTTTTGGAAAACAAACATATGGTCTCGAGGGTAGCCATGTTTTTAAAGAGTATTTACAAGCACAGGAACAGCATCATAATATAAATGTTTAACAAACCAAGAATTAAGGGATAATGATCTAATTTTATGATTAATCGCATGTTTTAATTTTTTTAAATCTTATTGTGTATCAAATTGTGTTTTTTATATGTGCTTTTATGATTGTGTAAAAAGCAATCGAATACCGTTTATTTGAATTGAATTGAGTGACTTAGTTAGTGGGGCTGAAATATCTTCTGCGTTGTTCCCTTGTAGACATGTAACAAAGGAGAGAATGGCCAAAATGTATAGTGTGTATACTGGATAATATATAGGGTGGTGGACAAGAATTAGTAATCTAGCACTTCCTGCCTACTACCAGATGAAGGATGAATATCAGATGCAGGCTAGGAAAAGTGATAGAAAGCTAGCTTTATTTTGTATGAATGTGATCTAAAATATTCATTAAGTGGATACGATAATAGCACTAGAACCCCTTCCTCCCATGGCTTCTCAAATACTCCTACTTCATTGGAATGGGTGATATATTCATCTTTATATGGGTTAACTTGAGCACAAAGTAGGAATGCACATTCGTCCTATGATATTGGAAACATACATTGCATCTTTCAAAGACTTAGTAATAACCAATGTTGTATAAACCCTATCACCAATGCCCTAATTTACTAATGCCCCCTATCTATGAGCTATTGCCCCTGTACAAGAGAGCTCTGGTTAGTCACAATTTGAAAATCTATACATGGATTCTAAGGAACTAGTGAGTAATGTAACACTAGAGCAATTTGCTGGTTCAAAAAACTCTAATCAGTGGCTGGACAATTCGAGTTGAAAATGTAAGCAGTGGCCTTAAGTGAAGATTCAGTATAGGGGATCTTATCTAGAATTCCAACAGCTACAGTCAAAAAACCTTAACAGATCCTTCTGGACTTAGTGCCAACTTTGATTTTTAGGTCAAGCCTAGCGGCAGTGGGCATGCATTACATGCTCTGCGAGATGGCAGTAGTAGAGTATGGGAGAGAAGCCACACCCACTCTCCTCCCATATTTTTCAATGGCTTGTGTCACTGTATTTCGTAAATACTGCCTTCGGATTCGTTAACAGGCTTGTTAGTCCCTCCTTAGGACGGCATTGTCTTAATTTGTACCCTCCCATGGCGACTGGCCCCTTTACTTCGGTTGTTTCATGGGACCTGTTATTTAGTCTGTAAGCACTATTTACTTTATTGAGTTTCGCTAACTGCAGTCCAGACATGCGCTGCTTCAGCTGAAACCGCTTGTGTTTTTTTAAGCAGCATGGCTGCCCGTAACACATGCGCCGGCTTTCAATCACTTTAACCCGGCATTATCTCATGTCTGTTTCAAACCCCCTCCCCCTAGTAAAATGGATTTAGAAATGATTAGCAAATTAAGTCATGTGAATTCCAGATAGCACAATACCATCAATGCCACCATCACCACCAATATCACCACCTCCACCAATACCACCACCTCCACCAATACAACAACCACCACCAATGCCGCCACCACTACCAATACCACTACCAATAACCACCACCAATACCACCACCACAAATACCACCACCGCCAAAACCACACCACCACCTCCACCACCACCAATACCACCCCAACCAATACCACCACCACCAATACCACTACCACCACCAATACCACCTCCAATACCACCACCACCAATACCACCACAAAAACCACCACCACCAATACCACCACCACCAATACCACCACCACCAGTTCCACCACCACCAATACCACCACCACCAATATCACCACTAATACCAATACCACTGCTAATGCCAATACCACCACCACCAATACCACCATCAATACCACCACCAATACCACCACCAACACCACCACCACCTCCACCAATACCACCACCACCAATACCGCCACCACCAATACCACCACCACCAATACCAGTACCACCAATACCACCACCACAAATACCACCACCACAAATACCACCACCACCAATACCAATCCCACCGCCAATACCAATACCACCACCAATACCACTACTAAAACCAATACCACCAATAACACCCCCACCAATACCAATACCACCATCACCAATACCAATACCAATCCCACTGCCAATAGTAATACCACCACCAATACTACCACCAATACCACCATTAATACCAATACCAATAATACCACCAATACCACCCCACCAATACCACCACCAATACCACTGCCAATGCCAATACCACCACCAATACCACTACCAATACTTCTACCACCAACACCACCACCACCAATACCACCACCATACCACCAACACCAATACCACCACCAATACCACCACCACCAACACCACCGCTACCAATATCACCACCAACACCAATACCACCACCACCAACACCACCAATACCACCACCACTACCACCACCAACACCAATACCACCACCAATACCAATCCCACCGCCAATACCAATACCACCACCAATAACAATACCACCCCCACCAATGCCACCACTAATACTACCAGCACCACAAATACCACCACCAATAACACCACCACCAATACCACCACCACCCTCAATATCACCACCACCACCAATCCCACCACCAATACCACCACCACTACCACCACCACCAATACCACCACTACCACCACCAGTACTGCCATCACCAATCCAGCCACCACCACCACCAATCCCACCACCACCAATCCCACCACCACCAATACCACCACCAATCCCACCACCACCAATACCACCGACCCCCCAATACCACCACCATCAATACCACCACCACCACCAATACCACCAATACCACCAAAACCACCACCACTCTAATACCACCACCACCACCACCCCATTACCACCACCACCAAACCCACCCCCAATACCAATACCACAACCAATACCACCACCAATACCACCCCCACCAAAACCACAACCAATACTACCAGCACCACCAATACTACCACCACCACCAATATCACCACCACCAATACCACTGCCACTAATACCACCACCAAAACCTCCACCAATACCACCACTAATGCCACCACCAACAATACCACTAATACCAATATCACCACCACCAATCTGTCGCGGCTCCTGAAGGGAGTGATGCAGGGCTGTGGGGCGGGGCGGGGAGGGGCTGGGTGGGGTAGTAAACTCCGGCATACAGCCAACCAGAGTTAAGTACATAAATAAATGAATAAAATGAATTACATTGCGTGCGCTGCTCCGTCCAGGAGCCGCAACTGCCACCAATACCACCACTACCACCACCACTACCAATACCACCACCAATACCACCACAACCAGTACCACCACCACCAATACCACCACCACCAATACCACCACCGCCAATACCAATACCACCACCACCAATACAACCACCACCAATAATACCACCACCATCAATAGCACCACCAATACCGGCACAAACAATACCACCACAACCAATACCACCACTACCACCAATACCACAAACACCACCAATACCACAACCAATACCACAACCACCACCAATACCCCCACAACCACCACCAATACCACCACATCCACCACCAATACCAATACCTCAACCACCACCAATATCACCACCAATACCACCACCAATACCACCACCAATACCACCACCATTACCACCTCCACCAATCCAATACCACCACCACTACACATACCACCACTACCAATGCCACCACCACCACTACCACCATCACCAATAATACCACCTCCAATAGCACCACCAATACCACTACCACCACCAATACCACCTTCACCAACACCAACAATACCACCACAACCAATACCACCACCACCAATACCACCACCACCAATACCACCACAACCACCACCAATACTACCACCAATCCAATTCCACCATTAATCCAATATCACCACTACCAACACCACTGCAAATACCAATACCACCACCAATACCACTAATAAAACCACCAAAACCACCACCACCACCACCAATAACACCACCACCAATACCACCATCACCAACCATTACCACCACAACCAATACAACCACCACCAATACCACCGCTACCACAACCAATACCACCACAACCACCAATACTACCACCAATACCACCACCACCAATACCACCACCACCAATAATACCACTACCATCAATAGCACCATCAATACCAATACCACCACCACCAATACCACAACCACCCCAATACCATAACCACCACCAATACCACCACAACCACCAGCAATACCACCACCAATACCACCACGACCACCACTAATACCACCATCAATACCACTGCCCCCACCAATACCACCACCAATACCACCACCACCAATACCACCAATATCACCATCACCACTACCACCACCACCACCATTAATACCTCCACCACCAATGCCTCCACCACCAATACCACCGCCACCAATACCACTACCAATACCACCGCCACCACCAATACCACCACCAATACATCCAGTTCCAATACCACCACCACCACTACTACCACCAATACCATCACCACCAATACCACCGCCACCAATACCACTTTCAATACCACCACCACCATCAATACCACCATCACCAATACCACACCAATACCAGTACCACCAGCAATACCAGTACCACCAGCAATACCAGTACCAAGACCACCAACACCACCACCACCAATACCAATATCACCACCACCAATACCACCACCACCAATCCCAATACCACCACCACCAATCCCAACACCGCCACCACCAATACCACCACCAAAACCATCAATGCCACCACCACCAATGCCACCATCACCAATACCACCACCACCACAAGCACCACCAATACCACCACCACCAATACCACCACCACCAATAATACCACTACCATCAATAGCACCACCAATACCAATACCACCACCACCAATACCACAACCACCCCAATACCACAACCACCACCAATACCACCACAACCACCAGCAATACCACCATCAATACCACCACAACCACCACTAATACCACCACCAATACCACCGCCCCCACCAATACCACCACCACCAACAATACCACCACCACCATTACCAGCACCAATCCAATGCCACCACCACCAATCCAATACCGCCACCACCAATATCACCATCACCACTACCACCACCACCACCACTAATACCTCCACCACCAATGCCTCCACCACCAATACCACCACTGCCAATACCACCACCACCACCAATACCACCACCAATACATCCAGTTCCAATACCACCACCACCACTACCACCAATACCATCACCACCAATGCCACCACCACCAATACCACTTCCAATACCACCACCACCATCAATACCACCATCACTAATACCACACCAATACCAGTACCACCACCAATACCAGTACCACCACCAATACCAGTACCACCACCAACACCACCACCACCAATACCAATATCACCACCACCAATACCACCACCACCACCACCAATCCCAATACCACCACCACCAATCCCAACACCGCCACCACCAATACCACCACCAATACCACCACCAAAACCATCAATGCCACCACCACCAATGCCACCATCACCAATACCACCACCACCACGAGCACCACCAATACCACCAATACCACCACCAACACCACCAATACCGCCACCAATACCAATACCATTACCTCAGTGCCTCTCACTCACTAGTAATAGCAGGGGTACTGTACGTGGCCAGAGCTGTAGCCGAGACCATATCTCTCTCCTTCCATGTCTGCCATAAAGCACAGCCCGCCTGCACCAGGGCCCTACTACAGCTTGAGTGTTTTTTATTAGGCCAAAGATAGCAATGACATTTTGCAATGCCACACTGCACACTCATTTCATGGAGAGGGCAGGAAATACACCCCCCCCCTCCACTCTTCTACCTGAGCCACGACAGTGTAATCACAGAGCGAAAGGTGTTGGAGCGGTTTGCTACTGTTTAAAGTTTGGTTCATATGTAACTCTCACTTCACACTTTGTGTCTGTGTAATTTAAAACACTTACACATCTTCTTCACTGCAGTATTTATCACTAGTTTGAAGACATCGCAAGCGGGTCTCTTCCTCTGATATTTACAATCTAACAAGCGGTCGAGAAGGCCCTTTATTGCAATGCAATAGGTCTCGCATTTGCGAGAGTTTAAGCTACTAGTATTGTAAATGAGAATGCCTTTTATTTATGTTTTAAAACCCAAAACATAAATAAAGGCATTGTCATTTACAATGCCAATAGCTCAAACCCATGTGAATGCAAGACCTATTGCATTACAAATGCTTGTTTTATTAGACATTATCCTGAGTAAGACGCGAAATTAAGAAACTAAACCACAAAATCTAAAGGAAGTGCAATTATTTAGCTGCCAACCAAATAGTACAAAATCTCTGCCGTTTATCCAACAGCCAGCAAAATAGTATATAATCTTAGCTGTTTAGCCGACCATAGACTAAATAGTAGAGATGATGTACAATTTCCCCTCCAGCCAGATAGTCTGAAGGTAATTTTTTAGCCGGCCATAAAGAAATCAAGGGACTCCAGGCAATGGTAGAGTGGTCAACACAAGGAGATGATGGACGGAGCGCTGAAACTTTTCAGGCACTCACCTCCATTCACAGATGTGGGTTGAATCCATCATCATTCTTTAGGTCACTTCCCCACCCCAGCTCAGACAAAGCTGTATGCAAATCAGTCTTGACCACTGTTCCCTGTAAGCTGCGCGCATGCGCGCCCGCGCACCTATTGGAATCAGAGCGCGCAGTGTCTTCTTTGCAGCGCACACACAAAGTCCGGTCTTAGGATAATTGTTTCCGATCCACGGAGGACCTGGCTTGGCAATTCGGGCTGAACTGTTCTCATGAGGCGCAGGGTCAAGACTGATTTGCATATGGCCAGGTCTAAACTGGAGTGGCATGGTGAGCAAAAAAACGATGGATTTAGGCCCAGATCTCTGTACTGGGGTGAATGTATAACATTGTTCTGCATTCTGTCCATCAACTGTTGTTTTTGCATTTGTCACACCACGAGAGGCAAGTATTCATGTTAATCGCAGACAGTCTGCCCCCCCCCTCCAAGCTCTGTTAAGAAAAGTCATGCAGCAAGCCTAAAATCACAACGTGTGCTTTCACAATCATATATTAGTGTTTGTGAAAGCACATATTGTGCTGTTGGGCTTCCTGTGTGTTTTTTCCTAACAGAGCACGGCAGTTTGTGTGCCTTTTTGAAAGTTTGCATGTTAAATGCAGTCCGGAGTGTAAGCATGTGGGGCCCTGCAATTAACATGAAAACTTTCAAAAAGGCATGCAATCTGCTGCGGTCCATTAACACAAGGCAGTCAACAAGCCTAACAGCACAACGTGTGCTTTCATAATCACTAATATGTATTAGTGATTGTGAGAGCACACATCGTACTGTTGGGCTTGCTGTGTTTTTTCTTAACAGAGCGCTCCAGTTTGTGTGCCTTTTTGAAAATGTTTATGTTAAATGCAGCCCCGAGTGTAAGCATGTCTTTCCCTGCAATTAACATGAAAACTTAAAAAAAAATGCAATCTGCTGCGGTCCATTAACAAAAGGCAGGCAACAAGCCTAACACCACAGCGTGTGCTTTCACAATCACTAATATGTATTAGTGATTGTGAAAGCACACGTCGTGATGTTGGGCTTGCTGTGTGCTTTTTCTTAACAGAGCGTGGTAGTTTGTGTGCCTTTTTGAACTTTTTTCATGTTAAACGCAGCCCAGAGTGTAAGCATGTCAGGCCCTGCAATTAGCATGAAAACTTTCAAAAAGGCATGCAATCTGCTGCAGTCCATTAACAAAAGGCAGGCAACAAGCCCAACAGCACAATGTGTGCTTTCACAATCCCCAATATGTATCTGGGATTGTGAAAGCACATGTCATGCTGATAGGCTTGCTGCGTGCCTTTTGATGATAAATAGGTTGACCAGAATTTTAAAGCCAAAAACAGGGAAATTTCACACGAACAGAAAAGGGACTACACATAGCTGCAAAGGTTTCAGATTGCTATGTGTTACATTTTCCAAATTTCAGTGCAATTATGAGTGCATTTCAATGACTATTAGTGACACTTTCTTGAGAGCAAAATCAGCCTTGCTCTACCCGGTACACTAGAACTCCATTCCCAATACGAAACAACCTACCCCACCCAGTGCATTCAAACACCACACAGCCATTAGAACTAACTCCAATCATATCCACCTCATCCAACCTACTCCTCCGCATTCCATCTTAACCACATTCACATCCGCAGTGTTCAGCTCACCTGTGCCAAGCAAGACTCGGGCCAGGTTGAGATGGGGCTAGGGGTCATTGGTGTTGCTTTGCTGATTATTGCAGGAGAGAGGCCGGGCCTGGCCTGGCCTTTCAGGACTGGCCTCAGATTGTACGGTGCTCCGTTATGGGTATTACATGCAGCCTTTGGTCTGTGTTAGCAGAGAGGGGCTGCTGTCTGCGTGTCCTAGGGGTTGCACTGAGTCCGATTCCTAACGTAAACTGCACTGGGTAGCTCTAAGTCTCAGCTCGTTGTCAACCGGGCTGTGATGGTGACCCTGGTGCCAGTACACTGTAACTGTGTCATGCGATTGAAACGGGACATGTGGTGAACGGTTGCTCAATCAACAACTGAACAATATTCAGCAAAATGAACCTGTCTGAGAGGCTGCAGGGGACTGAGGAAATGAGCAGGTAAGATTTTAATTAAATTATTTCATATAGCCATCCTGGGCTGCGCCACACTTTCTCAGTTTCCAACACAGTCTACCAAGGGCCTGCAAGTGACTGGCATGACAGGCTGTACAGGAAAAAACATTCATACGTCAGCTTTGTTTATTTAAATACCACAGTGCTGGGATAGTTTTAACACGGTCCCCGGTGTGCACAGCCTGAGTTACAGCCGACATCCTTATCCTGCTTCAAAACCTTGTCTGGTATGCGTATGGGTGGGAAGGGTTTACTATCAATATACCAGACTCAAGGTTAGTTGCACCCTGGGGTCTCACCTGTGACTTTTGAAGATGCCAGCAACCGCCGCGCCAAATGCCACATTCCAGGACACAATGACTCGTGCAGGCTGTCTGCTAAACATGAAGTAGCACCACTCCCGCGGCGGCCGCAGTCTGGTTCGGGTTGCGGCCGGCCATAGGCATATTAGGGCCATGCGGGTCAGCACAACAATGAGCGGTTCCCACTGCCAAATGTAAACTGACTGTCGTGCCACACACTTGCACAGCAGGCAGCAGGGCGCCTATAGCTAGGTACGTAATCGTTCTCAGTCTATTGGACATTGGGAGCAGGGTAAATCAAGCAGACACTGATTCGCTCGCTTGGGCGATACGGACTTTCGATACGGAAGCGGTAGCTGTTGCTGAACACTTGTCAGAAACAGAGGGCTTTTACTTGAAACAGAGTGTACGCAGTGTGTCTTAGTACGCAGAGCAAATCTCTAGGAATCAGTGGATTAAAGATATGACCCCGAACGGGCATCTTCAACACAGTGTGCCAGCACATTTAAGAAATAATCTTGCTACAGACAGTTCCAGTTGTCTGTCAGGAGACAGCACTTAATGCCATACTCCACAGAGCCCATCATTGGGGATGCCCTCACCTGTTTGCCACTAGTTCCGTGAGGGGAACAGCTTTCCATCTCTCCACCATTCCTCCACCAGCTTGAGTCCAGCCATGAGGGGAACGGCTCTCGGGCAAACCGGTTAACCAGCCGCAGGTCCCGCCGTGAGGGCAACAGTAACAGCCACAAAGACTACAATCCCCAGCAGGCACTGCTTGACGCTTGCTGGGGACGTCATCACGGCGCCTGGAAGCGCGATATCTGCAGAGCAGCCCTCCCGCAGCGCGGGGCACGCTTACCTGTTTACCACTAATGCCGTGAGGGGGACGGCTTTCCATCTCTTCACCATTCCTCCACCAGCTTGAGTCCAGCCGTGAGAGGAACGGCTCTCGGCCACAACCGGCTAACCAGCCGCAGGTCCCGCCGTGAGGGAAAACGGCAACAGCCACAAAGACTACAATCCCCAGCAGGCACTGCTTGACGCTTACTGGGGACATCATCGTGGCGCCTGGAGGCGCGATATCTGCCGAGCAGCCCTCCCGCAACGCAGGACGCGCTGACTTGTTTGCCACTAGTGCCGTGAGGGGAACGGCTTTCCATCTCTCCACCATTCCTCCACCAGCTTCAGTCCAGCCGTGAGGGCACCAGCTCTTGGACACAAACAGCTAACCAGCCGCAGGTCCCGCCGTGAGGGCAAGGGCAACGGCAACAGCCACAAAGACTACAATCCCCAGCAGGCACTGATTGACGCTTATTGGGGACGTCATCGTGGCGCCTGGAGGCGCGATACCTGCCGAGCAGCCATCCTGCAGCGCGGGACACGCTCACCTGTTTGCCACTAGTGCCGTGAGGGGAACGGATTTCCATCTCTCCACCATTCCTCCACCAGCTTGATTCCAGCCGTGAGGGGAGCAGCTCTCGGGCACAACCAGCTAACCAGCCTCAGGTCACGCCGTGAGGGCAACGGCAACAGCCACAAAGACTACAATCCCCAGCAGGCACTGCTTGACGCTTGCTGGGGACGTCATCAGGGTGCCTGGAGGCGCGATATCTGCCGAGCACCCCTTCTGCAGCGCGGGATGCGTGCGGGCTTTCCCGGGCGAAGCCCAGACCAAGGGAGGGCCCGTCTGCTCCCGCCCGAGGCTGGACGAAGCTGGGTTGGGCCACCTCCCTTTCATCTATCCCTGGAATTACGTGGCATAACTAACTACAACTATATAAGGTACTGTGCTAGTGTCCACGATCGCCCTAAGGCTCTCATTTTTGTCAGAAGACATTGGTACACAATAAGTAGAGGCGTTATCTCTGACATAATTTGAACCCTACGTTTATTTTTAACTATTGTTTTGTGGACATTATTTGTGACAAAGATAGTTTGGATGTTGAAAATGGGGAAAAGAAAATTACCCTGCACCACGTCTGACAAACAGTGTAGCAAACCTAAAGATGTGAAAATGACCCTGTTAAACTATCTTACGGGTGCAGTGGGTGTTATAGAAAAGCAGATCTCCTCAGTAGAGGAGTCATTAAGTGTAGAAGCGCAGGGGCTAATAGGGAATAACCAAGAAAAAATTCAAGAAAAAAGTATGGTCAGTAAAGGGACGGTGGAGAAACGCCCACTAGAAAACCAGAGTACAGGGTTGAGCAGAAAAGGTTGCACCCAAGCTGTAAATGATGATATTGATGATGCCTCAGTCAGTGACTAGGACAATGACACTACCGCCCCCAAAAAGGCATTGTAACTCAAAGTTGGCAAAGATTACTGACAATATCCAGGCAGAACTCCATCAGGCTCCCCTTCTTAAAGGCCTCCCCAAAAATATTCTGATTAAAAAACAGGGGAAAAAAGGTAATTGACAGAAACAAAAGGGAAAAGATAACACTCCAAGCCCCAAAAAAAAGTAGTGCACAACCCTCAATTGATAGTAATAAAATGGAAAATTTACTTATAGAGCAAACAAGCTATGTTAAATTACATATAGGCAGCTTGGAAGCAAGATTAGATCGGATCGAAAAAGGCCTAGAGAAGATCATGGAAAACCAGAACCCAACCACACTGAATAAGAGCCCACGTAGACTGGGCATTACCAACAACTCAGCTACTATAACTAGTTGCCAAATCCCAATCTCTACTAACAAACCCTTACAATCGGCTAGAAAACCAGGGGACAGGGAGGGGAACATCAGTGAATCGACAGGGAGGCAGACCAGCATATTAAACGCAAACTAGACCAAGCATAGCCACTCCTAGACCCCATGAATATACACGTCTGGTACATAACCTTGATCTTTCCCCGGCAGCAACCCTTTTTACAGTGATCCTGGCAAATGTTCCAGTCCTCAAGCCAGGAGAATCTGAAACATGGACTACATTGAGAAATAAGGTTATTCACTTCTTGGGGAATAGATTAGGACTGACTGCGGAAATGTTTAGGGCCTTTAAGATGGTAAGGCGTGTACCTTGGGTAGGAAAAAGTAATAAAGCCTTTAGAGTTGATTGTGTTGCCCTCACCCTTGGCTTACCATCCCTGGTTAGGGAAGTGTTGAATAGAGTAGAGGAAATGAACATCACTGAAACAGGCATAAATGTCCTCTCATTAGGTTTCTTTTATCGACTAAGCTGGATTAATATGCAACATGAAACCCATCGTAGACCACAGCCATCTTCCAAAATGAATTATAACCTGGAGGTGTTAAATAGATTTGAAACCCTCCAATCGTTAGATGAGAATGATTGACTGTCGGCTAAGAGAGGACTGATGGCTGATCCTAGGGAGAATGATAATTTAAAGGATTATGAGGATGGTAGGTCCAAGATAAATATAAGTCTGAATTCTGGTAGGACAGAGTATGCAGATTTGAAGGTAGGTGATGTTGGGCCGGGGATTAGTACTAGTAGTTTATTAGAGTCAAGCCAGCTCAGTGTCCCTAGTCGTGATAAGCGCATGGGGCTGGAACTGGGTTGCCAGTCCGAAAATGATACAGAAACAATAAGCATGAATGAATCAAATATCCAGAAGGGTATTAGTGTGCTTTTTTGGAATGTGGCTGGCCTCCGGAGTAAAGAAAATAACACTGCCTGGTATGAATTTATTGATAGATTTGATATCTTGTGTCTTCAGGTGGCCTGGGTGGCAGAGGAAATCCACATTGAAGGATACAAGACATACCATACGCCTGCAACTCAATCAAATCATGGTAGACATAAGGGGGGGCTTTGCATCTACATTTCAAATTTATTGGAGGTGCAAAAAATTTCCCCGATAAAATCTACAAACTATTATCAGATAATACTGATTCATGTGGTGCCAAATTGTATTTTAACTGTGGTAAACTTTTATAATAACATAGAGAAGGGCCATCTAGGGGACACCTTAAGGCAGCTTAGTGACGATATTGGTAAACTGAGAAATCCAAATGACATAGATATGATTACCATTTGGAGGGGGGAGACTTTAATGTCAATCTATGTTCTAAATTAGGGTCAGGCGTCTGTGGTTTAACGACTAAAGAGGACGACCCAATAATACATGTTGACCATTCAGAGTGGGGTGAAAAGTTTAATGAACTTTTGTTTTCTCATGACTACGGCTTTGCAAATAGATTGTGTACCCCTAGTGTAGATTTTGATTTCACTTTTATAGGCAGAGGTTGCCAAGCTATAATAGATTTGATTATTGTTCCAAATTGTTATGCAAATTGGGTAGCAAATTTTAAAACTCACTCAAACGTTGTGAGTGATCATCTGCCCCTAAGTATTGATTTAGTATTGCCAGATGCACCTGCCCAGCGCATAAATAATAAACTGGTCTGGACACAGGGCGTTCACCTTTCTAGTCAACATGAATTTACCTTGCGCTGGGAGAGTTGTGATATGGCCGAATTGAACAAGTGAATTATCCTTAAGGCCTACGATTCAATTCTAGCTTGCTTCCAGAAAGACTCCTCCCATGAAACCATTTTAAATGCTTTTTTACAGATTACTTCGATTGTCCAAAATATGCTTAAAGCTGAAAATAGAAGTAGCCAAGATCGTAAAAACGAGTGGTTCGACATAAAATGTACAAAGTCATACTCCCGATTAAAAGAGGTCCTATATAGGACAGTGAGATGTCAAGATGAGATTAGGGAATGTAGAAAGTCTTATAATGTAGCAAGAAAAAATCGCAAGAAAGAACTAAAAAACCAAGCATGGACGGCACTTCACGACGCATCATTGAGTAAAGATTGTACCCTGTTCTGGTGGGCAGTAAATGCGCCATTTTTTAAAATCAAGGATGTTGCGACAATTGCGGTCACAATAGACGAAAAGGTATGGGTAGATTTTTTCTCAAAGGTTTATAGCATACAGGGGCATGAGGAAATAATTCCTGAGTCCTTAAACCCTCAGGTGGAAAATCCCACTACCTTTATTCCTATTAAATTAGAAATTTCCCTTGATGATGTGACCGAAGCAATAAACTCAAGCAGGGGTGGCAAGGCCCCTGGACCTGACGGCCTTCCCATTGATTTATTTAAATCCATCCCATTACTCTGGTCACCTTTGATAACCAGGGTCTTCCAAGCTAGTTGCGTAAAGGGCTTTATGAAAACATGGGCGGAGTCTGTAATTGTCCCGATTTTTAAAAAGGGGGAACGAGAAAACCCAGGTTGCTACCGCCCGATATCCCTACTCGATTCCTTAATGAATGTTATGGGAAGAGTTGTCCTAAATAAATTACAATCTTGGGCTGATGAAAATAATATAATAAGTGACGTGCAATATGGTTTTAGACAAGGGATGGGGACAAACGAGCAAGTCTTGAATCTAAACATTTCGGGCTGGACTGTTCCCATGAGGCACAGGAGTCCTAACTTTACTACTCCTAAACTGAGAAAAATACTAACTTTAAGACTTTCTGTATTCACAGAAGGCATTTAGGAGTCCTAAAGTTAGGAGTCCTAACTTTACTACTCCTAAACTGAGAAAAATCCTAACTTTAAGACTTTCGGTATTCACAGAAGGCATTTAGGAGTCCCAAAGTTAGGACTCCTAACTTCTGTGAATACCAAAATGAGTAAGTGCCTTCTGTGATTACCAAAATGAGTAAGTGCCTTCTGTGAATACCAAAATGGTAGTAAGTTTAGGATTTTGTCTTAAGTTAGTTCTGCGAATCGGGCCCATATAGAGGAAGCTAATTGGGGAGAGTTCACAAAAAGGAATTATGAAATTCTAAATAATTACATTGATGAATTTGAAGAAACTTGATAAAATGAAAAAACACAAATTCAGGAGAGATCAACTGAATTATCAGTTAGTGCGGTTTTACACCTTTGCTAAAAATTAAGATTCCACAATGAAACCAACAACAGGATCAGAATTTACAATCCATCAACCCGAACAGATTTCTAGCTCTAACATTGAATCACCTGAACCAGGTCCAAGCTCAGGAGCATTGACTTGCGTAGGAATTTTTTTTTATGAGGTTCATCATCACCAGGTAGGTATACGGACGCCCAAAAATCCAAAATACCAAAATTCGCCAAGAAAAAGTGCAATACAACAAACAAAATCCAGCCACTCCAGGAGTGACAACAAGCACGGAAAAAGGAAATGGAGATACCTCAATCAACAACCGAGGGGCCGATTCCGATCCGGGTCGGAAGGGCACCGAACGCGATCCGGCCGGAAAAACTATGAGCCGTACGCGTGTTTTTCGGCCGACTCGTACAGCTGTACGAGCGAGCAACTACGATGCGAGCTACGTGAGATTCACCGACCGAGTTGTTTCCGGGTCCGAACCGCTCCGTACGTCTCGGTCGGAAGCTAACCGTGGCGTGCAATGGATGCGATTTACAACCGAGCCAGTACGATGCACGCGTCGGACAGCCTGTGCAAGCTGGAGTGTCCGGCTCGCAAAAGCTCCCGGAGTCGGACTTCGGGGTGCGCGTTGGATCCCCTGACACCCGCAGCCCTACGACTTGGACACAGGGGGAGACCTATGGGTGGGTCTCCCCAACACAGGCATGTACGGTGCGGATGGCACCGACGCGTACCCACTGTAGGGGGCGCACTTGTTCAAGACATACCCATTCAGTCAATGGGAGCGCATGTACGCGTCGTACAACTGACTCCCATTGACTTCTATGGGAGACCGACTGAACCGAGTCCGACAGCATACGTGCGCATCGTACTCGCTCGGTCGGACTGTAGGGGTCCGGCTCGGTTGGAAAACACTCGGGATCCGACTCGGTCGGAATCGGAATCGGTCCCCTAGTAGTGAACCTTTTAGACACAGCATTATGTGAAAAGAAATAGACACTCTGAACAGAGGACTTCTTTTTTGCCCAACTGCCATGTGGGATGTCAAGAAAATAGAAGACAAAAGAGGTACGGTGTTCCTGGGTGGCAAGTTGGCCACCTGGTGAGTACTCAGAGTGGTGGGGAGTTGGGAAATACCTCCTTTCGGAACTAGGACCCTCACACACCCAGCAAGCTAGGTGTCATGCTTCATCATATGGGTCTGCTCCTCGTCGAGCCGGCGCTGCAATGCTCGACGGGCACCCATAAAGGGACTCTTTATCGGAGATCTTTTGTTCCTTGCTGTATAGGTGCCGTGGGTGTAGGGGCCTGGTAAGATGTAGATGTGGTGTGTGGGTTAAAACAGGTAAGGGAATCCTCTATAATTATTTTTATTCTGGAGAGGTCACAACCGGATTTAAAAGTAAAAAGAAGAAGGAGGGTGACTATTTTGTTTTAATCTGACAAAAATTACGCTCTACCCCTCAGTGGTCAACATGTTTCTCGCCTATAAAATGTCTCTAATAGATCAGTTGGCGATTCCTCAGGACCTAGTGTCCTGAGGAAATACTCCCTGAAATTTTTCAGGTAGTAAAGAGCCTTATCAAACCTCCTCAGCCACCCACACTACCGGATAATATATTAACGCATTGTAACAACTTGGCAGTGTTTTTTCATCAAAAAATCCTTAATATATATTCTTCCTTTTCTGCCACCGACTCCCATCGGGCTTTTCAAACATTGCCCTGCTGGGCGGAACTTCCTACCCAACCCGTGGTTACCCTGGAATGTTTCCCCATGTTTGACCAGGACACCTTCGAATCACTAGCACGGCAGGTGAAATCTGGATCTCCTTGCGACCCTGCCCCTCCCAAGGCCATGGTGTCAGTCATCCAGACGGTCCTTCCCACCATCAAGGACCTCCTCAATGCGTCTCTCACCGCCGGCATAGTCCCAGTACCTTGGAAGCAGGCCATGGTCCGGGCATTGTTGAAAAAACCCAATTTGGACCCGGGCGACTTCAGCAATTATCGTGCCATCTCCCTGCTCCCCTGGACAGGCAAGATCCTGGAGAAGCACATCAATCTCCACCTTATGGCTTTCCTGGAGTCAAACCAGCTGCTAGATATCACCCAAACTGGCTTCCGACCAAAACATGGGACGGAGACTGCCTTATTGGCAGTAACCGAAGAAGCCAGGAGAATGATGGACCAGGGAGGGTCAGTGGCAGTGATCCTCCTTGATCTGAGCGCAGCTTTTGACACAGTTAGTCATGATGTGCTTCTCGGCCGTCTCTTTCAGATAGGAATCTCGGGCAAGGCTCTGTGCTGGTTTAGATCCTTTCTAAGCAACAGATCTTTCCGGGTTTTTGAGGGAGACACTGTCTCTACCAGGAAATCTCTCAGCTGCGGGGTCCCGCAGGGCTCATCGCTGAGCCCTGCACTGTTTAATGTCTACATGCGACCACTGGCTGAGATCGTCCGCCCATTTGGCATCAAAATTGTCTCCTATGCGGACGTTACTCAGCTAGTGGTATCCCTGGCACAGGAGAACAGTAGCCCCAGGCAAAGAGGACTAAGGGACTGCCTGGAGGCTGTGAAAGTGTGGATGACAAGATCCTTCCTCAAACTCAATGGGGATAAAACGGAGTTGATGTTCCTGGGGCCTGCCTCCCCCACATCCTTGGACCCTCTCTGGCCCTCTTGCCTTGGTACTCCGCCAGTACCCAAGGACAATATAAAGAGTCTGGGCATTTGGCTGGACAAGGCCCTGACATTCAACACCCAGGCCACAAAACTGTCTGCAACCTGTTTTGGCCTACTTAGGATGCTTAGGAAAGTGCTCCCATTACTATCTATGGAGGCCAGGCAGGTCGCCGTGCAGGGTTTGATACAATCCCGACTTGACTTCAGTAACTCCCTATACCTGGGTGCCCCTGACTATACCCTCCGCAAGTTACAGACGGTACAAAACTGTGCTGCCCGTACACTACTGCAACTTCCACGGAAATCATCAGTGAAACCCGGACTGAGGAAACTACATTGGCTCCCGGTCTGCCAGAGAATCTCTTTTAAGGCTCTGTGCATTGCCCATCAGGCCTTTTGGGACACAGGTCCGGCAATCTGCCGTAACCTCATGACTCACTACCATCCTCCAAAGCATCTCCGCTCCAGCCATGCCTTCTTAGCGACAGTACCTAGGGTTAGGAGAGCGCGGGCTGGCGGTAGAATGTTTTCATATAGTGTCGCCAAACAGTGGAACCGTTTACCCCCCCAACTCAGGTCCAACGCCAACCTCTCTTCATTCCGTAAACACCTAAAGACTTTTCTCTTCACTCTTCAAAATTAACTCCCCAAAATGTTCCGGTTGCCCCTCATTCCACTCTTCAAGTAGCGCTTGGACGCCTTCGGGCAGCAATCGCGCTTTACAAATCCACTTTACATTACATTACATTGCTGTATAGGTGCCGTGGGTGTAGGGGCCTGGTAAAATGTAGATGTGGTGTGTGGGTTAAAACAGGTAAGGGAATCCTCTATAATTATTTTTATTCTGGAGAGGTTACAACCGGATTTAAAAGTAAAAAGAAGAAGGAGGGTGACTATTTTGTTTTAATCTGACAAAAATTACGCTCTACCCCTCAGTGGTCAACATGTTTCTCGCCTATAAAATGTCTCTAATAGATCAGTTGGCGATTCCTCAGGACCTAGTGTCTAAATGAAAACTATCTACAGTGTGTGGTGAGGTTCTACATACCACTTCTTCTCTCGGTAGGATGTTCCCCCGGAGAAAAGCAGCCAACCTAGAGTAGAAACAAAAAGGATCAAAAAACCAAATGAAGATATTGGTACATGGTCCTATTAATTCCAGTGGGTGTATTTCACCGTACACAACCTCTTTGAATCTATACAAGTGATAAAAACCACGGAATTTCATGCATATCACATTCTAAGTGTGCCTTCATTTGTATTTAGAATATAAAATACCTGTTTTAACCCACACACCACATCTACATCTAACCAGACCCCCCACACCCACGGAACCTATATGGCAAGGAACAAAAGATCTCCGATAAAGAGCCCTTTTATGGGTGCCCGTCGAGCATTGCAGCGCCGGCTCGACGAGGAGCAGACCCATATGCTGAAGCATGACACCTAGCTTGCTGGGTGTGTGAGGGTCCTAGTTCCGAAAGGAGGTATTTCCCACCCCCACCCACCACTCTGAGTACTCACCAGGTGGCCAACGTGCCACCCAGGAACACCGTACCTCTTTTGTCTTCTAGTTCTACCCAGGGCAAGTATGGTGGACCTTTATCAAACCCTCATTGTCCCCCTTGTTGTTTACTATGTCAAGAAAATACAAATCAACGTATTTAAATTTACTTGCAATCTTAAACTCAGGTCTTACTTTCATGATAGACCACCCAGACTCTCACTACACTCAAGTATCCATCTCACAACCATGTCAGTCCAAGACTTGAAAATATAAGCCTATTGATTAGCCTGTCCGAATCTGAAACAAATTCTAGCTCTTCTATGGATCCAGCACTAGAATTAGGTATTTGTACAGATGCTACAAAACCTACATACATGAAAACTAAATCCATATTCTACCTCAACTACCACCTGGGAACAGTATAGATGCGCTCCAGTTGGTGGTGTCATCTGATCGGGTACAAGAATATAAAAAAATACAATAAGAAAGCTAAATTCTTACCACAAAATCTCTCCTCACAAGAACGAAAGCCAGTAAGGTCTTTACAACAACTCAAGGAGGTAATTATTAAGGAAGCGGATAAAGGGGGAAATGTGGTCATACTACATACTGGTGAACATATTGGAGGCCACAAATCAGCTATCAGATACCAGCTGCTACAAAATTGTGGCTCATGACTCAACTTTTGACATACAATCACAGATCAAAAGCCTATTGGAGGCTGGCATACACAGGACGTACTGAATGATGAAGAAAAGAAACTTTGTCACACACCCAAACATGCCCATATTCTACCTGCTTCCGAAGATCCACAAAAAAGGCTATCTGCCACCTGGTAGACTGATAACTGCAGGGATTAACTCAGAATGTTCGAAAATAGGGGAACACATTGATAAACACTTACAACCACTCATGAGGGATCTTCCATCGTGTAGCCAAGATACCAAAGATCTACATAAAAAATTGCAAAATATCAAACGGGAACCAGACTTTATTTTAGTGACTATAGACATTGTCTGTCTATACACATTAATAAAACATGCTGATGGCATAGAAGCAACACAATGGCTCTTTATCCAAAACCAGCCAACTCATTGTAATTTAACCAGATGATTTTGGACATGCTCACCTTCCTGTCTTACGAACAATGTATTCAGTTTTAACCAACAATACTGTTGGCAACTTTGCAGGACCACGATGGGCGCAACATTTGCTCGCATGCCTGCATATTCTTGGGAAGTGTGTAACCATTCTGACTGTGGGATAACTAATTCTCAAACTACACATCACTCAAACTTTTGGGGTGCTATTTAGACTACATTGTTTTAATCTGGCAAGGAAATGTAGAGTTGCTAAAAACCTCTCTCAACCAAGTTGATGATAACGTTTGGAACATTAAAACCACCTTGACGTTTTCCTCCATTGAAACTGAATTTCTGGATCTCACCATCTAAATCCATAATAATGAACCCCAAATGAGCCTACAAAGGAAAGAAACAGCTGTCAATTCTATACTCCATGAGGATAACTGTCATCCCAAACACAATGTGCGGAATGTTCAGAAGGGTGATATACTAAGCTTACAAAAAGGAGCAGAAAGTATAACTAGACTGGAACATAGGGGCTTTCGTTCAGATCACCTAAAAAAAAAACATGCAAGAAATTGTGAAGATCAAAAGCAAGCCAGGACGTACTGCGCTTCATTACAGACTACCACAATGGCCATCAGTGTGTGAGGAAAATCCTGAGATGGCATTGGCACTTACTGGTTCAAAATCCAAGTGTTTCAGATTACATTAAGACCTTTCCTGAAATGGGGTTTAGAAGAGCACATAATCCAAAACACCTGTTGTGAACATCAGAGTTTGTGGATAAAAGAGCAACCAAATCTACCTTTATGGCTGGACCTCCTGGTTTTCACATGTGTCACAACTGCATTATCAGCAAACTAGGACTAAACAAAACACTGAGCTGACCTTACAGACCGGTCAACAGGCAAAAATCATGCACTGGATAATTTACCATCTACGTGATTTTCTGCCCTTGTAATCAACCGTAAATTGGCAATATGGTCAGACTTCTTCAAACCAGAGGTCAAGAACATTATCGGAACATTAACAAATTTGCACTCATTGACGGACTATTTTCATAATATACAACCCCACAATAAAACGTTTTCCTTTGCAGGAATGGAGATCATCAACAAAAACCCAAGGGTGAATTGTGAGCTCAAACTCTGCTGAAGAGAGATACCACACTGAAAAATGGTCTGCACAAGGATACCAAAATGCACCTTTGGTAACAAGAGGATTAATTTGGAAATATTTGCATCATGTAATGCCACTCTATTGTGTATGGATTGCCTGTCCAATCACTCTATAGGTCACAAATAATTCTTTAAGGTAACACCAATGAGGTTATCTTTTCATCCTTGATAAATTGACTTTCTTCAACCTGAACAGCTGATCCCTTGTGACCCTCCTAGTTCAATATCCCTCTGGGGCATTGGCCACACACAGGGACCTAAGGAGATAGAACAGTACCATTCATCACCTTCTTTTTCCTCTTACTCAGAACATGCCAGGAAAATAAATTTCACACTGCCGAAATACAAACTTTCATCACCTCCTGGGTTTCCCTTATTACCGCACAACATCAATTAACTTCTGAGCCACTCCCCCTATTTAAAGAATACCATCTGCGTAGCCTATATGTACTTGGTGCCCTAGCACCAATTCACTCGGTTTATACCTTATATGCCAGAGTTTACTAATCGGTACAAAAGGGGGTGGTAATGGACGGAGCCTCAGAACCAATCAAACACTCACACCCAGTCAACAGATCTGGGTTTGATCCATCACCGTTCTGTAGCCCACTCTGCCACCCCAGTTCAGACATGGCCATATGCAAATCAGTCTGACCCTCTGCCTCATGGGAACAGTCCAGCCCGAACTGCCAAGCCATGCCTTCGCTGGACCGGAAACAAGCTTCCTAGGACCGGTTTCTGGCATTTCAGCCATCTTCAGCCAGGCTTGCTTGAATCCAGTGGCAAAGTGAGCAAGGGACTCACGTCTGAGCATACCCTGCCAACTTATGGCGAACAAAGCGGTACAAAAGGGGGTGGTGATGGACAGAGCATCAGAACCAATCAAACACTCACACCCAGTCAACAGATCTGGGTTTGATCCATCACCGTTCTTTAGCCCACTCTGCCACCCCAGTTCAGACAAGGCCATATGCAAATCAGTCTGACCCTGTGCCTCATGGGAACAGTCCAGCCCGAACTGCCAAGCCATGCCTTCCCTGGACCGGAAACAAGCTTCCTAGGACCGGTTTCTGGCATTTCAGCCGTCTTCAGCCAGGCTTGCTTGAATCCAGTTGCAAAGTGAGCAAGGGACTCACGTCTGAGCATACCCTGCCAACTTATGGCCAACAAAGCGGTACAAAAGGGGGTGGTGATAGACGGAGCATCAGAACCAATCAAACACTCACACCCAGTCAACAGATCTGCGTTTGATCCATCACCGTTCTTTAGCCCACTCTGCCACCCCAGTTCAGACATGGCCATATGCAAATCAGTCTGACCCTGTGCCTCATGGGAACAGTCCAGCCCGAACTGCCAAGCCATGCCTTCCCTGGACCGGAAACAAGCTTCCTAGGACCGGTTTCTGGCATTTCAGCCGTCTTCAGCCAGGCTTGCTTGAATCCAGTGGCAAAGTGAGCAAGGGACTCACGTCTGAGCATACCCTGCCAACTTATGGCGAACAAAGCGGTACAAAAGGGGGTGGTGATGGACGGAGCATCAGAACCAATCAAACACTCACACCCAGTCAACAGATCTGGGTTTGATCCATCACCGTTCTTTAGCCCACTCTGCCACCCCAGTTCAGACATGGCCATATGCAAATCAGTCTGACCCTGTGCCTCATGGGAACAGTCCAGCCCGAACTGCCAAGCCATGCCTTCCCTGGACCGGAAACAAGCTTCCTAGGACCGGTTTCTGGCACTTCAGCCGTCTTCAGGCAGGCTTGCTTGAATCCAGTGGCAAAGTGAGCAAGGGACTCACGTCTGAGCATACCCTGCCAACTTATGGCGAACAAAGCGGTACAAAAGGGGGTGGTAATGGACGGAGCATCAGAACCAATCAAAAACTCACACCCAGTCAACAGATCTGGGTTTGATCCATCACCGTTCTTTAGCCCACTCTGCCACCCCAGTTCAGACATGGCCATATGCAAATCAGTCTGACCCTGTGCCTCATGGGAACAGTCCAGCCCGAACTGCCAAGCCATGCCTTCCCTGGACCGGAAACAAGCTTCCTAGGACCGGTTTCTGGCATTTCAGCCATCTTCAGCCAGGCTTGCTTGAATCCAGTGGCAAAGTGAGCAAGGGACTCACGTCTGAGAATACCCTGCCAACTTATGGCGAACAAAGCGGTACAAAAGGGGGTGGTAATGGACGGAGCATCAGAACCAATCAAACACTCACACCCAGTCAACAGATCTGGGTTTGATCCATCACCGTTCTTTAGCCCACTCTGCCACCCCAGTTCAGACATGGCCATATGCAAATCAGTCTGACCCTGTGCCTCATGGGAACAGTCCAGCCCGAACTGCCAAGCCATGCCTTCCCTGGACCGGAAACAAGCTTCCTAGGACCGGTTTCTGACATTTCAGCCGTCTTCAGCCAGGCTTGCTTGAATCCAGTGGCAAAGTGAGCAAGGGACTCACGTCTGAGCATACCCTGCCAACTTATGGCGAACAAAGCGGTACAAAAGGGGGTGGTGATGGACGGAGCATCAGAACCAATCAAACACTCACACCCAGTCAACAGATCTGGGTTTGATCCATCACCGTTCTTTAACCCACTCTGCCACCCCAGTTCAGACATAGATCTGTTGACTGGGTGTGAGTGTTTGATTGGTTCTGATGCTCCGTCCATCACTACCCCATTTTGTACCGCTGAGTTTACTAATCGGCAGCTCCTTCACTTCAAGATGGTGACACCCGTGCCTTAGACCACAAGCTATCCACAGCTTGTCTTGTATCAAGTCTTAACGCCTATAATTCACCTATACCATGATGGTGACATGAATGCCATAGACCAGAGGCACAAGTAGAGCCAAATTTCGGGGGCGGCTAAGAAAAAATTTCGAGGGGGGCTGAAACTTTAAGCAATAGGCAGAGTGGAGCTGCAGGGGCTCTTAGAAGGGGTGCGCAATAGGCAGAATGGAGCTGCAGGGGCTCGTAGAAGGGGTGAAACAACAGCAAGGCCTCATTAACATGCAAATGGTCTTTTAAAGACCTGTGAAGTGCTCGGGTGCGGCAGTGTGGCTGCCCGGGAAGCTGTCTCATCCCGGGCTGCCACACACGACAGGGGGAGGCTGAAGCCGTTCGAGTCCAATGGGTGTTGCGCACCTGCCATAGACTCATATCTGGACGCTAGATACCCTTAGCGTTTCCAGTATCCACACCTTTAGTCCCCCCCATTCCAAGATGGCGACACGAATGCCATAGAATCACATCTGGCTGTGTAAGGCTGCCCGGGGGGGGGGTTGCGCAGCGGCCCGCCCCCTTGAGGGCGGCCGCCTTAGTGCCACAGGAAGGCACAGGGGTGGGAGGTCGTGTCCCTGGGATGGACCAAGGGAGACCCCAGCAGATAGCTGCTTCCGGCGGGGAGGAGCCAGGGGGGTACATATTCTGTCTCCGCCCCCTCCTCGCCCTCTTGTCCGCTCGTTCGCCTTGGGAGGTTTAATCTGCTTGAGTCAGCACCCGTCGTGGGGGCCTGGGTTCAATGCTTTGTTTCTGATGTCTGGCTTTGGGCTCCCAGGTTTCTTCTGAAGGGATTGGACTTCAAAGGCTGAAAGGATGTCCAGTGTTATTTACTCCATTGTTATACGATTGGTTGTTTCCGGGGGTCATCCGCGGGTGTAGAGCGTTAGGCGCTGGTTGTCTTTTCATCGGGTCGGTTTGATGTGGGATGGTGTTTTCATTGGGCACAGCCACGTGGTGGGTTTTTCTGTGTCGGACTGTGGTTGGCCTTCCGTTCTCTCCCGGTGTGTCTCACACGGTTGTAAGACAGGGGGTCAACTAGCCCTGTGCTGATTGAGTTGCTACTACGCCATTAGTAGTTAACCACATCAGGTACTCGCTTGAACTCAACTATAGGTACTCCAGGATGCATGCCCTCCACCACACACATCTTCAGACGGGACTGCGCCCCCCCCCATCCCGCTCCAATCCTTGGAGCAATAGGGGTCCAAATACATGTGGGGTTGGCAGGCTCGGACAGAGGTTGGTGGCGAGCTCCCACATCATTCGGTAGGAGGATTTCGATGAGTCTTTGGGCAGGTCATTGGCCGCTCCTCCCGCTGTATTTGCTGTCATCTTATTCTCACTGGAAACCCTTACTCCGTTAAGCCTATTGTTAGCTGAGGATGCCTGTTGACGCTGTTAGACCTGCTATTAGTTAGTACACTCACTGTTGTGCCTTGGCCCGGTTTGTCTCGCATCAGGGCCAGTTTGGGAGTACCGGCGAGTTGTTTGCTCCAACGGCTGAAGCGGGCGCTGCTAGAACAGGGCAAGATTGATGAGGCCAGGCAGCATGACAAAGGGCTTTTCGGCACTGGCAGAATGGTGCAGGCTGCGAAGTAGTGCCATTACAGAACATGGATTTGTCAACATTCAGCTAGGAAATGATTAGAAGCAGGAAGGTATTAAACCATGGTGAGCAATTGGTTTTGGGTTCGTGCTCAACAGGAGCAAGGGATTTGCATTCTGTCCCATCAGGGTACGGGGACCGTCTATAGCACCAGGTACTGTAATGCTGCCATCTTCACCCTGGGCTGGGGGGTCAATGCCTTCCAACTTTACAGCCAGACTCTGAGCAGGCAAAGGCATACTTGCGATGGTGCAATGGGCACTCAGCAGTCGAGTTAGATGGGTCATCATACCCCGGTATGACGCAGTGATGAAACCTAGGTTGTGGCTACACACGACCAGGCACTCGAGGGCAGCTGTGGCGGGGGTGTGCCAGTGCCAAGAGGGTGCGGGTTGCCTGAGTAGGGCTGCTGGCTTGGAGGGAGCACTACTCGGATCGCCACAAGGGCACGTCTGTTTCATAGAAGGCTGAATTGTTACTTTTATGGCATGGTGCCAGTTGCTTTAGTTATGCGCATGTTTCTTGGCAGCGTCAGAAACATTCAGAACTCAATGCTGGTGGTTAGCTTGTTGTCAGGCTGTTCAGAGGTATTTTAGCTCAGGCATGGCCAAGCATGGGTTATAGGCCGGTGGTCTGCCCTGGGATTCGTGTTAACAGGCAGGTGAAGCAGCAGAACTTGGAGGGGCTTGGGTTTGACCTCGGGGTACTAGGGCGGAGCCTGGTTGCTCACTTAGTAGCACGCCCTGGAGTTTGACGTAACAGGTACCTTTGATGCGCGCATCAGTACCGGGTAACTTCTCCCGACCTCCAGCACTGGCTGGCAGCTATGCAGGTGGCCTTCCAACAGGGCCATGGTCCATATGATTAAGGGAAGCACCGGGGTAACACTTTGGGCTACAAATCTGCAGGAGAACAATTTGGCTTTCCCAGTATTCAAATAGAGAAGCATTTTACATCGTTGTTCTCCTCTGTGGTCACTCTGTCCTGTCTCTCCCTGGTATAATAGCAGAATTTTGGGAGGGCAAGGCTTCACATTTGGTGGTGACTGATGGAATACGATGGGCGTACTCCAACGGAGTGAAAGAGGAAGGAAGGCAGGCTTGTCAACCCTTACCTCCCCCGCATGGGCACTGCCAGGCAGGAGTGGGCGGAGCCTGGTTGCTCACTTAGTAGCCCGTCCTTGAGTTCGACGAAACAGGTACCATGGATGCGAGTATCGGTACCGGGTAACGTATCCTGCCCTTCAGCACTGGCTGGCAGCTATGCAGGTTGTGGAAGTCGCCTTCCTCGGGGGCGATATGGTCCACATGATTGAGGGAAACCCCGGGGTAATGCTTTTGGGCTACCAATTAGCAGGAGAACAATTGGCTTACCCAGTATCCAAGATAGTGAAGAATTTTACACGTTGGTCCTCCTCTGTGGTCACTCAGTCCTGTCTCTCCCTGGTATACTAGCAAAAGTTTGGGAGGGCAAGGCTTCTCATTTGGTGGTGACTGATGGAATGCGATGGACATACTCCAACTGAGTGAAAGAGGAGGTAAGGCGGGCTTGTCAACTCTTACCCCTCCCGCATTGGCACTGCCGGGCAGGAGTGTCTTGTCAAGGGGATTGTTCTTCAGCCATTCAAAGGCTACACTGGACCAACGCCTAGTTATAGGTTTACGGTCATTTCAGTCAAAATCCACGGGGGAGTTAGAAAGGATGAGGGCACCTGTCCTGAGGGGCATGCCGCCCGCCGGTCCGGTTGGGCGTAGATTGTCTTGGCTGGACCTGGGAGAAGCCCGGTATCAGCTGCTGTAGGTAAAAAAGTCTACCTGGAGCCATGCGCAGTTGCGCAGAGCAAAGAGGTTTGGGCTTCATCAGGCATGGTCTTATACACGCCAAGTCCACAGGGTGCCGGGAGGGAGATGGGGTGCACCTGTCTAGTTTAGGCACGGTTCTTTTCCTACTGGACCTAGGGGAAGCTTTGGCTTCAGCAGGTTGTAAGGAAATAGGTCTACCTTGGTGGGGGGGCCCTGGTAGTGACGGTGGCCACTCCCATGGCTGTGGAGGAGTTACAGGGCGATCCAGGGTCTGCACATACCAAGGGGTATAGCATGCAGCAGCACCGTGTGGTGCTAAGCCAGGATACCCAGGGATGTTTAGCGTGTCCACTGGAAGACCGACGGCGCCCCGCTATCCGACAGGCGGTTGTGGGTCTGAGCAACCGGGGGCTGCCATGTATGCTCCGCCCACCCATCACGGGGGGCGTGTGTAGCAAGTGGACTGGTGGTCCACAGGTGGGAGGGGGGGACCCTCCCAACATTAGGTATACACCAATTGGCGTTGCCATGGTGACTCTAGGCTTATCAGACGGGCAGGCGGCATAGGGGCTGGCCTGCCCTGGGATCGCCCGTAAGATAACCCACCATGTTTGCATATTGCTTATGCTAATAAACCTGCAGCAATATTTCTCCACTTACATTCAGTGTCGTGTGTTTTTATTTATGTACTTATGTGTGTTGTGATAACTGTTGCCGATATTGGCACTATGTAAGGCTGCCCGGGGGGGGGGGTTGCGCAGCGGCCCGCCCCCTTGAGGGCGGCCGCCTTAGTGCCACAGGAAGGCACAGGGGTGGGAGGTCGTGTCCCTGGGATGGACCAAGGGAGACCCCAGCAGATAGCTGCTTCCGGCGGGGAGGAGCCAGGGGGGTACATATTCTGTCTCCGCCCCCTCCTCGCCCTCTTGTCCGCTCGTTCGCCTTACCCGCCCATCCGCTTACCCGGCGTCCGGAGGGACAAAGGGGGGGCCAGGTTTTCTAACAATTCTCACTTTGTGTTGCAGGAGGAGTTACAGGGCGATCCAGGGTCTGCACATACCAAGGGGTATAGCATGCAGCAGCACCGTGTGGTGCTAAGCCAGGATACCCAGGGATGTTTAGCGTGTCCACTGGAAGACCGACGGCGCCCCGCTATCCGACAGGCGGTTGTGGGTCTGAGCAACCGGGGGCTGCCATGTATGCTCCGCCCACCCATCACGGGGGGGCGTGTGTAGCAAGTGGACTGGTGGTCCACAGGTGGGAGGGGGGGACCCTCCCAACATTAGGTATACACCAATTGGCGTTGCCATGGTGACTCTAGGCTTATCAGACGGGCAGGCGGCATAGGGGCTGGCCTGCCCTGGGATCGCCCGTAAGATAACCCACCATGTTTGCATATTGCTTATGCTAATAAACCTGCAGCAATATTTCTCCACTTACATTCAGTGTCGTGTGTTTTTATTTATGTACTTATGTGTGTTGTGATAACTGTTGCCGATATTGGCACTATGGACTCTGCAGGTATCATTCGGCAACTAACAGAGGTATTTAATGAGCTGTTGTGAGCGACGCCCTATTGGTGACTTCAGTGACAATTTTCCTTAAACAACCCTGTGACGGGAAACATCCTGAACAACGACTCCGGAATCACGCAAGCCGAACAACGACTTGCCCGAACAATGACTCAGCCTTAACCATGCATGTGCGTGGTTTAAGGCTGATTCGGTCTTCTGTTTTTGTAGGTCGAGTGTGCTCATTTGTAGGACTAGCATGTCCTCCCTGACTCTGCCGTAGAAGCGAATGCAGGTCTGAAATGCCAGTCTCGTGCATTCTTCAACAATGTCATTCTGCGCTTCTAGCCTAAACCCTGCTGCCAGGCTGATATGCAACAAATAGCATTCGGCTCCAGGGGTCAGCGCGCCAATTATCACCTATTACACAAGCACAGTTTAAAGAAGAATTAGCGCCACGGAAATTTCACTCTAGTTGCACCTCTGAGTGGCAACCATCTATCTGTGCATTCCTCATTCTCACACCACTAATTCCATAACAGAAGTTATATGCCCTGATCTTAAACTACACACAACACTGCCACATTTGTTTCCGGTGTAGTACAACTTCAAGAGCTGCAATAGTGTGAGCTCACTGCACTTCCACTCCATTATTTGTGATTTTCAGTTCACCCCAACTCCAAGTTCTTAATCACGATGGATGCTTCTGCCCTCATGCTGATAATATATAAACGCTCATTCTGTGATTAAGATACATGAAAAAGAAAATGACCACTAGATGGCAGGCTTACAATCTGCATCATCGAACTTTAACATCATAACATGAACTATATACTGTGCGCTCCAAACTGTTGATGCTCTGGATAAGTACTCAGACACCAGGAAGTAGGGGAGGTGATGCTGTGGTAGGTCGACCTAGTGACAGGCGATGTACTAGCACACACCGGCAATGTAGCATCACGTGTCACGATTACAGTACTTGCAAGCATGGCTTGTGTGTGGGTGATCGTGTTTATTTTTAGGGTGGGGGAATTAGTATTTAAGGGGTGGGGGGATCGAGGTACTAGTTAGAAAGCATTTTTTTTAACACACATTCCTTTACCACGAAAAAACGTGGTAAAGGAATGCGTGGAAAACAAAATTGTGGTTTAGACGGTGTCGTGAATATGACCCCGTTGTTAGGGAAGTCGTGGTTGGGGAACTCGTTGTTCAAACATACAACCAACCCCCTGTGACAGCAGTCACCATACTTCGATCGACCTCGAGGTATTGCCTTTATTTGATTTTGGTGCTTCCTTTGCCTTTATTTTACTGAGCCGGTTCTTCTCCTTTCTTTTTCCACTATACCAGACTCCTCCTCCTTGTGGATCACATTAAGCACCACAGCCGAGACGGATCACTGAACAAGCTGCCTTGTTCTCAAGTAAGTAGTCTCCCGGCTGTTACGAGGTGAAACACTTTGGACTGATAAAAAAAAGAAATACATGAAAAAAAACATTTGATGGTTGAGTTCATTCATCCATTTTGGAAACATAATAAGCAAGACTACCTAGTCACCCAGGTCTCACCTACACCAAACTGAAGGCTGTACCCAACTAAAGTCATTGTGGAGGGGGTGCTGGGGAAGGAAGCAGTAGGAAGGGCAAAGAGGAGGACCACTAGGAGTGCTAGGATGACCAGAGCCATGAGGACCTGGTCAGGAAGAAACAGGCCAAGCGAGACTTAATCTAGGAATATCAGTATTACCAATGCCAGAACAGACCAGGAACAATTGGACAATGAGGAACAGGACAGTGAAAACTGCACTAGGGGTACAGGGACCAAGGTGAGAAGGATCAAGAGGGCCAGGAGGATACGGAACTGGAACAGGGAGATCTGGACCCAGTGGACAAGAGCCCAAAGGAACAGAAGTACCAGAGGTAGAAATAACATAAGGCCCTAGACAATAACAAAGAGGGTTATGAGGGCTTGTGTGCACCAGCCAGAACCAGAGGGATGAGGATAACCAGGGCCAGGAGTAACAGACCAAAGAGGATTTGTACCAGGAGACCAAAGGAGTGGAGGACCAGAGACAGGAGGGCCAAGACCACAGACATAAGATCAAGGAGGAACACAAAGCCAAATGCAAAAGGACCAGGAAGATCTCAACCAGAAAAGACCAGTGGCAGTAGGACCTGGAGACCCCCGTTTAGAATTACTATGGGGTTATGAAGGATGAGAAAGTCTAGATCCAGTAGGACGAGGCTCTGGATCAGAAGGCCCTGGAGTGTCAGACTCAGGGGGGATTCTAAACCAGGGTGGCAAGAACTACATGAACCAGAATGGCCCACAACATAGGAACTAGAAGGACTAGTGCCAGAAGGATGAGGAAGGGCAGATCCATTAGGACCATTATTAGGAGGGCCATGATAGAGGGGCCCATGGTCAGATGGACAAGAACAAGGTAGAATAGGCAAATCAAGAAAACTAGTAGAAGTAGGATGGGGCAGGAGGAGCAGGGTCTAGGAGGGCTATAGAAATCAAGGGCATTGGACCTAGCATCATAAGATGGGATACATGAGGTCTATATAAAGGAGTACCAGAACTAAGACCACGACTACATGGACCAAGGTGACCAGTATCAGAAGCATTAGGAACAGGCAAACGAAGGAACTAGATAAACAAGGGGAGATGGGCTAGGACGACTGCTGGGTGCAAATTAAAGTGAGGAGGATGAAAAGGTCCAGGTCCAGGACCTGTGAAACTACTAAAGGCAAGAGTACATGGGAATGACAACAAGTCAAACCAGAACCAGGAAGTTCTTAGACTACATGAACAAGAGGCCAAGGGACATCAGAACTAGGAAAGGCTAGGATGATCTGTGGTAGGGCAAGTTATTGCAGAGCCATGTGGGAAAGGAGCTGGGGGACAAGGGCCAGGAGGATCAGGAACAGGTTAAAGAGAACCAAGAAAATTAGGACCTAAAGGGCAATGGCCAGTATGTCCAGAATACTAGGATACAGCAGGACAGTTATCAGGAAGACTGAAGATGGCAGTATCAAGGGTACCCATAAGCAGGGCAAGAGGACTAGGTAAACTAAAAGGATCATGACCAGGAGGACCGGAAACAGGGCTAAAAGTGTTATGAAGATCAGGACCTAGAGGACCAAGGCTTGGATTGACAAGTGGGGTAGAGCAATCATTACATGTAGCTGGACCGGGGTGAGGAGGATCTGAGGTAGGAAGCCAACCAGTATCTTGAAGACCAAGTGGAACAGACCGTAGTGGCAGGTGTACCAGGACCAAAATGATAAGGCTCAGGAGGACCAGAACAAGGAGAACCTGGATCAAGAGTAACTGGCTCAATGGCTGCAGTGCCAGTAGACGAAATAGACAAGGAAAAAAGTTCCAGGAGAATAAGGACAACCCATACCAGTAGGAGAAAGACTGAGTGCGAGGGCATGAGAAGCAAGAAGGACCAGGGCCTGCAGTACCAGGGCTAGGAGTTTGATGGTGATGAGAACTAAGACAAGGTGACTAGGACCGAGAGGACCACAAAGGAACAGAGCCCTATGGGCCAATATGGAGGAACCAGGAAGGGCCATGATGGCCAAAAGGCAAAGTCTATGATAACAAGCACAATGGGACAAGAAAGACCAGGACAAGATAGCAGTCAGGTCCAGGAGAACTAGGTCCAGGAGTACCCAAACTATAAGAAACAGGATGAAGAGGACCAGGGACAACAGGTACAGAATCACGAGAAGGACAAGGACTGTGAAAAACAAGAATAGCATGACCATGGCCAAGATGGCCAGGTAGCTAAGCAAAGGCAGCCAGATAGGTGAGTGCAGGGACACAGGCAGCCAGAGTCAAAAGGAAATGTTCTAGAGGGCCAGGAAACTAAGGACTAAGGGGACCAGAAAGATCACAGCAATGAGGATCAGGAACTTGAGTACCAGGAGCAGGGGCATCAGTACCTGGATGATCAGAGCCTGGCAGTCCATGCCACAGGGCTAGGAACAGGATGTGCGGGAAGATGAGCAACAGAATGGCCAGGCCGAGGAGGACCGGCTAAAGGAGGACCACAATGAGTATATGCAGCAGCACGAAGGCGAGCAGCAGTTGGACCAGAGCTAAGAGGAAAATGGCTGGATCTACAAATAAAAGTTCATGGTGAATAGGACCGGGGGCCTGAATAAGCAAGGAAGATTAGGTGTCCAGGAACTGCGCTACCTGCAGAACCACAGCCAAGAGGACAAGAGTAGTGGGGATTAGAAGGATAAGTGCCAATAGGGCCAGCAACAGGCCTATTAGTGCCCGGGAGACCATGACCTTAGGAAGGGGGACCACTTACCAGTTGGAGCAGAAAGGCCAGGACCTGGGGGTGAGGAAGATCAAGAGGACCAGTGGCCATATTACACATTATCACTGTTTGCGCTCGGCGCACCTTTCAAAAGGTGCGCCGGGCGCAAACAGTGATAATGCATCACATTATGGTGTATACGCTGCCCCCAGGGCAGCCGCAAACCTGTGCTGCCCTGGTGGCAGGGCATTCATGTGAAACATGGAGCAGCCCCTCCGTGTTCTCACAGTGCAGGTGGCACCTGCCTGCACTTTCAAAGGGCTTTAGAGATCCCCTTGCAGGCGGGTGCAGTAGGTGACTGCACCTGCCTGCAAGGGAATGTCTGGGGGGGTCCATGAGACCCCCTCTAACCCCTGCAGAGGGCTGCTGTCAGGAGGCCCACTAACAGTGTGCCACCTTTTTAAATGGTGCACTGTCAGTGCGCCTCCTGAGGGACTCTTTGACTCAGCGCCTGCGTCTTTAATATGGCGCAGGTGCAGAGTCAAAGGAATTCCCTCAGTTGCATGGGGCTCGCCCCTATGCAAATGAGGGTACACCCTCTGTTGATAGCGCTGGCACTTTAAGTGCGCCAGCGCTATGGGTATTATAGAAGGGGACGCACAAGCATCTGCGTCCCCTTCTATAATACCAAAGTGCCCCGGGAGCGCGCAAGTCAGGCGCAAACGCCCGTTGTGCCCCCGGTGTACCATCTGTCATACGGCCCTAAAACTGCCAGAGCCAGGAAAGACTAAGATGACTTGGCCAGGATACCCATGAGGACCAGAACCAACATTACTAGGCTCAGGAGGACCCAAAGAAAGAATCAGGACCAAGAGGGCCCAGACCATTGGGTGCAGTGCTAGAAGGACCATGAGGATGATGCACAGAGCCAAGAGGACAAGTGTGATCCAAAGCAGGAAGACAAGAGCTAAGAGGGCAAAGCATAAGAGGGCCGGGACACAAGAGACCAGGCAGACCGAGGGAACCAGCAGGATCAGGAACTGATCTACTGGAAAGCAGATGGAAAAAGAACAATTGATGGATAGAATGCTGAATAATGTCAAACATTCACCCCAGTACAGAGATCTGGGCCTAAATCCACTGGCGTAGCTAGGGGGGGGCGGTGGGGGCGGTCCACCCCAGGCGGCACTATTTTGGGGGCGGACAAAGGCATTGAGATAAGGCTCGGCTTGCTTTTGTGGACGTTCGGGGACGGGCAGAGAAGGAATAGGACTCGGGCAAGCCCTCTTCTTTTTTGTGCTGGCCGCTGCCCCCCCCCCTTCTCCTTCTATTATTCCCTCTCTTTCTGTCTTGCTCCTCACTTACTGAAAACCGTAACTTGAAGAAACGGTTCACAAACTCTTTCCTTCTTTCATTTAGTTGCTTCCCTGTGAAATGGATCCAAAAAAGAAAAACACTCTTGCGGGACATGCCCTTTTTCTGACATTTTTCTATTCCAAAGTGCAGCGGGATGGAGAGAAATAGAAGGTTTTAAATATGAAAAATAAATACATAACTAAATAAAGCAAGACAGAGTGGTTGCAAAGTGGCCAGATTGGTTTTATTCACATCCAAACACATCAGCCTCACTTTACAGACTTTGCAGTGAAGCGCTACTTTTGTTTTCTCGACTTTCTTTGAACAGCATTGTTGTCCCCAGGTGGGGCAGTGCACCATTCCTGGAGGTACTGCAATACCTGATTGATGGTGGATTGGAAAACAAAATGTGTACCATGGCTCTGTTTATGGATGTGGTCTTTTTAAACCATACTGCTTACGTTTATTAAGGATATAAGCAATGGACATTGAAACGGTTTCCTTCAGGGCCCTGTAGTCATGTCCTTAACTTTTCAGGTAAAACCACTCACTGATTTCTGAATAGTGAGAGATCGTTAAGGTAACCATGTTGTTTCTGCTTACATTTCACATGCTTTACTTAATCTTGACATCCCTTAGAGTGTTTGCTTTTACTTTTTTTTTTAGGCAGCATATTACTCTTATCAAGTGGATAATTTGAATTGAGCCACATCCAAGTGTTTATAGCAGGCACAATTAGGTTGTAGCTGAAGGCAGTGCGAGTTTCTCTCAGTGGGGCAGTATGGTGTTCAGTGGGGGAGAGGATGTGGCACTATGGCCAGAGCTGTCGAATTTGGAACTGGGGAACTGGGTTCAGCCTTCATGACCAGTCCACCAGACCACTCTACTGAGGGAGAATACTCCCATGCTAGACCTTACAAGGCCCCACTAGACCTTAGAAGGCTTGATGTCTTAGCACAAGCAGGTGTACCCTAGTGGTGTCAATTGTGAGTTAACCTTGAAGGTCTGTCCACCACAATCCATACTGAAGTTCATCTCCAGTCTTGCGGGCAGGCCTACGAAACAGCACACCCTAGAGCAACAGTGATCCAGTCACTGTGACTCTGTCACTGAGGTCACATGAACCATGAGCAGGTTAGGGCGGTGCGAACGATGTGACCGCACTGGGCACCTATTTCGGGTGGGTGCGTAGTGTTTGCAAGTATATTATGGTTTAAAAAAAACTTGCTGCCTCCTTCCTGGTCTCCAGCAATATTCAGAAACAATAAAAATGTCTTGATAACTTCGGTGATTAATGTTTTTCCTAGAGAGAGATCCGAGTTTTGTCTAGTGGAAGGGTTGACTCCTGGAAAGGTAGCACAGAGGGTTAATGTGCCTGCTGCAAAGAACATGTACCATGCAGATCACAAAGTGCACTGATTTAATGGGGGGAACCATGATGAATGGTCATTTAATGTCAGCTGTAGATGATGGATCCCTGAACAGTGTCATGTATGTGCATGTTTGCATTGTGCTGAGGGGATTACCAGGTAATTGTTCACGCAGCTCTCTGATGGATGTCACATGCGGTTTTTCTGAGTCCCCAGATAGATCATGCAGTCTGTGTGTTCTCTTTTGTACTGCCAGTCACTGCCAGTCACCGGTGTATTCAACTGTGTAGCCTTGGACCGTGTCATGTATGTGCATGTAACTTGCATGATCGAGGTAATTATTAGTGGCGATACTACATGTCTCTCGGTCCTCTTTCAAGTGCTTGCTGTCTTTTTTCCCCAGAAACCCCCCCCTAGGGGCGGCAATCTGAGGGTAGCCCCGGGCGCCAGAAGCTCTAGCTACGCCTCTGAATGTCCATTGCTTATATCCTTACAAAACGTGAGCAGTACGGTTTCAAAAGACCACATCCATAAACACAGAGCCATGGTACACATTTTCCGACCTGGGAACAACAATGCTGTTCAAAGAAAGATGAGAAAACAAAAGTAGCGCTTCACAGCAAGTCTGTAAAGTGATGCTGATGTATTTGGATGTAAATTAAACCGATCTGGCCACTTTGCAACCCCTCTGTCTTGCTTTATTTAGTTATTTATGTATTTTTCATATTTAAAACCTTCTATTTCTCTCCATCCCGCTGCACTTTGGAATAGAAAAATGTCAGAAAAGGGGCATTTCTCGCAAGAGTGTTTTTCTTTTTTGGATCCATTTCACAGGGAAGCAACTAAATGAAAGAAGGAAAGAGAGGTTGTGAACCGTTTCTTCAAGTCACAGTTTTCAGTAAGTGAGGAGCAAGACCAAAAGAGAGGGAATAATAGGAAGAGAGGGGGGGACAGCTGCCAGCACAAAAAAGAAGAGGACATTGCCCGAGTCCTATTCCTTCTCTGCCCGTCCCCGAACGTCCACAAAAGCAAGCCGAGCCTTATCTGAATGCCTTTGTCCTCATCCCAAAATAGTGCCGCCTGGGGCGGACTGCCCCCACCGCCCCACCCTAGCTACGCCACTGTGGAAATTGAAACGGTTCCCTTCAGGGCCCTCTAGTCATGTCCTTAACTTTTCGGGTAAAACCACTCGCTGATTTCTGAATAGTGAGTGAGAGATCGTTATGGTAAACATGTTGCTTCTGCTTACATTTCACATGCTTTACTTAATCTTTCATTCCCTTTGAGTGGTTGCTTTTACTTTTTTTTTAGGCAGCATATTACTCTTATCAAGTGCATAATTTGAATTGAGCCACATCCAAGTGTTTATAGCGGGCACAATTAGGTTATAGCTGAAGGCAGTGTGAGTTTCTCTCAGTGGGAAAGTATGGTGTTCAGTGGGGGAGAGGATGTGGCACTATGCTCAGAGCTGTCGAATTTGGAACTTGGGAACCGGGTTCAGCCTTCATGACCAGTCCACCAGCCCACTCTACTGAGGGAGCACATTCCCATGTTAGACCTTAGAAGGCCCCACTAGACCTTAGAAGGCTTGATGTCTTCGCACAAGCAGGTGTACCCTAGTGGTGTCAATTGTGGGTTAACCTTGAAGGCCTGTCCACCACAATCCATACTGAAGTTCATCTCCAGTCTTGCGGGCAGGCCTACGAAGCAGCACACCCTAGAGCACCAGTGATCCAGTCGCTGTGACTCTGTCACTGAGGTCACATGAACCTTGAGCAGGTTAGGGCGATGCGAACGGTGTGACCGCACTGGGTACCTATTTCGGGTGGGTGCGTAGTGTTTGCCAGTATATTATGGTTTAAAAATAACTTGCTGCCTCCTTTCTGGCCTCCAGCAATTTTCAGAAACAATAAAAATGTCATGATAACTTCGGTGATTAATGTTCTTCCTAGAGAGAGATATCGGAGTTTTGTCTAGTGGAAAGGTTGACTCCTGGAAAGGTAGCACAGAGGGTTAATGTGCCTGCTGCAAAGAACATGTACCATGCAGATCACAAAGTGCACTGCTTTAATGGGGGGACCATGATGAATGGTCATTGAATGTCAGCTGTAGATGATGGATCCCTGAACAGTGCATGTTTGCATTGTGCTAAGGGGATTACCAGGTAATTATTCACGGAGCTCTCTGATGGATGTCACATGCGGTTTTTCTGAGTCCCCAGATAGATCATGCAGTCTGTGTGTTCTCTTTTGTACTGTCAGTCACTGCCAGTCACCGGTGTATTCAACTGTGTAGCCTTGGACTGTGTCATGTATGTGCATGTAACTTGCATGATCGAGGTAACTATTAGCGGCGATACTACATGTCTCTCGGACCTCTTTCAAGTGCTCGCCGTCCTTTTTCCCCAGCCACCCCCCCCTCCCCAGGGGCGGCAATCTGAGGGATAGCCCCGGGTGCCACAAGCTCTAGCTACGCCTCTGATTCTATAGTTTCTCCTACTTGGGGCGTAGACATTTTTTCCTGCATTTAGAAACAGTAATGCCTTTTTTAGTTGGAATTGCTAGGGCCGTGGGGTTCAAGAGATGCATGGCTCAGTCTGCAGTCAGAGGAAAATGGCAAGGCGAGACTGGTTTAGTGGTCATCACCTGCCATTACATTCTATATTTCTAGGCTTTGGGGGTGCAATAAAAGAAGACTAACAAACTTACCCTCATTATTAATCTGAAAGAATACACAAAAGTTATTTTAATAAGTAAAATGCTTCTTTGTTTCCAATTCGTAATAAGACTTGTCCATATATACATCTATAAAGCGTCTGAGAAGAGGATTGGTCACACATGCGCAGAAATCGAACATGTCTGCTGAAACAAACTCCTAAAAATCATCCAGTTCACAGAGTGAGCTCTAGAGTCAATATCTCCTATTCCCTCTTTGCTGCTTTCCAAATCCTCTGTTTCCTCTACTCTGATCCCAAGTTACTCTGAACAGCGCTCAAATGCAGTTTCGTAGCACTTAAATAAACAACAACTAATATTATAAAACACCAACACACTTCACACAGACCACCAAAAAGATAAGGAATTCTGAATTACATTAAAACAGTGACTGACAGTTAAAAGGACACAGAACTCTTGTGATTACAATTGGGCCTGTAAATCCCATTAGTAGTGCAAACGCCTTTATTAGGTTTGCCCCCAAACTTGGGTGCCACCTGCATGCAACTGTGGACCAGGCGAATAAATGCACGAGTTGCGTTCTCCAAGCCACGGTGTGCAAACTATAGTTGTGTACAAATCGTGCACCCTCTGATTACTGCTTTGCAGAGAAGTAGTGATGAGAGAGTGTAGAATAGGCACAAGCAATTTGCACAGTACGCTTGATCTGCAGCGGATGCTCTGACTCCCGGTGTATTTCTTCAAATGTCACGCCTGACGACGGATCGAAATCTGCACTGCAAGCTCAGATCGGCGTTCCAAAAACCTCTATGAAGTCCGGTAAGCAGATCAGCCACTTTACCATTTACGCATTAATTAAAGGCAGGAACAGTAGAGTAAGCCACAATTTCCAGAAAAGTAAAATTAGGTGACGTAGCTTTAGCCAAGAAGATTGACACCCTTCAACTTTCAGTTGCAATCTACACACAAACTTCGAGTGTGCGGACAGACAATAGAAGCAGAGTTTACACTAGTCGCCTGCTGTTTCTCCGTAGGTTCGACCTGAATACAAGGTACACAACGGCAACGAAGCAACAATGGTCGGGGTGGACACAAGGCCGCCCGTTAAGTTCTTCAAACCATCACTTTGAAGAACTGGAGGACATGAGCAGAGAATTGCATGAGAAGTGGTGTGCTTTACTGTGTTTACTCACTGTGCTACTGATCAATTTGATTCCAATACAGCAGGATTGTGTGAACATCACAGCGGTGCAACCCCTCATGCTTTAACTCTCCTCTTCACCGGGCCTGCGCGGATTCACATATAAACACTCAACAAACTGTGATACATGAAATTTCAAGTACTGACAACTTCCCAGGCCACTTCACGAAGCTCTCAAGGCTAAAAAAAAGTACAAATATGAATACCGCTTCCCAAACAATGTAACTCTTTGGTCACGATGCTGGGATTAAAGGTCCTCGTACACGTTTCCCTTGTCGCCAATGTAAAACAAGTAACAGGAGTGTGGACAGCGGGGGGGGGGGCATGGGAAGAAAGTAGTCAGTCAAAGTAAAGGGGCCAGTAGCCATGGAAGGACACAAATGACGACATGGCCATCATAAGGAGGGACTAACAAGCTTAAAACCAATCGGAAGGCAGCATTTAAGACACAAGCCAATGAAAAAGATCGGTGGAGAGTGGGTGAGCTTCCACGGAGCTTCAACTCAATACTAAATACTGCATGCCTCGCAAAGCTGACGCTATAGACTCGACCTAAAAACAAACTTCGAAATTCACTGAGAAAATCAAAGGTTACAGGGAAATTATAGTTAGGCTCAGATTTCACTCATACAAAACCAGTGAAATTCAGCAATTATAATTACCTGAGCTAACTGACGGCCCCAAATACACTGCTAATGACCTCACATATGACATCACTCATGTCATGGTCAGTGGCATCACCCACTCATATCATCATACAACCTCCCATTCAATCCCTTACATACCCCAAAAAGCACTCACATACCCATTCACAGACAAATACAACCCCTCCCACACACTCACCCATGCCGCCACTCACTCACACAGCCACTTACAGCCACAGACCCACCCATCCAGCCACTGACACAGCCAACCACTTACATAACCATTCATACATCCATACAAGCACTCACACAACCACTCACTCACCTATACACCTACTCGTACAGATACTGACTGTGCAATACAGCCACTCACACACCCACTTACCCATACACCCCTTCAGTCACTCACACACACATACATCCACTTACATACCTCAGTCACTCACCCATACAGCCACTCACCCACCCATACAGCCACTCACTCACCAATACAGTCCCTCACGCACCCATGTATTCACCCATATAGCCACTCACATAGCCACTAACACATTCATATAGCCACTCACATCCAGATTAATACAGTCACATAGCCACTCACATAATATATGTTAGAAATAATATCACTCATTAGTTGTATACTTAGTATACTCTCTTTTATTTTTCTAGTACCGCTGTATAAACATCAGTGATGTCATTTCAGATGTCATCAGTGATGTCATGAGTGATGTTACTAACCATGTCATAACCATATGTGAGGCCATAAGCAGTGAATTGCAGGGTTGTCAGTTATAGTTAGCTCCGTTAACTGTAACTGCAGAATTTCACTGGTTTTGCACAAGTGAAATCTGAGCCGAACTAAAACATGCTTCTAACCTTCTTTGTTTTTTTCAGCGGTCACCAGTAGGTATTTATAGGTAAGATGTTATTTCAATAGGAAGAGCATTTATGTTTTGTCAATTACTTTGGTGAGTTTAACGAATCCTCACTAAATTTTCAAAATTAGTGTGATGCTCACTTCAGCTGCTGTCTTGAAAGTTTAGAGTGATCCATCAAGTGGGGGCGAGAAAAAAGGGGGGCCCCAAAATTTGTTTTTCCTATGCAAATTCCTATAGGGATTTTAGACACGACTACAGCACGAACTACAGAATGGAATCACACCAAATTTGGCAAAAAGGTAGCTGTTGGTTCAGAAAGCAACCTTTTTGCGCATTGGTGTAAATTTGTTCAGTCATTTTGAGATATTAAAAGAAATCCAAATTTAGATATATAGGGACGCAATTCCTCCGAGGATCTGACAGTCCCCATGCCGAAATCAGATTTTCTGCCAAAACTTCAACCAGGAAGTGTTGGCAGCCGTGTTGGGACTCTACTTCAGCCAAGTTGTTGTATCCAAATTTTCATCTCAAGGGCCACACTTACCAGTGGCCCGCAATGTAAGTCAAATAATGAGCAGTTGGCAACGTAGAAGGTTCAAGCGTTTATTGGCCAGACAGAAAACTCTACATAGAGGAGCCTCATCGATCCTCACCCAAGAGGTGTGCCGAGGAACACTGAAGACTCCTTGACAAACTCATACTTTTATACATTACAGCGCAACATACAAAGCCTTACAAGTAGAAAAGTACCAGCCCGTCCAGACGCCCCTAATGAGCTCATCCTATATCTAGTTTCAGCGATACAAAAAAGGCTACTATCTTTAAGAATAGAAGGTCGGCCGGGTAACTCCCTTCTCGTCCCAGGTTCAGAAGGAATTTTGCTTGGTACTCCCTTTTAGCAGATGTGACCTTGCTTCTCGGTCATAAATACAATTCAGCCTGTCTTCTAAACTGGCGCATGCTAAATAAGGAAAATATGGGCTCAGGGAACCACGTGATCGTAGTTCCTACATGACGAGAGAGTTGAGGGCCAAGATGGCCGCGGTTCTGTTTTCGGCCCTTTCCGTCGTACTAACTTAATTTAGATGAAAAGGGCCTTATTACGGGGCTGAATCAAATAAGCTATTTTAGTTACGCTATGCTAATCATATATTTTAATTTGGATCCTACAGAACGGCCCTTTTAGCATAGTGTAGCTAAAATAAAATAAAAACAAATATGACTATTCCTCAAAAATGCCCTCATCTATCAGCATGATGTCATGAATTTCTTTCTGGGTCATCTGGGCATGAGCTTGGGTAGGTGGGGACTTAGGTATTGCAGAGCGAAATTGGGTGGCACAATAAGAACAACAGGCAGGGCCGCACTGGATACAAATACAGCAGGTAAAAAGGAAACCGACGATACCCAACAGGACCATGAATAGTTTCCACCCCCAAGTGGTCAGAAGGTCCCAGAACCAAGTTGACAGGGACCAGGTACCGGTCTCCGTATGGATTTCTGATGCCAGTCGGTGGAGTTTCTGAATGGCTAAATGAACCGAAGGGGCGGAGTCAGGTATATATACACAACAGGAGATCCCGATCACCCGGCATGCTCCTCCGCGATCGGCCAATATGACATCTAGAACAAGACGATTTTGAAGGGTCACAAGCCGGGTCGCCTGAAGCTCAACAGTGATATTAGTCAATATCCCGGCAGTGGTATTGACTACTCCTTCCACCACCCTGGACAGCCTCCTAATTTCCTTACTAGTTAGGATAAGGCCCCATATAGGTAGGACCCCTTTCATAATGTCTACGAAGTGTTGGGCCGGGGTATCTGTTTGATCAGTGACATCATTATCAGTGGATGTGGATAACAGACTTCTTTTATTCAGTGAATGGGACTTGTGATAATCTGATGGGGCAATATAAACAGGAGTATAGAGGAAGGACAGATAACACCTGCCCGACCATCCCCTGGGAAGCCAGGTGTAAGCATTTTCCCCACATACGAAATATATGTTCGGGGGAGTCAATATTGGCAGACTACTAAAAGTCCGTAATCGATAAGTGTAATTACATCTGCTAAATCCTACGAACAAATGGCCGGAACCCTGGATACAAAAGGAGGATGACGTATTTAATACAGGGACTGGTATAATTTTGTCTTCTGAGACATTGCGTTCCTGAAAATATCTGAAGTATTCGGTAAAATTGAAGGATACAAAATCTAATATCTCATCCCTTAGCCAAGTATCATTCTCATGGTCCATGTACACATTCATGCAGGCTGTTGGATCTAAAGTGCCGTCAGTACCTTATGCATTGGGAGTGAATCCCTGATGCCTCTCTATGTAGGCCAAGATTAAGTCATAATCTTTCTCCGAGAATCTGTGTGCGTCTACAGTATAATGCTCGTATATCATAGACAACAATCTAAACCAAGCTTCACAGCTCCCTAAATGTGACAACGGCATTGAAATAAACAAATCATGTTTATGCATTACTGAAGGGAGGAGGCCACATACCCAGCAATCGGTAACATTCGTGGAACTGTGGGTTTGATGCAACATTTCTATAAAGGCATTATGTACATAAGTCTGGCGATGCCTCTCCTTGTGAGGGGCCAAAGTCTGAAAATGGTGTTCCTGAGGAGTGGGGTAGTTAAACACCAGGGTATGGACTGGGTGGCGGAATTCTAGATAAATGAACAATCCTAAACATACTAGAAATGACACGGCTATTATAGAAATAAACACAATTTTAGCACGCAAACTCCATGTGGAAAACATTGGTAAATATGCGTATCTAGGGCGAGGGATTATGGGACGTTCTTCTTCAAGGGCAAAACGAGCAATGGGATACATTCTCACTAAAAGTCCAGTTCTAAGCTCGGGAAACAAAAAGAGTTTACAAGCAGTCCAATCTGCCGGAGGGTGCTTCTTTCCTGTGTCCGTGTTAGAGCCTCACAGGCAGACTCTTAGCATTCCAAACAGTAAAAAGAAAAAAAGAAAAAAACAAAAATCAAGGGTGCAAAAACTTCTCTCGTGGGAGCTGCACTTGACGCAACTCTGGTCGAAGAGGAAGGTTACTGTGACCCCTTTGCTATCAGTGTCTCTACCTTCTTTCTGAACAGGGCTATCACTTAAAGTTCCACGCCCTCCACGAGTTCAGTCCAGTGTTTATATGATCCCTAGGTCCCTTAGCTTAGAGTTCACGTTTTATTGTAAGCCGGACCGGGGGATCTCATTCCGTTTTGCGGGGCCGCAGGTGGTATCGAGTGTGACCAGGGGTTTCAGGATTCATGAACAAGATGGGCACAGTGGGATCAGATAAGGAACGAGGTGTGTGGCCCTCCTGGTCACGCGTTTGGTCCCCAGGCAGGGCCTTATCTGCCGCAGCTGATCCCGAACTTGTGGCCCTCTCTCCCTGCCCTTCCGTTTCTCCGTGGGCTTCGGGGGAAGGTGACTCTTCGGTGTCGTGCTCACCTCTGTGCTGTTCGTTCTCCTCCTGGTCCTGGCAATCCTCGGGCAAGGGAAGCGGGACACGCTTCTGATGGGAAACATGAATCCAATGCTGTCTGCCTTCGACCTTTACCGCCGTCCTTGTGGCCAGAAGCACTTGATGTGGCCGAGTCCAGCGGGGTTCCAGGCTCGACTTCCGCTGATAGTTCCGAATTAGGACCAACTGACCTGGTTCGATGCTGTGTCCGGGGCCCTCCGGCAGAGGCTGCAGTACTGCTGAAATCTGTTGGTGGATAGAACGGAGATCTTTAGTTAACGCATAGAGGTAGTCGGCTAACATAGGATACTCAATATCCCTAAATGACTTGGGCCGGGGCACCCCCCATACATTGGCAGGTCTCCCAAAAACCACCTCGTAAGGGGAAATCCCACTCCGAGAATGAGGGGTCGTTCTTACAGACAACAGGGCCAATGGTAGAAGATCAGGCCATTTCAGGCCAGTCGTGTCCTGTAGTTTGGCTAATTTTAACTTCAGGATCCCATTATATTTTTCAACTAGGCCTGCCGATTGAGGGTGACGTGCGGCGTGGAACTTCTGTCGTATTGACAAACCCTTACATACATGTTGAACTAAATTGGCATTAAAGTGTGTCCCATTATCACTCCAGATTACTCGTGGTAACCCATATCGGGGAAAGAACTCCTTTATTAAGGCTCTCGCAGTTGCTATAGCTGTGTTTTCTCTAGTGGGGTACGCTTCCACCCATTTACTGAAGGTACAGATTACCACCAGAACGTATTTGAGGTTGTTAACCCGTTCCAGCTGTATATAGTCCATTTGGAGTACCTCGAAAGGCAAGGTGGGTGGGGCAAAACTACCTGTCAAAACAGGAGTACCACCCCCCGGGTTATGCTGAAGGCAGACCATACAATGCTGGACCAAATTCCTGGCCGTTTTTTGGATATTGATGTTGTACCATACAGGGTCCAACATTGCACACATGCCTCAGACCCCGACGTGGGCGGGACCATGTGCCATGTCCACCACCGCATTCACAAATGCATTCGGTAGCAGCCATCTGCATTTTTCTGACAGGTCCGTCCAACACCCATTCTCGTCTAACCGCCCCACCTGCTCCTGCCAATACTGCAGTTCCTCTGGGGTGACCTCCTGTTGCAATTCTTTCACACTATCTACAGTGTTTCGAAAAATGTCTGCTTATACCATCCTTCTCCACTGACTAACCACAAACATGGAGGGGGTATCGGACTGGGCAGTTTCCTTAGCAATCTTATCTGCAAAAGCATTACCCCTCCCAACATCATCAGTTACAGCCTTATGGGCACTACATTTTACAATAGCGAGGGCTTCTGGTAAAGGTAATGCAGCCAGCAGTCGTTCAACCAATTGTCCATTCTTTATCTTTTCACCATGGGATGTAAGAAACCCTCGTTCTGCCCACAACCTCCCAAAACTATGGGCTACACCGAAAGCGTATTGGCTATCGGTGTAGACGTTCAGCCTCAATCCCTTACCCAATTCACACGCTCTTAGTAGTGCAATTAATTCAGCCGCTTGGGCGGAAAGATATGGTACTTTGGCCGCCTCGACCACGGTCTGCAAGTTGGTAATTGCATAAGCCGCAACCGTAGTACCGTTGGGCAATCTAAAACATGAGCCGTCAACATACAATTCCCCTTGGGGTTCCGATAAGGGGGTGTCTGTTAGATCTATCCGGCCCTTTGTTTCTTCTTCAGTCCGAAATATGCAATCATGTACATCCTGGCCACTTTCTCCTGAGGGGAGGGGTAGCAACGTGGCAGGATTCAGAGTGACGCATCTCTTGATTGTTATGTGAGGTGCAAACAGGGTCAATTCGTACCCCGTAAGACGCGCACTGGTTAAGTGCTGCGTCTGTGTCCTGTTTAACAATACGTCCACAGCGTGCGGTACCATCACTGTGAGATCCGTATTTAGGACTAGCCCTTCCGATTGCCTGATCGCCACCGCTACAGCGGCCGTGGCTCTTAGGCAGCTGGGAAGTGCTCTGGCGACGTTGTCCAAAACCGCTGAAAAATATGCACAGGGTCTTTGCTTACCTCCAAAGTCCTGTTTTAACACTGAAAGCGAACAACCGTCCACCTCATGCACGTAGAGCACAAAAGGCTTCCGGTAGTCTGGGGTGCCAAGCACAGGAGCAGAACATAAAGCAGCCTTTAGAGAAAGAAAAGCCATTTGACACTCATCAGTCCAGGGTAGGGGTTCATGCACGTCTTTGGTGATTAAATACAAGAAAGGTTTAGTGATGAGGGAGTAGTTAGGGATCCACTGGCGACAGTAAGAGGTTATGCCAAGCAAAGCACGGACATCACGTTGCGTGCGAGGAACAGACATGTTAGTAATGGATGCAATACGCTCCGAGGTCAATCACCTTCCCTCCTTCGACAGGAGATGACCGAGATAGGTCACCTCCGGGCGACAATATTGGAACTTTGACAGTGATACCTTGTTACCATGTTTTGCCAGATGCTGTAGTAAATCCACTGTTGCCATCCGGCAGCCCTCCTCAGTGTCAGAGGCCACCAGGAGATCATCAACATACTGGAGTAATACATTACCTGGCGGCAAGCTCAAGGTGTCTAGTATCCTTTTCAGTGCCTGACTATAAATACTGGGGCTTTCTGTGAACCCCTGGGGGGCGCGACAGAATCTGAAGCTACGGCCCCCCAATGAGAAGCCGAAAAGATAGCGGCTATCTGGATGTATGGGGATACTAAAGAAGGCATTCTTTAAATCTATGACTGAGAAAAATCGTGCAGTTGGAGGAATCATCATCAAGATGGAATTAATATCAGGTACCACAGGATACTGGGGTACCACGATCTTGTTGATCTCTCGTAGGTCAATCACAAATCGATAGGTATCAGCATAATCAGGAGTCTGTTGTACCGGGGCTCGTTTAAGAATCGGAAGAATAGGGCTATTACACGTGTTAGAGGCCGTTTCTTCCACTACTCCGGTTTTAATTAAATCATGAATGATAGCCATTAGAGCTCGTTCCCCAGCAGGGGCAATTTTATATTGGGGAATCTTCGGCAACTGGGTGTTCTGTTTTAAAGTAATCGATACTGGGGGAATTTGCAAATGGCCCACATCGGTGTCTCCGGTCGCCCAGAGGGTTTTCGGAATGCACGCCAGTTCTGGTGGTAGAGATTCTGTTTTAGATAAGCATTGCGCGGAGAGGGGAGAAGGGTCTTTTATGGTCAGGTAAACCCCCTCCGGAGAACAATAGATGCGAGCATGCAATCTTTTCAATATGTCCATGCCTAGAAGGTTCTCTCCACACTGGAAGGTCAAAAGGAAAGGTGAGTCTATTGATACCGGCCCCAGGGTAAGGGGAAGCGGTTGTGAGATGGGGCTTACCACCGGAGTTCCAGAAAAGCCCACAGACACATTATTCTGGCCAGACAGAGCAGCCCCCGGGACTAGGGCACGTGAAACAGAACTGTTCATGGCCCCTGTGTCAACTAGGAACTTACCTGATGCGTTCAGTAATCGTGCATGGACATAAGGTCCAGCTTGATCAATTGGAATCGACACCTGCCCCTGACTCTGTCTTTGGCTGTCCTATGTTTGAGAATAACCTGATCCCTCGCCTGTCATATAATCATCATTGTAATACTGCTTTCCCTGACCTTGATCAAAACAGTTCTGACCCATCTCACCTGTCGCCGAATGCTCTGGTCTCGTAGATCCCCCCCGCTGTCCAGCAAAACATCCCCTTCCCCGACCTCTCGGAACACTGTTCTGTTCACATAATAACGAACACTGGGCTCGCCAATGCCCCTCCTGCTTACAGAAGGCACATTGATTTATGCCCAAATCTGTCCGTCCCGTCGTCTGCGCCGGACCCGCCCCTCTCAAAGCAAAATTCTGTGACCCTCTCCCTCTTCCCTGTCCTCTCTCTACTTGCTGTAACAATACTCGAGTCTTCAAGTCCTTCGACTTCTTTTCTGTCCTGTCCTTGCTTTCATTCTCACGATGTTCATAATATTGAGCCATACTCAATATTGTCGACGGGGTAGTGGTTGTCCAGGTGCTTTCAGCAGCCTGTAATCGAGCCGATACCTCCGGCAGCAGATTGGTCACGAATTAATTCACGAACAACCGTCCCCCCTTCAGTGGCTAGGTCCTGTCCACTGAAGTCGATGAAAACTCCCTCAAATCTCGTAAAGAAATCAGATACACTCTCATCCTTCTTCTGCTTGCAGGCCGTCAACTTATCCCAATCCACTTTCCGGGGAGGGATCAGTGAATGCATATAATTTATTATCCTATCAGGAAGGGCCAATATTTCCGCCCGGGGCTTATTCCCTGGTTTACGATCTCTATCCCATCCCCGTAGCTGTTCCCAGGTTCCCCCAAATTCGGTTGCATGGTCTTGATCGTGCACCTGGCGCCAAATGTCCACCGGTACTAGTAAAGCGAAGAATAGCTCGATGTCCGCCAATGTCATTACTGCGGAGGAAGCCGCTTCAGTAAGCTCTTTGTAATACGCGGTGGGATTCTTCCTGGGATCTGGTAACTGACTTTTTAGTGACAACACCTCACTTCGTTTCCAGGGAGTATACACCCATTGTTCCTGGAAACGCGCCTCCACTCTGGGACGAGTAACTACCCCGAGGGCGTCTACCACTTCCGGGACTTCCGGATGGTAGATGGGGTGTACTTCCCGCATAGGGTACTGGGATAGCCCCGTAGGATTAGTTGACTGCAGGCGGGTTCTATACGCCACCAGGGTCTGCACATTCCCATACACTTCTTCTGGGGTAAGGTGGGATTTATGGGCTTGTGTGACGATATCGTATAATATGGCCGGGGCCCTTCCCTCCGTGTGTACCTGCTCCCATAATGATATAAGGCGGTTCGCCATATGTTCTAATGCATGCTGCTGCATTACCGGCTCGTAATCTCTCATGGTGCTCCAAATGTCTGATAATGAATAAATGGGTTGCCGCATCCATTGGGATGCCTGTACAGCAATAGCGTCTTTTTCTTCGGTTCCCAAGGCCGAACGAGTAAACAACCTTTTACCCTCAGCTAAAGGAACCGGACGTGTCGGAGTGGTGACAGCTGCTACTGGCGTAGTATTCGCGGAGGAGGAGGGCAGGACAGAAGGGGAAGTCATTGACCCGGATGGCAGCTGTGTTGTCCCAGCTGCTGCGGCAGTTAACAGTGCTGGTAACATAGTAATCACCTCCGACACGGATGTGGACAGTCGGGAGAGTTCTGTCAAAGGAGAGGAACTGGGGGGAGCCGGAGGGGCTGAGGCCCCCGAGGTTCCTAAGGGCGCAATCGTGGCTGGAGCCGAGACTCCAGCCACATCCGGATACAGCCGTTGAGGCACATAAGGAGGCGGTGGCCGTATATCCAATAAGTCTTCTATCTCATCTTCAGCATTGGGTCGAGTCACATAGCTCTTATCTACCTTCAATCGGAATTCACGGCTCATACAGTCTATTCCCTTTTCTGCTCGAGACCTATCATAAGCTATGGCCTTCTGAGTCACATTCTGTCCTGCCTTAGCCCTGGATTGCTTCTCCTCCCTTATCCAACGCTGCTTGGATTCTTTCAGCCACGAACCCAGGGCATCAAACATAGCCTGGCGGCTACGTCTGGAGAACAGTTGTTCCTGTAAGAAAGCAATCTTTTTCTCATCAAACGAGCCAGTCTTTGGCCATTGCAATTCTTCGTTACTTTTAGTATATTTATGCCACAGAGTACAAAACAATAAAGGGGTAATTCCATGCTTCACATACATATAGTGGCTAGGACTGCCTTCCGGCGGGGCAGGCTGACTCTCAGCCAGCCGAGAGTCACCTGTCCGACAGCAACAGCTGAAACAATTCAACTTACTAAGACAAGGCATGGTGATTAGTTCAATACAGACACAAATGACATAAACCACAACCAAAAGGTTACAACCTTTTCCACCTCCTCAGTGAGCCAGTCCCACACTAATCCGTAATACTTCAAACAATAGACATCCCTGACTACACCATGGATCCTCTCACTGCCTTCCTGGTTCACCACTGAGGCCTGTCCCGGGGAGGTCTGTGCCCCACCGAGGATATGTCTCGCGGCTACCCAGCTCGGGTCGTGAGTCTCCCAGGTGCAATAGGGCTATATTCCGCGCGCGGTTTATCGAATCAGAAAAAAGGGCCCATCAAATCATACCAATTGTACATGTACTTTCAAATCAATGCCCAGCCATACCAATCGGGCTTCAAACCAACAGTGGCACCGCTCTCCAGCGCCTGCCTCAAAATCAATGCACCGCCCTAGAGCCTGTGCTTCAAATACAACTACACGCTCCACCTCGCTTGCTTCTAAATCAAACGGGCACTGCTTATAGTCAGTGCTTCAAATCAAAATTCTACTCACCGGGTGCACCCTGGTACGAATGTCCGTTCTTCGCTGCCAACTCCTCTCGACCAACACGGTCCGTTTCTTGGGTTGAACCCGTAGGACCCCGGTGAAGGGTGACTAGCAGCAGAGGGCATCCCGCTCGAGCGCGCGGAGCGGAACCCTCGAGCTCGTTCTCCGCCCACCCGGCTAAGACGCCCTCGAACCTACCACCCGATTACGGGGGAGGTCAGACCCTATCACGGGGTCCCTTCGTGGTCGCCAACTGTTGTATCCAAATTTTCATCTCAAGGGCCACACTTACCAGTGGCCCGCAATGTAAGTCAAATAATGAGCAGTTGGCAACGTAGAAGGTTCAAGCGTTTATTGGCCAGACAGAAAACTCTACATAGAGGAGCCTCATCGATCCTCACCCAAGAGGTGTGCCGAGGAAGACTGAAGACTCCTTGACAAACTCATACTTTTATACATTACAGCGCAACATACAAAGCCTTACAAGTGGAAAAGTACCAGCCCGTCCAGGCGCCCCTAATGAGCTCATCCTATATCTAGTTTCAGCGATACAAAAAAGGCTACTATCTTTAAGAATAGAAGGTCGGCCGGGTAACTCCCTTCTCGTCCCAGGTTCAGAAGGAATTTTGCTTGGTACTCCCTTTTAGCAGATGTGACCTTGCTTCTCGGTCGTAAATACAATTCAGCCTGTCTTCTAAACTGGCGCATGCTAAATAAGGAAAATATGGGCTCAGGGAACCACGTGATCGTAGTTCCTACATGACGAGAGAGTTGAGGGCCAAGATGGCCGCGGTTCTGTTTTCGGCCCTTTCCGTCGTACTAACTTAATTTAGACGAAAAGGGCCTTATTACGGGGCTGAATCAAATAAGCTATTTTAGTTACGCTATGCTAATCATATATTTTAATTTGGATCCTACAAAGTCCCACAAAAAACATTTTTTTTAAAAGAAAAGGGGGCAGGGTAGAAATACCCTGACCCCCAAGCATTGATTTTGAGGTGCCAGAGGGACCCCACCACGGCAAAAAAGGACTTTTAACAAAATATTTAGCAGAGCAAAAGCATCCGAGCTATGAATCTGCAGCATAAAAAGCGATATCCAGCGCTTGTTTTCAATAAAGCACCCAGGTCCCGACAGCATGCCACGTATAGTAACTTTTAAAAAAAGGAGGTGGGCAGACATGGCCCCCTCCAAGGGCTAAATAAACAAAATGAAGGGTAGAACCCCTGGCCTATGGAAATCCCACCTCCCCGGGGTACCTTGCAGAGCAAAGGAGGTGGGTTTTGTGGCCCCACCTCCTGGAGCTGTACAACCCTAAGGGCTGCCACTCCCCAGGGCCGGCTCCTGTTGTTTTCCGACATAGCTGTTTCCCTTAGCATGGCGGGAGCAAGTTAAAGCAAACACTCCGGTTCCAGCGGGTGGGAGCTGTCATAATACTCCTGTTGTGTGCAGATTTAGATTTCGTATATAGGTTTCCCGATTTATGCCCTTATATAGGTACAATTCACATTGCCCTTATTTGGACATAGAAATCCGGCCCTTATTTAGACATTGTCTGTACCAACCAAATACAGGCAGGACCACCTACATCCGTCCACCCACGTCACAACGAATTCTTGGAAAACCAGACCCTTAAGTCTTTAGGAATTTCCCTCAGTTTGAGTATTGATTTCTCCAAGAACTCATTAAGTATACATGAACATCTATTCCTTAGGGGTTCATTCATGATGTTACTCTGCCCGACTTTTACGTCAATACTGGCATTCCTAGACACCTTCAAGGTATAAATATACCAGCACTTGCCCTGGCAAATTGCGGTTCCCGGAGGATTCGATCCAACCCAGACTATGCAGTTCGCCACAGCAAGTTCGGAAGGAGATCGAGTTCCAGCCTGATGCACTGACATCCTCCTCGCAGAGAATCCAGCTCCAGTGCTCTCTGACTTCCCTTGCGGGGGGTTAGACTATCGAGTCCAGAAAAGAGATTCCAACCTCTCTCATTCTAAGGCATGGAGCTGACTAGAACTTAGAGAAACTTTTGGCAACTCTTGGCTAAACTAAAATATAGCTAGCTATACTTTAGGAATGGCACTTACTTCAAACCTCGTACTGCACTTAGGTTAGGTACACTGGGGTAGAACAATTTAGAAGCATCAGATGAGTATCACATTTTAGCTTATGTTATTTATGTATGTATTTTGATTACTATAAGTCATAGCTACAAACCATGCTATTGCAGTATTATTTTATCTTACTGCTAACCTCCTACATATTGTACTTCGCAGTCTGTCTTACGATTGTAGCAATTCATATCTCTTGCATGAGAAATAAGACTGTTCCATAAACCCTTTTTATTGAAACGCCCGTCTCGCTATTTTTGTACAACTCTGTAGAAACTAAGCATGCACGATTGACTCAGTGAAACTGTTATCTATTGTTTCCACGATTCTGAGACTGTTCCGATTCTAAAAGGAAACAAAGTTGTCATGTTTATGCAGTTGTCAGAGACTAATTCCTTCTTGTATATTCGAGAAGTTTCTAGTGACCTCTGAGTTAGCTGCCACACACAAGTAATTAAGTTTAATATACTCGATAGAGACATACTGACCTTAGTCTTATGTCAAATCTATAGTGTATGTTGTTCAAATGCGCAGAGCCTATCAAGGTTATAGGAACTACACTACACTCCCGTCCCCTGGAAGTGGAGTTTTCATTGCTTTCTCTGCCCACAGACATGTGGGCAGGGAAAAAGATGAAACGATTGCTCCAGCAGAGAGGGAGTTGCCTTTCCAGCAGCTCCCTCGAGGCAGCAGCAATGCCGGCTCCCGCAGGAGGCAGGGTGCCTGCTGGGACAGTGGGGGCCATTGAGGCTGCCCCCCACAGTCCTGGGGAAAGAGAAGAAAGAGGTAAAATAAAAGTCAGAAATGTGGAAAAAGAGGCAAACTAAAGGTCAGAAAGAAGGAAAATAGAGATGAAAAAAACAGAAGGGGGTGAAATAGAGATCAGAAAATAGCCTAAAAAGGCAAAATAGAGATCAGTAAAGAGCAGAAAGAGCCAAAATGAAGGTCAGCAATGAGCAGAAAAAGGCAAAATGAAGTTCAGAAGTGAGTACAAGAAGGCAGAAAATGAGCAGAACCCACTGAAGCACTCATGCACCCACTCACAGAACAACTCAGACACACGCACAACTACTCAGGCACTCACTCAGACACTCACGCACCAACTCACAGACCCACTCACGCACCCACTCACACATCCAGTGAGACACTTACGCACTCACACACACATCCACCAACATACTTATGCACTCACACACACTCACTCACTCTCAAAGGTTACAAGTTACAGTTAGGAAATAGAATTTTAAAAAAACTTACAAATTCACTAAAAAAAGCAAAGCTTACAGGGATCTTATAGGTAGAAAACTAAATTTAAAAAACTTAGAATGTTATTGGAAAAAACAAAGGTTACAGAGATGTTATAGTTACGCTCACATTTCACTCATACAAAACGAGGGAAATATAGTTAACTGAGCTAGCTATTACTTACACCTGCAATGCACCGCTTATGACCTAACATATTAGATCACTCATGAGATGGTCAGTGACATCACTGATGAGATCACCGATGGCATCACTGATGACATCCACAAAAGCACTCACATACGCACTCACACCCCTATACAATCTCATACACCCACTCACAGACCCAGACAAGTACTGACACAACCACTCACTCATGCTTAGAGCCACTCAGACACACTCACACAAACAGCTACTCACACCCCCACTTATTTACTTATACTGCCTCTCAACACAGCCACTCACTTACCCATACAAGCACTCACACACTCCCTCACACTCACACAACCACTTACATACCCATTCACACATCCATACAGCCACTCACTCTCACCCATACATCCATTTACACATTTTTACCTTACAATACAAATACTCACATACCAACTCACCTAACCAAACAACCACTCATTCACCCATATAGCCACTTATACAGCCAGCCACTCACTTATACACCATTCAGACACCCACTCACTCACCCATACAGTATCTTACACACCCATTCACCCACCCATGTAGGCACTCACTCACCCCTACAAGCACTGACAAACCCACTCACTCACCAACAGTCACTCACATCTACTCACTCACCCACACAACTACTCACACACCCACATATATACCCATATAGCCATTCACACACCCATACTGGCACTCAGACACCCATTCACACATGGAGACACACAGGCACTTACATAATATATGTTAGATATAGTATCACTCAGAAGTATAGAAAGTTGCTTTTTAAACTTATGTAGTACCTTGGTATATATGTTTAACACTCAAACCTTTAGAAACATGTACACTCACTGGATGATGTCATCAGTGATGTCATTTGAGAGATCATCAGTGATGTCACTGACCATGTCATGAGTGTTGTAATATGTAGCGTCAAATGCAGTGCATTGCGGGGGTGTAAGTTATAGTTAGATCAGGTAGCTATCACTGGTTTTGTATGATTGACATATGAGCGTAACTATAAAGTCTTTATAACCTTTGGTTTTTACAGTGAATATATATACATACATACATACATACATACAAGTACACACACATTTTCCTTGTTTTGGTTTAAAGGTATTATACATGTGTTGTGTTGTACTTAGCTTATACTGTTTTATCTTGTTATTCTACTCTACATGGGGGGTCACAGTCAGTGGCGTAACAAAGCTTGAGGGGATCCCCCTGCAAGGTACATGGAGGGGCCCCCTCTGGACTTAACCAAAAACACTCAAGTCAGGATACTGTGCTGAGGAGCCCCCTGGAGTTTGGGGGATCCCCGCACTGAAATCTACAGGGCCTATGTTACACCACTGGGGACAGTACCTGTACATTCCATTCTAGATTATTGTGCATTGAAGTTTTTCTGATTAAGCAGTTGCTTAGAGGGCTAAGAGGAGCAGCACCTCTGCCAGGGCTGTTAATAAAGAAGTTGGACACATCAATGGCAATGGGTGTCTCTTATACAACTCAATACATTTACTTCTCTTTTAGTGCTAGTGTTCATACCCACTTCATATTAGTGCGATTTTTTAAATCTGCCGTTTTTGCCTTCGATTAATTTTTATGGCCAGGTGGCGTCCAGAACAGGCTCTAGCTTAGTATCCTACAAAGGGTTCAGTTATTCACACTGCATAATCTCTATTTAACACTCATAAACTCACATCAATATTTAGATTTCAGGCACGGACATTATGTACCTTCGTCATAATTCGGGTATATTAAGTCAAAGCTACAGTTTCACAAGTTTGGAACTTTATTGTGCTTTAAAGCAGTGTAAAAGTTCTTTTCTGATATGTTTCTATTCTTGATGTCATATCCCATTGACCACAATGAACTCGCACCATAATTTCAGAAAATGCATTTGTCATAAATTATTTAACGAGCCATCTGCAGCATAAACGTAATAGCTGGCACATCTCCTCATGTTGTTTATACACATTTGCATAATGGCTTTAATTACACAAATACCTTGCAAGAGTTTTGGTGTGGAGTAAAGCCCTATGAATAAGCCCTGTGAATTATCTTGGCATTTCAAAAGCATATGAAAACCCCTCTTCATACCAAAAATAACATTCCAAACTTGCTTCTAGAAAACTAATATGGAAGGCTTGTGGATGTTATTCCGGTGTACTACACAGGTGTATTACAATGGTGGAAATTGGAGAAACCGATATCCACCATTTTGAACTTTATATCAGAACAATTATCTTCAATTAGCCCGTTGGCTTGTCCATGCTTTAATTTACTTGCTTATATTTTGAGCTCAATGTTACAGTAGAGTGGTTTCACGCAACCCCATCATCTAGGGTAGATTGTGCAACCACCTCTCCTCACTTCATTGCATGGAATAATCCGAGGCTTTGACAAAATGGTAGAACTGAAAAAAATTGCTAAAACTGTTAAGGTATATACTACCCAGGCATCCACTCCAGTTTACAGCCTTCAAGACAATTTCCTCACCAGTCAACTCTTGCAAACATTTATGCAAATGCACGTACAATAAAAATATTCCATACTTACTATACACCAAGCCCCACACCAATGATAACGGACAATGCAACCAAAACTGTCGCCCCAAAAGCTATTGCTAGGATGGAATGAGGGTTTTCCGACAAGATGTGTAGAAGGTCCATGCTTTCACACCTGCTACCAATGTAACCTTTGAAACAGCTGGAAAGCAACAGTGAAGGCACAATTAGCATAACTACTGTTCATCATAACTCCTAATCATATACAGTTCGCCAGCAGTTATCACAGTACATACTAAAATTTGCTGTTAGACATACTTGAATTGTGTGCATCTAAAAGAGCAAGTGCATTCAACAAGCATCAGCCAGTCTTCTTGTGTCAACCAACGCATGAGGAAAATCTAGGAAGGGTGAAATAGACCGGCAACACGGGCACAAAGGGGACATGAAAGGAGGAGTAAAACTACAAGAGTAGAGTAATCCGCTTTAACTGTGTGGGTGTTTCAGAAATGCTGTGTATGTTGTGCCTAAGCACTGGAGCATCGGGTCTGGATATTTGAAACTGTACTCCAGCAATAAAGTGAACACAAAACCGTAATGGTGCAACTTTAACACAACATCATCTTCTGATCCAATTAGATCTTTACAAAAAGGGACTGTTTGAAAACCTAAAGGTCCATGACATGAGACGGGCAACTCTGTATATGGACACCCAGGGCAGAAGATCTACAAAGGTACAAGTAGCAGCACTCACTCCGATGCTATCATGGCCCATTCCATGAATAGGCACTGCAAACATTCTGCTTAATAAGAGATCAGAGGTTAAGAGACAGCTTGTCACCCAGTCTATCACAGATAGTTCAAGAAACCTGTCACATGATCACCACCATTATCAGTGGAGTTAATGTTTTGCAGGCAGGATGCAAAGAAGAAATCTGAGTTGACAATGCTATTGTAAGGATTTTCCCTGACTTCTTTCAAGAAGTACAGAGCCAAGACCATCATGCTAAGAAGAAACTGCGCCTGCTAGACCTCAAATACGCAATGCTGTTGCCGGTGTGGCTGAGAGTAGTGACCTCAGAGGGAGCTCAATTCTTCACCTCCCCGCAAGATGTTTGGGACTGTCAATGAGTGGTGAGTTCCGGCCAGAGCCCTTCACAACAGCGAGTTTGCCACACTGGCCTTCGACAAAAGTGAATGCGGCAAGGCTCTGCTGTCCCTTCACAAGCTGAAGTACAGCTCGCAAAGCGAAGTGTGATGGAGGTGGTGACTATGATGAGTGGAAAGGAAACATGACCTCCGACACTGGACCAGAGTGCTTTCACGCAAGATTCGGACACTGATAGTTGCTCCAATATCTCTGATGGTTCGAATCTGGAGATGCCCAGGTGACACCGGGATCATCGGCTGACATCATCTGAACTGTACAATGAACTGTTAACAAGTTGGGGAAGCAGTAATGTAACTTAGTAGTCCCAGGGACGGGATAACCTGGAAAATGCATTGGTTACTGGGTTGGAATTTAAACAGTACTGAAGTAAACTGGGGGAGGGATTCATTGTCAGGGGGAGCTCGTTGGTCACCCCCTTCACTTATACATAGTGTGTAAGGACTTTCACGACTGGTTCTGTTTTATTTCATTGTTTGGATGGGTGGTATTGACCTACTTGTCGTGGGGAGGGGGAGTTGGCAATCTAGTTTTTGTTTCCACAGCTGGAGACTAATAAGTCATACTTTATTGTACAACCTGTCTATGATGTGCATGCTGATGTGGGGGATTGGGAGGCTAACCAAGAGATTGCTAGTTAGATTATTCCCAACACACTGACATAAATGCCTTTCATGAAACATCCGGGGAATGCATACCATGTCGAAGCGATACAAAGTATACTCTTGCTTGAATAGGAGAGGTGTCCATATAGCACTTTTACAGAAGACACATTTGACAGCCAAAGAGGAAGTTGCGTTACAACGCCGCTGAAGGGGCTAGGTTTATTACACCACATTTTTGAGTTATGCCAGGGGAGTCCTGATATGGATTATAGCGGAGGTTCCCTTTCAGTTCGTAGACAAATTAGTAGATCCAGAGGGTAGATTTGTGGTAGTGAGGGGGCAACTTGAGGGCCCAGATATAACCATATTGAAAAAACGAGTTACTTACCTGTACACTATGGTTCTCCAGTATTGATATATTTCATAGATTCACATGCTTGTATCTTCCCCGTCATCATGGTGGGAGTCTCACGGTAAAAGAATAACAATAGCAGTAAAAAGAGAAAACTGCATAGAAAACCCATAGGGAATTATATTGTTTGGTAACCTTACATCATTATTATGTGGTCCAAAACTCAGCCAATCAGCTGTCAGCCCTGACATCACACCCCAGCAGAGCTACCATACCTCAGATTTCAGGCCCAAGTGAGAGCCAAGGATGTATCTAGAGGTAAAATGGTCTACCTGAGAAAGATATCAATACTGGAGAACCATAGTGTACATGTAAGTAATTCGTTTTTTTCTCCAGTATTGAATCTTTCATAGATTCACATGCTTGTATCAGAATAGAGAGCAGTACTTATACCAAATTGTGTTTCCAGGATAGAACCCCCTATTCTCTCAGGGCTCTGCTCCTTATCACTAGGATATCATAAACACCTAGAACCAAGCAAATATTAACGACCATGCATTGAAAAAAATTATCCAATGACAACATCTATATATATGAATATCTATATGTATATATATAAATTCACTGAAAAAACCATAGGTTTCACACATGATATATTTAGCGGAAATTTTACTGATAAAAAACCAATGAAATTCCCCCGTTATAGTTAGTGCAGGCAACTATAACTCACGCGACCGCAATCCTCTGCTGATGCTAATACTGTATTTAGACACTTATTTGCCCATGTCTTCTTCCATACATTTTTAGCTATACATATATTACATATATTTTTTTTTCATAAAGACACATATGTCATCAGCAGAAGATTGCGGTCGCGTGAGTTATAGTTGCCTGCACTAACTATAACGGGGGAATTTCATTGGTTTTTTATCAGTAAAATTTCCGCTAACTATAACATGTGTGAAACCTATGGTTTTTTCAGTGAATTTGCAAGGTTTTTTAAATGCTAATTCCTAACTATAACGTGTGTGAAACCTATGGTTTTTTCAGTGAATTTGTACGGTTTTTTAAATGCTAAGTTACTTTACGCCATTCGTGGCGTGCGCGCCCACTTAACACAGTTCGTTCCGTGCGCGCACAGTGAGCACGCGGTGTGCTTCGCGCACCGCGCGCCCACTTTACGCAGTTAGTGCCGTGCACGCAGCCCACGTTACGCTAGATGGGCCATGTACGCACGATGCGCTTCGCGCACCGTGCGCACATGGAGGACATATGATGCACTTCGTTTTAAAAGGTAATATTTTAATTTTTTGTATATTTTATAAGCCATGCACAAATGGTGCCCTTCGGGCACCATTTGCACACGGGGTGGAGAGAGTGTGGATAATTTTTTTTTTTTTTTTAATTTTTACCGTACGCATACGGTAAGCGTAATCGGCGAAATTGCCGAAAAAATAAAAATTCCGTTTTTGGCCTTGGGGGATCTTTGGGGACTCCCTCAACATGGCTATGTGTGTGGGAGCTGTCTAAACAGCCCCTTTACATGTTTTTGGGCTTTATATTTTAAAAATCACTCTCAGTGCGAGAGAGAAAATGGCGGCCGCCGCTTCCTGGTTTCGGCCGATTCGAATGTTTACTTAGATCTAAGAGCCAATCAGAATCGCGCTCGCGCACGCCACCGTACGCGTACGGTAAGCGTACGGTAAGCGCACCGTAAGCTGGCTCAGATATATATATTGATTTAAAGGCTATTTTCTCAGAATCTACTGAACAGATTTACACCAAACCTACAAAAGGCACTTCCTTGACCTGAGGACTACCTCTCTGCCAAATTTCTAGTAATTCTGTTCAGCCGTTCGGGCTGTAGCCCTGTCTAAAGGTCCTATGGAAAAATGCATGGGAAAAACGCGTTTTGGGACCCCCCTTTTATCTCAGCCTCCGCTTGACGAATCCCCCCGAGACTTTCAGGGTAGGAGCGGAGCGGAGCGCCCCACCTATTTTGAAAAATTCGCGAGGATTCGTCGACAGGCGCCAAAGTTATTCAAAATAGAATGTTGCGGATTTCCTATGGAAACGTGGTCCTAACTATAACTACCTACTGGCGACCGCCAGTAGGTAATATATATATATATATTAAATGAAAAAACCAAAGGTTTCACACATGTTATAGTTAGCTGGACATTTCACTCGTAAAAAACCAATGAAATTCCCCCGTTATAGTTAGTTCAGCTAACTATAACTCGCGCGCCCGCAATGCACTACTGATGACGTCACATATTACATCACTCATGACATGGTCACTGACATCACTCATGACATCACTGATGACATCTCAAATGACATCACTGATGACATCACTGATGACATCATCCAGTGAATGTGTGTTTTTCTGAAAATTAAATATGTTTTATATATGTATATCTCAAGGTCAATGGAAGAATAAATGGGTATATAAGTGTCTAAATGGATGCTTTGTTTTTGAAAAATGTATTGTGTAACTGACTGATTAAGTGTATCATAGTGAATACATGGCTTACTGAGTAATGTTTAAATATGAAAATATCTGTATCAGTCTCTCACTTTGTGTATAAGTGGCTGCATGGGTTGGTGATTAGCTTCATGGGTGTCTATATAGGTTATTAGTTGTTTTTTTGAGTATCAGTCTGAGTGTCTGCATGGTTCGGTGGGGGGTATTACGTAGTGCATAGGTGCATGAATGAGTGATTCACTCTTTGTATGTATTGAAGACAGCATGTGTGCAGGACTGTATGGGTGGATGAGTGTGTGTATGGGTGTGTTAGTGAGTGAATGACTGTCTCAATAGTGTCTTTATGAGTAACTACATATCTATTAAACTAGTATATGTGACTATTGGTGTATATAAGTGAGTATATGTGAGAGTGAGAGATTGAAAGAGTTCCTGTATGAATAAGTATGTGTTTCTATAAGTGACTGTTTATAAGACTAAGTATGTGTAAGTTTCCGTAGAAGTAAGTGTGGTGGTGTGTGTATAACTGTATATGCAAATAAATGTATGTTTGTTTCTTTATTAGCATGAGTGAGTATGTGTGAGTAACTCTATGGATGAGTGGCATTGTGTAACAGGATGTATAGGTGTATGAGTACATATGATGAGTGAGTACATGTATGAGTGACTGTATAGGACTGTTGGTGAATGAGTGGATGTGTATGTGGTTCTTAGAATTACTGAAGAGGTTGTTGTAACTGGTATTGGTATGTCCATTGTTTTGAAAATTTTAGTCTCTATTTTTGAATGTGTGTATCAAAGGTTATATTAGGGGAAGAGGAGGTCTGCCACTCTATCACAAGGATGATGTCATCAGTGATGTCATCAGTAATGTCATTTGAGATGTCATCAGTGATGTCATGAGTGATGTCAGTGACCATGTCATGAGTGATGTAATATGTGACGTCATCAGTAGTGCATTGCGGGCGCGCGAGTTATAGTTAGCTGAACTAACTATAACGGGGGAATTTCATTGTTTTTTTACGAGTGAAATGTCCAGCTAACAATAACATGTGTGAAACCTTTGGTTTTTTCATTTAATTTCTAAGGTTTTTTAAATGCTAATTCCTAACTATAACGTGTGTGAAACCTTTGGTTTTTTCATTGAATTTCTAAGGTTTTTTAAATGCTAATTCCTAACTATAACGTGTGTGAAACCCATGGTTTTTTCAGTGAATTTGCAAGGTTTTTTAAATGCTAATTCTTATACTTACCTTTTTTTTCAATTTTTTTTACATATTTTTATTTTAATTTTCTATCCTTTTTTAAAGACTATGGTTAAATTTTAAAAATTCTACAATATATTTTTTATTTTTACCATTTTTTTAAACTAAACAGGTAAGATGTATTAGTATAACATAGTGGGTTTTTTATTTCCTCTTTTTTTTTTTTTTTAGTATTTTTTTAACGTGCGCGTACGGTAAGCACACGTCTTGCTTTTATAACGTTAGATTTCTACGCTGCTTGCGTTCATTTACGCAATTTGCGTAGACGTACGTCATGCGTGCGCAGCGCGTAACGCGTACGCTGCACGCGCATGTTACGCGGAAGTGAAGGGGCGTGCCTGTTTTGCGCATGCGCGCGTGCGCGTGTCTTTTTTACGCGCATGCGTACTTTTGCCGTAAGCGCTCCGTAAGCGCACCGTAAGCGTAACGTACGCGCACGGTAGGTCATGTGATCAAGAAACAAAACTTTTGATTGGTTTAAAGTACTTTCAGTTCTAGAACACTCCTACACCACACCCATTCCCCTCATTTCTGCTTGTGATCCCTTAGGAGAAGGAGCTGAGTTGTCTTTGTGATACGATGGCAGAACAGCAGACCTCTTCTGAGAGTGAGGCTAGCAGCACTACCTTGAGGCAGAGAAGGAGGAAACAAAAGAGCTCTTTCATATGGGAGTATTTTTCTTTTCCAGAGGGCAAGAAAAAGGTAAATGCACCCTTAGTGACTTGTAAGCTTTGTGACCGTGTACTTTCAAGAGGGAATCCCAACAAGAAGTATTCCATCATGAAGGTGTTGAGACACCTTCATGATGTACACGGTAGGACATATGCTCGACATACTGAAGGTAACCCTTCAGTAAGTCAACCAAGCACATCCACAGCAGCTCAGCCTGGTCCATCATCTGCAGGGCCGAGTCCATCTTCGGCAGGTCAGCTGAGCCCTTCATCTGTGGGGGGAGCATCTCCTTTTTCTGGTCCTCTGGAAACCAACCATCGGTTTGCGAGGGTTTTAATTCGGTGCGCCACTTGTCATGATCTAATTTGTCATAGGGAGACCAGTGTTGCCCTAGTGAACAATTTAATAGATCAGCACATTTGTCGTACCGACTAATATTCCCATTCTTTCTTTCCTCTGTCCCTGCATGAACACAACGGCTCTTTTAAGAGCCAACCTTACCTTTCAACTTTTTTTTATATATTTTTTTAAACTTTTTTTTATTTTTTTTTTACCGTACGCGTACGGTACGCGTAATTTTTTTTTTTTTTTTTTAAAACACTAAAAATCAATTATCACATTACAAGGTCCTTGAGAGACTACAATGAAAAACTGAAAATGTGATTGTGGAGAAGTGGAAAAAAGGGACCATGAAATTTTTGACTTACCATACCCACTCAAAAAATTATTTATTAATTAAAATTTAATTTTAATTGCTTTAAAAATGGTTCAAGTTTTCAAAAATTTTCTATCTCAATCTGAAAAAAAAGAAAAACGTATTAATATTGAATAAAACATTATATAATACAGTACACATATTTACATATTTTCCAAAAACAATTTTTTGCCTTTTTTTTCTGTTTTCAGAATATATTGCATTTCACTATAAATCGTGAAAGCAATTGCATTCATCACTTAACAGCGGGCAAAAAAAAAATAACAATCTCAAAGATTGTTTAAAAAAAGCCCAGAATCTCTTCTCAGTTAAACATAACATTATCAAAATGCAAAATATTATTCATTAAAAATATCATCTAATAACAAAAACTATTTCTAAAAAATACCGTCTGACAATTTTCTTACAGAAGCATAATCTCAAAAATAATATATCTCAAATAAATCCACAATACATCTAGTTTCCTTTCTTTTAGGCCAAATGTTAATTTTTGAAATTAATTTTTGATTAAATTTCCAACGATAATCCAATAAAATTCCAAAATTTAAATTGTACAGATGTTACCGATTCTCTCTAAAATTTTGGTTTCCGAAAGATTAATTAGGATTTAATTAAGTCCACAATACAATTGGATACCTTTCCTTTAGGCCAAATGGTAATTTTAAAAATCTTTTTTGATTAAATTTCCAACGGTAATCCAATAAAATACAAAAATTTAAATTGTACAGAAGTAACCGATTCTCTCTAAAATGTTGTTTTCCGAAACATTAATTAAGAATTATATAAGTCCACAATACAATTGGTTACCTTTCCTTTAGGCCAAATGATAATTTTAAAAATCTTTAAATTTGAAAATTCCAATAGTAATCCAATAAAATGGTAAAATTATTTTGTACAGATCTTGCCAAGTTTCTCTAAAATTTAGGTTTCAGGAAGATTAGATAGGAATTTGCTAAATCAAAAGGCAAACGTTGCTTGAAAATCAATTGTGAATCATTACACATTGTCCAGCCTTTTTCACATTACGATAAACTGTGTAATGTCCAGAAGTAACAGTAGGTCCTTCATGGAAAATTATTGCAACTGTTACAAAAGTTTTTCCTGAAATTGATAATTGCTGTCCTGTAAACTTCTTTATTAAAGTATCCAATTTTGAACCATCAGCTCTACATCGTTGCATCATTAAAATTACATACTGTCCGTATTCCTTTAAAATTAACGTTGAAAACATGTCAGATTTACACTCCCTGCATTCCGTGGTATGATTAGCATCTTTAACTAATTTAGCAAAAGTGACTGTTTTACTCTCTGGCAATGTTAAATAAATAAACCTTTCAGAATCAACATTAGAGCCACATGTATTGAAACAGTTTTCACAACTATGTTCCCATTTATAAGACAGACCAAACATATTTTCAATGGGAACCCCTTCTTCTTCCAGTACCTGAAGAAAATACAACAAGAATTCCTGTGCGTCTTGCTGTACATTTTGAGAAAACTGTGTACATCCTGAACATACATCTAAAAGTTTTCTAATTTCAGTAGCACTTTCTATTTGAGTTTTATCATTACTCAGCTTTTGAAAAAGGAGACTCAACTCAGAACAGAATCTTTTTCTCTGATTTACTATTATCTGCTCTTGCAAACTTTCCAGATAAAATGCAACATTCAGCACTACATTAGCGTAGCAGTTGACACCAGAGCTATTTTCAAAATGACATCCTACAACCTCTTCTTCATTTTCCTTTTTCTTTTTGCTTGCAATTACATCACTCCTCTTTTTTTTCCTCCTCTCTACACCCTCATTACAGATATTCTCATTTCTCCTTTTACGAGAAACTACACGTTTCTCTAACACAGGATACTGACCTAAATGAGGAGCATAGGTTCTTCTTAATCTATTATACTCCTTTACACAGTTTGTATCTGCACTAACTTTTGAATCATCAAAGTCTATCATGAATAGGCCAGATAATGTTTTCACTCGTGACAAAGCTACATAAACCATACCTTCTTTGAACACAGTTGAACCAATGTTTACAAATGCACAATCTACAGTCAATCCTTGAGACTTGTGAATAGTTACAGCATATGCTAGAGAAAACGGAAACTGTTTCCTTTGTACATATAAGTCTTTCACAAGCATAAAACGAACTGTACAACGACAAATGTCTATAACTTCTTCTATCTGATCAAATTTTATTTTTAAACATTCAATTCCATCTTTTTTCTGATAATTAATAAAACCCACAACTCTTCCCATAGCTCCATTAACTAAACCTTTTTCAACATCCAAATTTCTCCTTAAAAATACTCTACAGTTCATGCAAACATATAGATTTTTTTCTAATCCAGCAGTTTTGGAAATGTTCTTCTCTAGTGAATCCAATTTATTTTTCAGTTTGCCTGTTAATGTGATAGTAATTCTTCCATCCTGAATTTTGTCCACTGCTTCCAATTTCCTGATATCTTCCTTTTCCAATTTCAAAAGCTCCTCATTGAATATTGAGCATTCACGTAGAGTTGGCATTAAGCAGATGACACTTTTCTTTTCTGCAATGTTCTTGTATATCTTCTCTGCAACTATTTCTTCCTTTGGAAATAAATTATGTAGCAACCGACTCTGTAATGCTTTTGTGCCAGCTTCAGTGAGTAGTCCAATTCTGATATCTTTCAGAATACTTCCATATTCTTCATCGTTTGCTTGTCTCATATTAGTAGTAAGTTCCTTGTACTCAAAGAAGGACCAAATGTTTGCATTACCGATGCTTCCCAATGACTTCTTTGTGTCTTCATGTGTCACAGTATTAAACACTGGTTGTCCTTTAACTGGAGTAAGCTGTAGAAGATCCCCAAAAACTATGACATGTTTTCCACCAAATAACACGTCATAGTCTGTCCTTAGAGTTTGCTGCATTCTTAAATGCACAAAGGCAAGCATTAAGTTTGATACCATGCTCACCTCATCAATAATGAGAACTTGCATCTTCTTCAATACTCTTGAAACTTCCAAGCATGCTTCTCCAGTTAGCTTGTGGTATTGTATTTTGTTCTCATGCTCCACTGGTAACATTAGCAAACGATGTAAGGTGATTCCTTTTATGTTATATGCTGCTAACCCAGTTGGAGCAGTAACCACACAAGACAAAGTTGAATCCGTTTTTTGCTGTAGGTAGCTTCTGATGACTTTTATTAAGAAACTTTTTCCAGTTCCAGCTTGTCCGCTTACATACATCCTGATTGAATGAAATGATGTGCATGAGCACTCTTTTTTTTCATGTAGTAATCCGTGATCAATTTTGTTTCTGATCTCTTCATAAATTTGTTGCTGCTCTTCATTCAGTTGTCTTTCCAAATTTGGTAAGTCTATAAATTCTTCTTGAGCTTGATTCATAGCCGTTTCCACTTCATTCATGGCTATTGCAGCTTCATTTTCAACGATTGGTTGTCCTAGGGGATCTTGACTGAGTGTTCCTGAACTTTGGCTGTCTTGAGAACTGTCTCTAGCTACTTCAGCTGCAATTGTAGTTTCCTGTTCAATTTCTTCATTTAACATTTGCACATAAGTTGTGAATGTACTGCATTGTATGCTGTCTTTGCAAGCATTAAAGGAATCTTCATAGCTTTGAAATTCTCCCAGTAGTTCATCCTCTGTACGCCATGGTTTAAACAGCTGTAAAAGAGCCAAGTAGTAAAATTCCTTTTTCTCAGTAGTGTCGCAACTGAGCCTCCTGTGATTTATCAAACTTCCTTTTGTTTGCTTCACCAAACATCCTTCCTCACCAATGACTTTATATTTTCCATTGTTGATGTCTTCTGCGGCTTTCCGTGAATAAATGTAGTTCTGCAGCACTTCATAGAGACACATGTTCTCCAGATGATGACTTCTCTTGGGATAATATGTGTCCAACATGTTTGATTTCAAAATATCTGTACTTTCTGGGTCATTCTCGGCCAAATATTCAATTTCTCCAACAGATTTCAGTACCCGATTTCTCATTGCTGCAAGGCCTAAACTTGCCCAAATTATTCTTCTTGATTTCGAGTAGAGACTTGCAGAAGATAACCTATCTGAACATTCGTAGGATCCAATTTCTCTATGCGATAACATCTTTAAACTGAAACTGTACAGCTTCTTACTGACAGTCTTCTCGTGAGAAATCTCTTCCCACATTTCCTTCAATTCAGTTTTTTCTGATTTAGTAATGTAAGACGTTACATATTGAGTAACAGCAATGGAATTGTCAGCTACATACTGCATATCCATGTTAGCATTCCACATGGATAAAATGACTGGGTTGTAGTCATTTATATTTTTTGATTCTTCTTTTCTTTTAAGGTTGTAGGTATTCTTAGGTGATTTTCTTGTAATAGTATGTCTCACAGATGACATAAAACTGTTTACTCTTCCATTTGAAAGAACAGGTCTAGGAAATCCAAATCGACATTTAGTGTAGTATTTATCTTTGCTCTTGTATTTCCGTCGACAGTATTTTCCACACCGATGACTTTGGAAACGTAAAACTTGCTCCTTTAACTTTTTCTCTTCTGTGCTTTTTGGTATAGCACATGTTGCATATTCTTCAATGAAAGATAACACTGCTTCATCAGTATCTGTTCCAAACTTTGGGGCATCCTTGATCCACAACAGCATATGAATATGAGGAGCACCTCTTGCCTGGTACTCTTTTCTCCAAAAGAAATCCTCTACTTCTCCAAGAGGTGGATTTTTTTTATTGCAGATGAAGGACATCATAGCCTCAAATCTATGATTGAAATATCTGCAAACATTAACCGGATCCAATGAGCACAGTTCTCCAGCTGTCTTGTATTCGATGTTTTTAATGTTTGAATTTGCCTCTCGTAGAAAATCCAGTAAATCATCCCAAGCGTACTCAGCACAGCTTAGGGTAAGGAACCATGTTGGTGTTCCTAAATTCCGTAACATGCATTTTAATTCACCATGGCGTCGGTACCAATATTCATTTGTCCCACGCTGACAAGCCATCATATTGATCAGTTGTGTTTCCAAATGATCATCTCGGTGCTGCACTTTCTCCATAAAATCCTTAGCAGACACATTTTGTAAATGTACTCCACTTTTTAAAATGTGATTTACTGCATAAGACAATGCAGACAAGTCGCTTTCAAATAAAAGATGGAACAAATAAGGAATACTTTGTCGAAATCTGGGATCTTCTGCATATAGTCTTGTAGTTCGATACTCAGAAGCTGGAATCTGTTCTGGACGTTCATCGTATCGTCCTCCTTTTCCTGTAGGAAACAGCTGGGGAAAACATCGAGCTTCCAAGCTCTCCTCCCATACACTCACGGGAGTTCCTTTTGCTTTCTTCATCTGAAACAGATCAATAGTGTCTCCCATAACTTCTTTTGAATGAAGAGGATGTATGCTAAAATGTTCATAAATTTCTTCTTCCTTTGACTTGTCCACTTTTTCAATTTGACCAGTTGGTGTTTCTGTGTCTTCTTGTAAATCTTCTTCTTCTTCTTCTTCTATATAAATTGATTCATACCATTTATTATTTTTTTTCAAATACAAATTTGCTCTTTGTACTTTTCGTACATCCACCAGCTCTTGCCAAATCTTCTTATTCTTTGTAGGTACACCATTAACCAGAATAACTAATGGTTCACTTTCCAAAGTATCTGCATCAATAATTTCCATATTTTTTTTCAAATCCAAGGGCAAATACACCACTCTACCTTTTAAACCTCTCAGTAAATCTGAAGGAGGTAATTTACCAGTTTTGGGCTCCATACGTACTATGGTCTGGAACGGATGAACACATTGAATAAGTATAGACTCATATGTATTTAATTCAGAAAGTTCGGCAGGAATAGCATCCAATTCTAAATTATTATGTACAGCTCTGGTCGGCATTCTATTTTCTTCTAATTTGTTGTAACAGTATTTACAAATACGCTGAACTTCACCCAATTCAAAACAATTTTCAAGAAATATATATGTGGCAAAATCCTTCCACTTATAATTATCTTCATTTTCACTTTTTCTGTAGAGATCAACATACCTGGTTTGTTTTCTATAATGAGTTCTGCGGCAACAAATACAAGTAATATTTGGTCTTTCATTAGAGATTATTTCAAATTTTGTTATGTGATCATTAAATGTCTTACTTACAGAGGGTTCTACATTCTCTTCCACTTCTTCCTCATTTACTGTGTCCTTTTCTGCACTGTCTTGTTCAGGACCAAAGTAACAAAACTGAATTTCATCAACAGCCTTCTCTACATCTGATACCGATCCACGGAGCAGAGCCCTATTCAATTCATCTAACTTTATTGCTGGACTTTTAGCAAAATACAACCGTCTCACAAACTTTCTCATTTCAGTATGATGAACAGCCAGCATCCTAAAATGATGAAAAACACTTTTACACACTTTTTTAGATAGACAAGCCAGAGAATGACCCTGCAAACCAGTATTCTCTCTCACTCTGCATGGATCTAGACTTTGAAGCACCTTAATCTTCTGTTTTACACTTTTTTTACTATATTCTCTTAGAAACTCACAAAATTTATCAATAGATTCCTGACGCACAGTGCAAATACTACTACAATTCCAAGTGTACACTGGGGCTTTAGGACGTCTCCCCATAGCCTCATACGCCATCACTTGTACCTCATCTCTTGGAACCATTTTCTCCTTCTCCATTATACAACCATTTTTCACTTTGTAAGCACGACCTCTGGTGTCAACTGCATGCAGCAAACTATTACTTTGAAAATAACTCTCTTCATTAAAAAAAGGTTCACTACTTGAACTATGCATCCATTCTCCTAAAAACACTTTACAAAAGTTTGTTCTTTTCACTACTCTTTTCCTTTTGCTTTGTGATTTCAGTACATTAACCATTTTATCTAATGTACGCATCCTATTCAAAATTAAAATGAATAGTTTCCTTTTTAATTCTAATGCCTTTGCTGCAATAGCTTCAATTTCTGTTTTTTCTCTTGTAATATTTTGCCTTTTTCTTATATTTCTTCACATCCTTTATCAAATTGGACATAACTCTTCTCTGAAAATTTTTCTACGTATCTCTTTAAACGCTGTTTTTCTGTTTAAGTTAATCTTTGTTATTGCAGAAGGTATATTTGCATTAACTAAATTCTCAATTTTTTCCTGTTCTTTTCTATTGAAAACATTCTTTCCAGTACAGACATTTTGTACATTTTTCCTTTTTTTGAAGATGTTCTTTAAAAAATCTTTTGTCTGCTTACCAGACGACTTTCTCTTTTTCCCAACATGAGCATCTCCAACTAACTTAGGTCCTCCAGTTGTCTTCAAATATAGTTTTTTTTTGTGGTTTTTCGTTACTCTGGATTTTGTAGGCATCTTAAATTTTGTTCACTGCTCTTCAGCAATACCTGAAAAAAACTAAAAAAAAATCCTTTTTTATATTTAAATATATTACTACATTTTTTATGATCTTTTCAAATCTTAAAATACTAAGTACCCCTTTCCTAGAAGTGAAAATCACAATAACACATTCACAAATTAAATATCTAAAAACAATTCCTGTGTGCACACAGAGTCATGCTTTGAAATTAGGCAGAAAACGAAATTTCTTTGCCAATTGGAAAGCACACATTCTACTACTTTTTTGGCAAGTAATAAGTACTTTTACAGTCTGACACATTTTGAATCCACTTTTAAGATTCTGATAAAAGCACATGTTCAAACTGCTTTTTGAAACCAGCACCATGTGTAACCTGGGTGACTGACTACACTCCAGCAAGGGCAACCAGCCTTAGTGATGCTGAATGTATTTGCATTACTGACTGCAACCTCAAACCCAACTCGGTTGTGAATACTGTGCATGATTCCACAGGATAAGCAGCTGGGTGTGTGCTAAGAGTCTGCTTCTGCATAAAAAAATAGCTCCCCCTTTCCATCTAATGCAAATGTAAAATCACCAGAGCAATACCAAACAGATTTCTGAGACCAGCAACATGTGTAACCTGGGTGACTGACTACACTCCAGCAAGGGCAACCAGCCTTACTGATGCTCAATGTATTTGCATTACTGACTGCAACCTCAAACCCCACTCGGTTGTGACTACTGTGCATAATTCCACAGGATAAGCAGCTGGGTGTGTGCTAAAAGTCTGCTTCTGCATAAAAAAATAGCTCCCCCTTTCCTACTAATGCAACTGTAAAATTACCAGAGCATAACGCAATAAATCTCTGCCTGTAATTCCTCTTTGCACACAGAGTCATGTTTTCATATTAGTCTGAAAACGTAATATCTTTGCCAATTTGAAACCACACTTACTACTCTTTTTTTGGCAAGTGATAAATACTTTTACAGTCTGACACATTTTAAATCCACTTTTCAGATTCTTAAAAAAGCACATGTCCAAACTGCTTTTTCAGACCAGCAACATGTGTAACCTGGGTGACTGACTACACTCCAGCAAGGGCAACCAGCCTTAGTGATGCTGAATGTGTTTGCATTACTGACTGCAATCTCAAACCCCACTCGGTTGTGAATACTGTGCATGATTCCACAGGATAAGCAGCTGGCTGTGTGCTAAGAGTCTGCTTCTGCACAAAAAAATAGCTCCCCCTTTACATCTAATGCAAATGTAAAATCACCAGAGCAATACGCAATAAATCTCTGCCTGTAATTCCTCTTTGCACACAGAGTCATGTTTTCATATTAGTCAAAAAACAAAATTTCTTTGCCAATTTGAAAGCACACTTACTACTCTTTTTTTTGGCAAATGAGTACTTTTACAGTCTGACACATTATGAATCCACTTTTTAGATTTTTAAAAAAGCACATGTCCAAACAACATTTTCAGACCAGCAACATGTGTAACCTGGGTGACTGAGTACACTCCAGCAAGGGGAACCAGCCTTAGTGATGCTGAATGTATTTGCATTACTGACTGAAACCTCAAACCCCACTCGGTTGTGATTACTATGCATGATTCCACAGGATATGCAGCTGGCTGTGTGCTAAGAGTCTGCTTCCCCCAACTTGACTTCTGCCTAGTACCCTTCCCCCAACTTGACTTCTGCCTGCTACCATAGCAACAGCTCATGGAACACTGCTGTGTGGTGTCAGGTCAGAAGTTCAGCAGACAATGTTTCATTTTCAAAGTGCAAGAGTGCTTGACTTTTCAAACCTAACAGCAAATCCATAGTACTGTTCTTTGGTAACACATTTTTTTGTACCAATACAAAACATGCTTCTATAAATTTACACATACAGCCTAGTTTTTATTGTAGAATGGTATGAAACAGCCAATCAGTTTAAAAAAAAATATATATATATGTATGCCTTCATTTCCAAACTGTCTTTCATTTCTTTTTACCATTCTACTGAATTACACCTCCTGAGTGCATCCAGTTCTCCTTTGAAGATGTTCACAGTGTGGATTGTAGGGCACAGCTATGTCTTCTGGAGTGAAAAGTATGCAGAGAAAACAGGTATGGTGAGAGACCTTGCTTTGCCAAATGTAGACATTAAATGGATTGGTCAGAGAGGGTTAAAGTGGCACCAATTGATGCCATTGGTGAAATCCTTCATGCAAATCCAACACCCTGACCTCATAATAGTGCACTGTGGTGGCAATGACCTAGGCACTTTGACTGGGGTAGGTCTGGAAATGCTTATAAAGGAGACCTTTGCACAACTATTTTCACTTTTCCCTAAAACTGCCTTTGTGTTTTCTAACATATGCCAAAGGCAAAAATGGAACTGGTCCAATCATTTCTGTCCACAGATTGACAAAGCAAGAAAGCACGTCAACAAATCTGTTTCTGCTTTCCTCCGAGACTATGGTATGGGTTCCATTTACCACAACAACTTGCGTTACGACATGCAAGACATTTATAGAGGAGATGGTGTGCACTTCAATGATGAAGGGAACAGAGTCTTCCTCTTGAACCTTAGACTCTGCATCGGTACTTACTTGTAGGTACCACTAAAAAATCACTTCATAAACACAACGGCTCTTTTTAGAGCCCCCTAATATCTAAACACTTAAATCTGCATTTCATTTCATTTTTTATTTTATTTTTCTACCGTACGCGTACCCCGCGATTTTTTTAAAAATTAATAAATGTTTTTTTTGTACTTTTCTGTCCTTCTTTGACCCCCTTTCAAGTGTTAGGGGGTCTGTAACTCTCTTCCTTGCCCCCTTTTCAAGTTATCTCCCTTTTTTTTTCTGACTGAAACACACGAAATGGCGGCCGCCGCTTCCTGGTTTCGACCGATTCGAATGTTTACTAAGATCTATCAGCCAATCAGAATCGCGCTCGCGCACGTCACCGTACACGTACGGTAAGCGCACCGTAAGCGCACCGTAAGCTGGCTCAGATATATATATTGATTTAAAGGCTATTTTCTCAGAATCTACTGAACAGATTAACACCAAACCTACAAAAGGCACTTCCTTGACCTGAGGACTACCTCTCTGCCAAATTTCATTTAACTCTGTTCAGCCGTTCGGGCTGTAGCTGTGTCTAAAGGTCCTATGGAAAAATGCATGGGAAAAACGCGTTTTGGGACCCCCCTTTTATCTCAGCCCCCGCTTGACGAATCCCCCCGAGACTTTCAGGGTAGGAGCGGAGCGCAGCGCCCCACCTATTTTGAAAATTTGGCGAGGATTCGTCGACCGGCGCCAAAGTTATTCAAAATAGAATGTTGCGGATTTCCTATGGTAAGAGGGTCCTAACTATAACTACCTACTGGCGACCGCCAGTAGGTAATATATATATACATATATATATATATATATATATATATATATATATATATATATTCTGAGAAATACCTTATTGAAACAGATGATGTAGAACTGCTTGTCCCACTGCTGTATCCTCTTTCCACGCTGTGTCTAGACAGTAGTGTCTAGTAAAGGTGTGCACATTCGTCCATGTTGCCGCTCTGCAGATGTCCAGGAGCGATACTCCCGCGAACAAAGCCGCTGAAGTTGCCATCTTTCTCGTGGAATGAGCGTGAACTCTGGATCGCAGGGGTTTTCCAGCTTTCTCATGGCATAAGGAAATGGCAGAAGTTATCCATCTAGAAATACTAGATCTGGACAGAGCTAAGCCTTTTCTAGGCCCAGAAAAGGCCACAAATAGTTGGTTTGTCTTTCGAAATGATTTTGTTTTTGTCAATATAGAATTTTAGACATCTTTTGATGTCTAGAGTATGCAGGGCTCTTTCCGCTGCAGAAGAAGGACCTTTAAAGAACGTAGGCAACACCACAGGTTCATTGAGATGAAAAACAGAAGGGACTTTAGGAATGAATTTAGGATTTGTCCTGAAAATAACTTTATCTTGCCTGAATTGAAGAAATCGTTCTGCAATAGAGAAAGTCTGAATCTCACTGACCCTCCTAGCTGAAGTGAGGGCTAATAGCAAGGCCGTCTTCCAAGAAATGAACTGTAATTCCGCTTTAAGTACTGGTTCAAACGGAGGCTTCATGAGCTGCGTCAGGACCGTATTGAGCTGCCAAGGGACTAGCGGATGTTGAACTGTAGGAAACACTCTGAAGAGCCCTTTGAGAAATTCCTTTATCACCCTTTGCGACCAAAGAGATGGATGATTTGGTACTCTGCGATATCTTTAAATAGCTGCAAGATGCACTTTGAGTGACGCATGAGAGAGACCTGCTTTGGCCAAATGTAAAAGGTACGGGAGAATTTGCTCTGGAGAGACATTAAAAGGATGCAGAGCTTGAGATGCACACCACTGGTAAAATCTCTTCCATTTTGCTGTGTGAGTTTTATTTGTTGAAATTGCCAGAAATTGAGAGAGGATATCCCGGCACTCTTGAGAAATATTTAAGGAGTGGAATTCGTGCTCATGAGGTTCCAGGCTGACAAGTTCAGCGATGTTAATTGTGGATGGAGAACTTGCCCGTTGTTCATAGAGATTAGGTCTTGAATTAGTGGAAACTGTACTCTGGGGGCCACTGACAACTGGAGGAGCTCCAAGAACCAGAACTGTCTCGGCCATGCCGGGGCTATCAGAATTAAATGGCACGGTTCCGATCTCATTTTCTGTAAAACTCTCGGTATCAGAGGGAATGGAGGAAATGCGTATTCGAACATTCCTGTCCAGCGTAGATGTGGAGGATTGCCCCAAGATCCCGCTTGAGGGAACCTGCTTGCAAAGTGCTTGCATTTCTTGTTGTAGTGGTTTGCAAACAGATCCAGAGATGGGGTGCCCCACAGACGAAACACTCTCAGAAGCTGACTTTGAGCTAATTCCCACTCGTGGGAAACGCTAGCTGATCTGCTCAGGATGTCTGCCCGTGTGTTGTGAACTCCTGCAACGTGCTGGACCTGGAGAGAGATGTTGTGCAGCAGTAGCCATTTCCAAATCTCTTGAGCTTGTTTCGATAAGAGCTTTGACTTGGTACCCCCTTGTTTTAATAGGTAAAACATCGTCGTCGTACTGTCTGTCCTGACTAGTACCGTCGAATCGTGGATTCTGGGGAGGAACGCCTGTAAACCCAAGAACACTGCTTTTAGCTCCAACAAGTTGATATGAAGCTGAGCTTTGTGAGTGGACCAATGTCCTTGAATTTCGAGGTCTTGAAGGTGTGCCCCCCAACTTTGAAGTGATGCATCTGTCGTCATAACATAACTGGGAAGTTGAGGTTCGAGGAGCAGACCTTTTGTTAAATGTTTTCTGATCCTCCACCATGACAGAGCTGACTGAATCTGAGGCGTGATGGTGATCCGATCCTCGAAGGACCCTTGGGATTGCACCCATTGCTTGTCGAGAAGCTCTTGGAGAGGCCTCATGTGCAACCGGCAGTTGGGAAGCAAGGGGATGCAGGAAGACATCATCCCCAATAAGGACTTGAAGATTCTCACTGAAGTGAACCTTCTTGTTTGCAATTGTGATGCCAGTTTTAAGATTTTTTGAGTACGCTCCTCTGAAAGATAAGCTTTTGCTTCCTTTGTGTGAAGCATGGCTCCTAGAAATCGAAGGGATTGCAACGGAATGAGAGACGATTTTTCCAAGTTAATCCATAGTCCTAGACAATGGAAGAGATCCATGCAGCATTGTAGAGAGTGCAGGGAGTCCTGGTATGATGCGCCCTTTATGAGCCAGTCGTCCAGATACGGATAAATCTGGTGGCCTTGTTGTCTCAGGTGCGCTGCTACTGGCGCCATGCACTTTGTGAAAACCCGTGGCGCCGATTTTAGACCGAAGGGTAAGACCTTGAATTGGTAGTGGCGCCCTGCCACCATGAAACGTAGATACTGCCTGTGTTTGATGTGAATAGGAAAATGAAAATAGGCATCTAAGAGATCTAGGGATGCCATGTAGTCTCCTTTGCGTAGCATCAGGAGGATTTCTTGAAGTGACAACATACGAAACAATATTTTTCTGATGAACTGGTTTAGACCTCTCAGGTCCATTACCTGCCTCCATTTGGAAGTCTGCTTTTTCTTTATCAGGAAGAAATGCCAGTAAAATTCTTTCCCTCGCTGTTGAGGCAGAACTTCCTCTAACGCCCCTTTCACAATAAGAGACAAGATTTCTGCCTTGAGGGCTGAAAGATGCTATTGCTTCCTGTGAACAGGTTGTTGATTCGGGGGCTTCTGTATGGATTCTAAGGTATGGCCTTGATGTATCACGTCCAGTAGCCATTTGTCCGTTGTTATCGACAGCCACTGCTGATAAAAAAGAGAGAGGTAATGGTCATTTTTGAGGTTTGACAAGGTGGTGGGCGCCCTGGTAAAGTCAATGTCTCCGATTGGATTGCTGTGATTTTCCTCTTGCAGCAGACTTTCCTCTGGACTGCTGCTGGTAGGAAGTGTTTGAAGAACGAAACTGCTGGTTGTTTGAAAACTGGCAGTACCCCTGCTGATTGTAAGGTTGGTACCTATTGGACTGGAAAGAAGATCTCTGATTGTACTGGCCTCTAGAACTTCTCCTCAGAAAGGACTGGAATCTACCTTGTTGCAGAGAGCCCAGCACTTGCGCTGTGTCTTTGTCGGATTTTATTCCTTGGAGAGCATCGTCTACATGCTTGCCGAAGAGATTCTCCCCGTCAAAAGGCATATCCACAATTGTTGCCAGGACTTCCGGCCTGAATGCAGTGGCCTTTAGCCAGCCTTGTCTCTGGAGTGCCACTGCTTCGGCCATTTGTCTAAACGCCACAGATGAAATATCCATAGCAATATCGATGGATTCAGAGGCTGCCCTAGCTCCATCTTGTAAAATAGTGTTTGCTTCTTCCTTTTTGTCATCTGGGAGATGAGCTAATAATGGTGCAATGTCCGACCACATTTGTCTATTGTAACGAATGATCAGAGCTAGAGCGTTTGAGGCTCGAATCGAAGCCGCTGCCATCATTGCAAAACGCTTCCTCGAGCCATCCATCCATCTTCCTTCCTTGTCGGGTGGAGCTGAAGAAGCCGAGACTGGGTTTTTGGACTGTCTCTGTGCCGCCTGATTCTGGGTGTGGATGCCCAATTCGGCATGCTGGAGAAGACTCTGGGGCCCGATATTTCTTCTCTATTCTGGGCACCGAGGCTGCAAACGAGGCTAGATTTTTCATTATCTTCAAGCCCTCGTCCCAGATATGACTAATGATAGGAATTGATCTGATAGACTTTCTAGATGATTCTTTGAAGTCATAGAGGAAACAATCCGTTTCCTGCACTGGTAGTGGAAGATCAAACCTCTTGGAGGCCCTTTCCATGATGTTGTGGAATCCTCCAATGTCCTCCGGTGGAGAATTTGCTGGTGACGGAGACGGTGTCGTAGACAAGATAGATTGATCCCATTAGTCACCTGCTGGCTCCTTCTGAAGAAGTTCCCCTTCTTCTGGCTGGTCTTCTCCATCACTCTCGCGAAATCATCTCTAATTGTAATTATTGGAGGAGAGCGTATTTTTTGCACCGTAGGCGGAGGCTGAACCACCGAAGCTTGAGCTGCAGGTTGAGAACCGCCTGAGGTATTCGAGGCAGGAGCGTTAGCCTCAGGAAAACTACGATAATAGTCATTGATCATGTGACTTAAATCAGTCACTAGAGAAACAGGCATCGAAATTGAGTCCTCCCTCACATTAGGATGTGCCTCCTCTTCCTCTTCATACTCGTATGACTGTTGGAAAGACTCATATCTTTTGGAGCTGGATACTGGACGATCTTTAAAAGAAAAATCCCCTTGTCCTTCCTGGCATTCTTCTTCGTCTGTGTCCTGGCTCTTAATTTGTAGCTGTGAGGGACTATAGGCTACTCCAAATGACCCTTCCTCCTCCGATTCTTGTAAATCCAGCAGATTTGAGGGAGGAAGTGGAGAAATTGTTGTCCAAGTAGTAAATTCCGTGGATTTCTTGTCCGACGACGAGCCCGTCGACGGTGGAAAAGTCCTGATAGAGATCAATGATCTTGCCATTGGTGACTTAAAGGTCATCGTCGACGGAGCTCCCGTCGTCGGTGCTCCCGTCTACGAGGTCGACGACGAAGATATTCGAATAGTCGCCGATGAGGTCGTCGTTGACGAGGTCGACGGTGTCGTCGACGCTCTTCCCATCGACGGTGCCGTCGACGAACCTTTCTTCGATGGCGTTGTCTTTGTAGCTGCCGTCGACATCGCTGACGTCGATTATGTAGTCGTCGTTGACGTTTTCACAGAAACAAGCTCCGGAGTCGCCCCAGTCTTCGTCGACAGGGCTGCAGACACCATTCTTGTCTCTGAAGACTTCTTTAGAGGTGTATGAGGTAGAGAAGATGAAGACGCCTCCTTGTCTTTAATTTTTTGCTTTTTAGCATCCACTTTCTCTTCAGAAGTATTTGACTCCCGCTTTTTAGAAGATTGTGCTTTTGAATCATCTTCTGAGTCAGTCTCTGAGGTGGCCTTCTTTTTCTGAAGACACAACAGCAAACGTGCTACTCTGTCCTTTAAAGTCTTGGCAGAGAAAGTTCTGCAGTGCTTGCAGTCCTTAGGCACATGCTTTGGATGCAGACAGTACAAACAATCTTTGTGGGGGTCCTCAGACTATAATCTGGCCTTCCCACAAGATCTGCAGGACCCGAAAAGCCTCTTTTTAGAGCCTACAGACATTTTTAGACACAAGATGAAAAACAGTACCTTTAATCCAGATGAAAAGACTGTTAGATAGAACGGTCAAAAGTTCACCCAGGAACAAACTGAGCAAGGCTCAGGGAGACTCCTTCTCACACGACGGCAGTTGGAAATCTGAGGTATGGTGGCTCTGCTGGGGAGTGTGATGTCAGGGCTGGCAGCTGATTGGCTGAGTTTTGGACCACATAATAATGATGTTAGGTTACCAAACAATATAATTCCCTATGGGTTTTCTATGCAGTTTTCTCTTTTTACTGCTATTGTTATTCTTTTACCGTGAGACTCCCACCATGATGACGGGGAAGATACAAGCATGTGAATCTATGAAAGATTCAATACTGGAGAATGTGTATGCCCCAAAAATAGATGAGGACACATTCCTAGAGAGCCTGTCAAGACACTTAGCACATCATTTGACTACCTCATCCATTATAGTGGAGGATTTTTACTGCGTGTGATACCCAGTCTGCACCCTCCACTGAGTGACTCTCAGACCATTCGCAAAGCCTGTGCATTTAAAGACTGACAACAACATTGGGGGCTCATTGATTCATGGAGATGCTTATATCCAATGGGGCGGGATTATTCTTTCTTTTCTGGGCTTCTCAAAGTTCATGTCTGCCGAGATTTATTTCTCTGTACCCTGAAAATTCACAGTTCAGTACACACTGTGGAGTATCTGGCCTGCACCATATCGGACCCCAACCCTGTCCTATTACACTTACAGTAGGATCAAACTCGACCCTCTCTTCCTGCATGAAGACTTAAACCAGAATCGCTGGAAGGCCAGGTCGTCTATGAAACGATCAGGAACAAGATACTTCAGTATATTGCCGATACCACTGATACGGCCTTCTCCCCCCCAGATAGAATGTGACTCCTTCGAGGCGGTTCTCCGGGGTCATTGCTTGGCTAAGTCGAAAGGGATCAGACACACTTTATTAGGAGAGGTCCTGGCTGCTGAGCAAGCGCTGAGTGACTGAGTTACAATCTGAGCTTTTGGAAGCTAAAGAGGTTGTGGTAGTACAGATAGAACAGCTTTTGTGCTTTGACTACCAGCAACATAATGATGGGACACACACTGAATGAGACAAGTCTGGTTCCCTATTTGCCTGGCTGGTTAACCCAGACAAGCGTGGCTGGACCATAGTGGAACTGGAAGACGGAGGGGAAAACAGATTATACTCGCAGGAGGATATTACTAACATATTTGCCCACTATTACTCTACCCTCTACACAAGTTCCACTTTGCAGGTCACTGCGGTGACGCAGGCATACTTGGAGACTTTGCATCTGCCACAACTTGATTTGGAGGAAGCGAGAGTACTTAGGGGGCATTACTCCACAGGAAATAATGTATGCCATCAAGCTTATGGCGCATAAGACCCCAGGAACTGTTGGTTTCCCGGTGGAATTCTATGCCACCTACCCTGCAGAACGGGTTGGTAAATTTATACATGGTGGCCAAGGCTTCAGGAACCTTACCGGACACTACTAGGGAAGCGGTTATAGGCCCATCCTAAAACCAGGTAAACCAGCCCATGATCGTTCAGCATATAGACCACTATCGATGCTAAACATCGATTACATAATCCTGAGTAAAATTTTGGCAACTATGCTCTTGTCCCCTATTGCCTAAATTGATCCACCAAGATCAATCGGGATTTATCCTATGCCGCAAGACGGCAATCAACATCCCAAAACTATTGCCCATTCTACAAGCTAGGGATTATGAACGAGGCGCATAGACTTTGATGTCAATATTGAAAAAGCATTTGACAGCCTAGAAAGGCACTACCTGTGGGGTTAGGTGACAGCTTTCTAACGGGGACACGATTACTATATACCTGACAGACTGCTTGAGTCCACACCGGGAGGGTTCTCTCTGCAGGTTATTTGGGGGAACAGGGGACACACCAGGGTTGCCCCATCTCCCCTGGTGTTTGCTATCACCATGGAGCCGTTGGCTGCTTCTTCCTGGTATGGACGTATGTATAGGAGGTTACATAATGGAAGACATCACCATCGCATAGCGCTCTATGAGGATGACTTACTCATTTTCTTGCGCAACACGTGGGAGGACTTGATAGGAGTCCAGTCCATGCTGTAGAAGTTCGGTCTCTTATCTGGTTTAAGAGTCAATTGGCAGAAGTCCAGGCTCTTTCCTGCAGAACAGAGCGACGGTCCCCAAGAGGGACTGACTCAATTACAATGGAAACCCCAATGCTTGGCTTACTTTGGGGCTAAGGTTTATCATGATCGGTCTGACCTATTGGATGGGAATGTAGGAGAAGCTATCAGATACCCGAGATCTTCTTTAGATTTCTGGAAGACATTAGCGCTTTCGGTAGCAGGCAGAATAGCGCTATTAAAAATGGTGGCTTTCCCCAGCCTTCTCTATTTTTTTAATACGCTTCCAATGTGGGTCCCGAAAGTAATAGTTCTTGAGCTTGGCTCATTGATCACTGCTTTCATAAGGGAGACAGGGCACTGACAATTGGTACTAGAAACGATGTAGTGCAACAGCTGGATGGCTACCGGTCCCGGACTTTGAGACAATACATACCAATCCAACTGCAATGTCTGATTCAGGGACTGGCGTACAGAGGGGATCCGAGTCGGGCCCGAGCCCTTTTGTGCCACCACTCTCTGACCTCCTTAAAGTATTCCTACAAGTGCAAAGGTCATCTGCGAATGATACCCAGGAGTTTTGGGCAATGGCCAAATGGTGGCATAGAGGTTTACAGAAAATATGTACCAAAAGTCCATACTCCCCTGAACTACCTCTGGTGCTACTGAGGGAACGTCCCCATGGTGGAAGCTGGTGGGCCTTGATATTTGGGTTGAGGGGGGGCGATAAAAATTGGAGACCTTTTTAAGGACCCAGAACTGCTCCCATTTGAGGATTTCAAAGCAGAATTTGATCTACCACAGGGACATTTTCGCCTGTACTGAGTGCACACAGTAGCAATAAGAAAACACTAGTGCACAGCATCTACTGAGCCCCGTACACTGAAGAGTGGTCAATACATAGCTTTACCGTCAAGACGGTCTCATGCTTATGCAGAGCAGTGCGTGAGGATCTAGGTTGTAGGAATATTTGGGTATCCATAGTGCTGATAAGGACTGGGACATTATCCTGGAAAGAACGCTCAAGGTGTCTAGGAAGTCATGCTTCGAACTCAATAATTATTATGTTCTTCATAGGTCATCCTTAATTCCAGAGTGCATAGGCAGATACTTTCGGATAACGGATGCGTCATGCCCTAGATGCGGGGAAGGAGAAGGCATACATCCTACACATGTTCTAGTCATGCGCCTCGCTGAGCACGTTATGGGAAGAGGTCTTGCATATGGTTGAGGCAGTCATTGAGAGAGCGAGAGCGATACCTCGCCCCCAGGACAAGTTAATTCCAAGATTTAGCGATTATTATAGCCAAGCGCGCGATTACAAAAAATTGGCAGGCACAAGGGGTCCCCAATTACACATGTGGAGAAGGTAAATGAAAAAATGGGTGGGCTGCGAAGGGAGGATACTTCTAAGGAAAGCCTGATGCAGAATAGGAAAGCTTGATATAGCCCGTGCCTGGGGAACCATGGTGGGTAGTTGTTAGAACCAGACACTCCTGCGGTATCGCCTCCAGGGTCACCATGATCATTTCTACATTATGATACACCACTCGCTCTGGCCTGCATTGGGCACCTTCCGCTACTTATTGGGAATTAGCGCCAGGCTGTAAGATACTTGGTGTCTCACTATCCACCATACTGGAGCACTTTACTAAATGTGTTATAAAATGTCATCCATGTGGCATTGTACTGACTCATTGGATGGGGAGGGTGGGAATAGAATATTTATCGCTGTACACTATTTACCTGATGTTATTGAAATTTCCTTGTGCGGCATATGATTAATGTAGTGACTACGTTATTTGATGCATGAAAATCTGTTACAGTTTTAAAATAAAATACAAACCTGTGGAGTTTATGCCTGTAGTGCTTTCTAAATAAATGGCATCATTGGATGAAAAAAAGGTGCCTAGCAGATCCCCCTTGCAATAAGCCCCTAGCCTTTATCGCATGAGGGACAAAGAATTAGTTACTTGCCTGTAATTCTAATGTTGGTATCTTACATGGATTCACATGCTTTATTTCAATCCAGTTACCAGCTTGGGAATACATGGCTAAAATAACCATACATCCAACTACAGTGTTTGTTTAGTTGCACATCCACCTCGTTTAAAAACCACCAAATCTTCAGCCAATGGAAGTGCTGAGCTGACTTCTTCCAGTAAAGGCCACCATAGCTTTGGTTTTGCACACAAGTTTGAAGGACAGAAATAATATTCAGAGAGTCTTTTACCAGGAAGGAGGGGTGATCATATAGAACTATGAAAGATAGCAACAGTGGAGGGATGGAGTTTTAACTGATTTCTTCTCCAGCATTGACTCTTTCAACAAATCATATTGTTGATTCAGAATAGCATAGTATATTCAATCTCACAACAAAAGGAAAGCAGACTCACCTAAATGAAAATGTTTGCGTAGGACTGCTTGGCCCACTGAAGAATCTTTAGCTGCATTTAAGACCAGGGAGCAGCGTTTGGTGCATTTGTGCTTCATCTCTGTGCTGGAGTTCCTTTTCCGTCTATAGGCCAGAGTGCTTCTGACTCTGGTGGAATGCAATTCCACTCTTTTACGTAGGGCCCACTTTGCTTTTTAGTGGCAAAACATAAGGTAGACTGAGAGCCAGAGGGCAATGCCCCGCTTGACTGCAGCAAAGTATACAAAACAGTGATTGCTGGAATGCTTGAATTGATTTCTGCCACTAGCAATTACTCGGGCCGACACCCAGTCCATCGTTATTTCGCATACCATGTCACCTCAATTTAGAGCCAGCTTTATTCAATCAGTCTTGTCCCTGCTTCACTGGGACACTTCAGCCTGAACTCCCAAGCCAGGTCCTCCAAGCACCAAGCAATCCAGGACGTTTCACCCTAATTAGGGCTCATCAGTCAGGTATAGCTTGGTTTCAGTGACAATGTGCATTGGTCAGTGCTTTGCGAGAGGGCAGCTTTTGCCTGAGTAACTAAAGGAACCTAAAAACGGATCTGATGAGCGGATATACAGGATGTTGTTCATGTAAAACTTGATGCACCTGTGTATGTCTAGTGGATGTTAAATCATTGCAGCTGACATCACAGGGTTTTGGGATGAAAGAATGACAGCCTCATTCAAGCAAACGTGCAGGGGGAACCTTGGACACAAACTTTGGGTTAGTGCACAAAGTAACTTTCCTTTTGTGAAATTAATGTAAGATTCTTCTGTAGCTCCCCCCCCTCTCCTTGCTGATTTCATAAGTGCTGTCTTTCAAAAGAGTTATATGAGATCTGCCCTATGGATGGACTCAAAGGACCGCAGCATCAGTTGACTGAGCACTATGTTCAGATCCCATGGCACTAAAAGGCATTAAATATGGGGGATGCTCTGAAAAGGCCTTTTAGTAATTGGTTTCCCATTTTAAAAAAAAAACTAGAGTGGAGCATTATTATATCTCCTGAATCTTGGTATAGCTGCTATACGACTAGAGGAGTTTTTGAGACCTTCCTTAGCGAAGTGAGTATTGTACAGCTCTATCTGTTGTGGTTGTACTGAAACATGATTTTGCCCTCCAGCCTTAGACCACAGGCAGAAAAGCTCCCACTTGGCACTGTACGTTTTGATTGTAGAAGGCAAACATGTTTACACTAGTTTTGCTCTGCAGCCTGACGAGATGTCCAAATAGTCAAATTCAATCTTTTGCCAGAAGGAATATAGAATATATATGTACAATCGGATACAAACGCTGGGAGGACGTGTACTTGGCGCCCGTACGACAGATTATAGGAGCATACAATACATCCGCATGGAGCAACTAATTACATTGGAAATAATATTGGTGGACATTATAGGAAGGATATGGGGACTTACAAAGTCGGATTAATAGAGAATAATGCGTGAATGAGGTATACAAGCAGCAAGACCGGGACGGAAGTATTACTGCCGTAAAGGTGTATTACGTGACTTTTAGGAGGAAGAAAGTCATGGGGAACACCCTACATGACAAAACACGTGTTGGCTGGGCCTTAAAGAAAGAAGCTAAATTGTCTGGAGAGAGCTATATACCCCTCTTATCTTCCGGAGTCAAAAAAGGAAGATTATTAATATAAGAGGGCCCTCAGCACTGTCTAAACAGTGATTAAAGGGCATTGTCAACTGGTTTCCCAGAGTCTCACCTTCAAATGTCATGTCAAGGATCAAGGCTTGCGCTTCATGTCTTAAAGGGAAATTCAATCAACCCATTCTTCAAAGTACCAAAGCTCCTGCAAACTGTCAAACTGCATTTCATCACATACACAGCTGAATTTATTATTGATACTGCATTGTTCTCGCACCAGTTATTACAGCCCTATGCAACCAGTCCCTGACTCAAGCCTCTATTCCTTGACTCTGGAAGGCAGCTCAGGTTACACCAATTCTGAAACAAATAAATGCAGACTTGAGGGATCCAGCTAATTATCACCCCATATCCCTTCTCCCTCTATTGGGCAAAGTTCTGGAGGCCCATGTAAACAAACAACTCTCCTCGTGTTTGGAGACTAACTGCTTGTTGGATGCTCCTCAATCAGGCTTCAGACCTTCCCACAGCATGTAGATAGCCCTTCTTGCAGTAGTAGATACTTTCAGGCTATCCTTTGATGCCAGAAATGCAGCCATGTTGGTTTTGCTCAATCTGTCGGCGGCATTTGATACCATCTCTGATTCTACTCTAACACAACGGTTTCAACAGATTGGCATCCAGGGCTCCACCCTCAACTGGCTAAAGGACTTTCTTACAGACAAGGTCCAGACTGTCTCTATTGACTCTTTTCACTCTAAAACCATCTGCTTGGACAAGGGGGTGCCTCAGGGCTCCTCCTTGAGCCTCAAACCTTTTAACATCTATGTGGCCCCCCCAGCCAAATTGGTAAAGTCCTATGGGTTTGAAATATTCTCCTATGCTGACCATGCTCCAGAATGCAGAGCTTCAATAGCAAACTGGTTGAGACCAGTGTGCAGATATCTATATTTGGGATCATGTTAATGGATACAGCCCAATTCACCGAATGGGGAGTATCAGTAAGGAATCGGCAGATAGAGTCGCTATCAGTAAAATTGTTACAGAAGGTAAGTAACTTCTTGATATGATTGAAACTTGTAATGGCAGACAACTCATCTTTTGAATAGATACAAAAGCAGTACTTATTTGGAGGTGGGTCTGTGAATGGACTCAGACCAAGAAGTCCTGTAGAACCGTGGGAAGGAGAAATGCCCCTCTCAGCAAACCTGGCTGTCCAGACAGTAGTGCTTCGTGGATGCATGGTGTGACATAGCTGCCTGCCCAAGGTCCAAGACAGGTACTCTGGATGCTAATGCAGTGGTAGCATGTGACCTATGTGTGGCAGAGGAATACCTTGCATAAACCCCCAGTAATCAAGCGAGCCATGCTTTAGAAATGAAGAGGCTGACACAAACTACTTGACTTGGTCCAATAGCACACCTCCCAATGCAATACAAACTGCACAAAGTGGGGGACAAGGCAGGGAAACCTCACTGGCTCACCAACATGGATCAGGCACTCCATCTCATCCCTAGTCTGAACACCAACACTGGTCAAACTATCACCCCACACCCAATGGCGGCATTGCGGGAAAGGTGGGAGCACGAAAGGTGGCCCTTAGAGGAGGAAGACTGGGTGGAAGCCAAAATGGACATTAGCAATCTCTCCGAATCTACATCTCATCCAACTAAAGTGCTTGCACCAAATCTACTACAGTCCAACAAGGCTAAATGAGATGCAGAGAGGCCTAGACCTACGGCGCCTACAATGGCAACATTCTCTATGTACCTTCTTCTACACGATATGGGAATATCCTGTTATACAGCGATGTTGGCAGAATGTATGCACTATCCTCTCACATATAGTTGGTAGGGTATCTGAACCAAAACTGATTTTATTGGGGCTGATGGATGAAAGGTGAGGGAGTCGCTACACAAGGACACTCATCACATTGGGCTTCCTTATTGCTAAAAAGAAAAAGCGACGTTCCACACAGGCACCACCACTGTCTGAATGGAAACGGGGAAAGATTACATTGCTACTACAGAAAACCTTGTATATAAATCCCGTGGCTGCCCAGAGAAACATTGCAAGATCTAGGGGAGTGGACGGCCTATTGAGGTGACTCAATTCTGGGGGGTTGGCTTGCATAAGTGTTAGACCCGGCCCTCGTAACATAGTCAGACCTGACCCCTGCACCTCACACCAGCCCCGAGCCCACGGCCTAGCCGATCCTTCCCACCAGAACACACACACCCGACCTGGACTTCCCCCATCCGTGGCCTTCCTCCTTCGGCCACCCCGGGCCCGCGTGCCCACTTCATGCACCAAGATGGCCGCCCGGCCCCAGCGCGACCCTGGCCTAGAGGCGCCACTCCGGCTGGAGGACATCGCGCTCCCCTTGGGATGAGAAAGGGAGGAGCAGTTTCCATCACACCTCTGTGCTTCCCTGGGAAGGTGGGTTTCGATCGACCCGCCGGCCTCCCCGAGGGCTGGCTCCACGCCTGCTGGGTGTCTGGGGCTCCTCCCGACCCGGCCCTGAAAGGATCAAAGGACAATGGCAGGAAACCCCCAACAAGCGACCCCCAGGTGACAAGACCCCTGCCTGCACAGACTCCGGACATCAAAGAGGAGTCGCCCTATAACAAGGGGTGCTCTGGGACCGTCCGGCAGATTCGCCTTGGAACACCTGAGCCCTGCTGAGTGACTCGCGGCTCCCCTGAAGATCGTAAGACCTCCGAACTTGTGCTTGAGCCCTGCTGAGTGACTCGCGGCTCCCCTGAAGATCGTAAGACCTCCGAACTTGTGCTTGAGCCCTACTGAGTGACTCGCGGCTCCCTGAAGATCGTAAGACCTCCGAACTTGTGCTTGAGCCCTGCTGAGTGACTCGCGGCTCCCTGAAGATCGTAAGACCTCCGAACTTGTGCTTGAGCCCTGCTGAGCGACTCGCGGCTCCCCGAAGATCGTAAGACCTCCGAACTTATACTCAAGCCTGCTGAGTGACTCACAGCTCCCACAGACTCTCTTGGTCCCTCCGGACCCCACGACGACAAGCGTATCCCCCAGCTCGAGGATTGTGAGCTGTGCGCCGGGTACGCTCCTGCATTTGATTCTTATCCCCAAAGACTGTCCCGCTACCTCCTAACCCCCCTCCAAGACTTTGTGAGCCCGCGCTCTACTTGTATATATTTTGCCTTGCTGATCATAAAGATCCTACAACTCCGATCTGATAAAGATTTGCTCTTAAGAACTTCTCGTGTACTGTCTCTCTGTCGTGTGGTGCCGAGTGTACGATCCTAGATACGAGGTTCCTCCCCTGAGGAGTCTCCCGCCAGTGCCCGGCTACAATACCTCGAGGGTGGGTCTCAGGGCAGTCAGGGCCCCTTCCGGGCCCCTCTGAGGTCGCCTTCTAACATTGATGGCAGCGGTGGGATTCGGGCCCATAATCTAGAGATCGTACCGTGAACGGCTGACGCACTACCGACAAAGATGGCAGAAGGAAACACCGTGGTTCTCGTAGAAGACGACGCCAGTACCGTGTTCCAGGTGGAACAACTGGAAGAGTACACTCACAAAGAACTAAAGCAATTTTGTAAGGAACTCAGAATCGCTACCACTGGTCTCAACACCAAAGAAGATATGCAAAAGGCACTGTAAGCTTGGGTGGATTCTGGAGCCTCCCGCCCAGAAGGAGCGGGGGAGCCCCACAACGAAGCTGGACCCTCCCAAGGAGAATGCAGCAGCAACCAGGTGCGAGGCTTCGTACCAGACGGGGGCCTATCCCCGGAGGAACTCGCAGACAGAGAAAAAAGTCGCCATCACGAGCTCGAATTAGCCAAACTCAAAATCGAGGGCGAGTTGAAATTAGCCGAGAAAAAGCTAGCAGTAGAACAGTTGCGAGTACAGGGAGAACTAGAAGAGAAGAAACTCCAACGAGAACACGAGGGAAGGAGACTTCAACTGGAACATGAACGCAGCTTGAAGGAAATAGAACTGAAAGCAAGACGCGAAGAAGCGCGGCCCCCGGGGAACCGGGAGGCGGCCGCCCCGACGGAGCAGAAGGTCCACATCCCCAAGGATGTGGTCAAAGAATATTACAAAAATGATGACATTCAGCAGTGGTTCCGGGCCTACGAGGTCGCCATGACCTCCCATCGGGTCCCACAGAAGGATTGGGGGGCTGGGTTATGGGGACGATTCCTGAGCGAAGGGAGAGACAACCTGCTCGACCTACCCACCTCCATGCAGACCTCCTATGAACACATGAAAGCGGCCCTCCTCACAAGGTACGGCCTCACCCCGGAGATGTACCGCCAGCGGTTCCGGGACTGCAGGAAGATCCCGGGTACCACCTGGGTGGAATATGTGAATTTCTTCAGCCGCGCCTTCGATGGGTGGATCAAGGGCAGCAAGGTAACCACCCTGGAAGAACTAACCGACCTTATGTTGTGGGAGCACCTGGCTGCCAACTGCTTTGTGGAACTACGCCAGCATCTGCTTGACAGCAAGCTCACGGACCCGAGGAAGCTGGCTGTCGAGGCGGATCGCTGGACCAACACCTGGGTCTCCCGGGGCCCTGTAGGAGAGTACCCCCGAGCCAGTCAGGGACCACCCCGCCAGAGAGGGGGGGGAACCAGGGAGGGCAGAGAGAGTCCCAGGCTAGTCCCCCGAAGTGCCAATCTCCACCTTTCCCGGCACCCCCACCAGCTGTATCCGGCCCCCCCCCTGAGACGGGGGCACAGGGTAACCATCACTTGTTTTCGTTGCCAGAAGCCCGGGCATTACGCCAACGACCCTGAATGCCCCATGGCCCCACGCACCACCCAGGCAGCACCCCCCGCTAGACAGATAGCCAATGTAGCCCTGGGGGAGGAGGTTGAGGAGGCCGAGGAGTGGGAACCCGCCGCTATGGCCCTAGTATCCTTAGGAGATAGAGAGATGGTCCCTGGGAGCCTCTTGCCCTCTAACACAAAGAAATATGGGCAGCTCGTAACGATCAATGGCCACCAAGTAGAAGCCCTCCGTGACACAGGGGCCAGCATCACCGGGGTCCTCAGCCACTTAGTCCACGAAGACCAGGTCCTCCCCAACGTATTTTGCCCTGTCATTTCAGCCGACAACACAGAAAGCCTATGTAAGGTAGCCCTGGTGCCCTTTGAGTGGGGAGGGGTGGTCGGCAAACTGAAGGTTGCAGTGAGAACCTCCCAGCCCGTCGACTGTCTCCTGGGGAACGACCTGGAAAGTTCCCCCTGGGGACAAGTTGAGCGCAAGACCCACCTAGGGATGATGGGTCTCCCTGAGTGGGTGTGCGCCACCACTCGATCCATGGCGGCTCGACTGACCCCCCTGAGGGACGTCGACGACGCCCCGGCCCCTGGAGATGGGATGGTCCCGGCCGGGGGTCCCCACATCCCCCACCAGAAGAGTCGATCGCCAGTGACGAACCCCCGCCTTCCGACTCCACCCCAGACACCGAGTTAGGCGATCTGCCCGAATTAGCCCAGTGGTGCCACGAGGGGGGCCCCTCCCGAGAGGAGTTCTGCCGAGAGCAGGCTACCTGTCCCTCCCTGGTCGGGCCCCGGCAGCAGGCAGAGGCCCAGGCCGCTGGCGACCAGACGGGGACGCACCGGGTATACTGGGAGAATGACCTTTTGTACAGCGAACAGAAGTCGGTGGAGCTAGGGTCCGGTCGGGTGCTGGTGGTCCCCCTACGCTTCCGAACCCTCCTCCTGGGCTTGGCCCACGACGTTCCCCTCGCAGGCCACTTGGGTCAGGACAAAACATACAGTCGCCTCGTGACTCACTTCTACTGGCCCAGAATGAAAGCGGATGTGGAAGCCCACTGCAAGTCCTGTCCCACGTGCCAGGCCAGCGGGAAGAGTGGAGGAAAGCGCAAGGCTCCCCTCCAACCCTTCCCTGTCGTCAGTACCCCTTTTGAGCGGGTCGGGATCGACATTGTAGGACCTCTGGACCCCCCAACTTCCCAGGGGCACCGGTTCATCCTCGTCCTGGTGGACCATGCCACCCGTTACCCTGAGGCCATCCCCCTGCGTACCGTCACGGCCCCCGTGGGCGTTGATGGGAATCTTCTCCCGCATGGGTTTTCCCCGCGAGGTCGTGAGCGATCGCGGTACCAACTTTATCTCCCGATACATGAGGTCCTTATGGCAACAGTGCGGGGTGTCCTACAAGTTCACCACCCCGTACCACCCCCAAGGAAACGGCCTGGTAGAGCGGTTTAACCGGACTCTGAAGGGGATGATCGCGGGCCTGGAAGAGCCCCTCCGGCGTAGGTGGGACCTCCTGCTCCCCTGCCTCCTATTCGCATACCGAGAGGTTCCCCAGAAATCCTTGGGTTTCAGCCCATTTGAGTTACTCTACGGGCACCCCGTCAGGGGGCCCCTCAGCCTGGTCAAGGAAGAGTGGGAGGCGGCGCCCCGAGGCCCCCCCGAGACGTGTTCCGTTACATCCGAAATCAGACTAGGAGGTTCCGGGAGATGGCAGAGGCCAACCTGGAGGCGAGTCAGGAGGAGATGAAGCGCTGGTACGACCAGAACGCCGCGCTAGTCGAGTTTCAGCCGGGCCAGCTGGTGTGGGTCATGGCCCCCGTGAAACCCTGCGCTCTCCAGGATAAATGGACCAGGCCCTTCAAAGTAGTTGAGCGGAAGAGCCCGGTCACGTACTTGGTAGACGTCCAGTCACCCCGGGACCCCCTCCGGGTCCTCCACGTGAACCGCCTCAAGCCCCACTTTGTGCGGACGGAGCTGAGCCTCCTACTGGCCACTGACGACGGGTCCGAAGAAGAGTCAGATCCTCTCCCTGATCTTCTGTGCACCAAAGAGAAGGACGGCTCCGTAGAGGGAGTGAACCTCTCCCCGTCTCTCACTCCCCAGCAACGTGAGGATTGCCGCCAGCTCCTAGGGCAGTTTCCGGACCTTTTCTCCTTGGTCCCCAAGGTCACCGACTGGTGTGTCCATGATGTGGATACCGGGGACAGCCCGCCAGTAAGACACAGAGCCTACCGAGTCCCGGATCGGGTCCGGTCCTGTATCCAAGCCGAAATCTCAAAAATGTTGACCCTAGGCGTGATCAAACCCTCAGACAGCCCCTGGGCCAGCCCCGTGGTCCTGGTCCCAAAAGCAGCTGCCCCCGGGGTCGCCCCAGAACTCCGCTTCTGCGTGGACTACCGGGGACTCAATGAAGTCACCCGAGCCGATGCCCACCCCATTCCCCGAGCCGACGAGCTCATTGACCGGCTCGGGGCTGCTCGGTTCCTCAGCACCTTCGATCTCACCTGCGGCTACTGGCAAATTGCGCTCACAGAAGGAGCAAAGGAGCGGTCCGCCTTCTCCACCCCGGATGGGCACTATCGCTTTCGCGTGATGCCCTTCGGGATGAAAAATGCCCCGGCCACCTTCCAGCGACTGGTAAATAGAGTCCTGGCCGGGCTGGAAAAATTCAGCGCTGCATATCTCGACGATATTGCAGTTTTTAGTTCCGAATGGAGTGAGCACCTCCAGCACCTCCGGAGGGTGCTAGCCGCCGTACGCCAGGCGGGCCTCACCGTGAAAGCCAGCAAATGCCAGATTGGGCAAGGTTCGGTAACCTACCTGGGGCACCAGGTCGGAAGCGGGCAGGTCGCCCCTCTACAGCCCAAAATCGACGCCATCCTAGCCTGGGAACCCCCCACTACCCAAACAGAGGTCCGAGCCTTTCTGGGCCTCACGGGCTACTACCGGAGATTCATCCGGAATTACGGCAGCCTGGTCGGTCCCCTCACGGGACTTACGTCCAAGAAACAGCCCAAGAAGGTACAGTGGTCCCCTGCCTGCCAAGAGGCGTTCAATGCCCTGAAAACGGCCATGTGTACGGCCCCCGTCCTCCAGGCCCCCGACTACTCCAAAGAGTTTGTGGTACAGACTGATGCCTCCGAGCATGGCATCGGGGCAGTCCTCTCCCAGGTAAATGACCAGGGCCTAGACCAGCCCGTGGCCTTCCTCAGCCGAAGGCTGTTGCCCCGGGAACAGAGATGGAGTACCATCGAGCGCGAGGCGTTCGCCGAAGTCTGGGCCCTCAAGAAACTACGCCCTAACCTGTTCGGCACCCATTTCAGGGTCCAAACCGATCATCGCCCCTTGCTATGGCTCATGCAGAAGCGAGGAGAAAACCCCAAGCTTCTGCGGTGGTCAATCTCCCTCCAGGGGATGGATTTCACCGTGGAACATCGCCCTGGTACGGACCACGCCAACGCCGATGGCCTCTCCCGATTCTTCCGCCTCAGCGAAGAGAACCCCCAAGAAGATGGGTAGTTCTCTCTGGCTTTCAGCTGGGGGGGACGCGTGTTAGACCCGGCCCTCGTAACATAGTCAGACCTGACCCCTGCACCTCACACCAGCCCCGAGCCCACGGCCTAGCCGATCCTTCCCACCAGAACACACACACCCGACCCGGACTTCCCCCATCCGTGGCCTTCCTCCTTCGGCCACCCCGGGCCCGCGTGCCCACTTCATGCACCAAGATGGCCGCCCAGCCCCAGCGCGACCCTGGCCTAGAGGCGCCACTCCGGCTGGAGGACATCGCGCTCCCCTTGGGATGAGAAAGGGAGGAGCAGTTTCCATCACACCTCTGCGCTTCCCTGGGAAGGTGGGTTTCGATCGACCCGCCGGCCTCCCCGAGGGCTGGCTCCACGCCTGCTGGGTGTCTGGGGCTCCTCCCGACCCGGCCCTGAAAGGATCAAAGGACAATGGCAGGAAACCCCCAACAAGCGACCCCCAGGTGACAAGACCCCTGCCTGCACAGACTCCGGACATCAAAGAGGAGTCGCCCTATAACAAGGGGTGCTCTGGGACCGTCCGGCAGATTCGCCTTGGAACACCTGAGCCCTGCTGAGTGACTCGCGGCTCCCCTGAAGATCGTAAGACCTCCGAACTTGTGCTTGAGCCCTGCTGAGTGACTCGCGGCTCCCCTGAAGATCGTAAGACCTCCGAACTTGTGATTGAGCCCTGCTGAGTGACTCGCGGCTCCCTGAAGATCGTAAGACCTCCGAACTTGTGCTTGAGCCCTGCTGAGTGACTCGCAGCTCCCTGAAGATCGTAAGACCTCCGAACTTGTGCTTGAGCCCTGCTGAGCGACTCGCGGCTCCCCGAAGATCGTAAGACCTCCGAACTTATACTCGAGCCTGCTGAGTGACTCACAGCTCCCACAGACTCTCTTGGTCCCGCCGGACCCCACGACGACAAGCGTATCCCCCAGCTCGAGGATTGTGAGCTGTGCGCCGGGTACGCTCCTGCATTTGATTCTTATCCCCAAAGACTGTCCCGCTACCTCCTAACCCCCCTCCAAGACTTTGTGAGCCCGCGCTCTACTTGTATATATTTTGCCTTGCTGATCATAAAGATCCTACAACTCCGATCTGATAAAGATTTGCTCTTAAGAACTTCTCGTGTACTGTCTCTCTGTCGTGTGGTGCCGAGTGTACGATCCTAGATACGAGGTTCCTCCCCTGAGGAGTCTCCCGCCAGTGCCCGGCTACGATACCTCGAGGGTGGGTCTCAGGGCAGTCAGGGCCCCTTCCAGGCCCCTCTGAGGTCGCCTTCTAACAATAAGATAAAACCATGTTTAGCTTACTTGATGAAGAGGGAGTGTTGGACAACTATGCAGCATTGTTCTTCTGTATTCTATTTTCATTCTTTCTTGAGATTGTTATGTAGGTTTCAAAACCCAATAAAAAGTGTTATAAAAAAAATTACAAACATTGCACTTGTAAAGAATTATTCATTGTGAAATCTGCTTTCATCTTGAATGGAGAGTGCTCCACACCTTTTTTTAGGTCGCTGCATAGGCAAAAAGACCTTCAGCTATCGCTTCGGCTTTTCAGCCAAAGACGTGCACACGTTCCATTGCCTTCAATGGCAACGCGTGCACGTCTGGAGATTCACTTGCATGAGCGAGCGCCGCCATATGGTAGCAATTATCGCTCTTGCAAGGGAATCGCACAGCCCCCCTCCTCCCCCCTGTTGCCGCGCGAGGCATGCGCCTCCCCCTGCTGCCGCGCTTGTGCTTGTTTAAATGGTTCACGCGCCACTGTAACACGCTCAGCCCCATTCCTGGCCGTCCCATCTCCCTCTACATCACCCCCCCCTCTTCCACTGCCATACATCAGCAATGACTGCCCCCCCCCCAGCAAACAAGGTGGCATCAGCATAATGGAGCTAATCTGTGGGTGATTCAGGTGAGTTGGGGGTGAAGGTGTTTGTGTTCAGATGCCAGTCACTGCTGCTCTTAACACTCAAAAGTCCCCCCGCCTCTTTCTATTCAGCAGCTGGGGTGCCACATATGTGTCTGCCTAGGGCGCTATCTGAGCAAGGGGCGGCACAGCCTCCTCGTGATATGAGCCGAGCCCCCCAAAGCCCTCTCTTCATAACTTCTCCTTTTGAGGCAAACCCTTTGCAGACATTTCAAGAAAATGATTAGAGCCCGAGGCGCGGGCCCAAGAGACAGGCGTGCTCATCACAGCCATGTCTGCTCGTAAGATGCTGTTATTAGCAGGAGCTTCCACCGGGCGCGAGGCTGCGCGCGCTCCCAGGTAAACGGAGCAATTACTACACGAGGGCCAATTTTACTTCTGGTCCATGGGCACTTCGCATTAAAATTCAACAATTACTCTAAACCCGCCCGCAGGTTCCTATCTGGGTCCAATCAGAGCGCAGAGGGCTCTTCCAGGAGATATTTTAAGTAATGTTTGCTTTGGAACAAAATCAATTTGAATTATTAAGCTTAAACTGTATTTACAAATATTGCAGCTCGCTGCTGCTCATGACGTTGTGGTAAGCGTCTTCCAGAAGTAAAGATCATAAAGGACTCCAGGAACACAGGAAGACGTTAAAATGTTAAGAGGTTTAATCCAAGTACAGCAGACCCACGACGTGCTCTATTCGCAACCAAGTCTTCATCTGGATGTCACACACCGACATTCCAGAATCATACTAAGTCACACAGAACACTCACATGAATTCCACATCTTAAAGCAACAACAACCATTATAAATGAATTACATTAAATACACACTTACTACACATCCTCCCCTTTAACAAAATAGAAACAGATATCAACTAAAAGAACATAACCATAAAAGATAATCCATACAGAGAACAAAAATAACAAAATAAATAAGCTAAGTCATAACATAATCACGGAAACGAAGAGGAGCTGACCTAACCCTTGAACTAACAGAAAAGCCAGGAACTGACCTTACACCACTACCATCACCTTCTCCTTTTTGAGGTGAAGAAGAAGGAGAGATTTGATGAGATAAAGTGAAATTAGAATCACCTCTATCCGATGGACCTGAATCTCCAGATGAAAGAGCCCGTGAACGAGTACCAATATCGTCACAAACACCAAACCAATCAGAATTCAAATTTTCAGTCACCTGAGTGTTAAGCTTATTACTACGAATAATGTCAGCTTGTTTACAGGTTATTTTAATCAGAGCATTTCTATTCCACCAGCCCCGATCTTGCAAAAGAACACACATACGAGAAACTTTTAGAACCTGCACAGGAGATGAAAATTTAGAATTGCCTTTAGAAACTCTAATTGGTTTCCGAATCAAAACCCAATCACCAGGATATAAAGGTTGATCAGTAACATGCATACGTTTATCATAATCATGCTTATAGTTCTCTTGTTTCTTAATTACATTCTCTCTGATTTTGTTTACATCAAGTGGAACATTAGAAGTTTTCTCCAATAACCATGACGGATTAAGTTTAGAGGTAGGTATGCGACCTCTCAACAACATGAATGGTGAAACACCAGTGGTAGTGTGTGGTGTGGTATTATAGTTCCATACTCTCTGAAACAAGAAAGAAGGAATGTTTAAACCATTACTAGCAGCTGTTTGTACAGCATCTTTCAAGACCCTGTTAGCACGCTCAACCAGACCATTAGTAGCTGGGCTGTACAAAGGAGCTAATGTATGCTTAACATCAAAGTTTTTTAAGAACAAGTTAAAATCATTAGCAGTAAAATGAGAACCATTATCCGTAACCACATCATCAGGTGTTCCTTCAGTGTAAAACAATCGTTGCAAAAATAAAATGGCCGTACCAGAATCCGCATTTTTAACAAAAGAAAAATAAATCCACTTCGAAAAATAATCAACAGCGACAATAAGATACTTTTTATCTGAATTGAAAATAGAAAATGGACCAGAATAATCTAACCCAATTTTCTTCCACGCTGCAGAAGGCCATTGAACAGGACACAGGGGAGAATTTGCAGACTTCCAATGTTTGTCAGAACAAAGACATTGAGGACATTGATTAATATGAGTTTTTACTTGATTGTCAATACCAGGCCACCAGTACATTTGCTTAATTTTGTTAACTGTAGCAGTGATACCAGGATGTCCCTCATGTGCAAGCAGAATAATCTTGTCCCGAATACCCCTAGGAGGAACAAATTTATCCTGTCGTAACAAAATATCACTAGAAAAAGACAATTCAGAAGCAATTTGTGAAAAATGTCTTTCCTCCACAGAAAGACTCCTGTCCGAAGGCCAACCCTTAACTAAAAACTTTTTAACATTCTGCAAGCAATCATCACACTCAAAACTTTTTATCCAATCCTCCTGTGTGATTTTGTAACTTTGAATAACATCTTCAACTAAAAAGACACATTCAAGCTCATCCTCAGAATCAATGTTTGTTTGACAGTGAGGAAGAGGAATGCGTGAGAGACAATCGGCCCTAACATTTTTGCCCCCAGGAATATATTTGATCTCAAAGTTAAACTCCTGAAGTTTAGCTAACAACCTCACCAACCGTGAAGATGCTTTGTTGGAAGAACTGTCACCAAGCATGTACATTAACGGTTTATGATCAGTAAAAAGCTGAAACCTAGTTCCCCAAATATACATGCGAAACTTTTCCACTGACCAAGTACAAGCCAATGCCTCACGCTCAATGGTGCTATAGTTGAGTTCAGCAGAGGTCAACGTACGCGAAGCAAAAGCTATCGTGGACTCTTGACCATTCACAATCTGACTCAAAACAGCTCCAAGACCTTTTGCACTAGCATCAACAGTTATGATACTTTGAACTCCATATGTGAATGGTTTAATAGCAGGTGCATTGAGAATTAATCTTTTAACTGATGTGAAGGCTTCATCAACATCTGAAGACCAGTCAAACTTTGCATGTTTTTTTAACAAACTCCTAAGGGGTTGCACAACGAGAGCATACCCTTGTACAAAACGAGCATAATACTCACTTAACCCAAGAAATGCTCGTAAGGAATCCTTATCAGCAGGAGCTGGTGCATTTTTTATAGCATCTAATAATGAATTTTTAGGCTTGATACCCTCACTAGATAGATTGTGACCCAAGTAATCCACATTTTGAGCAAGAAAATTACACTTCTTCATGTTGACAGTCATGCCATGTGTTTGTAACCCCTTAAACACCTTTTCAATTAAAATGTAATGTTGCTCTAAAGACTCAGAATGCACTAATATATCATCCTGGAACGCCTGAATACCAGGACAGTTACCAAAAATTGTATCCATCAACCTCTGGAATATACTAGCAGCTGAAGCTAACCCAAATGGAAGTCTCTTATACATATAAACCCCAAAAGGAGTAACAAAAGTAGTTAAAGGCTGAGATTTAACTGACAACGGAATCTGGTGATACGCGGAGCGCAAATCAATAGTAGAAAAAAATTTACTGCGACCCAACTTTGCAAGCATGTCATGAATTTTAGGTAAAGGATGAGCATCAACCACAATGTTGCGATTGAGAACCCTCAAATCCGCACACAGACGAATATCGCCAGAGGGCTTACGTGCCACAACCGCAGCCGAAACCCACTCAGACGACTCCACAGGACAAATAATATCTTGGGAACACAGCTCATCAAGATGTTTCTTGAGATCATCTCTAACCGAGAGTGGGACAGGACGTACCTTTTGAATGACGGGACAGACCTGCTCCTTCAATTTTATGGTGTGTTCAAAGTTTTTAACTAAGCCAATTTCTGAACTAAACACAGACCTGTATTTTTCAATCAATCCACTCAGAATAGAATCCTGTGTTGTATTATCATCAACAAATAGAACAGGAAAATCACCCAGAACAACAGGTTCAGGATGACCAGGTTTCAAAAATATACCTAACCCTGCTTGGTCACGCCAACCCAAGATGTCCCTTCCATCCAAAGCTACATAAATTTTTGTGTCAATAACCCGTCCTTTAAAATTAATGGTGTCATTAAAGTACCCGCGCATGATGATATCGTATTCACCAAACGCTTTGGGATTCACATCAGTAAAAATCAAATCAGTATTTGGCCACAACCTGTAAAATGTCTTCTCATCTAGAATGGTGATTGGCGAACCCGAATCAGCCATTACATCAATATCAATTTGACCTATCAAAACCTTGCAATTGGGACCTTTAACTTTTTTATCATCTAGTGAATTAATATGTACCAATAAAGAAGAAACATTTAAGGCTTCGCAAATTTCATCCTCTGTGTACACATAATTCACTGTGTTTTTGTCTTTAGGTGCCCTACACATAGTAAAAAAATGACCAATTTTTTTTACAATTATTGCATCTTTTGCCTTGAGCTGGGCAATTAGGAAAATTACCCACATGAAATTTTGAACCACACCAGTAACAAAAAATGTTAGGTCTACGCTCATACACTTTTTTATCTTTAAAACGATTTTTTACAGCATTAATCACCATTTGGTTACTATTGTCAGACGATAAACTCATAACATTGGTGTTATTTGGTGCACAAGCAGTCTCCGATAAAATTCTTTGTGATGTAACAGAGCACTCAATACTTTTTGCAATAACCACAACTTCATCCAAGGTTGGGTTTTTACAAGTCAAAATGCGCTCCTGTATTTTTTTGTTGAAACAGTTAAATACTAATTGATCCCTGAGTGCAGTATCTAAATAGGAGCCAAAATCACATTTTGTAGCCAAAACCCTTAACGTTGCCAAATAATCCTTTATAGATTCTTCTGATGACTGCTTTCGTTTAAAAAAAACATGTCTCTCAACCATTATGGAGGGCTCATCTTTGAATTGATTACCCATGCGAGCTAAAGCTTCCGAATATACATTCCAAGAGTCATCAGAGGTCGGATGTTGAACAGAAGGTAGGCTATCAAATAATTGTTGGCCGGCATCACCAAGATGATTAAATAAAATAGCTCTTTTCCTTGAAGAAGAGTACTCAAGCAATTGCTTCCAAATAATTAGTGAACACTCTTAACCACTTGTGCCAAGGTGTAGGTGGCTTACCTGCAACCTTCAAAAAAGCTGGTGGAGCCACAATGCTCTCATTGGAATTAGGCATTGTGAAAATTAAAGGTTTCTTTTTTTTTTTTTTTAAACTGTTCTTTCACAGACTGTGTCCGGAAATATGCAGAGAAAGAAAAAAAAACGAGAAGAAAAAAAAAACGATCGAAAAGTATGACGTGGCTCCAATGCTTTCCAATACAAACTATCCCAATCCAACAAAATGGCCGCCCAAACGTGATGATGTAATCACGCGTTGCCGTGTCACTGACGTTCGACGTGAAGCAGGAAAGCAGGCTTTCGAACAATCAGCTGGAATTAGAATACCAGCGCAGACCACGCAGCAGCATGCGCACAGAATCCAGGGAGCAATTCAAATCATGCCCAATCAACCAACCGGCACGAAGTAAGCCGTTGAATTGAAAAGACGGGTGAGTGAAATAATCGTACTCACAAGTGCCAAGTTGCATTAAATGCCAAAACACACAGGATGCATCGGTCGGTGGGTCTTTTTTCCTCTTCTTTGTCAATTTGGGTGTGAAAATCGGTTAAACGCTTCCTTAAATCGACAGCGTTCTTGCCAAATGAATCCCAATCCTAGCGTCGCCAAAATATGTGGTAAGCGTCTTCCAGAAGTAAAGATCATAAAGGACTCCAGGAACACAGGAAGACGTTAAAATGTTAAGAGGTTTAATCCAAGTACAGCAGACCCACGACGTGCTCTATTCGCAACCAAGTCTTCATCTGGATGTCACACACCGACATTCCAGAATCATACTAAGTCACACAGAACACTCACATGAATTCCACATCTTAAAGCAACAACAACCATTATAAATGAATTACATTAAATACACACTTACTACAGACGTAAAAGTATTGCTGGAGTTTTCCAAACATCTGGTTAAGTAATATGGCAATGTTGGATTCAGATGTAGGGAGTCGCAGTGTACAGATCTCTCACTCAGTAAATTACTCAGGAGACTCGAGGCGCTACCCAATCTGTCTGCTGCCAAATAAATTATAAATATATGGCACCGCATTTGAGGTTCTTGTCCAGCCTTGTTGTGACTGTGTGATTGGTCAGTCTGAGATGTTCTTATCCTGCCCCTCGTCTGTGATTGGTCAGCATTCGAGATGTCTCTCCTGTGTACTGTCACTGACTCTTCGAGGGGCTTTCTGTTTTGTATCCAATTTTAGTGACATCACCATACATGGGTGCTGCAGACCCTAAGAGTTAACACTGCATCCTGTACCCAGAGCCACCCCCTGACTGATTTCTCATGTTGCTACATTAAATGCCGCTGACCGCGGCCCCCGCAGGGGGCCACTCGGCGGTCGGCGCCTTAGTGGCCCCGGGACCCCTCCCCACTCCCTCCTTCGGGGGGGGGGGCAGGGACACAGACTGGTGCCCCCCTCCGTGTCAGGGCCGGAAGTGACGCGCAATGCGCGTCACTTCCGGGCCCAGGTGTGAGGGGGAGGCTATTTAGCCTTCCCCCACCCTCACTGGCGACCTCTTTTGGTGCCCACCTCGCCTTTGATCGGTCGCTGTCTCGTGATCGTTGCCGTCGTCATCGCCTCGCGGGCCCCATCGCCATCATGCGTTTGCACTACGGTGAGTCTTGCTTTACCCTTCCCGCCCCGGCCCCGTCTCTGGGCAGTACCAGGTTGACGGGGCCCTGTGGCCCGGATGGCCACGGGCGGGGAGGGCGCAAGTTGGGCCAAGAGGGCGCAGGGCCTCGTTAGGGATGCGGTGTGAGTGGCAAGTCCGGTTGCGTGCGCGTAACTCCCTCCCCGCCCCCCCCCCCCGCACGATGCGCTGTGGACGGGATGGCTGCACTGCCCATCGTGGGATCTGGGAGGCTGTCGGCTAACGCGCGGTTTCGCGCGGACACCCTGCCTCACCTGGTGCTCACGGCTGGTCGGGGGGGGGTGTGGGGGATCTGCACCCGTACTTGGATACGGGTTGGCGTTCTGGGGGTACCCTGCCTCATAAAACAAGCTCCCCCCTCCCTCCACGGCCATAATTCGGCTGCTCGCCTGAGGTCCACGGGGGCTGAGCGTGCTGGGCGTGATTGTGGTGCACGACAGAACCGGGAGGCAGGCAGCGCTTACCGGGTATGCGTGCAGAGGTATGCGAGAGGGAGCCAGCCTAGTTCGGCCTGTTTGTCCAGGTCCTTTGATACCGGGCGGCCGCAGTGACAGGGGGCTTTACCTTGTGCTCTCCTGACGTTCATATTGCATATTGTAGGCATTATCCGTAATTAAGGATTACCCTAATCTCTAAACGGTGTCTTTTTCACCAATATCAGCGTGAGAAAAGAGGTTGTGGCGTAACGGCCAGAGCTGCCGACATTGGCAATAGGAACCAGGTTCGAGCCTCGGCGTCGGCAAAACATCCCGTGATTCGGGGCAATTCACTTAATCTCCCCGTGCCCAACAAGAAACAGGCAACCTTGGAGCGGGGGACCAGGGTGTGAGAGTCGGTATTGTCTTTTATATTGAATGCGGAGACGATTCATAAAATATGCATAAAAGCGTAATCTAGACATGAACCACGCCTCATGGCTTCAAGGTCCGAATCTGGTTTGTGTTTTCGCGGCTCGGGGCCGCTTTCGCATCGCGAGATAGGCCAGCCACTGATTCTACTAGGGCCTGTGTAATGTGACGCGCCTGGTTTGATCCCTGGTTCGGCAGACACCTTCATCCCCAGCGAACGGATATGGCCCAAGGGAGAGTGGGGAGCGGTGCCGTTTTCTGAGGCCGGGCGTATGGACGGGAGCGGTGGGAGCATCCCTGTCCCATGGTGTGTCCTCCTGTGCGGGACCTTGTCCGCCTGTCGTGGCATCTCCTCACCCCCGCCGCACTGACTCAGGGGGTGCGAGGTCTTAGAGCTTCGGAGCCGCGTCCGCATCGCGAGTCGATAGGCCACCCTGATTACACTCGTAGGGAGCAAATGCGTCTGTCGGCTTTTACATCGGTGCTCGGGTACAGCGCTTTCAGACCTTCGCGATGTACAACTATAGTTGGGTTGTGATTTGAATAGCGAATGGCCCTGACAACGATACAGGGTACTTAACCAGGGGCGAGCCGCGAGGTCGCGTCCACATTCTGTGATTCGGGGCAAATCACTTAATCACTCCGTGCCTCAATGTGTATGTAAATACGGTGCTACGGTATATATGCATAAAGAGCGAAACGTATACTAGGACCGAGGCTCAGGTCCTTAATCTCAATCTGGTTGGTGTTTCGAGTCTCGGGGCCGCATTCTGTGATTCGGGGCACATCACTTAATCTTAATCCCCCCGTGCCTAAATATGTATGTAAATGCAGTGCTACACGCTCCAATACCTTCGGGTCGAGTCGCGCTAGATAAAGAAGATATGCAGAGATTTCCAACTTAGGTGCAGGGAACCAAGGTTCGAGCCTCGGGGTCGACGCCACATCCTGTGATTCTGGGCGAATCACTTAATCTCCCCGTGCCTGAATGTAAGCGGTGCTCATGTAAAGCGCTCTAATACCTTCGCGCTATATAAATCTACATTAAATAAATAACACTTGAATGGTGCTTGGCCCTGACAATGATACAAGTGACCCCAAGATGCGGGGGCAAAAGTACAAACTCTTCTCTCAAGTAGCCATTGTCGTACAAGGCGTATTAGGTCCCCGGGACATTACGTCACCTGCCTTCCGCCTCAGGACCCTGACGGCGCTACAATACGTGGGCAGGCTTGGGGGGGTACTGAGAGTACGTCTGCACGGCCATCGGGACATGCTTGACAGAACCAGGTCGAGCGCCTCCTATACCTTGTTTCAATTGCGCTCACCTCTCCATTCTCTCTCCTAGATCGTGCTTGGTGTCCGGTTGACCGACGGAACCCGCTCGTGACAGGACAAGGGTGTCAGTGGCGCAGGGGGCAAATTACCGATACCTTTGCGCTGTTGAAACATGCACAATTGGAACACTAGGTGGGCTCTCCACACGTTGCCTGTGATATGTGTTTATCCCCGGTTTTGAATGAGGGAATGGGACTCTTGCTAGCCGGGGCCATCCCTTAAGTCCCATAGATTCTTGAAAGCTCCATTAAGGTCCTGGGGTGGATTGCTTGCTGGCGGTGGACCTTGTGCACGGTGGGAGTGGGCATGAGCGTGCGTGGGTCCTCTGCCTTGGGATGCTTGCTCGCAAAGTCACAGGTTTCAAGTTACATTGATTCTGTATCGGTTGGCGTACCTTTCGTTTGGTCCGGTAGAGCACACAGGTTAGTGATCGCCCGCGGGGCATACTTCACAATGGCGGTCGCCCTCGCGAGCGAAGTAAATTAACGGGGGTGCGGCCGGCTTGAAGCCGCATACCCTGTGCCGTGGGAGCCGGTAGGAGACTAGCGTGGGTTCACAGCCCCAATGCACCAGCACTGCAAGGCTGGGAGCTGCCTGGGTCCCCGCTGATCGCGGAAAGTGCAACCCCAGTGGCGCTCCCTGGTTAAGGTTATCGCCCCCCCTCCCGTCGGCTACGCTGCCGTTGAGAGTGGGGGGGGCATGCAGTGGGCTGCGTGCGGCAGGCGCAATGGACCTGGCACGGGGATCGTTTAGTACGACACGAATCTTGTAAGCTCCCCGTGCTTGAATGTGTAATGTAAATAAGGTGCTCAGGTAAAGCGCTCCAACACCTTCAGGTCGAGTTCGCGCTATATAATTCTGCAACATGTATTGCTGACTTCCTATAGGGCAGTTAAATGACACAAGTGCGTGCATTGTTCACATACGCGATTATGGGCATTAATAAACCCCCCGCACCTCAATGAAAAATCTGGTGCGGTGCTCGCGTGATCCGGTTGGGGAGCGGGTAATATGGTACGAATTTCTTAAGCACCCCTGGCGTGAAGATGTACTGTAAATACGGTGCTCATGTAAAGTGCTCCAAATGCCTTCCGGTCGAGTTCGCACTATATAAATATGCACCATGTAATTGCAGGCTTCCGATAAGGCAGACACATGATACCAGTACATGCACTGTTCACATCATGCGATTATGGGTATTACTAATCCCCCCACGCACCGCAAGGGTTAATCGGGTGCGGTGCTCGCGTGACCTGGAATGGGGTTCGTGTTCTGTGGTACGAATTTCCCACGCTCCCCGTGCCTGTACGTGTAACGTAAATACAGTGCTCATGTGAAGCGGTGCAATACCTTTGGCGGCGAGTTCGCGCTATACAATATGCAACAGGTATGTGCTGGCTTGCTATAAGGCAGATACTTGATACAAGTGCAGGCATCGTTCACAAGTCTTTGCTCTGATACCTTCGGGTCGAGTTCACGCTAGATAAATATGCAGCAAGTATTGCTGGTTTCTTATAATGCAGACACATGATACAAGTGCACGTATTATTCACAAGAATTGCTTGTGCCCACATTCGCGCGCATTAGATGATTACGGGCATTACGACACCCCCTGCACCCGAATGGGTTATTCGGTCGGTGCCTGTGTCCGGCGCTAGAATAACTTTGCGCACATTACGGTTTGAGCTAATCACTAATTGACCGTGCCCGAATAGGTATGTAAATACCTATGGCTCATGTACCGCACTCCCAACACCTTCGGGCGGGTCACGCTGGGACTCTGGGCAGATAATTTAATATCCACGTGCCCGATGATGCATGTATATACAGTGCTCAGGAACGGCGCGCCATTACCTTTGGATCGAGTTCACGCTGGGTTGCGACGCTGGGTAAATCAATGAATATCGCTGTGCCCGAATATGTATGCGAGATGCTGGACCTGGTATGCCTGGGTTCCCGAGGGTCGCGGACCTGGCGGCTCATGATCTCACTCCCGTGCCCGAATATGCGTGCAAATATGTGGATCATGCACAGCGCTGCCATACCATTCGGGTTGCGTTCGCGCAATATGAGAGTGTTAATTATTGCGAGGTTCGCGCAGTCCGATCCTGACCCACGTGACCACGGGTAGCTCGTCTCCAATCTTTTGCTGAAAGGGGGCTTGGGTCGTTTGTCATTGTTGTTGTTGTCTCGACACCCACCCCCATTGCCTACGGCCTCGCGCTCCCAAGTGCATCAGTCCTTGGGTAGGTTGGACCAGAGTCGGGATAGTCCTAACGTAGAACGGTCATTGCCATATTAGTAACAGTTAAACACGGGTCGCTGCCGACAGTCTATACGAGGTATGCTTATGTCCGCAACTCTGCCCCGCCAACATGCTTATGTGGGCCGCCTTCAACTGTCACTCATAGTGGCACTGACATGGGGGAAACCACACATAACTAACTGTAACCTAGACACCCAGGTGGGAGCCTAGTCGGGCAGGGCAACGCAACCGAGATGGATTGGTAGTTATTATCTAATACTAGAGGAAGTCTGGTTTGAGCCTCTAGATGGGTGTAGATATGGGTGTAGCTCAGTGCCCCATTCGCATTGAATTGGGGGACGCACTGACTCAGAACCACATAGGTTACCGGCGTGATTGACCAAGTGGTTGCGGGTAGGCCGCTCGCGAGCAGATTTTAACCCGTGGTTATTTCGGTGTCGTGGAGTGTACCTCTGTTTCAAATCCACCGATAGTTCATTGTTAAGCCGATTAGCCTGCAGCACACTGAGCTGGGCACCATAACCAGGAGTTAGGCCTGCAGGAGAAGTAGCGGAAAGAACCATATAGGAATAGGTCCAGGTGTACTTTGGGGGGCATTCCACTGCAACCAAAGACAGGGAGCACCATGCCCTGGGAGCACGCGCGTTGCCCTAATTCTGAGGCCTGCCCATAAAGGGGCCGAGTAGCAAAACAATTAAATAGGCTCCATAGGCGGGCCTCGGGCCTTACAGCTGGGTGAAACCACCATCAATTGGGGATAGGCCCAGGTAAAATAGGGCTTTTCTTAATGTCTAGAGGACCATTGCGGTTGGGGGTATCCCCCACCGGATTCCCTGGTCGCGTACCACAGCTGCGGGAGACTGGGATCCGGGTTTACGGACACGTCACCGCGCCAGGGGCGCTGCCAGCAAGCATACGGTGCTGCTGTCCCAGTAATTGGGCTGTCGGCGGGGCAATCGCAAGGGGACAGTATGTCAATAGTACATTTGACACGCCCAGGGTGCACTAAAATCTCCACTTCAACGGAGCAGGAATTTGGCACCGCTGGGGATGCTCTGGGTTTGCGGTGGGGGGCCCCCCCGCCACCCTCCTTCTGAGGAGCATGATGGGAGGGGCGTAGTAGGACTTAGTCAATCCTCAATGCTTGAACTTTACTACGGCGCGCAATGTTAAGCCAGACAGATTCCCTAAGCTGGTATACCTAGGGGGTTACATCACTGAGGGATCTGTAGGGGCATAATTCCCATAAGGAATAGGGGATGGTGGGCAGGGGCAGGAGTCACCCCTTGCCCACGGTCACGCGCTGGCAGCTAGGAGCACTCCTGTGCTCCAGGTTTAGCAATCAGAGGGGGCTGGCCAAAGGTTAAGTGAACCCCCTCTCGCCTTCATAGCCTAAGAGGGCAGGCCCAGAATTGTGAAGAGGGTAACCTGCCCGCATGGGGGGCGAATAGTTCTTGGCACATCTCCCCAGGCCCAACGGGTCCTTTATTTCAGCAGACCCTATTCCGATTAGGATAGTGTCTCGGGCCTTGGGGGCTTAGATGGGGCCATCTACAACACCAGGAGCTATAGCTCAATGGTAGTCTTGGGTTCGAGTCCCGCAAACGCTGTCAAAGTGTCATAAGTTGGCAAAATTTCAAACTCTTCTTTAACCAGGAGCCATAGCTCAATAAGTCTTGTGCCTACGGTTGTAATGGTCTCACAGGACAAGGGTTCGAGTCCCGCGAGCACTGTCAAACTGTCATGAGGTGGCAGAATGTCAAACTCTTCTGTCTGCAGGGATGGTTCCCTTCCAGCTAGTTGCAGGAAGCCCTAGATAAGAGAGGTGCAGGTAAGACTATAGCGGGTTGGTGGGGGGCCCTGGCTGCGACGGTTAGCCGCCTCCAGGGCTGTGGCGGAGTTACAGGGCGATCTGGAAGCAGGCTGGTACAAAGGGTACCTCTGCGCGGCACCACGTGGTGCCTGAGCCAAAACGAGGAGCCTCCAGAGAGGTCCCGGAAGCCGGTCGGCGCCCCGCTAGGCCTGCGGGCGGTTGTGGGCCTGAACAACCGGGGGCTTGCTATGCGACGCTCCGCCCCGAGAGGGGGGGTGTGAGTAGAATTTCAACGGCACGTGATCGTAAAAAAGAATCACTTGGGGGGCAGCACTTGCGGGTCGTTCCCGTGCTGCCCGGCTCATCAGGCGGGCAGGTGAAGTAGATGGCCACCTGCCCTTGGATCGCCCGTAAGATAACCCACCTATTACATATACTGGAATTATGTAATAAACCTGCAGCATTTGTTACCCACTTACAACTGTTTCTTGTGTTTTCATTGGGTAACCTAATTTGGGGGAGGGGGGAAAGCGGGGTGCCCCTGGGGGTACTATGTGGGACAACACTGATTCACATCCCACAGAGGAAGAAAAAATCTAGAAACTACAATTCCCAAGAACTTTTTAGTTCTTTCACAGACCTCCTGATCATGTGATGGTCACATGACGATACATAGGGCAAAACCGGAGACAGCCGGTTCTGCCCCTTGATACAGGGTGCGGGGAACCGAATAGGTAAAGAGGCGGGCGGTGTCCTTTGACAAAGTAAGTAATATAAGAGCAGGAGAGACCCTGATGCACCTTCTGTTTGAAAACCCTTTTTCAGAGTGCCTAATATCCATGATATGCTTGAGTTTCTTTCCCCATTTGTTTCAACAGAGTGTGACTATAAGGAGCGCCCTCACCCCCAGATTAACCATATGAAGCCTTATTGACTAAATGGACAAGTAGGTGTAGATGATGTACACTTTTGAAATCATATGCATGGTGTGCAATATCACTTGATTTTATTATAAATGCCTGAGATTTATTTAAACCTGTAATATAGACTATAAGAGGTATTTAAAACAAGTGTGCATGACAAGACACAACTGCATGGGAGAAAATATGTACAATGCATAATAAATAGATATCCAATTACTGCATAGTACTATTGATTCTCTCACTCCCAGCTCAGACCTATGCAAAAAGGAAAAAGTTCAAAATACTGGTCTGTATGATTCGCGTGCATGCCTTTCTTAATTCTTTTTTAAAAAGACGGATGTACAGGGAGATAAAGGGTGGTTACACTTATAGAGATTAGTTCAAAAATAAGCTCCTGAAGAAAGCCAACCGACCCACAGGGGCAATTCTTAAGGCTGAAACACGTCGACCTATGATGTATAGGGTCACTACTCCCCTATGACATTGCAATGTTTTAAACCTTGCCAATGGGCCAACCATTAAAAAAATAGTAGGATCCAGCATGCAATTTTAATTTCTTCTTGCAATCCCTAAAACTACATAGCCAAAGAACTCCACTTACAAACGTGTTGAGCCCGTCCCCCCACACTAGGTGAGCAGGACAAGGGTCCAATGATGAAGCAAGCCATAGGTGGTACCTGTGGGTGAGGACCCTAAAATATATCCCACAAGGACACAGTGATGTTCACTGATTTACCTGAGTGAACAATCCTACACCCGAGTAAGACAGTGGCAATGCAACATTCTGTCTTGTGGATAGTAATAGGATCCAACAAAATAAGGTAACTGTCCTCAAGTATTGTTTCTATATTAAATGTACATACAATCCTGGGGGACTTGGTGAACTAGCCAAAAATGGCGGACGCGTGAGCTACGAGCTCCGCACAGGCCCAACATATATCCGATGAATACTGGACACTGCCCAGCCTGGTTTGCCTGAGGAGGTGGGCTAACCGCCGAGAGCTGGTGCGGTGGTGCCTGGTACGGAGCTGAGCCTCGTGGCTTATGCTGGAGCCGAGCGAGAGGTGCCGGAGGTGGGACCCGCCTGGGCCTCGGACTCTGGGGCCAGGCGGGCCGAAATCATGAAGATGGCCGCTTAACAAAGCTGTGGTGTTGCGGCTGCTCTGAGGGGGGCTCACAACTGTGCCCAGATTTCAGACTCTGGGAAGCACCCGGGGTGGAGTTGGCGGCCGCGGTCGGGCCCGCCACGGAGTGAGAGGCCCAGAAAACTGGTCGTGCCTGGGCCCTGGGCTTGGGTGCAGGACGAGGCCAATAAAGCCTGGAGTGGCCTCCCAGTGACACAGTGGTGCCACGGAGGAGCTGGATAAACGGGCAGCAGTTACTGTGCAGTGAGCTCTGCGATCCAGAGCTACCTTGGGCCTGGAGGAGGATGGAAGGGGCGGCCTGGAGCCCCGAGTGGATCAACGGGGGCCCCCCTAGTGACCCGGAGCCGCGATCGCAACATGGCGTTGTACACCAGAGTGTCCCAGGTGGCAGACAGTCTGCATGTTGGATATGAGGCAGTGAGTGTGACTGCATGGGTCTTGGGGGAATCCCCACCTGAGGAGTGGTGCACCAGTTGAACTGCAGTCCTCTGGGAACTTGAGGGGAAGAGGCAAGGCCTGCAACAAATAAATAGTTGAATGGACTACAGGAATGTATGACTTTACAACGCATTCCGTTGTAACGCATGCCTTTACCACGCATGCGTTACAACGCGAATGCCATCACCACGCATATCCTTTACCACAAAAATGCCTTAAACACGCGAATTTTTTCAACGATTTTCGTAGTTAATTTATGCATGTTAATGACTTTTTCTTGTTAAAGGAGACCCCCCCAACCCCCCATTGTTTTTCTTTTAACTTTAGCACACATGCCTTTACTACATAGTTCGTAGTAAAGGTAAGCGTGGTAAAGGCTTTTCATTGTAAACCACGCATGCCAATGGTATCATATGAGAAGGGAAAGGGCCCCCAGTCGGTGAGCAGAGCACGAGTTTCGGGACAGTGGGCGCCTGGGGCCCTGGAGGAAAGAGTGAAACCCTAGCCCCCAAATGGATGGCATTCCCGGAATAGTAAAAAGTGGGGCCATACTGCCGGACTCCAACGTGCGCTTTGGGATTGGCCCCATTGTGCCCCGAGTGCTGGGATTTGGAGAGACGATATTTAGGGGAACAGAGACACTTTTTAACTAATAAACTCCTATTACACTTGGGGCAGAAACAACGCCTTGTGGCTCTTGCGGGTTGGACGGGCCTCCTCCTCCCCCTCGACCCCTAGAGTGTGACCTCTCTATTGAATGTCAGCTTGTGCTTGTGAACGGTGCCGACTGGAGACCAAGGACAAACAGTGCATGGCTGTTGCTGCGAGGTTGGGTAAATCCCAGGGGAAACATGGTAGCGCAACCCCAGAACAAGAAGATGACCACCGGGAACAGGCATGGGGTAGCCCTGAGCCCCAGCCCAACTCGGACCCTATCCAGCAACTGCTGTCTAAGATACTGGACGCCATTTCTGATACGAAAGACACATTCCACCAAAACATTAGCACAGTGTCGGTGGGCCTTGGGCTCCTCCGCGTGGAATACCAAAAACTCAATGGGAGGGTGAAAGTGGTGGAATCGGGCCTTGAGGACCTATCGCCTGTGCATAAAGCTCTTACGCAGCAGGTGGAGCAATTAACTAACAGGGTCCAGACCCTGGAGCGCCGAGCGGAGGATGGAGAAGGACGCAGCCGCCAAAATAATGTACGGATCCTTGACCTGACAGAAGGAATTGAGGACGGAAATATGGTGGTGTATCTGGAACCATGGTTCAAGGAAGTGGTGGCCCCGGGAGCACTGACACAGTTCTTCACTCTGGAAAGAGTGCATTGAGTACCGGCCCGCCCATTGGCACCGGGCCGCCCTCCGCGTCCAGTGGTAGCCAGGCTGCGGCATTATAGAGATAGAGACATTTTCCTAGAGAGGGCCCGCACAGATGGTCCCTTTGTAGTAAATAATGGCAAGGTCTCGATGTTCCCTGACTATACCCTGGAGGTCCAACGGAAGCATGCCTCATACTTGGAGGTCAAGAAGGCTCTTAGAGAGGAGGCTATCCAGTACTCTTATATTCCCCGCCAGACTCCGCATTTTTGTAGATGGCAAGACTCACTTCTGCGAAGATCCAAAATGGCTTGGGACTGGATAGAAGCCTGCCGAACAGACACAGCCCAGGCGGGAAGTAAGGAGCCGGGGCCCCAGGAAGCTCTCCCAGTGATGATCTGAATGAATCAAGGCAAAGAAACCGCATTTCTCAAAGACAGAATGAGAGAGGGCAGTGGTGCTAAGAGCGGTTGCTGTAATTACCCAGAAGAGTGGCTCCCCATCTGAAGTGGGGTCTGGATCCATGAAAGGGACTGAAGGCTCGGAATCGGATACATCATGCAGGTACAGTTTGGAACTTCCAGTGGTGACGCCGAAAACGGCAGATTACATCATATAATGGGAGCTGATCAACCCAGGCCGGTCGCAATCCTGGGCCGGTGCGGGTGACACCGCCACGCATTGCAAAGTGTTTTACATATTTGCTGAACTCAAGAAGCACGCAGCCTTGTGAGTCCATGACCCCCTGAAGGTTCACATCGAGACTGGTTGGGGCCTTCGATGCTTTGCATTACAGTACACTTTGAGTTTGGGCAGATGGCCGTTGCCAGGATGCCCTGATGCCGGGGAGTTGAAAGATGGGACTTGCTATGTAAGTTTAGTTATGTTCCTCATGCAGACGAGAATGCTCAGTTTCAATCCGCCAAGGGGTTAGCAAGGGTGGGAGACCCCAGTAGGTGGGGAACCTGGACCTACTTGAGATGGCTGTTACGAACCAGGACCTAAAATTTCTCCCATGGAATATTAGGGGGATGGGATCCATGTCAAAGTGCCACAACATACACAGCTACCTGAAACGTCGGGGAGTATAGATACCACTGTTGCAGTAGACGCATCTCACACAGGGGGAGGTGGGGAGCCTAAGAAGGAGATGGAGGAGGCAGGTTTTTGCATATGCCCGGGGGGGGTGCTGAGATGGGTCCGTCCAGGGGTCCCCGCACGTTAATTGACAAGGAGGGAAGATATGTGCTGCTAGTGGGGTGCCCACTAGGTCAGGAGATTACATTGGGCTGTTGCTATGCCCCTAACCAGGATCAGATGTCTTATTTGTCCTCTCTCTCCGCTCACCTAGCTGACATAAGAGTGGGGCAGGTGGTGCTGGGGGGAGATTTTAACTGTGTCTCTGACGTACAAATGGATCAATCCCCCCCCCACCCCCCCTCCTGGGATCTCGGTCACAGAGGACCGCAGCTGGGCTACCAGAGTGCTTGGCACATTGGGAATTGCAAGACACATGGCAGCTCCAGCACAGCAAAGATAGGGAATATTCCTTTTACTCCTCCATACACCACCTCCACACAAGATTGGATGCATTCTGGTTTTCCCCTGCAATAGGCACCTCCATTAGAAACACAGAATATCTTGGTCGGACATTCTCAGACCATAGCCCCTGTTAATGTCATACCAACCCAAAGGGCAGAGACCCTCAATACCTACATGGAGGCTTAACTCAGGGCACTTGAAGATACACCGTTTGCAGAATCCTTGCGCACCACAATAGACACATACTTCACTGAGAACACAGGCACAGCCACTACAGTGCTGGTAGAGTGGGAGGCATTCAAGGTGATGGTGACGGGGCACTGTATGTGACAGTCAGTTGGAATACAGAGGGAGCTGCATACAAGACTTCTGGATGTGGAGGGAGAGATGCATACACTGGATAATATGCAGGGGCCGGGGACACAGGCACACACCCTGTTACGGACCACTTGGGAAAAATATGACGAGGCTCTGGAACGGCTTAGATCTCATGACTACAGGGCTTATATGGACAGAATACAGAATGAGGAAGAGAAGGCCGAATGCTAATTGGCATAGCTCATTAGGCCTGAATCCCAGGGCTCCCCAATAACTCAAATTAAGACTGATATAGGCACGATAGAATATTACCCTGATAAGATTAATACAATCTTTCAGGAATACTATAAAGGATTATACAGTGCACCGCGAGGTGCCTCCCGTTTGGAGCTTGTTTACACAAAAAACAATGGTACACAATGAGGCCACAAGGGTCCTGGGTTAGCCTAGGCTATTACTATTTAACATTTAAAAATTACATCGCAGGATTGGCAGTACGCAGTTTCTTCTCCCAAAGAGGTCGCTATCCCCGCGCGCCTGCGGCTGGTGCAGCTTAAAATACTCCATAGGGTCTACGTGACGGGGCCCAGGTTGGTTCACATGGGTTTTTCTGAGGAGGGCCTATGTAAGAGAGGCTGTGGTATGGTGGGTACCTTCCTCCATATTATTTGGGAATGCGGTGCGATTATGGAGTTCTGGAGGCAAGTCCACGAGGTGATGGGGGAGGTGACAGGAATTGTTATGCAGCCTGAGGCGTGATGTTGTCTCCTGAATGTCTGGAGTCCTACTGACCACAACGCGGCACAGACTCAGTGGGTGACCCTGGGGAACATGGTAGCCAAGCGCGATATCGCTCGGCTGTGGGGCTCCAATAGGCCGCCCACATTGACAGCGTGGATGGAAAACATGGACTGGAGCATGTTTAGGGAGAAGACAGTGTATTGTGCTCGGGGGCGCCCTCGGAAATGGCATGCTGTGTGGGGGCCATGGAACCAGTACAGAGGGGACATATGCCTGCCCCCCGACCCGGATCCGCCTGAGGAGCAACTTTTCCCTTAGTCCTTTTCCGGCTTTGACTTTCCCGCTGATATGTGATTGTTTCTAGAGTCTCTGCCTTTCCCTCCTTTCCCTTACTATAGATCAGTGCCTGTTGGACGTGATGGGGCTCGTCCCCCCTGATGGGAACCTCTCTTGGTGTTTACAGTGCCTTTCGCCTTGCTTGTGTTTAGGGTTGTATTTATGTTTATGCAAAATAGAACCTTTGGCTCTCCTGTCAGTGATATGTGGACGCAAGCATGTGTTGAACCTCTAAAGCTGCCGTACCTCCGGGATGTCGGCTGAATAGCTGTATCACTGATATAAAATAAAGGTTTTTCAAAAAAAAAAAAAATTACATCGCATTGACAACAGTAGGCAAAACTCCGAAAATAATTTATACAATGAAGGAGCTTGTTGTTAAACGTCGACGGTGTTTTGATCTCATTAATTCGAGATCATCATCAGGACGGAATATGTGAGCAAGACGAATCTATGAAGAGGAGAAAACATATCAACCAGTGGTTCTGAGTGGAAGAAAATAATGTATGTACATACAATTCCTATACTGAGAAAGGAAGCCAGAATGGATCGGCACTATTGGAAAAGTGTCTAAAGGTACAATTAATGCCAAAGACAGCGAAGGTCATGCGGGGAGCAGTCAGAGAGGGCTGCGTCTTAGAAAATTACCGCTGCGTAAAGAAAATGGACAGACAAGGAGGTGCTAGCAACTCATAAGTAGCAGGCAATGGAAAGGAGTCCAAGGTACAATTAATGTCAAAGACCACAAAGGTCATGCGGGGAGCAGCCAGAGAGAACCGCGTCCCAGAAAAATGCAGCTGTGCCAACAGAATTAATGGACAGTAAAGGGAGGCCAGTATATGCACTAATTGGTGACGGTCACGCAGCCAAGGACAAACGCAGTAAGAGCTAGACCTTCGCGTGGTTGATGATGAAATTGCTGAAGAGTTGGGTGGCCCGGTAACTTTGCAGGAGGTTAGGGGTGCCATGCCACTGATGGCAAGTGGGAAAACACCGGGTCCTGATGGCCTCCCTGCTGAGTTTTATGCGAAATCCGGGGATAGTTGGGCCCCCCCACCTGGTGACTATGTATAATGAGGCTCTCAGACTGGGATGCCTGCAGTCTGCGCTAGTGATCCCGCTCCCCACGACCACGGACCAGGATGCTCGGGTAAGAGACTTCAGACCCCTGTCCATACTTAATACTGATTTTAAGTTAATAAGTAAGATACTAGCAATTCGGCTGCTCCCACATATGAGACACCTGGTTCACTCCGACCAGAATGGGTTCATTCCCTCCCGCAACACATGGTACAACTTTTGCAGATTATAATCGGTGCTCTACCACTCTGATGCCCAAGTGTTGACACAAACTACCTTCCTCTCAGTTGACCTCGAAAAGGCGTTTGATACGGTGAATTGGGACTACCAGCTCGAATTCATGCGGAAGATGGGTTGGGGGAGGGTTAGTTGACGTGGGTCCAATTGTTATGCACTCTCCCCACAGCAAGAGTCAAGATGAGCAAGACTATTTTACCACAATATAAGTTATCACGTGGTACACGTCAGGGGTACCCGCTCCTGTTTGCACTGGCGGTGGAACCACTTGCTGAGCTCTTTTGCCGAGGGGGGGTGTGTAGAACTGACACTGAGTGGCAGATACATGATCTCCTTATACGCAGACAATCTGTTCATATATTTGGGGGATGCTGTGAGGGGGCAGGGACTGCCTTCGGACTGTTGGAAAACTTTGGGTCTCTGTCAGGCCTCCGGGTCAACCAACATAAAACACACTTGTTCCTGGTGGCTGAGCCCTCCCTTAGACCGGGGGAGCTCCCTGCGGAATATAACTGAACCCCAAGCACGTTTAAATACTTGGGAATTCAGATTTTTCACTCACTGGAAGACATGAGGGTGAGTAATCTGGGCATGGCCCTCCGTTCGCTCCGCTCTAGCATGGCCTTTTGGAATTCAATGCGACTACCATTGATGGCCAGAGTGTCACTGACCAAAATGGTCATGCTGCTCTGCCTACTGTACTTCTTCACTAATCTACCGATGCTGATGCCAGATGGATGGTTTAGGTCGCTGGATGCACTGGTATGAGAACTCATCGGGGCAGACAGAAGACACAGAGTATATCAGCGGACCCTGCAACGCCCAATGAGACGGGGGATTGGGTGTGCCGGATTTTGAAATGTACCAACTAGCTGCACAGCTGCAATGGGTGGCTCAGTGGCTGGAGGGGGTGAACCAAGAGGCGATCTACCTGGCGGAGCCAGGGCAACACCCATGGCAGCTACTGGCAAAGCTGCTAAAACAGGCTAGGAGGGTCCCATATATCTCGACGCTGCAGTCCGCGGCACTACAGTACTGGAAAAGATGCATGGCAAGACTGCCGGCCACTCCGCGATACTCCCCAATACTGCCACTGGTGGGGCTGCCCTATGGCGAACCACAGGTGATTCTGGGGGCGGAACAGCTGGTACCCTGGGCGGAGGCTGGGATAGAGACAACGGGATATTGTTATCTAGGCAAATGTTTGATTCCTTTTGCTGAACTAGTGGAGGGGTGCGGACTTCCCCCAGGCCAGTTCCTTCTATATGAGGGGATGGTGCAGGCGTTCGGGAGACTATGGGGAACAAGATAAGATGAACGTGACACTCACTTGGTTCTCCACTCACTAATTACATTGGGCACAGCAGGGCACCAAATAAAGTGGTTCTATGCATCGCTTCTCGAGGCATCTCTGTCCCCGATGCAGAAATTGAAGGGCAGGTGGGAAAGATCCCTGAACAGGATGATTACTGACTCAGAATGGCGTGGAGTATTGGAGTCTCCCAAAAAGATCTCCCGTAGTGCCATTCTCAAATACCTTCAATTCAACTATGTACATATGACATATGACATATGACATCGCCTCCAGGCCGCCTTTGGAGGAGAGCCAAGAGGCTGCCCGAGGTTTGGCCAATTGAATGCAGACCTTCTCTATATGACCTGGAGCTGTGTGCTGCTGCAGGGATTCTGGGTAACAGTATCAGCTAAGATCAATGTCACATTAAATCGCGCACTTGAGCACTCGTCAGAGACATGTCTACTTGGCCTATACCCTAGACCGCACAACGGTAAGGTGGGGAGTACATTTATTGATCTGTCCCGCGCACTGGCCAAGAGGTTAATAGCGATACCATGGAAGTCACCCATTGGACCACAGCGTAGCACAAGGATACAAGAGGTGTCTAGGTGGGCTGCTGCGGAAGGTAGGGCGCTGGATAGGGAGGAACTGAGGGGACTGCGCCAGCGCCAATTGCTGAAGCATGGAGGGACACATTGTTTAACTGGGACCATCCAAGCCTCCCTAATAGCAAAAACGATGGAAGTGAGCCTCTTCTCAGTCAGGGCTATCTCCTTTGAAATGACATTAGCTGCCCTAATTAACAAGCATTTGCAATGCAATCGGCCTTGCATTTGCTAAAATTAGAGGTGTTGGCGTTTAAAATGGCAATGTTTTTTTACTTTTGTTTTTTAATTTGCAGTGATCTATGCTTGACCTAAAGAGCAAAGGACTCCTGTAAAGGGAAGGACAAAATCAAAGTTGTTTCAATCCCAAAGCTGTTACCAGATGTCACAGACTGAGCAGAGAGTGTAATTACTAAAGATTGAGTTCTATTTAAATAAATGCAAAGGACTACGCTTTGAAATGTTACCCAACAGAAGGATTGGAAGATCATAAGAAAGCAGATGACCTTGGAGGAGGGAGCGAGTCGGATTTGTAGGACTGCTGGCATCCACCAAAATACACCTGGTTGTCGACCTATGAGGCAGTCCAGATGAGTCACTGGTCAAAGACGACATGTCCTACTGACAGATGAGGGCACAGGTTTAAGGTGTGCAATGGTTCACAGTCCGTTCTTCATTAGGTCTGGCTGAACCCAGCGCATGCACTGGCTCGGAAAGACATTTTGTAAGTGACCTTTCAAAGTGCTACCGCTCGCATAGAGCTACAGTGCACTAGGCGTGCACGCGCACAAAGCAGCCATATGGCTTTACGTGGCTCTCCCTCATAGCTTCCTCTCCGCCCCCTTCCCTGCTGCTATTTCACACCAGTTTTCTTATGCACAGAACTCCCGCTTCTCCCCCCTCCCCCCACACAGATCGCGTCTCACGGCCGCTTGCGCGGCCAATGCTTGTTTAAATAGACATTAATTACACAGGTGCAAAGTCAACAATAGTGCCTGCGGCCCGCAGCCCCCTCACACCTCCGGGCGCTGCCCGCTTTTACATTAACAGCTTTCTCCTATTGCAAGCAGGACATACTTTGCTGCAACTGTGTCGCTTTTCAACTTTCTAATGACTTTTACATTATAAGTGGCGGTTTCGCCCGGCATGACGCGGGTGCCGCCTTTCATTTGTTTTACACGGCGCTTCACATTAAGAGCATTTTGCCGTCCCTGCATGCTTCTTGAAGTTATTTCTCCTGATGCTGCTTCGCATTTAGAGCCTCCCCGCCGGCGCCACGCGACATGCGTGCTTTCCCTTTAGCGATAACACAGTACAACAAAGGAAGGAAGTCTCAGAAACCATCCCTTGGGCACAGCCATCGCAGGTAAACTGCCTCGGATGCAGGAGCAGTGTACGTTTCCCAAAGCCTTAATTAAAAAAAAAAAACGTATCTGTACAATCGGAGCCCTGGACGTTCAAAGAGAGCGCATCGATGTGATGGTGGCTTACACAGCATCATGTCGAGCTGCCCATTGTATGCTTCTTTATTGCACTTGCAGAAGTCTGCCACTCACTTTGTAACTGGTGAGAAATTTTTTTTTTCTTCTAAACATAAGTGCCCACCACCAGGTACACAGACTGGCATTCGCAGCCAAATCATTTACCGTTTATTTCTATAAACATTGATTTGTGCCCCGGCGTCTCCTCTGAGTTTCGTCTCTCTGCATTGCTGATGCTTTCAGCCCACCAGCTCCTCTTCCTTTTTTCCACAAATGGGTCAGATTTCTCTGAGTATTGAGTAGAGTCAAGATAACGGGGTTACAGTCTCGGCTCCAATGCTTGGCTGAACTATGTGATCCTGGGCAAAAAAATCTTCTCCGGGTCCTTTATTTGGCGAAACCAGGAGAGATGAGAAAATAACTAAACAGACCTAAAAGTGCAATAATGTGGGTGTCTTTTATTCTGCGGGGTGACTCACAGAATATATGACACATAGAGTATTTTACGTGAGATGAACACGTCACACTCTTCACGGGCACCTTTAAACTGGGAAATAGTAGCATTTGTTGTTTACTGCGCTTAGACACACCACAAATATGGCAATAAGCGCTATGTGTTTTAGTATTGCTTTGCTGTTATAATTATTATGATCACTACAAATGTCACCCTGGCCTCACCACACAGAGCAGTTGCCTGTATGATGCCACGTGCAAATTAAATGATGCTCAATGCTGGTCTGGTTGTATTTTCTGTATGTGTAAAACATCGTTTTGCTTGGCTTGTTTTAATCAATTTTATTCCACAGTTAATTCAACTCTAGCTTTACAATTACTCGGCAGAATGAAATACATTATTATCAGCAATTTAAAATGACACCTCGAAGCAATTCAAACTCTAGTATATAAATTAATTGCACAAAAGGTACCTCCCACGGATTTCATTGGATGAATATGAGAAAAAAAGAAACTCCTTCCTGTGAGGTAGGAGCTTAAAAATTCACAAAATATAGGCTACCTCCTGTTCTAGAGACCTCTGAGTCCCTGCACTAGTGTTGTTTTGAAGTTTAGGCCTTCAGTTTCCCCTAGCTGCAAGGATATTTTTGAGGCTGTTTGTTACATTCTGATGCTGTCTTTTGGTAACTGTGGTGGCGCCAATCTTTCTTTCTTTCTTTCGTTCTTTCTTTCTTTCGTTCTTTCTTTCTTTCTTTCTTTCTTTCTTTCTTTCTTTCTTTCTTTCTTTCTTTCTTTCTTTCTTTCTTTCTTTCTCTCTCTCTTTCTCTCTCTTTCTTTCTTCCTTTCTTTCTTCCTTTCTTTCTTTCTTTCTTTCTTTCTTTCTTTCTTTCTTTCTTTCTTTCTTTCTTTCTTTCTTTCTTTCTTTCTTTCTTCAGACATTGCCCAGAGGTGTTAGAGTGCTTTACAAAAGATATAGAACATTACACAACAATCAATATTTACACTGAACATAATATAGAGCACAGGATGCAAACAGCCCGGAGGAGAGGCAAAGTATGGTACTGAATTGAGGTGGTGGGCTCAGTGCAAAGACTGGGACCGGCTTGTGGGGAGATGAGAAATCCACTGAATGCCCATATTTTGGTATACTTGATCTTGAACAAATACATTTCTTTCTTGCAAGAAAATGTACATACGTTTTAGGTCGAGCCTGGGCAGCATATGCGCTGCTTTGCGAAGCATGCTGTGTTTGGGTAGGGACTTGAGCCCCACCCACTCTCTGCCCATATTTTTCATTGGCTTGTGTCATTGTCCACTGTAGACTATGGCTGTTAATTGGTCAATAGGCTTAGTAGTCCCTCCTTAGTACCGCCTTGTCTCATTTTGTAACGTCCAATGGCGACACCCCCTGTTACGAGTTTTGTTACTTGGTAGGCTTTAATTTCAGCCTCTGAGCACTATTTCTCAAACAGCAGCAGGCAGGACACGCTCTCTCCTACCGCTTAAAAAAAAAATGATAGCATGAATGCATACGCAACGCAATAGGTCTCGCATTTGCTACAGTTTAAGCTATTGGCATTGTAAATGACAATGCCTTTTATTTATCTGTTTTAAAAACAACACATAAATAAAAGGCATTGTCATTTACAATGCCAATCGGTCAAACTCTCATAAATCCAAGACCTATTGCATTGAAAATGCTTGTTTTTCTATTACTTTTATGTTGTCTATTTAACACTACCTTATATAGAGGTTGCTGCTAAATAACTATACAGCGACTGAATAACGCTCAGATATTCTGTCTCACTCTGTGAGTAATGTGGACACTGTACTCTTACTATGTGACGAACAATATTTAAAAACATTTACAAAGTACTACTATCAGATAGTCCACTCCATCAACACCATGAGACACGTGAAAGCTGCTTATTTTTAAAGAAGCAAATTAAAAAAGGACTCACAGACCAGAAATTTAGCTGAAGGACAGGCTATAAAGTAAAGTTCGACAGACTCTCCGTGAATAAAATGCCCAAGAAAAAATTCAATGAACGGGCTAATTTCTTTTACATTTTGGTAATATTTGATTTGATTAGCACTCAATTTCCTCTACAAGCATTCAGATATATGGGCATGATTTCAGGCCTAACGTTTGTGACTTTCAAGCAGCTTTTAAGAGAATGATCAGTGGAAATCTTAGCAGTGTTAAGTGTCGATTAAGAGAGTTTGCTTAAAGTCTCGTATGAGATACCAGCAGGCCCCTAGATTGCCGTCCTCCCCTCATCCTTCTTGTTAACTAATGTTTCCAAGTAATGTGGCTGGCAAACAATATTTTGGCTATGTGCCACAGAATCTGGTAACGTTTTCAACGACTAATGTCTTTGGGACCGAATGCAAACCCTCTAAACTGAAAACGGTTGTGCCATAGCCCTGCATCATACCCTACATTAAGTAGTAGGTGAGTGTGTGTGATTTTTTTTTGCCATTTATCTGGGAAATCGTGCATCCCGGTTGAAAACACTGGCACAGTCGTTGTCCCAACCTAATTAGAGAAATGCAACTCTTTGAGCACCAACAGATGTGGTGTAGTTTTCGTGCATTTTCAGAAATGTATGGCGATACTGGAAATATTGGCACTGGGATGTTACACCAAAAAAGTGGCTCGCTTTAAGGTACTCTGGTAAAATGAGAGGGTCACTTGACTGTAATGCTTTGTGTTGGACTTGGCCCTTTTTGCAGGGTCATCCCTGAACTTTTTGCCTTCCTCCTGTATTTATTCTGACCTGTTGTTGGCTGTTTTATGACTCTGGGCACATTACCACTGCTGATCAGTGCTAAAGTGCATATGCTCTCCCTATGTTAAATTGATGAATTGATTAGTGACTCCATGATTGGGTTATTTGATTTACTTGTCAGACCCTAGTACAGTGCACCATCTGTGCCCAGGGCTTGTAAATCAAATGCTGCTGGTGGGTTAGCAGCACTGGTTGTGCCACCCACAGAAGCTGCTTGTAAAGTGTGTCTCAGGCGTGCCATTGCAGAGTCTGTGTGCAATCTCTGACTGCCATGTCGACTTGGCAAGTGCACCCACTTGCCAGTCCCTAAACCTTCCCTTATCTTCATATCAGACACCCCTAAGGTAGGCCCCAGGGCAGGGTGCATTGTAAGTATAAGGTAGGACATGCTCTGGTGTGCGTGGCATGTCCTTATAGTGAATTACAGCCATTTTCGTTTTTCACAATTTGCAAGGCTACCTGTTTCCCATACGCCAGAATGGGCAGTTTGATTATTACATCTTATAATCCTAACTGACTCAGTGAACTAGGTAGAAATTCGAGTTTAGTATGCCTGAACTCAGAATGATAAAATACATCTTTTAGTGAAGTTGGTTTTAACATTCTGTGTTTGAAAATACTACTTTTAGAAAGTAGGTGTTTTCTTGCTAACTGTCCAAGCCTGCCTCTGCTAGGTTGTGTATTGTGTGTCTGGTTCTGTGAGTGACAGGGGCTGGGGGATTCCAGGAGACAGGGTCAGTCAGCACAGGGCTGAATAGAGAGATGTGCATGTAGATGGGTGGGAGGAGCTGCACCTGGGATCTGAATGGAGCTGTGCCTTCCCTCCACAATGCGGGCTCCACCTCCTGTGGTGCGTCTGATGTTTCTGCCCTGCACTGTGAAAGGAAAGGAGGAGTCATGTAAACAAAGTGCTCCAGGACTGACCAAAACTGGTTTGGACTAGGCAAAGGCCTCTCTGCCTTCAGAGAACAAAGAGAAAAGTAGTATAAATATGGGGACCCAGACCCCAAGACTTTAGATCACTTCTGGAACAACAAGAAGAAACCTCTGCCAAGGAGAAGAACCAAAGGAAGCTGTAGGAGTGGACTGCCCCCTGCCAGTGTGCTGTGTTGCTGGGTTGGCCTACAGAGGTGTCTTCAGTGCCAAGGAGAGGAAAAGGAACTTTTGTGTGTACTTCATCATCTTGCAGAATATTTCTCCAAGGGCTTGAACTTGTGCTTGCCTCCTGCTGAAGTCTCAGGGACAACTGACTTCCCCACCAGCTCCCCCCTGAATTTCCTTGCTGGGAATTCTATCTGCAGAAGCCTGCGTGTCTCTGGGAGCTGGAAGCGAGACGCAACAAGAAGAAGCGTGTCGCCGCCGCATCTCCCAGAAGCGTGCCTTTGTCGCAGCTGTCTGCTGTCGCATCACTGGAGAAGCGCGTCGCAACCTCGTGGGTCGCCGTCGCATCACCGAAGAAGCGTGTCGCAGGGCCTGTCGTGGCTCCAAAGTACAGAGTCGCTGCAAGGCTGCCAGGGCGTGCACGCATCGTCTCAACATTGTCGCATCAAGGGCGCCATCTTATCGCATCGCACCGATTGTCGCATCGCATCGAGGTGCCATCTTGCCGCATCGCAACCGGGCCGCAGCACGAGAATCTACGCATCACCTCCTCTCCGGTAAGGATCAAGACGCATCCCCTGCTCTGCACAAGCATTGAGGCACGACGCATCGTCTCCCCCGAAGCAATGAACCGACGCATCTCCAACGCTGTGCGCCTTTTGTTTATTTTGCGTTATGCATCCAGGTACTTTTGTGAGAACTATGTTGCATTTACCATCAACTTGAACTTAAGTTACTTCAACCATCTTTAAGTCAATTTTGAGTACAGTTTTGTGGATTTTTGTCGTTTGTGGTCTTGTGTTAAGTCTATATAAAGAATACTTATTTTTATAAAACCTGTGTGGTGTCCATCTGTAGTGTTTTCACTGTATTACTGTATGTGTTCACAAATGCTGAACAGACTGCCTCTGAGATAAGCCTGTCTGCTCGTGCCAAGGTACCAAGGGGGTGAGCAGGGGTTATCCAGTAGTGTAATCCCCTTTCCCTGACTTAGAAGCAAGAGTCCCTATTTGGTCAAAGGTACCTACCTCTGTCAACTAGAGACCCCCAGTTCTAACATTGGTGGTCAGCGGTGAGGATTTGAACCTGCATTTGTGACTCATATACAGTGATTGGTGTACACTACTAGTGAGTACAGACCAAACGCAACCACATACTTTTTTGGTAGAATTGTTTTTTTTACCTTGGACTGTTATTCTTTATGAGAACTGCCAATTCTTACTGTCATGAGTAGGCCAGCATATGTTGCATCTATGGATCTAGATTTTGAGGAAGATAGATTGGAAACCTACACTTTGAAACAGCTGAACGCCTTCTGCAGAAAATTGAAAGTTGCTACCCAAGGTACTTCAAAGAAGGATGAATACCAAAATGCGCTGAGGGCCTGGGTGGAAGCAAGAAATGCCTCTGCGCTGGTGGTGGAGCCAGCTGAGGATGCGGATAGGCAGCTGGATAGGCCGGTGTTTCCAGCTAGGAAAGGGGTACCGTCCCCACCTGGCAGTAGTGTCTCTTCCAAGGACCTGTCTCCCAGAGAGCTGGACGACAGGGAGAGAAATAGGATGCACAAGCTGGAGATGGCTAAGCTTAAGAGGGAGCGTCAGAGGGAAACAAAGAATAACAGGTTGTCCTTGGAGAGAAGGAGAATGGAGCATGAGTTGAGAATGAGAGAGCTTAAGTTGGAGCTCGAGAGGCTTGAGGCCATGAGTGCCTCAGTCCAGCAACAAGAAATGTGCGTAGCTCAGAAAGTGAGCTTTGCTGAGTTGGAGGTGGAATCCAGCTCAGATGGGGGCAGCAAAATTGAATGTTCTAGTGCTGAGAGAGTAGTGCACACACCCACAGATGTGGCACCTGACTTGGGGGGGTGGGGTTTAACATACACCAGGAGGTTCAAGGATCTGAGATAGCTTTGTTGGTGCGCAATGTCCAGGAAGTAGAGTGGGGCACTGGTGCAGGGGGTCATGGTCCTAGTGTTGGGAGGGACACTCCACTGACTCTAGATGAGAGGAGCAGGGAGAAGGGTTCCCCCCTGGTTGAAGTACTGGTGTGTGAATGTGGAGACCGCCCAGAAGAGTGTGGGTTGAATGACAGAGACAGTCAGATACTGTCTTGCCAATCTCAGGAGAGTGGTGTGGAGTACGTGTGCAAGGCACTGGATGGTGAGTGAAGGATAGTTTGGTTAACCCTTGTAGGGGGCTGTGTAATCCAATTGTGGGAGAGCATATTATAAATCCCTGTTTTCCAGAGCTTTGCCAACACCTGTTGGAGAGTGAGTTCTCTGACCCCAGGGAGCTCACATTGGAGGCAGACCTTTTGGTGGAGTCCAGAGGGTCTGAAGAGGCATTGGGGAGTGATCCTAAGAGGAGTGGCTCAGGTATCTTCCAACCCAGCGTGGTGGAAGTGGCTCAGAGTAGTCCAGCTAGGTCCTGTAGTAGTGAGAGGGGTGTAGGGCCTCATGTCCTGTCTTTAAGGGGAAGGAGCGAGAATAGGTTATGTCCCGGTAGTGCCCAACCTCAGTCTCAGAGCCTGGATGGTTCTTTAAGGGAACACCAGGTGGGGAGCCTAGTCTGTCCTGATGGGCCGCCCATTGAGGGGGATCCCCTAGTGTCCGTTCTGGTGTATGGCAGTACCACTCCTAAGTGGAGGGTGCAGAAGTCCAGATTGAGGGGTGAGAGGGGAAAAGAGTCCCCAGTGGAAGAACCAGTGGGTCAGGGGCAGCCAGAAGGGCTGAGTCACCAAAGAGTGATCACGGTGACACCACTTCTGTCCTGGGGCATCTTCACGCACTGTCAGATGGACAGGAGGGTGTGAGCTGTGCACCAGGCAGACTGTCACACGACCCATTAGTTATGTGTCACCCTCGGGGGGAGGGTATATGTACTCCCCAGGAAGTCCTGGTGCGCCGGGCAAGTGTTCCATCAACTTGAACTTAAGTTACTTCTACCATCTTTAAGTCAATTTTGAGTACAGTATTGTGGATTTTTGTCGTTTGTGGTCTTGTGTTAATTCTATATAAAGAATACTTATTTTTATAAAACCTGTGTGGCGTCCATCTGTAGTGTTTTCACTGTATTACTGTATGTGTTCACAAATGCTTAACACACTGCCTCTGAGATAAGCCTGTCTGCTCGTGCCAAGCTACCAAGGCAGTGAGCAGGGGTTATCCAGTAGTGTAATCCCCTTTCCCTGACTTAGAAGCAAGAGTCCCTATTTGTTCAAAGGTACCTACCCCTGCCAACAACAGACCCCCAGTTCTTACACTTTGGATTCAGTATTACGAATTACCGCCATTTTAGTCAGCATGATCTTATAATGTTTGCGGCACACTGTCAGCATTAGGACAAGCCTGGTTGCGCCTTCAATAAGAAGGCTGCTGTGTTCTACGGTTCTGATTGAGCACGTAATTCTCAGGTTCGGTAATGCTTCGTGACAGCACTACCCAGCCTTCTGAAAAAAACACGGATATCCTTTCCGTTTATTTTACAAGTTATTTGCTGGCCCTAAGCCTTTAACTGTTTCTTGTTTGTACGTTACTTTTACAGCTTTCAATTCTGGCTTCTTAGGGCCAAGATGCCTTTTTAGGTGTCCGTTGCACTTGCAAATATTTGTTACAATTAATCATTAAATGCTTATGACGGGTAATTTATTGTTGTTTCGCTAAATAATGAAAAATGCGGAGGCTTCGCCTTTTCAGCCTAATAGAGGGTTTTCAGCTCCCCGGACATAGTAATTTTACACAGATGTGCTAAAGAGCCTCACAGCCACATGCACATGCAGAAGCCGGATGAACAAGTGAAGAGTGATGAATGTTGTGGGCTTCACCCAACCCCATAGATCTCCGCAGCTGCAGCCCCTACAATAACATGAGTGATAGCGTCCACAAGAATGTATGTCCGTCCTTGCTGCCGGCGGCTTTAGCTGATGATGACGTAGATGCCCGTCCCGCGGTGCCAGTTTACACTCTGCAAAGCGCTCTTTTACATTTAAACATGGAAACTTTAGTGTTTGAAACATATTAAAGTGTAGCAGTAGAAAGCAAACTGAGCAGCTCCGATTTCTTATGCTTGGCGCTATGCCGCTCGGCCGTCACACTTGAACATAAACCTTGACATGACACGCTGCAAAAATTAGCAAAAAAAGATTCTCCGAAAGAAGAATAAACAATGGAAGCAGAAGAAAATTGAATTTAGTCGGTGCTCCTCGTCGAAAACCGGAAGTGTCATCTTGCTGGAGGAACGAGTTAGGAAGCTGCAATTAAGACCAACACTGCACCAAACCAATAGGAGGGCAGCAGGCGGAAGCAAAGTCATTTATCAAATACTTCAGGTCTTCCAGACAGCGCATGCACGCTGCCTAGGCTCGACCTAAAAAGGAGTCTATAGTGGTTATAGTATCGCCCCCTGTTGCCCCAACAGTCATTTTCCTCTTTACCATGATCACGGGCCTTTGTACGCTTGCAATAAGATTGATGAGTCACAAAAATGTGGGGAATATATGCTACCACACAAAATGTCTTTTCAGCTTAAATGAACGGATATTTTGTCCCTGCAACAGGTTGTGCAAGGTTTTTAAAACAAACGAGAGGGAAGACAAGTGCTCACTCGGTTTTCAAGGGGCCAACAACAGGGTGCGCCCAAAACAATAAAAAGCAGAAATAATTAAAAGGGAATGAAGAAGAAAGACAGTACCTTAGTCCTTGTCAGCAAACCAAAAGACCTGGCCCAGCTCTGCCTCTTCCGGCCACAGACAGGCGAAGACGCGCCCGGTCTCCCCCCGGGCGAGTCCCGTGAAGCAGGAGCCCCAGGCAATTAAGTAAGCACCTCCGGGCACGGGCTGAGCGAATTTGGGGGTGTGTGCCGCAGTTAGTCCTGCGGGCTGTAGTTCTGCCCCTCGCAAGCCCGACACATGAATAAACAACACAGGCTTTCTGCGAGCCAGGCGATCAAGTAAGCACCTGCGGGAGTGAGCTGAGCGGCGTTGTCTTTCGCAGTTAGTCCTGGGGGCTGTAGCCCTGCCCCCTGCAAGCCTGGCACAAGAATAAACAACACTGGCTTTCCCCAAAGCGGGAGCCCCAGGCGATTAAGCACCTCCGGGAGCAGTCTGCCGCAGTTGGTCCCGGGGGCTGTAGTCCTGCCCCCTGCAAGCCCGAACAATAAACGTAGTAGTATACGGATATAATGGTCCAACCGACAGGTATAAAGGCTAAGTTTGTCCTACCAGTAAGAGTGGACTATAACATAACCACCCTTGCTGGAAACCCTGCTAGAAAATTAATTGGATTGAGAAATAAACCATGAGCTGAGCGTACCCGAACTATTTGCAGTGTGTCTTAAACCTGCTCCTTGGATTCCTACTGAAGCAGGTAGTAATCTAGTCATGGATGAATCAAAAACTCTTCCCTGTGTAGAAAAAGCTATTTGGGTCTGTGGGAGGCTTACCTTGGTGAATATCCATGTAGATTTTGTAAGATAAAAGGGGCCTATATTTGTTAATGTGTGCACTTCAAACAGAACCTCACATTGCTGGTTCACAATCTCACTGGTATATAAAGGTAGGCATTTGTGTGTTTCATCAAGCAAGACTCCGCTAGATAGCAGGGAAAGATTGTGTGCCCATCCTGATAGTTGATCTCCCACCTTCATAATTAAGATCATGACATTATAGCTGAACTTCACTGAATATTTGAACCACAAATTGTACCTCTTCCTGTCTTGCTCGGATGGCAACAATACAGCAGGAAGAGCTTTGTCTTAGAAAAAACAAGTTGCTTACCTGTACACTGTGGTTCTCCAGTATTGATATCTTTCATAGATTTAGATGCTTGAATCTTCTCTGTTGTCATGGTGGGAGTCCCACGGTGATTAAAACAAGTTATACCATGTAAGTACATTAACAGCCATACAGAAAGCAATTGGCTATTTTAATAGAACGAATCTTCAGCCAGAGACAAGACGCTGAAGAGCTACCATATCTCGAGCAAGAGTGTATATGGGAATAAGATATATAAATGAGGAATGTTAGACTTGGCATCTTTGGCGGGGTTTCTCCTGACTTTTTGCCTCTACCTCCTGTATTTTTTATGCTGTACTGGATTTCGTTTTTGTTGGCTTAGATGCTTTATGCACTTTACAACTGCTGATCAGTGTCAAAGTGCAAGTGCACCCTGTTTAAATTGTTACTGTAGTTGGTTCTCTCAGATTGGCATCTTTTATTCCCTTGTAAGTCCCTAGTAAAGTTCACAGAGTGTGCCAGGGCCTGTAAATCAAATGCTACTAGTGGGCCTGCAGCACTGATTCTGTCACCCACATAAGTAGCCCTGCAAATGTAACTCAAACCTGCCACTGCAGCGTCTGCGTGGAGTTGTGAGTTGCCATGTCGACCTGACAAGTGCACCCACTTGCCAGCCACTAACCTTCCCTTTTCTTACATGTAAGACACCCCTGAGGTAGGCCAAGGTAGCCACATGGGCAGGGTGCAGTGTATGTTAAAGGTAGGACATTTACCGTTGTGGGTTACATGACCTGATAGTGAAATACTGCCAATTTCTTTTTTCACTATTGAAAGACAATCTTTCCTATAGGATAACATTGGAGATACTTTGTAACATCTTACAAGTATAATTTCCCATTGGGACAAGATAGAGAAATAAAGTTTAGAATCTCTGAACTCAGAATTTACTAACATCTTTTAGTAAATATGTTTTTTAAACTGTGTGTTTGAAAATGCCACTTTCAGAAAGTAGGCATTCTCTTGTTTAACAATTCTATGATTGTGGATTGGCTATCTGGTTTTGGAGCAACAGGGGCTGGGGATGTGCATTAACTGTAGACAGCCACTGGGTGGGGGGACTTGAGGTGTTCCTGGCTCTGCCCGGATGACTCCAAGCTGAGCTGAATAGACCTTGGCTGCTTTTAGAGTAGTGGGATGAGTTTTCCTTTGACCTGAATAGGGCCTGTCTCCCCTGCAAAATGCTGTCTCCACCCCCTGTGGTCATACTGCACCAGTGAGGACAGAACTGGTTTGGGCTGGGCTCAGACGCCCTTGCACAATGAAGAACAAAGACAACATGGGGTATAAATAGTGGATCTTAAACCCCAGAACTGTAGATCACTTCTGGACTCAAGAGGAACCTTTCCCAAGGAGAACACCTGGAGAGCTATGAGTAGGAGTATTGCCCATTTGCTGTGTGCTATGTGGGGTTGGCCTGCAATTGCTGCTTCTGCCAGGAAAGAACAAAGATTGGACCTTTGCTGAGAAACCTGCTTGAAGAAGAATCTCCAAGGGCTTGTGTGTACTGGCCTCTTGTTCTGAAGTCTCAGGGACACTGCACTGTACTGCTGAGAGTTCAGACCTGCCAGGAGGTACCTGTTCCAGTGTTGGCTTCTGGAGGTTGTTCCTGCTGTTGGGAGCTGGAAGAAACGTAAAAGAAGCAAGAAAAGCAATCTCTGCTGCAGTCGGCGCTGCCACCGTGACCTGCATCGAGGCCAGGGATACAGCTGGTGAAGTGCACGACGCACTCCCCAGCCTGCACTGCAGCACCGCCACCCTTCGACACCTGCAATTATTGGCCTTCCCGACACCAGCAATTGCACCGACATCGTCACTGCCAGCGCTGGCATCTAATTGTCGCAGCGCATATAACCGCCGAGGGTGACTTCACCAACTCACCGACTTCGCATTGCCTCACCGGAATCGATGCCTCACTGCCGATGCAACAGACTTCCCAGGTCCTGGATTCGACACGTCAGATTTTCGCAGACACAACGGCTCGCCTCCCCCGTGGCAGTCAGGGATCCAGCCTCGACCTCGCACTGATGCCTCACCTCCACGACCTCATAGACTTTGTTTTCCAAGGTACTGTTTGTTTGGCGGTCAGTATAACTCCGCACACCTCGCGGTTGGCGCCGTACTTTGGATTCATTGCTGTCACAATGTCATAATAGCCCCAGGTGGAGCCATGTGTTTTCTACAAGCTTTATTTTGGAAGTAACAGTTTTTAAGTGCTATTTTACTACATGTGTGTTTCATTTTTGTCGTTTTGGTAAAGATACCTTATTTTTCTAAACTGTTGTGTTGTCCATGTGTGGTAGTTTCACTGTATTACTGTGTGTTTTGAGTACAAACACTTTACACATTGCCTTTGGGATAAGCCTGTCTGCTCATGCCAAGCTACCAAGGGGGTGAGCAGGGTATATCTAAAGTGTGTCTCCCCCTTATCCTAACTAGAAGCAAGGGTCGTAACTTGGACAAAGGTGCATACCTCTGTCAACTACAGATCCCCAGTTCTAACAATGTATAAGAGGGGTGAGCCGAAAGGGGAGGTGGAAGGGTCGCATGTGAATCTATGAAAGATATCAATACTGGAGAACCACAGTGTTTTTTCTCCAGTATTGAATCTTTCATAGATTCACATGCTTGAATCGGAGTAGTCAGCAGTATTAAAGGAAAAAATGGCGACAGGTTAGGCAACACCACTCTCAAAGGTAGAAAGTGATAAACGAACAAGTTACTTATCTTCGATAATGCTTTGTCTGGTGGATACAGTATCTACCTGTGGATTCCTCACCTTTTGAATTACCCCAGCACCAGTATTCCACTGAAACATTTTTCATAGCTCTCCCACGTCAACAAGGATGTCACACTAGCATGGCTTCGCTCACGACTCCGTATGACGTCACCGGCGCAATAAGAAGACCTTGTCAGCGTGCTGACGTCAGTTCCACCCATTTTGTTCGTGCCTTCGAGGCGAACGGGTAGAACAACCACATATTGCAAGTATACACAGTATACAACATATATCCAAATATACACAGTATATGAAAGAATAAAAAGGAAAACAGGAAAAGCCAAAGTCAAGACATTTCTGAACAACAAGCATCATAACAAAGCAAATGACATTGAAGTACAAAATGTCATGCACAAAAACCTTTTTGGTATAAGTAGGTTGACAACGGGGAAGAGGGTGCGTCAGTGAGGAATCCACAGGCAGATAATGTATCCACCAGAAAAGCGTTACCAAAGGTAAGGAGCATGTTCTTCTGATGGATTCCTCACCTTTTAAATTGAATCCCCAAACAGTCCCTCTCCCGGCAGAGGGTGTCCACCTACTCATACCAAAAAATCCTGCAGCACAGAACGTGCATAATGGCCATCCCTCCTCACTTCTGAATCCAAACAATAATGCTTTGCGAAAGTGTGGAGGGAGGCCCAAGTTGCCGCCTTACAGATGTCAACCACAGGAACCCCTCCACCCAAAGCTGAAGACGACTTAGCTCTAGTAGAATATACTCTAATACCTTCAGGCTGCTCCTTCTTGGCCAAGACATAGCATATCTTGATGCACAAGATGATCAATCAGGAAAGCGTTCTCTTGTGTACAGCTTTGCCCTTCATATGTCCCACGTAACCAACGAAGAGCTGGGGGAGGATAGAAAGTGGGTAAATCATCTTTTCTCCATAGATGGTTGTAAAAGGGGGCTTAAAACTAAGAGTCTGAAGCTCACTTACCTTCCTGGCAGAGGTAAAAGCAATTAGAAAAACAGTCTTGAATGTGAGAAACCTCAACGGGCACCTATGAAGAGGCTCAAAAGGAGAACCCATCAAGAACGTCGGAACCAAATACAAGTCTCACTGAGTCATAATGAAGGGAGTGGGAGGAAACGAATGAGTGAGGCCCGTAATAAACCTCATAACTATGGGAGACTTGAACAACAAAGACTTGTCAGGCAAACAAAGGAAGGCATATAAAGCCCTTAACAGTAGCCACAGCAAAACCTTCCTGGGCCAAGGAAAGCGAAAAGCTAAGAACATCAAATAAATGTACCTTCAAGAGATCAATCGACCTCTCTCCACACCATCTCACAAATCTGGCAAACAGATTCGGTGGAGTCTCTTCTGGCCGATAAAATAATGTCCACCACATCCGGTGGGAGAGAGAAAGAACTCAGGTTGCCCCATTCAATCTCCAGGCATGAAGGTGCAGGATCTGGAGGTGGGGGTGTAAAACCTGCCCCTGCAACTGCGAGAGGAGATATGCCCTGAGAGAAAGATGGAGCAGAGGGTGAGATGAGAGATGAAGAAGGTCTGTGTACCACACCCTTCTTGGCCAATCCGGAGCAATCAATATGACTTGGGCCCACTCTTGGCGAATCTTCCTCAGAACTCGAGGAATCAAGGGTATGGGAGAAAATGTGTAGAGGAGTTGCAAGCCCCAATCCAACTGAAATATGTCCCCTAATGCTCCCCGCATCGGATACTGGAGACTGCAGAACGATGGGCAGTGTGCATTCTTGTGAGTGGCAAACAGGTCCAACCGAGGACACCCCCACATCCTGAAGACGTGATGGACCACCTCCGGATGAAGCCACCACTCGTGATCGGCCGAGAATTGCCGACTGAGACTGTCCACACGTACATTCAGCACTGAGGCCAGATGATTTGCAATCACACAAATCTGATGGTCCTGAGCCCAGGACCAGAGTCGCAGAGCCTCTCGGCAGAGGCGATACGACCCTGCTCCTCCCTGCTTGTTGATGTACCACATCGCTGTAGTGCTGTCCATCAGGACCAGAACTGACTGACCATGAAGGGAGGAAAGAAAGGCCTTGCTAGCCAAACGTATCGCCCACAATTCTAGAAGATTGATGTGAAACAATCTTTTCTCTGGAGACCAAAGGCCTTTGATCTCCAGATCCCCCAGATGAGCTCCCCACCCCAAAGTGGAGGCATCCATTATCACTGTGGCCACCGGTGGAGGAGGCTGAAACCGCTTTGCTTGTGACAGGTTGCCTGGAACACTCCACCATAACAGATCTGCCGCAGTGTCTCTAGAGATTCTGACCACCTCTCTGAGATCTCTGTTGAGCTGAAACCACTGCCTGCAGAGGCACCACTAAAGTGCCCTTATATACCAGTGTGCATAGTTGACCAACAGAATGCAGGAAGCGAACAGACCGAGCAGGCGCAAGACTTTCAGGACTGAAACTTCCGCCCCCTCTTGAAACAATGGAATCATAGCCTGGATGTCAGGGATCCTCTGAGGAGGCGGAAAGGCACGATTCACAGTAGTGTCCAGTAATGCCCCTTTGAACAGGTTGCGCTGAGAGGGCACCAGGTGAGATTTGGGTACATTTAATGAAAGCCCCAAGTCTAACAACAGCTGAGCTGTTGTGTGCAGATGATGCAGCACCAACTCGGGAGACTTTGCCTGAGCAGCCAGTTATCCATATAGGGGACTACTGAAATCCCTGACCTTCTGAGATGAGCTGCAACCACCGCCATAACCTTTGTGAAGACTTGTGGTGCAGAAGTAAGTCCAAATGGAAGGACCGCAATTGGTAGTGTTGGGATCCCACCATAAAATGGAGATGCTTCCAATGTGACCTCAGGATGGGGATGTGGATATACGCATCCTGCAAATCAATCTACACCATGCTGTCCTCCTGCTGCAGCGCCAGAAGAACCTGAGCTAGAGTCAACATCTTGAAATTCTCCTGCTTGAGGTAAAAATTCAAGACCCTGAGGTCCAGGATCGGTCTCAACCACCCATCCTTTTTCAGGATTAGGAAACATTGGGAGTAACACCTATGACCCCTTTCCTGCTCCAGGGCCACCTCTCTCACACCTTTTGCTGAAGAAGCAGCAGATGGTCCTCTGAACACCAGCCCTGGTGAGGTGGATCTAGAGCTGCTTCCCTGTGGAACCGGTGGGGGGGGGCACAGGAGAGAAGGAGGAGGAGAAGGACTGTTGCCGAGCGGCTCCCCGCAAGCGGTCTCTTCACATCCCTCTTTACAATTTGTACAGAGGGTTCTGCTGCTGCTGTTGTTGCCGACGGCCTCAAAAGGACGCCGCCTTTCCAAAACCACAAAACCTCCTGTAACCATAGACCCTAGGCTGAAACTGCAGATCCAATGACCTAGCAGTAGCCCTGCTGTCCTTGAAGCGCTGCAGCGCAGAATCCGACTTTGTCCCAAAGAGCCTGGATCCATCGAAAGGAATATCAAGCAGAGCAGCCTGCACATCCTGAGAAAACTCCGAACCTCTCAGCCAGCCGTGCCTCCTGGTAGCCACCGAGGTGCCCATCACCCTGGCGACCGAGTCCATTGTATCCAGACCTGACTGAATCACTTGATGAGCTGCAGCCTGCGTATCACTGAATACCTCCAAAAAGTGCCCTTGTGCATCATCAGGCAGTTTAGGAGCCACTTCTTTGGCTGAGTCCATCAGAGCGTGGATATATCTTCCCAACAAGCATGTGGCGTTAGTAGATTTTAAAGCCAGACTTGCCGAGGAGAACACCTTTTTGGCTGACTGCTCCAGGTTTTTGGAGACCCTATCCCCCCGGATGGTGATGAAGGATCTTGAGGACTGTTTAGATGAATTTGACGCTTGAACCACCAAGCTCTCCAGAGAAGGGTGGGATGTTAGAAAACCCGGATACCCCGGAGCAGGCTTATAGCGTCTTGCCACCACTCTTGAATCTGCCAGGGCAGACAAAGGCTTCTGCCACACTTCAATAATTGGCTCCGTTAAAGCCTCATTAAATGGAAGTAAAGGCTCAACAACTGAAGACGGAGAGTGCAAAACTTCAGTTAGAATATTCGATCTAACTTCAGTTGTGGGCTATTGCAGATCCAACAGGTCAGAGGCTTTCCTGATGACAGCAGGATAAGGAGCCACATCCTGAGAAGGCATTGCTTTTAGAGAAGAAAGCTCCCACTCTGAGGAAGTGTCCAATCCACTGTCCTCCAGAAGACCTTCGAAGTCATCCATGGGCTCAAGGATTTCCCCCTCTTCAGCTTTTTCCTGCTGTCTCTTGAACTCCTCTTCTTCAAGCAGCCTCTGAGCCTCCCTTCTGGAGCGCAGCTTCGGGACTGGCGTCTCCGGCACCAGGTGCGGCACCACTAACATCCTTTCTCATCAAATGTGCTGTAACCTTCTGTCAGGAACAAGGTGGTAGGAGTTAGTGTTTTCCCATCAAAACCTAAGAGGGGCTTCAGACTTGTGAGCTCACAAATATCCTTATTGTAAGAACACAAAGCCATCAGCAAAGATGTTATTGAGGACCACTATCCACTTACTATCTGTCCCAGCTGGTCTTGATTTTCAAGATGGTAGGCGCCTGGATTGCAAAAGAAATCAGCGGTCTGGTTCTGAGCTCACGCAGTATTCAGCGTTCACTACTCGCGTGCTCAGAAATGAAACGTCGTACTTCAACTGAACCTTATAAGGCACAGGTAGTGTCTCTTCTTCGCGCATCCTTCATGGGAAGAATTTGACAGACTCCAAGGAAGTAGTGTTTATTTTCGGCACCAGTGTAGCACATGCAGAGTAGTGTCTCCGCTCAGCATCTGAGCACAAGTCTTGTGAAACTACGTTGCAGCAAACCCTGACAGGGTATCCTACAAAAACATTCCATTCTCTTGGAAATTTGTATTATATGTTGGAACTCAGAACATTAAGTGAAATTGTTCAACATTTTAAAAGACTTTCATATGTGTAAATTCTGTAGAAAGTGTCAACATCAACCATTTTCTCTACAAGAACAGCGACGAATATTACGAATAAGAGTGGCTCAAGCCCTGCAATTTTTGGGAAAATTAGGCAAATGTACATTAAGATATAGAGAAATATATAGGAAATGTTCATGTGAATTATTTTGTCTTCAAAACTGCAGGTGGAGAACAACACATAACCCATAAATAAGAGGAGAAGATTGAAATCCAAGAATATTTGTGATATTGTTCTCTACAAGACATTCTCTCATTTCTCTATCCACTTCCCCCTGCTATTATTTCATGCTGACAGATATTTCATTTATCGGCATGAATACTGGTGGAGGGATATTGTGTTCAGGTTCTGTGGAATTCGGGAACAGGTACGCCTGACGCCTTCGCCGACAGAAGCCTTCCCTTCCTGCTTAGTTGTGACAAAAAGCAATTGCTGCAGACACCCAATGGGTTATACTGCTCCTTGATATTGCGTAACCCTTCCTGGACAGAGCAAGAGATATGAGGAGCTAATCTGATTTCCTGAAAGTCTTTATTCTCTCAATATAAAATTTCAAGCAATGTTTGACATCTAGAGAATGCAGAGCGCTTTCCGCTGTAGATTAATGATTTTTAAAATATGTCCACAGCACAATTGGTTCATCAAGTGAAATGAAGTTGGGACCTTCAGAATGAACAAGGGATTTGCTCTTAATATCACTCTGTCATCTTTGAACTGCAAGCAGGGTTCCATAACTGTAAAAGCTTTATTTTCACCTACCTGTCTTGCTGGAATGTCTGACAGAATATCGACAGACACAAAATCAACCTACAAAAATATTGACACAAAAATATTTATGTCAAAAATATTGAAGTCCTATCTACATAATGGTAAGTACAAAAATATTGAGAAAACAAATATCGTTTTCAAAAATATCGATGTTAAAAATAATGTTTCTTTAATGTTTTAATAATAATGTAAAACTAAGTAAATAATACATATAATTAAAAGAAACATAGTTAAAAATATTTAAACATGTTTAAAAATAATAACATACATATATTGTTAAAATAAATTACATATATACATATAAATTAACATATATACTTACTCCACATAGTGCAACAGTAGGGAAAGCGTTGGATAGCGTAGGGGTAATATTTACTATTCCCACTCCAGAGAATGCAACAGTAGGGAAAGCGTTGAATAGCGTAGGGGTAAAAATTACTATACCCACTCCAGAGAGTGCAACAGTAAGGAAAGCGTTGGGTAGCGTAGGGGTAAAAATTACTATTCCCACTCCAGTGAGTGCAACAGTAGGGAAAGTGTTGGATAGCGTAGTGGTACCAATTACTATTTCCACTCCAGTGAGTGTAACAGTAGGGAAAGCGTTGGATAGTGTAGGGGTAAAAATGACTATTACCACTCCAGTGAGTGCAACAGTAGGGAAAGTGTTGGATAGCGTAGGGGAAACATTTCTATTCTCACTCAAGTGAGTGCAACATTAGGGAAAGCGTTGGATAGCGTAGGGGTAAAATTGACTATTCCCACTCCAGTGAGTGCAACAGTAGGGAAAGTGTTGGATATTGTAGGGGTAAAAATTTCTATTCACACTCCAGTGAGTGCAACAGTAGGAAAAGCGTTGGATAGCGTAGGGGTAAAATGTACTATTCCCACTCCAGAGAATGCAACAGTAGGGAAAGCATTGGCTAGCGTAGGGGTAAAAATTGTTATTCCCACTCCGGAGAGTGCAACAATAGGGAAAGCGTTGTATATTGTAGGGGTAAAAATAACTATTCCCACTCCAGTGAGTGCAACAGTAGGGAAAGAGTTGGATAGTGTAGTGGTAACAATTACTATTTCCACTCCAGTGAGTGCAACAGTAGGGAAAGCGTTGGATAGCGTAGGGGTAAAATTGGCTATTCCCACTCCAGTGAGTGCAACAGTAGGGAAAGTGTTGGATAGCGTAGGGGTAAAAATTAGTATTCTCACTCCAGTGAGTGCAACAGTAGGGAAACCGTTGGATAGCGTAGGGGTAAAAATAACTATTCCCACTCCAGAGAGTGCAACAGTAGGGAAAGCGTTGGATAGCGTAGGGGTAAAAATTACTATTACCACTCCAGAGAGTGCAACAGTAGGGAAAGCGCTGGATAGCGTAGGGGTAAAATTTACTTTTCCCACTCCAGTGGGTGCAACAGGAGGGAAAGTGTTGGATAGCCTAGGGGTAAACATTACTATTCCCACTCCAGAGAGTGCAACAGTAGGGAAAGCGTTGGATAGCGTAGGGGTAAAAATTACTATTCCCACTCCAGTGAGTGCAACAGTAGGGAAAGCGTTGGATAGCGTAGGGGTAAAAATGACTATTCCCACTCCAGAGAGTGCAACGGTAGGGAAAGCGTTGGATAGCATAGGTGTTAAAAATAACATACTTATAAATCAAATAAATATCGTAATTAAATAATGATTTATTAATAAATTAACAATAAATAAAAAAAACTACAAATAAATCAAAATTAATAATTACTTTATTAATATTAAATACTCCCCACCCTATTTCCCAATAAACACAAAACACACTCCACATAAAACTTTCCACAATTAATTTAATTTTCAATTAATAAAAATTAATTTGCAATAATAATTAATTAACAATAAATGAATTATCAATACCAATAAATATTATTTAATAAAAATCAACAACCAAGTAATAATTAATTAACAAAAAAATTAATTATCAATAAGCATTCTTTTTAAAATAATTACTTAATTTAAATTAAATTACTTCCCACCCAATTCCCCTATAAACCCACAACCCGCTACAGAACTAAAAAACTAAATATAATTTAAAAAACTTAATATTTTCTAAAAAGTATTATTTAATTTACTATAATAAATTACTTCCCACCCTATAAACCCACAACCCACTATGGTACTAAAACGCATAATTTACTTTTAAATAAATGACTAATTTCTAAAAAATGTATACCTATATTTAAAAAACAGTAAAATACTTAACAAAAAATATAGAACACATACATATAAATACTAAAATACATAACACTAATATAAATATTGATATTATTAACATCAATAATTTTACTATCGATATTACTAAAGTCGATATTTGCAACATCGATATTTCTTACCTTCAGTTCGATATTCTGGTAGCCAATATTCTTGATATCGATATTCTGGCCCTATGATATTTAAAACTCGATATTAATGTACTTCGATATTAAAAAATCGATATTTTGACTTTTTACCGTCTTGCTGACGTGAGAGCCAAGAGATGGGCTATTTTCCATGAAACATTTTATATCCGCCTTATGCATAGGTTCAAATGGGCTGGTCATGACCTTTGATAGAACCGTGTTCAACTGCCAGAATACTATAGAAGGTGTTAATGGTGGGAAAACTCTGAAAAATCATTTCACGAATTCTTTATCTAGTCTAGTAGACCACAAAGATATTTCACCCTTCTTCCTTCGGAATCTCGAAATTGCTGCTAAATGCACCCCTATTGAAGAATGTGACAGGCCTGACTTTACTAGGTAAAGAAGGTAAGGCCACAATTGTTTAAGAGAAGAATGAAATGGGTGCCGATAGTGTTTGATACAGCAATGGCAACATGTTTTCAATTTTTCAATGAAAGATTTATTTGTGGTAATAGCACTACAGAATAGATCTACATTCGAGTGGAATACTCAACGATCCAAACTCCTTGTCGTGGGGTGTCATGCTGATAAATTGAGCGATTATTTGAGGACGTAAGATCTGACCATTGTTTATGAAAATGAGATTCTATAGCGGTTGAAATTGTATGGGTGGGCACACAGATAGGAGAAGAAGCTCTGTGAACCAATGTTGTGTCGCCCATGCTGGGGCTATGAGAATGAGATAGCACGGTTCCTTCTTTATCTTGTGAATAACTTTGAGAATGAGAGGAAAGGGTGGAAACGCAAAAGCGACCATTCCTGTCCATTGTATATGACGAGCATTTCCCCATGAGCCTCTCTGATGGAACCTGCTAGGGTACATTTTGCACTTCTTGTCTAGAAGAGTTGAAGGGATCCAGCTTTGTGTCAGGGCTCACCTTCAGCTTCTCGCTGGTTGCCGTTGTCTTGCACAGGAACAGAAGCTGCTAGCTTCCCGACTCCCACTACTAATCACTCAGCCCCAAGGAATGTCTTTGGCTCTAACTGATCAGCAAGGGGGAAGGGGGAATTGGATAAAATAACAAACGAGAGAAGAGACTGGTTCTGGACCTTCTGGTTTTCCTATCTGGAATTCTTCTTCAGCTATCTCTCTGCTACTGAAGATTCCTGAGGTAACTAAGCACACAACATTATATTATTATTATTCCTCCTCTACTCTATTCTGTCTCTTTTCCTCACTTCTCTAATGATGTTTCCTACCTACCCAGTATCCTGAACTCTGTGCCTCTCTTCTTGTTCAACTCTGCCTTTTTCTTCTTTCTTGTTATTGATGTCTCTAATTATCTGTAAAACATATATTCGTTTATTATACCTATTTATCTTGAAATCTTAATATCTTCTAACTTTCTCTTTTGACCTACCATTAATCTTTCTTCTCGTGGTTTCTCTTCTTTCTTGTCTTGCTTCTAGCTATACTATTAACTGTTCTAGATGATTCTTTGTGCCTTAACTTCTCCAGTTGCTTCCTCTCCTATGGCTTCTGCGAATTGTTATGGCTCAGGTAAGTCTTACTCCTTACTTTCTTAGTTGACTGTTCTTATTGTCTTTAATATTTTCTCCCTTAGTAACCTCTTCAGTAAATACTACAATATACTTCAATATTCTTCTTTTCTTTTCAGGACTCGGTATGCTTATCTCTGGTGTTCCTGGTAAGTCTTTACTTATTGCGTCCCCCAACACTACTTATCATCTCTATGTGGCCTTAGATAATCTATCAATAATTCACTTAGCTTTCTGCTGTCTTCTCTTCAGGTGCTGCAGAAGTCGTATCTTGTTTCCTGGAGCGACGAGGAAAACTCCAAACTCTACTCTCAGTAAGTTGCCTCTACGGACTCTGCGGCTTTTTTTGTTCTCTTCGGTAAGTATCGACACAACTCACTTGCGTCCCTCTGGAAAACTTCTTTGACAAGGTATTCTCTTCAGAACTGGGAACTCTCTCGAACACGTCTTCTCTGAGGAAAAATCTTGGTGAAGTGCGCACTACCTCAGGCGCGCGCGCGTCACATCGTCTCCCTCTAGATCTGCCAGCAACTAGACCGCCGACCCCAGCATCTGCGCGGCCATCTTGGAAATGCGGGCATGCCACAAACTCGACCATTGACACCCATTCAAGACTGAAGTGCCCATAGAACTCAATTCCTTGCGCTTCGCTTTAGAACTCACATTAGGGATCCTGACACTTTGGGGCACTCCACTGTTTCAAGACTTGAGGCAACTGCTTTGGATCTAGTCTCCATTATGACACTGGCTCTTTGTTCTGCTTAGAAAGTCTGTCAATTCGCTGTCCACCACCCCCCCCCCGGACATGTTCCACTTGCAAAGAGATGTTGTGGGTAAGGAACCATTTCCATATCTGCTAGGCTTGAGAAGACAGGATTTTTAGTCTTGTTCCTCCCTTGCTTGGCGAGATAGAACATGGTTGTGCCTTTAGTTCCAGAAGACTGATGTGCATTTTTAAGTCTTGTCTGACCATTTCCAATGAATTTCCAGTTTCTGAACGAAGCGTCCATTGTCATTACGAAGCAGGGCTGCGTTATGAAAGAGGCCCAGAGATATATTTTCCCTGTTTCACTACCATGACATTGCTTTTTTCATAGTAGGGGTGGTGAAGAATATGTCCTTGAATGTACTGTGCATTTGTATCCCTTGTGCGACCATTTGTTCCTGCAACGGTCTCAGGTGCATACAAAAGTTTGGAATAAATGGAATGCAAGACAGCATTCCCAACATTAACTTTATTGTTCACACCAAGTGGTATGTTTTCTTACAGGGGAAGCAGTTATTTACATAATTTGCTTTACTCCCTCCATATTTGGGTAAGATTTGGAGACAGATGTGTCCCGAAAAGACCAACAATTGGGATAGGATGGTATTAGAGAAGATGTTTAATTGTTAAATTTTAGAGCCAGAGTCTTGAACAGCTGCAGACAGGATGAGGCAGATCTTTTTGCTAAGCAGAACATGGTACTGTTGACCAACCAGTTGTCCAGGTAAGGGAATATCTGGTGACAATTTCTTAAGAATGCCGCCACAGGACCCTTGCATTGCGTGAAGACCCTGGAAGCTGACGGTAGGCCAGAAGGAGGTAATTTCAATTGGTAATGGCACTCCACCTCGAACTTTAGGAATTGCCAATGTTTCACATGAATTGGAATGTGGAAGTATATTTCTAAGAGATCGAAAGACGTCATGATATCCCTTTGTTTATCAGCCGGAGAATTTCTTGCAGAGACAGCATTCTGCAAAGTCATTTCTTTATGTACTTGTTTGCAATCTGAGATCCATAACCTGCCTCCATTTCCCTGACTTTTTCTCGACAAGGAAGAGGTTTGAACAGAAATCTCTGCTGTGCTGCCGAAAAGGGATCTCTTCCATTGCTCCCATGTAAAGAGGAGAACATATTCTTTGCTTTAAGTGAGATGCTAATGCATTCTCCTGGGTGAAGGATGATTGGGGAGGGGGGGGGGGTTGAACAAATTCCAGGTTGTGACCATGATGTATTATGTAACAGTGCTTGAAATTTGTTACTGCTGTCTAGCAGCATCCTGGACGTTTTCCACAGCTTGGGGTCATCTGAGCATTGGCTGCCTTGAATAGGTGGAAGTTAAGGAGGTTCTGTATTGCTATTGAGCAGGGTATTGAGGGCGATATCCCTGTTGGGAACATGATTGATATCTAAACGACTGGTAGGAAGTCCTTGGTAAAAAAAATGGCCTCTTTTACCATGAAAGGACTGAAAGCGCATTTGCTGCAATGTCCCCAGGGAACTTGCAGTGTTAGTATATGCTTAGATTGCTTGGAGAGCATTATCAAAAAGCTTCTCAAATAAATTCTCACCATCAAACTGCAAATCTAGGCTCTTTGCTTGAAATTCCGGGTGGAATGAAGTAGCCTTTAACCCGCCCTGTTGGTGTAAAACTGCCACACATGCCATCTGTCTAAATGCTCTGAAGGATATAGCCATGGCTGTATCGATTCTCGAAGAAGCTTTTTCACCTTCCTGTAGGATCTCCTTAGCCACTCTTTGTCATCTGGCAAGAACTCCATGAAAGCAGATAAGACTGACTACATTTGTCTGTCATAGCGTACTAGGATGGCTAAAGCATTTGAAGTCCTACGAGATGTAGCTACGATTGCCGAAAAATGATTGCCTATGTTATCTAGTCCACTTCCTTTTTTATCTGATGGTGCTGAACATGGGGCCTAAGGGTTTCTAGAGCATCTCTCAGCAGCCTGCATGACCACTGAGTCCAGACGAGTATGACCTTTCAAACAGGCAGGTGAAGTATCGGGAGCTTTATATTTTGTATCCAGTAGAGGCATGACCACTGTGACAGATGCTGGAGTTGATTTGTTTCAGTCCTTCCTCCCAAATATAACTCACAATGGGAATGGATCTGACAGATTTCCTCTTGGAATTCTTGAAATTAGAAAGAAAGCATTCCGTCTTCTGTACTGGGAGAGGCAAATCAAATTGTTTGGAAACACGTTCCAATAGGTAATGGAACCCTCCTATGTCTTCCAGAGGAGAGCTTGCTGGCGATGGTGAAGGTGATGGAGACTAAGGTGCAATATAGTTATCCCACTTCGACCAAATGGTGCTGCGTACTGACGTTCACTCTCTTCTGGTTGATCATCTGCGTCGTCGTCAATGTAATCGCTCCTGATGGTGATAGGACGCAGTACTTTATTTTCCCTCTGAGTCTAAAGGCCTGTCGGACTTTTAGGTAAAGGTGCCATGCCTGGTGCAACTGGAGTGAGTGGTACTGGCACATTTGTTTCAGAATTTTCTTTTATTGTAGTCTCTGAGCATATGACGCAAGTCTGCGACTAAAGATATAGGCACTGATATGGTATCCCCATGTGAGCCCTGGTGCTCTTCGTAAAGCTCATCATTAGGGTAGTGCTCTTGATAAGAGTTGTAACTGTGAGTCACAGACTGCTGGCTGTCTGAAAAGGAATAATCTCCCTATAAATAGGTGGATGTGTCTCCAAAAGCGTCATCATCCTTATCCTGACACTTTACCCTCGGTTGTGAGGGACTGTATGCAGCTGCAGAAAGTCCTTCATCCCCTTACTCCTCAGTGTCAAGGATATGTGCTTGAGTGATTGAGGAGACCTTACTAGGGGATATCTAGTCCGGGTGTAGGGTCACTGGTACTCCTTCTGATGAAATAACAGTTGGTTTCTCAATCACCAACAGGTCAGTCAATGAGTATTCCGACAACAAAGAAGGGGTCAGCTTCCTATGAACTGTTATAGGCATTGATGCAGGTCTAGACACTAGAGATTTGAAGGTTCCCGACGCCAGTACGGCCATCGACAGTGCAGTCAGTGAAGTGATAGTCAATCTCATAGACAGAGCTGGTGTCATAGTTGTTGATGTGGTGTGGGTCACTGTAGTTAGTGGAATCAACAGTAAGCGTACAGTTGAAGTTCCTGTCAATGACAGTTCCATTGATGAGCAAATTTTTGTTGATGGGTCCCTGCACAGGAGATGAAAAATTGTTTGAGAGAGGAGCTTGAAGAGGATTCCTTTGCACTGACAGGTTTAACAGACCCAGAGGCTTTACTGGTAGACTTTGATCTTTTAGGGTCTTTGTCAAATTAGATAAACCCCTCATTTTTAAGTTTACACTCAGATGAGAGCAACTCCATCCCTCATCACCATCAGATCCTGAATCTGAATTAGAAAACTTATTTTTAAGCCAAAGGAGTAGTCTGGCTTCCCTGTCCTGCAAGGTCTTAGAAGAAAAAGTTCTGCAGTGCTTACAATCCTTTGGTTTTGTGATGAGGATGTTAACAATATAGGCATTCCTTATGGGGATCCTCAGGGAAATGTCTTGGCTTTCCACAAGAATTGCAGGGCCTAAACAGCCTCTTAGATTCCTCTGACATGATACAAACAAATATGGAAAACATTACCTCAGAGTTGTAGCAGGCCAATGTTTTCCTCCTGAAAGAAAGCAAAAGTCAAAAGTTGACAGAAGCTGACCAGTGCTCAGGGAGACTCCCTCACACACAACATAAGGTTAGAAATCTGAGGTATGGTGGCTCTGCAGGGGAAGAGTGATTTAGGGTCTTGTCTCTGATTGTTCTATAAAACAATGTGAATTGGTTAACAATGTTAATTGTGTTCTCTATGGCTGTTAGTGTACTTACATGGTACTACTGGTTTTAATTGTTGTCGGACTCCCACCATGACAAAGGGGAAGATTTAAGCATGTGAATCTTTGAAAAATTCAACACTGGAGAAATGTGATGCTTTCATTAAGTTCATTCCTGGTGGCATTCTAGGCTGAGGGAGCACAAATGGGTCTGGATACCGGACCCAATAATTTCGATTTCTAAGGCGTTTCAAGGGACAGATCTTTGGGCAATGTCACAAAGACCAAGGCACCAGGCTACTCTCATGCTTGAAATAGGCATACTACCACCTGCAATATGCCCCCTGAATGCCAATGCTGCCTTATTTACCCATCAAGTAAGATAAAACCACATCTTCTATAATGCCTTCTATGTGGGTTGAAATGAGTGCACATATGTTCCAAAGGAAGTAGTTTAACCGCTGTACCAGTCATTAATGCAACAAAGAACATCACTGAAGCCTACTTCATCATTTCATTCTCTAAACAGCAAATCTTGGACTGCTGCACTGACATGAAGCTTGAGCACAGCTCAGTTGTGAAATTGGCAAAATATGTCATCACTGTCCCTGTAATAATGCTCATAAGGACCCACACACATTGTCTGAAATTTGTTATGGCTCACAAGCACCTCAATGACGACTCCTCGATCTTGAATAGTTTTTCTGCAGACCCCTTAATCTCTGAAAAGAAAATTCAGTAATTGCTTTACTTTCATCCTTCCTCTTCTACATTATGGCCCCTAACCTATAATTGCTGGCATCCCTAAGGAGGACTGTCTAGAAACTAGGGTCAATATTTTTCAGTGCAGACACCTTGCACATTTATTTTTCTGCCCCTCAAAATCCTTCTCGCAATCATCACTCCATCCAAATTATTGACAGTTTTCCCAAAAAACCCATCAATTAACTTTGCGTGATATTCTGAAAGACCCAAATTCCAAGATAACTGCTCCTCATCCATGATCACCGTAGCCAAACTTTTAAGCTTTACTTCCTCACCATAAACATGATGTCCCAAGGTAGTCTACACCTTTCACACCCAAATTGCACCTTTTACCTTTTGTGCCTTTTCAAGATTGTTAGCACCCTTTCTAAAACCTCTGTGTTCTTTCCAATTACTGCTCTTACCAGTATGTCACCAGGGAAATATACCACATTTTCTACCCCTGAAAACAGTGGTACGTTGCCTATTGATACACAACTGACACTAGACCATAAGGCATATGGCAGAATCTAAATAAACCCTTTGAGTTAAGACATAGGTTGAGTGTTTACACTCTTCATGGAGAGCAAATGGGTGGCATGCTGAGGATAGATCTATTGTGGAGAATGTATACACCCCCACTTCTCTACTACACCAGAATCTTGTTTATGTTAGACAATGGGTGCCTATAAGCTATTTTGGACTGAAACCACACAAGTTAAGATTCCTATTGGCTTCATTGGCTAAACCTATCAGCTCCAACCTCCCTGATGCCTCAATCTTTACAATCATTTTCTCGTCATGCAGCCGATTTAATTCAAGTTTAACTCATCCCTTACCAACCTTGACATAGTCTCATATTGTGCAGCTTTGTTACATTCGTGTTTTAATATTTATGTTGAAACCCACAAAGAATGAAAAATGTCTTAGTAAACAAAGGAAAGTTTTAATTCTATTAAGAACACCGAAGCGAAGATTATGCTCTACTTTCTTTTATTTCCATTCCAGCAGTCTTCAATGATAAATTTTTAAAAATGGTTTTCCCAAGATGCGCAGGGAAAAGGTCAATACAGCTTAACAAGTCAACAGTCCAGGATATCCATTAAGGTTAAAGTCCCCTGAATATATTCCTCTTTCTTGACTGCACCAGCATCTCTTCCACAACTTTATTAGTCTGCTTTGGAACCATCTGAACCTGAAACAGGCCAAAGACAAGAACAATGAATCTGAACCTTCCAAACTTGATCAGGAAAAACCGTTACAACCATGCCGAACCAAAACCAGGAGATAGTTGTGAACTTCTAGATTGGAGACACTCACAATGAAAAACAACATAGTCACTGGTAAGAAAAAATAACCCAAAAATACTTATACATGCAAAAAATCCTGGAGACTTGTTGCCAAACAGGTACCAAATCCCCTACATTTATCTGGGTTGGGAGAAACAGAGGGTCTCAGGAACCTTGGGTGGGAATAATCCTCGCTCCATGTCCTTAATAGAACTGAAACTTTCCTTCTTGTTTACTAGGAAATCTTTCATTGTGTCAGGACGGGAGGCAAGGATTATGCTCGTTCAAAGCTTGTCCACCATATCCACAACTGGCTTGTCAGAAGACCAATCTGCTGCATTAATAATGTCTTCAAGACGAGCCCCTAGAGAGGAGACTTTGGAGGCCATTGCCCCTCTGACAGAATGGGCTGCGAATTGCGAGACATCAATGTCTGCCTCTTGCATGACTCACCGGATCCAACGAGCTATGGTGGGAGGAGTGACCACTTTGTAAGGTTTCCTTAGGGATATTAACAGCCACGCTCACCAGGTGGATGGAGTTCTTCTGTCATGCTTTTGTAAGCCTTGAGGCAAAGTACCATACGCACTTGGGAGCTTAGTCAAAAGATGGATAGGACACCTCTTTGGAGTTTGACTTTGTACATCCAGAGTTGTGGAATATGATTCCTTGTAGGGTGAAAACCCTTCCCGAGATGTTCAAGGCCCGCACATCTGACACTCTCCTAGATGACACTAGGCATAGGAGCATGGCGAGTTTCGCTGACAATTGCTTGTGCAACAAGTACTTGGTCGGTTGCCAAGAATGGAAAAGGTATAAGACTTTGCTAACATCCAATAAGGTTGAGTACCTGGGTTCTGGTGGGAGTGCCAAACGTATTCCTCTCAGCTTACACACCAATGTGTGCTCGTCCACCAGGGCCCCTTGTATGGGAATGTGACCCTCAGAAATGGCTGACTTATTAGAACTGATCGTACAATATGCCAAACCCTGGGGCACAAAGACTGCCAAAAAGCTCATGATAGGGACCACTTCACACTCCTTGTGACTTGATTTTTTCGGAGACCAACCCATCTGGCCCATGTGGACCTGTAACACTTCATTTGTTCCATCTGCCCATGCTGCTTCTATCATTATTTCAGCTGCTTGTGAAAGACCAGGGAGTCTCCAACGTTGGAGGAAATCCACCAAGCTATGACAGGCATGTGTCCTTGGTGGACTAGTGGGTGGTGATTGCCAAGAGGATCCCGAAGTAGATCCGGTATGCGGGTAAGAAGGATCGGTGAATCCCAGGAAAGTTCCAGAACAACCAGAAACCATACACGAGACTTCCAGTGTGGAGTGATCAAGAACACCTTCACCTTCACCTTCACCTTCTGCCTGCGCACCTGAGCTGAGAGCCTCATGATCATGGAGAATGGTGGAAAGGCATAACCTGTCTCCAAAGACTAATCCTGGAGCAAGGCGTCAACAGGGGTATTGCTTCCAGCTGAATTCTTATGAAGTTGATAGACTAGAAGGAAGGCAAACAGATCCACTGGAAATGGACCCCAAAGGGCATCCAGCCTCAGGAAAACTAAGTGGTTCAATCGCCACAGACTCATGTCGGGCCATGCTCTGGAGCACCAGTCCGCTATCACGTTGGATGCTCCGGGAAGATACTCTGTCATCATTGAGACATTGTGGGACAGGCAGATGGTCCAAAACTTCTTGGCCAGATCTGCCTAGACCGTGGCCTTGGTACCCCCTAGATAGTCGATGTAGCGTACCACTGACATTGCCCATCTTGAGGAGTGCACTGCAGTCGACCCTGTCTTTTATCCAACACTTCATTGCAAACAACCCCACTATCAGCGCCAAGGAATTGATATGGAGCTGCTGCTCGTCTGTGGACCATTTCCAACCTGTAAAGGAGTCCCCACAGCGGGGTTCCCCAGCTTAACTTGCTGGCGCAGGACTCCAACTGCATCCGGGTCAGAACCAAATATGGCTGGACCGTTCCATGCCTCCATGTGGGACCAGCCGCCATCTCATTTGCACCTTCACTTCCTCAACAAGCGGGTTCTGTTCTGAATATTGGAGACGCTTGTGGAGTTGAAAGGCCTTAAGGCGTTGGAGTGCCCTGTAATGAAGAGGGCCCGGAACGATCACCTGTATAGAGGATGATAGAAGACCCACAATCCAGGCTCCTGTCAGAGAGGTTGTTGATTTGTACAACGTCCTTCTCAACTCTCTGCGAATCTTGGATGATTTTTGTTAGAAATTGGATTTTTGGTTGGCTAGGGCATGTGTCTAAACCAGGCAGAAACCACCACTCTAGTCAGGGCAAGGGAGAGACACATCCAAGATAACCCCTACTCGCACCCTTGGTAGCTTGGCAGAGCAGTCAGGCTAATCCCAGAGGCAATGTGTAAAGCGTTTGTGCAACACACACACACAGTAGCGACACACTAGGCACATCACAAAAGAAACTTCACACAAGATTATAAAAAATAGACTTTGTATTATCAATAAAAACACATTAGAACACCATCACAAATATATACTGTGCCACCAGGCACTTGGCATGACTTTACAGGGATTGCATAAATCATTAGGCCAATCGGGCCACTATCATAACAATACATCAGGCTGACCAGTAACTACTGGTAATATTACACTAAGCGTAACACCTTATGCCAAACATCATTAGTAGTGCACCATAGTAACTACTAGCAGTGTGCACACATTATAGTAGAATCACAGCTGGCAAAAGAACAACACATATACATTTCAATCAGGGCACATGCCATAAGGTAAGACACCTGAGATATGAGGAACACCAGCCAATAATCTGTAAACACCTTTCAGGCCACCATCCCAGTAGTCACGGTGCCCTACGCACATGCCCCTAACAAAATTGGAGCTTTAAGTACTTCACCTCTGTGCCAAGACTATGCCACCGTGTAGGTAGCCACAGCCTCGTCCTTGGGGGCCCCGTCCTGGGCTTTCCCTGCATAGCCCCTTTCAAAAATAAGCGCTCTGGCCAATGCGTGTGTCCCTCAAGCAGCTGCCTGATCTGATGGTGCAGCTGTGGACACTGTCCCCATGCTCCCAAAGAGACTGGAGCAACAAAAGCACATCAGGCCCAGCGTCGGACAACCCTCCCTGTCAGGCCTCCAGAGGACGAAGAGGCGGTAATGGGGGCAACGTTGGGGTCTTTCTGCTGCCCAGGACTGAACAGAAGGGCAAAGAACAATTCATGGACTGAACTACAAAGAAAGAGGAATTCCAAGATGGCGGCCGCGCTGGAAGCATAGCGGCAGTCTAGTCTTTCTCCCCACAGGTGTTCCGAGGTTAGGAGAGGCGCGCGCTCCTAGAGGACGACGCACTTCACTGAGGAGATTCAGAGAGTAGCAGCTTGACATTAGAGTTCCTGAGGAAAGAGTTAGAGAGAATAGAATTAGAGTTAGTTAGTTAGCGCCAGGGCTATAGAATAGTTTTCAAAGTCAGAAACCTTTCACAACTCCGAGAAAATAACTGAAGAGATTTTCAGAAAGATTTACAGAGACACAAAAGACGACGAAATTCTCACCTACCTTCGAGAAGACTTCCAATACATCTCCGTGTTTCCCGAGCAGATAGTCGGAGGTCTTTTGGCGCCATCCTGTGACAGAAAAAAGAAGACCGAAGCTAAGTACATTTGAGAGGCATGAGAGATGAATGGGAAAAGTATATGACAGAAAAGATTGCATAGAAAACGTACCTGATAACTCTAGTAATCAGAAATTCACCCTGAGAAGAAATATTAATGTGCAGTTAATTAGAGTTGAAGAAATCAATACAATAAATATACTCACCTCCGTTCTCTAGTACAAGATAACTAGAATTAAGGAAAGGTAAGGTAAAGACAAGTTTTAGGACTAGAACTGTATAGCGTGAGAGTATAACACTGCTAGACGAACACACAGAAGAAGAGGACAAGCAAGAATTATTCCACTCTAGAAAAAGATGTTTTGTAGGAAGGAGAGTCGGAAAGAAGTGTTCAGACCCACAGAAAAGAATTGAAAAAAGAAACACCACACAACAAGACCGACATACAGAAGAGGGGCACTGTGCTTGAAACCCAGGGTAGGTGTTAACACATAGAGAGTGTTAGAAGTCGAAGGGAATAGAAAGTAATTGTGTTGTGTTTGTTTCAAGGTTCTCATTTACAAGAGCTGGCAACAGCAATAAGAAGAAGCTGAGGAGAATAGTGAAGAACCGGAGTTTCAGGACCAGTCTCTTCTTTGTTTATTATTTTATCCACTTCCCCCTTCCCCCTGCGGGGTAGTTACAGAGTCCAGGTGAATATTACTGGAACTCTGGCTGCCGCGTAGTGGGTGTTGGGAACCAGCATCTCTGTTCCTGTGCAAGCACTTCAGGATACGTCATCTTGACCCTGACAGAGTGAAGTGCCCTAGTGGTAAACTTGCACACGGACAGAGATGGCAGAAGGAATAAACTTACAGACCTTGGGAGTAGTGTTAGAGACCATTCAAAAAGAGTTGGTGGCAGTGAGAGAGGACAACCAAAACCTGAGGCAGGAGGTGATGAACTCGAGAAAAGAGACAGCAGAGTTAGTTCAACGAGTTAAGCAGCCATTCGGCTCAGGAAGGAACGCCTTAGACCCATCCACTGAAGACCCAAATAGAATAACTACACAAGTGATCCATTCACTGTCCCCAGTTATTCCGTTGGCTCCTCCGGAGCGTTTTAGTGGGGACCCACAAAAGGCACAGCTATTCATCACACAGTGTTCTTTGCACTTCATGTGTCGCCCTTCCATTTTCCCAGATGCGCAGTCTAGGGTGGCCTTTGTTTTATCGTACTTGAGCGGAGATGCAGCGTCCTGGTCAATGCCTCTGGTTTCCCGGTATGATCCTCTGTTACAAAACTATGAAGACTTCAATCAAGAATTTCTTCGAATTTTCGACAGGCGGAGAATATCTCAAGCAGTAGATAATGAATTATTGGACCTAAGACAGGGAAACCGAGATCTAGTAGCATATCTGGCCCAATTCAATAAATTAGTCGTAGAAACGGACTGGCCAGAAAGCAAGAGAGCTGCAGTTTTTTATAGAGGTTTAAGAGATGAACTTAAAGATGTGTTGGCACAGATACCCAATAGACCCACAGAAATCTCAGAATTAGTGGACCTGGTCTTAGAAATAGACTTTCGTCAAGGAGAGAGGAGAGGAGAAAAAAGGAAAGAATTCAGGCCAGTAGCTCCAAGATTTGATCGGGTTCGGCCAGAAGGGAATAAGGCTGTGGAAGGACAACAAGGTTCGGAGCCCATGCAAATTGGAACGATAAGAGGTCCCCTAACCAAAGAAGAGAAAGAGAAAAGAAGGGCAGGAAATCTTTGTATGTATTGTGGCTCCAGTGGGCATTTTGTTAGGGGTTGTCCAAGAAAACCGAAGACCCCCTTTAAGCCGAAGGAAAACTCGCAGCACCACCAGTAGCGGGAGTTGGACCGGTGGATGCTAATCAGAAGTCAACTCCAAAAGAACATCAAGTGGCTAACACTCTACAGTCGTCAGCTCCACATCTAATTCTATCCATGGTACTCAAGTTCCGGCAAGAAACGTTGACAGAAGTTTCAGTGATGATAGATTCCGGAGCCACCGGAAACTTTTGTGATATAAAATTTGCTGCCAAGGTGGGGTTACGAGCCATCTTGAAACCCAAGAGTGAACCGGTTTGGGCTGTAGATGGGACGAATCTCTCATCTGGACCAATAGTGAGTCATACTGAACAGGTACAATTGATTTACTGTGATGGACACCAAGAACTCATTCAATTCAATCTAATTGACGCACCACAGTTTCAACTTATCCTGGGCCTTCCATGGCTCACGGAGCATAACCCAACAATAAACTGGAGCACAAGAACCATAGTGATGGATTCAGAATATTGTCGAAAAAATTGTTTTGAAACAAAAGAAGGAACCAGAGAGTGTAATCCAGCTCAGGCCTTGTGCACGGCGGAGATGTCTGTCTGTGCGATAGACTCCCAGAAGATTCCGTCGGAATATGAAGATTTTGCCGATGTTTTTGACGAAACAGAAGCAGAACAATTGCCACCCCACCGGGTTTATGATTGTAAAATAGATCTAGAGCCAGGTTGTAATCTCCCCTGCAGTCGGGTATACGCGTTGACAGAAAAAGAACATCACCACTTGAAGGAATACTTGGATAAATATCTAGCGAATGGATTCATTCATCCATCCCAGTCACCCGTATCTTCGCCTCTTTTCTTCGTGCCCAAAAAGCAGGAGGGAGATCTCAGAACCTGTATAGACTATCGCGCAATCAATAAGATCACCAAAAAGAACCGATACCCGCTTCCTCTGATTTCAGTTTTATTGGATCAGTTGAAGGGAGCGCAGATCTATACAAAACTAGATCTTAGAGGAGCCTACCATCTTGTGAGGATACGCGAGGGGGATGAATGGAAGACAGCCTTCAGGACTCGATTTGGGCTGTTTGAATATCAAGTTATGCCTTACGGTCTGTGCAACGCCCCGGCTGCCTTCCAGCATTTCATCAACGATATTCTCAGTGAGTATATTGATCAATGCGCAATAGTGTACATCGACGACATTTTAATCTATTCGTCAGACACGAGTCAACACCAGGAACAAGTAAGGAGAGTGCTACAGAAGCTTAGAGAAAACAAATTATTTGTAAAATTGGAGAAATGTGCATTCGGGGTCTCCCAAGTGGAATTTTTGGGTTTTGTTTTATCTCCGGCTGGAATGAAAATGGACGAGCAGAAGGTGAAGGCCGTGGTAGGTTGGAAATCCCCAGAGTGTGTCAAGGAGGTCCAGAGTTTCATCGGGTTCGCGAACTTCTATCGAAGATTCATAAGCGAATGTTCACGAAAAATATTACCCTTGACGCGTCTACTGGGAAAAGGAGTGCGTTTCGAATGGACGGAAGAAACAGAGAGAGCCTTTCAACTCCTAAAAAAAGACTTCACGACCGCACCGATACTCCTACATGCTGACCCTACTGAACCTTTTTACGTGGAAACGGACGCCTCAGATCTGGCAGTTGGAGGGGTATTATCCCAACGGCATAAGGTAACCGGTCAATTACATCCAGTCGCCTACAGATCACGAAAACTAACACCTGCAGAGATAAATTACACCATAACTGAAAAAGAGTTACTGGCAATCAAGGATGCATTTAAAGAGTGCCGACACTATCTCATGGGGGCTCAGCATCAAGTGACAGTCTTCACCGACCACAGAAATTTGAAATTTTTGAAATCTGCCCGGACACTAACACCAAGACAACTCCGTTGGTCATTGTACTTCGCGGACTATGATTTCGTGATTACCTATAGACCAGGAGCCCAGAATGGGAAAGCGGACGCTCTATCCAGATTGGGAACAAATGACCAGAAGAATCAAATCAAAGATCAAACAATAATTCCGGAAGACAAAATAATTGGAGCTACAATATCTTCTGACTTAAAGGAGCAAATCCTCAAACGAATGAGCCCAGAGGAAATACAGGAATGGGTTGAGGAAGACAAGGAAAGAAACATTCAGCAACAGTTGCCTTACTTTAAGGAAGCTCTCTACTTGCCAACCCCGGAGTTACGGAATCAGGTGATGGCTGAATGTCACGACAATCTTTTGGCAGGGCACAAAGGAGAAACGAAAACAGAGGAGTTGATCAAGAGACATTATTGGTGGCCGCATATGACCAGGGACATTGAGGAGTATGTTAGAACTTGTGAGATCTGCGCACAGGGGAAATCGGAACGGCAGGCCCCCAAGGGGTTGTTGCAACCTCTACCCACTCCACCATATCCATGGCATACAGTTACATTAGATCTAATAGTGGATTTACCTTCAAGTTTGGGTTATAATACTATTCTAGTGTTCGTAGATGCATTTTCTAAGATGGCGCACTTTATGGCCCTAAAGGGAATTCCAACAGCCAAACAGTTAGCCCACCACTTCACTACACAAATTGTAAAGATACATGGGGTCCCCAAGGTCATTATTTCTGATAGGGGAACACAATTTGTATCTCATTTTTGGAAGGCCTTTGTGGGTGGATTGGGAATTGAAGCCAAGTTTTCAACTAGCTATCATCCAGAGACAGACGAGCAAACTGAGAGAGCGAATCAGGAGTTAGAGCAGTATTTGAGGTTGTTCCTTCTGAAGCAAGAAGGAGAGTGGTCAGAGTTGTTATGGGCGGCAGAATTCGCACATAACAACGCCAAAAATGTCTCGACAGGTTATTCCCCATTTTATTTAAATTATGGGAGACACCCAAATGCAACTATTAGACAAACGGATATTTCCGTTCCAGCAGTAAAAGATCTGGTGACCCATCTGGGTAGGGTCCATCAAACTGCTAAACAAAATTTAGAACAGGCAAAACAGAAATACAAACAATATGCAGATAAAAAGAGACGAGAGGGTCCTTCCCTAGAAAAAGGAGATAGAGTCTGGTTAAGCACAAAGAACCTTAGACTAAAAGGAAACAGGAAATTTCAGCCCAGATTCATAGGACCATATCTGATAGAAGAGAAAACCTCACCAGTTAACTACCAGTTAAAATTACCTCCCAAATTGAAAATTCATCCTGTTTTTCATGTTTCCTTGTAAAAAAAGGCATCAGCAGGCTTACGCAGTGAATTGACACCAAAACCCATTCAGTTAGAATCAGGGGTTGAGTACGAGGTGAAAGAAATTCTGGATTCCAAAGTAGTAAGAGGAAGACTATATTACTTGATAGACTGGAAAGGCTATGGGCCCGAGGAACGGTCTTGGGAACTGGAATCAGATGTTCATGCTCCTAGATTGGTGAAATCATTTCATCAAAGATTCCCTACCAAACCAGGAATGAGAGGACCTCCTTTGTTGGGGGGCACTGTCAGGCCTCCAGAGGACGAAGAGGCGGTAATGGGGGCAACGTTGGGGTCTTTCTGCTGCCCAGGACTGAACAGAAGGGCAAAGAACAATTCATGGACTGAACTACAAAGAAAGAGGAATTCCAAGATGGCGGCCGCGCTGGAAGCATAGCGGCAGTCTAGTCTTTCTCCCCACAGGTGTTCCGAGGTTAGGAGAGGCGCGCGCTCCTAGAGGACGACGCACTTCACTGAGGAGATTCAGAGAGTAGCAGCTTGACATTAGAGTTCCTGAGGAAAGAGTTAGAGAGAATAGAATTAGAGTTAGTTAGTTAGCGCCAGGGCTATAGAATAGTTTTCAAAGTCAGAAACCTTTCACAACTCCGAGAAAATAACTGAAGAGATTTTCAGAAAGATTTACAGAGACAGAAAAGACGACGAAATTCTCTCCTACCTTCGAGAAGACTTCCAATACATCTCCGTGTTTCCCGAGCAGATAGTCGGAGGTCTTTTGGCGCCATCCTGTGACAGAAAAAAGAAGACCGAAGCTAAGTACATTTGAGAGGCATGAGAGATGAATGGGAAAAGTATATGACAGAAAAGATTGCATAGAAAACGTACCTGATAACTCTAGTAATCAGAAATTCACCCTGAGAAGAAAGATTAATGTGCAGTTAATTAGAGTTGAAGAAATCAATACAATAAATATACTCACCTCCGTTCTCTAGTACAAGATAACTAGAATTAAGGAAAGGTAAGGTAAAGACAAGTTTTAGGACTAGAACTGTATAGCGTGAGAGTATAACACTGCTAGACGAACACACAGAAGAAGAGGTCAAGCAAGAATTATTCCACTCTAGAAAAAGATGTTTTGTAGGAAGGAGAGTCGGAAAGAAGTGTTCAGACCCACAGAAAAGAATTGAAAAAAGAAACACCACACAACAAGACCGACATACAGAAGAGGGGCACTGTGCTTGAAACCCAGGGTAGGTGGGGGACCTCGAATGAGGATTCCTGAGACTGCGTCTGCCCGCAATCATGCCTTGCAGCCGCTCCTGCCCGGGGACATGAAATACTGATGGCAGGGCACAAAGCGAAGTCTCTGCTGCAGGACCCCCTTCGCTGGGGAGGCGGGGTTGTTCTCCACGGAGCGGAGTCTCCATCGGCCTCGTCTTCCCTCAATCGACTCATCACAGCTGTGGGCCCCGCCCACCACCAGGCTCGGCAACACGCGGGGCTCTCCTTTTCCTCACTGGAGCCCGCCCACAGCCAGGCTTCCTCTGCCTGACTTTTGACCGTTGCGGAGAGAAATCTCCGTCGATCTTGCCCTTTCCTTTCACGGCATTTACTCGACGATGCAGAAGACGGTTGGGAATCCTCGTCGTCCTCGCGCCATTGGGCAGCTTGGGCAACGTTACAGAGCCCCGGCTGCACGCGCCCTTTCCTGGCAGTCCGCCAGTCACAACTGGGAGAGACCCTTCCCACACATTGCTCCCAAAGCGCACTGTGGCAATAGTGACAACCAGCGCTCCGCCTGCACTTAAACCCAGGAACCAAGGCGGGGACCATGAAGTCCTTCACCAGTGCCTGGCTACTACAGCACAGGACAATAAAAATAAAGCACTCAGCATGTCTCCCTCCTGAAGCCACAAGCAGGGAGCAGGCAGCGCTCTTCCCCCAGAATCACCAAGGCAAGCTGGACACAGGCAGGCCAGCACACAGGGTCCCTCAGAAGGGAAGCAGTTACTTCCGCTGCCCACCGGGCAGCAGGTCAGTACCCAATGGCGGTTACTCCTGGCACACTGCAGTCTATGCAGAGTGCTCTCCTCAGTTAAAGAAGTTCCAATAAAAGCTCAGTTAAAAAAAAATATATGGGGTCAAAGACCCAATACTTATACTCCACAAAGGCTTTGTTCTGCCCTGGTACAGGGCCCTGGACCCAGTGTAAACCAGTTCTGGGGCCACATAAAAAGTATCATTTACAGTGCACAACACTCCTCATTGTAAGTGTAAGCCCTGGCCCCAGACACACCACAGGGGGGAAGGCAGGCACAGCCCTAATCAGGTGCAAGTGCTACTACTCCCACCACTCCAAATGCAGACCAGGCCTATTTAGCCTAACACTGACTCATCCAGACTCTGGAGCCACTGCACCTCCCCAGCCCCTGTCACACAAGGCCAGACAGTTAATACACAACAGGCACCAAGACATATAGCACACAGAAATGCCTACTTCTAAAAGTGGCATTTCTAAAATAGTGATAATAAATCCGCGAACAGCAATACGCAGCATTTATCCCCACTATTTCAAACGTACCAAACTTGATCACGCTACCCTCTCATGTCAGGAATTACCGCTGAAGCACATATCAGGAAATCCCCAATGCATTCCTATGAGAGGGCAGCCTCACAGCAGTGAGAATCCAAATAGGCTGTTTTTCACTACCAGGACATACCATACAGTTAAGGCACATGTCCTACCTATTACCTACACCGCACCCTGCCCATAGGGCTAGCTAGGGTCTACCTTAGGGGTGACTGATATTAGTAAAAGGGGAGTAACAGACGTGGCAACCACTTTATGTGCCACGTCACAGCGGCAGTAAACTGGGCATGCAGGCCCTGCAGTGGCAGAGGCCTGAGACAGGTTTAAAAGGCTACTTTGGTGGGTGGCGCAAGTCGTGCTGCAAGTCCACTAGTAGCATTTAATTACTGGCCCTTGGTATATGGGATACCACTGTACAAGGGACTGACAGGTAAATTAAATATGCCAAACAGGTGTAGACCAATGTTACCAAATTTACCATAGAGGGCACATGCACTTTAGCACTGATCAGCAGTGATAAAGTGCCCAGAGTCCTAAAACCACCAACAAAAGGTCCCAAAAAAATACAGGAGGAAGGCAAAAAGTTCTGGGATGACCCTGCAAAAAGGGCCACATCCAACACTTTCCTAGAGGGGAGGCTTAAAGCCTTTGCCACCAAATCTATGACTGAACCAAGGAAAGTCGTCTGTTTGGCCGGAACCAGAAGCGATTTTCACTTGTTGACCACAAACCCTAAACTTTGCTGTAGATCCACTGCCATTTGAAACTGTTCCACTAGACGTTTTGGACACTGGTTCAAAAGTAGGAGGTCAGCCAAATAAATTATGAGGCAAAACCCTCGAGCCCTGAGAACTCCCATCACTGGTTTGAGAACCTTGGTGAAATAAGGAGCTGAAGAGAGTCCAAATGGGAGAGTAGCAAACTTGTATGCCAGGTCCCGCCACTTGAACTGCAGGAATCTGGGGTGGGGAGGAAAAATAGGGGCCGCCAGATATGTCTAAACGCACCATCCAGTCATCGGGACAAGGATTGCGCAAATGGTGGATACCCTCCATCTTGAAATGATGATAGACCAGCCACAATTGAACTCCCTGAGGTTCATCACTGGAAGTTGCCCACCATCTGTCTTGTCAACCAAAAAGATGCTGCTTAGGAAACCCCGTGGGTATAGGCAAGTCCATATAATAGCTCTTTTTTTGCAGCAAAACCACCACCTCTTGATCTAGCAAAGGCGGCCTGATCATCTGTAAAAACTAGCATACAAGAGTGGGATTCCTGAGTCAGGACCCCATAGAACTCTATGTGAAAACCTCTGATGGCTTGTAGAACCAATGCACTGGAATTAAGCCACTCCCAATTGTGAGCGAATAGAGCCAAGAGGTCTCCCACTTTTAGCTGGGAAGAAAGGGAAAATCTCACCTGCTGGGACCTGGAACTGCCCTCTGGTGGAACCTCTGGAACCACCCTCTAGTGGAACCTCTGGAACCACGGCCATGTTGACCTCTTCACGTTTGGAAGAACTCCCCGTCTGGACTGATCTTGGGACTTCTTGAAGCCTCTGAGAGGGCCGTGGATGTAAAAGCGGCTGGCCGAGGGCTCTTTGCCGGGGCCCACACCAACAAAAATACGGGGCTGAAAAATCTTCTTGATCTATGCTTGAACTTTATCTAAGGAGGTTAAAGTAGCTACAAATTTGCCAAGCTCCTTAATGAAGGGAGCCTGCCTAGTGCCACTGCACCCGCCTCCGAGGATGCCAAATCCCCCAATTTGGGGTCAACTTTCACAAGGAGGGAACAATGCCTCTTCATTGACAGAGCACAGTTTGCATTTGCTAGAAAAAGTACAGCACACTGTGCCCACCTCAAGATAACATCAAGGGAAACTGGGGTATGCAAAGCCTTGGCCTCCTTGGCCAGATCGAAGATCTTTGTTAGAGGGTCACAGATGTCTCATAGGTTATTCTGGCAGGATTTGCAGGACCCATCTATGCCCTTTTGGTGGCCCTAATATACTTCTGCAAGAAGGGGGCCATGCAGGAGTCTATCTCCGGGTCAGAGCAACCTTGACAAAGAGGGAGGGACAGGGCATTCTGCTCTAAGTAACACTCCCCCCCCCCCCACTTCTTTTACTAAGGACTTTCTAAGGTGACCTACCACAAACCTATAGACCTTGCTAGAAGGGGCCCACTGCGCTGGGCAGGGTTGCAAAAGGTCCTCTGGGACTAGCATATCAGAGGAGTCCTTTGAGCCAGTATCTTAGGACTCTGAGGTAGGTGGGACACCAGGGCTGGGAGGGACCGACCTCACTGTGGGAGTCATCCTCCTCTGCGTCTAGGCCGTAGGGGATGGGGGTAAATAGGTTGGCCATGTAGGCCAAGGCATCGGGTGTACTCAAGGCTGGGCGGGCAAGGAAAGCCTTCTTAAGGCACTCAAATTCATGCAGGCGTCATTCTTGCCCTTAGGTGCACGTATAAATGAGAAGGATGCCCCCAGCGCTCAGTGGGAATCCTCCCACTTGGTTTGGGGGACCGAGCAGACATAAGCCATTTCCATCAGGTGATGCTCATAGGGCCCGTGGCCACCGCCACAACATGATGGATGGAGGCATCTATTGCCTCACAGAAATCATCATCAAGAGGGAGGACCTGCAAGGACTTCTCCTCTGTATACTCCTCCTCCATGGCCCCACTCAATACTAAGGGGATTAAGTATAAGCAGATGCATCTGCTGCACACTATAGGATAGCTCACATTGGCTGTAATGCAAGATATGTTTAGATATAGGTATCCCAGGGCTTAGTTTGGCAAACTGGAATTTTCCAAATGTATGCTCTTAGAGCGCAGCAAAAGGGGTTCTGCCCATAGTCTAACTCGCCCTATGGAGTGTCATAACGGTGTCAGTATGCCTGGGCCATGTCCCTGAACAGCCAGGAGGGCGCTTGAGGAGTGCTGAGATGATACACTATGAGAGTTGTGGGCACGAGATACAGATGCTCTTGAACACGGGTTTCAGGCTGTTCCCAATATGTACAGACCCGTGTGGAAATGGCAGCTGAGGCTTCCAGAAGGCTCAGCCAGGCATGGGTGCCATGGGGCACAAGCTCGTCAGTTACAACAAAGCGGACTAAAGCGCCCCCACAGAGCAACAAGACACGCTCTGGAGCCCTCTGGTGTTGGCCGGCCTCACCGCACTCATGTGGGTCCGAGGCTTACAGGCTGCTGCGACTGGAGAGATGCATAACACCTGGTCCAGCTGGCTGTGCTTCAACGCGATTCGCAACACTTTTGTTTCCAATGCAATTGTCATCCCCATTGTTTGCTATGTATAAGATAGCTCCAGTAATCCTTCCATTGAACTCAAAGTATATCTATGCGGCTCCTCACATACATCTATCCAATGTCTGATTACTGTAACCCAGTGCTCATGTCCTCAATTAAGGAGTAATATGCACCTGAATCTGCCATCATATTACACTAACTCTTTCCACCTAGACATCACAAAACTGAGCATCCCTTTCCCCTTCCCACACACTTGAAGTAAGGAAACATCCTTGGCTACATTGACTCCCTTCTCCCTCATATTGACAGCCTTGCTGCTTGTTCTTGAATTCTTTTTCTCACACATCTGAGCATAATGGCCCTTCTGATTACATTTCCTATACCTTAGGAATATTGCCCAACAGCATATCTGTGGCCATGTGCCACACAAGTCCACATCTTAAAAAACACCCTTGGCACAGTCACCATTTCTCTTCTGCTTCTTGGGCTGCTATTTTTCAGATTAGAACTAATGTTTTTTATTGAGTTAACCTCATTACTACTACCTGTATCAACAGACAAATCTTTCAGGTCTTGTGAAACTTCTCTAGTTGTTTCACAATCAAGACTTTCATTTCCAAGATCAATTTCCTTGTGGGTGATAATTTTCCTATAACTTCCTGTTCTTAGTGCTACACAAACAGGTCCCTTCTCATCTTGGAAAGGCCAGTAATTAAACCTAGCAGTCAATGAACATAAAATGCCTCCGTAACTGTCCATGATTTCGCCAGGCAACTGCACCATTTCCAAAAATGTACACATGGCCACAACTTTGTTCTTTCTTCCATAGTTATTATCTAACTTTTTCATAGCCATTTCAAACTCCTTTATCCTCCAGGAGAAGTGATGGTAGATGTTTCAGAACTCTTCTCCCTGCCGAACCTAAACACTGTTTAAGCATCACAAGTTTGTTTACCTGTAAAAATGCTACCTTCCACTGTCTTCACAATCCTCAAATCCTTCTTCCCATATTTCCTATTCTTCAACAGGTTGTCTCCACAGATTTTTCTTTTTTCAGTAATATGGACCACACTGCAGATTTCCTAATTTCCTATTTTTAACTTCATGTGGCAGGATTTCTTATTTAACAAGGGATGTGAGGGCAGGAAGAATCAATGTTCTGTGCTTTGGGTAGTTATGTTTTACCAGCAGGTGGGTGCTGAGGTTTGGTGATACATTGCAGAGGTCTGCTCTATCTGCTGCAGCTAATCTTAATCTATGCGCTGCCCTCAGTTTGTGTTCTCATGCCCACCAGTACATGAGCATTGTGTGCTTGTGCTCCTTTGACTCCGTACTCATTTTTCCATACAAGGCACACCAGAGTCCTAAAATCCATTTACTTGTCCCACCTCACTTTGGCAGAAGGTGTATATTTTGTAGTGATCAGGAAGAGTTTGTTGGGGCTGCGTTTCTTTCCTTTGTCTTTACATTCTTTAACCAGACTACTCCAACCGGAATGTGGATTCCACTTCCATGTCACTTCTTGCTTCAGTCGTCCCTCCTATTAGACCTCGTGTTGCAAGGGAAATGGAGGTTCAGGTAGTAAGTCAAACTCCTGGCCTATTTATTTTATTTTATAGAAGGCAAGGGACACTAGAGCAACTGCCTCTTTCTGGATTAATTCCTTGGACTGATTGGAGAATTTGATTAGAACTACATCTATCAAATTGCTGGGAGCCCTGTAGAAGGGGAAAACAAGTTTGGGACATTGTGCAATGACCTGGTTGGCATAAGGGGTGTGAATCCCACCCCCCAGAGAATTTGTAAGGATTATTAGGCACTGCTAATAGTAAAAAACAGCCACTGCTCAGCAGCGATAAAGAGTGAAGGCCCCACAATCTCTACATCCTAGAAGGATGAGAACGAGGAGGATTTCAATAATAGCAGTGAAGAGAACAATCAGTTAGGTAGAAATAGAAGATAATCCTATTTATTACTTCCCTGACGAATATGCGATGTTACATCGCATGCGATTACAACGCAGTTGTTACAACGACCGTGTTGTTACAACACATACCATTACATTGCAAGTCGTTTCTACGACTTGCTGTAGGGGACGCGGTGGACTTGTGAATAGTATAATTTACTATTTCAACTCCAGCCTGCGCAACAGTAGGGAAGGTGTTGGAATAGTAAATTATACTATTCCTTAGTTTAGAGCACCCCCTACAGCATGTCGAAGAAACAACTTGCGCTGTAACGGTTAGCGTTGTAACATTGTAATCGTGTGCGTTGTACCGCATGCAATGTAAACGCTGCTTCCCTTCCTTGACCCGTAGCAAGCTACAGAGAAATAGAAGAGAATTGATCCACTCCTAAAGGATTAAGACATCAAAGGAGTACAAGTAAAACTCTGTGTTCCATGAGAAGAGATCTATATTGGAATATCTTGGATGCCCATTATCCCTCTAAAAAGGAAGAAGGTATGAATCCCACATAGGATTTTCTGGACTTGTGGTCCATAGTGGCTGGATTGTAACTCGTCCAGCCCTCAAACTTCTCCACTAACCACATACACTCAAACTTCTAAAGGTTTATGGAGCTCTCTCACAAGGAGCAGTCATTGGTATTTAACACTTTAAGGAGTTCAAACTGGGAAGCAGATAAACACAGAGTGGTGAAATAGCTAAGAGTTTTGGCAGCTAACAAAACTAATTCCTATCTATGGGCTCAGGCCTCGTAACCACATTCCTCTGCTTCTGTCCTACCCCAAGAATTTACAATTTGATTTCTCCTCTTTTACTCTTAACCTCCCTTTTTCTCCTTCATATCCATGGTAAGATTTTATTACTAAAGCTATTGGGCCTTGAGAAGGGGTTTCTAAAGCCTCCTGATGTTGGGGGCGATGGACGAGCATGGGTGAAGATCTATAGCCAGGTCCCGTAGGTCTTTAATGGAGGACAATCGTAGCATTGCATTAATGGATGAACTAGGATCAAGAATGTGGCTGTTTAATCAGTCAGTGGAATGTCCTCTTTGATGTGGTCCATAATTTGACATTGATGACTTGCTTCAGCAGCTGTCACTACATTGGGTAAGTGTCTATTTGAAAGTTACTAAAGATTTATTGAAAAAACCTGACAAGCGAGGTGCAAATGTCCTGATATATTCATCTCTGTTAGATGTACTGATTACTAATATATGTACCCCAGCATTAAGTAGTGTTTACCCTTTTGGATCCCATCGCTTTGTGAATATAACTCCAGTATTTAAACAGAGTTTATTTAGAGTCCAAGTCAAAATACAGGTGCCCATGTATGAATATAAGCCATTACAGGAGGTAATATTCTAGCTAAAATTTTGATTGCAAACAGTTTCATTTCATCTCCTTCAGTCTGGTGATATGAGTTTATAAATTTCCAAAAGGAAAGCATCAGCAACATAAAGGCACCAAGAAGATTTTCAGGACTGAGAAAGGCAAGAATAAACTTGTTTGTGGCATAAAGAGATTACCATCCCCAAAAAAACACAGAAGGCACTGCTCCTGCCATACTCACATGCACGCTGGGGTTTCCTCTGATACAATATACCGACAAGTACCAGAAATGCAAAAGTGTTTGTAGACATCTGGGCAACTGGCAAACATCTGGCCAAAGGAAGAGTTTCGAGCCTTTGTCACTGTAAAATAGAAATATTAGTTAATTTCCATTCAAAATGTATAATGTTTATCAGTTTTTGGGTGGTAAGGGTAGTTTTAATTCATATATCAAATTTCTTTAGATTAGTTAACTATTTGAAAATTAAATTCTAAATAATTTTGGTGATTAGATCGTTGACCATGATAATAGCAAAGGAAAATACCCTATTGTGGTGCATTATTAGATGCACTCCAACATACTGAAAAATACTTGGATTCCTGTGGTAATGTTTACAACTTTAATGTATAAGGAAACATTTGCACACCAAAACACAAATAGAAAGCCGAAAAATGCAAATCGTGGATAGAATAATTTTTTGAAAACTTTGAAATGAACAAAATATATCACTTAGTATAATGAACGCAGTCTCCTGCTAACTTCTTGAAAGGTAAGTGTCACATATTCGTGACAGTTGTTGCAAAACATGGAAAAAACAATCCACTAATCTGCATGACGTGTAACTATGGTGATTACTTATCTAAATGCCCTGAGCTCCACCAGCGAAAGATCCGTACTCTGTTAGCAGGACTGTGGTTCCCAAGAATGCTGGTGCATTGAGTGCTCCATAGTTTTTTCTTGTGAATACTCTTGGTGATTTTGCGTATTGCTAGAACTTAATCATTGTCTCCACAATTTAACAATTCACCATAGACCTGCAATCATTTGAGGCAAGAACACTATTCCAGAATGGATTACACACGTACATTAGTACCACTTTCCATTAGTTGTATACCAGATTAGGGCAGTGTTTCCCAAACTGTGGGTTAAGACCCACTTCTGGGTCGCCAGCCAATTTTTGGTGGGTCCTGAAAATCCAAGCATTAAATAAAGATGCTTTTACATTATGTATTTATCTTGTCACATTTCCCGCACTTCAATGGCAAAGGTCAAATGTCAGTCTATGTATAACAAATTGTTGCCTTTGTTTTTAACCTGGGCAGTGGAGTTTATAAACTCCGCTCACTTCACATTCAGAGAAAGAAAAGTAAAGTGAAATGTGTGACATTATTGATGGGGTACAGACTGTAGAAGGAAAGGCTGTAGGATACCCGAGAGGTAATAGCTGCGCTATATAATTGTTTATACAATACAATATAATACAATGTCATTTCTTGTAACAAAATGTAAAAACCTATCAATGAACTGTACACATTCAGCAGTTCGGAAAACAAAAATGAAGCACATTTGTTTTGTAATTCTGAAGTGTGATGGAAACAAAGATTTTCATAGGATCAAAACAAATCAAGATACTTGTCTTGTGATGCACAAATGAAATATTCTCTGAACCTGATTTCCACAAATTATCATTTGTGAAGAGACATCTGTAGGGGAACACGGCGGCTGACTAGTTCTCGCCGCAAGCTCGTTAACCTCCTCGGCACCTCTGAGATGCCTTGATCCTTGGAGCCTTGCTCTAAACCCCGCTTGGCCTTCCGAAAGAATACGCCTGGAAAAACCAGTTACCTGCGTTGAAGCGGGTGTCCCTTTGGCGCCGTTTGTTGGAGGGTCGCGCTTCTCCTTGTGCTAGCGGCTCGCTGCTGTGTGCTGGTGCGGAGTTGCCGGGTGCGTGTGCGGCACTGCGGACGGCTTCCTGTTGACGGCTTCTGGCTGCCGGTTGTCTCTTGCACCGCGGGGCCGATTTTCGACTCGCGCTTTTGCGGTCTTTGCTTTCGCCTCCTGTGGCCTTCGGTGGCTCGGCTCCCCTCCCAGCGGTCGGCTTTGGGGCTCCCTCGGATGTGGTGTTGATTCCTGGCCAGGGCTGGCTCCTGTTGTTTTCGGCGGTCTTCGGCTGCTGTCTTGCTGGTGGGGCTTAGTCCCGGGCGCTGGAGTTTACAGGCAGAAAACCTGGAGCAACAGCTGTGGAGACTGTGTGGAAGCCCAGTGGTCGCCTGCGGTGGGGGAAGTTTATTGCAGGCAAAAATTGGAATTCGTTTGGACAGGCGCGCAGTTGCCAGGATTTCTCTGCGTGGAATTCCAGGTACGATACTTCGTAAGAAGAATTCATATGTTAGTGGTGGCAGTTTCACTGGTGTTATTCCAAATTCAGGTATTAGTAGTGGAAGTACCTGTTTTTTCCCTCCTTTACATCAAGAAGACTTTAAAAAACAGCACCTTGCAGAGCAGAAAGTCTTGGCACAAACTTTCTTGCCCCTTGATATCTTGTTTAAAAGTGCAAGCGGGGACCTCCACTCATTTCGACATATGACCCCAGGGCGACCTAAACGATCTAAAAAACTAAATAAGGGGGACAGTAATGTGAGCGTTTCTTTAAACTCTCCAGCTAAGAGGGAAAAAAAAATTAAAGCAGCTGTTCTGTCTACAATACCCTCTGTGATACCTTCTGTAACACTCTCTCAAGCACCCACTACCGACTCTCCTAGCATATGTGCGACCACAGATTGTGGGCCATCAGTGCAGCAACCTTTGCCCACTCCATCTAACCTACAGAATGGTCAGGAGGGTCAGCCCCTCCAAGTGGTGATAGAGGAAGGGACGAATAATCAGGAATATCCTAACAGATATACCCTTCGTAATCAAATCTACAATCAGTCGGCCTGCCTGGATGCTCCCCGTGTCACCCACCTCGGCCATCCCTTAGTAGGGTCTTCTAGTAATAGCCTGCCGCCTAGAAATCCTACTAAAATATCTGGCAAGAGTCTAAAAAGAGACCAGCATTCTATCTGTTCGCGGCTCTTGTATCAGCCAAAAGATCACTCAAACCTTAAAATTAAACCATTTTTAAGATCTTTTTTTAAGGTACAGGAAAAGACGTATCTAACATCATTGCAGCCACTAGAGGAGTTCGACCCTATTTTAAGTAAGGGTAGCGGGGAAGTGGCCTCAACTAAACTATCTGGGGTAGCCGAAGTTAATATGGGCACAAGAGAAATTTTTGCAGCTCCTGTGGGGGTGCCTCTCGCTAACATTACAACAGAAAACAGGTTTGAGGCATTGAGTGGAAGTAGCCAAGATCTCATTTCTGCTTTAGATAATGCCAATACAGTTCCAACCCCCCCCACCCAGGTACCGCCAGTTCTACCATCTACCTCTGATCAGTCTGAGCTGATGCAACTGCTAAACTCCCTATCTTCGGAAATTCGGAGCAAGTTCACCATTTCGGAGGAGAATCAGGCTAAGATCCAAGATTCATGTGAATCTTTAGAAGTTAAAATGTCGGCCATCACTGAAAGAATAAGTGTAATGGAGGCCTCAATTGATGCTCTAAATAAGCAAGTTGAGTCGAACTCTCCCGAAATTCAGTCTTTAAAAAGGGGAGAAAAAGATCTGCTGGAAAAGTTGGAAGTTTTGGAGAATAATGCCAGGCGCAATAATATTAAAATCATGAATATTCCGGAGGGTTCAGAAGGGGGGATATTAAAACCTATGTTATAAGCCTTTTAAAAGAGTTTATCCCAGTCTTAGAGGTTAAGGATCTGGAAGCTGACATCCAGAGAATCCACAGAGACCCTTTCTCCAAGAACCCAAATAGAAAAAACCCCAGGAGAATTTTGGTGAATTTTAAATCATATGCTTTAAAAGAACGGGTTCTTTCGGAAGCTCTAAAAGCTGGGTCCTTTACAAAAGGGGATTGGGCCTTTCGGATAAGATCAGATCTCTCCAGAATTACACAAGACAGGCAATGGGAATTGGGGAAATTCATACCGATGTTAAGATCACTTGGCGCTACAGTTCAGCTGAGATTCCCTGCTCTACTTAGAGTAATGTGGGGAAACAAAATGCATAATTTTAGAGACCCCAAGGAGGTAGAGATCTTTGTCGATCAAATCAAGGCTCAAGGCTCAAGGCTAAGGTTTTGAAAAAAAAAAAAAGCAGAACAAGTTTAGGTGCCGGGTGGTTTATGAGCTTATAGGGGTTACTTTATAACAAACCCCAAGTGGTATAGGAGGGTTCCCTGGGGAGGGGGGGTAGGAGACATAGGGGTGGATCACAAATGTATTCATGCACTGGGTGGGGAGCAAAACAGGGGGAAAAAAGCATCGCAGCCTCTCTCAACAAGGCAAATAAAGATAAATTGAAGTTTCTGGAAGCCGAAATTCATAGAGCCTCGCTTGTACAATCAACTGATAGGATGAGTCTAGATCAGAGGGGAGAAAGTTCTGAACTATTGGCTAAGAGACAGGATCTGGCAGATTATTTAGATAGTATTGTTAAGAGAAGATGGGATGCTAGTAAATTGGCTAACTATGAGTATGGAGAAGGCAGTGGGAAACTTCTGGCCTGGAAATCCCGAGTCAATTTAACAAGAAATCTTATTAAAGAGGTCGTTAACATTAACTCAGGGGAGTTATCTTCTGATAGGGTCACGATGGAAAAAGCTTTTGAAAGCTTTTTTAAGGATCTATATACTGACGATCTAGTTGTCACGGACTCCCAAATTAATAATTATTTAGGAAAGATCTCTTTACCACTGTTATCTGAAGAGCAGGCTCAACAGCTCAACAGGAAGTTCGTACTCTCTGACATGAGGGCTGCAATTAAAAATCTAAAGAGAGGGAGTGCTGCAGGTTTAGATGCAATCCCTAATGAGTTTTATATCGCCTTAAACGAGACTCTTGCCCCGTTTATGGAGGTGCTTTTCGACAGTATTTTTACAAATAACTCCCCAATCCCCAGTTCGGAACGAGGCAGCTATCACCTTGATATTGAAACCAAATAAAGATTTAAAAAAATGTGAGTCCTATAGACCCATCTCCTTGCTTAATTGCGATTATAAAATCTTTGCGAAAATCTTAGCAGGAAGATTAAATAACATAATAAGTAATCTAATCCATCCTGATCAAAAGGGGTTCATTAGAGGGCGCTATCTGCAGGATTTAACCCACGAGCTTATTGGTGCTATAGATATTGCCTCCTCTAATAACTTGCCACTGACAATCTTTGCATTCGACGCAGCCAAAGCATTTGACCGGGTCAACTGGTCTTGTTTACATCAGTTGGTCCATGCGTTTGGTTTAGGTGAAAACATTGCGAGAACTCTTAGGAAGATCTATAACTTTCCAGTGGCTAGGATTATAGTGAATAGCAACTTAACCAATTCTGTTCCTTAAGAGCGAGGTACTAGGCAGGGTTGTCCTCTTTCCCCTCTTCTTTTTGATTTGTATATAGAACCACTTGCACAATTAATTAGATCTGGTAAGCTTTTTACTCCATTTGAATTCAGAGGGTGGTCAAAAAAACTGGCCCTGTATGCAGATGACCTGATGATTTTTACAGAGGAGTCTCCCGCAATCTTGCCAAGGTTAGAGCAAATGTTGGCTGAGTTTGGGGAGATATCGGGCTATCAAGTGAATCCCCCCAAAAAAGAGATTATGTCTTGGAATTGCCAATTTAGTTCACACCTGGTACACCAGGGAATAAGATATTTGGGTGTTCAAATAACCCAGAATATTAGCGAGTTGGCTGAGGCCAATTTAGAGCTTAAACGGAAGGAGATTAGAGCCTTACTGAAATCTTGGCGCAACCTCCCATTAACCATCCTTGGCTGATCCAACTTGGTTAAAATGTCAGTCCTGCCAAAAATGACATTTATCTTCGATGCAATCCCCCTTTTATTCAGCCCAGCTGCTTTAAAACACTTGCAGTCTGAGGTTAACAGTTTTCTCTGAGGGGACAAGGAGACTAGGATTGCATGGAAGAAACTGAGATGTGGAAAACAAGAGGGGGGTTTAGCTAGCCCTGATTTTGGGTTTTATAGTTGGGCGTTTCTTTTTAAGAACATGAGATCTCTTCTTCTTGATTCTTCCAACTTCACGCTCTATCTTTTAGCCATGTCTAATAGTATTTCGCAAGGGGGTGATGGTCTTCTCTTCAAATTCGGTCACCCGAAATACTTTAAAAAGATTAAATTGAAGATGTTACGGTCGGCCTGTGAACTTTGGTTCCAGATGAGGAAATTGCTCAAAATTCCTTATTACTGCCCTAGTGCCCCCATCTGGAACTCTCCAGGGACCCCAGAATGCCTAATTGATAGCTTATCAGCGCCCCTACGGGATTATGGCTTTCAGAAATGGGGCCATTTGCTGTGTAACAACAAACTTCTGTCTTGGAATGATCTTATGCTCCTGACAAATCAAAGCTTATCCAGATTTAAGTTCTATCAACTCTCCTCCTGGTTCATAAAGCAGGGTAAAATCGGCGGTATATATGATGAATCGGAGAACAGGTTCTTTGTCCCATGCAATCAAAAAAAGGAAGTGGCAAAATGGTACTGGATTTTGATTGAAGGAGATCTACCATTGTTACCTATGGAGGAGCCCTGGAGAAGAGACTTGCCTTGCAGTGACATCTCGTCTTTATGGCAAGTATCTCTATGCACATTGTGGAAGGTTGTAAAGGCTGCATCATTTAGAAGGAATCATCTGTTTACACTCCACAGAGCTTACTGGACCCCGAAGAGGTTATCTAAGTTGGGTGGCGGAGAGAAGGCCTGTTTGAAATGTAGTCTGAGAAGCGCAGATGACGTGCACATGTTTATGCAGTGTCCGCAGATTCAGGGCTTTTGGAGCCAAGTCGGTAGGATTATTTCAGAGGTAATGGGCCAAGAGATACAGGTAAGCCTGATTTTAATTATTTTTAAGATTTTACCTGAAGACAGTATTATTACCAAACTGTCAAACTGTCAAGTCTCATTATTGTTTGTTCTTATCCTCTTGGCTAGGAGAGAAATCTGTTTAAATTGGATTTCACCAAACTCTCCAAAGGTTTTAGACTGGGTGTCATCGGTTAAAAGAACTTACAAATTGGATATGGATTGTAAGGCAAAGAAAAGAACTAGATTTTGGGTGATTTGGGACAACTGGGTAAATAAAACTAACTGGAGCCTTGCAACTGCTTAGCACATAATAAAAAGTCCAAAGATTATGAAACAGGTGAGTCTTGAGGATAATGGTCCATGGGCAACTTTGGAAATCCCCAAGCATAAGGCGGTTGGTCTCTCTAGATACCCATGAGGTGGAAAGAGTATTGCTGGGTTTCGTGTCTTTCCTGTGGGGTTGAAGAGGGTGCCATGATATCGCTATTTGATCACTCACTCCATTTTCGTTAATGAGGACAAAAAAAAAGAAAAGAAATATAATTTGTGTGCAATATAGTTTTATGAGAAAAATTGTGTGGAAATGTAGTGTATATTTCAATGGAAAATGTAAATGACTGTGCTACCACACAATGCTTCAGTTACATTAAAAAAATTAACGCCTCATCTCCATTCTCCATGTCCATTAAAGCTAGGTGGGTCGCGAAAGTTTGTCATGCTAATAAGTGGTACGTGGTTCTAAAAAGTTTGGGAAGCACTGGTTAGAGAACATAGGCAAATTCACTTTAGCGCCCAGTCTCTTAGTTGAACTCACTCACCCCCCCATAACAGCATTTTAAGTAAGGTCTTAGTATTCCAAAGTGGTGTGTAGCTTTTCTCACATTGACAAACATCTCCTACCCCCAGAGTTAGACACCAAAAAGAAGATTTTAAGACTTCACTGAGATTATTCATTGTTTTTAATTTTGACATAATTAATTATTTCAGGAACTTGCATTCAACAAACATACGAGCCATAAAGCTTACATAATATGGGGAGTAAAAATAATTTAAGCAAGAATAGCCAATGAAGCTCTACTATCAGGCAGCCCAGGCGCACTATGCTTACTATTGGATGCGGCAGCCTCGATATATGCCCCAACTAGCGGCTGCACATTGGTTGGCACACCCCATTCCCATAGAAGGCGCGCTGTACATACCGGCGACAGGCAGGGATAAGACGCCCATGACACTGGTCAGTACGGTGACTGCGTGGACTAAGTTGGCTGCCACTCTAGAGCTGGATATGGTGTACGCGCCACTCCTGCCTCTTGTTTACCACCCAAGCATGCCCCTGCTGCAGGAGGCGGGGTTCCGAAAATTGCTTCAAGCTATTCACGTGAAGACGTGGGGCGACCTGTACCATAACGGCACGTTCCGGTCCATGGAGCACATGTATGCCACCATCCAGCCTACTCCCCTCGATGTTTTCCTATACCTCCGCCTCCGGCAGGGGCTGAGAGCCCTTATGCCCTGCTTCCCCCAGGAGCCCCCGCATTTGGCTCCGCTGCATCGTATACTGAGCGATGACACTCCAGCTAAGCTTGTCTCCAAAATATACCGATCGGTCCACTCCTCCACGCAGGCGCCACAGTTGGCAGCCAGGGAGAAGTGGGACCGAGAGTTACATGCCCCGTTGACGGATAAACAGTGGCAATTCTGCCTGGTGCAGACGGACCGCGTCTCCTCCAGTAGCCGCCTCAGGATTATCCATTACAAATACCTTCATAGGCTCTACTACACGCCCGCCAGACTTTACAGATATCGGCTTCGCGACAATGATAGTTGCGACAGATGCCGGGCTCCAGGTGCGGACTTCCTTCACCTGGCGTGGACGTGTGATGCAGTTCACCGCTATTGGTGCCAGGTGTTTGAGGCGCTCTCAAAGATGATCGATACAATATTGTTGCCCTCCCCTCTCCTGGCCCTGCTGGGTTATGTAGAGCCTATACGGGCGGCGCACCGCAAATTCATCGCCCTTTCTGCTTGCGAAAAGGAGAGTGGCGTGTCGATGGGGCAGGGGCAGGGCCCCAAAATTCAAGGACTGGATGCGAGATCTTGTTTACTGTCAAGAACAGATCCGAACGTACTCTGAGCTCATGCCGCCCACGTCGCGGCCCGCTGATTTATGGGCCCCGCTACAATGTTATCTCCTTGCTGGGACGACGGCCCCGGATGGCAGTCAGGATGCTGAATGAGCTCGTACTGTGAACTGCGACGCCTGAGGGTAATTGCCCAAGAATGCTTCCGGGGTGTGCTAGTACTGTTTGCGCTTAAGGTGTGGGTCTCCTTTCTGGCTTGCGGGAGGGTGTGTTGATGTGAGAGGTGTGGTGTGGGTGCTCCCCCACCCCCCCCCCCAAAAGGGTCGTTACCCCTTGCAGTGGCCTCTTGGATTCCGTATTATAGATAATGTTTTACACTGGGTTTGTATTGCTGTCCACGCCACCCATGCAAAGAATGTGTTTTCGTTACATCCTTCAGGCCTTCTATGTATCGCCCACATTGAGATGTGTGCGCAATGGCGCTCCTTGTAACACAGCTGTATGTTTGCTTTGTCTTAAAATGTCAAAATAAAGTTTAAAAAAAAAAATAAAAAGAATAGCCAATGAAGCAGTTTAGAAAATAATTCAGCGTAAAAGCAATATTTCATTATCTTAAATTTTCAAAAGACTTAGATATAACAATTATTTTTGCAGCACCACACGAGCTAACGTTACATATTCAGCTATTTTAAAATACTGTAAAACCAGTAAGCAGATTCTTGCTTTATGTGTAACAGATTGGGTTTACATATATTTTCAGGAAGAATTTGTCGCACATGACAGATGTGTGGGACTCCACAGTCCTTCTGCGGAAATCAATTTTTCAAGTTACATATAGTATTAAAAGAGCAAGCCTGATGTACAATTACAAATATTTATAACATTGTAGTGTCACCTCCGAATGCTTGTGTAGTAGTATTCTGGAAACCTTTGATCTGTTGGCAATAATTTCCCTTGTCTCTAACTGAACAGACATCCCCGGAAATGATCAGTACTTCTGATAGGTATTTTGGTATCCAGCGGTATAGGGCCTCAAAGGCTAAATAGGTGGTTTTATATTAACGTCTCACCTCAATTGGATACCAAATTAGGGAAATATAGCCATTTCGATCCTGCATATAATCAATGAAAATGTTCCACTATCATGGTGACTGTTCCTTATGTAAAGGCATGAACGTTTTTAGTAAGTATCCGCTATATTAAACTGAGATCAAAATGAGCTTTGCTTTTCAATACAAAATTAACTCAACATCTTTTTATCTTCATGCTGGCATCAGGGCCACTTGCTGACCACCACAGCTATCTTCTAAAATTCTAAAATGAAAGTCCTACAAATGCTTCCTCCAATGTAGTTTTTTATTTCAGAACTAATGATAAAATCACAAAACAAAACACTATGTAAAGAACATAATAGAAACCCAAACTATATTTAATATTCAAACATGCCATAGACCATTTATCTTCAAGTACAATTAACTACTGCAGGATACATCACCTTACTGTACTTCACTGGCAACACCAATTTGAATTGAAGAGAAATTTAAAATCTAACAGGTCTTCCATTTCAAGAAGAACTATGCCACAAAAACATTATCTTGGTAGACACTAAGGAAACACGTATTTCCTGGCTCGGATATTTATTCCCTAAACAGGGCATTTAGGATTGTCACCTACGGAAAACGACCTTTACAACGCGGTCAAAACACCGCGATACACTTACATCGCTGTTTTTACAACGCAAGTCGTTACAACGACTTGCGCTGGATGGCGCTCTAGACTAAGGAATAGTGTGATTTACTATTCCAATACCTTCTCTACTGTTACGTAGGCTGGAGTTGGAATAGTTAATCACACTATTCCTAAGTCCAGCTCCCTCCAGCGCAAGTTGTTGTAACGAGTTGCATTGTAAAAGCAGCGATGTAATGTACCGCGATCTAAATGATCGCGTTGTATCATCATACATCCTCACCTACCGGGTCAAAGGCATGCCAAGTGCCAGTAACTCTGACCCATTTCAAGGATCCAACAGGCTTGCTCCAAAAAAAAAACAACTCTAGTTTACTTTTATGGATGAAAGTCACCTCAAATCAATGTTGAGCCAGATGCTCTTCTAGATCTTTAAGGCTTGGCCTAGAGACTACTTTAGTTATCTCTCCAGCCTGACTCAATAAACAAATACATGGAGAGGGTTTGGGTCAGTCCTTCTCATTCAGTGGTCTGTACAAATGTGGGTTTTGTGCTACTGTCATTTCCCACGCCATGTGGCCTGCAGCAAATCATGTTAGTACTAAGAAAGCATTTTTATTTCAAGAAAAAAAGCTACTTATTTATGCGTGCTTACTTTAGCATAACCAGGCCTCAGACTGCCTGAACAGATAAGCACCTTAGCAATTACAGAAATAAATGCTGTTTTATTCTTTGCGTTAAAAAGGACTGCTGGAAGACTTTCTTTTCTGTTAACATAAAATAGTCGAAATAGGATTAATTTTTAGGTTTAGCTTTTCATACTGTATCTAATTTGTGCTTCGAAGGAAGCCATGCCAGCGATGTCTTCGTAATGTTTCAATGATGAAAGTCTTTGCTGTCTACAGCCTCAAGTGTTTGTTCATTCATATTAAATGGTTTATTGTTCAATTGTGCAATGTAATTTCCTTTGTATGTAGGGTAAAGGGGATTAGTTAATATTTTGGGTGAAACCTGTTTTATGTAAAATAATTTCTGGAATATTGATTATTTTATGTTATGCAACTTAACTTTATAATGCAGCTCTATGGTGCTGCTTCACACAATGCTGGGTCTGGTTTTCTACACTTCTGAACCTATTAAAAATGTCTTCTCTGGGATATGTACAAGAACGTTATTGCCTTTTAAATCGAGTAGTCCCCATTTGGTATTAGTTTGGTATTTGATGCCAAACTTCAATATTTTTGATTGTCACAACTCCTGTGACCACATAAACAGATTATGACAGTTTGTCATTTAACGTTAGTCTTTTCCTCGTGACTTAGTATGTATTTTTTTACTGAGTAACTACCATTTTGCTTTCTGTAATGATTTTTAAATTGTGAATAAAACCTTCATGGTTTTGACTTTAAATATTGTCCTGCATATATTTTCTGAACTTGTCTTGGGCCATGGACCTTTGGGACTTACATGGCCCAGTTATGCACATCAATCCTTTTACAATTTATAGGAGCAAAGTGCCAAAGACATATTGTGAAGAAAGCAGACGTAAGGGACAAATTGGGGCAAAATAAGGGCAAATTTAGGTGTGACATTTAATTAAAAATGTGCACTTCCAAAAATTGTCAGTTAGGGAATCTTGGGTGGATATTGAGGCTGTCAAGATTTGCATTTCGGGAGTATAAATCAGACTTGTGAAGTGAGTTTGCTTGCGTGGTGAGTGGTATTATGGGGATCAAGGCATTGAACGCATTTTGTCTTGCTATGCGTGATTTTGGGTGAATTGTTTTATGGCATGTGCAAGTCGCATATTGGTTGTAGGTCAATGGTGTTGTGTAGCCTATGAGTCAAAACATTCATTGCATTGTAATGTTTTGCACAAATTGCTGAAGTTATTTAAAATCACGCTGTTGATGGAACTATTGTGATTTTATGTGATTTATATGCAAATGTTTTTGAATTTATGTACAAGGTTTAAAGATTTATGAAAATCCAAGATCAAAATATTATGGTTGTCTGCTGAAAAGGCGCGTGGCATCAGGTTATAGAATAAAAGTCCGATGAGTGAAAGTCCTATGACATGCTGACTCTAAAATTGAGTTACTGTTTATCAACAGAAACGTATTGTGATTGAAAGCATTCAAAGTGTTTCCCCATCCTGTGGTGAGTTGGATTTCTATTCCATATTCTGGTAGGCAGACAAGGGATTTGTTTTGCGTTTCAAGTCTTGGTTTGAAAACTATATTGTGATAAGTTGCAATAGTATTGTGTATTGGGTGTAGGTTAAGATTACAATAGGTGCGGATTTGTACAAGCCAGCACTTCATTATAATAGAGGAGAATCTGCCCCCCCCCCCCAATTAGTACCCCTACGAGATGCCTATGGACCATTGATTACATAAATATTTATGGCTTAAAGAAGGGAATAGAATTACCGTTGACAGTTTCCTGTGTGTGGTACATTTGAAGTGAAACATATTGAGAATTTGAGGAGTGCCATGGCTGATATTAGGCTGCAGCCTAGACCTGTGCAGTTCAAAGTCTTGAATGAGAAGACAAAATCGCGAATAACAGCACAATTTTTCTTTTAAAATTGGTATGGCTGTCAAATACTGGATGGATGGGAGATTGCACTTATGGAAAAAGGCATGGAGGCAAACAGCAAAAGACTGTTGAGGCAAAAAGGTGTGTTAGAAACTATAGGTGCATTCACTGTCATTACTGACTAAATGGGCAAAAAGAACACAAAAGATGACAAAAATGTAAGACAGAAAAGCATGAACAAGTAATGGAGAGAATGGAGCTATTGACACATTGTTGACTGAAGCGAGAACACCTCTGTATAATTGCAATTGAAATTTCATTAATATAGCGCTTACTCTCCCGGACAAGGCATCAAAGTGCTTTTCAGCAAGTAGCATGCTACTCTGGAACCTAAAGAGGATTAGTGGTGAATCAGTAGAGGCAGATATGAAATTAATTTCAGTGTTGGACATGTGAGTTCGCTAATTGGATATAAAAAGGATAGTGGAGGGATAGAAGAGGGAACGGTTTGCATTTAGATAGTGCTTGATACCCAAGATGAGTTGTCGAAGCACTTTTTTGTCAGGGAGCACGCTACTCTGGAACCCAAAAAGGATTAGTGGGGAATTGGTATAGAGAAATAAGAAATTATTTTGAGTGGTGGACATGCAAGTCTTTAGTTTGATTGGAAATGATAGTGGAGGGATAGAAAAACGAAGGGTCTAGAAAGTGGCTTTTTTGGAGATCATAGTAGTAGGAGGTGGTTTGGGATGAGAAAAGGAGAGGTGGAGGGGGAAAAATCAGAGGAAAGGGTTGGGAAAGGTTTGTGTGGGAGATGTGACTAGTAAAGGAGGTTTGAGAAGATGCAAGGAGGGGTACAAGGGAAGAGTCTAGAAAGGGTTATTTTGTGATCCTAGTAGTAGTAGAATGGGGTTTGGGATGAGTCAGAGAGTGGAGGTAGAGGATATATTGGGAGTGGTATAGGGTGACAATTAGAGTAGTGCATTGGAGAGAGTACTAGAATGAGGTTTGGGATAAGTCAGGGTAGAGCTAGAGGATCTATTGATAGAGGTATAGAGTGAGAAATAGGGTAGTGCTTTGGAGAGAGCATTAGAATGAGGTTTGGGATGAGTCAGAGTGGAGGTAGAGAATATATTGAGAGAGGTATAGGATGAGATATAGGGTAGTGCATTGGAAATGTTAAATTAGAAGTAAATTAATAAATATACAGGTACATAAGTAAATGGAAGGCATATGTGTAAAAGGAAAGTAACATATGTAGATTTAAGTTGTATTTAATAAACCCAGACTTTCAAGTGTTGCTGTACTTCAAAACACCACATTTGTTTTTATCCTGTTTTATTAAAAAACAATTTTGTAATTCAATAGTGAAGCAATTGTAGATAAATAGTTATGATAACATTTTACTTATTTATGCTGTGACCTATATACATGTGAAACATAGGATAATAACCATAAGTAATATGTACTCTTGTCAAGCAGAAGCAACGAATATCTATATATTTATAAACAACTATTCTACACGTTTATTCAAAGGAATACACATATGTAGGTACACACATAGTCCAAATAAATGCTTCCATACACAGGGACACACCGCACATCTATGTTTGAGCATAGTGGTTATGTGGGGAAGAGACAAGTCTTGAGTAGTCTTCTGAAGAAAAGGTAGTTATCTGTGGAGAGCAGAGCATCAGGAGAGATGTGGTGGATTCTCATTTCCACACAGTATGACGAAAACAGTGAAGATTGATACTTTTAAACTTAGGGACTTGGATATAAATGCAGAAATGGGAATGGGTAGAGAGGCATTTTCAAAGTATAATAAAGATGACTTGGCATATTTGGGTACAGAAGCAAGACAAATATGCTCATCAAGCATTTGAGGCACTTCAGGAATTAGCTATAGAACTTAAAGTGGATGTAAGGCAAAAACGAATTATGAGTCATAAAATAGAGATGTCTAACCAAATTAATGAATCTATTCCAAAATTATCCAGGAAATGCTCATTTAATTATTGGAGACAATTAGGAAACGGAAGACCTACAATTTCAACATGAACGGACAGAACCACCTAATAAGACTAAGGAAATTAAAAAGAGAAGAAAGAACAATGCGAGTGATTTGGAGTGTGCCGTGGTAGTTGAAAATGTTTCCTTTGTGGTAACTGCAGGGAGGAGCATCAGTGAATGCACTCTGGTCAAGAAGTGATCTCTATACATTTAGCAAGAATTTTCTGAAGCTCAGAGGAGCCCAAGAAGTGGTATACAGAGGTGAAAATGATTGACCACTTCAAAAGTACTTTCAATAGATTTGGATGCTTCAATTTCAATTGTCGTGCCTCGAGATTTGTGGGCTGAGTGTAAGACCAGGGGCCAGTAGGCGAGATGCAGACTGAAGACCCACACACGCTTACTCCAATTGGTAGAGAAATATGAAGGTATTGAGCACTTGAAACCAAATGAATCAGTGCATGCATATTATGACAGACACCGATTTGCGGATGTATGACGTTACAACGCACACTATTACAACGCATGCACTTACAACGCATTTTTTACAACGCATAATCCATTACAACGCATGACATTACAACGCATGACACTACAACGCATTTTAAAAAAATACCTTTACAACGCACTACCATTACAACGCATACTACCTTTACAACGCATACCATTACAACGCATAATATTAAATTACATTTAAGGTAAGTATTAGATAGTATAGGGGTAAAAATTACTATTCTAACTCCAGGGGGTGCAACAGTAGGGTAAGTGTTGGATAGTGTAGGGGTAAAAATTACTATTCTAACTCCAGGGGGTGCAACAGTAGGGTAAGTGTTGGATAGTGTAGGGGTAAAAATTACTATTCTAACTCCAGGGGGTGCAACAGTAGGGTAAGTGTTGGATAGTGTAGGGGTAAAAATTACTATTCTAACTCCAGGGGGTGCAACAGTAGGGTAAGTGTTGGATAGTGTAGGGGTAAAAATTACTATTCTAACTCCAGGGGGTGCAACAGTAGGGAAAGTGTTGGATAGTATAGGGGTAAAAATTACTATTCTAACTCCAGGGGGTGCATCAGTAGGGTAAGTGTTGGATAGTATAGGGGTAAAAATTACTATTCTAACTCCAGGGGGTGCATCAGTAGGGAAAGTGTTGGATAGTATAGGGGTAAAAATTACTATTCTAACTCCAGGGGATGCATCAGTAGGGTAAGTGTTGGATAGTATAGGGGTAAAAATTACTATTCTAACTCCAGGGGGTGCATCAGTAGGGTAAGTGTTGGATAGTATAGGGGTAAAAATTACTATTCTAACTCCAGGGGGTGCATCAGTAGGGTAAGTGTTGGATAGTATAGGGGTAAAAATTACTATTCTAACTCCAGGGGGTGCATCAGTAGGGTAAGTGTTGGATAGTATAGGGGTAAAAATTACTATTCTAACTCCAGGGGGTGCATCAGTAGGGTAAGTGTTGGATAGTATAGGGGTAAAAATTACTATTCTAACTCCAGGGGGTGCATCAGTAGGGAAAGTGTTGGATAGTATAGGGGTAAAAATTACTATTCTAACTCCAGGGGGTGCATCAGTAGGGTAAGTGTTGGATAGTATAGGGGTAAAAATTACTATTCTAACTCCAGGGGGTGCATCAGTAGGGTAAGTGTTGGATAGTATAGGGGTAAAAATTACTATTCTAACTCCAGGGGGTGCATCAGTAGGGTAAGTGTTGGATAGTATAGTGTAATATTATGCGTTGTAATGGTATGCGTTGTAATGGTAGTATGCGTTGTAATGGAATGCGTTGTAATGGTAGTTTTTAAAAATGCGTTGTAGTGTCATGCGTTGTAATATCATGCGTTGTAATGGATTATGCGTTGTAAAATATGCGTTGTAATGGTAGTGCGTTGTAAAAGTTGCGTTGTAAAGGTTGTTCCCCCCGATTTGCAGATAGTATAGTGGAGTTGAAATCATCCTAAATAAAGGAGTTTATGGATTTTTTTCAGGTTTGTGCTGGGATTAAGTGAGGAGTTTAGTTTACATATTCAGAAAAGTGTAATGGCAGGGCAAATCTTTAAATGAGACACTGTTCCATGCAATTATTGCGATGCCAAGAAAATCACAAAGTAGAAATTGATGGTGGCTCAAAATAAGTTTTTCCAAAGAGGTTGCTGAGGTGGTTTCCAGGCACTTGGGCTTGGTTTTGGTAATGGTGGGAGGTATTACTTCACAAGGCAATGGTGTGCAATTTTTTCAAGGTGGAAATTGCAGTCCTCGTTCTTTTACTCAGCATGCCTAACCAAAATATAAATACACCGGTGAGAAATGGCCCATGCCACAACTGTGCAAAAATAGGAGATTTTAACTGGGATGATTGTAGGTTTAATCCAAATTGCTTCAAAATGAATCAATTGGTTTCCCAAATGCAGTAGAATATGAATCCGATGCCAGAATGGGATGGTATAATCAACTGTCACAGCCCTACCAGCCTGTGCACAGAAAATGCTGAATCCAAGGCAGTGCAATGGGAAAATGTCCTCAGCTTCATCCATGCACCAACTTTGCAAAATAATATGCAGGGTTTTCAACAACGTTTTAGATTTCAGCAAAAAGCTTCAGTTAATAATGAGGATTTTCCACAAATTGCAGGTACACTTGGAATTCCTACAGGACAGACTCAGGGATATTGACTATGACTGGGAGAAGAAGAGGATTGCATGCTTGGTGTAGTCCTACAGGTAGACCAGAATGGCCATGTTTTTTGGAAGGAGAAGTGAATGGCCCACCCAGTATCGTTTTTGATTGACACAGGTACTGCCTAATCCATGGTTAGACCGGTGAATATAGTTAAGCTACTGCTCTCTGAAAAGTCTAAGTTGTAGGCACTTTAAATAAACAAATGACTAAAATGTTGTCAGCAAATGTCCCAGTAAAAATTGTTTCAATCATGACTAACCATGAATTCATAATCAGTGAAACGAGTTCACTTAATTTGTCAAGATGCAATCTTCTCTGCATACTCAATTTCATAATTTATTGCACACTAGATGGTGTCAATAAACAGAATAAGATGAAGATTTTGAATTTAAATTAAGAGTTAATATATTCCCAGTTTTCACAGAAGACCTATCTACAGATTTAAGCTATACAATGAAGAAGTAGGTTTGGAATTTTTCAGGGAAATAAATTGAATTGGTCAAAAGTGCAGAATCAGTGCAGATCATTGTAAAACTGAATGCAGTGTATCCCTGTATTCTGCAATACAAGCATACTCATGAACCAGGAGTAAGCATTTCAATTGCTGTTGACCAAGTGATTGACCATTGCATTCTAAAAGTAGTGTTAGGGAGCCCATATATTTTGGATCATGGGAATAAAAAAAGATTAGTGGAAAATGGAGGATTGTAAAGGCCTTGCAGAAAATGTATAATCTAGTCATTCCTTGCTGTCCCGTGGAACAGAATTCTGCTTGAATATTCTTTCAGATTCCTGTAAAAGCCCAGTGGTTTATGATGATAGGTAAGTGTCAAACGTTTTTCACAATCCTGCTTTATGAGGATAGGCAATATTTACCTGCACAAGGTGATGTCCCATATGAGGCTGGGCAAGGGATTCCTGGCTTGGGTGAAGCTGCATCATACAAACCCATATACTAGGGTTCGCACAGGAAAGTTCATATTAGAGATATTCAGTGTGCCATGGTGCTAGACAGGGTTGCCTTTTCCCCCTCTGCTCTTCGCGCTAGTCGTGGAGCTTTTAGCCAGCTATGCAAGAGTGGGCCGAGCGTACCTGGGACTTACTATTCAAGCCACATCACCGCATAACGATTTATGCGATGACCTGTTAATCTTTCTCCGAGATGCTGAGGAGGGCTTGAGTGGAGCCAGAGCCATGCTGGACCATTTTGGACTTCTGTCTGTCTTAAAAGTAAACAGGTGGAAGTCTAGGCTCTTCCCAACCGCATCGCGGGAGGCACCACCGGAGAGATTGGGACACCTGCAGTTGGAGCTTCATTGTCTATCCTATCTGGGGGTTAAGATATTTCATGATGGTCAGGATCTCCTAGAGGATAATGTAGGGCATGCTATCTGATCTCTTTGATTATCCATAGACTTTTGGAGGTTCTTGCCGCTTTCAAAATGGTGACTTTTCCCCACCCCTTGTACTTCTTTGGCATGCTTCCTCTTTGGGTCCCACAAGCACTTTTCAAGGACCTTGAAACCTTAACTACCTTCATATGGGGAACGGGCCACAGACACCTAATATTGGCCACGATGCAGCGCTCAAAGGCAACTGGGGGACGGGCGGTCCCACTTCGGAGCTTATTACTTGGCAGCCCAACTCCAATGGTTGGTACAGTGGATGGAGAGTATGCAAGATCCAACCAGGCCCCATAATCCATTTGCGCCAATGCTCACTTTCCTCGCCCGGGTGTTCCTTAGAGTGAAACGTACCTCTCCTGATACCAAGCAGGAGCTGCAAGTGATTACTAGATGCTGGAACAGATACTTGCAAAAAACGCATAGGGGGGTTTCTTACTCTCCATATATACCCCTTCTCCTGCTAAGAGAGCTGACCCATGGCGGAAGCTGGTGGGGGCCTGGATTCCCGGGTGGAAGCAGGGACAGCAAGAGTAGGAGACCTATTTTGAGACTTTGAGATGCTTCCATTTGAGAACATACAAGCAGAATTTGATCTATAGCAAGGCCATTTCCTCTTACATAGAGCATTAATGTCACCGTTGCGGAAAAACTGAGGCGCTACCACTACGGAGCTGAGGGCGCTGTGAACCTGCCTTATATGGCCCTCTCCCCTGGCATCATAAAGGCGGTCTCATGTTTGAACAAGGCCATATGGGAGGACCTCCAGCGACTGCTGGAGTGCCTACAATTACAATGGGCGGGAGATCTGGGAACCCCAATTGAGGGTAAGACCTGAGACACCATACTGGAGAGAACTTTGAAGGTGTACAGGAAAGCATGTTTTAAGCTCATCAATTATTATGTCCTTAACAGATCGTACCTCACTCCAGAGAGCATCATGTGGCCAATATGGCCTGCCCCCGATGTGGTGAAATGGGAGCTCAATTCTAACATATGTTCTAGTCATGTCCCTCGCTTAGGGCTTACTTGAGGGTAATGATATTCACTGTTGCAGACATCACAGGAAGAAATAGATTCCTGATTCCCCAGGCCAGTGCCTCCTATGATGGTTTCCACATACAGCCAAAACCAAAGCCACAAGTACAATTCATGATTTGGTGTTTATACTAGCCAAGCGAGAGATCACAAGGAGTTGCAAGGCATAGGGAGTGCCCCGAACAGCAACATGGAGGAGAGAGGTGGAAAAATGAGTGGAGAGTGAGGAAAGTTTCCTCCTACAAGAATCCAGATGTGAAGTGGGCACATTGCATATGGCCAGAGTCCAGGATGACCTAGTGAACACATTTGAATCTACTAACTCTGGCACTCCTATTCCCTCCCCACTGGAATCCACCATTGCCGGTTCATACTGAGACCCTATTGTAGGAGGGGATCATGTTGGGACACCAGGAAAACTGGGGGGATTAACCTGCTTTTCCGTGCCTGCCCCGAGACACCCAGGCAGTTTCACACATTGACACTAAATGCACACAAATTAATACTGACTTAGAGGGAGGGAAGGGTGGGACTGTTTTTATTCCTTTACTGCTTCTTTGTTACAGATGAGGAGACTGTACACAACTCAAGTACTAATGCTTTCTGATCTGTAACCTAAACTTATTGCTGGTAATTAACCTCTTCAATAGTGTGAATCCTGCAATGCTTTTGTCATTGGCAAGGGAGGAGGCTGATGAAATTGATGAGTGGCCACAATTGGATTGATGTGACATTTTTGCGCATCAAGCTGATACCAGATGTTCAAGATGTACCACTTGCATTGGCTTATTTCATTTTATTCGTAGATGGTTCTTGTCTGAGATAACATTATGGAATTCTTCAAGCAGCATATTCAGGTTTGCACAATAGCATAACGTGTGGAAGCATACTTGGGGGATGTAGCTTCAGCATAAGTGGAAGAATTAATTGTTTTTCAAGAACATCTGCGTAGTCAATAGATTGAGCCTTACTATCTACATCAACAGCTAATACGGGTTTGGAGTGGCCAACGATTTATTACAGTTATGGTCACAAAGGGGTTTTTAAACATGCTCTGCCACTTGTATATGATATGGGCCACAGATTCTGGGGTTGTTAGAAGCTTTGCAGTTTCACAAGACAATTGCTGTTGTGAAATGCTCCACACACAAGAATGGAGATCTGGCTTTAAAGGGCAATAATCTTGCAGGCAAAGTTGTGAAATACTGTGCTCTTATACCTGGTAAATTGGGAACAGATGAAAAACCAGACAGTGAAATGGAAAATGTCAATGTCAGCAAAATCGCACGAGGAGTTGAGGGAACTGCAAAATGAGATGCAGTAGGATAAGAAAAGATGGGAAATACACAAAAAAAGGATGTTGGCGATGCAGCGAGCGCAAGGTATAACGTTTTATTTATTTAATTACTTACCCTACTCCTGTCTGTCGTATGTCGGACTCCACTACCCCCCCCCACCCTGCCCCTCCCCTGCCCCGCCCCACTTCCCCGCAGCACTCCCTCAGCGAGCCGCCACTGTTCTTCCAGTTAAATCAAATAGTCTTAATGCTCAAAGTCAACAGAAGGTCAAATAGTATTCTGTCCAAATAAGGTAAGGAATTAAAAACTTGGTTTCAAGTGTCTGCATAGATACCCAATGAGACTAGTGTACGAGTGAGGGAGATCTTAACTTTGAAGACATCACCTAGTGTATTTTCAATACTCTTCCAGAGAGGGCGAACATGCTTGCAATAAAAAAGTAAGTGATCAAGATCGCCTATATGTTCATAGAAGTGCCAGCAGGCATCCAGATCTAAAAGGCCTTGTTTGTGTAAGCGTTCTGTAGTCCAATATGATCTATATATTGTCCAAAGTTTACATTGTGATAGTAGAGGGGAAATGCTATGTTTTAGCAGACTGCCCCATATGTTTTTCCAGTTGATTGGTGGGATAAGTGACAGGTTGTGTTTAGAGCAGGAGTTATTCTATGTTTTTTTATAGACATGCATTCTGGTTTTAAAAACTTCTGTAGTGTTTTGTAAATAATAGAGCCTGTATGAGACTTAGGAGAAAGGTTCTGGAGAAAGGTTATGCAGTCTGTATTATGTGGTTTGTTATTTCTGCAAAGAGCTACCTTAGGGTTAGAAAATGATGAAAATCCATTAATTGCAGATTTTTCCGCCAATTTGCAGAAGGGCACGGGATGACTGGGGTAGATATCCTTAATGAAAAGTATTCCTGCCACAACCCAGTTTTTCGAAACTACAAGGGATGGCTCTGTTTTGATTGATTTTTTAATCCATAATAAAGCATATCCTGATCCTTTCAATGTATTTGTAAAACACTAGGATTTGGATAGCAGAGGGTAGATTGTTTGAGAATGTGACAGGAGTGGGAAACTAATTTGTTTAGTGGTTAAAATGTTAGTAAGAGAGAGGGGGAGACTAATTCCGCCTCATTGTCAACTCGGGGAAGTAAATTTTTAGTTAGCAGTTGGAGCCGCCAAATTGTTGGTCAGGCCCGAAATGCAGTTTGATAGTGTATGAAGTGAGGACGGTTTACTCCCCCATGAGGGTTTAGCACATTGAAGTTTAAGAAGGGAAGTCCTTGTTTTTTTTCCTTCCATATAAAATGTGTTATTACAGTGTTAAGGGCTTTGTGAAATGCTATGGAGAGGCTAGCTGGGAACCTATTGAGGAAAAAGTGTATTTGTGGTGCGAGTAACATGTTTACAGTTTCAATCCGCCCCCACCATGTGATAAATTTTGATGACCATAAATCCATAAGTTTTTTAGCTTTTTCAAGTAAGGTAGATTCAAGGAGGCCTTTAGTTTCCTGAAAAGATTGGGAGAATTTGATTCTTAAGTATTTTAATTTTATGTGGCTGCCATTTAAGGTTATAGACAGCCAGATGTGGGAGGGAGAGAAAGCTTAGGGGTATGACATCAATTTTTTCGTTTGTTTGAAGTGTATCCTGAAACTTTTGCAAAGGAAGCTATTAATTTGAGTATTTCAGGGATTGCTTGTTCTGCAGCTGTGCAAAATATTAAAACATTGGCATATGATGCCAGTTTCTGAGGGCCACTTTTGAATACCCGGTATATTCTTATTCATTTTAAGGAAGTGAAGAAATGGTTTGATTGATAACAGAAATAGGCAGAGAGAAAGTGGGCAGTCTTGTCAGCGCCCTGGTGCAATGTAAAATTATCAGACAGTTGGCTGTTAATTTTGATGCATGCAGAAGGTTTTAGATAGATTACCATGGCTAAATGTATCATTCGGGTGCCTAACTAAAATTTCGAGGGTCTCTCTTAGAAAGGTTCACAAGACCATTTCAAAAGCCGTCCCTGCATGGCCACGAAGGGAGAAGGTAAGTGTTTGGTCTTTTCAATTATATGGGAAAAAATTCCGATGTTATCCGCTACTAGCCGTACTTTAACAAACCCTGTCTATGACGGGTGTATAAGAGATGGGAGGACCTTCTCTAGTCTTAGGGGCAAAATCTTAGGGAAAATGTTATAGTCCGTATTTAAGAGTGAAATAGGACAAAGTATTTTCATCTCCAGGGGGTCCTTGCCTTCTTTTGGTAATACCAATATGTGGGCTTCAGTATAGGAGTCTATAAGTTCACCTTTCTCGTCAAAGTTTTTGAAAAGAGATAAGAGCTAGGGAGTGAGGATAAGTTTAAAATTTTGGTAAAAGGAAGAAGCAAAGCCACCTGGACCAGGTGCCTTAGTCTGTTTGAAAGACTTGATGGCTGTAAGAATCTCATCTTGTGTCATGGGGATATTAAGTTTTTCAAATTCTTCTCTTGGAAGAGCAAGGGGATCCAAACATATTTTGCAGTCTTCAACGTTAGAGGGACCATACACTTGTATACAGAATAGTTGGAAAGCCTCTAAGATTGTACTTGGGTCGGTTTGTAAGTTGTTGTGATAGTCTTTGATGGCTGCTACAGCAGTATGTTTCTTAGAGTCCTTAATAGTTAAGGCGAGCAGCCTTCCAGCTTTATTACAAACTAGTAGATTACTAACCTAAATTTTATTGGCCCCAATATGAGCACATTTACTCAAGATTTTGTTATAATCGTATTTAAGGTGTTTCAGCTTTGTTGTTAGTGAAGGGTCAAGGCTGGTGGTCCTGGTATTTTCCAATTTATTAATTTCTTTCCCTAACCGGATTAGTTTTGCATTCTGTGTTTTTTGTTTTTTTTCTATATTGAGGTCATGCGTCCTCAGATAGTTGTTTTCATGGCATCCCATACGTTTCCCATATGTATTTCTAAGGTGATATTTTCAGAAAAAACATTTTTGGGGGTTTAAGCAATGTGGGATGTGGAGTCTGAGTCTTGAAGTACTTAATCGTTCATTCTCAAGGAGTATGATTTCTGTCTCAGGCAAGTCTACGTTTAGCGTTAAGATGATGCAAGCATGGTCCGAAATGAACATGGATTCAATAGCCGGTTGCATGGCTGATTGGATCAGATTTTTACACACAGAGGTGTAGTCTGTTCTGGATAGGGAGTTGTGGGTGTGTTAGTAAAAAGTGAAGTCACTCCCTGTTGGATTGTGTAATCTCCAGATATGGACTATATCATTATCTTCCAGTAGTTTGTGTAACTGTGTATGCGATCTAGTTGGTTTGTATCTGAGTTGTGAAAGTCTATCCAAAGTGATACCAAATGCAACATTGAAGTCCCATGTCCTGATGATTTTGCTCACTTGAGGGAGTTCTCTTAGTTTCCGATCTAGGAGTTTGATTTAGATTAGTCAAGAAAGAGAGGTAGTCTGTATTTGGAACATAGATGTTGAGGATAAAAAAGAGAAGTTGTTTTTCATGAGTTTGGAAAGTAGCTATCTGCCATCATTGTCTTGTACACTTAGGTCAATGGAGCAGTTGGCTTTTTGGCAATGAGTGTGAAAACCTCATTCTTTTTCTTAATCGCTGATGAGGAAATGTATTTTGCATTCCAAGAATGACGCATGCTACAAGTTATTTCACCTGCTCTAGTTTCTTAAAGCAGAATGAATCCACATTCAGTCTATGGCAATAGCCCAGAACCTTTTTACATTTTATGGGATGATTGAGCTCTTTGGTGTTCAAAGAGAACTTTAAGTGGTGACTGGGTAATTGTAAGACATTAGATGACTGGTATCTGCAATGTCTAGCACGATGATGACTTTAAGGGTGGAGAAAGGGAGCAGGTAGAGCAGGACAGGTGAAGAAGAAGAGCAAAGATTAGGGTACTTCCAAAAAAAGGGAGAGAGAGCGGTGTCTTAGTAGGAGAGAAGAGCCTTCTCTTTGGTTATATTACATGCATTGTTCCACATAGTAACAAGAACATTACAAGAAGGCAAAAACACCCCCTCTTATTCCTACCGCCCACCCCAAAAGTCAAGAAGGGAGCTGTGTAAGCTTCAATGGGGAGAAAGGTGGTTGCCCGGGCAAAGGACAGGCCAAAGTAAAAGAAGCTGCATTAAGAATCGGATATAAAACAAATAAAGCCACTATCAGGAGCCTCAATAGTATGGATATTATACCATTATACATACAAAGTAAAATATTTAAAAATCTAGAGTGATAATAATCTAGATATGTCGAGGAGGGCCCATAGAGGAACATTAGACAACAAGGTTAAGAGGCCCAGGATTCTGATTAACTAAGGTGGCATTGATACATTTAAATGCTGACAACCTAGGAGGAAAAGAGAGTATATATAGAACAGAACAAACATTTACTAAGCAATTTGACACCCTTGAGCAGCATTTGTAAAAGAGACAGTAAAGCAGTTTACGATACAGTAGCATTCTTAAGGAAAAGCCAGATTATGAGAAGATCAAAGTGACATTTGGGAGTCTACCACTTGATTCAGGAACGTCTCTAAGTCCTTGGGCTCATTGAAGAACCTTGGTTTACCTTCATGGACGATTCTCATTTTAGCAGGACCTGCAAAGGCAAAGGTTATGTTTAGTGATTTAAGATCCGGATGTAGAGCAAGAAATGTTTTCCTGCAATCTACGGTGGGTTTAGCAAAGTCCTGGGCAATTCCAATCTTGTGGCCATTCCACAAAATATGTCTTATCTGTTTCATCCGCTCGAGGATCATCTTTGTATGATGATATCTGAGTGGTCGAAAGATAAGTGCACTAGGTCTGTTGAGTAAGGTGGAGTTGAGGTGGGTCAGAACCCTATGTGCTCTTTCAATTTCTAAACTACGTTCAAAGCTCATCTCCAGAACCTGAGGCACCCTTGATTCAAGAAAGGATGTACAAGATTTTGCTTTGCTTTCTGTGTTCTCTGGAAGGCCAAAGATTAGCAAACATCTGCGTTTGTTTCTACATTCCAGTGATGCAAGTTCCTTCTCCATTGCTAATACTTCACACGAGAAGGAGTATTAAGACTTTGTTATTGAGTTGTGTTTATCCTCAAGTGTCCTAATTCTAGACTTTGACTCATCGAGTGGGCTAGCAAGAGCTCTGATGTCTTGTCTAAGACCTCCCATTTCAGTTGAAGATTCTCAGTGTTTGTGTTGGTCATTTCAGACACAGCCCGTAAGGCATTGAGTTTAAGTTGGATAGTTTCAAAATTGTTTGTAAAGTCCTGTTTACTCTTTATTGATTAATCCAGCACTGGGGGATCCTGTTTGGTTTGTTTGAGCTGGTTTAGATTCTCTCTGATCATTTGAGTTTCTAAGGTCTTTGTAGCTGATTTGTCTTTTGTGTCACCCATGTTTGCACTCCGTACCCAAGAGCAGTGCAGATTTAATGGTGAGAACAAACTGTTAGCATGTCCGGTAAATGGTTGATACCATTAGAAGATTTCCCTAGTATGGTCCAGAATAGTATGAGGCACAGGATAGTATGATAGGCGCAGAATAGTATGAGGTGCAGGTTTATTGATCATGCAAAAGGCGTGCATACAGAGCGTGGTGCACGGAGTAATTGGTAAGACAATATTGACAGGCAGTACTACCAAAGGTAGGAAATATTGTCCATGAGCTGCGTGCATATGACCAGTGTTTTTATGATGTTGAATCACAGATCGACATAGCATGAAATTTTGATGATCGTTGTGGCTGTGGGTTCCAGTCTGCATGCCCCAATAGCGCAAGGATGCTCACAAAGAATAGAGGCGTACCCCATGCAGCCTATGGAAGTCTACTGATCGCTCTAGATCTCAGGCAAAGGGTATTTAGATTTAGAAGGAGCAGAGTTGTGACTAAAAGAGCTGCTGTCCTAAGTGCACCACAAGCTGTTTAAGATAGCAATGCAGCAGTTTCCGCCATTGTGTGCAAGTTATTATTATAGATGTAGAATTCCCAGGAGGCTGCAGCTAATGATGGGATTGATGGGCGATTTATAAAGATGGTATGGCAGCCGCTAAAATGTATTACAGCTATTCATGGAGCAAATGCGTTACACAGATGTGCGTTTCGATGCGTGATTTGATCAAGGATGCAGGCATTAGTGGACGCACAAGGAGCTGAATGTAGCAGCATGCCAGTGGCAGCTGGCAGGGAATGGGGTTGGCAGGGGGAAGGGAGGGTCAAAAAACCAAACTATTAAAAGAAAAAAACACTTACCTTTTCACTTCGGCTGTCTCTCCACCATTGTTGCTCTTCTTCCTGGCCTGTCCCGATGACAGGAAGCACACAGGTTCCCCTAGGCCAATCACAATGCTGCAATGCAGCGTTGTGATTGGTCATAGAGCTGTGCTTTGACTCTCAGACAGGGAGTGGGAGCCTGTGCATTCTCCCAATAGGCTGTCCATTACAGCCTGGTGGCGAACATGCTAAGTGCACATGACGGTTTGGCCGGCTGAAGACGGCCGGCAAAACAGTCATGTGCACTTAGAGTGTTCCCACCACTCTGCCTTAACCTAGTCCCGTAGCTGCAAAAAACGAAATGACAATAAAGTTATCATTTTATTTTTTCCTTTTTTCACTCCTCTGAAAGCAGTGGGGGGACGCTACTCCGCCTTAGCTGAGGAGCCATGCCTGCAGTGCGCAGGCGATTATATGTGGCCAGCGAGGCTGCCACCATGTTGCTTCTGCTGCTGGAGATGAGTACTGTGCATCACACCGGAGGGCACATGTGACTCATTGAATTGCCAGTGTTAGTGGACGGACAAAGGAGGTATTCCTACCTTGCGGGTTGAACTGTACGAGTTGTAGACCATAGGCTCAGGCCGTGATCACCTCAATCCTCTGTGAGGTGGCGGGCGCCATATTATTCACTGAAATTGTCACACAAGTCCGACGGCGCTAGAGACTGACAGAGTGAAACAGGCCAAACATTAGTTGGAACGGCTACATTAAGACACCTCTGGGCAACTGGGATCTGGTGGATTGCTGACATAGTCTTATTGGCTTTACCAGATCACTTATGGTGGTGTTTACATAGATGTAAGGCCATCTTCGTCAGGAGCTCCACACCTAAGCTTCCATCTCCAACGGGCTCAAGCCACACCTCCCCACTCAAATGTAGTTCTTAGCTAAACTGGCATGCGATTATTTTAAAGACTTACTGAATGTTAAATGTAATGTGAAATCTAATGCTTTAGAAACTTATATTCATTTGTGTTTAAATGTATACACGCAAAATCTGCACCATTGAGTTAACATTTAAGTTGTCATATGTAGGCCTGTATTTCACTGTGCTGCCTCAAGTCGATTTCATTTCCAGTTAACTCAACATTTCTTGCAGGTATTCACATGCATTATTAGTTGTAGAATAGATACATTACTGTACTAGAGATAGGGAAAAGAGCCTGAGATGAAGAGCTTGATGAAGGAACATGGGGAACCAGAACGTCAACTACAAGGCCTATTGAGCAAATGTATCAAACTTATGTGTACGTGAGAAATTGATGTTGTTCCCATGCCCAGTGTGAGACTTTTCTCCAATGTTAGTCTGCCACCTGAGAACCGGACAAAAACAAAGGACCCCTGAAGATTAATACAAAGGGGGTGGGATATAATCAAGTGTTCACCCCATTTCAGAATCAGAAGATTTCTCTTGGAGCCTTCCTGATCCCTCTTTGCAGAGCCCGATCTTTTCTCTCCTGAATGCTTAGAGCATTTCACCTGAATCTCGTGAGGTTTATACATCAATGCCTTTCTGAACCCTTCTTAAGTGTGGCTTAGGCTAACACTTTCTCTCTAACCCATAGAAGACTCTTAACTGAGCTTCTGTGATGCTGACACCTTCCAACTAAATTTTCCTTGCTCAGCTCTGACTTCCTTTATGGAATTCCCTGATGTTTTAGACTCTTTAGGCTAACTGACCATCCTCTGATTGGACCTTGATTTGTGCAACTATAGATTTACTTACGTATAGACAACACAATTTGTGACTTTTCTCCAAGCATCAACTGCTTTTATTAATATTCTGCATAGTAGTAGCAGAATTTCTTGTTTGTTTAATTCTGGCATGCCTCAACTACTTCAGGAGGTTGGGTTTCCCAGTTGTTATTCTGTATCTTTATAGCATGGTGCTACGATTTTTGTATTTGAACTTAATTTGTAATTCTTAATAATCCTTTACCCAAGCTACCAATTCCTGGTCTTCATTGTGCAGCAAAATGGGTTACATTGTCAATTGAATTTTGTTTGACGTTAATGCTAACTCCCATCACCTCTTAGTCGGATAGAAAGGTCTTTTGAAGGACAAATGGTAAGCAAGTGGATCAAGAAAACGTTGTGTCACAGCATATACAGTTCCCTTTAGACCCCCAAACAGCTAATGCCAGCAAAGCATACATCTATACTAAAGCAGGATTTCTTGACATCCTAGGGTCAATATACTGCTTTCATGTAACCTGCTGGCCTCACAGACAGTAACAAGTGTGCTGAAACCATAAAAGGAAGCATACTATGTGCAAATGCAGTATGATGTGGATCTGGGTATACAGAGCAGCTGTGTTAGGTGCTCTGGACAAAACCACAATTTCATGATCCTGATGAGAAGCAACGCTAGTCATACAATAGAACACACCCCTTAAGGTCTGGGCAGACAAACCAATGCTTTATCAAGATTAAAATGCATTAAGATTGCTGGAGGACAATCTCAATACATGTCAGCAGCGTCATTAGACAGTTGTTAGCCCCTATGACATTACATACATGGATTAAGGTGAATATGAGTAACAAATTACATCAGTCACTCTCAACAATCATGATTCTCAGCCAACTCAATTTTTTAATAATCAGCGAGGTGAAGAGCTGAGTTGGAGAACTACCATCAGTCAGTTGCCATGCTTTTGTGCTTGTGTTTGCAACTCGCTTCAGTACCTAGCCTTACATGATTTTGAACCTGTGTTAATATTCTCAACACCATGTGGATATGTTGAATAAGTGTTGATTTTGTTTATTATCTCCTTCCACATGCATGTTTTGTTTGCTTGTGTTGGCATCTTCAGCATGAGATGGCATATTAGATGTTCATGGTGTTTTAACACCTCCTTGGCCAGGATCTCCAACTCAGGATCCATAAGCGTGTATTCTTCTTTTCTCTATCTGTCCATTATGGAGGAGTCAGGCACATTTCTCTTTGTGACGACTGAGAGGATGGCAGTGGATTCTGTCTAGTTTCAAGGTTCTTTATCCACACAAAATGAATGAGTGTACACTCCCACACAGCAAGGAGTTGTTGGTGTACTTTGGAGGTGACATCACAAAATAGAGGAGAGGGGCCCTATAACACAAAGGGGGTAGGGCACCAAATAGACAATAGTCAAAACCAAGAATTCCCCCTTTTGGCACGTCTACAAAATTGCACAGTGACACACAACCAAACCATTCAGTCACCAGAACAAGACACCTGAACCTGGACACGATAAAATGTTCTCATACATAGCAAATATTTATTTCAATATGACAGGAAGAATTTTTTATCATCACAGTAACAATAGATAGTCAAAAGCATAAACATAAATACATTTCACTGATTAAAAACATTAAAAAGCCTAATATTCATTTTATGCATAATGTGCAAAATGGGGAGAACATGTAAGAAAGGTACTTTCTTATCAGCTAAAAAAGGAAGACAAAAGATCCGGATCAACTGTTCTCCTTGACTAATGTTCCAATACTTAATTGTTCAGAAAACAGATGTCCCCACAATCTCTAGTCTGCCATCTAGATCATGCGTCGACGCGTTTCGGTGGAAGTCACAAAATAAAAGACCACCTTCTTCAGGACAAACGTTAAAATCTCCCATGAGATGTGCTTTCAATCTGTTTAATTGAGGGATACATCCACGTCTGTAGATGTTATGTAGTCTTTGCACAACCGTGTCAAAGAGCGGAACTCATTTCATAGGGCCGTATTATAAAACTGACCAATCAATCTGTACACATATGCTCCTATATTCTCTAAGAGTTATTGTGGAAATATGAATCTCTTTTCTCTTATTTCAGATGGACATTAGTGGAATCTGTATTATTAAAATTAGAATTAGAGTCATCCATCCATTTCTCCACTACCCAGTACTGGAACTTTATATATATGTGTGTGCAGGATTAGTATTCTCTTACCACCGTCGCTTTTATTTGAATGACATTCTGTATTTATTCTGATGTATCGGTTCGGTGATCGCTAGGCCTTTTCCCCCCCCCTGTTCTAAGCCTTTTTTGGGCTATTTGGGGTAGTGCGCGCTTAAGCCTCTGTAACTTTTTGACCACATAAGGTATCCACGCCAAATTTGCGTCCTTTTCTTTCAACATCATGGGTATTTTAACGGTACCCAGGGTTTGTGGATTCCCCTGGAAGGGTCTCAGAAACTAGCCAAAATACGGCAACATTTTGGGTTTTTGGGCAAAAATAGGAAGAACGGGCTGCAAATGTAAGCGTCTGGGTTTTTCTCTGCAAATGGTATCAAAAAAGAGTTTGTGGGGCTGAAATCACCATTTTCCCAGCTTTTAGGGAATGACAGACTTTTGTCAGAAAACCAACATTTTTTACACAGTTTTGGCATTTTTCTGGGACATAGCCTATTTTTGCTATTTTTTGTGCTTTCAACCTCCTTCCAGTTAATGGTAGAAATGGGTGTGAAAGCAATAATGGATCCTGGAACGCTATACATTTTTGAAAGGTTGACAAAATTCTGAATTCAGCAAGGGGTCATTTGTGTAGATCCAGCAAGGTTTCTTTATAGAAACTAACAGTTAAATATAGGAAAAATTGAAAATTTGTTGAAAAAAACAGCCTTTTGTGTCAACGTTTTCACCTGTAACTTCTTCTAATCATGAGAGCTCTTTGAAAGCAATATACCGTTACATCCGCTGGACCTTCCTGGTTGTGGGGATATATAGGACTTGTAGGTTCACCAAGAACCCGACGAGCCCAGAGTCAAAAACTGAGCAGCAGTTTGCAATGGTTTTTTATTATGTTCCGGGTATATAGCAATTATTGTGGGAAAATGTATACATGGAAACATCGGTATGAAAGACACCTATGTCTTTCTGAAATGGGAACCAATTATAGAGTTTAGAAACAGTACATATTTGCACATTTTTGAAATTGGGAATACTCATACTAGCATCAGAATTATCGGTCATTTTTCAAAATGACTTTTTTTTTACACATTGTCTTTCATTTGGAAGGCAGAAATGTATCAAAAATCAATAGGTAATAACAGTTGCTTTACAAATCTGAATTCTCCCGATAAAAATGGTACCTCGCTTGTGTGGGTAGGCATAGTGCCCATGACAGGAAATGGCTCAAAACCCAACGTGAACACACCACATTTTCACAATGAAAATGTACCCTTTTTTTGCAAAGTGTCTAGCTGTAGTTTTTGAACACTAGCTCTGCCGGCACCTAGGGAAACCTAGCAAACCTATACATTTTTTTAAACTAGATACCCAGGGGAATCCAGGATGGGGTGACTTGACTGCCTCCCACCAGGTTCTGTTACCCAGAATCCCTTGCAAACCTAAACAATTGTCCAAAAAAACACATTTTCCCCACATTTCTGTGGTGGAAAGTTCTGGAATCTGCGTGGATCCACAAATTTCCACCCACCCCACGTTCCCCAAAGTCTTCCACGAAACATGGTACCTCACTTGTGTGGGTCGGCCTAGTGCCCGCAACAGGAAACGGCGCAAAATGCAACGTGAACACACCTCAATTCCCCAGTGAAAAATGACCCCTTTTTGGCAAAGTGCTTAGCTGTAGTTTTTTAACTCTAGCTCTGCCGGCACCTAGGGAAACCTACCAAACCTTTACATTTTTTAAAACTAGACACCGAGGGGAATCCAGGATGTGGTGACTTGACTGCCTCCCACCTTGTTCTGTTACCCAGAATCCCTTGCAAACCTAAAAATTGACAAAAAAAACACATTTCCCCCACATATCTGTGGTGGAAAGTTCTTTAATCTGCGTGGATCCACAAATATCCACCCACCCCGCGTTCCTCGAAGTCTTCCGAGAAAAATGGTACCTCACTTGTGTGGGTCGGCCTAGTGCCCTCAACAGCAAACGGTGCAAAACGCAACGTGGTCATACCTCAATTTCGCAGGGAAACATGACCCTTTTTTGTCAAAGTGCCTAGCTGTAGTTTTTTAACCTTAGCTCTGCCGGCACCTTGGGAAACCTAGCAAACCTATACATTTTTGAAAACTAGACACCCAGGGGAATCCAGGATGGGGATACTTGACTGCCTCCCACCAGGTTTTGTAACCCAGAATCCCTTGCAAACCTAAACAATTGTCAAAAAAAACACATTTTCCCCATATTTCTGTGGTGGAAAGTTCAGGAATCTGCGTGGATCCACAATTTTCCACCCACCCCGCGTTTCCCAAAGTCTTCAGAGAAAAATGGTACCTCCCTTGTGTTGGTCGGCCTAGTGCCCGCGACAAGAAACGGCGCAAAACGCAACGTGGTCACACCTCAATTTCGCAGTGAAAAATGACCCTTTTTTGGCAAAGTGCCTAGCTGTAGTTTTTGAACCCTAGCTCTACCAGCACCTTGGGAAACCTAGCAAACCTATACATTTTTTAAATCTAGACACCCAGGGGAATCCAGGATGGGGTGACTTGACTGCCTCCCACCAGGGTCTGTTACCCAGAATCCCTTGCAAACCTAAAACATTGTAAAAAAAAAAACACATTTTCCCCACATTTCTGTGGTGGAAAGTTCTGGAATCTGCGTGGATCCACAAATTTCCACCGACCACGCGTTCCCCAAAGTTAATCGAGAAAAATGGTACCTCACTTGTGCGGGTCGGCCTGGTGCCCACGACAGGAAACAGCGCAAAAGGCAACGTGGTCACACCTCTATTCCGCAGTGAAAAATGACCCTTTTTTGGCAAAGTGCCTAGCTGTAGTTTTTGAACCCTAGCTCTGCCGGCACCTAAGGAAACCTACAAACCCACACATTTCTGAAAACTAGACACCGTGGGGCTTCCAGGGACGTATGGCTTGCAAGGATCCCCCAACGTTTCCTTACCCAGAATCCCCTGCAAACCTCAATTTTAGCTGAAAAATCACTTTTTTCACACATTTTTGTGTGGGAAAGTTGTGGCATCACCGGGCTCACACACATTTCCCACCACCCAGCGTTCCCCCAGGTCTCCCGATAAAAATGGTGCCTCACTTGTGTGGGAGGCCCAAGAACCCGCGACAGGCAATGGCCTATTGGTATGCCCATTCTGGGCAACCCCACGCATAAAAAAGCCAGCGTAATCGTTGGCGTCTAGTGGGCTTTTGGACCCCCCCCAGGGGGGCAGATTGAGGGCTACTGCCCCTATCTGCCCCCGAGGGGGGGCAGAAAGTCCACTAGACTCCATGGGAGTTTTTGGGCAAATTTTAATTAGGGTGGGGGCTGCCTAAAATGGGCATGCCTATGCCCCCACCATAATTAAAATTTGCCCCAAAAAATCCCTAGCGTCTAGTGGTCTTTTTGCCCCCTGGGGGGGCAGATTGGGGGCTACTGCTCCATCTGTCCCCCACAGGGGGCAGGAAGGCTGTAATTTTTGCAGGGAGGGGATGGTGGCTTGGGCATGTCAGTTTTGGGGAACCCCCACCCTAATTCAAATTTGCCCCAAAATAATCTCTGGCGTCTAGGGGGCTTTTTGCCCCCCCAGCAGGGCAGATTGGGGGCTGATGTACCCATGTGCCCCCCAGGGGAGGCAGAAAGTCCACTACATGCCAGCGAGTTTTTGGGGCAAATTTTAATTAGGGTGGGGGCTGCCCAAAACGGGCATGCCAATGCCCCACCCTAATTAAAATTTGCCCAAAAAATCCCTGGTGTCTAGTGGGCTTTTTGCCCCCCGGGGGGACAGATTGGGGGCTACTGCCCCATCTGCCCCCCAGGGGGGGAGGAAGGCTGTTATTTTTGCGGGGGAGGAGGTGGGGGCATGGGCTTGCCCATTTTGGGAGCCCCCACCCTAATTCAAATATGCCCCCCAAAAAACTCTCTGGCGTCTAGTGGGCTTTTTGCCCCCCCCCGGCGGGGCACATTGGGGGCTAATGCCCCCATCTGCCCCCCAGGGGGGGCAGAAAGTCCACTAGACGCAAAGCAGTTTTGGGGCAAATTTTAATTAGGGTGGGGGCTGCCCAAAACGGGCATGCCAATGCCCCCACCCTAATTAAAATTTGCAAAAAAAATCTCTGCATCTAGGGGGCTTTTTGCCAGCCCCGGGGGGGCAGATTGGGGGCTGCTGCCCCATCTGCCCCCCGGGGGGCAGGAAGGCTGTTATTTTTGTGGGCGGGGGGGCATTGGCATGCCCATTTTGGGAGCCCCCACCCTAATTCAAATTTGCCCCCAAAAAATCCCTGGTGTCTTGTGGGCTTTTTGCCCCCCCCCGGCGGAGTAGATTGGGGGCTAATGCCCCGTCTGCCCGCCAGGGGGGGCAGAAAGTCCACAAGACGCCAGGGAGTTTTTTGGGCAAATTTTAATTAGGGTGGGGGCTGCCCAAAACGGGCATGCCAATGCCCCCACCCTAATTAAAATTTGCCTAAGAAATCCCTGGCGTCTACTGGGCTTTTTGCCCCCCCGGGGGGGCCAGATTTGGGGCTAATGCCCCCATCTGCCCCCCAGGTGGGTAGAAAGGCTGTCATTTTTGCGGGGGTTAGGTGGGGGCATGGGCATGCCCATATTGGGCAGCCCCACCACAATTTGTAAGAAAATTAAAAATCCCTGGCGTATAGTGAGCTTTTTGCCCCGGGGGGCAGATCAGAGGCAACTGCCCCCAACTTCCCCCCAGGAGGGGCAGAAAGACTGTACATTTTGCGGTGTGGGGGCATGGACATGCCCTTTATGGGCAGCCCCCACCCTAATAAATTATGCAGGCAAAACTAAATATCCCTGGTGTCTAGTGGGCTTTTTGCCTCCCCCGGGGGGGGCAGATTGTGGGCTACTGCCCCCATCTGTCCCCCAGGGGGGGCAAAAAGACTAAATGAAACGCAAAACATTTGGGGGGAGCAAAAGCCCTTGCCCAAGGGGCCGCTCCCCCCTCCCTGGTGTCTAGTGGGTGGATCCCTGCTTGGGGATCGCCCTCCTAGGGTTGATTCCACCGCAGGGATCCACTGGGGTACCATTGGAAAGGGGAGCTTCTCCCCTTTCCAATGATACCTCTCCCGTCTTTCTACGTGCCCGGGGGGGCTGAGATAGCCCCCTGAGCACATAGAAAGTGAAACGAAATGAGCCTAAAGACTCATTTCAGTTTCGGTTTCTGTGCAATGAAGACAGCGCGACGTGCGCGCTGACCTTCATTGCACAGAAACCAGGGAGGGGGCCTCGGGAGCTGGGGAAGCTCGTCCCCAGATCCCAAGTTCAAAGGGATTAAATAGAAATCCCTCTGCTGTCTGCAGCAGAGGAATTTCGTGCCCTTGGCCTCATGACGGAATGGTTCCGTCATGAGCTCAGGGGCACCGATGCTCATGACGGAACCATTCTGTCATGAGCATCGAAGGGGTTAAATATATCATCCTTTCCTCACGAAAAAAACAAAAAATTCTCACGAGGGAGAGCACACCACCTCTCATCCCAGCTAAGTTAACCCCAGGGCATTGTTAAATGCAGTATGCTTACTTCAAAGTTGCTGCAGTTTTTCACCAAAGTTGGTGCAGGTAGTCTTATTATCTCTAGACATGCGTTTTTGGGTTTAGCCCTTCATCAGTAGAAAGGAGAAGTAGTATAATTTCTTCTGTCTCATCTGTGGCATCCTTAGCCCTACTATCTACCTTCAAGTCTAATTTTACCACAATGACAACAGTAAATCTATTAAATGTGTCCCCGCCAGACTCCCGATCACCTTACGGCAGGCTGAGAAACCACTATGATATGGGAAGAACTGTACAGTCATGCAATAGACTTTCTTTTAACTTATTTTTATTGAGGTTTTTATAGCATTTAAACAATAGGTGTCAGCATAGCAGAGCTGAAAGGGAACATAAACAATCACAAGGAAAGTAGTTTGAGCATCATTAGGATTATTCATAGACACATCAATTCCAGTATATACATTACTTTAGCTTTAGCATCCAAATACATCCATCGCAATAGTATAGTTTGTTCATCATAGGTGATCCATTTTCGGGAAGGAAGCTTTGGCATGTGAAGGTTAGATTTGACCTGTCACGGTAACCACATGCTGAGTGGCGAAGTGTGTGATTCTCTAAATAACGATGGAGGAGAAAGAAAAGGGTGAGGGGAGTTGCAATGGGAGAGGGTTAACAAGGTGATAGCATGAACGAGGGTGCAAGGGAGGAACTCAGGGAAGGAATATGTGAGGGCAGGAGGTCCTAGAGAGCAGCAGTATCTGGGGTAGCTATTCAGCCAGCCGGGTCTTTCTCTCGAGAGAAATCTGGGAGAGGGGGCTTGCGACTTATAGTAGGGTAGTGGGAGGGAGCCAAAGGTCTGGTGGAGGGCAACACTTAAAATACATTCGGGGAGCTCATGTGGGATGGGGGTCTTTTTGAGTCCATTATCAAAATTGACTGAGCATGGTGTCCCAGGCTGCTGCTATGGGTCACTTACAGAGATGTTGGGTTTCTTACCAGTGTAAGGCAGTGCTTGTTGGTCCATTCCCCCAACGGAGGAGAGCTCTGTACCATAGTGCGATCACTGGGGGTTGTAGGGCTCTCCAGTCCATGGTGAGGGTATGCTTAGGCAGTAGTAGAACAAGATTGGCAAAGCATGCTCGCACTTTATGGTTTTTCCCCCGCTTATAGATTCCCAAGGCACTTGCTTCCTAGGTGTTCAGCATCGAGTACCAATAATGGGCAATAATAGGGCAACGACCATAGCATGTGTGTTGAAGGTCCACTGTTTGGTACTGGCATCTGGGGTGTGTTAGGTGTGCTGTGGGGAATATGCAGTTTAATCGTGATAGCAAAAGATTTTCCCTATTTAGTATCATATACTGGATTTTCTTGACTCATGCATTGCGAGAGACTTTGTGGGGCATCTAGGGCCATGTTCCATTCAGTGTCATCCAGGGGCTGCATCAGTTTTTCCTCCCATGTTTGATGGAGATGTGTCAGGGAGGTCCCCACATGTGATCTGGTGGCCTTATATAACCACACAACCTAGTGGCGCCCTGTCCCTATGGTATGCAGAGTATGTATAATGTCATGGGTGGAGGGTTGTTCTTCCATTGTGTCACAGAGCTTGGAACAACGTCAATAATGGTCTATAAAATAGGATCTGGCCCTAGGGAATGCCGTAATCTTGGTACTGCTGGTCAAATGTGAGTAGTTGGCTTTTTCAAAAGAGGTTAGCCACAATCTCTGGATCGAGCATGCCATGTGGCTAGGTTGTCGAATGTGAATGATCTGGGTAATCTTGGTAGCCCTTGGAGGGATATAGTAGGAGAATAGGGCTGCACATGTTGTGTCAATTGGAAGATCCTGTTGAGGCACTTTCAAGCCACCGAGATGTGTAAGGATCAAAAGCTGTGTACTTTGACTGCTGGATGTAGTAGCTGGTGAAGAACCATGTAATAAAAGACCTCAATGCATATTTACTTAACAACAGACTTTATTGCAATAGATTTTAATGTTTACATTTTGAACAAGAACCTAATAAAAAAAGTGAGGATTACGTTTCCACTTCGAAACGATGAGCTTTGTCATGTTGATTTGGTAATTTGTACGACGAGTTAAAGACCAAATTATAATCCACACTAATAACCCAAACATTCAAGATAAACTATAGGTCAATGGTGAGTCTGAGCTACAGAAAGTCGTTGCCATCGTAAAACAAAAACACACAAAAAAAACAGATGTAACTGGCAGATGTGTTAAAGCAGTTCTTTCAAATGCCAATATGCATGGAAAATTTTAAGGCACAAGCAAACTACTGTACTCAAAACAAACTTACTTCTGAAGATTGTAAAGAAACCAGAGTCATGATCAATAAGTCTGACTCAACATATGCCAAGAAACCTATTGTATAGATGTGGCAGTCTATATCGCCTTGCATATGACAAGTCAGGCCCATCAAAAATGCAAAAATTTTCAGGTTGTGGTATTCTGCGACATTTTGTAAAAGTATGTCATCAAATCAAAATAAAAACAAAATACACTTATATTTGTGTCTGATAAACATGAATGCTTATTGGTTGAGAGAAATGAAGATTGATCTAAAAGTGTGGAGATTTTGAATATTGATGGATTCACAAGGAAAAAAAAGTTTTATTTAATAGATAGGGTTAAGATCAGTAGTATAGCCAATTCAGGGTCACCGTACACTTAATATCGATGTGTGGAAAAAAGAATGTGTAACAAGCTTTGGGTGAAAATTTGGAAAAGTCAGACATCAAGCCAGAAAGTTTTAATCAGATCCCACTGATGCGTTTGGATTTCACAAATTGTTATCTCAATTTAAGGAGGGGGAAGCAATTTGAAAACTATACATTTCACAGAAAGGTTCTTCAGTCCTAGGGTGGATGGACCAAGGTGTATTGGGAATAAAATTATATCGCAATAGCCTGTAGTCCGTAATGGTAGTTGAACAGGAGGAAGTGGGAGCAAAAATGTTACATTTGTTTCCCAGTGTTTTTTCACATAACCTCAGTGAATTGAAAAATTTGAGCGTAAGATTGTCTTAAAAAATAATGCTGTTCCTTGTGTTGACAAAGGTAGGCATATTCCCATGTCCATTATGCATGATACATTGATAGAATTGAAAAATTACGGGAAGCAGATGTGATTGAGTGAGTAGATAGCTCAGAATGGGCTGACTCCTTTGGTTGTGGCAAGCCAAGCCAATCGGAAGATCAGACTATGTGGAAACCGCAGGGACCTAAATAAAAATATTAAAAGCAGATTTTCTCTGCCAAGAATACGTAAACTGTTGTCTGTCACAAAGTATATAGAATAGTTTTCTACCATACATTTAACTGTGGCATACATCATTAGGTGTAGTTCCACTCAGAAAGTAGGAATTTGACTACTTTTATTACACCTGTATGAGGTTGCGGATTTAAGTGGGTCCCTTTCAAGTTGGCGCCTGCACTGCTATGTTTCATAGGCTTATGTACCAGATTATTAAAAGAATAAAAAACGTAGGGTCCTTATTAGGATGTCAGTCGGACGAGCGTCCGACCAACACCGTAGCGGGATGGAATCCACCCGACTATTAGTGAGCGGTTCCCTACTAGTCAGCGGTTCTGAAGAACCAGAACCTTTTGGGCCTGGCGGCGCAGGGTACGCCCATAGTCTCCGGAGTTCACCTGCTTCGCTACACAGAGACACGGGACACTCTGTCGGCGTTAGAAGATCAAATTTATTTAGCTGCAGCTAGTACAGTTATCCTAGAAGTACACAAAGTAGGTTCTCAGGAGACTGCCACTTCACTCTGTGGCGCATCAGGTTTTATACCATACAATGTTACAATCATTAATAAAATGCACTCCCAGAGCATACAAGAAAGAGCCAATAAGGAAAGTTGGAAAACAAGGCGGAACCAATAAGAAAGGTTTGAAAACAGAAGTGTCAGATGACTCGAAGAGACCTCTCCTCCAACTGTGTTTGTCACCCCTCCCTCAAGCTAATACATTAACAGATTCATAACTAACTTGCAGGTGGCGAGATACGTTTGTGTGTGTTGGAGGACAGTTGTGAAACGAGAGAATGCTAGCAGGAGACAGTGAAGGCCAGTCGATAAGATAAGGTCAGGAAAGAATAGTGTGAGCCAACAGATAGTTGAGACGCGGATTAGAAAAGCCAGACAGGGATTAGTGTACTCGGCTAGTTCTAACACCAGCTTTGCAAATAGAGGCCGAGGGCGTATTTCGACACCAGGCTACAGAAAAAGCAGAATAGACTTTGTTCGCCGTGCTGCCTGAGTGATGGCAACACAAAATGGCGGCGGGCCACAAAATGGCGGGTCGATTCGATCGTGATTGAAAATCGAAGTTCCTCAGACCCTCCTTTTGCCAGAACTCAGGCAAGATAGACCCATGGGCTCCTGTTTGCACCTTACCTGGAGAGACCTTGCCAGTGATTCCCTTCCCCCTGAACCTGCAGCATCCGCAGCCTGTTCCCGCCTCCCGCCGCCGCACCACCATCCACAGCGGCCGTTGAGTGGAGGCGGGGACTACACTGCCCAGCAACCCTAGCGGCAGGAGAGCCGCCAGCGCCGTTTCCGCGCTCGGAGGCGCATAAAAGAACGCTTCAACCCCGGCCAAGCGGGCTCCTGTTTGCACCTTACCTGGAGAGACCTTGCCAGCGATTCCCTTCCCCCTGAACCTGCAGCATCCGCAGCCTGTTCCCGCCTCCCGCCGCCGCACCACCATCCACAGCGGCCGCGGAGTGGAGGCGGGGACTACACTGCCCAGCAACCCTAGCGGCAGGAGAGCCGCAGATGCCATTTCCACGCCTGGAGGCGCATAAAAGAACGCTTCAACCCCGGCCGAGCGGGCTCCTGTTTGCACCTTACCTGGAGAGACCTTGCCAGTGATTCCCTTCCCCCTGAACCTGCAGCATCCGCAGCCTGTTCCCGCCTCCCGCCGCCGCACCACCATCCACATCGGCCGCGGAGTGGAGGCGGGGACTACACTGCCCAGCAACCCTAGCGGCAGGAGAGCCGCCGACGCTGTTTCCGCGCCCGGAGGCGCATAAAAGAACGCTTCAACCCCGGCCGAGCGGGCTCCTGTTTGCACCTTACCTGGAGAGACCTTGCCAGCGATTCCCTTCCCCCTGAACCTGCAGCATCCGCAGCCTGTTCCCGCCTCCCGCCGCCGCACCACCATCCACAGCGGCCGCGGAGTGGAGGCGGGGACTACACTGCCCAGCAACCCTAGTGGCAGGAGAGCCGCCGACGCCGTTTCCACGCCCGGAGGTGCATAAAAGAACGCTTCAACCCCCGCGTCGCGGGATCACGCGCGGGTTGCGCCGGGCTAAGCCCGGGCACAGGGCGGGCCGTCTGTGGCCGTCCGGGGCAGGAGGAGGCAGGGCTGGGCCCACTCTCTGAGGTTTGCTCATTGGCACGAATCGCGTAAGACCTTTCGTGTGACTGTCGTGTCCTGTAAAGCATCCAATATTTTCGTGACTGTTGAATCTGCATGAACTGGGTATCGATATTCACGCCTCTTAGTGCTGTTTAAATACACATCAATTTCCCATTAACATGTTGTCCCGTACTCCTAAAAGTAGATCTTCACTGTTGGGAGGGTCAGTGCGAGGAACACTGGATAACTTTATTACAAGGGCTGCCTCAGTCCTCGAGAAGGAGATAGCCCTGGTGGAGCGTAGGAGAACTATCATCGCAGGCCCTCCACCAAAAAAAGGAAGAGGGGAGGGAAGAAACATAAAAAAAACAACACACTTAGTAACAACAAGTGTAAACCAGCGAAAAATACCGAGATCCTTGTTCCTCCAGTTGTTACAAAGTCACAAGGCCCTGAAACTCATCTGGACCTTCATTACTTTGACCCATTAATTAATGAATTAACGGGTCGTCTGGAGCTACTTGTCAGATCACTTTTACTCCCACTTTTTGAAAGAATGAAGGGAATGTCCAAACAACTTGGGTCACTGGAGAAGTTGATCTCAAATAACACTGACCAACTAAAAGAGCTATCGTCTAATAGACTGACATATTCAAACAGCCCTATTCAATCTAAACCATCTCTACCGATAGAAGATAGACAGTCTAAATTAGAGGCCAACAAAACCCTACCACCTCTATTAAGTTAAAAAAATCTGTCACCCAATCGGAAGGATACCACTGAGCTAGAATGTGGTCAGACAATTGTCAGCTCCCAAACTAATGGGCCCGACTCCCAAACACGCAATGTATGTGCTGCCACTGCGCCGGGAAAGACTGATGGCGCAAATTGGCAACATATAGATCTGCCCCCGGAGGCGGTCCCTTATGTTGTCGTTTTGGCAGGAGTCCCAACACTAGAAACAGGGAAAAAAGTGGGATATCATGACCTAAAGAATAAGGTTATATATTGGCTGGGACAGAACAGACCCCTACCTCCTAACATTGATGGCGAAATTTTAAATGTTCGCAGACTCGGCTGGGTTGGATCACGGCCGAAGGAAATTCAAGGGGATGTGATTATCATTAATTTTAGAGATCGCAGGGCTACAAGGCATATAATAAATTGGTTTCAAGGGCAAGACCAGAGTGTCATTAGAACCTACGACCTGACCTACTTTTACCCCCAGACACTACTTAGGAATACAACAAAGCCCAGAGCTTATCCTCGGCCCCAACTTGGGGGCTTTAATTTTAATATTCCTATTTCCAATCGCTTCTCTTCTCTTAGAGAGGACGTCGATTGACTCCCTATTGGAGAATATACTTGGGTCCCTCAAGATTGTGGATCTAAGGCACGAGTGAACAGTGATCTTTTGTCCTCTCGTCTAAATCCCACTGCAGTTCACAATAAGAATCCACTACACCTGGCACAAAGCCCTGTCCCTCAATCGACGGATGAAGTGCTGGTATCCTCGATCCCCTTATTAAACCCTACCACCGTTCACTATCGAGAGATTACCAAATCAAAAATAGTGGTTGTATTTTGGAATGTAGCTGGACAACGCTCCAAATTAGGGAACGATGTTTGGACTAATTTTATTTCAAATTTTAACATGTTGTGTCTACAGGAGACATGGCTGACAACAGCAATCCATCTCGATGGCTATAGAACGTATTTTTCACCTGCCCAACCCTCCAAGTCTGGTAGGGCCAAGGGTGGCCTAACTACCTATATATCAAATTTGATTTAGATGGACGAGATGAGGGTCATAAAACTTGACCCTAATTTCCAGCTCCTTAGTTTTAGTATAAACGTGAAGGACTCCTTTTTGCTGGTTAATTATTATAATAATCTTCCCGACTTAGAAGCAGTGGGAGTAGTTAATTCCATTTGCTCTTTAATATCATCTATTATTAGGAAATCAGCCAGGGAGGTAACTATTATATGGGGCGGCGAATTCAATCAGTCCCCCTGTTGTGTATCTAATCAACTTTTATGTGGCTTAAATGATGAGACAGATAATGCTATTCCCCATATTAGCCACTCGACCCTAGGTAGCACCCTATATGAAATTACGTTCAAGTTAGATTTGGGAATCGCCAATAACTTGGCCAATCCGAATATGGTGTTGGCCCCCACCTTTCATGGGAGAGGTTGCCACTCCACCATTGATTTCATTTTGATCTCAAATGGAGCCATAAAAAGAGACACTGCTTTTCACATACACCAGATTGTAATGAGCGATCACTACCCTCTCAGCATCACTATGTATCTCTCCTACAGGCCCAACCCTAATATCCCCAGTTTGTTGGACCAAAATAACTTAGTATTATCCAGATTAAATGGCTATTCTCTCAACTGGGCTCTAGTCGATCCCATTGAAACTGTTAATACCGTGGTAACCGATGCATATTCGTCCATCCTGAAATGTTTGGACTTGACTACTACAGATGCCGATGTTACCATCAATTTTGGCAATGTGATTCAGGCCATAAATAAAGCCCTAACGGTAAAAAAGAATAATACTGCAAGGAATAGACAGGGCTGGTTCAATCACATGTGCACAGCAGCATACTCTAAATTAAAATCTGCTTTACGCAAGACAGTTAGGGTTCCCGCTGAGATCTCCAAACTGAGGAGGGCATATAACTCCGCTATAAAAGAAAGAAAATTGGAGTTAAAACAACAACTCTGGGACCAACTGCACGAGAGTTGTCTTTGTAAAAATAGTGCCGCATTTTGGAAAGTGGTAAAATCACCTTTCTTGATTGATAACGGTGGCTTTCCCAAAATAGAGGTCGCTATAGATGAAAAAGACTGGGTAGAGCATTTCTCAAACATTTTTATGATTGACCCATTATCAACTAACGTTAGTGACAATGATTTTTACTATCAACAGTCTTCGCCCTTTCCTATTGACATGACCATTTCACTAGATCAGGTCACTCGGGCTTTAAGTGAAAGTAAGAAAGGGAAGGCCCCGGGCCCCGACGGGGTCCCAATAGACTTTTTTTTAAATTCATACTGATCTTTGGATTCCTCTTTTGACCAGGGTCCTTAATGCATTGTGCATCGTGGGTATTCCGGAATCCTGGAAAAAATCTATACTGGTCCCGATCTTTAAGAAAGGGGACAGAAGCTCAGTGTCCTGCTACCGCCCTATTTCCCTACTGGACTCCATGGGGAAAATGATGGGCCGGATAATTCTTGGTTGTTTGCAGGAGTGGGCGGAGGAAAATAACATCTTATCCGATCTACAATATGGGTTCCGTGAGGGTCTGGGGACCATAGACCAAGCCTTAAATTTATCACTTCTGATTGACAAATACGTAAATATTAAGGCTGGAGCACTCTACATGGTCTACGTAGACCTGTCAGCTGCGTTCGATTGTGTCAGCCACTCTAAACTCTGGTCCATCTTGTTAGATTTAGGGGTGGACCGGAGTGTAGTTACCTTTGTGAGGGAACTTTACGCTGATGCGACTGCCAGGGTGAGGTTTGGGACCAGTGGAGAACTCACTGCGTCGGTTGGAGTGGAGAGGGGCGTCAGGCAAGGTTGTGTCCTGGCTCCCTTTCTCTTCACCCTTTACACCAATGGATTGGAGAGGGAGATGTTGAGGGGGGCCCAGGACCTTCCTATGGTAACCAACCGTCTCATACCGGCTCTTCTGTACGCAGACGACGCGGTGATATTGGCCCGCACCCCAAACGAACTCCAGAGGGCTTTAAGCAGCTATGCACTTTTTATGGCCAATCTGGATCTGAAGATCAACATTGGGAAAACCTTCGTTATGAAGGCGGGGGTTGGTAAAAAAAATAAAACCAGGGCTATTTACTTGAATAACGAAAAACTGGCGATCACAGACAAATACCCTTATTTAGGTATCATGATTGACCAAAAACTAAGCTGGAAACCGGCAGTTGATGTGAGGAAACTTCAATTTACGAGAACTACTACCGCCCTTGTAAATTTTTCTAGGAAACTAGGAAAAAAGCACCTGTGGAAATGGTAAAAATTTACAAAGCCAAATGCATTTCAGTGGCTCTGTATGGAGCGGGTGTATGGGGCCACATAGCCGTGGGTCCCATTCAGGCGGTAGAGAACAATTTTTTGAGATATCTTCTCGCACTACCAACTACTGCTGCAAATCATTCTTGCCACTTGGAACTGGGTCTTCCGTATGTGACAGATCTGGCGAGAATCCAGCCACTTTTATTGTGGCACCGAATTTAGTCGTCGGAAAAAACTGTCTTTACTCAAACAATTATTCAAGACTGTAAAGCCCTGGAAAATGCACACAGATCTAGGTGGCTAGTTTATGTTAAAAGTTTTTTAAGTGACCTAGGGTTAGAAAAATATTACTATGACCCTATCTTGATTCAGGAGATACCGAGGAAGGTCTTTTATAAACTCTGTTTTAACCACCTTGAAGACTTGCGACTTAACTCAGAGGTTATGAAGCAATCAGTTAGACATAGTTTGACTGTTCAGACGGTATTCGGGATTCAGCCTTACCTAACTTATAGTATTACTTCCTACGAACTGTTTCTTTTAGTTAGGTTTAGGCTGAATTTTTTCCACCGTTTAGTTGTCTTTCCGTTGAGAAATAATTGGGCCAAAACACTACCTCCCTGCCCCTGTGACGGGATTTCCACCCAGTCCACAATCCATACCACCCTTTTCTGTAATTACTATATGGACCAACGAAAAAAACTACTCATCCCTCTACTAAAACGTTTGGGTTTTCGTACTTGTCGTCCAGCTTTCCTTTTTTTACAGTCATTGGAGGGGGCGGGGCTGGTCTATATTGTTTCCACTTTTTTACAGTACATTATGCAACATAGACCGAATTTAGGCTGATTCTAATGGGGTTTTAAACGAATAGGTTGGGTTGATGATGGGATTTGAGTGTTTTTAGCCCACATTTATTAAATTTCTGATTTTATTGTTAATTGACTGTTAAAATTAAATTGATGCTCTTTGCCCAGACACTTTACATGCACTGCCACTTTAGCCGCGAATGAAATTGCTGTGATCATCCTTGTCTGTGTTGAATTTTATAATGATGGAACTTTTATGTGACGTTTTACCAATGTATTTTTATCTGTATCTTTTATGACCTGTCTTCGGAAGGTCGAATAAAGAAAGTTTGATTCATTGACCCATGTTAATCTGAGTCCACGTCAATAGCCATGAGGTCATCGATCTGTTGCTGTAACATCATTCTTATGTTTTCTGTTACTTGTGGCTTGGGTTTTGGGATGCACATAGTAGCACAAAGATCACAGATAGCGGGACCACAGTGCATACAAAGACAACAGGAGAAAATAATGGTCAAGATTATACCAAGAAATGTCAATGCTTTCCAACCCCATTTAGACAGTAGTCCCCAAAACCATTCCGTTAAAGACCAATCTCCTTCGTCCTGATGAATAGACTCAGAGATTATGTGCAACTTGGAGATAGCTTGGTATACTGTCGGAGCGTCATTAGGTATGAAAATACAGCAACTTGACCCGATCAATTTGCATACTCCACCACGATCGGCAAGAACAAAGTCTAAGGCAACTCGATTTTGTAATGTCATAAGACGATCCGCCTGTAGTTCTGCCGTGATGTTACTTAAGGCTCCTACAGTGATGTCTATTGTGGTCTCTACGACACGGACCAATTGCCTTATATTTCTGCTGTTAGCCATTGGACCCCAGAAGGGAAGAAATCCCTTAAGGAAATCTCCTCCCTCTTGTCCTGCTGTGTCCTTTGAATCAATAATCCCTCTGCCGTATCGGGTTCGGTGATAATTTGCGGAAGTGGTGTAAGTAGGGGGAAGAAGAAAGGCTATATAACAAGTACCAGAGAAACCCGTTGGTAACCAAGTATAAGTTCTACTATAGCAGATGAAATAGGTGCCTTGAGACGGCACTAGAGGAGGCGAGTTCTGAGAGGAATAAACGTACGTGTAGGAGCAGTTATTCCTTTGTGTAGTGTCAGAAGGGCGATCATTTATCTGTAAGCAGAAGTTACCCTGATGTGGTATAATCCAAATCGGCGAGGACTTTCCTTTTCCAACTTTACTACTAAGACTAGACATATATTGGGTGACGTTCCAATTAGTGTATGCTTTTCTTTCGTCAATGGAGATTTTACTGTTTTCCATGATTTTAGCCATAGCCACCATACCTTTAATCAAAGAACTATGACTAAAATCCGGATAATTAATATGTGAACTAATAGATCGTCTGAATTTGCTTTGATAAGCATTGGAGAAGATGACGAAGTAAGCCCAAGCAGAACCCTCATAAGAAAAAGGGAGAACTAGATATGGCATTCCTTTCTCTGTGGTATGTGGCATAAGACCACACACCCAACAATCAGTTGTATTAACCACTAATTGGTGCTGATGTAATAGCTGGATAAAGGAATTGTTATAATACTCGGTTCTTCTGACGAGTTCATGTGGAGGAAGAGTATGAAAGAGATGTGGAGAGATAGTAGGAGAAGACAAAGAAGAAGAAGGGGAAGCATCTTTTGGCTGCAAAGCATAAATTATCCAACTAATAAACACCAAAACAATACATAATGATATAATAACACATAAAGTTATGCTGAAACGACTGTACATTATTTTACAGGATGCTTTCTTCATTTCATCTTTTCTTTCTTTATTACCTAGTGTAGTTTCCATCTTACTAATGGATGCTCACGGCAATCTTCCTCAATCACTCAAGTCACGATGTACCACCGTCCTATGACACTGAAGATCCTGCAGACCTATTGCCACTACTCAGGTCGTGACTTAGACTCCTACCGTGACCCTGCAACCGGAACAGAATACTACACAAGGGAGAAGAGTCTTAAATGTTCTTTGGTCTGGGTCTTAAATTATATCGTTCCTTCCCCGGAACATTCTGGTCTTGGAACAATGTTTGTGGTTTAGTCGTATCCAAGCGACGATGTGGTGGAATTGCTTCCTGTAAAATGTCGTCGTCCTCTTTCTCAGACAGTGTCCCATTCAGGTGTGCATCACTAAAAGGCACGAATCATGGAGTCTTTTCGCTTTCACAGTCACCAACACCTCTGCGTACCCATTAATCGTATGGCAAAGGCAAAGGCACTTTCTTACAATGCACACCGTGAATCCAATTTTTCTTTCCTTCGACTTTAACTGCTGTTCTCGTGGTCAGCAAGACCATTCGAGGCTCCCGCCATCTGGGCTCCAAATAGCTGGACCTCTGAAAATTCTTGACGCAGTCACCTGGTCGGATGGAATGACCTGGGTCTGTGGAAGCCTCCGGCAGAGCACTCTGAACCTGTTGATGGAGAACACGCAATCTAGTCGTAAGGTCATGCAGATAGTCAATCAACATTGGATATGGCAAGTCTGAGAATTTCTTAGGGCGAGGGATTCCCCATACGTTAGCCGGACGGCCAAACACCACTTCGTATGGGCTAAGTCCCAAACAACAGTGTACTGCAGTTCTGGTGGATAGCAGAGCTAACGGCAAAGCATCGGGCCAATTGAGTCTTGTACTTGCTTGAACCTTTGCTAACTTTAATTTCAAGGTTCCGTTGTAACATTCTACTAAGCCCGCTGACTGTGGATGATTTGCCGCGTGGAACTTTTGCTTGATACCAAGACCTGCACAAACTTTTTGCATGACTTGGCAAACAAATTCGCTCCCATTGTCACTCCAGACAATGCGCGGCAAACCAAACCTGGGGAAGAATTCTTTTAGAAGGATTTTAGCTGTAGATAGGGCTGTGTTATCCTTTAGAGGGTATGCTTCTATCCATCTTGAAAAGGCACATACTACCACCAGAACATATTTGAGGTTGTTGCACCGCTCCATATGGATGTAATCGATTTGCAACACCTCAAATGGATATGTCGGAGGAGCAAAGTGACCTGCTGGAGTTGGGGTTCCCTTTCCCGGGTTGTACATTAAACAAACAATACAGTGCTTCACTACATTGTCTGCACATTTTGGGATACTTTCATTCTGCCACACTGGAGTCAGAAGTTTACAAATGCCTTTTGCACTTAAGTGGGCTGGACCATGTGCCATAGTAACCACTGGGAGAACATAGGCATCTGGTAACAGCCAACGTTGATGTTCAGATAATTCCACCTAACAACCCATCTCATCTAACATTCCCGTACTTTCTTTCCACTTGCTCATCTCCCTCTCTGAAGCCTCTTTCTGAATCGCTTTTACACTTTCCACTGTATTCTCATACATTCCTCTCTCTCTGACCCAATTCGCAGGACCTGCCACATACATGCGACTCGTTGAATCTCTCGCTGTCTTCTTTGCTATTTCGTCTGCATACGCATTTCCTCGACCAACATCATCCGTAATCTTTTTGTGTGCACTACATTTCACTATCGCTATTTGGGTGGGTAAGGCAAGTGATTCGAGGAGATCAGTCACTAACTGACCATGTTGTATTTTGGTGCCATGTGAAGTGAGAAAACCCCTTTCCTTCCAGAGACGCCCAAAATTGAACGCTACACCAAAAGCGTATTGGCTATCAGTGTATACGTTCACTCTTTTCCCTTTCGATAATATACAAGCTCTTGTTAATGCTATCAATTCTGCTGCTTGCGCTGAATTGTGTCTAATGCGTGAAGTTTCCACAATCGTATGTAAAGTAGTTACAGCATAGGCTGAAACTGTATCTCCATTAGGCATTTTAAAACAAGAACCATCTACCCATAGAGTTCCATCCGGATTCTCTAGCGGTGTGTCTCTCAGGTCAATTCTTCCTTTTGTCTCTTCCTCAGTACAGAAGAAACAATCATGCTGATCCTCAACACTTTCCTCATTTGGAAGGGGCAACAGAGTAGCTGGATTCAGGGTATTACATCGTTTGATGTGTACGTGACTAGCCAACAGCGTCAGCTCGTATCCAGTTAGACGAGCGCTCGTAAGATGCTGCGTTTTCGTTCTGTTTAGCAAAGTATCCACTGCATGTGGCACCATGACAATGAGAGTGTTATCCAACACCATTCCAGCAGACTGTCGGATAGAAATTGCTGCTGCTGCTGTCGCTTTGAGACAACTGGGCAATGCTTTAGCTACGGGATCTAACGTAGCCGAAAAATAGGCACATGGCCGCTGTTTGTCTCCAAATTGCTGCGCTAAAACTGATAATGCACAACCTTCTCTCTCATGCACATAAAGCGTAAAAGGCTTAGTGTAATCTGGAGTGCCTAGTTCAGGAGCAGAACACAGAGCGGTACGTAAGTCAGTGAAACTCTTTTGGCACTCATCAGTCCATGGAAGGGGCTGAGGCGTATCTTTTAAAGTGAGTGCCAACAAAGGTTTGGCAATTAGAGAGAAGTTAGGGATCCACTGTCTACAATAAGAAGTAATACCCAGAAAGGCACGTACTTCCCTTTGTGTGGATGGTACAGACATTCGCGTAATCGCCTGAATTCGTTCTGGTGTCAATCGTCGTCCCTCGTTTGATAGGAGATGACCCATGTAGGTAACCTCTCGACAAACATATTGTAGTTTGGAAGGTGAAACCTTGTGATTCAGTTTAAACAAGTGGCGTAACAATGCAACAGTGACATCTTTGCAGATATCTTCTGAATCAGCGGCGACTAATAAGTCATCCATATATTGGATAAGAGCAGCACCAGACGGCAAGTGAAAAGTATCAAGATGACATTTTAAAGCTTGGCTGTAAATAGAAGGACTTTCACAATAACCCTGAGGTGCGCGCTTAAACCGGAAGCTTCGTCCTCCAAGAGAGAAACCAAAAATATTCCTACTCTCTTCTGCAATGGGAATACTAAAGAAGGCATTCTTTAGATCCATAACAGAAAACCAAGTCGCTGTGGAAAGTATCATTGTCAACAAAGCAGTGATATCTGGAACAACAGGAAATTGTGGAATCACAATTTTGTTTACTTCTCGCAGATCAATTACAAAACGGTACACAGGAGGCTGAGAAGGATCAGTGCGTTTAAGAACAGGAAGAATAGGACTATTGCATGTGTTACCTCTTGTTTCTTCAACCACACCCTTCTGAATCAAGTCATGAATGATTCCCAAAAGCGCTTTCTCACCTTCTGCAGAAATTCTAAATTGTGGGATGCGTGGTAATTCAACATTGGGCTTGAGGGTGACAACATAAAGCGGAATCTCAAGACAACCCACATCGTTCGGACCCGTGGCCCAAAGTGTTGCTGGAAGAGAAAGTAATTCAGGTGGAAACTGATCTTTGAACAAATATATTGGGGAGACCAATTTCTGTCCTAGAGTAAGATGTACGCCAGAAGGAGAACAATATATTGTAGCATGCATTCTTTTCAATAGGTCTAGACCCAACAGATTCTCACTGCAACCATTCGTTAACAGAAGTGGAGCTTCCAAATCATAAGGACCAACTGAAATAGGCAAAAGGCAAGAAACTGGATTGCGAACAGGGGCGCCAGAAAATCCTACGGAAACATTCGTTAAGCCAGACAAAGGTGCCCCAGGGAGTTTAGAATGAATGATAGAACTTCTCATTGCTCCAGTATCCAGAAGAAATGGCTCTGAAACACCCATTGTAGTGACGTTAACGTAAGGTCCATTTTGATCTACTGGGATTGGCACAACTTCCTTACTTTGTCCATGGCTGTCCTAGTTAGCATGAAGACTCTCATTCTCACCTTCAACATAATGGTCTTCATTGTAATACTGTGCAGACTTCACAGTTTGCTGATCAAAGTAGTTCATGGAATTGGGAGAAGGTAGGGCACGCTGTTCTTGAGTCAACACACCCCGACCTCTACCTCTGTTTGCTGATTGGAGGCCAGCACGACCTCATGGAGCAGATAACGCTCTATTGCGCTGCAATAAAACCGGACAACTATTCTTAAAATGACCTTCCTCTCTACAATAGGCACATTGATTAGGACCTAACAAAGGTCGCCGATTGTATGACTCAGGTATTTGATACAACCTCTGAAACTGCGGGGGCTGCTGAATTTGAGGCTGAGCATAACGTGGCGGATAGGCTTGTTGCAAGAGAACCTTCGTTTTTAATTCTTTCGTCTTTTTCTCTTGCTTTTCTTTTTCTTCCTTATCTCTATTCTCATATTATTGCGCAGTAGCCAATATCTGAGCAGAAGAAGAAACAGCCCATGAACTTTCTGAATCTTTTAATTTGTGTGACAACTCGGGAAGCAAATTGAATACAAATTTGTCCACGAATAATCGCTGTCCACCCTCTGTAGCCATGTCTTGACCACTGTGGTCGATAAATGTCTCCTCGAAACGAGTAAAGAAGTCAGAGACACTTTCATCTTTCTTTTGTTTGCATGCTGCTAGTTTATCCCAATTAACTCTCAGTGCAGGCATCATAGTTTTCATTAACGTAATGATTCTACCAGGGAGTTCCGATCAGAGCGTCAGGCTTTGCGCCACCCACTTGGTCTCTATCTGTATTAGTTATAGCATCCCAAGTAGCACCTAGTTCCTGTGCGTGATCCTCTCTACGAATTTTAGCCCATATTGTCTGTGGGACTACATTTCCCATTAGCATGTCAATATCTGCTAGGTTCATAATACAAGCATCAACTGTCTGTGATAGCTCTTTGTAGTAACCTGCAGGGTTCTTACGAGGATCTGGTAGAGTCTGCTTAAGGGCCAAAACTTCAGATCTCTTCCAAGGGACATGTACCCATATACGTTGGAAATGAGCAGGGATTGGTGCATTACCACCTACTCCCGAAACCTCTTCTTTCCATACTGGAGGAACCTCTCTCATAGGATAATTTTTCGATGTCAGTCTAATCGACGGATCGGAATCAAGGAAAATCTGAGAAAACAATAACGATCTATAAGAGATAAGCGTCCTTACAGCTTCCTCAACCTTAGAACCCACAATAAGTCCTTTTTCAAAATCAGTCTGAATATTTAACAGATCTTGTGAGATCGGACTCAAACTCACATCTTCCCATTCTTTAATGAGAGTGTCGCACATTACATTGAAAACATATCTTTGCGTAGGCGCATTCCATTGCAAAAAGGTAGGCATAATATCAAGCACACTGTATTGTGGACCCTTCTTGATCCATTTTCTGGCCAAAGAGTCTAACTTCTCTCGTTCCTCAAAATCTGGGAACTGACTACGAGATTGTCTTCGAACAAAAGCCAGAGACACATTTAAAGCTCCAAAGAAAGGAGATAGAATGCTAGTGACAGAGTCTGTGAGACGCTTACGCACAGACGGAGAATTAGACATAAGAATTGGAGACAGAGTGTTAGGGGAACTGACAGGAGAAGAATGGATAACTGCAGGAGGAGCAGAAGGCAAAGGAGATCTAAGATCAGGAGATGAGGGCAAAGAAGTTGGGACTAACGGTAAAACTGGCATGGGCGGTAATACTGGAGGAGGCAAATGCTGAAGAGCCGGAACAGGCGGAAGTACCACTGGTGGCTGAACAGGCTGTAACGGCTGAGGTACATTGGCACTTTGCGCATAGGGCGGAGGCAACCTTAATAAATGGGACATTAGGGGATCTTCTTCTATAGCTTTCTTATTATCAGAAGGAGAAACAGGCAACACCGGATAGCATTTATCTATCGCCATACGATGTTGTCTTTCTGAAATTTCAGCCGCATTATCAACTTCATCATTTTTGAACTGTTGGGCAGCCTGTATAATTGTCATACCCTGTGCTTTCCTATCTCGTTTTGCTTGTTTAATTTCTTTCTGTTTGGCTTCCTTACGCCAAAGGCGGTAAGAGTCAAACATTGCCGGACGGGCTTTTCTTTTGAATAAAACTGCTTCCAAATTATCTAGCACATCAGGATCAAAACTACCATTTTCTGGCCATTTGAGAACACCATCTTTCTTCGTGTATCGGGTCCATGTCTCGTTAAAGGCAATGGGGCCGATACCATGTTTTGAATAGAGCTCATATGTGGGAGTTCCAACCGAAGGAATCGGACAAGAGTCCTCAAGTCGGGAATCCCTATTACAACCAAGACAACAAATTCTTCCAAACTTAGTCAGACCAGGCATCTCGAGATGTCTCCGGACTGTTCACAAACTTCAAGGGAGTAAAACTCAGTTTACGCAGCACAAATGCACTTACCCTCGGCTTTATCTTTTGCAAAAGATAAATCTAAGAACCCAAAGAAATCAATCAAAGAACCAAAATTTGTGGGCACGACCCACGAAAATACTTAACTAAGGACTTCTTCTTGCACCAACAGAGGCCCGTCTATCGTCTCGCCTTACCATACATCATCAAAGGAAGGGCCAAAGCAGGGCGGCAGTCAGGGCAACGGTCGTCAGTAGCCGTCAGGAAGGAGTAACCTCGCTGCAAAAGACCTTCGGACCACTTTCGACATACAGGGGTCGCTTAGTGTGGCTCGCGAACCCTCCGGAATTTTCTTGCGGGGTTCCTCACGACCTTCGAGCAGAACCAGTACCACTGAAGCCGCCCCACGTTGGGCGCCAGTTGAAGAACCAGAACCTTTTGGGCCTGGCGGCGCAGGGTACGCCCAAAGTCTCCGGAGTTCACCTGCTTCGCTACACAGAGACACGGGACACTCTGTCGGCGTCAGAAGATCAGATTTATTTAGCTGCAGCTAGTACAGTTATCCTAGAAGTACACAAAGTAGGTTCTCAGGAGACTGCCACTTCACTCTGTGGCGTATCGGGTTTTATACCATACAATGTTACAATCATTAATAAAATGCACTCCCAGAGCATACAAGAAAGAGCCAATAAGGAAAGTTGGAAAACAAGGCGGAACCAATAAGAAAGGTTTGAAAACAGAAGTGTCAGATGACTCGAAGAGACCTCTCCTCCAACTGTGTTTGTCACCCCTCCCTCAAGCTAATACATTAACAGATTCATAACTAACTTGCAGGTGGCGAGATACGTTTGTGTGTGTTGGAGGACAGTTCTGAAACGAGAGAATGCTAGCAGGAGACAGTGAAGGCCAGTCGATAAGATAAGGTCAGGAAAGAATAGTGTGAACCAACAGATAGTTGAGACGCGGATTAGAAAAGCCAGACAGGGATTAGTGTACTCGGCTAGTTCTAACACCAGCTTTGCAAATAGAGGCAGAGGGCGTATTTCGACACCAGGCTATAGAAAAAGCAGAATAGACTTTGTTCGCCGTGCTGCCTGAGTGATGGCAACACAAAATGGCGGCGGGCCACAAAATGGCAGGTCGATTCGATCGTGATCGAAAATCGAAGTTCCTCAGTTTTTTACATGCAAACTGCTGTTGCTAATGTGAATCGAATTGTGCACTGACTCCCCGGTCCACCGCAGCTACTCGGGCTGATTGTTGTGGAGGGAGAACAGAGCGCTCCTACTTCCTGGTAGTGCCATTTCTTGGCGGCCATTTTAGTGGGTTGACGCTCCAGTGCTCCCTGAGCCCAATCTATATTAACTTCCTTCGCCCCGCGCAGCGACACGCGCAGCGGTAGCGCCTTAGACGCGCCGAAGAGGCGCCAAAGAGAAGCCAGTCTGCGCCAGTCCGCGTCCAGACGCTTCCAGTTACCGGACCCAGCTGTCATCATGGTAGGAAATCTCCTCACATACAGCACTTCCTCACTATATGCATTGCGTCCTATTGTCAACCCACTATGTTTGCATTCAGTCCTTCCCTTACACCCGAAGGCCCACTGCAAAACTTTTGATTGGGGCATAACTACTCCAAATGCTGTGAAAAACCCCTCCAAGCAGAAATGGAGGATGTTCCTTCTGAACTGCCGTTCCCTGCCCAAACACTACACTGAACTGGCCATGCTGATAGAGGAGCTCAATCCGGACGCCCTCTTTCTAACAGAGACATGGCTTCAGCTAGAAACCGATCCTGCAATAGCATTGGCCACCCCTCAAGGCTATACTATTAAACATTTGGATCGCAAGACTGGCAGAGGCGGAGGGCTGGCTATTATCTATAGGGACAACTTTAGATGCCGCATCACTCCCTCCCCCATGCCAGCCTGTGAGAACCTACATTTCGCTCTTGAGTTCTCCCCATCCACCACTTTCTCCGGTATCCTAGTCTATCGACCACCTGGCACCCTCAACAACTTTATCACTAACATGACGGATTTAGCTGCCAACCTAGTGCTCACCTCGGCAAATTTCACCTTGCTGGGCGATCTTAATTTACACCTAGATGATCCGCTTGATTCAACCGCCAACAGTCTTCGAACCAACCTTCAGTCCATTGACCTGTTCCAGAAAGGCTTTCAATCAACACATGTCAAGGGACATCTCCTAGATCACATCTACAGCAATCTAGATAGCTTAACCGTCGAGGCTCCAGTACCACTACCCTGGACCGATCATTTTTTAGTACCCTTTACATGGTCCACATGCTCCCCCCCCATTTCACAAAATCACAATAAGCATCGGGGAAGAAAATGGGCCTCCCTCCCACTTTCTAAGTGGAAACTGGCTCTTACAGAACACCTACCCCTAATGTGACCAATCCCAATACAGCCACTGTCAATTTTGATAACTGGATCTCCAGCTCCCTTGACCTAGTCCTACCAGAGGAATCTTTGCACTTAATAAACAGAGCCAAAGTTGCCCCCTGGTACTCCCCGGCTCTCAGGACTATGAAGCAATCTTGCCGCAAACTAGAGAGAGCCTGGAGACAAGATTACTCACAATCAAAGCAAGTTGAGTATAGAGCCGCAATAAAGCTCTATAAAAACCAAATAAAATCTGCACAAGCCCATTTCTATGAAGCCAAAATCAATCTAGCTGCAAACTCCCCCAAAGAAATTTTTTAAATAGCCAAATCTTTAATTTCTCCCCCCCCCCCCCGAGCGTCTGTCACCTGACGGCGCGCAAACCCGTTGTAATAATTTAGCCACTTTCTTCTCCCAGAAGATCCAGGCCATCTATTCTTCACTTTCCACTGGCAGTGGTGACATGGACCACACCACCACCACAGATTCCGACTTCTTAGTCCCCAGCTCACTGGATGAATTCCCCCTCCTAGATTCCGACGCTTTAGATAGAATGCTTCCTAAAGTCACCTCGGGATCCCCCAATGACCCAGCACCCCCGCAAACTCTCAATAAGGTGATGGATATCATCCACCCTGTCATCCTGGATGTCCTTAATGCTTCCATCTCCTCTAACTCCGTCCCAGCACCATGGAAATGTGCGATGGTTAGGGCCCTTTTGAAAAAGCCCACCTTGGACCAGAACAACTTGGCCAATTTCCGCCCCATTTCCCTACTTCCCTGGATGAGCAAACTGCTCGAAAGGCACATCAATAATATCTTAGTGGACTACTTAGAATCAAATAGTTTGCTATGCGCCTCTCAGACGGGTTTCCGCCCGCAGCATGGAACTGAAACTGCTCTCCTAGCAGTGACGGAAGAAACTAGATTGGTGCTGGACCGGGGAGGAAAAGCAGCCATCATACTACTCGACCTCAGTGCCGCGTTCGACACTGTCAACCATGCCACACTATTACATCGTCTGAAAGGCATGGGCGTGTCGGGCGCGGCCCTGGAATGGCTGACTTCCTTCTTGGACGAGCGCTTCTTCCAGGTGTTTGAGGGCAAAGCAGTCTCCCCTAAGCAACCACTTAGATGTGGGGTTCCCCAGGGCTCCTCCCTGAGCCCCACACTTTTTAATGTCTATATGCGACCTCTAGCGGAGATATTCCAGCCCTTTGGCGTGCGTATTGTCACCTACGCGGACGACACCCAGTTGGTGGTCTCTCTGGACCACACTGAGGAGTCGTCCAACACCCTGGGCCTCTGTCTAGAGGCCGTTGCTAAGTGGATGCAATCTTCCTGTCTCAAACTTAACGGGGAGAAGACAGAGATTATGCTATTGGGCAACCCTCCTCCGACCATTTTTACATCAATTTGGCCCACCTGCCTTGGTGCTCCTCCCCCTCCCAAACCGCAGATAAAGAGTCTGGGAATCTGGCTCGATAAAGCGCTGGACTTCTCGGTCCAGGCTACCAAAACTGCCTCCACGTGTGTCGGCCTAATGAAAATGCTCCGCAAAGTCCTCCCTCTGCTTCCTTTCCAGGCGAGGAGAATCATGGTTCAGGCCCTGATACTCTCCCGCCTGGATTATGGAAACGCACTATACCTAGGTGCCCCGGCTTCAGTGACCAACAGGCTCCAAGTCACGCAAAACTGCGCCGCCCAATTATTATTCAACATCCCCCGCTGGCAGTCAGCCAAGAAAGCTCTAAAAGAATTGCACTGGCTCCCGATGGCTGCTAGAGCACAGTTTAAGGCTATGTGCATTGTGCACAAATCTTTCCATCGAACAGGCCCTGCCATCCTGTCCCCCTTAGTCGTGCCCTACGCTCCATCCAGAGCCCTTCGCTCCGGATCATTGCACCTAGTTACCACTTCTAAAATCAACAAAGTACGTTGGGGCGGCCGTTCCTTCTCCCATTCTGCTGCGAGACTTTGGAACTCCCTCCCCTTAGCCCTCAGAGAAAATAATAACCGGCTGGCTTTTAGGAAAGCTTTGAAAACCCACCTGTTCGCAAAAACGTGCTAGTCTCACCCTGCGGCCCGCCACAGTGATCAATTAAAGCGCTGCGAGGCCTCCGGGTAGTCTATGCGCTATATAAATATAATTTTTCATTTCATTTCAGTTTCCACCCACAGTATTAGGATGCAACTGTCCTATGGACCGTTGGAAACATTCATTAGGTCTCTCCGAGACATCAAGTAATCTGCATGTTATGTGAAACTCCGGCTATTGCCTGGTAATTTCTCCTGCCGTTTGCCATTTGTTGGAGGTTGGCATAGCTCCTGTTATCTTGCTATTTAGTGGCTGTTGATCCAATACTGACTTCCGTTTAGTCCGGAAGCAGCAGGCCTAACTACTGTTTTCGTCCGCCTTTGCCTTATTATGTGTGTTTGAGGGGAACTTTCCATTCTGTACTTACTTCAATAGATAATGAGCACAGAGCTCGTCACAAGCGCCGCGCTGTTTATCATACATATTCAGCACGGCGCTCGTCATGAGCACCGCGCTGTTAATTGTTTGTTTCTTTTGAGCTCCTTGTTTAAAATGGATTTACCTTTTTTTTTTTAATATGGATTCACCGCGCTTTAGCTTTAAACAGTTTAAGCTAAAACTAAAAAGCAATTTACTTTTAGGCAATCGCGGCACCCACGCTTTAGCTTATGATGTTTACAGCTAAAGCTCGAGTGAGGCGAGTGTAACAAAAGTCCACAAATAGAAAAAATGCATTGGTCTAAAACTGATCCGTATGGGGGGGTCTGCGCTGGGCTCTTCAATAAAGGAAGCTGTAGCGCTTGTTTCCAGCTCTAGGCACTATAGCAGTTTTTACTGAATTACTCAAAATGCCGCTGAACATGTAATAATCGATGCTGACGCTAATCTTAAAATATGAAGGGTGGGGAAGGGGATCTAATGTGGTCCAGATTGTATTTATTTAACCCATTAGTTGTTGTTCTCTGAAGTGAAGGTTTGTTTATATCTGTCAAATTTTTTTCTGGAGTAGTGCAGTTACGAAAAAGTGTTATTTCCTGCATGAAATGTTATGCTATTTCTTTGTATCTATTAAGGTTTGTTTGTATAAACCGAATACATATTTTGATTGTGAACTCATCGACTGACTGTGCTATAAATATATCATTAAAAGTCATTAAAGTAAGGCCAGCCTCGCGTTTTGAGTCAACAGAGGCCGATGCTGGAAACTTTTTCTGAAAAATTTGAGTAAATAATGTAAATCGTGTCTGGAAGTCATTTTATAAATAAAGACCCATTTCCAGTGAAGAGGTGGTTTTCCATCACCTTTAGTGACAGGAAAGATTGCACAAACTTGGCAGCTCAGGTGAAGTATTGGAGGCGGCAGAGACCTGTGGAGTGAAATATTCACACTGCGCTTTGAATATTGATCTGCGAAACATTCTCGAAGCTGACATATATAAGCTTGCCTTCAATATTATAACTTTTTCTGCCAATTTCTCTCCAGTGATTCGCAAAAAACGTTTATCATCCTTTCCAAATGGCGGTTTGTTTTGAGGGTTGAGTTTTGAGCGGAGCTAATCTGTCGATGGCTTTAGTGAACCAATTAATAAACAATGTACATATCTCTCTGGGAACCAGATCTAGCCTGAAGTGTCTTGGGCGCCTTGTGACAGGCGGGGCAGTGATTCCACCTAAGCGCTACATGTTATGTGTGTGGTGTGACCTGACCCTGTCTTACAACCCCCTAAACATCAAGTCATGTTTAACGCAGGACTGAGATGGATGCCCGAAGGATTGGAAGCATGATGAGCAAGGCAGTGCCCGCCTATTGCGAGGGTGAGATGCGCTTAGAAGGAGATGCGCGCCTTCCAGCACCTCCTGAACGTGCTAAAAAGCTACTGAAACAAACATGTCTTTTTCTTGCAATGTTATCCATGCCGGTAGTTTTCTAAAACAATACTCATGCCTTTCCTGCATTTTATTTTTTGGATGTCTTTGTCTTGCTGGTCTAGAAATACATACCTCTTGGCCATGGGAGGAATAATCACCCTACACTTTCTGCCACTGTAAATTAAGCATCCTGTTCTGCCCCAGTGCCACGGCTCGGCATTCCATTTTTGCGAGTTTAAGCTATTGGTATTGTAAATGACAATTCCTTTTATTTATTTGTTTAAAAAAACAACACATAAATACAAGGCATTGTAATTTAAAATCCTATTAGCTCGAAATCTCGCAAATGCGAGACCTATTGCATTGCAAATGCTTGTTTTTCTATTGTAGGTTGTGCGGTGGCCGGAAAAGGGCTGCAGCACAAGCTGCAATGGAGAAGGCGAGGGTTAGAATGGACCGTGAAGCCATTATGGCGGTCACACTAGTCCCCGGCGAGGAGTAGGGGGGAGATCGCGTCAGCAAATGACGCGGCGCTCCCTCCCCCGCATTGACAAATGGGCGAGGGGGCCTCTTTGAACCGGAAGCACTTCGGTGCTTCCGGGTCGAAAACGTCCAGCCTGCGCCCAGGTAAACCGGTCTGATCCGGTCAGCCTGGGCGCCCTCCTTAAAAGGGGGCTGTGGGGAGCAGAACAGTCTCTTGTTCTTGCTCCCCACAGGAATGTCCACCGGGCCGGCTGCAGGCCCGTAATCTCTTTTCTTTCCCACCCACCATCCCCTAAGGCAAGTATTGTTGGAAGGTTTGTTTTTTGGTTGTGTGTTATCGATAACTATCTTTTGTTCCCCTTTTTTCCAATTTATTTGCAGGTAACAAAGTGATTGTATGTAATTGATTCTGTATTAGCGTATAAATAAAAGCATGAGGTTGAATTTCTCTTTCAGTTAGATATTGTCGTATTTAGGGTGTCTCTGGTCAGGCGGTAAGGTCATGATTGGTAAGCATAGTCTTAGGTCCTTAGCGGTCAGCACCATGTAACTCCAGGGGTAGTGACAGCTGGTAAGTAGGCTGTCAGGGTGCGGGGGCCAGGGAAGTCATCCTTCCCAGTGGGCAGAAGTCTGCAGCCCCCTGTAATGGAGTTTAAGGCACAGGGCGTAGGGGGAGCCCGGGGGGAAATATCCATCCGATAAGCTGTACCCCCTGCGCATCCTTATTACAGGGGTAGTATTTGCTAGAACACTGGGACCGGGGGAGCTGCCAGTCATTGACTTTGCCGTAGGCTCTAGATGGGACACGCAGAAAGTAAATACATGCATTGATAGATTTACGGTAGGAGTGTCTTATGTATTAGACTGTGTTAAGGTTAGCCCTGGAATATCTGTCTATCAAATGTATCTGTACTTTCTGCGTAAAGTTCTGTATATAATGTTTTACAAATTGTTTGTTAATTTTAATAAATACGGCCGGGAGGGTTATACCCCCCTAATCCAAAAATGATATCATTTTGGTGTGGTTTCCAATAGTGTTACGCTGGGGGGGAGAGAGGTGCCATCCCTAACCCCAGAGTCTGTAGCTGGTATAGGGGACAAAGGTGAGTACCAGACCATATAGAAAAATTGATGGTTTGAAACATCCCTGTACCATGTGGCAGGCACCATGCGGTGCCAGCCACACTGTGCAGCAATGTTTATGACCTCATAGTTGAGGGCCAGGGGGAAGGAGGTCCTGCTAGGGGCTCCCAAAACTCACTTTCTGCGTACCTTTTCATGGTGGGTGGACCGCCATGTAAGGGCAGGCAGAAAGTGGCATTGTAATCTCGACAGCGGAGCTGCCATTTTGGGTTCACAAATTCACCCGTCCCCCTGATGGGCTCCATGAGTCTTTCGGAAGCAGAGTGGAATTCCCCTGTGGGCTTCCCTCCGACCTCCAGTATCATAGTACAGAACGAAACCTATGAGCTGTCTGATGGCTTTCCACTCAACATCATAATGAGGGCCTTAGTGTTTTCCAGGATGATATCTTTATAATGGGACAAAACATGACAAACCTTAATGAGTTTTAAACATGCTGCAACAAAAAGGCATTATGGCTGAATATAAAAAATGCAAATTTGCACAAAATAAAGTACTTTTTTGGGAAATGTGGTTGCTGTGAATGGAATTTGGTCCCAGACTCAGCAGCCATCTGTGAAAACCTACCAAACCCAGACATTTCTGAAAACTAGATACCCAGGGGAGTCCAGGGAGGTGTGGCTTGCATGGATCTCCCAACATTTTCCTACCCAGAATCCCCTGCAAACCTCAAATTTAGCTAAAAGAAATCAGATTTTCCTCACTTTTCTGTGTGGGAAAGTTGTGGGACCACCAGGCCGCCACAAATGTCCTACCACCCAGCGTTCCCCCAGATCTGACAATAAAAATGGTACCTCACTTTTGTGGGTAGGCCTAGTGCCCACAACAGGAAATGTCCCAAAACATACTGTGGAAACTTCAAAATGATTGATCGCAAAACTACCTGGTTTCAGAAATGTTTGGGTTTGGTAGGTTTCCCTTGATGGCCGCTGAGTCCGGGACCAAAAACATAAGGGACTCCCTCGCAAAACTAGGTAGTTTTGCTATAGATAATTTTGAAGTGTGCACAGTACATTTTGGGCCATTTCCTGTTGTGGGCACTAGGCCTACCCACACAAGTGGGTACTATTTTTATCGGGAGAACTGGGGGAAAGCTGGGTGGGGAAAAGGCCTAGTAGCAAAAGCGTTAATAGGACAGAAATAGGTAATTTTGTTGTTGTAGTGCACATCACAGGATTGTTAATTGACGTACAAATTTTTAAATAGGCTTTAAATTGCTGGAATGTTTAGGCAAACAAGGATTAATTAAAAATTAAACCATGATGAACTGAAGAAAAACGCATTGGCAGAAGAGTATAGCGTCCATCAGCCCTGGCACTGAAGTGCACTCTTAGACAGAGGTGCACATGACCAGACAAATTACATCACTCACAGGGCAAGACAGCCAATCCTGTGGAGGGCTGGCTCACTGTGCCATGATTTAGGGCAATAGTGGGAGAAAGCAAAATGCAAATGACCACTGAAAATCAATGGATGAAAAGGGTTGACCAAAATCCCCTCTATTGGTGCATTTACTGTTTTGGCTAACATGACGCTGTAGAGACAAAAAAAGTGTTCTGTAGGCTAAATCATATACACAAAAACCTCCTATCTGCCCTGTTAATTCAAAACCAATGGTTTAGTCATCATTGGCAGGTAAGATCCAAAAAGAATCCATTTAATAATTTAGGGTATTTACTCCAACATCTTCTATCTATGGTATAGGAAAATGTAATGTGCGTGCTTCGTTAACGTTGGTCCCTCTTCCATAAGAAAAGTGGTTTTTGGTTCCAAGCCATCGTAATTGGTCTTTGATTTTCCATTATGAAATTCTCAGAGGTAATGCATAAAAGTACATAAATAGTGCAAAATTGCAATGCCCTTAAACAAATGGGTGTTTAGACAAAATGGATGTAGAAGGGCTTGTTTGATATCAAAAAGGGCGAATAAATGTGTCTACCCAATAGGAAACAGCCTAAACCACGTAGTCTGTACTACGCGTGGCTGAACCCGGCATGCGTAACCACGGACGTGTAAATCATGCATCTGCGTGGTTCAGATGTCAGTGGTAGTTAGCGCTTTAGTCTGCAGGTCGGAAGTGAACTGGGTAGAGGGTCGGAAGTGAGCTTGTGAGTACTTTTGTTTTTAGGGTGGGGAGCTGGGGGGGGGTCATGGGTAGTTTTGTGGGCTGGGGTGAGTCGTGGGAAGTTTTCTGAGCTGGGGTCGGGGTAGCTTTCTGGGCTTTGTTTTTAGGGTGGAGAGCTGGGTGTGTCGGGTAGTTTAGGGCTCAGGTGGGGGGCTGGGATTTTTTTAAAATATGGGGTCAAGGTTTTAGGGTGTAGGGCAGGGGTTAGTTTTCTGGGCTGGGGGGTGGGTCAGGGGTAGTTTTGTTGGCAGGGCTGGGGTAGTTTTTGGGCTGGAGAGTGGGTCAGGGGTAGTTTTACGGGCTTTGTTTTTAGGGTTAAGGGCTGGGGGTGTCGGGGTAGTTTTGTGGGCTGGGGTGGATCATGGTAATTTTCAGGGCTGAGGGGTTGTTCGGGGGTAGTTTAGGGCTATGGCTGGGATGTTTTTAAAATATGGGACAAGGATATAGGGCTCAGGGCAGGGGTGGGATTTGGGCTTTGGGATTTGGGCTCAGGGTGGGGTTTTAGGGCTCAGGGCACAGGAGGGATGGGGTGTTTTCAGTGCTGGGGTCCTTTTTTAGGAGTTAGGGCAGGTTGTTAGGCTATTTGTAGGGCTGGGGTCGGGGAGAACTCGGAGCAGGTAACTGGGTTTTAGAACTCAAGGCGGGTGTTAGGGCATAATCTTAACCAGGCATTTTATTTGACCAACTATGCCATTACAACTAAATTTGTTGTAAAGGCATGCCTGGTAAAGGTATGCGTGGTAAAGGTATGCGTAGTTAAGATGCGGTCCTTATTGAGACCGCGTTATTAAGCAGGCGTGGTTAGGGAATTTTGTGGTTCCGACATACGACCCTACCCAATACATCCAATTCAGTAGATCATGTAGATCATCTTTTTATCTCCATAACTGCATTGTAAAATGTTTAGGATTAAACACAAATTCTGGATTGCTGTAAAAGTGATTTCTTCCCATTGAAAAATAATTTTTAAATGAGCTCTAATTTGTAGAAATTGAAAAAGGAAGTATTTAATATCCCTATCGCTTGTTTAGTGTTATCAAATTAGAATACCCTCAAAAAGTCACCACTCGTCCAAATACCGACATCTTAACTTTTTTTAAGAATAAAGAAATGGTGCCTTACTTTAAGGAATATGGAATTTTAGCTACAGTCCTAATTTCCTTTACTAATAGCTAAACTGTTTACTGCCTCCGCTACCTTTAGGTTCAGGTCTTCTTCCAAGTTCTGCTTGCAAGAGTCCAACAATCCAAGTAATTAGAAATAATATTAATAAAATAGAAACGTACTTTAAAAAAAAAAAAAAAAAAAAAGAAATATCAAATCGAGTGACAGACACGTATTCTCAGAAAATATCTCCATATAACAGAGGAAGAAGGAGAAGCAAATTTCACTAGATTTGCAATAAATAGGATGTCGTTTCAGTCCATATTTGCTGGATATCATTTATTTTCTTGGTCTTTCAGCATGAAACCTAAGAAATTCTTTTTTTTAAAACATTTTTATATACACTGAATTGTTTCAGTCTGCAAGGCTATTGCTACTATATGTATTATGATCTAGCCCTGCAAGCCATACTTAGGTGGCAACTACATCATATGTAGTAATAGCGATAGCATGAGAAAACAGCAGGGCAATTAACTTGTAGTAGTGCAGATTCTCATTTGTTCTGACTATGCAGGTTGGCCGTATAAGCCCTTGGGAGCCCCCTAATCAAAGCTTTCATTACCTTCCAGATCATCTTGCCCAGTGGAATAGTTGCTATATATTCCAACTTGTCCTTAGTGGTGGATTAGGAAGCAGCTCCTTTTAGAAATCACCAAAGATTGACAGTGGCAAGTTTGGGCTATCATGTCTCTTATGGCTGCCTCATATAAGCACTGCATAGTCAGAATTTACAGCAGGCAGATTACAGTTGAGATACTTTTTTCTGATCATGGAGGCTAATATTTAGTCTATTGTTAAATATTGGCAGTGTGAAATGAAAAGTATATTTTTTTATATTTTATAAATTTCACTATTCTCTAAATGGTCAATCTCCGAGCATGGAAACAATCATATAGTAATCATTTCAAATATAGAACCTCCTGTTTTCCATACTACTCATAGAGTTATATTAGAGTTATTTAATTGGTGTTTAAAATGTAATTTAAAAAAATGCCACATACCATTCGAGACGGGGTAAATTCAATATGACAACTCAAGTAGGAGCTCTCCAACAATCTGGGGTCAGCTCTTTAGGAGCCAAATGAACAGTCATATTCCCAATCTTGTCTAAGCTGTACAGAAGCCCACATTCCTGCTCTGTCTAACAGACATTTTTTGGTTTTAAGTAACCATGCTGACACCCATTGATTTAAGAATTTAGTAAGCATATGCATTTCATAAAAAGGGTCTCCCCAGACACAAGATTTAAGGAAAAGTTCTTTATTTCCTGGATTATCTTTTGTCATTTAGAATTTGAATTGGAGAGCTTTGACTTTCCAGTTCGAACAACAAGAGGGCAAACAAAAAAATCCTACTTAATAAATCCTCCAAAGATTAAGGTCCACACAAACAATCTCAGGTAAACAGTGAGGTAAAAAAGACTTTCCTTATTTACTTCAGATTGGGAGCTATACATGTATAAAAATATATACTTTCATTTTAAGACTAGCATTTGTATTAATTTACCCCTTAACTGCTGATACTTCCACCACCCCTGATTACCCATAAGTGCTGATCCTTTCTTTGATGTTTGGGAGAGTTCATGCTTGGACCTTCATAACTTTTTTCAACAAAAGGTATTCAAGCCAACGTGTCCTTTTTTGCCACATTTCTGGGATTCTAAAGGTACACAAGCTTTGTAGGTTACCCTGAAGGGGCAAACTGGGGGTAAAGTGCTGTGCAAGAAATTACGGTTTGTGTTTATAAAAAGGCATTAACTAAAGGTTTGCTGTGCCCAGATAACCGTCTTCCCACATTTCAGGAATAGCCAGAGTAGTAAAAATGTTTTAACAGCAGTTCAATTTTTCTAATTTTGTGGTCTCTATCTACTTGCAGTTTGTGGCAAGAACAGGTGTAAAAACCCGGGGTGAACACAGGAAGGTTTACATTTTTGAAACGTAGACAAAATTATCAATTCAGCAGATGGTCATTTATGTAAATAGATCATGGTTTTCCCATAGAAATGAATATTTGAAATAAAAAATTAATACAAGTAGATAAATATAAATAGGTCACAATTGCCATCTGGAATGTGTTCTCCAATGGCTGATTTTGAAGAGTATCATACTATTAGACCCTTCTGGTCGCAGGGATAATTAGTGTTTGTTGGTTGTCCACAGCATGCAGTACCCAAGGCCAACAATTGAGCTATAGCTTGTATAGATTTTTCATGGTGTACTTACCATTCATCAATTCATATGGTGAAAGCTAATGAACGAGAACTGGGTAAAAAGGAACCCAGTGAATTTTTGCTTTGAAAACTAGGTTTAGGGATAGTGTTTATTTGTACACCACTAAACTTGGGACTATCCACAACATCATGTAATTCAAAGAGCATTTTGTTAAAAGTGTTGCACACTGGGTTAAATTTGGAAGTCAAAAGCTGAGAGAAATGGAATGGATAACAACAAATATCCAACTATTCTGTGTTCACACTTGTCTCAATCAAAATGGTATCCGCAGCAGGAAAGGGCCCACAACGCAACATGGAGATATTAAGATTTTCCCTTCAATATTTACCCACTTAGGCAATTTGTACCAGATTTATTTGGGCCAGGGCTTTGCCATCACCCAGGGAAACCTACCCAACCCAGACATTTTTTTAAACTAGAGGCCCAGAGGAGTCCAGGGTGGACTGACCTATGTGGATCCTGCCACTTTCTCTTACCCACAATGCTCTGCAAACTTCATGTAAACATGCTGGTATCAACACAAGTCATACCACCCTCAAACCCCTTGGGTCTCTCAGTATCAGAAATGTCCATGGTTCGTAGGGGTCATTAATGTCTGGCTGATTCAGAGCCCAAATAGTACAGCCATTCGCCATAGGGAGAGAAAACTGGATTTACCCCATCTCTACCAGCCCGTTTTTCAAAACTATGCCAAAAGAAACCACATTTCCTCTCATTTGCCACATGGATGCTCTTGGCCTCTAAGAGGCAGAAAGACTGTTGAGACCTTTAGGAGTAAGTTAGGGCCTGATGCAAAACCCAATAGGCCCCACCCCATTTTTTATAAATAATTACTGATGTCTATTGGGCTTTGTGTCCCCGCTCGTGGAGACAGATTGGAAGTAAATCTTCATCTTCCCCCACGGGGTACAAAGAAACATAACATTTTTGTAGATTATGACATGATTTATGATAACTGTGCAGTATATGTAATATCAAACAAAATGATGTCACAACAAATTCTTATGATTGATGTAGATGCTATAGAGTGGGTTGGAGTTTTAAGTAATGACATTGTCTGTAAGGTTTTTAAGACTGTGCGTCAATTATAAAATTGTAATGTTTTAAATAAATAAAAATGATATAAGAGAATGTTTTTGTAGTTTTTGATGTGTGATGACAATTCAGCTTTTCAATTAAGAACGAGACTGGCTTGATTAAGTTTACCCTGTACCAATTAGATTGTGGGGTATCCAATTATTTCTGGTCTCAGGGTGGCCTACCTATATTCTTAAGATTTGCATGTTTTGACATTATTTCCCCTCCCTTCACTTTTTAACTGACTACACCCACTGGGGGACTGATGTGTAGGGTTGACTGGTGAGACTTCTTCCTAATGAATGCTCCGATGCAGTTAGCCTTTACAAAGGATAGAAACCAATATATGACTACCATGGCATTTGCATCATAACATTGCATCATTACTTTATTGTTTCTAGCATGCAACAAGGCCGCTACAAATAAAAAGTGAAGCGCACTATCATCCCCAACACATTTGTAGCTCTAGGTCTGTTTCTCCCTTTATGTAGTTGGGAAAATCATGTCTCATAATTCACACACCTTTCCTAAAAAAATAAAAAAACACCTGCACAGGAGAACCCACCTTGTGCCTTAGCTTTGGTCAAGGTAAAGAGTAAGCAGATGAAGCAAGCTATTGTATACTGGGTGAGGTGTTCCGTCATATTAAAAAATTCATCATTTGGATAGGATAAATAGGTATTAAATGCTTTTGTTTATCTATAAATGTGTGTTAAGGAATAATTAACAGTTCACAGTCCTTCTCTGACTAAAAGAAAAGGTTAACTGAGAAATATTGACATCCCAGTGTTAGGAATTTTCTCAGTAATGAACAAGTTACTTACCTTACGTATTATCTGGTATGGCAGTCTAGCAGCAGATTTCTTAACTTTTGAATTCCCCCCAGGCATCAGACTGGATCCGGAAATTTTTCAGCACTACTTCTGCTCGCCAGGGGACGGCGCAGTAAAACTCTGTGATGTCGACTACGATTGTGACGTCAGTGGAGCCATAGAAGTCCCCTCTGGTTTGCGGACGTCAGTTTCTTCTTTTCCACGCTGTAACGTGGATCCAGAGAAGCATATCTTTGGCTGTTTTTGGCCCTGCTGTGATGATTTTTTCATCTAAAACAGTGTGCAGAGCTCTCTATGACTTCTGGATTTAGAACCCTGTGGGTCTTGTGCTTGGCAGATGTCTGGTGCGGATCATGATGCTATCTGCATGTGGTTCTTGGGCAAGCACCATGACGCCGAAGAGTGCAACGCCTGCCAACGGCTGAAACCTAAGGCTCTGTGAGTGACGAATGAAGTTCCTAAAAACACGGTCGTCGGGGACTTCCAGTACTTCTAAGGGGTCGACTTCGCAGTCTGAGGTTCGGATATGGAGCCGCTCCAGAGGCCATTCCCGTGAGCATCGTGTTGAATCCCGTGAACGATGTCAGCGGTCCAAGTCACCATCGCACGGTGAGCATAGTCATGTGCGATCAAAGTCACGGATTTACGGGGCTTCTTCGTCTCATGACATGGTTTTAGGAATCTCCTCACACCCTTGTACTGAGGACTCCATGCAAGAGTCGCTCCTGTGCCTCCCTTCATTCCCTGGAGCCGGGGAGATTTGGGCCCAGATGAGAGTACTATGATGCTCTCTATGTCATCTTGGGACACTCACCTTCCTCTGGAGCGGCTCTGGGCTATCAGATTTATAGTTTACAAGGTTATGAGATACCGAAATTCTCCCAAAATAAAATCTACCTGGATACAGCAATAGTAAACAACCTCCATGACCAGGGAGAAAACAACCTGAAACTGAGACCAATCTCAAATTTGGACTTTCAGCTAATGGGAGATTATTTGGGATGAGGCACCGGGAACCTCTAGCAACAGAAAATGCTCAGTTCTGGACACCACAGTTTTTCAAGGGTTGCTAATCAGTTTCAAGGGTCCCTTTTTTAACAGATAAAGCAAAGTGAAAGAAAATAAAAATTCCAAAGACTGTAATCAAGCACAAGCCACAACAGACTACTAAAATGACACAGCAGAGAAAGGGTCAAAAAGGCAATCAACCCCAGACCTGAACTTGTTTAACCTAATGGCCCATTAACAGATATGGAAAATTAAAGTTTCAACAAGTGTTTTGATTTTTGCTCGAACTTGAAAAAAACATGTGCTGAACCAAAATAATTTCCCCCTCCCCCAAAAAAACACCTCCAGACATTGGTAAGAAGCCAATTAAGAATGCAGGGTGATCAGAAACCAGGTTCAGTGGAAATCACCGCACTCCTCCCTCCCCGCAACTGTATATGCTTAGAGGGCCACGCTTTTGGATACTCGAGGATCTTTATATGATTGATAACAACTGATCTCCTGGTTTTAATAACTTCTCAAACTGTGGAAGGGAGGCTCAACAACAATTAACCTTCTGATGATTAGATTCTAAAACAAGCAGACAAAGGAGATGCTGTTGTCCATCTATGTCAGACTGATTACAGAGAGGAATATCACCATCAGCTTAACAATGAGCAGTACTACAAAGAGTCTTGATGCTGGATGGCGGGCGGAGCAGAAGTGCTTTAACTGCTGAAAATCCCACTATTCACCATGTTTTAGTTTACCAAGGATACACAAGGAAGATAACTTAATTTCAGTTATAGGATCCTTAATAGAACTATTGCCCCCAACGCTTATTTTTTCTTCAGACCGTATGTCCAGAAAATGTCATCTTGCTTGAGAGACCCTGAGGAGGAATTGAACTTAGACATTTCTTTTGATTCAGCTCATGAAATTCTAGGTGCCATGGATATAAAGAATATTTTTTTCCCTATTTTCGTCCCATGTGAACTCACCCTACACATGCACCACCCAATTTCACATGTTTTTCACTTTCTTCGACAGAACTTCCAACTACTACTTTTCTTTGAATATCAATTTCATGCTCGCCCATCACAGAGCTCCACTCTTGAGGTTCCTCATGAGCTATTGGTCCTCTTGTGCCTGAAATCGATATCCTCTGGATTTCCACCAGCTAAGCCTCTGTGGGTGTATCTCAGGGCAAGATGCAAGCCAATCTATCTCCCAGTCATAAAGTGTCAACTGGCGGATAAGTAGTATTTTATCTTAGACTTCTCCGTCCATGCAGGCCTATCTTCTATAGCTGACGCTAAGGTTTACAGTAAGCTAATTAGGGTATGAGACAGATTAGAGCCTGTTCAATATTCTTTTAAGTTCACATATCAAATTTCCAAATATCAGTTGGCAGAATTACAGATTTAATTCCCTCACTCTTCAAAAGTGGACTCCAGCCAATAGTTTTCATTAGATACAGAGTGTAAGACTTGAGTTGTCATCAACCCCCTTCATCCCTGCTCTGCTGTATATCTAAGGCCACTTACAATCTGGGTGCAACACAAGCAGTTAAGTCTACGCTAGTGCATTGAACTTACTTTAAAGCAGTGCGAGCGTCCAATACAGTACACAGCTTTAAATGATGGAAATCTAGTTACATTTGTAAATGTGGTGAAAGTTAATGTAGTGGCTTCTTAAACAAAGTAGTATATTATTTTTCTTTTGTTACCTCTTCTCCTGTTTTTGCTCGTTTTTGATGCTGCAAATGATATTGCTTTTGTTCTTGTTAGGTTAAGTGACTGTAAAATATAAGGAACCTGAATTATGATCTAGCCATGGTTCATTGGGTGCAAGAGGATGTCAGTGAGTCTGTAGATTTCTGTTTTGTTGTTCATCTTTGTCAGATGACTCCAGTACTGCTAAGAACAGTTTCCCTTGGGACATCATTATATATATGTTGAGCCAAGAAGCAAGTAGTTTTGTTCATCCGAGGTGACCAAGGAAAAGCCATATTCACCTTTGTTCCTTTTGAACTTTAAGTATTTGCATGTTGAGTTTGGAGTGAGGGGACCAGTGAAATGTGCAACGTTTTTCACCTCAGTCTGCACTTGCGCCAACTCTCTCAAATGGTGCTCAGCGTGAACACTAACCATCAAATCCTAATCATGCTTCCATGTAGGTCCTGCCCAGTCACCCTCTGATATTGCTATCTAACTGGACTTTACTTAAGCCACCACAGGGCATTGGTCCTTATGTAGTACCTTGCTGCTTTTCTTAGCCAGATTGTTTAGATGTTGTGTCAAACATGAATGAGGACATTCCCATGCTTGTGGCCATGATTGGTGGTAAGCAGGGAAGAAACAAGGGCACCATGAATTATTTGAGAGGAGTCTCTTGTGGAGAGATTGCAACCTACCTTGGTCTCTCACAACAGCACACTTGTAGATACACCGGCTGGGATTTCTGCTGGCTGGTAATTCGCCCAGACACTCCCCAGCATTCACTGTGTCCGTCATGGTTTGTCTCGCCTGGTACAAAAATTCACACAACAGCAGTTTATTTGACTCAAAGTAAGAGGGAGATTTTGGAGCTTCTTCTAGTCTTCTCTCTTGTGACAACCGCTCCTGCTAGTGCTCGGCATTTGTGAAGTTGTTGAGAAGCTGGGACAATGGAACTTCTGTGCTCGTATTATTATCTGGCACCAGTCTATAAGATTCTTCTATACGCACCCAGAGCAGATGAGGCATGGCATGGAGCGCCATTCTCCCTCCCCTCAAGCTGCTTCACCCGTAGCAGAGAGGTCAAGGGTGCAGGGGCACATCTGTTTAAGGTAATCCACAATCTAGAGACCTAGGCTACTGCACCACTACCGTTCCCCATTTCACAAGTTCTCTCCAGCATTAACTGTTGCAGACAAGTATGCCTTAAACAAACACTATAAACAGCAATGTTAGCAACAGGTTTTTAAACCTGTTGCTAACATTACAGTTACTGTCTTGGCCAGAAGGAATCCACCACCATGTCCAGGTTCTCCATTGCAGTTATGTTCATGCCTCCAGAGGGTATCCACCACAAATGCAGAACTTCAGATCAAGCCAAATGCATAACAACATTCTGACCCAGGTACACAAGCAGCTGCAATTCAGTGCTCAGTCAGCAGAAACCTTTCTGCCACCATACCACACACCCCCTTAGGCAGAAGGCAAATATCCCCGTTATTTAAGACCAATCAAACTTCATGTTCCACATTCCGTCCCTCAGAGCAGCTATATAGGCCCTGAGAGATGCATTTAAGATTGTTCTGAACATCTGGAACCATTATTCCAATTTTTTGGCCAGATTAAAGGAAGTTTTTTATATATTGAAACTACAACAAATGAAATGACGAGTGAAAGCACCTCTGTTGCACCTGAAACTTGTGAAATCCATCTTTCCGCCGTAACCAAACCCAGCACTGTGGCTACAGCACTAAATTACAGGAGATGAAAGACAGAGGGAAGTAGCAACAATAAGCATGAGACTATGGTTCTCAGACTGCTATAGGGCTGACGTCACATCCACCATACCACAAGAAGAGTTTAAAAGGTGGCATTCTCTATATGCTACATGGTTGCGTGGTGCACGGGAAAGCTTGGACCAATGGGATAGTTACATAGGAGCAGAGAGTCACTACCTAATCTCTGCAAAACCATACTTATTTTTTCCAGGGACTGTACAGACAGTAGTTTCTATAATACCTCTGCCGCTCATTGCTCTTGATATTTTGACTGTTGAAGGTCAAACCTTAGAGGTTAAAATACCAACTGGAGGATCCTTAAACAATTCTTAATTTGTCAGGGGTTTGGTGGTGCACCTGCATGGATTATATTTCTTAAATTTAACTTTTTAACTCCAATGCAAACAAAATCTACATTAGAGCATGTGCTCATGACAAGAGAAGGTCTCCAAGAAAGGTGAACCATGCCACAAAAAAAAAAAAAACACTGAGTGAGGTTGAAACAACACACCAACTTATATGGCTACCACAAAAGCTAACATTTCATGTAAAAAAGGAGTTTCCGTTAGGTTTTTGGCTCTGCAGGATCAATCAGTCTTTTACCAAATGTACAAAAAGTGCAATTTTCTTTCATTGGTACTAGATGTTTTCACCTTACAATAGGATATATGTGGTTTATTACCCCAGGCTACTGGACTGGATATGAAAAAGGCAAGAGCATACCTCAAAAGGCTCCTCCCTCTGTACACGTACACGCCTCCAACGACGAAGCGCGACCATGCTCATGCCTGCCAAAAAACGCTGAGCCTCTGACCTCCAGCGAAGTTGATGTGATGCAGGGCCAAAACCGTAAAAACTTAAGTTTGCAGGGGAGTATACGGCGAACGTGTCCAGGTTATTTTTTTATTGGAAGATTGGTGTGGGGGGGTCTGGGAGTATGGGACGTTACAACGCATGCGATACATCGCATGCCATTACAACGCGGTTGTTACAATGACCACGTTGTTACATTACAAAGCAAGTTGTTACAACGACTTGCTGTAGGGGGCGCTGGATGTTGGAATAGTATAATTTACTATTCCAACTCCAGTCTGTGCAACAGTAGGGAAGGTGTTGGATTTGAAATCCAACACCTTCTGTCCCCTACAGCAAGTCGTTGTAACGACTTGCGTTGTAATGGTTTGCGATGTATCGCATGCAATGTAAAGGATGTTTCCCACGGTGGGAAGATGCAGGGTTGAGAGTGTGCAGGGCGAGCAAGCTTCTTAGTGGCTTGCACTAGACAAGGTCAAACAGCATAGCAGGTGCCCTTGAGGCACATACACATGGGCCTGTTTGTGATACATGGTGGTACCAATACCTGGTTGCTGGAGGAGCAACGAGGTGCGGACAACTCAAACAACCACAACGGCGGAGTGAAGTAAGTTAAAGGGGTTCATCTAAATCCCCTATATAGGATCTTTGATACTTTGGAACCGGGTGGTTGTTGGAGGTGGTGGCAGCGGGAAAGCCAGAGAGGGGGGAGGTAAGTGGCAATGTCCGTTGGTCCATCTGATGGGGCGTCACAGTGGACGGGCTACTAAATCTTCCTTTGGGGGGTAATCTGCAGGAGCCTTAGGAATACTGGGAGTTCTGAGTAAATGGGGATTTATACTCTGATATACACTCTTTATGTCCCAGAGACTTACCACTTGTAGGAAGCTGGCTCTCTATAAGTGTACTAAAATGAAGTACACTGTGCGGAGAGTCTGGTGAATCCCCAAAAGGTATACAGAGGTAAAAGCAGATAGTTCTTTTTGTGGTGGTGTAGGGCGAACAGCTAGGCTTATCTGAGGGTAGTGCTATGAATTTGTTGTACTCACAGAGGCAATGATACTAATGTTGATTTTTATGTAATTTTTGAGAACAAGAACACAGTTTCTAAGGTAAGTACTTTCAAAGTTATTATTTTTAAAAGTTAAGAAATTATATCACTTTTGTGCACAATTACGCACCATTGGAAACAATGGGGAAAAAAAGATGAAAAATGCAAAGAAAAATCAGGCAATGAATTCACAAAGTTCCCCTTCTCGTTGTAGGTCGATGTCAGGACCAGGTCCAAAGTTCTAGCAGGAGAAGGTCTGGAGCATCCCAGATCTGCCAGGAGCAGAGTGCCGAGGGTTGAAGGGGGCCACTTGAAGAGACAATGCACAAGAGGACTTACAGTGGGTCTCTTTGGAAGGTGGAGGTTGCAAGGGCTTGGTGACCATGGGAGCACAGCTGGTTCATTGGTGCCGGGGCCAGTGGGGCCGTATGCAGAGCGAACAGGCTAGCCATCATGCATCTTGAGGTCCTCTCAGTCCAGAGAAGGCAACTTCGAGTGGCGATCTCTGGACAGCTGTGCCACTAAGGAAGTGGGTCTTGGGTGTCTCAATGTCCTTCGATGGGGGCTTGTTTTCGGTGCTTTGAGAGTCCAGTGTGCAGGTGTTTGCCATTTGGGGTCTGGCACTCCGGTTATTGGTGCACTGCAGCTCCGGTAGGTCCTGGGGACTCCAAATTGGGCATGGAGTTAAATCAGACACTCTGGGCTGTTGTACTTTTTCTTGCTTTGTTGCTGTGTTGAGGTCATCAGGGAGCAGCAAGTCGACAAACAGGACTTCAGAGGATCAATACCTGCAGGGTGCAGGGGAGGTATACCTTCACTCCAAGGAAGCTTCTTAGTGGTTTCTTAAAGGCTTGAGGTGCTCAGGTTCAGGATTACACAACAGGCAGTGATTGTCGAGTCCTTGAAGCAGCAGGCAGGGTTTTGAGGCTCTATTTCTGCAGCAGGGCTTCAGTTCTCATGCCACGGTTCTTCTTTGCACTGGTCTTCTCTTGTCCATCGATTCTGAAGTTCAGGTTTTGGGTGCCACCTAAATACTGAATTTAGGGGCATTACCAGGGGAGATGGGTAGTAGCCAATGGGCTTCCTACCTTTAGGGTGTCTAACCATCTAGTGACCACATCCCCTGTAATGGGGCACTACCCTAGCCCTGATAGGCTGTTGCTCCACCATCCCAAGATGGTGAATTTCAGGTGGGGGGTTCACATCTCCTGCTCCACCCTAGGGGTGGTGTAGGGTAAGTGGGGACCCTCTTCCCAATCAAACTAAATGTCCCGCCGTTTATCCCACCAAAAGTGGAGCAGAAAAGGGGGCTTGACTTCCCCCACTATTTGGAGGTTCCTGGTTTGGATTTCAAAGGCAGCATCGCCATTGAAGCTTCCCACCCAGGAAGGCCATCCTGTCTTGGTGGAGGTGTGAATCACCTCTGCCCAAAGCAGGCTTTGTCTCTGTCCTCTGAGAGCGTTGGCTCTTACCCAATGAGGTCAGAAACCTGTCTGGTGGTGGCAGATTGGCGAATATTAGTCAGGGACCACAGCAATGCTTGGTAGGTTTTCCAGGCACCCTCTAAAAGGGTCTCCTCTGTGAATCTCTTAAATCCATACTCGCATCAGTGAGGACTTAAGACACGATGTTTGGTACCAAACATCTTACGAATCAGTGAAGCCATCCTGGAGCTAGAAAACTTGTGTTGACAAGTATCCAGCCCATAGACTATTTAAGGCTTCCCTGTACACTTTCAATATCTCAGAATAGACTGGACATTGTGGGGGCATATCTGCTCATGCTGAGATGCCCTCACATCGAATATAGTGCACCATGCCTTAGGGCTAAAGGCCTGTTGTAGGGATGACTTACCTACATATTATGCAGTGTGTGGGTGGCATGGCACAGGTCTGTGGGCCATGCCGACTTCAGATTTCACTGCCACAACTCAAGCAGCCTTCAATGGCAGAGTGCATAGCCTTAGTGAGGGGTCCCTGTGGTGGCACAACCTATGATGCAGCCCCATCGGACCCTCTTCAGTATCCATGCCCTAGGTACCAGGGGTACCATTTACTAGGGACTGACAGAGGTAGCTGAAGTGGCACCGTGTTTGTTAAAGATCTGGCAATGGTAATCTGGTTGGCAGGGAACCAGTGCACTTACAGTTTGAAATCACATCAGGCAAAATGTGGGGGCGAACCATGCAAAAGGAGGCACTTTCCTGTACCACTCAAGACTGCCTGCAAAAGTAAGGATCCTCTCCCACTTTCTGTGACAGCTGTATATTTGGTTAGTGTTGCTGAATAGTGCTGGACATGTGATAGCTATTGGCTGACTACTGACCTGTACCCATACCGGTGGCTGTACCTATGCCCGGCTTCTGCCCTGCTAGTACATTGGCCAGCACCACTCTGAAGCTGAGGTTGTTCTCTATGGGGCACCGGGAAGAGAGGAATGGAAAAGCCTTGAGGGTGTTGTGGAGTGGTAACCCTCCTCTCTGGTCACTCGATACTTGTGGCTTCTTTGGAGTTATTGAAAATATATTGACAATAATACTTATAAATTCCCCGAGTGCATGTTCCCTGTTTTTTTACTGCTGGAAAAGAAAGGAAAGGCCAGAATCTCCCAGAGTCCAGTATGAACACTGCACTCTAGAGTGGTAAAGAAAAATGAAATGGAAAAGCCCAACCCTCAAAGATTAACAACAAATTCAATCAGAAATGACATAATAGTGAATAGTGGTGAGATGAAGAATAAAAAGGTCTCTTTGGGAGTTCAAGGCAATATTAACACTCCAATGGAGGCACATGGTGTAACAGTACCTCATGAAGCTATAGAAACCTTGGGAGAGAACAAGCCAGATAGAGATCAACTGGGAGCAATTGTTACAGACCAGGCCAAACAATCTAAGGGCAAGAGTTTCAAAACGGTACCTAAGGTGGGTGTGCAGATCGAAGTGCAAGCACTGGTACACTGTGATAGAAATAGTGACTCATCTTGGATTATCCGTAACTCACCTGGGCATTTAGCAAAGAATATAGACCCAGGGTCAGGTATAATGTCCCAGGAAGCAGATAAAGGGTTTACTATAGACGCTGGGGGTGAATATAAGGACTATAATGAATGTAAGGTAAGTGATGAGTATACGCTTACGGGTATGAATAACAATAAAATCGGACAATATGAGATGTCATAGTGCTCGAAGTTATCAGAGAATATCCAACATTCGGAAAGAGCATCTAGTCCCATAAAAGTGAAAGAGGTAAACCCGATACGAAGGAAGATAGATAGGCAAGGTAACCCAAGAAGATTCTCTCATCCCTCCCACATCTACTTGCCCTCCATGCATTATGAAGATGTTTTTGAGTTAGTAACCAAAACAGGAGGGGAGGGAGATCAGGAGTATAAAGAGGGGGGAAGCTGCCTTGCCAGGAGATGAAATGCCAATGAGTAATACTCTGGAATCTATAGCCTTACTCCTGGCAAAACTTAATGATATTGATCATAGCCAAGATTTAAGAAATGTTATTGCAATACCTCATAAATCTTCAAGCCTGGAATCAACTGCTGAATAATAAAAAGTCTAGTACCTACATTCATCAAGTGCCTAATACCCTGTACAAGAGACCTGGCATTTACATTTGCAAATCACCAACTTGGAAGTAGCAGGTCATACCCCCAAATACCCTTAAAATGGGGTTTATCCTGGTGATCCAGAGGAAGGGTCAGAGTAGATATGTTGCCCCTCAATGGAGGTTTTAGTAAAGGAGAAAGCTAAGGACAGTGATGAGCCATGCACAGAATTTATTAATAAGGATATTCTGTATAACATTGAGGGGGCAAGTGAAGCTCATAAGTCTGAGTTGGAGGATGGACAAGAACATAAGGGTCAGGAGATTTTTTTTCAATCTTCCAAAAGAACAGTAGTAGGAAGGGAGACCAAAAAAAGATCTACAAAAATAGTCCACAAAAAAAAGTATGAATTGAAGAACAATAAAAAAAAAAGGGTGGGAGAATTATTAGAATTCCATCATCGCTTGGGAAGGAGGAGAATTATCTCATTGGTGAAGCTAAGTTGAAGGAAGTAAAGTTGGACACTTGTGAGGGCGTTATTTTTAAGCCAATGTTAGTGGAAAGGCAAGAGAAAAATAAAACCTGTGGCACTTAGTGTAAAAAAACAGGCAAATGTAACAACATTTGAAGAAAACCCAGAAAACATATTAGCGAAAGGCAAGAGAAAAATAAAGCCTTTGCCACTTAGAGTAAAAAAACAGGCAAATGTAACAACATCTGAAGAAAAGCCAGAGGATATATTAGCGAAGTGCCATCTAAGCTATTGAAAATCAAAAATACTAGCCCTTGAGTTACTGGTAATCCCCCCATTTCAATCAATCAATCAATCAGTGATTGTGAAGCGCACTACTCACACATGAGGGTCTTAAGGCGCTGGGGGGCATCTCCGTTGGGGGTCAGTCGAAGACCAGGTTTTGAAGTCCTTCCTGAACTGGTGCAGTGCTGGGCTCCGTCTGAGGTGAAGTGGGAGATCGTTCCAGGACTTATCTGCTAGTTAGAAAAATAATCTACCGCCTGCTCTGGGAATGTGGTGGTCTCGAGGGAGCAGTCGATCGTTCAGCGTAGTTTGGGTGCGATGGCTTGTGGAACACTTAAGTCTGTACCTCAGAACATAGCAGAAAAGGAGTTACCAGGAGGTAAATCGAGATGGCATGATAATAGTGTGGTGGAGTATTTAAGAAAAATGCCAAATTATGACAAGCAAGAAATCGATAATAGAATAATTTTGTTGGTGGACATTTCTGCTAATGGTGGTCAGGAACCGCCCTTAAACCGATCAAGAATTCTGACATTTTAGCATGTAACTATCAAAGATAACTTCTAAATATATATTCCTGGTTAGATTGCCTAAATACAGTAATAATAGGCATAAAGGCCAAACTGCAGTGATACACTTCCAATTGATTCTAGTAGCAGAAATGGTCCTAGTCTGTAATTGATGATCTACAATGCTCTGGTTATGACGTCTATGAAAATAACTGTCTAGAATTTAAATGTTAACCAGAGGTATAAGGAAGACAAAGGACATCTTTATCTTGTAGAAAATGCCCCGGTTATGGGCAATGACTGGACAGATGTGAAACAAGTTATTGGGGAATGCGAGTGAACTGTGAGAACATAAACAGATCAGGGAAGACTAATATATAGGGATTGCAATAATATTACTTGCCAAAAATTGACGATTGGAATTAGATTGGGATTGCAACAGCAAACTCAGAAAACCAGATTCCTAAATGCTCCCCTTGGGAAAGGTGATGATAATCTAATACGTTGTATGTCCTAGAATATCCCTGGGTTAAGAAGGAATTGGCAACAGTTTGCTTAGAAACTGAAGGACACAGATGCTACTGTTATGTTACAGGAAACTTGGGAGTCAAGTGATGTGGTGATTAAGGATTTTATTACTTATAATGTAAATGCGGTGAAAGGTAATTCGGTAGGGCATGGGTATCTTCTTCCAATAATATCCACAAAAGAGACATAAGGTTGAGGAGGATCTGAAAGGAATTTACACATTGAACAATTTTAAATCAGAATGTCCCTTTTAAAACTAGAGAAGACAAAGATTTTTTTGTTATAAATACATATCTTTCACCAAATAACCATCAGGATTTGCAAGCTCAACAATGGACACTCCTCCTGGATACGAAATATAACATATCCCCAGTGCACATTATTGTTATTTGTGGGTTTTAATGCTAAAATCTACAATCTTGGTCTGTGTGATGAATTTCAAGCAGAAAGGGTGGCAAGCTTAAATATTCCGTCCCAGTTATTAACAAATTAAACTGGTGATGCCAAAGGGACGACAAATGTGAATATTTTAAATGAATCCAGTTCTAGTTATTAATGGAAGATGAAAAAGGAGATCAACTGGGTAAACCTACTTTTGATAATGGCAAAATGTCTCGTTAATCGACTATGCAATAAAATGTATTGACACATTCGATCTAGTTGAGGATTTAGTTATAGGGGAATTAACTGGCAATGATCACCAGCCCCTGTTATTGACCCTTGGCTGGGGGACCAGAGAAAGAGGTGCAGCGTAACTCGGAACACGTCCAGTGCAAGAATGGCTGAAGAATAATATGGTCAGAACCTTTCAATCCTTTACTATTATGAGGAAATATGAATTTTGTGATCAGTTATGTCCCCTATCGTAGACCCCAACGGCTCCATGTGCATGCTATAAGTACATGTATGTTCCCTCCAGTTCCAGTTTTGAAGACGCAAATACATGTGCGTCCACCGTCAACATGTCCTCTTTCAGATCCGCCATGAATGGGTCAGATATTCCATTCCTAAGTATGAAAGGCCACCGACTTTATGTGGTTCACTTTCCACATTTTACAGATTCAGGCGAGTAGGCCCTGAATTCTGTCATCAAGCCTTTTCCTGTCTTCTGCCTCTGAAAGCTCCAGTCTGAGCCTGCATCTGTATCCATGAACTTTGTCCTACTCCCTGCGCGGCTAACGGTGCCTGATCCAGCATATTGCCTGCCAAAAACTGTATTTCACCTTCAAGATTATCTACTCCGCTCCTCATCCGATGCATTCCTGTCTAGTAGTTTAGGTAAACATTCCTCCAGCTACCGTGCAAAGGGCCAGGCCTCGCTGTCCTCATGCAAGTAATTCATAGCCCCGTTACCATGGAATATTCCTATCCCCTCGCATTTCATGTAGACACTTAGACGCTTGTACACGCACTAACAGTCAGTATAGAATAGATTCTACTCTAGAAACCTTTCCTTTTGGATAACACAGTTCTTTAAACATAGGATATTAGATATGATTTGGGATTAGGTTGACATGACCCCCAGACTTCTGTCTCCACATGTAGAGCTAAATGTCAAGTCCCCTTCACCCTCTAGTTGCACGTCAATCACACGTCATGCGGCTGCGCGCGCATCTCTGCCAAACATTTCTGCTGACATTGCAAGATTCTTTTATGGATCCACCCACTTGTGACATCATGTATGATGACGTTTATTAAATTACACCCATATATCCGCCTCTATTAGTTACGTATGCACCTTTTATCTGTACTATCAGCTGTTACGCCTCTTGCATCTGTTTCACTGTAATGCATTTTCTATAAAACTGCTTATCTGTCAATAATGTATGCCCTTCCTTCCTGAACTCTCGTGGTGATGGAATAGAAGCCTACAATTCGAATTGTATTCCTTTGTATAGGAATAAAGCCTTTTAAAAACCTCTAATACCACGGATTCTGCCTCTTATATTTACTGAGTTATTCTTACTAGACTTTACCGCATAAAAAAATAGTACCGGTAATGAAATATTTACCACATAAATTGGCGCCCGAACAGGGACACTTTCTCATCTCACGCGCCGGAGGTGCGTTGCAGGCCCGGTCTCCTGCCACAGCTGAACGGACAAAAACGCGTACCTGCAGGATTTCCTGTATCTCCCTCCGGCCAAGCGGGGGCAACTGAGGCTGCGATCAACACCCAGACGAGGCGGTGAGAAGTGCGAAGTATCCCGACCAGAGCCTAGCTGAGAGAGCAAGATCCGAGGTATACAGAGGCCCACCAGGTTCCGAAGTTCCGAGTCCAATCAAGTCGAGTCCAGTCCGGTCCAGTTTCAGTTCCGTTCCGAGGCCTTCCGTTCCGAGCTACCCGGTGAGTACCATTACCGGGGAGGCACTTAACGTGCACATAGTCTGTGCCGGTCAAGACGGGTTTGGGTACACAAATCCGGTCTGCACTGTTTCAGCAGTGTATCTGTACTGTTTAGCAGTATATATAGTATGTCTTGCATATAAATAAGTATTATCTAATGTCAGTATTATGTCAGTAACTAGTTTTCTATTAGTTATCATTGTTCGTTAAAACTGTTAAATGTTAAATGTTTTAATACGTTCTATACATTGTGGTGTGAATGACTGTTCATTATTGTGTTTATTTGTATTAAGTATGTTTAAGATTAAGTAACCAGATCTAAAAATGCCGCTCTTTTCGAAACTAAGACAGATCAAAACTAGAAAAGGTGTACTCGAAGAAGCTGTTCCCATCCCACCAAGGGACACTCCAGGGTATTTTATGTATCATAAGCATGGCCTAGATGCCGTATTATTTCTTGATTTATGGGTGGATTACACCAAGGATTTGCCAGAAAATCAGAGATGGCCCGCAGCAGGGACCTGGGATGCAGATTGCATCATGAGAGTAGAAGAAGAATTATGGAAAAAGAAAGCCAGACAGTCACAGAAAGATGCCATTGAATTATGGCGTAAAGAATCATACAGACGTACAGAAAAAGCGCTCAGACAGGAAGAGAAAGGTAGAGAGAATTCAAATAAAACCCGAGAAAATCTATTACTTGAGGAAGGTACCCGAGTAAACTCAGAACAAGTAGATAGACAAAGGAACACTCTTATGAATGGTATGTATCCTCTTCTGGCCGAAGGGTTACCTAAGGCTATCCCGGAAATACCAAAAGATTTAACTCCTCCATTGCTCCCGATAAAAGCACATCCCAAAACACATCCCAAAACAGCAAAGGACGTTTTCCTTTCCTCCTATTTAGATGACGTAGCTCCCGAGTATGCTAATGCCATGCCACCCACACCGCTTGCCGATGGTGTTCAACACCAAGAGCATCCGTCTGTACCCCCGCAACTACAAACTCCTACACAAGTTCCCACAGGTCCGTCCGTTTCTACAGTTTTTCCCGCATCTACAATCTCTATCCTACGTCCAACGAATCCTTTCGTGCCTAGCGCCTCAGACGGTGCTACAGGAGGTACGACAGACATGTTTGCCACCCCGCCGCGAAACAAACAGACCCTTAGAGATTTAGCACTCCAACGTACACCCCAATTAGCGACATCCGACATGTTTAAAGAACAGCTTGTGGATTGTAGATACGACCCAGTACCAGGTAGACAGGACAAATTGCTCATATCATCACTACGTATACGACGAGCTACATTATATTTAATGACGATACCAGGAATGGTTGAACACCTAGACAATATATATCGCTTTGTCCAAACAGGGCGAGGTTCAGAAAGTATTAACGAAGCTATGGAATACCAGAAAGTGGACGTACAAAGACAACTACTACGTTTTTTCATAAATTGTGTAATTAGGAATCAAGACAGGCCCGGGGCAGATCATGATACCATGCAAAAACTTGTCAAATGGGGTCAGAATATATCAGAAGAGAAACATGATAGACAGGCGTGTATAATCGCCATGTGTCGAAAAATCCGCAAGGAAGTAGAACGAATACATAAAGAAAGACGAGAAACAGACAGAGTAGAATCAGAAGAAGAGGAGGAGCAAGATTCAGAACAATTGGAGACGATAGCTTACGTAGGTAGAGGAAGACCCCATAATAATACTAGAGGCTTTAATGATCAGATACGACCAATACGTCCAGAATATAATAGACATTTTCCAAATCCTATGTTAAATACAAAATCCCCCGAACACCTATTCCAAGCCGCTGATAAATTACTCCGAGATCGAAGGGGGTACCATATGCTCGATTCCATGGACGAACAAGAATTAGCTAGGTCAGCAGTACAATGGGCTGACAGTCCCAGCGACTACAATGATGATGTACTTGCACACACGTTTCTGAATCTTGACCCCTACGAACAGCGTTTAGCTAGTATATACATGATTCAACACCTCCTTATATTATATAAAAGCCAACACTCCGATCCAGGACCCTTACCTGACATATTGACAGAACTACTCACGAATATATGGAGAGGGTCAGGTACTGATTTGATTAAAGAGATTCTAGAATTCCGAAACCAATATTTAACTTTCGTATGCCCAGAACACGTTCCAGTTCCCATCATAGGAAGAAAAATGTATCACATAGATAGACAGAACCCGTTACGCGAAGTACACCCAATCAGAGGTGACGGTAATAACTTTACACGCGTGTTTGTGTACACGCCTATAACTAAACTGGAATTATTAGAAATGAAGAAAGTAGTACCCAGCCATGACAAGGATCCAGCAGGTTTCCACCGTGAAATAAAGGACATGTTACTCATGGGAGAGTATACCTACCCCGACATTATGAAAATATTAAAAGTCCTATTACCCGCTGGTGTTTATGAGAAACTTAAAGAAAAGGAATGGGAGGTGGGAGACCAAAAGATAGATTGGACAGCATTAGAAAACGAAGAAAGGGCCCGAGCTGCAGGAGCAGGACTTGGGGAAAAGACTACAGCACTAGCAGGACTACTAGTGCAGGTACTGCCACGTTTATTAACTACGAAAAAGGAAGACTGGGGTGCGATATCAGCCTGTAAACAAAAGCCAGATGAAGACACTAGTGATTTCTATTCCCGATTTGAAAAATGTTTTGGTATAAATAGTGGCATAAAAGCCAGTAGTGAGTCATATCCACATCTGTTTGTGACAAAATTAGTTGAAAATTCTCTGCTACAAGTCAAGAATAGAGTATTGAAATTCGAAAGTACCTGGCAAGGTAATACCCCATCACAGATGTTACAGATGTTACAATATCACCACAATAGAATTAGAGAAGAACAAGAACACGAACAAAGACGTATGAAAGATACAAAAATGAAAATGCTTGTTGCTCAGTCAGTTCCAGCTGATGGTCATCATAAGGGTGATTCCGCAGGTCCTACGAAAGGGACATGCAACTATTGTAAACAACCAGGTCATTATATACACGATTGTCCAGTCCTGAAGCATAATATTGCTACAGGTAGAACCCAGGAGAGACCACGTCCACCTAGACAGGATCAGAATCAACAACAAATCCCTCAGCATGCACAACGTAGGTTAGCTCCGCAACAACTAGCTCCGCAACAGGGAGCTCCACAACAGACCGTAGCACCACCACAAGCGCAGCCTATTGCTGCAACACAAGCAACAACACAACAGATGTATCAGTATGCACAAGCAGATTATCCCGATTATCAGCGATACACATGAAATAGCCTAGAGAGGGAATTTGGCTTACCCCTTATTGAGGTTCCTGTAGACCAAGAGGGACCTTATGTACATAGTGAACTATTAGGGGAAGACAGAAAGTTTTTACTTGATACAGGGGCAAGCAGAACAACTATAAGACGCAGTGAAGTTCCAGGGGCACCCCTCTCAGGCTCACAAAATATTTCCCTTGGATTCTCAGGAAAACCCATAATTAATGACGTAACACAACCTCTTCCACTTACGATCGGTCCATTGACACGTACTACAGATTTATTGCTTACTAAATCATGTCCAGAAAACTTGTTAGGTATAAAAACATTGAAAGCTCTAGGAGCTATAATATGTTGTTCTCCGGAAGGAGTACGACTATTTCTATGTGACTTCAAAGGTCACTACGTGTCCAGAGACATGGATCACCGACTGCAGAATTTACCTACACATTTATGGGCACAAGGCCCCACTGATGTTGGCTGCATGAACATTACACCATATCGTGTCACACTAAAAACAGGAGTAATACTACCACGAATGCGACAATACAAGTTACCACCCGATGCTGTTGTGGCTTTGCTGCAAATCATTGACGAGCTCATTGCACAAGGAGTGGTTGTCGAAACCGACTCCAATGTATGTAATTCCCCGATAATTCCGATTCTTAAAAGAACGGATCCAAAAGCACCACCAGTATATCGATTAGTTATTGATCTGCGCGAATTAAATAAATGTATTGTACCACAATACCCTGTGGTCCCAGATATCTCTTCATTATTAACCGCTATTGACTCAGAAGCAACGTTCTTCACTGTAATTGATCTAAAGAATGCTTTCTTTAGCGTCCCAATAGATCCGGAAAGTCAATATCTGTTCGGATTCAGTTTAAATGGACGAAGTTTTAAATTCACACGCGCACCTCAAGGATTTACAGAAAGCCCCAGCATCTATAGCCAAGCACTGAAACGAGAACTTGACAGTATCCACATGCCAGTTAACACTGCCTTGCTTCAATATGTCGATGATCTGCTGATCACCGCCCGAAGCGAACCTGAATGTGAAACAGCGTCACAGACGGTTTTAAAATTTTTGGCTGACAAGGGACACAAGGTGTCCCCTTCTAAGCTGCAATTCTGTGTCCAGCGAGTTATTTACCTTGGGCACTCGCTGTCCAAGGAGGGAAGGCAGCTTACACCCGACCGCATCCAGTTAATCGCTAACATGCCACCACCCAAGACACAAAAGGAGGTGCGGGCTTTTATAGGCCTCACTTCATACTGTAGGCAGTGGATCCCTCAATATGCATTTCTAGCAAAACCACTCATCCAGTTGACAACACAGGAGGCAGCCACATCGACTGTCCTCCCTTGGACTCAAGAACATACACACGCCTTTGAAAGTTTAAAGAAAGCTTTATGCCAAGCACCTGTCTTAGCAACACCATGTTACAGTAAACAGTTTACACTCTTTGTTACAGAACGCGAAGGTACTGCCTTGTCAGTACTCACTCAGGAACAAGCAGGATCACACAAACCATGTGCTTATTTCTCTAGTACATTAGACCCAGTAGCTCAGGCTCTTCCTGCGTGCCTGAAATCGGTGGCAGCAACAGCTTTAGCAATCAGACAAAGCGATGCCATAGTGTTAGGACACCAACTGACAGTACAAGTACCACACGCAGTAGAGGTTCTTTTGAACCGCACACAAACACAACACTTGACTATAGCGAGACTCACCGGTTACGAATTGACATTATTTCAGCCACACATAGAAATCAGACGTTGTAATACGTTAAATCCTGCCACACTGTTACCAGTGGGCGGAACAGATCCATTGGCACATGATTGTGTCGAAGTCATTACTATCACGACGAAACCCAGACAAGACTTGACAGATATCCCTTTGTCAGATCCAGACTTGACATTGTATGTAGATGGGTCATGTATGAGAACAAGTACAGGAGAGTTAGTGGCCGCTTACGCAGTCACAACAGACACTGAAGTCATTGAAACAAATTGTATTAACACTTTGTCAGCTCAAGCAGCAGAGCTCATTGCTCTGACACAAGCCTGTATTCAAGCCAAAAATAAGAAAGTCAACATATACACAGATTCACGTTATGCATTCGGAGTCGTCCATGACTTCGGCGTACTGTGGCGAGAGAGAGGTTATTTAACTTCTCACGGTGCCCACATCCAACACGGACCCCTCATTCAAACCCTATTGGACGCGATTCATCTACCCACTGCAATATCGATTATGAAATGCAAAGCCCATACAAAAGTTACCGATATCATTTCTCAGGGTAATGACCTAGCTGACAGAACAGCTAAACAGACTGCTCAGAATCAGACTCACGCAACTGACATGACAAAGACAACAGTTCTGACACCAAAACATTGCATGACAGTTAAGGATCCCGCCCTTGATGTAATTGACATACAGACACATGCTACACCAGAAGAAATAAAGAAATGGACTGAATTAGGAGGGATCCAAACGGGTCAAGGATGGATGACGAAGGAAAAATCTATATGGTTTCTTCCCGACTCTATGGTTCAAGTCATCATTAACACAATACATAGTCCAGCGCACCTAGGAGAAAAAGCTATGCTAGACAGCATTCAACACATTTGGTTCAACAAACACTTGCGAGCAGCAGCTAAACAGAAAGTACGTACCTGTATGATATGTTGTCAGTTTAATCCAGGTAAAAGCATCCCCGTAGAGCAGGGTGGATTTCAACCTCCCGATCATGCTTTTGAAGTCCTCCAGATGGATTATATCCAGATGGAACGATGTCGAGGATTCAAATATGTTCTCGTAGTTGTCTGTGCTCTTTCCCGTTGGACAGAAGCCTACCCGGTTTCAGATTACACTGCCCCGACTACTGCCAAACAGTTAGTTCGAGAATTCTTCCCACGGTACGGTTTACCACGTGTTGTCTACTCAGATAACGGCCAGCCGTTCTCATCCGAACTAATGAAACACGTTTCCCTTTTGTTAGGCTACCAATGGAAATTCCACTGTGTCCGACATCCCGAGGCAGCAGGTCTCGTGGAACGCCATAATCAAACTCTGAAAATTAGATTGTCCAAAATATGTAGGGAAAAAGGTGTCGATTGGATAGTAGCCTTACCAGTTGCGCTCTTTTACATGAGAATGGTAGCACATTCTCGAACTGGGCTATCCCCGTACGAGGTGATCTTCGGTAGACCACCAAATATGTGGGGGACGCCTATACCTCGCAAAATCACTGATGTTGACTGTAATATGCTGACAGATTACCTGGCTTCCTTGATGTCTGCACTACAATCTTGTCGTTCACAGGTAGCCGCAGCTTTTCCCGATAATACTGGGGGAAGCCCCATGACGTGGTTCCTGGTGACCTGGTTCTGGTCCGGAATTTCGACCGAAAGACCCAACTGGAGCCTAGGTGGAAGTCGCCGAAGCTAGTTCTACTAACTACAAGGACAGCCGTGAAGATTGAGGGTCGCAAAGGGTGGTTGCACTCGAGTCATATCAAGAAATTTTATGGACTACCATCCAGTGTGAATACTCAACCTTGTATTCCCTCACAGACAGACTCAAAGCTCCCCTTGGTTGAGAAGTCAAAACCAGAACTTTACAAACTAAAATTGAGGTCTAGCAAGTCAGACAATTTGATTGTTTAAGTCCTCTCCAAGGTGAATCGGTTGAATTTGTCTCTGACATGTATCCTCTAGACCGGAATAGAGAAAGAAATCAACAAATGCAGCTTAAAAAGCATGCGTATTGTAAATCACTTCGTAGTCACTGCATAGTAACATTATTAATTTTGTTTTTTCTAAGTCTTCTGATCATTACTTCTAGCATACTATTGCACATGTATTACCCTATTCTTAAGCGTGCTTACAATGTAACTACAGAACATTCTTTTAGCGAATTACCTCCGCATGAGTTGTCCTATAGATTTGCGCTGCGCAACAACACATTCATTAGTATGTTACATCATTCCCATCAGACCAGCAATGCCACAAATTGTTGGATATGTGGCCGACTCCCTCCCTATCAAAACTATAAGGGAGTTTTGCCCCTCTTTCCATATCCGTTCACACACAATGGCTCCTGTGGAGCATGGTTTAGTTTGATTAATTCCCTAGATTCAAATTCCGCAGTTTACCAAGACAACTGGGTGTGGGGAAACCTGAACCTAGTTTTGCTTAAAGTCTGCTACCCTAACAAGGAGGGACTCCCCAAAAGAACAGGAACTGATCTAGAAAATGAAGTATATGGATTAGGTAATTTTACACTTAACCTCATGATCCTGAACGTTGAATCTGAAGCTACACCAATCTTGCCTGTCATGTCAGTATTCCCAGTAAAAGGGGAATTATGTGTAAGAAAGAATGGTTCCATACACATGGGCCATAGTAAATGCAACACTGTAATAAAATTCAGTGATCAAGGCAAGTCTACATTTAGAGCTTCCCATCATTCCTACTTCATATGTGGCCAGACCGCATATATATGTCTACCTTTAGATTGGGATGGTACCTGTTACATAGCATTCCTTCTGCCACCTGTTTTCCTAGCCCCTCCTGATTATCATAGAAATACCCATTTAGTACACAATAGACAACAGAGAGATCTCCCAATTGTCGATTACACTGAAACAGCATGGGAAAAATACACAGATTTCAATAAAGGGTTCTTTCCCTATATAGGTACAGTCACTAATAGTAAGCTGATACGTAGATTAACCAGAACCCTTGAAGCAGTAGTGAACGAGACTATTTCCGCCTTAGGCAATTTAACAGAAGAGCAGTCTGCTATGCGGATTGTTGTGCTTCAAAATCGTCTTGTCCTTGACGTCATCCTGGCCGATAGGGGCGGAGCTTGTAGGGTCATCGGATCAAGTTGCTGCATTTTCATACCAGAAAATTCGCCGTCAGTATATAAAGCCATAACCCGCCTTCATAAGATTATAAGCCAGATACACCAGAGTCCAGGCACCTGGACTTGGTCCGGTTGGTTCTGGGGCGTGTTGTCAGCCTGGGGATGGAGAATCCTATCCTTCCTAGGTATTGGCTTTCTCATACTATTCAGTTGCTGCTTATGTCTACAATGTGGGCCAGCGATTTGTGGTCTGTGTGCCACATCGTGTATCCCACATCCAAGTTTTCGTTCAAGATCCCGGAAGAAGAAAGAAGAACAAATGATGCTATATGAACAGATCGATGGATTGATGAAGATCGATATCTCCTGAGGGTCCGTAGGGGACAAGGAGGGAATGAGGAAATATGAATTTTGTGATCAGTTATGTCCCCTATCGTAGACCCCAACGGCTCCATGTGCATGCTATAAGTACATGTATGTTCCCTCCAGTTCCAGTTTTGAAGACGCAAATACATGTGCGTCCACCGTCAACATGTCCTCTTTCAGATCCGCCATGAATGGGTCAGATATTCCATTCCTAAGTATGAAAGGCCACCGACTTTATGTGGTTCACTTTCCACATTTTACAGATTCAGGCGAGTAGGCCCTGAATTCTGTCATCAAGCCTTTTCCTGTCTTCTGCCTCTGAAAGCTCCAGTCTGAGCCTGCATCTGTATCCATGAACTTTGTCCTACTCCCTGCGCGGCTAACGGTGCCTGATCCAGCATATTGCCTGCCAAAAACTGTATTTCACCTTCAAGATTATCTACTCCGCTCCTCATCCGATGCATTCCTGTCTAGTAGTTTAGGTAAACATTCCTCCAGCTACCGTGCAAAGGGCCAGGCCTCGCTGTCCTCATGCAAGTAATTCATAGCCCCGTTACCATGGAATATTCCTATCCCCTCGCATTTCATGTAGACACTTAGACGCTTGTACACGCACTAACAGTCAGTATAGAATAGATTCTACTCTAGAAACCTTTCCTTTTGGATAACACAGTTCTTTAAACATAGGATATTAGATATGATTTGGGATTAGGTTGACATGACCCCCAGACTTCTGTCTCCACATGTAGAGCTAAATGTCAAGTCCCCTTCACCCTCTAGTTGCACGTCAATCACACGTCATGCGGCTGCGCGCGCATCTCTGCCAAATATTTCTGCTGACATTGCAAGATTCTTTTATGGATCCACCCACTTGTGACATCATGTATGATGACGTTTATTAAATTACACCCATATATCCGCCTCTATTAGTTACGTATGCACCTTTTATCTGTACTATCAGCTGTTACGCCTCTTGCATCTGTTTCACTGTAATGCATTTTCTATAAAACTGCTTATCTGTCAATAATGTATGCCCTTCCTTCCTGAACTCTCGTGGTGATGGAATAGAAGCCTACAATTCGAATTGTATTCCTTTGTATAGGAATAAAGCCTTTTAAAAACCTCTAATACCACGGATTCTGCCTCTTATATTTACTGAGTTATTCTTACTAGACTTTACCGCATAAAAAAATAGTACCGGTAATGAAATATTTACCACAATTATATGAATGGAATATGAAAGATTGATCAATTATATTCGCCAACTATACTTGGGTAGCTGTTTGGGTGCAAAGAATACAAGTAGGGTGGAGAATAATTTAATACCCTCAATAAAGGAGGCGACAGCTATAATAAAAAACTTAAATAGTTTGCACGGCGAGGGACTGGATGGGTTGTCAGCAGATATATTAAAATTGGATCCAGACTTGTCGGCATGTGTGCTTACACCCATTTGCTAATGTAGTTTGCTCGAATAGAATACCAGACTCTTGGCAGGGGAGCATTCGAGCTCCAATTATTAAAAAAGGGCCTCGAGAATTTCCCAATAACTATAGAATGATAACCCTATTGGATATTCCTAGTAAAATCTACGCAGAACACCTGCTGCAGGCCTTAGAAGCATGGGTAGAGAAAGAAGACATCCTCCTAAAAGTCCAAATGTTCCAGAAGGAACCATTAAAAAATTGATGGGTGTTTTGTATTAAAACTATTAGTGGAGGATTATATTACAAAAAGAAACTAAGCAATTTATGTAGCATTTATAGATTTATCTAACACATTTGATACAATCAATAGAGGTAAACTTTGGGAAAAACAAATGTACTGGAATATAACCCCCCTCCCAGGTATACTGAAATTGAAAGTACAATTACATGATGGTTCTTGAAGCCCAGTTGAATTGAGAAGCAACAGAGCCTTAACAAGGAAAATTTACACTCCAAATGGTTTGTGCCAAGGTTGCATATTGGCTCTGTTGATTTTCTCCCTGTAAATATCAAATATTCTGGTGTACTAGTATCCCAGCCGTACATTTTCACCAAAACTAGGAGGGGAGACAATTCCATCAATACTTTATGCGGGCGACACCATTCTGTTGGATCGAACAACATTAGGCCTTGAGAAGCAGTTGGGTGCTTTTACAAACTACTGCCTAGCTTATGATTTAAAAATGAATATTGCAAAAAAAAAATCATATTTTCAAAAGCAAGGAAAAAGCAAGATCAGCTAAAATGGTGGATCAGATACAGTAAACTAGGGTCATAAAGGAATATAAATATTTGGGTATACTTTTCAAAATAATCTTTAACTTTAACGCTCATATGGCCTCCCAGGAGCAGTAGGTGAAGTCCGTTGTTTGATCTCTAAAGGAATTTGACTCTGCTCTGGGTCAAGTCTGTTGAGGAACTAAAAGAAATGTACACCCTAAAAATAGTAAACCATATTGCTTTATGGTTCTGAAATCATGGTGGAAACTGATATAATACACCTGCAATCAATAGAAAGGGTAATTTGGAGAACTTGGTTGAACCTGCTAAAAGGCTCAATTAACATTGCGCTTTTACTGGAATTGGGTCTTGTTAACATCAAACAAAGATACTGGCATAGAACTTTCAACTATGGTGTGAAATTATGGTCATCATGAATGGGCTCATTAGGTATCTGTTAAAATGCCAGTTAAAATTGAGGGATGTAGCCCATGGAACTATGCATTTATTTAAAGTCTTGCAGGCCCTGACTTTGTCTTCAGCCTTTACACATAATGAATTGCAGTTGAGGGTTAGTAAAAATAAAAAAAATATGCTAAAATATCACCCCCTGCAAGCGGATTGTACAGATGCCCGGAATAGATCACAGGTTGTACACTGAATACACACTGTTTATGAAGGCAAGCTACACCAGTATTTAAAAGATATAAAAACAGAAAATACTGGAAATTGGATGCTGAAGCTGAGAATATGTCAAGAGCAGTCATTTATAAAGTGGAAATACAGCTCTACAAGCTATAATACAAACCACCAAAGTGAGGACATCTGTCCATGTTGCACACAGTGCACTTGAACCCTTTGCCATAATTTACTTTTTTGCAGCGTTTTTAAAAATCAAAAGAAAGAAAATGTTATTACCGGTTTTTAGAGAGCTTCAGATACAGCACTCAAGATGTATTATTTCTAATATTGGAATGTAGCAATATCAGTGCTTTAAATGGACCAGTACTGAGTAAAGACACATTTTTATTTTGAGAGGGAGAGTAACTACACTTCGACAAAAACGTAATACTTTTAATTGGATTACTGGCACTTCTCAGAAACAAGCAGGTACTTTGTTACAGAGTACCTGCAGGCTTATTTTTCACTTCAAGTGTCGTGTAGCTCCAACTAATCCATAGGATATGCACAATTGTTGGACAACATGAACTTTGGGGATGGTGCCTAGACTGATTCCGGGCTCCCCCGCAGGATATGTTGGCCTAGAGACCAGTTAGCTCACAGTGCCACCATAAGCCCCCTAACCTTACCAGGGAGTGAGCAGTTTCTGGGAACCACTGAACATGACAACCCTGGCCTCTCAGGGATCGTGGAAACAGATCAGGGCCTTATTGCTCAGTCACTAATGCTTACTCGTGCTCAGAGAAATATACAGAATACACAAAGGGACATTTTCTATATATTTATTGAAACAACGTTATTCTTGTATAGAATACATGTGCAGTTAAACAACTAAAGAGTGACAAGGGAAAAAGAAGGAGCAAAAAAACACGGGCAAAAACCAAAAAGAATTGTGAAAAGAACCCTCACTCACCAACCTAGTTGGTGACATGCTTCATCATCGGGTTCCCACCAGAGAGGCCGAGTGCCTCTCTGGTGTGCTACAACGCCTGAGTTACAGCGGAGCTGGTTTTTGAATGTGGAGGGGAGTGGAATTAAAAGGTAAATGGTTTTAACCATCAACTAATTTAATGTCGGCAAACCAAAGACCAATAAAAACGTGAATTGGGCAAGTTCTGGCTTGTTAGGTTAACCAGAGCTTAACCAATTAGTGATAAGGTCGACATGACATGTTTCTGCTTAAATTTGCCCAATTGGCTCAGCTTTCATCAGGACCACAAGGGTCTCCACGGCGGTATGCGCACGCTAAGGCGCACCCTAACCTGTGGAGATCGAAATGGTAAAACTCACGGTTTTACCGAATAGCCATCCTAGTATTTCCGGGGCTATAAATGTCTGAAAAGGAAGAAGACAGACGTAACATATATAAAAACATAAAGAGACATAATTTCGTCGGTTTACATTTATTTCAATTTTGCTCGTTTTGGTGAATAAGCAATTTGGTAATCCCATGTTGTGGAGCGGGAGTGGGTGTCTCAATAGCAATTGTAGCTTGAAACGCTCAAAAACGAGTGATTACTCGTCACAGAAAAAAGGGGGCTCATAGAGGTATTACTATTCTCCATAAGACCCTGTGCACTATTTGTGTCTGCATTCGATTACATTTATGTGGTGTCAGGGTTATTGACAAAGTGCAATCGTAGTAGCTAATATGCCACTGTGTATGCCGTAGGAATAGCGGACTCGTGCAGTGATAGGCATGCCGTAAACAAGCGTCTGTGGTGTTTGCCAGGCGCCGTTTGCTCCAGAGCATGTCTAGCGATTACAAATTAGTTGTGAAAAAACAGCTGCATGGATAAAAAAGGGGGTTAAAATCATCTTACTTAAGTACTCGATGTTACTAACATCATGGGTCCGGGAGGGGGGTAGTGAGCTATAGTTTCTGTCAGAATGGAAGACAAAAATTAGAATGTTGCGTTCTCTACAAGAAATAAGACGAACGCAACTAGTTTCTAGCCAAGGAAAGGTTCCCCAACTTACTTCCATGCTCGCACACTCCCGCAGTCAGCCTCGATCTGTCCTCCTCGGCCCGGATATTAGTGAGTGAATGAGGAACGCGGAAGTAAATACTCCGTGGTTCCAGTCACGTGGTTCGTTTAGGCGTATGGGTGTGCGTGATGCATTCCGTGTATGTAAAGAGTAAGGAGACCTGCTCGTATTGGTTCATCCTTCGTAATGGACAAAATGAACCGGCGTACAGAGTTCGCCAGGCGAAAGATGCTAAAAATGACCATGTTTAGGGGGGATACCTAGAGGAATACACCGATTAGAAGGGAACCCATTAAAGTGTTGTGAATACGCTTTGTATGTTTGAAAAACTTCGTGAAAGCGTTCAATTTAGTTCTCCTCTGTCATGTGAATTTAGAAATGGCATTTATGATCTACAGATTTATAATACTCCCAGTAAACATGATATTAACAACTGAGTTTAATAAATCTAAAAAACGCCATTTTACAGGGGGAAAAAAACAGAAAACGTAAATAGCCTATTTTAAACTTTCAATGACTAAGGGCAGGCCTTGTCACCATGAAGTTGGAATGATGGGGAAGTCTAGTGACAGCGAAAAATGGCAAATCAAAGGCATTTAATGTGGAGAGAGCTGCACGGAGGCTATTATAGGTTATAACGTTACAGTGGCTTGTTAGGATCTGTAATTCAGTGTTTTAATATCGAACTCCAAGGAATATTATCATTCAAACCCTGAAGATGTGTCGATAAACGATAGATCCAACGTTGCTCTTTTTCGAATAGTAATTGTTGGGTGTATGGTCCAGGCTTCAGTTTCTCAATGATTGTCCACTTCATATCATTTGGTGTGTGGTTTAGCAGCAAGAAATGTTCAGTCAGTTTTGTGCTCTGCTTGCGACAGCGAATGGTGCTGCGATGTTCGCAGATGCGTTGCTTAATCTTCCTGCTAGTCATGCCGACATATTTCAGTCCGCATGAACAAGTGATTAAGTATACCACATCAGTGGAATTGCAATTGGTATGCATTCTCTGTATCCATTGCTTGCCTTGTTCCAACGCCAAATACTTCGAAGGTGATGTAAGATGGCAGACACTGCACGATCCGCAGGGGTAATGGCCAACAATAGGGGGAAGACCCCAAGCACTGACGATGGATTGGTCCTGGTTTCTGTCCGGAATCTTCGGACGGGTATGTACCAGGGAATCTTTAAGGCTCCTTGCTCTTTTATAGGAAAATAAGGGTTTCTCCCAGTCATGTTTGTTGCTTGTAAGGATATTCCAATGTTTCTTAATGGACTTAAATACTGCGTTGGATGCTGCGTTGTAAGTTGTAACGCAAGTGAGAGGTATTGAGTCAGGATCGTTTCTCTCATGAACTTCCAAGAGTGCTTCCCTATTTTGATTGCGTGCGCGTTTGTTGCTCCTTGCAAGTATTTTATCAGGGTAGCCACGGTCTTTCAATTTTCTTGTGAGATCACTTGCCTGTAGCTTGTATGTGGAAACCTCACTGCAATTTCGACGTAGACGAAGATATTGGCCGAAAGGGAGGTTTTCCCTCAGTGGACGTGGGTGATAACTGGTGAAATGTAGCAGATTGTTTTTAGCCGTTGGTTTGTGGTGAGTTTTTGTTTGTAGGGTCTCGCCTGTCCTGGTGATGACCACATCCAGGAAAATCATCTCTTCTCTGTCATAAGAATGTGTGAACTTGAGGTGAGGATCACATGTGTTCACCCAGTTGAAAAAATCCAGTAGAAGTTCCTCTGTGCCTAGCCAGATGAACAAAACATCATCAATATATCTTTTCCAAAAGAATATATTGGACGAATAAGGATTTTGTGAGTCTAGGATGAATTTGCATTCGAAATTGAACACGTACAACCCTGCTACCGAAGGCGCGAAGGTGCTGCCCATCGATGTGCCAGTTGACTGTAAAAACAGATCACCCTTGTATTCAAAGAAGTTCCTTTTTAATGCAAGGGTAGCACAAGCAATTACAAATTCCCATGGAGTTGTATAGTTCCAGGTGCTCGCCTCCAGAGTGCTCCTAATTACATCAATGGTGTCATCCTGGGGAATACAGGTGTAGAGGCTCTCAATGTCCATTGTTACCAAGAATAGACTTCCATCAGGGAGTGTGATCTCGCGTAGGAGAGCCAGTAGACTTTTCGTATCCTTAAGATAGGTGCTGGTTGATTGGATGAGTGGCTTCAGGAAAAAGTCACAGTACCGTGACAATGGTTCCAGCAGTGAGCCGATCCCGGAAACAATGGGGCGTCCAGGAGGTGGTATTCTGTTCTTATGAGTTTTCGGGAGCGTGTAGAAATAAGGGATGGTAGCCTCACTGGTTGTGAGGAAAATTGCTTCCTGTTTGGTGATAGAGCCCTGGAGTTCAGCGTTCTCGACCAAATCATGAATGGTGCTGTGGAGTTCTTGAGTGGGATCCACATCTAAAGGAGTGTAGCTGATGGGATCGTTGAGGAGGCGTCTACATTCCTTATCATAGGCCGTGGTATCTTGAATTACTACTCCGCCACCTTTGTCCGCTGATTTTATTACGATATCCGTGTTGGCTTGTAAGGCGTGTAAAGCTTGGAATTCACTGGTCTTCATGTTCTTGAAACGGTCAGGTTCCATGAAAGCTTCAATGTCATTTGATACTGCCTGTTCAAACGCTCTGATCTCAGGTGGGATCGCGTGAGGTGGAGGGGTGAAAGTGGACTTCACCTTAAACCCTGTATCACTCACTTGTGGCTGGGTACTGTCTAAAGGACGCTTTTCAAAGAAACTCTTGAGCTTAAGTTTCCTAAAGAAATTTGAGAGTTCGCATCTCAGTTTGAAACGATCAAAACGGGCTGTAGGTATAAAACCTAACCCCTTTTCCAGAACTGAGGTCTCATCAGCTGTGAGTGTTACAGAAGAGAGGTTCGTTATCAAACTCGTTGATTGCTGGGGCCTGGTCGTTGTGCCTTGCTCCGCGTGTTGTCCCCTACTACTTCGTCCTGTTGCCAATGGACTTGGGTGGATCCTCTTCTGCGTCCCCGGCCTCTTCTGCCCCTCTCTAAAAAAGGAGGGCCGTATTGGTTCTGTTGGTATTGGGGATGTGGTAAGAAGCCTGGGTTCCAACCCATCATCGGGTTGAACGGTGGGGGTTGGAAAGGTGATTGTTGGAAAGGGTGCCAGGTCTGGTTGTTGTATCAACGTCTGTTCCGTCCTCTTCCCCGTTGGCGTGCTTTGTAGCTGTCACCACTGGAATCACTAGCGGTGGAACCCTCAAATGAACCATCGGTACTGTAATCGTTCCTAGCTGGCGCGGTGTAGTCAGGGCTAGCATAGGTTTGTTCATCTGGCTAGGCACAGAGGAACTTCTACTGGATTTTTTCAACTGGGTGAACACATGTGATCCTCACCTCAAGTTCACACATTCTTATGACAGAGAAGAGATGATTTTCCTGGATGTGGTCATCACCAGGACAGGCGAGACCCTACAAACAAAAACTCACCACAAACCAACGGCTAAAAACAATCTGCTACATTTCACCAGTTATCACCCACGTCCACTGAGGGAAAACCTCCTTTTCGGCCAATATCTTCGTCTACGTCGAAATTGCAGTGAGGTTTCCACATACAAGCTACAGGCAAGTGATCTCACAAGAAAATTGAAAGACCGTGGATACCCTGATAAAATACTTGCAAGGAGCAACAAACGCGCACGCAATCAAAATAGGGAAGCACTCTTGGAAGTTCATGAGAGAAACGATCCTGACTCAATACCTCTCACTTGCGTTACAACTTACAACGCAGCATCCAACGCAGTATGTAAGTCCATTAAGAAACATTGGAATATCCTTACAAGCAACAAACATGACTGGGAGAAACCCTTATTTTCCTATAAAAGAGCAAGGAGCCTTAAAGATTCCCTGGTACATACCCGTCCGAAGATTCCGGACAGAAACCAGGACCAATCCATCGTCAGTGCTTGGGGTCTTCCCCCTATTGTTGGCCATTACCCCTGCGGATCGTGCAGTGTCTGCCATCTTACATCACCTTCGAAGTATTTGGCGTTGGAACAAGGCAAGCAATGGATACAGAGAATGCATACCAATTGCAATTCCACTGATGTGGTATACTTAATCACTTGTTCATGCGGACTGAAATATATCGGCATGACTAGCAGGAAGATTAAGCAACGCATCTGCGAACATCGCAGCACCATTCGCTGTCGCAAGCAGAGCACAAAACTGACTGAACATTTCTTGCTGCTAAACCACACACCAAATGATATGAAGTGGACAATCATTGAGAAACTGAAGCCTGGACCATACACCCAACAATTACTATTCGAAAAAGAGCAACGTTGGATCTATCGTTTATCGACACATCTTCAGGGTTTGAATGATAATATTCCTTGGAGTTCGATATTAAAACACTGAATTACAGATCCTAACAAGCCACTGTAACGTTATAACCTATAATAGCCTCCGTGCAGCTCTCTCCACATTAAATGCCTTTGATTTGCCATTTTTCGCTGTCACTAGACTTCCCCATCATTCCAACTTCATGGTGACAAGGCCTGCCCTTAGTCATTGAAAGTTTAAAATAGGCTATTTACGTTTTCTGTTTTTTTCCCCCGTAAAATGGCGTTTTTTAGATTTATTAAACTCAGTTGTTAATATCATGTTTACTGGGAGTATTATAAATCCGTAGATCATAAATGCCATTTCTAAATTCACATGACAGAGGAGAACTAAATTGAATGCTTTCACGAAGTTTTTCAAACATACAAAGCGTATTCACAACACTTTAATGGGTTCCCTTCTAATCGGTGTATTCCTCTAGGTATCCCCCCTAAACATGGTCATTTTTAGCATCTTTCGCCTGGCGAACTATGTACGCCGGTTCATTTTGTCCATTACGAAGGATGAACCAATACGAGCAGGTCTCCTTACTCTTTACATACACGGAAGGCATCACGCACACCCATACGCCTAAACGAACCACGTGACTGGAACCACGGAGTATTTACTTCCGTGTTCCTCATTCACTCACTAATATCCGGGCCGAGGAGGACAGATCGAGGCTGACTGCGGGAGTGTGCGAGCATGGAAGTAAGTTGGGGAACCTTTCCTTGGCTAGAAACTAGTTGCGTTCGTCTTATTTCTTGTAGAGAACGCAACATTCTAATTTTTGTCTTCCATTCTGACAGAAACTATAGCTCACTACCCCCCTCCCGGACCCATGATGTTAGTAACATCGAGTACTTAAGTAAGATGATTTTAACCCCCTTTTTTATCCATGCAGCTGTTTTTTCACAACTAATTTGTAATCGCTAGACATGCTCTGGAGCAAACGGCGCCTGGCAAACACCACAGACGCTTGTTTACGGCATGCCTATCACTGCACGAGTCCGCTATTCCTACGGCATACACAGTGGCATATTAGCTACTACGATTGCACTTTGTCAATAACCCTGACACCACATAAATGTAATCGAATGCAGACACAAATAGTGCACAGGGTCTTATGGAGAATACCTCTATGAGCCCCCTTTTTTCTGTGACGAGTAATCACTCGTTTTTGAGCGTTTCAAGCTACAATTGCTATTGAGACACCCACTCCCGCTCCACAACACGGGATTACCAAATTGCTTATTCACCAAAACGAGCAAAATTGAAATAAATGTAAACCGACGAAATTATGTCTCTTTATGTTTTTATATATGTTACGTCTGTCTTCTTCCTTTTCAGACATTTATAGCCCCGGAAATACTAGGATGGCTATTCGGTAAAACCGTGAGTTTTACCATTTCGATCTCCACAGGTTAGGGTGCGCCTTAGCGTGCGCATACCGCCGTGGAGACCCTTGTGGTCCTGATGAAAGCTGAGCCAATTGGGCAAATTTAAGCAGAAACATGTCATGTCGACCTTATCACTAATTGGTTAAGCTCTGGTTAACCTAACAAGCCAGAACTTGCCCAATTCACGTTTTTATTGGTCTTTGGTTTGCCGACATTAAATTAGTTGATGGTTAAAACCATTTACCTTTTAATTCCACTCCCCTCCACATTCAAAAACCAGCTCCGCTGTAACTCAGGCGTTGTAGCACACCAGAGAGGCACTCGGCCTCTCTGGTGGGAACCCGATGATGAAGCATGTCACCAACTAGGTTGGTGAGTGAGGGTTCTTTTAACAATTCTTTTTGGTTTTTGCCCGTGTTTTTTTGCTCCTTCTTTTTCCCTTGTCACTCTTTAGTTGTTTAACTGACTTAACCCTGGGGGAACAAGAGTGATATTCCCTCACCCTCTTAGTGTTTTTGGAGGTAGAATACATGTGCTGCAATAATCAGTAGACCAAAGCAGACAAAAGTGATTACAAGCACCAAAGGCGTAATTTGTAGATACCGCTCAGTCACTCGTGCTTACTCGTGCTCAGAGAAATATATAGAATACACAGAGGGACATTTTCAATATATTTATTGAAGCAATGTTATTCTTGTATAGAATACATGTGCTTCGATAATCCGTAGACCGAAGCAGATAAAAGTGATTACAAGCACCAAAAGCGTAAATTGTAGATAGCGTTCTACCATGGTGCTAAGCCAGTGTATATATGCAGACATATAAACAAGGCAGTTATCTGGCGTATTCCTACTATGCAAAACCCTACTGTAAGTCTACCTAGAATGTGTGGGTGTAAAGCCAAGAACCCCCCTCCCCAAAGGACGATCCAACCCCATTACCTGGTGGGAGAGAATGTAAGAGCCCATCTTGGTCACAAACTGGACACTGCCTCACGGAGATGTCAGACCGCTGTGCGGTGAAGTCTCAGCATGCAAGGACCCTCGGTGTCAGTTGAAGTTCCTATTCTACTAATCTTATGGGATGCTCTTTATAATAGAAATCAGCCTTGCGATGTGTGTATAGATTAGTGATGTTATGGATATGTAGATAGTCAGTTGCCCTGCGTACATACTGCTTACAAGGGCCTTGTACATGATGTTCGAGGCATCATGATAATGTTATGCAAAGCTAGATGTATAAACAAAGTAGTTTCAGAGAAACAAATTTAACATTGTTGTGCACGCAATTATCTGCAAAAGGTCACTGCAGAAATGTTATTGTGAAAAATAAGAAAATGTTCGACATGAGCAGCTTCACTACGTGGGCCTATCAGGGCACATAACACCCACTCCTCATACTAAGGGTCGATATATAACAGCTATCTAAAAGCCAGCAGGCTGTAATGAAAATGGACTAAAAAGGTCAAAAACCACTTTTAAAATCATCTAAAAGCAAGCTTCCCTTTAAAATATTCATAAAAGCCCAAAAAAGTAATTATACTATTTGAAATCCCTAGCACTCAGAAAAATATGGTGCCTAGAAAAATAAAACAAAAGCTGTTTTGATTCAATTTGTTTAAAAACAGGCCAAATGGTTCCCACCACACAGAAAAGCTAAATTTGTTTATGTGCTCCGAGCGATAGATGCAACACAACGACAGACGATGGTCCCAGAGGTGCACCTCGAAGCAGGTTTACGGAGCAAAGGTGATTCCATCCGGTTCCCACAGCAAACTCTGAGGGAGGGACTGCATCCAGTTAACAAATCATTGAGCCGGTTGGCTCTAAGAATGAATTCATCAGCAATGGAATACACTGGGGACAACAAATACACATGGGCCTTTAAGGGGTCCATCAGTACTTCAATGTCCAGTGGCACAATCGATTGTGATCCTAGGCATAGATTCAATATGCATTTGTGGCTGCAAAGCAGGCAATGGAATACAGGTTGTACACAGTGAAGCCAAACAGGCCTGAAGGACAAGAACCAGTGCTCATTTAGTTCTCGAAGCTGAGGTGTGCCGAAGCAGTGTACCATGTGCCCACAGCACTGCAGCACAATCAGTGCTATCTCCATTCCTTGTTGAACTGGGACGTCCATTGTGGAACAGAAACATTAAAATCAGGATTCCAGCAACAAGTAGCAGGACAAGCTGGAGTCCTCCAGCAACGCATCCCAACACGGAGTGTTTGAAAGATGGTCTTACTCCAAAAATCATTTGAAATGTGCTAACTAGTCCAGAGCCGACACATTTAGAAAAGTGCACTATTCCCTTCGTATCAGATATATTAAAGATACGGTGAACAAGCTCCCCAAAATGTAGTGGGAAATTAGTGTGGAGTAGTTCCTGTATCTGAGACGAGGACCATGCAACCTGGAGATCAAACATCTCTCTGGCCAAAGTTAAGGCCACATTCTTTTGAAAAAGAATGGCTTTCAGCTTGCTCAGAGAATCAAATCGTATGTTGGAAACATTAATCGAAGGCCATAGCGTTGCCTCCCTTACTGTGCAGGCAGGTGGAAACAGTACTTGCGTGCAACAAGTTACTATGGAATTAACAGTTACCAGATAAGCGATGCCTGGTTCCATTCCACAACAGCCTTGATCATTCAGCATCAAATAGCTCCCAGTCGAGAGTAGCTTGAAGACTGGATGAATCACGGCACCTGGGGAACCCTTCAGATAAGACAAGTTATTGCATGTCCCATGAAAAGAAATGTCTTTGCAAATTAGGGACCTACTTAAAGCAGCCTCACAGTCAGAACCACCTGTGCCCCCATTCCTGCATCTAAACCTGAATGGTAATTCCCAGTACTCATGCACATAGCCTTCTCCTAGCACTTTGTATTTGCCTATCTGTTGGTATTGGAGACAATATTGAAATTGGAAAGTCAGAACCAGCAGCATGATGTAACCATGGATTATCCTGTCTGTGGATGGTGTCACAGCCACGGTAAAAGGAAATTGGGCACATTTTTCAAAGTGCAACATGGTATATTTCCCATCTCTTCATGCCATTACTATGTGCCTTTCTGTTAGATCATACGCAGAAAACAGACTTGTACTATTGATGGAATGCCATGGCACGTGTTCAGAAAGTGGTGTTTGCAACGTTCAGCTCAGTATTACAATGGACCATAGTTGTGACTGTCCATGCTGTAAAATAGACGTGTTTTGCTGTATTGTGTCAAATGCAGAAGACACTATGTTGCCAAAAGAATAAATTCTGGATGGCAATGTGGTCATACCGTTGTCAACCAAAGCCTTTTTTAAATTAACCCAGTTGATCGTACACAATCTCTCAGCAGCTTCCTATTGAGAAATGCTCCACAGCTTGTTGTACATTCCATACAAGAAGTGCTTTTGATGTGGGTTCCGGGAACCTAATAACAAATCAGTGAGATCCATGTCATCATAAAGAAGGGACAAGTGTTGCTACATCTGACAGAGTGTAGAGGTTTTTAGCCAATCATTTCCCAACTTCCCAACACGTTATTATGTCACCACCCCAGAGTGTTTTGTTTGTACATATTGCTGATCAGGCCTAAACCCCTCTGCGTTGCCCCAAAATCTAGATTGACACCCATTGGTGTCTACAGGCCAAACAAACCATCCCTTCCAATTGGGGTCTGATGAATTAAAAGAACCATTACGTATCATGGTATCTAGTGCATCCTCACTGAAGTGTGTTAATTGTAGCCAGTTCGCGAAATGCGGGAATCAAGGTGTGTTTAAATCCCTGATTTTTGCCAACCCAAGACAGGAAGTTTTTTGCACATTTTTATTCAGGAAAATCATCTGATGAGGTCTAAAGCATTCTCTAAATAAGGTCTCAGTTCCCTGACCTGCCAATCTTTTGTCCCCCAGACAGATTTTGTGTCTATGGTGTCTTTCCAAAAGTCTAAACTCTGTACAAACAGTCGGGAAATAAATGAAACAGAATATATCAGCTGGGTGTTGGTTAGCATATTTTTCTTTGCAGGTGTAGGTGCAAGCCTATAATAAGAGGCTGGGTCTGACGTGTCAGAACCAGAAAAATTAGCAAACGTCTGTGCAAATTATTTTGAACTACCGTTTGGGCAGTGTTTCCATTGAGTGTAATGGTAAACAGCACATGGATACTAGCTTTGTGTAAGAAATGGTGAGCATAATGTTGATAACAAAACATGTGTCCAAAATTAGATGTACCATCATACAATTCATCATTAGATAGATCAGCAAGCAAATTGTGCACAGTTTCAATGTCCCAATCATCAGAGAAAGTACTAGAGGTGATGATATCATTTAAAGAAATTTGTAAATGTTCAGTAGGGCCATAAACATTATACCATACCCTGTCTGTAGTAATGTAGTCCACGCTGGTAGGATGTGGATTAAGTTGGTTTATTGAAGTAGACAAGATGTAGCATAGATCCTGTACAGCAGCCCCACCAGGAGAAGCCTGCTCCCTGCTCAGCGCATCCACCAACTGTCACCACTCACACCAGTCACTCAAGCATTCCATTCATGGCCCACACACCAACATTCCACACGGAACACTCTCACTGGCTGAGCAGCTAGGAACAAAATAACATAGAACATAATAACACAACATGAAGATACTACACTGTCCCAAATGATCCCTTCCGGAACAGAAACTGCTGTAATGTTCACCAGGGGCAGGTACCTTAGTTCAGAGTGCGATGATGCATGTGGTTCAGAACCAAGTTAATAAATTGTACTGTAAAGCATTCTGGGAGATAGTGTCCATTTAGAAGTAGGAAAAAGACAGTTATCAAACCAATCCAGAAGACCAGGAAAAGTAATCCAATTGTAATCCAGAGATGTATCCATGGAACAACAAAGTATGTCTTTTTCAGCCAAAGGTAGAGAACATAGACTTGTAGCTTGTAAGGGAGAGGTGACGTTGGCAGTTCAGGTTCACTTGAATCTGATGAGAAGTTGTCATAATGCACGAAGTAGCCAGATACAGTCCGGTCTATTCTTGGCATTTCAGCAGGTTTTGTAGAATTGGGAGAAGACTCAATCTGTAGCATATTCACATAGACGTAGTCAATTTTTTGAATTGAGATTTCTCTACTTGTTGATTGTACAGTTGTAGTTGTTTCAACAGAAAGAAGTATCACTTCATTGTTGTTTACTCCTTCTCTTTGCAGAGGGGAATCTTCTGTAGTTATTAAGGCTTCCATCTGAACTTCCTGAACGGTAGCCAGAGAAGTGTGGCTGCTACCCAGCCACATAGTGCAGTTTGATCAGATCAATAGAGACAAACCTTTTGTCTCTGTGACCGGCAAGGGCGGAAGAAGTACAGTTCTAGTACCCTCAACAGCCAGGACAGGTACAGGCGCTTTGTAAGATGGCCAGAATTCTTTCTTGTCCACAATTGTATCTCTAACCAGGTCCCCATTCTTTGGGATCCAGGCAGTTCTTGCCGGTACGACCTTCACTTCTCCAATGGCAGTGCGTTTTACTTGAATGTTGCTTTGTGCACTCCCGAATTCATTGAGTTCCTGTAAAACAGCCAAATGCTCATTGATGTCAAATAGTGTTTCTGCCGTCACTGCGTTGGCATTGGCAAGGTCTGGTACCCACATTCTTACACCAGACAGGGATTTTCTTGGCATGTTATTGAGTGTCCTCTGGACCCCATATAGGTGATTGGCCCAACTGCCACCCGAGCCTAATACCCTTGCTGCTAAGGACTGCTTTAAGTGCCGTTTTTTTCTCTCAACTACCAAATTTCCTCAGGATGGTAGGGGGAGGAGTACCACAAGGTCACACCCAAACTTCTCATGGCTTCATTGTAAGCCCGAGAGCCGGCCCCTGTTTGGAATGTAGTGTGCCAATTGCGTATGTCCCAATGAGCATGGATCTACTGCCACCAAAATGTACTTGTAGGCCCCATCTAAGTGTAAGGGGCTGCAGTGATCCAAATAAACAACTGCCAGAAGCTTGCCTGAGATCAAAAGAGGAGTCTGAGATGGGCGTGCTGCGGGGGAGCCATTCATCTGCTGGCAGATGTCACATTTCAGAACAAAGTTCTTGGTCTGTTTTAGTTAGACCTGGGCACAAATAGCGCTGCTTCAGTAAAAAGACTGTTACAGTAACCCCTGCATGGGCTGAACTCAGACCCTCGTGTGCAGCTAGTATTAATCTCAATCCGCAATCAGTGTTTGGTATTACTTTATCCCCACTCCTGGAATCTGAGCATAAGGAATATTTTGTGCATCTAACTTGTAGGAAAGTCTTTCGGCAGGTGGGTGTCGTTGCGGGCAGTATTGACGGCCACCATGATGCATCTGTTTAATCTCATACTTAAATGAGTGATTGCAGCAATGGCAGTAAGACTGTTGCCTTTGCAGCCTCGTCGGCTATGGAATTCCCTTCAACGTGAACTCCAACACGTTGATGACTCAATGTATGGATAACATGAGCCCTTGGCAAGCATTTTTTCAGCTTCACCACCTGTTCCCAAAGCATCTTGTGCTCGATTGTGCAGCCCTTGAAATCTCGAAATCCATTTTGGCCCTAATAGTGAAGATATTCATTATAAGACGGGACAAAATAATATGAATCACACACTTCAAGTGTGGGAAATTCAGGATCCGTACTTTGAAGTGCCAGTATCCAGCCTTTGAGTTCTGCTAGCTGCGCAGCGCAGCGCAGTCCCCTAGGAACTGCATGTGTGTTTTTTCAGGACCGAACTTTGCATCATGCATGCGCCCCTTTACAATTGTGTATGCCGTGGAATATTGGTGTAGTGTCCCTACAGCAGGTTAAGCAGATCCATCGGTATAAATTATGTATTCATATCGATCTAGAGGCAACATTTCATTCGGCAGAGGATATTCTTGTTCGTACTGCAGGAATGCTTGTGTTTCTAATGTAGAATCGAATCTGTAGTCTACATCCATTGCAGTGAGAGTTAGACCATTGAATCCAACTTGGAGGTAATGCTTTGGCATTTGGAACGCTCGCTATTGTAATAGCCTCTAAGGTTGGTACTGGGGTTACAACAATTATGCATCTACCCTGAGTCAGTGCTCTCTCTCTCACTACAGCAGTCTGTACCACTGTGAGAATTCTCTCAGTGGGTGTAAAACGCATTTCAGAGTTGGTACACAAATGTGATTTGTATGCAATGGGTACCGTATCAACCTCATTGAATATGATATAGGTATACCCAGTTGGTCCAGCAACTACGTGGAGTACCAGGTTAGTTGTGTTTACACATGTGCAAATGTTTGCAAGCTATCATCAGCTTGTATGGAACATAAAATGTCTGTGTGTTCCTGTGTCCAATGGTTGATCGAAAAATCAGGTCTGATTAGATTATAGAACGGGTTTACAACCTGGCAGGAGAGAATGTAAGAGCCTGTCTTGGTCATGAACTGGACACCCCCCTTACTGAGATGTCAGACCACTGCATGGTGATGTCTCAGCATGCAGGGACCCTTGGTGTCAGCTGAAGTGCCTCCTCTACTAATCTTATGGGATGATTAATATAAAGCAGCCCTGTGATGTGCGTATAGATTAGTGATGTTATGGAGATGTAGATAGGCCTATCGCCCACAGATGAAGATAAAAACAGCATTTGTACATACTGCGTAGAAGGGTCTTATACATGATGTTCTGGGCATTGTGATAGTGTTGTACGAAGCTAGATGTATAAAAAAAAGTCGTTCCAGAGAAACTAATCCAACATTATTGTGCACGCAAATATATGTGAAAGGTCACTGCAGAAATGTTATTGTGAAAAATAGGACAATATAAGAAATGAACAGCTTTGCTACATGGGCCTAGCCCAGACACCTAACACAAGCACTGAGCAACATCAAACTATGCTACAGGGTGGGCAAATCTTTAGAGACAGGTTGAGAAAAGAAGTTGAATTTTAATTTCATTAATGGCTAGTGCCAGTGGTGACAAACATAAAATTGTGAGACAGAAATCCTGCTGTATTTTTTATTTTATGTTATACTGGCAGGGGTTGACTTTTGAAGTTATCAAGATTCCAATGAAGTTAAACTGTTATTTGATTCCCTGTCTGGACCGGAGGCGCAAATTACTCTTTACTTCCTTCGCTTTTAATTAACAGCAGCAATTTTAAAGCATACAAAAAAACTTGCATTTCCATGAACCTGGGAATGCAACAAAAGTTCAGCAACCAATGAGCAATTGAGTACCTGTAACAACCAATCAGGAACCAACAGCCTCCAATATAGTCCTACACTTATGTCCCCACGTCCTCTTTCTCTGCAGCTCACAGCCGAGATAAGTTCATGCATGACTATTTCCTTATAATTGTTTTATTTGCTGCATTATTAATGTATTGTGCCACTTTCTAGACATTGCTTATTTGTTTATTGACTACTGGCCAGAGCCGTCAGCTTTGTGTGGCTCCGTGCACGGTGCTGTCCTCCATCCGCTAGGTGGTGCTATTAGCGTCGCGTTTGGGGCTGGGATGCGCAACTTTCAATTTCCTTCACAGTGAGATTGAAGTCACGTGCCTCCAGTTTGTTAGCCAATATTGCCTGGAGAGTGACACCCCGTTCGGGGTCTGTAGCATGAATTTTGGGCCCTATTTTGTTAATTCTTGTCGTCCTGCTAGTCAGGGTCTGTATTGCTTTGTGCACTATAGTGCATGAGGCCCTGGGTATCTGTATGTTCTGCTACTGACTGCGCAGACACTGTATGCTGGAAGTGACGCCCAGAAAAGGGGTCAGCATAGTGATCAAGCAGCACAGGTGAACTGTATATGCTGCTATGACACATGTAAGGGTCACCTGTTGATTTCAGAGTGCATACCAGTTTGGGGACACTCCCAGGCACAATATTCCCATTCATACAACTAGCACTGGGTGGGTGTGAGGTGAGGTGTCCCCAGGCTTAAACCCATCAAAGTGAGGCTCTGACCACACACATACTGTTTGGCTGTGACCCCAGCCCCTAAATTGCAGAACTCTGACTGCATATGCCTGTTGACCCCCCCCTCATTAGCGTTCAACAAGCGCACTCCAGGATCTACATTTGTGGTCAAGGCTGGTGCCCCAGTCACAATTTAAGTTGGGGTAGCTTCTACCTAAGCAATTTTGCCCCATTGCAATGGACGTCACAGAGGATATCCAGAGGGAAGAGGACCCACTAACGTTCCTCTCATGGGACCATGAATGAGGTGGCAGAAGCTGTGGGGCCCTTGCAGTTCCGCCTTTCCCAGCAAATTGTGTGCAACTGCTACCAGTCCTGGCTAGGTTTCCTCAGAACCCCTGGGCACATCTGAACCCTCCGACCACTGGGTTCTGAAGTAATTCCAGTGAAACCCAGCTGTGGAGAAGGGGTTGATCATGATGGCTCTTTGTGTCTCTAACATGCCTTTTTGACTCCAAGCACCCCCCTCCCACTCTCAAATCCTGGGTTCCAACTGGGTTGGTTTCTGATTCCCATCAACCAGTGTCTCCTGACCCAGATGATGACCCCCACAGGGACACAGATGAGGAGGCTGGTATTTCAAGGCCTTGAGTTCCCACTTCTCTCCATAATCCTTCAGAGCCCTCAAGAACGGATGTGGGGTCTAATATGTTGGACCCCGATGACACTATCCAAACTGGGTCCCCAGAGTGGGCCCCATCTGAGAAGTTTGAGAACTACATGACGGGCCGTATTAAAAAATCTCTGGAAATGGGGCTTACAGCTGTCTTCAGGCAGAATGCTCTCACCCTTCCCAGGACGGGAAGGTGGCACTAACACCCAAACTGGGCCCTGGAATTGTCACCTTCATCGTCAAGTTTATGAATGATCCCAAAAAGGTGATAGAAAGGCCCAGGAGGGCATGCCAGGATAAGTTATTGAATGCCATTGGCCTGTTGACCGAGATATTAGACATGACTGAGGATGCCACGTCTTCAGGCCCCCATATCTCCACAGAGGTGCTCTCTGGATGGGTGCGCACTAGATTTTTTCTAGGTAAAGCAAATTTTGCGTTGTCTTCGCAGCATCAACGCTCCTTTCTAATACAGTTGGATCCGAAGCTTGAGGACCTAGCGGTCTCTGAGGCAGGAGCGGTTGCCCATGGGGGGACTGTTTTGAGATCCCTCTATAAAGGAATTGGGCAAGTTCGTCAATACATTCACATCTTTGGACAAGTCCCAATCGTCCATTAAAAGAGTGTTTCACCTCTGGGTTTTCCATGGGGCAGGTCGAGGTAGGGATCCCTTGACCCGTCCTGCAACCCAACCTTTCATCTTCAATTAAAACAATTTTTCCAGGGCCCCAGCATTATGGGGCCTTGTAGCACCTGAAGGCTGCTCACTTACGCAAAGGCCTAACTTAATTCCAAAAGGTCACCCTTTCCGCAGAAGTATGAGAGGAGATAAGCTGGTGGCTGTTCCGTATTGATGCTCGTTATAGGAGAGCAATCTTTGGCACAGCCTCAGACCTGGTCAAATTGGACGCCAGCGGTTCAGGATGGGGGCGAGATGTGGAGATTTTTCCACAAGATGTTTGTGGCCTCCTCAAGAACAGATTGCATATCAACTATTTGGAGCTTCTCGCAGGGCCTTTTGCAGTCACGGCCGAAAAGCTCTCTGGTCAGGAGAACCAGGTAGCGTACAGCCACTCACTCCATTTTTGGGACTCCAGTCTCTGGAAACTCCATACAGAGGTATTTGCCACAATACAGAACAAATGGGGTCGACTTGTTCTTGTCAAGGTTGGCTTTCCAACTGGAGGCTGGACCCACAGGCAGCAGGCATGGGCGTTTCCCCAGAACTGGATTCAGGAGAAAGGCTATGCATTTCCCCCATTTGCGATGATCACTCTGGCCTCAGCCCAGATCAGACGGCAGCAGGTGGAGGTGATGATCACTCCCATTTGAAAATCTCTAGTGTGGTTTCTGGTTCTTCTGGAACTTTTCCTGAATTTTCCAATCCATCTGTCCTTGTTTCCGTCCCTACTCATTCTAGATCAAATACCACATCAATGGTCTTGAAAGGGTCCCTGTTCCGGATGGAATCGCGGATTACAGGAAACGTCCCAGGCCTCTTGATAAAAGCTGAGAAATTCCTCTCCAGGGCATTGGCTGACAGCAAAGTTAAGTGGTACAGATCGGCTTGTGTGTGATGGACCAGTTGGTGCTTGTGACAGGGTTTCGATCCTGTGGCCAAGGAAGCAGTGCAAGTCCACAACTTTCTGGTTGTGCTGGCATCGGAAGGTCTGGCATATTTTTCTATTAATACTTAGGCTCGGCCATATTGGCAGGACACGTGGGAGGGGTCCCAGGTAAGGGAACATCCTTTCAGAAGTTGGCTTCTTCAGGGATCCATCTGTCCCTCCCTCCAGAACTACAATATTCTGCTCTTTGGGTCATCAATAAGGAGCTTAATCTGGTTTTGTCCTGACAACTCAACAGGTTTTTGTCGAGAAAAGAGCTTTCAGTGAAGCTGGCTATGCTTTTATGCCCCCTCTCTTGTAGATGGGTATCAGACAACCAAGCCTAGGACATCTCCGGAAGGACTTTTTCTACTTTCGGGGTGTCTTTTACTGTTAGCAGATGAACAAAATATAATACCAGAGCTATTTCCTACCTGACCTTTCCAGACTCCCCTAAATTGTGTGTTGTGCAATACCTCAAAGCCTATGAAGAAATTTCTGAGGAATTCAGTTTGCCTGGGGAACATCAACTTCTGATTGCTCTCAGCAAGACGCATAGGGCTGACTTGTCTCCCACCATTGCCTGTTGGGCGAGGTGGGAGAAGCAGGAGGCCTGCTTTGCTTTGAAACCCTTTGGAACACATTCTGCTCCAAGGGCAATGGCCTCGAAGGCTTTCAGTTTTGGTGTGCACCTCGAAGGTATCATGGATGCGGCTGTCTGGTCTTCTGACTCTACCTTTAAGAGGTTTTATTTCCAGCTGGTGTTGGATATGGCTTATTTGGTGGTGAGCAAGCTTTGAACTAGCATAATGCTCACCTCCGGTCCTGACAAAGAATGAAACATTTCCTAGCTATCATAATGGAAAGTTTCAATACTATTAAGGACACAAAGTGGATTATGATTAAGCCTCCCAGTTTTTCGTTTTACTGATTTATTTACAGAAAAATACAGACAGAAAACAATGCGTTTTCGGTCTGTGTTTATTTTTAAAAGCTGAAAAATACAGAAAATTGTGCTTCTTATTAGTGACTTTTGATGCTGTCTGCTGTGAATTCCAAAACAACAGATGAGCAGATAGACAGCATGGGAGTTAAAAACTACTCCTTAAATATAGTCATATGATAAAATATATTTGTAATAAATTGCTAATAATTATGTGTGGTTGAAGTGTTTTGCTAATATTTGGCTGCTGAATTTCCTAAAACACTACAGGCATCAGAGTATGAGTGCTTGTTCATCAGTTAAATAAATGCAGAAATTTACCATTCTTGACACCACTTTGCAAACCACAAAATAAATATGGATAAATACTGATGGCCAAAAAATAAATATGGATAAATACAGACGGAAATGTTAAAATAAATATCATAAAAATGGGAGCCCTAATTATGATCCGGCTTCCCTCCCCATGACTAGTAAGTATAGATTTTATGCTCAATTGGATGTATTTTTTACATGGTTGCCAATGTGATTTGATAGTGGTCTTATGATTCATTGCTTATCATGCAAGCTTTAGTTTATTGCAATTAGATGTAATATTACATGACGGCTAATGTGTTTTGATAGACCTTTAGTTAATTTCTCTCCTTGCCCTAGGGACGGATTCGGGGAAACAAGGGGCATGATTCCAGAGCATAGGCATCACTCGCGTGACGAAAGAAGACTTGGGAACGTAAGCGAAGGACTATATTGGAGGCTGTTGGTTCCTGATTGGTTGTTACATGGACTCAATTGATCATTGATTGCTGAGCTTTTGTTGCATTCCCAGAAGTTCATGGGGATGGAAGCTTTTAGTGGGTTTTAAAATGGTTGGAGTTAATTAAAAGTGAAGGAAGTAAAGCATAATTCTTGCCTCAATGCCCTAATTAGAATTGAAACTTTCTGTTATGATAGAACACTTTCCATAATTTATAATATACATAAAGTCATGTTACACTAAGGAAAGCAATGGGTAGTTTATTGCCACAGAGGGATGGGAATGCTATATTTATTATTGGAGTGTGATCTTATTTGATTGTGTGTGAAAGTATGTGTAATTTGTGGCTCAGATTAAACAAATAAATAAAAAATAAAAAGCTGTGTAACAGTAGCTTCTTTCAGATCATCAACATATCCCTCCTTCAATTCTACCAACTTTACCAGTATGGGATAGCTGGTCTGCTTATATCTAACATACTCTCAAAACCAGAGTAATCTGTTATATTACTAAGACTCAAGGAGAGTGATTTAAATGACGTAGAAAGTGGAAACTGCAAATGGTTTTAATATAGTAAAGGTTTTGCTGCCCGATGAAATATGAGAACTTGTCACTACTAATATTCGAGTCAGTTATGTGGTAACCAGGATGTCCAATAGTTTTGGGATAGTGGCGAGCGGTTCTTGCTGTGAGGTTAGTAAACCGAATCGCGGTTCGTCCCATAGAGGTAGGAGACCTGTCTATCTACCTTCATTCTTAAAATAGAGCTGGGTTGGCTGACCTGATGTATTCAATTGTGAACTTAATGCAGCCACTCCTTCAGCTGGAGTATGTATTACTGCTTGACCACTAAACATTTGTTTGGAGAAACACCCAGTACCTCAACCTCTCTGTTTGTCCAATTTCATCTTGCACCTTTACTGTTGAGACAAATGTCTTCTGTAGGCAGAATGCCCTTTTTGTGGTTGATAGGTTGATCTTTATGGGGTATAGTCTAGATCCATTCACAAAGAGTAGAGGTTTTATTAATTAAGTCTGTGATTTGGAAAAAGACTTAATAGGGCTTCTTTTTTTAGTGGAAGCAATTTAGTTTCATCAATTTGATTTGAGATAGTCTTGCTTCTAGTTAAGATGTTCGTGTGGCAAACATGCTTCAGAGATCTAATGGTTCTTGCAGGGGTCATTGTGTAAATATAAAGCTAATGTCTTGAGGATGTGGACGAGAATATAATCAGTTCCACTGGAATTCAGAGCTTCAGCTGCACCAATGACCAGTACTTATGATTAATGTTATAATTAACCCAAAGTTCTTAAGGAAAAACAACTGTTGGGACAGAAAAGTCTTCTGCATGGCAAAGGACGTCTACCCCTGCCCGCCCAAAGGTACTGTTTTCTGGATCCCTAATGCTGATTTTTGTCATAATAAGCAACCGGGGATCAAACGTGTGCACCATGACCAAGGCCTGTCTCATGGATTGTGGTCATGTTGGCCTGGGAGGTTCACCCAAAGCCCTGCCTTCATAATGGTCGAAGGCTCCTGCCTTCACCAGAAGAAAAGCAACAAGATTGCCATGGTGGTAGTATACAGTGTAGCGAGCAGTAGGAATGAACAGGTCCTTTTTAACTTGTGTCACTGGTGTGAGGCCTACAGGCTTACTCAACCTTTTTAAAGTTCAACTGCTGTGCTCAACTCTTCCTTGGCCGACATCCGTAATATATATAGTGCTGTGCAGTGCAGGAATGGTGAGACTCCACTGGTTGTATGTGTGCTTGGGAAGGGTGCAGTACAGTCTTAGAGCAGTACTGTGCAGTGCATGCATGGTGAAGTGCATGTACTGGGTGTATGTTTAACTACAAGGAGTGCAGTACATGAAGGATGTAGTGCTGTGCAGTGTGAATGCATGCACTGGGTGTATGTGTACTTGTGAAGACTAAAATACATGAAGGGTGTAGAGTTGTGCACAAATACATGGTGAATGTGTGTGCTGGCTGTATGTGTGCCTTCAACTGGCACAATACAGAGAGGCTACAGTACTGAGCTGTGCATGCAGGTTGAGTGTTCTGAATGTGCATCTGTGATGGCACAATACATGGTGGTAACTGTACAGGTTAGTGCGTGCTGTGTGCATACAATGAGTGCAAGTGTGCTGTAATAGTACATTACATGGAGGACCCTGGGTTCCATTTTGGGAAGCCCAGGCCTGCCTGGTTAAGAAATGAGGTAGAAGACTCCTCCCAGACGGATTTCTGAATTGCTTCATTCTTGTGATCTGGATGGCACTCTGAAGGAAGAGAGAGACTTTACCTGTACACTTCAAAGAGTGCTCTATTACTCAGTGATAGATCACAAGGAAGGGGCTTGTACAGTTTTTAGGAACGATATGGGACTGATAAGGAAATTAAAGAATGGGACTGGGAGCCTGGGATAAATCTTTTGTTGCACATATCACTGCGGCTGGCATTGGGTGTGAATACTAATCACTCCCATGGTTGTGTTGTGAGACGATCAGCTTCAGAGTCTCTTCTGCTGTGACAGACAGCCTATCAAGAGGGAAAGAAACATGCACTTCAAAAGAATCAGAACCCCAACATAAAACTTCAGAGACACAGCAGACCCTAAATCACATTTGGTGCCTGGAAATGGACTATAAGAAGCGGAAGTTAAGACCCCCAAATTTGTCACCTGCCAAGCAGCCAGACTGGCTGTGTGAGGAGGGGAAGCTCTGCAGGATTTCTGCCTGTGACAGTTTGAAGGCAAGGCCTGCTAGCCTCCTTGCTGGGAGAGGGGACATTACCCAGGGTAGCCAAGACCACCTGCTCTGGAACCTACAGTACCAAATTGAATGACCAGTGTGCCCTGTGAGGAAGAGGCGAGGGTTGGAGGAAGTGAGGTCCAGTTGGCAGCCCTGTCAAGGGAACTCCCGGTGTGAGGAGACTGCTGCTGCACCGATCGGGTCGTTGGCCATGTTCAGATTCAAGCTGGTGATCCCAGTATGCCAGGAGAGGGCTGAAATGAAGATAGCCGTGAAATGGGTGCCATGCGGTGAGGACAAAGTCGGTGCAGCACAGTTGCGGCAACCACATATGCCAAGTGAGGCCACCATGGAAGTAACTGCTGAACAACGAGCACGGAAGCCTGTGTGGAATTGTATCAGGAACCTCGTGTGTTAGGAGGGGCCACTGAAAATAATTGTCAGAGGATCGGGCCGAAGCATAAGAACTGTCAGGCTGTGATGGCCCATAGGTCATTAGGAGCAGTGAGAACTGCACCTGATCTGATCCCCGGAGTGAATGAGGACATCGTGGATGCATTGCCACATCACTTGGACCCAGATCAGAAGCACTGGAACTAAGCCACCACCTGGAAGCATAGAACTTGCTGTGCAAGAGGAGTGCAAGAACACCTTCGAATGCTGACAGAGATGACTGCGTAGGCTCAGAGGAGCGCCTGAGCTTGCTAAGAGCTGTCTCGCCCCCTCGTGCAGCCGACTCAGCAACCAGGACCAGAGCCTTGCAAGTGTTCATGGACGGGGCAACTACTGAGACAATACACCTTTCCAACTCTTTTGGAGCGGGTATGAATAGTACCAAGCCTGGCCCCAGGTGACTCGCTACTAGGAGCACTGCAGTACCAAGACGTGACTATTTTCTAAGAGTCTGAATGGACTCTTGAGTTAAGGCCTACTAGTGAACATTCCCTGGATGCGGCCACCAGTGAATGGGGAATAACCGTATACACATTGCGAGGAGAAAGCGGGACAGGTATTTCCCAGAGAAACACTAAAGCCCTGACCTCAGGGGGGAAATGTGCTGTGGAATAATAAATGCTGTAACCTGCCTTTGAAGGTGTAGAGTTGGGAAAAAAATATTTTATTATAAAAAATAAGGATTTGACTTGACTTTGATTCATTGATACTGATGGTAGCTGTTTCAGTGTAGTCATGTTTATTAACCTGTCCTGTATCCACACACTCTACCCCACCCTCCTACTATACTAATCAATGGCTGCTCAGGAAAGTGGGGCACAGTGGTGGCAATGGAGTGGCCTGCTGCGTGGCAGGATAACCAGTCTTTGTGAGCATTCTGTGCGCTAAGTTGTCGTAATGCTGTGATCATCAAGCTTATGCAGCCTTCCAGAAGCCGTATGTTGGACAGATGTTCCAAGTGGTATTAAATGGTATCAGGATCGTCAAGAATGATGAAATTACAGTCATGCTCAGGATGATCTCCGTCAGTCAGTTAATCAGGCAGGGAGGTCCCAAGCCACAAGCGACCTCTCTCACAGTGCCGCTGATGAATTGTAATTGCATTTATATAGCGCTTACTACCTCTGACGAGGCATCACAGCACTTTTTCGGTGAGTAGCACACTGCTCCGGAACCCATAAAGGATTAGCGGTGAATTAGTATAGTGGAATATGAAAGTAATTTGAGTGGTGTATATTTTAGTCAGTTATTTGGATTGAGAAGGATAGTGGAGGGATAGAAGTGGGAAAAGGTGTGCATTTATATATAGCGCTTGCTACCCCTGATGAGGTGTTGAAGCTCTTTTCGATGAGTAGCACGCTACTCTGGAACCCATAAAGGATTAGTGGTAATTAGTATAGAGAAATATGCAATTAATCTGAGTGGTGGAGATGTTAGTCTGTTATTTAGATCCAAAAGGAATTGTGGAGGAATAAAAGAGGGAAGGGTCTAGAATTTGTCTTTCATTCTTTTTTTGGGGGGGTTATAGCCATAGGAGGGGTTTTGGGGTGAGTAAAGGGGAGGTACAGGGAAGTTAGTATCGGGAAATATGAAATTAATCTGAGTAGTGGACATGTTATGCTGTTTTTTTGGATTGAAAAGGAATAGTGGAGGGATAGAAGAGGGAAGGAGTGATAGTAGAGGAAAGGGTCTAGAATATTTTTTTGTTAGTTCATAGCAGTAGGGGGAGTTTGGGATGAGTAAAAGGGAGGTGGAAAAGTCAGAGGTAAGGGTTTAGAAAGGCTTGTTTGGGAGATCTGAATAGTAAAAGAGGTATGAGATGATGCAAGGAGGGGAAGAGAAGGGGAGAGACTAGAATAGTTTATTTTGAGGATTACAGTAGTGATATAGGGTTTGGGATGAATGAGAGAGTGGAGGTATAGGGCAGTGCATTGGAACAAGTTGTAGAATGAGGTTTGAGTTGAATCAGAGTTGTTGAGGTATAGGATATATTTAGAGTGGTATAGGATGAGAAATAGGGTAGTACATTGGATATGCTGAATTAGGAGAAAAGTAATAAATATATAGATACATAGGTAAATGGAAGATCTTTATGCATAAGAAAGGTAGTATATGTCAATTAAAGATGCATTTAATAAACTCTGGCTTTCAAGTGTTGTTGTCCTTTAAATTAATTTAAACAAAATTATTTTTGTAATTCAATAGTGAAGCAATTGTAGATAAATAGTTATGATAAAAGATTGTGTTATTTATGCAGTTACTTATAGACATGTTAAAACATAGAATAATGTAACTATCAGTAATATGTACATTTGTTAAGCAGAACTAACGAATATCTATATTTTAAAAAACAATTGTTATACACGTTTTCACAAAGCAATGCACATATATAGGTAGATATCTATAGTCCAAATAAATGCTTATATATAGAGGGATATGCTGTATATTTCTGTTTGCATATGGTGGTTATGTGGGGCAAAGCCAATTGTTGAGTCGTTTTCACAAGATGAGGTGGTTATCCGAGGATCTTATGTTGGGAGGTAAAGAGTTCCATAGTTTGGCTGCTTGAACAGAGAAGAATGTGCCACCCATGGTTTATTTCTTGTACAATGGGATTTTGAGGCGAGGTGTCACTCTAGAGTGGTGTTTCCTTTGTTGAATGTGTTTTGTGATTTTATTCCTGATGAAGAGCGGTCCTGTTTCAAGTATCACTTTGTAGGTGATACTAAGCAGCTTGAATGTGGATCTTCTGGCAACCAGTCACCAATGCAGGGCTTTCAAGGCAGGGGAGATGTGATCATGTGGCTTTATATGTTAGAGTAGTCTGGCAGCAGAGTCTGAATCCATTGTAGTCTTTTCATAGTCATTAAAGGTGATCCATGGTAGAGGCTATTGGCGTAATCTAGTTTGGACAGAACAATAGAGATGGTGGCCTGGACCTTGTGTGGAAATCCCAGATGGAGGAAGATCGGTTGTAGAGTTTTTATAGTAACAACTTTTGATCTTCCTAGTTTGTCCACTTGGGCATTCATTGATAGCTTGGAGTCCATTGCCATTTCAAGGTTTCTTACTTCTTGCGATACTTTAGGTGGTGTTCCCAGGTCATCAGGCCAAGCGGCGAGCGGGTCATAATTTTTCCAATCGCCATACATGAGTATTTCCGTTTTGGAAGTATTCAATTTGAGATGGTTCCAAGTTTCCATTGATCGACGGCTCTGAAACAACTGAAAATTGATGAGTTTCTAATATCTTTGAGGCATTCCAGTTGAAGGAGTATTTGTGTGTCATCTGCATAGTTATAGCATATGAGGTGAAATTGATTGATCAGTGTCAGTAATGATTTCATGTAGATGTTGAAAATCATGGCTGAGATGATAGAGCCTTGAGGGACCCCCTGCTTTTGTGAAGTATGGTTTGGACAAGAAAGGGAGGTATGGATGACATTAGTTCTGTTGTGAAGGAAGGATGTGATCCAGTCTGGTGCAGTCCCCTCTATGCCGGCGTCACAGAGTTTTTGAATCTCATGGGCAACCATGTCAAAGGCAGCCAAGAGGTTCAAGAGAAGTAGTGCAGCAACCCTGTTCCGGTCAACTGTGTTCTTCAGGTCATCCCATGTGACGACGAGGGCAGATTCTGTGCCTCTTCCTGGATGTCAATGAATTGTGACATCTGGGCGAATGCTGCTCTTTCTATCATTTTGCCCAGGAAAGGTCCATTTGTAACCGATCTGTAGTTGTCAGGGTTCCGTGGGTCCAAGTTTGTTTTCTTCAGTAATAGACATATGTATGACTGAGTTCTTCTAGAAATATTCGGGTAGTCTAGGAATTGTTGACAATTCTCCTTACTGGCGTGGAAGCAGAGGTTGTTAGAAGAATTCTCTTAAAGGTTTGCGGTGGACACAGGTCAGAAGGGCTGCCGGAAGGCCTGCTTGCTTTGACCTTGTCCATAATTCATTGTGTGAAACCAGGTGGAAGAAACGGAGAGAGGCTGGGATAGAGTACTCTTGTATTGTTGTTTAGGAAAAGGGTTATTGCTGGTGCTGTGTCTTTGTGTAGGAGTCCAGCGTGTCTGCTTTGGCCATGTAAAGATTTGCCAGTTTGTCTGTGAAATCTTGAGCAACGGGATGAGCTCCTTCTAGGCAATTTGGTTTACGAAATTCATTGAGTATTTGATAGAATTCTGTATTTGCACATTTAGCATTTTTAATTCTGTCTGAATAGTACCTTTTCTTAGCTTTTTTGATAGCTGACTTGTATAATGTGTTCAGTTTCTGTAGGCGAAGTTTGTCTTGATTGGTGTTTGTTTTGAGCCAGGCACGGTGCAGCTTTCTAATTTGTTGCTTTACCTCTTTTATCACTGCAGTTCTCCAAGATTCCTGTTTTCTTTTGTTCTGTTGTGTTTTTAGTGGTATCAGGATAACAAACTCTTCCTATGGCCACTCAGTTTTTTAACAGAATTTATTGCGTCTAGATCTGTACTGGATGTTTGTTGTGTTTCTAAGTGTTACAAATTGAATTTGTTCCATGGTCGATAGGTGGATGCACATAAGGTGGTTTTAGGTGCGTCGTTTTGTGTTGTTTCATGTTGGAAAGCAAGCAAATGGTGGTCTAACCATGTGACTGGAGTCATTGAAAGGTAACTAGTTCTGTATTAACAAGAATAATATCTGGGATATTTCCAGCGACGTGTGTGGGTTTGTGGACGATCTGATGCTGGTTCAGTGTATGTAGGCCAGCGATGATTGTTTTCAGAAGGGGCATATTGGGTTTGTCAAACCAAATGTTGAGGTCACCCAGAATGCATAGGTTGGAGTGTAGTGTTATCAGGTTTGAACCCGTGTCTAGAAGAGGGTCTGGGAATGTTGCATTGCTAGGTGGAGGTCTGTAAAGGAGCAGGAAGTTACAGGAGGAAGATGGTGTAGGACTGCATCTGGTAAAAAGGGCCTCACAATCTTTTATGGAGACGTTGTTAGCTTTAGTGATATATAATGCTTATCTGAACACACCTGTTAGGCAACCTCCTCTTTTGCCTATACGATTTTGGGTGATAGTTTGATAGCCTAGAGGACCGGCTTCATGCAGGACTGGAGCCATATCATCTCCCAACCATGATTCAGTTATGAATAGTAGGTCAGGTTTTGCGTCAGTGAGAAGGTCATAGATGTGATGTTTGTTTTTAGAGAGTGATCGAGCATTGATTAGTAGACAGTTTAGAGAACATGCTTTGATGATAGTGTGACTGTTTTGTAGAAGAGTGAGCAGTATTTTGTGTGCTTGTAGCAGGTGTGTCCTTAATGTTAGTATTAGCTGTATGAGGATAGAAAACGTATAGCTGTTCTGCATTGTGTTCCTCGTCCAGCAGACAAGAAGGCATTTTGATGGGTCTGCCTGTATAGGTGGTGGAGACGGGGTTTGAGAGTGAGTTGGTGCACTAAGTTGTTTTTGTAGTGTAACCTTGTGTAGTATAGATGGAGAAGCAAAATTGTGCAGCGTGGCATGTTGCTTATTTTGTTTGTGTCTGTTTAGGGAAGAAGGGGCATGAGTTAGGATTGATGGTGCAACATGTGGGTCATGTAGTAGGGTTCTAAATTAACTGTGTTGCTGTAGAAAGATTGGCATTGGAGTTTGATCATTTGTGGAGTCTGAAAGGTGGGTGTATGTTTGTAGTTTGTGATGCAAAGTATTATGAGGTGTTGCACGTGCGAGATTTTGTTGTGCTGGTGTGAGTGTTATGTTTTGTTTTTGTTGAGTAGTGAAACGAGGGGCTGATGTATTTGTTTTATGAGATGGATTTGTTTGTATAGTATTAATTGTGAGTGGAAGTTGTAAGGTAAAGGGGGTGGTGATGTGTTTGTGAGTAGAGTCTATGTTGTGTGGGATGAAATAGAGTTAAGAGTGTTTGTCTTAGACTTGATTGCTGCAAGAGGTAATATGTGTGGTGGAGTGGATTATGAGTGTTGTGCGGTTGTGTTATTGTGGTAGAAAGAAGAGGAGGGTGTTCATTGGAGAAATGATGGAAGGCTGAGTATAGGTTTGTAAGTGACAAAAAGGGGTCTGTTAGGAGTAATTAGAGCAGGGAGTGTGTGTCTGAATGGGATATAGTTAAGTATGGTGTGGATTTGGGTTGTGTTAGTGATGAGGGCATTGGTTAGTGGTAGCTGGGATAGAATTGTGTACTGTTTGTAGGTGATGGTGCAAATGTGTGGTAGCTGGGATAGAAGGGTGTATAGGTTTGATTTCTGGAGTTTTGAGGTGGGTGCTGAGACTGCGAACTTTGTCTTGGGTTAGTTTGTTGTAAATGAGTAGGGTACATGTGCTGTGAGTGTCAGGGGTGTTAAATTTGATAAAATATCTAGCTGTCCATGGGACAGTATGCTTCATAAATCTACTTGTCCTGCAAACAAATCTACTTCTCCCTTTGCTGCCACATAGTGTAGTGAAAAATCGCAGCAACAATTTCCTTAAATAACTCCGATAATAGCCTCTCTGATTATGTGAGGGCTCATGATATAGTAGGGTTTTCCATATTAGCATTTAACTGATTTTGCCACCTTCCCACAGAACTGCATATTGGGCAGGTAGTCGTAAGCAATTGTTTCAGGGTTGGACTGCTCTTTTGAGTCAGTGTGAACCAACTAACTTGCATGTTTTAGGGGTTTTCACCAGCTCTTTTCTATTTTTTTCTCATACTAAAAAAGGTTGGAAATGTACTCCTGACAACGCTAAGCAGATATTCTCATGGGCAAATCTACACATACAGATCCGCTCATGCTAAAATGTAGTTCACAGATATTTTCTACGAGGACCATTCCCTGGCCTACTTCTGTACATTTTGGTAAATTAATAGAAGCCATAAATCTACACTAATGCAAGGACATATACCAGGGTGCACTTTTCTGATTTCTTTTAAGAATTGGGCCCCTAATTAGGTCTGGCGTTAACCAAGACATTTTGTTTTTATTAAAATACTATCTCTTTATCCATCTGCAGACTGGCTTTATTGTGTGTGACAGCATTTTGCTCTTTCTCAAGGGGCATATCGTACCAGGGACTACTGTGGCAATGGGTGCATATCAAGACTCAAAATAATTTTTGTTTTTTGCAAATGTTTTTTATAATGGTAAGGGCATGGCAGCTCCCATAACATTAACGTTTTACAATAATCAAGTCAAAACAAGACATATATTGACAGAAACCAAAAAGCTGACCACAATGTCAGACCTGTTGGTTTTGCCAGTGCTTGTTTATTTTCATGTTACCCATCATCTTGTTGAAACTGGTTGCACTGATGTTCTATTATGAATATTTTTGAAAATACTAGCATGTATCATCATATTTTACTAAATGATGCTTCAAAGAAATGGCACCAAAAATGTCACAGTAGTTTAGCAAAACAGGTTTTTCCTAGTTGCATATTTTTGTGAACATTTCATTTTGAAAGCAAAGACTGATCAATCTTGCTTTCAAGCTTCTGCAGATATTTGCATCTAATCAGAGGGCTTTCTGGGAGCATTATACGTAGCCTTGTATCGTGAACTTTGCAAACGTGTGTACACATTTTTATACTGGAACCACTGTAAGTAGTGCAGTCTGAACTTACAACATTTCCTTAGAGCGCTCACCCAAATAATAAAGGCTTTGTATTAATGAACCATAAATACAAGTTCCAACAGCATTAACATATGGACACAAATATTACCTCAATTGCAGACAATGCCCTTCCCTGATCCATAATGTGGTACTGTAATCTGGCAGCCAAACCATTTGTGCTTCAGGGAGTTGGGCCTACCTGTCCCAAGAATAAAATAAACATTTGTGCTTCAGGGGGTTGGGCCTACTTGTCCCAAGGACAAAATAAACATGAATATGTGTTGTCCTTGACCCCAAACAATATGTCCTGGCAACAGTCTACTGGAATTTCACACCCCTATAGTGTTTTACTCTGGTTGTGGATGGGGTGGGTGCTGGTGTACATGAAATTGGGCCGCATTTCTGGCCCTAATCCCGACTAGGCCTGGGCGGTGAACTCCGCTCTGCTTGCAGAGTTTACAGAGTTTTCTCCACCCCGCGCTATGCGGAGCTTGCGGAGTGCAGAAAACTCTGCTCCACATAGTGCAGCAGGGTTTTTTTCCCAATCGCGAACAGTACGTTGGCGAGCACGAGCAGCCGCTTGGGTAGAATTTATACCCAAGCGGCATAAAGACCAGCGCGAACGGCACAGCATGCCACCACTTGCGGAACTCCGCTGAGTTTTTTTGTCACTTCACGGAGTTCCACGTAGCGAAACTCCGCAAACTATGCCCAGGCCTGGTCCCAACCAGTCTCGAACAGGCAACTGCCCTTGGCCTCTCTGCCATTAGCCTCAACACCAGGGCCGGGACACCTTGGTCTTAAATAGCCCTACTAATCAGGTGACCTCCTTTGGCCAATAGGAACCCTAGCCCTAACTACTCAACAAAAGCCCTAAGCCCTAGAACCAATAGGACAGCAGCCAATCACAGCTTCAGTCCCAGCAGCCAATCAGGCATAAAACCCTGAGCCTTACGTCCAATAGAAAGCCTAGCCCCATGAACCAGTCCGAAACCCTAAACCTACCCACCAATCAGATCACTATTCCTAAGCTCTACATCAATAGAATCACTGACCCAGGAACCAATCGACATACTCAAATACTCAACCAATAATAACACTAACCCTAATCCAATAGAAACACCATATACAACCACCAATCAGTGCCAACTTGTAGCATTCAATACCAGCCTATAGAAGGTCCCTGCGACCTCAGGCAATGTTTGCTGGCTAAGGGGCTGGAAGCTGCTCCTCAATTCAGAATCTCCAAGGAGACAGAGAGGCTCAACCCACACTCTGGAGTTCTGCAGGTAAGGGCCTAACAAACTTTGCCCTCTAACAATACGGATTTCCAAAACTTTGCTCTCTCTCCTAGCCAAAAAATGAGTGTACAATCCCGAAAAGACAACTTAAACAACTAACAGCAGATTACTGCAGTCTCAGAGCACCTTCTGGTCAGTCTCTGATGTATAATATTTCTGTTGCTAAGGGGGGGGGGGGGAGTGGTGCTGTGAATATCAATACTAACGGCCCTTCCTCCACCTCAAATGCATTTGCCCATCTCTATTAGAAACTCGAAAAAGCGTTCTTCGGAGTCATTAAGGAAAGCACAAATAAGGACATGCAGAGTGGCAGTTATCAAATGCCTTGGAGGCTCGTTGATCCAATTGCCCTGCAGAGCCATTACATTCTGGAACATTGCGGTCAAAGAACTGGACAAAAAAGAGAAATTGTTTTGAAATTTTTAAATTGAACTTTTTGTACCTTTTTCCACCTACACTTTTTACAAACTCTTGCTTTTATCTAACTAGTTGACTATCGATTAAGGATATGACTTTGTTGTGTGTTTATCAATGTTTATACAATTTAACAAGTACAATGGTGGCTTGTCACACCCTTTAATGATTTTTTTACGAAATCAAATAAAAGTATTATTAACTTGACTTGAATACTAACAGTGAGCTAAGCCACACAACCCCAGTCAAAACATTGACCGCATTGGTAGAGCATTCGATATGTGATATAAATCAGTGAATAATCTGAGTACGTAGATTGATGATTGATTCAAACTGATACAGAAGTATCGATAAAGGTATCAGCTAGCACAAAAATGATTTGCCCCTCACCTCGCAGGACATAACATTGCTAGTTTATTCTTAGAACTATCTAATGACTGCCTTTTAAAACTAGATGTTGTTGAAAGTCTGGTACACAAGGCTGTCTGTGGTCAGTCTACATTATTTTGCACAAAACAGTCAATATTTTACTTGCCTATCAAACTTTTGCAATCAAACCAGCTAGTGTTTTCATTCCTTCATTCACATCATACCTACGGAGCGCCCTCTGATCATTGTTGTGAGGGATTACCCCACCTTTCTTTTCTGCAAGTTGCTCAAAATGGATTTTCAAATACTTTTTGGACTAAGCCTTCCATTTTGTTGTGGCACCTGCTTCTCTTTGCACTGTCAAAAACCTTATGGACAATTAGCAAACTTTTATCATTTACTTTAACATAACAGTCTCTCGAAAATAAAGTGGAAATGTGAACAAGAAAACCGATAGCTGTTCACATTGTTAGTAAAAATTCCCTGAAATTAATGGGCAAAACAGTTGTGGGAGTAAAAAAGTTGCGAGGAACCTATTCCAGTGACTCACACAGTACTAATCGAGGAGAAGAAATTGCTAAAATGAATCGCTGAAATTAAGTTTAGTGTGGGGCTCAGTATGGGACTCAGGGTGGCCAATGGAATAAAAATGAATCATTTGTCATGAAAATTTTGCCAGAACAATCTACTTTTCTCCCTTAGTTAGGGAAGACTCCATAATGCCGAACCTCACAGCACAAAGAATTATCCACATGGTAAAATGAGACTGAGTATTATACTATTCCGATGCACAAGATACACTATTGTATGAAGGAAGGTGAAATCTGACTACCTGGTTGCCCCCACCTTTTTTCTGGCGTTTTGATGGTTTTTGACTTAGTTTGGCTGGGAACCTGCTATTCAGGTCCGTAGCCTATCTACTTTCTCTTATAATTTGATTCCCAGTACCTTAGGTACACCACAGATTGGATTCTGGGGTGCCATTATAAGTCCCTAGTATATGGTATACTATGTACCAAGGGCATAGGTGCCACAGAGGCCTACCAGGGGCTGCAGCATGTATTATGCCACCCCTGGGAAGCCCTCCAAAATGACACCACAGGTCTGCTACTGCAGCCTGGGTAAGGTGGTGCATGCACCCCTTACTGAGATATAGGTTCACTATATCTCACCTATCACTGCACATATAAACCTATCAGTCACCCCTATGGCAGTCCTTGTCAATCCTGAAGGCAGGGTGCTTGGTTCTGTGTGAGAGGGTGCCCATGCATGAGCAGAGCCCCTCTGCAGCCTTTGGAATCCCTTCTCCGGGGTTGTCTGTGATGCAGCCTGACCATATACTGTTAAGTGCATTATAACTCAACTGTAAACGTTAACTTTGGACTGGCTGCACGGAAACATGTCATTGTTGGTGTCAAACACCTTGGAATCATACCCCCACACCAGTAACTGGTGTGGGAGGATGATCCCACCCTTCTAGAGGGAGAGACATGACAGCACCGGTATACCCGGTGCCAGCTAACAGAACCCTGGCATCACAAAATAGATGCTGCCAGCCACAGACACGGGTCTGGCCTCCTGATGCTGACCAAAACTCTGGCAGGGGAGGCCTGGACAGTAGGTTTCCTGTCACAGGGAGGTGTTACCACGTCCCAGACAGGCCTTAGTGGATTAGGACTGGGTGGGAGCACTCCAGGAGTGCTTTGAAGTCTGCACTGGGGCACATTTGGTGTCCCTGTGCATAGTCCAGCTCAAACCAGTTGCAGGGGCTACTAGCCCCTGCTCTGGCACGAAACTGGACAAAGGAAATGGGTGTAGCCACCCCTCTTTCCAAACCCTCCCATAGGTGGGTCCCCAGAGTTAGTCCAAACCCTTCCTTGGGTATAAAGAAGGAACCCCTGACTACAGGACTTTAGATTACACCTGGACGAAACTCTGCTACAGAAATCCCAGAACTTCGATGATCTACACGACTAGATGACTGAAAAGTAAAGTAAAGTAAAGGAGTTACTCCCCTGCTTGGCAGGCACCAAATACGCATCTGACTGGGCTGCATCTCCAAAGCTCCCGCCAGACGCCGAAGACTTTGCAGCCCAGACGGTGGGTTTCCAGACTTCCCTGAGGCTGACCTGAGTCCCCAGCAAAGCTGAGACCCAAAGCCCTCGTGGGTACCGAGGAACTGGAACCCCTGGACACCGTGCACATTTGCAAGTGTATCAGCTTCTCGATGTTCTTTGAAGCTGTGCATTGGGTTACGTGTAGCCCAGACCCCAAGCACCTTTTTCACCAAAGATTGCTGGCCTACACTCCACGAGTGTTCCGTGAGCTCGCCCTTTGTGTGTTCACTTGAGGCTCCTTCGCGATCCCTGGTCCATCGACTGGTGGTCCCTGTGAAGGCAACTCTGACTTCAATTGGGCTTCCTTAGTTGCTCCAGACAAGCCCTGACTCTCCATCACGTGGGGAGTCCCCAGGACCTTGCTGGTCCGCACCGAAGCATCTTTTCTCTTTCTGCGTGGGTTGCTGTTGCCAAGGCTTGTTGTGTCCAATCTGGGCACCGACACTGCAGCACTCGACATCCTTTGTGGGACAGCTCGAATCCAGCTCCTGGTTGTCATCGACACCTCATGGTCCTCGTGGCTGAAGAGTCAAGCTTCCCCTCTTTTCACCTGAAGCACCCAACATCGGTGGGCATTCGTCTATCGTACCCGTGGTCACTGGCAAGTGACCCAGACTCTGTCCCCTCTGCTTTCAGGTTCTTCACATCTTCAATCCAGGTTTGTATCTCTTCAGACACTTCTCCTCTTCCCAGCAGCCGCACTTTTCAGCAAGCTGCCACTGAAAACGACAATGTGACCTGACACCATTTGATACCTATGCACCCGGCTTCCCTGGGTGAGGTAACACAAGTACTCTGGTGCTCCAGTGGGTGTTGGCCATAGAACCCTCTAAGTTCAAAAGGGTTTGTTCCTAGTCCACTCCTAAGTGTCCTTAAACTTTAAAATTCTAACCAAGACTTTCCCCAGAGAAGCTAACAGGAGCTCGCGGCTGTGTTCTCACACTGCACACGTCCCCCGTGGGTCTCCTGTGTCACTACCTTTGGTGGTTCCTTGGGGTCCCAGTGATTCTACAGGCTCTAGGCCTTGTGTCTAGTCAAGTCGTGGTTCTCATACCACTTTCTTAATATATGGTTTGGTTGGCCCCTAGGGCCTAACATATATTGTGCTTATTTACTGTGATATTTGAAGTGTAACTTAGGTGCTTTTGCCTCTAGCCACATAAAGAGACTAGAGGAGTGTGTTTAGTAATAAATACATATACTTTATATCAATACCTGGTGTGGTCTCCTTTCATGTAGCCACTTAAGAGATTATAGACTGGTAAAACAAGCTGCTTTACATTCCTTCAAGACTTAGCCTGAAGGCTGCTCTCCATAGCTACCACTAGGATAGCTTTCAATAAAGGTTGTCTTTAACCTATCATCAATAAGGCGTTGTTTGGACTGGTGCAAGGTGCCCACTATAACTAGTGGACAGCATATACCAGGCCAACTTCTCACAGTCCTGTACTATGCTTTTCATTGGTGGAAATAAAAGTAAAAAGCCAAGCTAACAACTTCATACTGTTTACGTAGTGCTTGGAATACTTACAATTTGATTCAGTGCTGAAGTTCTGGCCAACACAAAAGGATAAACCTATTCAAGAAAAGAAAGGTTGGTTAACAATCTATAGAAACAACTCTTCAATAATCATCCTACTCACTATACATGGAAAGCCTGTAAACTCCAATTTAAGAATCTATTGTGTTTATCCATTTAGGCACAGTCTAAGGATTGCATTGGGGCAGATTCACGTGGATACTGGGATCATGTCTAAAATCTTCAAGTGTTAAATTTCCACCAAATTTTGCCAAAATGTCTAACTTTAAGATTCATACAACTCCCCCCCCCCCCCAAAAAAAAAAGAACCGCACACATGGATATCTCTTCAAATAAAAAATATCCTTGGTATGCCTAACACCTGCTCAGTGGACTTCCCACAGATAGTTAGTCAATGTGACAGTTTATTGGTGCAGGTGCAGAAACCTCCATCTAAAAAAGCCTCTGTATGTTTTTCACACAGTGTCTTACACATAGTTTTAAAACCAGACTTTGTTTGCAGGAAATAACTTTAGGTATGTAAATTGGGTAAGAAAACTATTTGGAAGGTTTGGGAAATATGGACAAATGACAGGTTTCATCACCTTTCCAATAGCTTCAGAGCACCCTTACCTTGAGAAGACCATTTTCCACCACTGGCAACATATTTAGCACTGCGGGTAAATCACCAAAATGATAGATTTGTCAGTGAACTTAGGCATTGATGTAATAAAGGAGTGGTTTCAATAGTGCAAGATCTATTTCTGACAAGGGAACTTGGGAAGCATAATGTCCCAAGAGTATGGTTGGAAAGTCCAGAACTAAGTTTATGTTGAAAATACAGTTGAAGTGGTTTGTCATATCCCAAAATGGAGTACGCTTCTTACATATGAGAAACATTTTCGAAATCCCCAGGAGCTACATTACAGATCAAGAGTAAAAAGGTCTCAGTAAATTTTAGCTTTTACAGCTTGTCAGGAGTCCAATATAACAGATGAATCACTAACAGTTTAGTTTGTTTAGGAGGAGGGACAATTTTATGTGTTAGTGCTTGGGAGCAGATCTTTGCACAAGTGTGTTTCAGTGGGGGGTCACGGACCAGTTTTTGGAAATAGGATGCCCATTTGGCTTGGATGAGTGACAGAGTTTTGCTAGCCAGTAAGAACGTTGTCACTTTTGAGGCAGTATGACCTACTGTTTGCCTGTGTGTGAGGAACATTAAAAGGTGGATTTGGTAAAAGAACCCATCATGGATAATTTTACTTTTTGCTTCAGAAATCCTAAAATCCATATCAGATAGCAAATGGATGGTCTGTACAGAAGCAAAGGACAAAGGCAAAGCATTTTCATAAAGGTACTTTGCCAAGCACATACCTTTCTTAGCGCAATATGGTCCCATATAGGGTGAGCTTGGTATCATAATTTTGTTATTGTACCATAAGGATAATAGAGTAGATTTGTGCATGGTACAAGATGAGTTTTTATTTACACATTTAAGTGCTTGAGACTTGTCTTGTAGGATCCGCTTAGAGTGGAATACATTATATATTGCTCCACGGTAGGGACTGTCGGCAGAGGAAAGGGAGAGTAGGGATCCTATTCAATCTGAAGCCATGGGGTTGCTATGTTTGGTTGGCAGGGCGTCATTGGGCTCCCTGTTTAGCAAGATATTCTGTCTGACAGTTGAACCAGTACAGGAATCTACATCCACTATTGTAATAATGTAGGCAGAGTAGCTGGAATTATATTCAGGCCCTTTTGTTACACCATAATAACTCAAACTAATTTGTCGATCGAAGAGCAAAAAAGAGTGAGACGTATTGGGTGCATGAAGGATAGAAAATTATTAATATCCAATCTGCCCCCCCTCCTTCCCCATGAGATGTGTTTTGGAGACTAAGTTGCTAAAAGATCTTTGATTTTAGTGATGGTTTGCTTTGTTGTTCATTATGAGAGACTAAGTCAAGAAGGCTGTTGCAGAACCAAGTACCCAATTATTTAATGTATTTTGATTGCAAATGAAGCATTGTCCTGTAATACAAGGAAGACAGATGGGGTTTGGGGGGGACCTAAGTGTTGCCTTTGTTCAGGGTGTAGCCTGAAAACGTGTAGAATCTCTGAATAATATTCATAATTGCTTGGGCAGCACAATCAGTGATTTCAGTGAAAATGTCATTGGTGTAAGCCACGAGTTTGAGTTGGACAGTGCTTAATTTGAGCCGATGCTTTCCAGTGCCCAGCACCGGCACTTAATCATCAACAACGCCTCTTTTCATGAGCTCCGGTTAAGGGCTCATGAGCACCAGTTAAGGACACATTCATTTATGCATGTTCATTTTGCATGGGGGAGATTAAGTGATTTGCCCAGAACCACAGGATGTTGAGCTGATGCCGAGACTCAAACCTGGTTCCCCAGCTCCTAAGTAGGCAGTTCTGGCCATTAAGCCACATCCTCACCCCTCTTTCATGGTTGGTAGTTGATTTTGTTTTATTTTAGGCAGGCTAACAGGAGGAATGGGCTGGTGCAAGCTGCCTCCTGACAAGAACCCCTGCACTTTTTATTTTATATTTTTTGTTTTACAAACTAACCACTGGAGTTGAGTTTTCTGAAAAGAGAAGCCTTTAGCATCAGGTGAGTTGTGAGCAGTTTTAAGCGTGGGTCTGTAGTTATGAGGAACAATAAAAGGGATATAGAGAGCAGCCCGTCTATGTAGCTTGTTGGAGAGGTAATAGATCTGATAAGTCACCATTAATTTTGAGACTTGCTTAGGGATTTTCATAAAGGGACATGATAATCTTTATGAAATCATCACCAATTCCATACCACTCCAGAGCTGCTTCTAGATAAGGCCAATAAACTTTTTCGAAACCTTTCACCGCATCGAGGGCAATGGTAGCTGCGGGAGAGTTGGAAGGCGGCTCTTTCAATGATGTGACAGACCCTCCAAGTATTGTTGCTGGCCAGTCTGCTCTTGACAAAGCCAAATTGAGAGTTACGAATCAATTTAGTGATAAGTGGTTCCAAAAGGATGGCCAGGGCTGTCATATTTTTGCTTCCATATTGATCACTGAGAACACAAAAAACAAAAACCTTTTTGTTCAAGGTGATCTTTGCCTTCTTTCAGAATTACTACAGTATGAGTGGAGGTGGCAGTGCACCTTCCCTGTTAACACGGAATGATTTAGAGCTGGCTCCACCCGGGGCAGGAAGGAGGGGAATGTTTGGGGCTGAAAACGTTTTGTAAAGTAATTGGCAGACCATCTGAAGCTTTACTTCCTGGTATACATTTCATAGCCTCGATAATCTCTCCTCTGTAGAAGTCTGTCCAGCAACTTTTTGTTAGACGTAGAGATACGGTTTAGAGGAATATGTTTCTAAAGCAGATTATTTTATAGCAGTGAAGGTTGGTTTATATAAATTAGAGTTAAAATTTTTGAAGACGTTCAAAATGTCTTTAGTTTTTTTCCTCTATTTTGCTCTATTGGAATACCTAATGTTAGTAATAACCAATTTTTTGTTTGAATTTTAGGTAAGCAGCTAGGTATTTTCAAGTGTTACTAAAATTGATTTTTCTTTTTCTTTTTTTGAACAAGTAGCCACATTTTAGTTGATTGATGGACTCTAGAGTAAGAGCATTCTTAGAGTGTCTGAAAGCCCTTTCTTTGGCTTTAACCTCTTAAGGTAGGTAATTATTTCTTCAGATTTTCCTAGCCAGACAAAAATGATTAGCCCTCTGATGGGCATCCCATAATACCACAAGAGGGGAAACAGAGTTACTTTTACAATTTTCAGGAAGAAACAATTTAAATTCACAGTCATTTCATTTCAATACTTTATTCGATTTCACAGTAAAATCATAAAAGTACAATACATTACATTTTAAAAATCTTAAAAGACAAAAAAAAACAATTTATAAATCAGTAGATTTCTTTAAACTGTTCCAAAGTGCTATTCAAGGAAAATGTCAAATGTTGTTTCTAGTGTAGAAAATATCCCACAAGAAACTTGAAATACTACAAAAAATCTCCATGGTAGACAATGATTGTAAATAAAGATAGGAGGGGCGACATTGTGCAAAGTTAAGTTGTTTTAGATAGGTAAAATGTAGTGATTTCTCAAGTTAATAGAAAAATTTGCAAAAGAAGACTGTGCATAGTACTCTGTGCAATCAGGCAATCACAAGGGAAATGTGTTAACTTCAAAGACCAATAATTCAGGGAAGCTGATCAGTAGTCTCCTGAGGCTTGAGCCGGGAGGTAGTGTTTATGCTCATTTATTTCCTTAAACGCGTGCTATTCATCGCACTGTGATTACCTTACCTGACTTTTAATTTGTTTTAATCTCGCCGCATTGCCGCATCGCCTTACCTTTGCTACTGATTTGGGCCGCTAATGTGAGGGAAGGAACCCTCCCCGGTACTCCGGCTTCATTTACGGAAGTCAGGGGACCGCCATCTTGGGTGCAATCAGGTTAACGCACTAGCTTTTTGTGTCTGCAGTTACAAAAGCGGATGCAACCGCGAGCGCATCACAGTAGTCTCCTGAGGCTTGAGCCGGGAGGTAGTGTTTATGCTCATTTATTTCCATAAGCACGTGTTATTCATCGCACTCTAATTACCTTATCTGACTTTTATTTTGTTTTAATCTCGCCGCATTGCCGCATCGCCTTACCTTTGCTACTGATTTGGGCCGAAAAGGTGAGGGATGGGACCCTCCCTGGTACTCCAGCTTCATTTGCGGAAGTCGGGGTGCCGCCATCTTGGGTGCAATCAGGTTAATGCACTAGCTTTTTGTGTCTGCAGTTACAAAAGCGGATGCAACCGCGAGTGCGCAGCGGGTGCGCCGCTGGTGTGCTGAAGGCGCGCCTAAGGCAAGCCCGTCTGCGCCCGTCCTCGCCTGGACATCGCCAGACGCCAGGCATGCTGCCGGCTCCAATTCAGAGGAGCCTAGTAATACCAGGGAGCTTTTGTTATCTATTGGTCAGCGCATAAATCCCTGTGGTCTGTACCCTAGTTCAGCAATGGAAGGGCCTTTTTGCTGCTACAAGTGTGGTTATAATTCTTACCCTTCATTGCCCATACCACCTCCAGCCTCTACCAAAATCCCTCAGAAAATTCTACATTTAAATGTGCGTTCTCTAGTTAAGCACTATAGAGAGATCCATGACCTTATCGAGAATGAATCTCCCAATGTGTTTTTTATTACCGAAACGTGGCTTAATGAGGACACAGTGGCTGAACCTGGCCTTGCACTTCCTATGGTGTTCAGTATCCGGACCCTTAATAGAGGGACTAGAGGTGGGGGATTGGCTGTTATTTTTAAATCTCACTTCCGCTGCACTTTTGCTAAGGAAGACGTTGCAGGGTGCGAATGCGCTTGCTTTACCATCTCATTTAGTGCACACTTTTCCTTTTCTGACCTTTTAGTCTATCGTCCCCCTGGTTCCATATCAGAATTTAAAACAGCTATTATTGAGGCTGTTCACTCTCTAGCACTGAGAACTGCAAATTTTAGCCTCATTAGCGATCTAAATATCCATTTTGATCGTCCTTCGGATCCGGAAATCAGCACTCTGATTGCGGATTTTGCTGCCTGTCAATTAAGACATCTGGTAGTGGGTTCCACCCACACGGCTGGACACTTACTTGACCCAGTGTTTTCCAACATCCCCTCTCTTCTGGTCAAGACTCCCAGCCCTGTGTGCTGGTCCGATCATCATCTTATAGCCATCACACTCCCTCCTGTGGAGGGAGTGACCAGAGCAGACTCTGGGGCTACCTTTAGACACTGCTGGCACATGCTTAAGTTGGAAGATCTCCTTGCCTGTTTGGCTTCTTGCCCTCCTACTCTGGATACTAGTCCGAAGTAATCGTATGAAACAATCTGTGAGTGGATACTTCAGGCACTAGATACTCTCATTCCTGCCAAACGGTCCAAAGGCCGCAGTTCCAGTTCCAACTCTTGGTAAACCGACTCTCTAGCTGTCATGCGTACCACATGTAAACAGCTAGAACAAGCCTGGGAAAAAGACTATGACCTCACAGATAAAGGGCGGTATCGGGACGCTATCAAATGTTACCATAAAGCCATACATGTGGCCCGAGCTGCCTATCTCGCCAACGAGATAACATCCAGTAAAAACCCTATGAAATGCTTTTTTAATATACTCAACGATTTCAAAACGAGGAAGGATCTGCCCACCTCAACTATTACATCAGAACAACAATGTGAGGATCTAGCCACCTTTTTTGTTCAAAAGGTAGAAGCTATCTATAAATCCTTCCCTAACTGCTCCATGGACCTGGTGACCCCTGTAATATCTAAACCTAACACCATATTGACAGTAATACCCTCCATCTCCCAGGATGAGTTTCTCACCCTGAGCACTAAAGTCAAATCGGGCTCTCCTCATGATCCTATGAGGCCGGCCCAATTCAGAGACTGTCTACCCATACTTCTTACACCTTTATGGCAGACGATTAATTCCTCTTTCAGCATGGCAATGGTCCCTTTGGTTTAGAAGCAGGCCAAGGTGCTCCCCCTTTTAAAAAAACCTTCATTGGACCCCATCAAGCCGGAAAATTTCCGCCCTATTTCTCTTCTGCCCTGGGACGCCAAAATTGCGGAGGCCCATGCAAATAAAGTCTTTTCGGACTTCCTGAACAATTATAAGATCTTAGACCACTCCCAGAATGGTTTCCGCCCGGGTCACAATACCGAAACAGCGCTCCTAGCAGTGAGTGAACACCTGCGGACCATTCTGGATGAAGGTCAAACGGCGGCGCTCATATTGCTTGACCTGAGCGCCGCGTTTGACACGGTCTCCCACCAGATCCTACTGCGCCGTCTAGAAGAGGCAGGGGTAGGTGGCTTGGCACTGGAGTGGTTGCGGTCCTTTTTGTCCGATAGATCATTTCAGGTCTTTGCCCCTCCCTTTGCTTCTTCCGTCCAGTCCATCAAGCAGGCGGTCCCCCAGGGCTCGGTATTAAGCCCGGTTCTGTTCAATCTTTATGTCCAACCCTTGGCAGAAGTTGCGCGAGACCATGGTTTCACCATGGTCTCCTATGCTGATGATACCCAGATGGTGGTAGCCCTCTCCGATGATCACGCTCGGGCTGCTACTCAATTCCGGAATGGTCTAGAGGCGGTCGCATGCTGGATGACTAAGAACTGTCTCCAGCTTGACGCCAATAAATCTGAGGTGCTGCTGGTGGGGAAGGACAAGGGGCTTTGGAGTACCAAGTGGTGGCCTTCATCCCTGGGCTGTGCTCCAACCCCTAAGCTGGTGGTAAAGAATCTAGGGTTCTGGCTCGACTCTACTCTGGGATTTCAAGATCATACCAAACAAAAAAATCGCTGGCACCTGCTTCGGACTCCTACGGGGTCTGAGGCCAATATTAGGGTTTTTTGATTCGGCCACACGTCAACTAATAGTCCAGGCGACTATATTATCGAGACTCGACTATGCCAATTCCCTTCTGTTAGGTGCCAATAAAGCGGAAGTGAACCGCCTTCAACGAGTTCAGAATACAGCGCACGAGTCTTGCTCAGACTTTACGCCGCCTTCACTGGCTACCCATCTCTAAGAGGATAGAATTTAAGACTTTGTGCTTAGCTTTTAACATTTTAAAACTTTCTACGCCTGAGATCCTATCTAATCTGTTGGTCCCCTATGTCCCTACCCGACAGTTACGCACGGCCAGGCAGATCCTGCCTACTGTTCCTCGAGTGAAACGGACGAGGGCAGGGGGCAGATCTTTCAGTATCCTGGCTGCTAAGTTGTGGAACTCCCTCCCTGTGAAGATTCAACATTTAGACTGTCTGCTATCCTTCTGTAAGGCCATTAAAACCCATCTATTTCCCACAGCCTAACCTGGCTCTCCTTGGAAACAGCTGTCAGCGCCGGGACGCCCCTTCGCTGGGGCAGCTGCGCGCTCTACAAATGGCTATAACATAACATAACAGGCGGTGAATACTCTCCAATCTTAGGTGGGTCAAAATAAATCTATTTCTGGGATTTAATACAAATTTAAGATAGGGTTGCATATCATACGTGGTTAAAATCAGTTGTTTTTTTAAAACACTGGGCTTTGAAATTTCACTGGTCAATCTAGGGTTCTCGAGATGCACCATACATTCATTTTTCAAATCTTTTCTGTTAATTTATTCCAAGGATTCGTGTTTCTCATGATAATCAGAATGCCCCAGATCACAAAAGAAGCGTTAAATATATGTCAACCTGGGTATACGAGGGGGCGTGGCCAAGCCGTCGACCAAGATGGCCGCGCAGCGTTGAAGCTCCGACAGCCGGCACAGCTGAGCTGGTCTATCCCCCACACTGCTGGCAGTAGTCTTCCCGGATGCGATACTGCTGAATTGCCAATGTCTTGCAGAGCATGGCGATCTGATCAGCTCACGGAGCAGTGCCTCCGTAACGAAGATCTGGGTATCGGCGGACGAAGGGCGGAGCGCATGGCGACTGCGGCCTGATCCTTGGACTGGGATATTGTGGAGGAGTGGTGGCGTACAGTGGCTGAGGCCTCAGCAGTGCGGCGACTCCAGGCAGCAGTGAGTACTCCGGGTGCGGGTCTGGGCCCGCTTCCTCGCTCTCCCCACCCTAGCGCTAACTCGGCTTGAACGGGGCATGGCCATGCTAGGCTGCCCCCAGAGCACAGCTCGTGCTTCTGCCTCGTCCCTAAGGCCCTGCAGGGACAGGGCGCACGGGTGAGCCCGGGTGGCGGCCGTCGGGTCGTTGTGGGGCGTGGAGCAGGGGAGAAGCTAGGGGCGGCGTGTTGCCCCCTGCGCCCGGTTGTCTCCCAATGTGTCTCCGCTGCCACATGGCCTTCTACAACGTGGCCTGCGACCATCTAGCTCCGCATCCAGCCACCTCCCACTGCAGGTGATCCGCCGCAATTTGGTCGCCCAGTTTACCATCAAGGCACCGGCTGCCCTCCACATTGAGGCTGTGACTACACCTTACCGACAGTGCCTCTTGCCTTGCTTGTTGCGGGCTCCCGCCCACCCCCGTGAAGTGCCTGCTTATCCCCATACATAGACACCTGTCCCTCACCATAGCACCTTCTTAGGGTGGAAGGCCCGGCGCGCCTGCCTGCACAGATCACGCAGCGGCGCCGCGACGCGGACCCTGTTGGGTCCCATTCACACCTCCTCGGAAGTTGTTCTCAAAGCTCTCTGCACTACACTCACGCGATTGGAGCAGGACCTCACTAACCTTGACAATGCGACGTGGAACGCACCCTGCCCGGACGCGGAGGGACGGCGTTTGGCTCTCCACACTGAATACAGAGACGCAGCTGACCGTGAGATCCTCTTTTTGGGTAAATATCAAACCACTCGGCAATATGGCGAGGGTGAGCGTCCCGGTCGGGTGCTGGCTCAGATGCTTCGGCCCCCATACAGTAAAGCCTATGTTACCGAGCTACGCTCTTCCACTAACCTGGTACTCAGGGGCACCGCGGAAATCAGAGATGAATTCCTTGCTTATTTTACTTGTCTCTACACTTCTAAACTAGGGCGAGATCCTACGGAGCAGGAACCCTATCTCTCAGAGATCGTGCTAGTATTCCTAGAGAAAGATGAGAAAGATATGAAGGATTTCCTGGTGGAGCCGATCTCCGAGGCCGATGTACTCAGAGCCATCGATTCTCTCCGTTGTTCCTCCGCCCCTGGGATAGATGGCTTTACTGGAGAATTTTACAAGGCCTATAAAGACTTGTTGGTGCCACAACTAATCGAAGTGTACGCCGAGGCCCTCGAGAAACGGATTCTACCTCCCACACTCCGTGAAACGGTTGTTATACTTCTCCCCAAGCCTGGCAAAGACCCGTCCTTATGAGGATCCTACAGACCTTTGCCCTACCTAATTTGGATTATAAAATCCTCGCTAAAATTGTCGCCAATCGCTTATCCCAATTGATGGAATTCATTATTTCTCCTGCCCAATCTGGCTTTGTCCCCCACCGTTCGACTTCTTTGAATCTTCGTACACTGTTCTTGGTCCTCCACAGAATTAGCACCGAGGTTCCCGCCGCTGCAACTCTACTGAACACTGAGAAGGCCTTTGATACCTTGGAATGGCCTTTCTTCATGTCGGTCATGCGCCGCATGGGTATGCCGGTGGGATTCATAGCCACCACGGCATTACTCTACAGCCGCCCCACGGCGAGACTTTGCCTAAACGGGACACTATCTCGACCTTTCCCCCTCTCCCGCGGCACATGCCAGGGGTGCCCTCTGCCGCCTTTATTATTTATTCTTGCCATGGACCCTTTAATCCGCCACTTCCAGGAAAAGCATCTGCAGAGGGGCCTACGATTTAACACCGGTCCCCTTCTCGTCTCCCTGTATGCGGATGATACCATCCTGTTTGTACGAGAACCCCAGGTGAATTTAGAGCCGCTCATTAGAGAGATTCTCCATTTTGGGCAGCACTCCGGCCTAGTCATCGACTGGCGCAAGTCAGTTATCTTCCCCTTAACCCCCAGCACAACCCAATGGACATGTGAATTCCCTCTCGAGTGGTGCTCTGATTCCGTCAAATACTTGGGCATCCACATCCACCTGGATACGGACCAGATCCTCCGCCTCAACTATGGCCAGGCAGTCGGGGCACTTGAGGCCCAGGTGGTGAGATGACTGCGGCTGCCATTGTCCATCGCTGGCAGAGTAGCCATTATCAAGATGGTAGAGCTCCCCAAATTTTTATATCTTTTTAACAATATCCCCATTCCCCTTCCCGAACAGTTTCTTTTCCAAGATACAATCGCACCTCACACGATTGGTCTGCGAGGGCAAACAGGTGCATGTCTGCTGGCAGGTTCTCATTCTGCCTTATGAGAGGAGTGGGTATGGGGTGCCGAATCTCCACCTATATTATCTCGTTGCTCAATGTAGCTATGCCTTTGGTATCATCCCGACGCAAGGATCCCGTTCCTCCGCCCAGAAGCAGATTTCGTTCTTCCTGAGCGACTGTCCACCGTCTTGCCTAAAGGTGTGCCCAGAGACCCTAATGCTATACAGACGGTCTCTACTACCAGCTGGGCATGGGATAAACTTAAACGGTACACTGGTTCTCTGACACTATACTCCTCAGCTCTTCCTCTCCCCAATTCCAGCTGGCTACTCATAACGAGTGAGAGACTGGTACAGTGTACTTTATCCAAGTCTGACATTACAAAGCTGGGAGACCTATATTCCGACGGACATATCTTTTACGCAACGGAAGATGACCGGTTTCATGACGCTACGTTTATGGACAGCTTTGTTTTTAGACGGATCTGTTCAGCTTTGCGGGCCACGCTTCCTGAATTTCCCATCGAACCGGACTCGTTCACTCCACTTTCACTCATCATCGAGAGCATAAGCGGTGTACACCTCATATCTAAACTCTATAAGGCATGCTCTGGGGTGCTGCCTGTTAATGACGACAAGGACAGCAAGGATAGGGAGGGTGATTTGGGCCGCCCCATCACAGATGACCAATGGGTGAAATGCTGTTCACTCACAAAAGACATTTCACTCAACAGCAGGCATGAATTGCTACATTTTAAGTTTCTGCGCAGAATTTACCTCACACCTGCCAAAGCTCATAGGCTTGACCCGATCAGACCTCACACCTGCCATAAATGCAACGCCCCACACGCGGATTTCGCACACCTCACCTGGACCTGCCCCACATTACAACCATATTGGGAGAAAGTGCACAAAACGCTAGGCGACATGATCAAACTGTCCCTCACCCCACACCGGAGGTGGCACTTCTGGGTTATGTGGTGAACTTCCCCAAAACCGTTAGGAAATTCACATCCCTCAGCTTACTGCTGGCCAAAAGAGAAATCGCTATTCACTGGGGTCGTAGGTCAGTTCCCACTTTACAGAGTTGGCTGAATAGTCTGGCTCATTGTAATACCAATAGTGAAGTGTATTCCAGTACACTGCCTAGCTCTTCCTGTCCCAAGGACATTTGGGGTCCATACAGGTCCTCTGCGGAATCCATTCGTCAAGCCTCTGACTCACTGCTAGAACTAAGCATTGTCCCTACCGGGGTCGAATAGACAGTTTCATGGTCCACTAACGACAGATGTCCAGTGCGATTCCCTGTCCTGTAGTGATGGGTTCCCTCTCGCTATATGGCCGCTCCTCTAATTGTTGGGTTTGGATGGGTTCATATCTCCGCCGCTAATCAACGTATGATTCTGCTAGGGGATGGGGGGGACCGTGGTGATTGTGTTTTTCTTTTATTTTCATCCAACTGGCTGTTGTTATTCTTCTTATTGATCGGAGCCATGACACAATTGGTATCGATCCTTTATGTTTCATAGTACCTGCTTCGATGGTAATGTCAAAACAGTGAGCAACTCTGATCACATTGCTGTGATTTGTTTAAATGGTAAATAAAGTGTTTTTTTAAACCACACAAAAAAAACAGGGTATACGTGAGGATAGGGTCGCCTTGAGGCAATCCCCAATAATACCATAATAAAATGGGCTGCAACATTATTAAATCTGTAAGGAATAAAACCCCCAATTCCGCATGACAAACATATACAGAGGCGTCTTAGGGGTAGCAAGAAGGTACCTTACAAGTTCATTTTTCACAGTCTGCAGTGCTATGCATTTGGGTGTGCCCAGACTCCCGCTCCATATAGTGCCACACTCAAGCATTTGGCTTTGTAGATCTTTCTCATGTGGCAGGAGAGTTTGTGCCCAGTCTTCTCGCAAAGTTACGTAGGGCCATACATGATTTAATAAATTGCAGCTTCCTGGTAAAAATAGCATGAGTCCATGAGCATTTTTGTAATCAAATAATATACTTGAATATGAGAAAGTGTTTGTTAAACCAATGTGTGTACCCTTCATTTTTATATCTCAACAGGTTGCTGGTTTCCTCCCACATTTCATAATAAATGTTTTGGATTGGTTGACTAGCAGTCCTAAGTCCTGCATATTTTCAACTAAATTTGTAAGAAGGCGCAGTAGATCAAGGGGAGTTCCAGTCAGGAGTACAGCATCATCAGCATAGAGGAGGGCTGGGACAGGGCGATGTCCTACCTCTGGGGGATCCTTACATTGGTTGGCTAGTACAACACCTACACTATTTACCCCTCTCTCTATGCTAAAAGATAGTGTACACCCCCCCTGGTTCCGTATCTTACTCTGGCTCTACATCCCATATACAGCTCTCTTAGAAAGCTAATAAACAATGCATCCACCCCATGTCACACATTATTACCCACAACTTAGCATGAAAACGCAGTCGAAGGCTGATGACAAATCGACCAAGGCCAGATAGATGTTACAGTCTTTGATCCTGGTCTACTTTCCGATTAGCATGCTTAGGTTCAGGCCCTATTGTAATGTCCCATTTCCAGGGCGGAATCCAGTGCTTAATTTGAGCCGGTGCTTTGCGGTGCTCAGCACAAGCACCTAATTCTCAGCACCGGTGCTTATAGCACCAGTTAAGGAAACACTTATTTAGAACGCACATGATTTTCCCAGACTCATAGGATGTTGAGCCACCCCGAAACTCGAACCGGGTTCTCCAGCTCCGAACTCGGCAGCTCTAGCCATTAGGCCAAGTTCTCTCCAGGTTAATAAGTGCCGGGGCTTTAGTCAGGAAGCAGTTTGCACCAGCATATTTTTCCTCTTAGTGCTGCCTCCTGAGGAGAGCCCCAGCACTTTTTATTTTACAAATTAACCACTGGCAGAACCCATATTGGAATTGTGACAAGATGCCGTAAGCTTCCACCCAATTTTGTAACCTAGTCAAGATAATATGACCTGCTATCTTGGCTAGGGAATCAAATAGGGAGATTGGTCTATGCTACGCAGGGTTAAGATGGTCTCCCATTTTATAATTCACAATCAAAATCTCGGACACCTGAGTCATTGGAGTAATTCCTTATTCAAGTGCCATACACATGATTTAGGTTGTGAAGAAAGAATTTTTAATGAAACAGTTATGGCCATATGGTCCGATATAACTATCAATACATTTTTTTCAATCAATTAAACTTGATACAATTATTCATAGTGATTTAGGTAGAAGATAAAACCAATAAAAGCATGTAAGCAATAGAGTCCCAAAACAGTATATGAAAGATTTCATACCGAGAGAACCCTAAAATAATAAATATAAAAGGACTGTCCTACCACAGTGACAGTGATCAAGGTGCTTGTGTCCTTCACTGCCTGATGTCAGTGGAAATGATGTTGGCAAATTTCCCAAACCATGTCAAATACTTGGGTACAGTGGTGGTCATCCAGAATTCCAACGCATTGTTACAGGTAGAGACCCTATTCAACAAGAACATTATTTTTAATAAAGCACGGCATGCAGTTAAAAACTCTGCGCATCAGCAAAGCAGGTGATGCATGGACTTTTCTGTACTTGCAGAATCTACAGGGACTTCTTCCTGATAGTGGTATCCAATAAGAGCAAAACTCATTGTTTGGAACCACCATGAGTCACTCCCTACTGTGTCTAGTATCCTTGTTTAGTGCCACCTTTAAATACGATTGCAACTTTGTTTCACCAAAAGATTTTATATTTGAGGCAGCATATGTGATGGTATACACAGATGCTGAAACAGCCTTACTCAAAACGTATGCAACCTTTTTCCTCAGTATTGACTTTATGCTTGTGTAAGGAACGGTGAGGGACACTAACGTGTCCATGTTAAAAATCTAGGTCTAAGGCGTCCTCTCTGAAGTATCAGACCAAAGGTAGGTGAAAATCACTTGCAGCCCTTTTTAAAGTGTCTGGTTTGGCTTGTTGTATAGCATAGTAGTATTTAAGGAATGCAGCCTTGCATTCACTGTCCTGCCCCTTCAGGCTAAACTCCAAGTGAAGCAGCGAACAGGGGTTTATTTTGGGAGCTGAAACAACCTCCTGTAGGCGTAGGCGTTGCACTGACACTTATCTAGTATGGGGGAAAGGGATGTATGACATTACAACGCGGGTTTTTACCACGCGTGCAGTTACATCGCATGCGTTACAACGCATGCGATGTTACAACGCTATGCCATTAGAACGCAAGTCTTTACATCGACTTGCGCTAGATGGCGTGCTGACATTAAAAAAGTGTAATTTACTATTCCAACTAGAGTCCACTTAACAGTAGGGAAGGTGTTGGGATAGTAAACTACACTATTTGTAATGTTAGCACGCCATCTAGCGCAAGTCGATGTACAGACTTGCTTTGTAATGGCATAGCGTTGTAACATCGCATGCGTTGTAACGCATGCGATGTAACTGCACAGCGTGGTAATAACCGCGTTGTAATGGCTGTTCCCCGGGGGAAAGTGACCCTAGTTAGGCATGTGGGCTGTAAGAGAGGTAAAATAGGAACTTGCTTGCGCATCTGGCAGTATGGCTTCTGCCAATAGGAAGTATAGTTTATGGTATAGTTTACAAAAAGCAAATATAACTGCCTGGGCCTTTCTGCTGATGTGTTTGGGATGATGAACACTGGGTTTGCCTATGTTCACAAAAAAAGACCCCAGGTAATTATAACTGAATAATAAAATCCTGTTATGGGCCGAGGACAACCAAATTTTAGAGAGTTGTCAGCTGGGTTTCCGCAATAAAGTGGGAACTGCGGAGCAATGCCTTAATCTGAACCTTATCTTGGGCAAGTACACCGTAGCACGTAATTGCCCAATTTATCTGGCCTTCATGGATTTATCCACCGCTTTTGACCTTGTTAATAGGTCATTACTATGGAAGGCCTTATTGGATTACGGCTTGGATGAATCGCTGGTACACTTTTTGGCCTATTTGCATAGGGATCTGAAGGCCTGTGTCAGGATTGGCACTGGGGGTGAGGTTTCCGAGCCTGTTACAGTTAACAGAGGGGTTAGACAGGGATGTGTCCTAGCCCCCCTTTTATTTATAATATACATCAACGGCCTACACAAACATTTGGTCTCTCTAACCGGTGATGTCCCGTCCATAAAAGATAACCTTCTCCCCGCACTGCTATATGCAGACGACGCGGTCCTTATGGGACGCACCCCAAATGCACTACGTATATTGGTGAATGGCTTTGTTGCACATATGGATTCCCTAGATCTGAAGACCAATTTTAAAAAGTCTTTTGTAATGTCTTGCGGCCCGAAGAGGCATCATATTGGCAGCATAGTTGTGGGGGCAGAAAGACTGGGGTCAACTGGCAGTTTCCCGTATTTGGGAGTGGTCTTTGCTGCGAACAACTCCTGGAGTGGGCATATCGCCCACGCCAGGAGTAAGTTCTCAAAGTCCATTAACTCAATTTTGAGCCTCCCCCGTCCAAAACTGACCGGGGCATTGCCTGCTATCCTAAAAATATACAAAACTCAATGCGTCCCGGTTGCTACCTATGGCGCTGAGGTTTGGGGTACTGCCAGTTGCTCAGACATAATTACAGAGGAACATAGATTTTGTAGGAAACTTCTCTGTGTTCCCATTACCTCCCCACATTTTATATGCCATAGGGAATTGGGTTTGCATTTTATAGGGGATTTTATCCGTGCTCGTCCAGCCCTTTTTTGGCTGTCGATCTGGAAAAACCCCGCTGCCAAACTGACTAGGGACATCATTGAGGATTGCCTCCGCTGCGACAGGGGTATGACCATTCCCTGGCTATCAGGAGTGCATAGCATTTTTCGCAGCGTGAACTCTGAAGACATTTTTCTTAAACCCTCCACCACTAAGCACCCCACTAAATGTGAATTTAAAAAAGTACTTTATACGTTATTTGATGTCGAAAGGGTAGCAAGGGAGTCCTTGAAATCTAGTGTTTCTGGTTATTTAGCCTGTAATTTTATAATACATCCCACACCCAGATATTTAACCCTTCCGTTGAGTCATTGGGAGCGAGGCCTTATATTTCGCCTTAGGGCAGGCACCATTAAGCATGCACTTAGCTTCCCTCTATGGAATTTTAATGACCAATGTGTTGTGCCATGCCCTTGTGATTCCCAGAGCAGGCAAACAACTCTACATTTTTTATTCTTCTGTAAATTTTATATGAAGTATATTAAATGGTTTTTAACTCCGTATTTTAAAAAAACAAAACCTATTAGCCTGGAACTTGCATTTTCAATGATTTTGGCCCTGGACGATGATGAACTTGTTTTTCGTGTGAGCTCTTTTTTAAAAACTGCGGTTCGTGCCCGGTCTACTATGTCTTAAAGTTTAGATGGATTATTTCTCATGTGCAAACAGTATTTTATTTTATTGTACGATTTTATAATTGTCTTTTTGTACTTTTATGGATTCTCAACGATCCGAATAAAGTTTTCATTGATTGATTGAATGTTTGGGAGATGGTTCAGTTCCCCAGCCACCATCTTAATTTCTCCTTCTTCTTGTACCTGCTGTAAATCACTTGTTTTTTCTCGATTAGCTGTCAACTTTTTCTCTGTGATTTAAGTGTGAAGCTTGTTGAGGGCACTCTGCATGCCCACTTTAGTGTGATCCAGAATGAGCGAGTCATCTGCATACTGAATCTTAGGGAGCCAGACAGAGCCGCTGTTTGATGAGATTGTGTTTGCCTTTGCATTTGCCAATGTGCAGCCGATGTCTGTGGTGTAGAGAGTGAACAGCATAGGGGCTAAGACACACCCTTTTCTCAGACCCAGTATACTCAAGATTTGTTTTGTGGCAGAGGTGTCTGTTCCAGTCATGACATGGACTCCACTCTGCTAGCTTTGCCCAAAGTTTGTTCAAAACCAGAATAGTCTACAAAACACAATAAGAGGCGACCAGCACAATAGGCCTGATACAAGGCAACAATATTGTCAATAGTGGAAGAATGTGTCTAAAGCCAGTTTGGTAAAATTGGTATATTTACTGCAGCCGCCCATGCCTCAAGCTCATGTAATAGAATTTTTGTGAAGACTTTGGCCTCAACATCCAATAACACAATTAATTTGTGGCACTGCTTCCCTTTTTATGAATCGACCAGAGGATGGATCCCTTCCATGATTGCAGGACCGCTGAAGATTGAAAGCTGTCCCATACAAGGGGATGAGCAAGTCGGCCCAGAAGAGTGCACTCAGTAGACCACTGGGGTCTGGAGCCCCAATGGCTCTCATGGCTTTGATGGGTTTATAGACAAATAATTAAAAACCTTGGGCCCATACTTCTCGTCTTTAATCCCTGGGTCTAAATCCTGCCAGGTGTGGGCATCTCTATAGGAGATCTATGGAATCGACATCTGTGTATAATTTCCTTACATTGTTGGTACTCCATTCCGTCTGACAGTACATTTATTGTTTAGTGTGTTAATGTGTAGCCAGAACTTGTCTTGGTTGTTAGGGGATAGAAGGGACTGTAAATGTAGCCACTCAAATTACATGTGTGTTGCTTTTGGTTACAACAGAAGGGTACAGTGGGCTTTCCTTATATTGGTCAGCAACTGACAGGCCACTTGATTTGTTTTATCCTTGATGTATCTTCTGGTAGCAGCATTCAGGGCAGTTTTGCTTCCCTTAGTCCAGTGGTGTACCATGGTGCGTTCTTTGATCAGAGTTTCTCAGTGGTTGGTGGGCAATGGTTTCTCTGTAATTGAGTCCCAGTTGCGTTGCCGGAATTAATGTAAATTTGTGTCAGATACTTCTTCCAGATGTCAAATAGGTCCAGGCTTGACTTTTGCCAGTCTAGTCTCCCTAACATCATAGTTTTTTCCACGCCTCTGGAAGCACCTAATATGTTCAGTTGATTGAATGGGAGGAGCTCCAAGCCAAACTGTATTGTGGCTGGATGACCTCTTTCCGTTCTCTCCATGGCCATATAAGCTTTGCATGTCGACAATAGCATAACGTTTGCAAAGGTGTAGTCTGGTGTGATGATGCCTCAAAATGAAGGTATGGAGCTCTGAGAATTTTATTGCTAGTTTGATAGGTGTTTAAGGAAGTAAGTTCATGGGTTTTAAGACGGGATGATTTTCCCCCAATAAATCGGATCTGTTGTAATGCAGGTCCACCAAATTGTCAAGACGGTGCGGGTTAAAGTTACCTGTTATTAGGATCTCATGTGTAGGGAATCTGCAAACTAAATTGGCGAGCGCAGAACAAAAGGCTGAAATCATGGCATTTCTACCACTTCTGTGACTATTTAGGTATACGTTGATTAACTAAATTTGTTTTACCCTCTTATGGAGTTTGCGCTACCTTGATTGTGGCTGCCAAAATGATGGGCACTCCATGTCAACTATAGTAGTTTCAAGATTAGTGGTTGTGGCTGTATGGACTACAAGGCCACCTGATGGCTGTCCGAAATGATTTGTTTTAAAAGCCAGTTTGTGGAGGCCATGAAAGCCTGCAATCTGTATCTGTGACAGCGCCCATATTTCCTGCAAGCAGAGGTCAGCCTCCTTGGCGAAATTGCATGCCTCATCTTGGGTTAGGATCTGCCTTAGGCCTGCTACGTTCCAGGAAGTCATGGTCTGATTAGACCTACGGAGTGTGATCTCTGCATTCAAACGTTTGTAGAAGTTGCTAGGAGCAGTTGTCCTACTTGGATGATAGCGTAGCTGCAATCCATACTCAGTCTACCTTGGACTTTGTAGTTGAGTTTTGCGTGGTAATTCTTGTTCGGGCTCACTAATCCTCAGGTTATTCGGTTTATTAAGATTTGAGGCACCGTTTGCTCCCCGTAAAATGCTTGTGATTCATTTACAATCAGGTAGATGGCTGCAGCTTTCAAAATGTTGGGGTATTTTTCGGGTTCTGCAGTACGTCTATAAATGCCCCACTGTGCAAAAGTGTGTTTTTTGCTAACAACTTGGGTTGCAATTAACGGGGTTCTCTAAGTGACAATCATTGATTCTGTGTTTGTAAATAAAGCAAGTCTGTGAAATTGAATTCTGCGAATATCTTTGGTTTGATATTGAATCCATATCAAAATATGTTGAAGGAGACAAAAGATATTTTCCCTGTACAAGATATTGTTCTGCCCTAATAAGATTTGATGATGTGTGTAGGTCATCCCACATCTGGTTGACTACAGTCTTTATGGATGGTCATGTTTCTGGGCTACCTACACTAGAGGGATTATTTGTGGAGTTACTGAGGGAGCTCTTCTGTTTGTGGGATAGTACCCCCATGGGTGAGCCCATGTTCTTGGCTAATTGAGTTCCTGGTAGAGGTAGGGCATGATCCACAGAGGGGATCACATCTCCCAACTGGGTATACAAGGATTTTTTGGTGTTGCCAGAAGTTGGAGCTGATTTTTGGTGAACAGAATCATTATTGTGGGTCCTAAGTGCAGGGATTGTGATAGGGAGTGGGTGATCATAAGCTGGTGGGAAGGGTCAACACAAATGGGGTCAGTAACTTAGGAACAGTTTGGGGTGCGGTTTTGGCTGAGGAGAGACGTTATGAATCTTGGGACAGGGTTTGAGGCTTGCACCCAGCCTGCTATCTTGCTGGGTTTTTTTCCATATTTTTCCTAAGCCACTTCTTCAGCTTCTTAGTTCGGGGCTTGCTGGTTAATTTGTCTACTTCTAAGAAGATGGAGTTGGCAGCAAGGTGCTTTGCCGGTTTGTTCATGCTACTGTTTGTGGCGGTGATGCTGTTCGATGTGGTCAGAGATGCTTCACTTATCAAAGTCACAGGGTTGCTGGGGCCACTAGGATGCGTTTGAGATGTAGAACCTTTGAGAGTTTTACTCGCCTATAATGCAAATTGATCCGGTGACATGAACCGGGATTTTAATTTCTCCCTTCATAGGATGATTGATCTTAAGGTTGTCTACAAGGTTATGCCCACTTTCCACAGGAAGTGGTCATAAAGGGGGCGTCGTGACCCCAGGGGTAAGTAACCCATTGACTACTACCCTACACTACCCTAACACTCCTATATTCAGTATTTAGGGGAGTCCTTGGCACCAGAAAAGCAGACCCTGACAACCTACAAAGGACACTGAAGAGCATGAAAGCAGAAGACTGAAGAGCAACTGACTTGGCACCAGCCCTGCTGGTCTGTCTGCTGTTCTCTGCCAAACCTGCGCCAAAAACGTCTTGTCCTGCAGCTGTTGTTCATCCAAAGCCCAGGAGGATGGCCTGCCTTCAATAAAGACTATAAAGAACTCCCGTGGAGTAGCAGAACTTCTACCCTGCATCCTGCAAGCACCCCACGAAAAACAGTGAGGACTCTGGAACCACACAAAACCAGACACCGCCAAGCACCACTGCACCTGAGCCCTCCAGCCAGTGTTGTTGTGTAGTTCCCACTAATCCATAGGATCTGCATGGTTGTGGATGGCAAACTCTGGGTGATGTGCTTAGACTGATTCCATGCACCCCAATAGGATATGTCATCCTAGAGATCAGCTAGTTCACAGTGCCACCATAGCCCCCCCTCCCCAACCTAAGCAGGGAGCGAATGTGTTCTGGCAACCACTGAATGTGACAACCCTGTCCCCTCAGGGATTGTGGTGACAGATTGAGAAACATTTTGCTCAGTCACTCGTGCGCTCTTGTTCTCTGAGAAGTATACAGTATACATAATGGGACGTTTTCAATAAAGTTACTGAACCAACATGATTCTTGCATAGAATACACGTACTGTGATAATCAGTCGACAGAAGCATATGAAAGTGATTATAAGCACCAAAAGAGTAAATAGTAAATATAGTTCCACTATGGTGCTAAAACAGTGTACATATGCAGGCGTATATAAAACAAGGTAGTAATTAGACGTACTCCTATTACGCAATCCCTATTTTATGTGTACCTAGAGTGTATATAGGTGTATAGCCAAGAATTCCCCATCTGGATGATCCAACCTCATTACCTAGTGGTAACAAATGTAGGATCCCATCTTGGTAATGATCTGGACAACCCTCACAGAGAGGTTAGGCACCTGCTTGGTAAAGCCTCAGCATGCAGGGTCCCCTCGACGTAAGCTGAAGTGTCTCCTCTGCTAACCCCCAGAAATGCTTCTTTATTTAGAATAAAAAGCATCCTTGCGATGCATATGCAGATAAGCATTGTTATGGGTATGCAGATGACCCTATCGCCCTGTGGATGAAGATAGAGCTAAATTTGTACAGCATGTGTAAAGGCCTTGTACTCAGTTTTCCTGGCATCATGATAATGTTGCACAAAGCCAGATGTGTAAGCGGGGCAGTTTCAGAGAAACTAATCCAACATTGTCATGCATGCAAATATGTGCAGAAAGAGTTCCCACCAAATAGAATAGCCAATTGTTTATGTGTTCCATATGTAAGTCGCAACATCGCTGCCAGCAGCTGCAGACGACGTTCCCAGTGGCGCACCTCGAAGCAGGTTTATAGAGTGAAGGTGGTTCCATCCAGTTCCCACAGATGCCACTGTGGGAGGGACATCCTGTAAGCATACCGCAGAGCTTGTATCCAGGTAACTAGGAGCCAAAGAATTCCATGGTGGCTCGAAGAACGCATTCAGCAACAAAGGAATACGCAGGGACAACTGTAACCCTGTGCCTTTAAAGGGCTCCATCGGTACCTCAGTGTCCAATGGCACAACCAATTGGGATCCAAGGTAGAAATCTAGTACACATTCATGGATGAGGAGCAGGAAAATTAAAATAAGAATCCCCGCCACAAGTGTGGTGAGGATATGGACACGCCAGAGGACGTTGCTAAGTTACCATAAGTTAGTATATGGTTGGCCGCCATTTTGCCGCTTTTGCTCACGTTGCTACATGGCACATTTCTTGTAAACCCTTTCCTTGCTCGCTTTCACATGAGAACTGTCTGTATTTCATATATTTAGTTGAACACTCTGCTCCTTGTCTGCACAGCGTGTTCAAGGTAAAAAAACAATGAGCTCTGTTGAATTGCTTTGGTCAGTCTCACGTCCCTAGCCATAACATAGAACACAGCTGCAACCCTGGAAATCTGGTGCTTTTAATATTACTGTGCATTCCAGTCAGTCAGTCAGAATAACTTTATTTTGCCAACACAATGTAGGCATAAAAAGTATACTACAGATAAAACAGACGTTTCACAGCATTTCACAGCATTACAATAGAGTATAAAAAGAAATTAAAATTGTTGCATTCAAATCTAAATTCATAGTTATTTACACAGTACAATAAAATCGATTCATTGTTTGGAATATAATTTTAGCAGATTGTACGTCTCTTTTTTAAGGCAGATAATAAAAAGGACACCAAAGAGAAACAGGTGAACAGATCAGGTAATAATTGTAGGTAATAAAGGGCCACACGATGCTGTTTGAAGTTCATTTTACGCATAATGGGAATAATAAATTGTTTCCTTTCATCAGAATAAAATTTACAGAAGAACAAAAAATGTATATCATTCTGTACAGATCGCTGATCACAGGGACGAAATGGGAGGTCAGAGACAACATAAACATTACGGGGGAGCCCAACATAAGCGAGATATAGTTTAAACGAAATCTCACCAGAATGTACCAGTGCTGTAAATTAGTGACGAAGGAAAGGTATATTGTATTTTTGTCCATTTGCGTTATACTCGGAGAAGCCAAGTATGTTTTTACTGTTGACAGATTGATGTTTTTAATTCCCCTTCTTATCTGTCTGCTAGAGAGTAATTGTGCTTTTAGATCATTTTTAGAGATGGAACAACAAGTAGTAGGATCCAAAAAAAGACGAGTGGCCCGACTGCTTTCAATGTGGTTTCAACATAAGTTAACCAAGTAATATTATCTACCCCATCTAATTTCAAAACATCCTTTATAATCTCTTTTGTTAAGGCAAGGGTCTCCTTTCGCCATACTGAGTGCCACATTAGAATCGGGGCCACGGTGCTCTCAATTCCATGTGGCACTTATAGTTGGCACATGACTTTGGCAAAGAAAGGACCCTTTTGAAAAAATTATCTTCAATAATCTGTAGTTTTGAACAATCTCTCATTCCCCAAACAGCTGCTCCATAGGCGGCAGCAGAGATGGTCTTAGCTTGATACACTGTTTTTATTACATCTACAGGTTTTAAGCCAGTTTTTTAAATAAATTTGGTTAGTGCCCCAATATTCTTTTCCATCTGTGACCCTCTATTAGCAATCATCTTTTACCAATTAGCTTGGGGGTCAAACATTATCCCTAAGTAGTTAAAAGAATCAACAGCTCCCAGTTTTTCCCCTTCAGTAATAATTTGCGGATGATTTCGCTGCTTGGTACCTGCTACTAGAATAAAAGATTTTGAATAGTTAACTTTCATATCAAGATTATTCATACATTTTGTATATTCCAGGACTAAGCGGCGCGGTGCATTATTGGAATGAGCTAAAAGCACAGCATCGTCCGCATATAATAAAATTGGGACCTGTGCTGAATTAATATAAGGGACATCTGGAGCGGAATCTAACAGTGCAGATTCTACACCGTTGGTATAGAGTGCGAATAAAAAGATGGCAAAAACACAGCCCTGCCTCACACCTCTTGCAATTTTAAAAGATCTAGTGCACTCACCATCCCTTCCATAGTGAACACAGGCTGTGGCACCTGAGCACAGGTCACGGATGATATTGATGATATTCGAGTCAATTCCCATTGTCTCCATGATCTGCCACAGCTTTGGCTGTGCCACGCAGTTAAAGGCTGCGGACAGATCCGTGAAGGCTAAATGGAGATTACCTTTTTTTGCAGCCGTGTATTTAGCTATAATTAGACTCAGGTTCAGACACTGATCCACAGTGCCTTTCCCTTTTCTAAAACCAAACAGGCATGGGATAATGATTTTTTTTACAAGGCCCAATCCTCTAGTCTATTTAAAATCAGTCGGCCCATTAGCTTTGCAGTAGAATCTATCAGAGAGATAGGTCTGTAGTTTTTCGCAATCGACCTATTCCCCTTTATTAGGTCTCGCTGAGCCCCAGCGCTTGCGCTGGCTCGAAGAGACATTTTGTATGTGGGATTTTCAAAGTGCTGCTGGCTGGCCTAACGCTTGCGTTCACGCGATCGTGCACACGCGCAGCCGGCCGCCAGCAGCACTTTGAAAACTCGTGTGCGTCATCGCGATCACTTTCGCTTTCCGAGCGATCGCGATGACGCACGCGAACACACAACTCCCGCTTCTCCCCCTCCCCCACCACATTTTGCGTCTCCGGCCGCTCGCGTGCGGCCAACGCTTGTTCCAAGATGGACACAAGCTGTACCACGTAGAAGTGCAGTCTCTGTAGAGCACAGCATGTGGTTCACATTAAGTGTAGCCCGTGGCAACAATCTACAATGTAGACTCTACGTGCATATTGCTCTAGAGTTATTTGAGTTGAATACTTTTTTGCGTCGTTTTCACTGAGAACCTACCCCTTTCAACATAATAGCTCGAATAGCAGCTTTTACCGGGCATTGCGGTCGAGACACGGTGCTTTTCAAATTACGTCATTCACTTGCAACAATGCAGGCCATACTCGATAATGTGTTTTTGTTGCGCCCAAGTAGTGCATGTGTTCATCTCTGTCTGGCGCACGCTTCCTTCTTACAAGCTTCCTTAAATTACCCCCTTTCCAAATCCGTTCATCCTATACTGCCGATAACGTTTGTAATGTACGTTTGGTATTTCAGTGGACTGCAGGCATTCCTAGAATGTGCTTTACAAAAAAAACCTGCAGCTGCAGACTTGGTGTGAGTTTATGACTTCCTTCGTTACTATTAAACTTTTCCAAATAGTCTTTTATGAGAACCGTAAGTTAAGGGAAAGCATCGCCTTAATAACTTGTGATGAAATATGTGGAGGTAATTGAAGTACTCTTAGAAATGGAATTCAAAATATTATTCGGAAATTCCGGAACAATAGCTTTTTCAAGTTAACAAACTCGCTTTTTGTTGTGTATTTAATCCAGAGGTAGACACAATTTTTTTACCGTAATATGCAAATTATTAATCACTTCAGGGCACAAGTCCTAAAACAAAAAGTTGTGGGGACTAACCACGTTAGGCAATATGCAAGTGGCATCACGGTGCATGACATTGCCTGTGACTTTCACAGGAATCGGCATCACACCCCATAACCAAAAGGGAAGTGACATCACAAGAGGTGACATCAGATCTTAAGGCATGCCATAATCGGTTACAAAAGCTGCATTTAAAAATATTTAATGGGTTTAAGGCACTTGCTGTGGATATCTTTGTGTGCCCATTAAATCTCAGGGAATAATAATAATAATAAGATAGCTAGTGGTTAATGCACTTGCTGGAGAGATCTGTGTTTTGTCTAGTCACGACTAATAAAGCAGCATAGAGATTTAATGTATATTCTGCAAAGCACATGCTGTAACATGCAGATGAAATTTGTATTTTATGTAGATCAGTAAGAGCTTTTGACACTAAGACCTGTACGCAAACTGCAAGGCATGAGTTTTGCCACAGTCACTGGATTTATGTGATACCACATCTGCAGCATTTTAGATATAATTATGGGTTTATCGCACATTCATCATCTGCTGTATTACCTGTTTCTAGCTTAAATTGGCAATGTAATAGGTCTCATATTTGCAAGGGTTTCAACTATTGCCATTGTAAATGACAATACATTTTATTTATGTGTTTTGAAAACATGCAAGCGGTGCGTAAACATGCAATTTATAGTCCTTGCTTCAGAGAAACATTGCTGGCAGTCATTGCGCCTCTTTTACTGCCAGCCTTGCTTCTCATAAGCAACAACTATAAGTACAAAGTGCATGTTAATTCACCGCTTGCAGGATTTCAAAACACATAAATAAAAGGTATTGTCATTTGCAATGCCAATAGCTCAAACTCGTGCAAATGCGAGACCTATTGCATTGCAAATGCTTGTATATATTGGGACAATTACAGTTGTCTTCCACGATGGCGGTGCAGTTGTTTGAGCAATTTTATTAAAAACATTTGTTAAAAGTGAAGCCAAAAGATCTTGGTTATCTAAGAACAAGTCAATAGGGACTCCATCCGGTCCCGGAGCCTTTGCTCGTTTACATTGGTTTAAAGCATGCTTAGTTTCAGCAAGAATAAAACTAGCAGCAACCTCAGTTCTTTCTAAATTTTGGGAGATAGGTTGTAAAATTGTCGTGTCTCCCGCTCTGAAAAGACCTTCAAAGTGGGTCACCCAATCTTCCTGGTCAACGTTGGTGTCTGTGTTCATAGCCTCCTCATCTTTTAGAAACGGAGCGTTGATCAAAGACCAAAATGCTTGCGAGCTTTTTAATATTGCAGCCTTCTGCAGATTTTCCCACCATTCTTCCTTTAAAATCTTAAGCCTGGTGATTCTTGCTTTTTTATAAGCTTGTCACAAGCCTTTCACTAATATTATATTTCGAGGCTTAGACTTCAAGGATATATGTAGACTTTTTAATGTTTTATCACAGTCATCATCGAACCAACTATATTTTTTGCGCCAGCCTTTACGGATAACACGGGTTAAACTATTTTTAACATCATTTAAAATTAGCTCAAAATCCGAGATCATGCTGTCATGTAAAACTGGAGCTAAACAAAACATTATCTCTCCAAGACAGTTGGACACTAAGTTGGTCAACAATCTCTCTGTGTCTACTTTTCCCACTTTAAAACAATCCCATTTTCTCTTGCAATTACTGGATTTATAGGAAGTTTAAAAGCACATTCAACTTTCTTTACGGATTGCATAGAAAAGGTTATTGCAGCGTGGTCACTGAATGAGTAAAACACACTCTCAAAATTAGAAAAAAGGCCTATTATAGTGTCAGAGACCAAGACATAGTCAAGGGTAGAGGAAGAAAAATGATTTTAAAAAGTAGGTTCTAACTGATCAGTTAAGTTTTCAAAAGTGTTTCAAAATATTGGATTATTTATTATTAATAATCTATTTAAGCTGTTGCCATATTCTGAGTAACAAAAATGAGGGGCACTCTCCCCATGATCATGCTGTATTCCACAAGCTAACACATGTATCTTATCATATGGATAGATGTTAAAATCCCCAAGCCAAATTATATTGCAGGGTTTGGTGCATTTATCTTGCAAATCATTAATCTGCGAGCACCTCTGCTTGTTTGCTTCCAAATTTATTATTATAAAAGGCAATAAGAAGCCAACGATAATACACAGAGTATTCAATTACAATAATATGGTAATAGGGTGACATATTCAAAAATGACTTTACTTTAAAAGGAAAAGCATTGGAAAGTAGTGTCAACAAACTACCCTTAGCCCGACCAGCAGGTGACGGTACAGCAGGAGTATGAAAGGTGCGGTACCCACTCAAAAATATTGGATCTATTTCCGAAGTCTCTTGAAGACACACTATGTCATTCAGTGTCAACAAAGACAACCAATCGATATTAGACCTCTTTTGATTATAACCTGCAATACTCCAAGACATAACCGCTATAGATCCCGAGTGATTCTCTCGGGGTTGTTGTGCACAAGGGTGACAGCTTTTGTAACTCTAACACATCATCCCCACTAGGTAATGTAACCTGAGAATCCAGTCAGTCACAAGCGGACAGGCCTTCTAAAGCAGCAAATCTATTCCTTAAAGGAAACGGTGAGACTATGGGGGGGAGAAGTTGGTTAAATGGGAAACGGGATGATCTCCAATGAGCATTTGAACTAACAATAGATAACTGTGGTGTAGAACAGGGTTTATAGAAAAACCCCAAAGGTAGAGCAAAGATTTCAGAATGAAATGATGGCATATTTGGTAGAACAGATAATAATTCACCCTCTATATGATGGTTATCGAAGTTCACTATGATACAATCTCCTTTGATACTTTTGGGAGCTCTTCCCACCCAAGAGACTTGCCTAGCCATAATAATATTATGGAAGGCATTGACGTTTTCGTTGAGACACTTAGATAGCCAATGCTTAGATTTAGTTATAAGCTGCTCCGTGCTTTCTGTCATATTTGGTTTCAGTTCTGGGATATTAACCAGAACTATAACATATGGACAGGCAGCTGGGGGAGATCCAATCTTGACTTAGGCTTCCCACTTTCATCTTGGTACTGGGAGGCTCTAGTTCTTAAGCACAATGATTGTGAACCTCCCTCCGGACAGGCTGTCCACTTGATTGGACACTAATTGGTCCTGAGCTGTGTTGCACTCCTCATCTATATCGGCAGTAGGTAAAGATGGATTCACTGCTGGAGCTGTGGCAGTATTCGAATCATCTACTCATTGGCCAGACGTCAATCGGTCGATAGCTAGAGTCCCTCCACCCAAAGAAGAACGTTTTTGCATAATCAGGGTATCCAGAGAAAGCCTTCTCTCAGTAAGTTCAATTTCATGGGCCAGGACAGATTCCGCCTTTGTTAAAAAGGCATCCAGGGTTCCCACATGTCCAGAAACTTGTTTTTCCTTAAGAATCTTTTTTTGACTCATTTTACCCTCAGTGTTACTAGTAACCCCGTTTCGGCTTTGGTGTGCAGCTTCCCCAACAGTGCAGTATATATCAGTATAAAAATCTGCCGATTGTAAGAACGTGCGAGGCCCAACGCCTCCCTACCTTAGCCTCTAGGGTACAATAATCACTTCGTAGTGTACCATCAGTCTCCGATGCCAAGCCAAGAGGGTAGGCCCAGCCCAGCCTCTTCCAGCCCCTGACGGGCACGGACAGGCCTGCCCTTAGCCCAGGCTTCGCCCAGGGGCAGCGCGGACATGCCCGTGCTTGTCCCACGCGGCGGTTGCCCTGGCCCCCTCTTAAGCGCCTCCTGGCACGTGTGATGCGGTATGCGGCGTGCTTGCGCCGCTAAGTATGATGGGAAATGTAGTCCCAGGCTCGCCGGCTCGTGCGCATGGCAGCAGTAACGATGGTGTAGACAGCAGACCTCCCTGCGTGCTACACAAAATGCGGGGCTTCAGATGTGGCCAAGCAACGGCCAAGCAGCTGTCAGACAGTCAGATTAACAGGCTCCCGTGCGGCGGGAGCCCTGGCCCCCTCTTAAGCACCTCTTGGCGCGTGTGAAGCGGTACGCGGCATGCGCGCCGCTAAGGGTGATGGGAAATGTAGTCCCAGGCTCGCCGTCTACTGAGTATGGCAGCAGTTACGATGGTGTAGACAGCAGACCTCCCTGCATGCAACACGAAATGCGGGCTTCAGATGTGGCCAAGCAACGGCCAAGCAGCTGTCAGACAGTCAGATTAATGGGCTCCCGCGCAGCGGGAGCCCTGACCCCCTCTTAAGCACCTCCTTGCATGTGTGATGCGGTACGCGGCGTGCGTGCCGTTAAGGGTGATGGGAAATGTAGTCCCAGGCTCGCCGGCTCGTGAGTATGGCAGCAGTAACGATGGTGTAGACAGCAGACCTCCCTGTGTGCTACACGAAATGCAGGCTTCAGATGTGGCCAAGCAACGGGCAAGCAGCTGTCAGACAGTCAGATTAATGGGCTGTGCATGCTTGTTAAGACACTTGGAGAAAACGCTTTTCAGGATAGAAAAGCTGTGCTTGTCCGGAGATGTATATTCCTGCATCTGAACTCGGAGGTATAGGGTCCCCCTGACAAAGCCTGGAGGTCTTCTATAATTATAATAAACTAGCTTCTAGCACGGGGAGGGTGGCAAGGCGCTATAGTCCTGTTTCCACTATCATTATAATATGATTTCCCCATTTGTCCTATATGGAATTGTAACTATGCTGATTTGTTTGATCTTATGCATTTTGCTGCTAGTATTGGCTTGTGTACTGCATTAAAGAGCATGTTAGTTCAAATAAACGTTTTAAACTATACTTCAACTCTATTTACTCATGTTGTGGACAAGTACGAGAGTTTAAACGAAAGAGTGTTCTTGTTCCCACGTATCCTGAGAGGAACGGAGTAGCATGTTCTAGGATGTCTAATCATTGGTAGCGTCGCTGTAGTACGGAGAACGAATGAGACACTATAGCTAGTCGGATAGGGGATCTGGGTTCCGAGGTGGATATTTTGGTACTCCACTACACACTGAGGTCCTGGTTTCCTGCACATTGTTCTGCATTCTGTCCATCAACTGTTTTTTTTGCATTTGTCACCCCGAGTGGGTCGGGTATGCCCAGACGTGGGTCCCGTGCTCTCCATGCCACTGGAATTAAGCTATCCTGGCTGAAGAGGGGTGAAACCCCGAAACCGGTCTTAGGATGCTTGTTTCCAGTCCAGGAAGGACCTGGCTTGGCAGTTCGGGCTGGACTGTTCCCATGAGGCACAGGGTCAAGACTGATTTGCATATGGCTGGGTTCAAAATGGAATGGCATGGTGAGCAAAAAAAATGATGGGATTTAGGTCCAGATCTCTGTACTGGGGTGAATGTATGACATTGCTCTGCATTCTGTCCATCAACTGCTGTTTTTGTATGTGCAGAATCCCTGCAACACAAGTAGCTGGACAAGAACAAGACCTCCAAAAAAACTTCCCAGTATGGAGTGTATGAATGATGATATAACTCCGAAAACTGTCTGAAAGGTTATAACCAATCCAGAGCCAATACATTGAAAAAAGTGTGCTACATCCTTTGTGTCAAACATGTTAAAAATCGGTGGACCAGCTCACCAAAATGCAGTGGGAAGTTAGTATGAAGTAGAGCCTGCATGCGGACCAAGACTTGGAGATCAAACGTCTCTTTGGGGGATGTTAAGGCCACATCCTTTTGAAAAAGCATGGCTTTCACTTTGCTCAGAGAATCAAAGAACAGCTTGAAAACCGGACGGATCACAGCAGCGAGAGAACCCTTCAGATAACCGGACAAATTTGCAACCAATGCATTACAAGCCTTGTGACGTGAAATGTTCTTGCATACTAAGGACCCGCTTAAAGCATTCTCACTGTTGGAACAGCTGAGAAAAACTTCGGTGTCCTCCTTCCTGCATCTGAACTTGAAAGGTAATTCCCAGTAATCATGTACAAATCCTTCCCCCAACGCTTCGCACCTGCCTACCTGTGGATGTTGTAGACAATACTGGAATTGGAATGTCGTGACTGGTAGGGTAATGCATCCATGGATTATCCAATCAGTGTAAGGCATTTTGGCAAAGGTGAAAGGTAATTGGTCACATTTTTGAATATGCAACATGGTATACTCTGCATCTCTATGTGCCATCAATATATGTTGTTTGGTTAGATCGTATGAAGAAAACAGACTAGAGGTGCTAATATAATGTCACGGGTCGTGACCAGAACATATTGTTTGAAGTGTCCAGCTTAACACAATGGCCCGGAGTTGTGACTGTCCGTGTCCTGCTGTTTTATGTCAATTGCAGATGACACTATGTTGCCTAAAGGATATATCCTACAGGATAACATGGTCATGCCATTGTCATCCACTGCTAAAGCCTTTTCTACATTAATCCTATCAATTTCATGCAGCCTCTCAGCAGCCTCCTTTTGAGAAACTTTCCATAATTTGTTGTATATGGCATATAAGAAGCACTTTTGACATGGGTTCTGAGGACCTAACAAAAAATCCCTGAGATCCAGGTCCTCTGACAGAAGAAACAAGTGTTTTTTCACCTGAGACAGTGGTGCGGTCTTTAGCCACTCAAGGCATAACTTCCCAACACTGTACAATATTACAACCCTGAGTGTTTGGATTGTACGTATTGTTGTTCAGGTCAATTGATCTTAAACCCTTCGGCATTATCCAGGAAACTGGACTGACGCCCATTAGTGTCTAAAAGCCAAACCAACAATCCCTTCCCATTGGGGTCTGACGAATTGTAAGAGCAGTTGCGTATCATGGCATCTAGTGTATCCTCACTGTATCATGTGAAATGTTGCCAATTCTCAAAACGTGCAAAAGTGGGAATACGTGGTGTGTTCTAGTCCTTCATCGTAGCTATTCCACGACATGAAGTTTCTTGCACAGTTTTGTTCAGGAAAATCACTTGGTGTGGTAATAGGCATGCTCTAAACAAAATCTCAGCTCTATGAGCCTGCCAGTCCTTTGTCCCCCAAACTGATTTTGTATCTATTGTGTTTTTCCAAAAGTCGAACCTTGTACAGGCAACTGGGAAAGAAAAGAAGCAGAGTATATCAGCTTGGTGTTTGTGAGCATAATTGTCTTATGCAGGTGTAGGTGCAAGCCTATAATATGAAGCTGGGTCTGATGTGTCAAAACCAGAAAAATAGGCAAACTTCTGTGTAAATATTTTTGAAATACCTTTTAGTGTTGTTCGGCAGTGTTCCCTTTGGGTGTAATTATAAACAGCACATGAGATTCTCGCTTTAAGAGGAAAGTGGTGGCCATAATGTTGATAACCGAACGAATCATCATATTTAGATGTACCATCATACAAATCATCGAAAGAAAATGCAGTTGATTGCTCTAGATCTTCTAGCATATTATGCACTGTATCAATGTCCGAAATCATCAAAAATAGTACTAGAGGTGATGATATAATTGAAAGAAAATGTAAACAAATATAGAATTTGCAAAGGTTCAGTAGGACCATGTTGTAAAGTAGAAATGAAGACCAAGGAAGATAAGTGTAGAACCTTCTTTATTCAGCCATCCACTCTCCGACTCGTCTGTCAACTGACAAGTTTCCAACATTCCATGGCAAGCTCCCTTGGAATGTACAACTGGGGAACATTACAGGGGGTGGGAAAAGGAGCATACCAAAGGGAAAACAAAGACAATAATGCAGTGGAGGAAATACAACACACCTCCCTTACACATAATGAGAAAAACAATTCAAATATTTCTGCTTTTGACAATTCTATTAGAACTCCATAACTGACCATTCTCAAGCAAAACCACATTGTTGTAGGCTTTGGTCACCCAGCATGGAGGGTAGAACTTACTATGACATTGATGCTCTTTAGTGTTCATTCTAATCTGTACCCAATCACCCTCCTTCCAAGTGGGATTTTTCATTCCATTCTTCCCATCATACCATTTCTTGTACTTCCTCTGATGTCGTTCCACCTTCTCAGTGATTTTAGCTTTATCAGAACAAACCCCCATACCTCCACCCAACCATATGGGGTTCATATTAGTACAAGGTTCTCTTCCTCTGAGGGAAACGAATGGTAAAACGCCTGTGATGAGATTGGGTGAGGTAGGACATGCCTAAAGGCAACCACGCAAAGATGATTCTACATCTTGACCATTTACAACATCTAGTTGAATAGGTTCTTTAATCAACCTATTGGCCCACTCAACTAGTCCATTTGCCTTGGGGCAATAGAACTCAGTTCTTTCATGTTTGATGTTGAGGTGTTTGCAAAGATTCTTTCAACTATTGAGATGTGAACTGGACACCATTGTGGGTGACAATGGTGGATGGTATACCTTCCTTGCTAAATGCATCCTTAGGGAATGGCAAGACAATTTTAGTACTAGTGCTTTGAACAAATCTATGCGTAACCAAATGCAATGAGTATTCAATCAAGACTAGCATATATTACTTGTAAATTCCTAAGTTATCCATCGGTCCAATTATATCCATGGGAAGCTTACTCCATGGTTTCTGAGGTACAGCAACTGCAGATAAAGGGAACTTGTGTGTGCATTTAGATGTGTCACTTTTAACACAGCTGTAACAATCATTCACAATTAGTTCCACTAATGAATCCATTCTAGGGAACCAGAAATTTATTCTGACTCTATTCTTAGTCATGCTTCGGCCAAGGTGTCCTTCGTGTGCCAATTCCACAATTCTCCTTCTCAAGTCCTCTGGTGGTACTATCTTGTTGTTACAACAAACTTGACCTCCCATGATACAAAGTTCAAATCAAATCTCCCAGAAGTCCTGATCTCCTCTTTGACTTCACTGCACTTTTTTGGCCACCCATTGACAATCAACTCCTTGACCATACTCAAATTCTTATCCCTCTCCATACATTTTTCCCATTCTTTTTCAGTTAACACAGGTTCAATGATAGACAAAAAAGGACTGTTTAAAACTTCTTCTTGTGTTTCTACTTGTAAAGGTGACCTAGACAAAAAATCTGCAATTTTCGTCTTACCACCTGGAACATACTTAACCTTGAAGCAGAAATTTTCCAGATCCAGCATCCATTTTCATATACGGGGAGTGCTGTGTTCCATTCCCTTGACTACGAACATAAATGTAAGGGGCTTGTTATCTGTACGAATAGTAAAATGTAAACACCAGAGGAAGAATTTATAATGTTTAACTGCCCGAAAACATGCCAGGGCCTCTTTCTCAACAACAGAGTAAATATTATTTTCTTTAGTAAGGCACCGGGATGCAAAAGCAATAATTCTTTCTTCCTTACCATCTTTCTGCAAAAGTGTGGCACCGAGGCCTTTGTGTGAAGCATCAGTTGTCAGGATGTTTTTTTCCCTGGGGTCAAAAGTACCTAAAGCCGGTGAATTTACTATTTCTTCCTTCAAGGAATCAACTATGTTTTTTTGGTCATCCCGCCAGATCAAATCCTTACTGTTTTTCAAAAGATCACGCAACCATTTACATTTGCCTGAAAAGTTCTTAATGTATTTTGCCAAATACTCTATTAACCTTAGGAAGGATTTGAGCTCATCTCTACTCTGCGGATAAGAGGTCTCCCTCACTGCACGCAGTTAGCAATGTTTAGGTCTGAACCCATCTTCTGAAATAGTGTGCCCTAAGTAATCTACCAACGCTACTTTGATCTGACACTTAGTTTGCTGCACTGTCAACCCAACGTCCATCAATCTCTTGAAAATACATCTGAGGGTTTGGTCATGGGATTCTACAGTTTGTCCATGTACCAAAATATCGTCCTGGAAACAAAGTGTGTTATGTACCCCTTTAAAGATTTGGTGCATTATTTTCTGGAATACTGCTGCAGCCTTTCCCAGGCCGAAAGAAACATGAATGCCCCATGAGGAGTAATAAATGCTGTAAGGGGTCTAAAATCAGAATGAAGGTCTACTTGGTGGTAGGCTATGGGGAGGTCAATAACACTGAAGTATTTAGCTTGTCCCATTGTACTAAGCATCTCGTTTATGTGTGGAAGTGGGTATCTTTCAACCCAGATGTTCTCGTTTAGACTACGCAAGTCCAAACATAGACAAATGCCTTCTCCCTTAACCTTGGATGCGATACCAATCGGTGCCAACCACCCGAAAGAATCAATTGGCTGAATGATACCCATACCACACAATCGGTTTCATTCTTTCTCCAATGGTTCCTTCATTAAGTGAGGCACAGGGCGGGACTCATGCACTACGGGTCTAGCTCCTGTTTGTAACTTAATCTTGTGCTGGAATTCACAAAGTAATCCCAGTTTTTCTGAAAATAATTTTGGAAATTCCTCACATATTCTTGCACCAGTCTTGTTTTCCTCCATTGAAAAAACTTGTTCCTGGTTATTGGGATCAATAATTATATCTAACTCTTTTTGATGTTGCCATCCCAATAAATTTGAACCAGTTTCAACAATGTAAACTTTTTCCACAGTATTTCTGCCTTTGAATTCGATGAGCATCTCTTTCATACTGACAAGTGGTGTGGGTCCCTTAGTGTAACCTGTTGGAGAAGTGTCTGGTTTATCTAGCATTACATATTCTCCTCTATTCATTCTATCAAAATCTGAATGGTTCAACAGGTAAAAGGCGACAGGAATCCGCCTACATTATAACTGCATTCTTGTTGAGAAATACATCACATTTGGGATAAATTAAATTCACATTGGCAATAGATGTCCCTTACTTGAAAAACATATTTCCTTTCATTAGGTGCTTCCCAGCTAACTTCCTTGACATGTCCACCATGTTCAGCAATTTCTCTTTTAAATTCTCCCTCTCTACTAACTCTCGCAAAATGTCCTCTTCTATTGCATTTCTTACATATTATATTGTTCTCTGGACATTGTAAATTATTCGCTAAATGATTGCTGCTGCTACATCTGAAACACATAAGTTTCCTTTCACTCTGTGGCAATTTACTTTGAATTACTTCCTTGCTCCTAACGTTACAGATTTTGCCCTTATCTAAACTCTCTTGCACATTTACAACCATTTCTGATGGAGGTTTCATCTCCTTGATACACTTAGCTGTGTGTTCCACCGATTGTGCAATTGAAACCGCTTTTCTGTGAGTAGGATTTTTAGTTAACAACTTTTCTTGGATTTGCACGTCATTTGTGCACTGAACTAACTGATTCCTTATTAAGGAATTTGTGACGTTACCAAAACCACACAACTTACTCAAACAGCCAACAAAGCTGCAATGTAATTAGTTACGGTTTCTTGTTTTCCTTGCAATCTACAAAACCTGTGATGTTCTAATACTACTATTTATCTTATCACCAAATGAGTTTCTGATTTCAGCATTGTGTTTGCATATATGTCCAACACTTCTTGTTCTCTTTCTCCTCCATTCTCAGGTTCAGGTAGGGTCTCATAAATTTTCCAGCCATATACCCCCAAATTATGGAGCAGGATATGCCTGGTTCTCCTATCTCATTAAGGAACGATGGAGGCTGACTCATGCTCACTGAAGCCATTATTCTTTAAGATATTGTCTTAAGAGTAGATATATATGAATTAAGTTTCCTTTCTGCACTCCAAGACACACTGTGAAGAGGTTTGTATCCTCGTTGTAGATGAATGTATGGTGCTTTAGCACTAACCAAAATAATCAATGAACATGGAGGATGCTCCACTGTATGGCTGTTATATGTTTTTTTCCTGATACCACTCCAATGAAATTATACCAACCACTCCTAATAAATTAGGTACGGCTCCTTGACTGTCTGCAAAGTACTTTTAGGCAGGTAAAGCTGTGATACTTGCGTGAATCTTGAATGAAGGACAGTTGAGCCAGCAAGGCAGTTCATTTATTTTGCTTAACGTGTACTCCTTGTACTCCACCACCTTGTTGATCTCTATTTTACGGCCCAGTACCTTCCGATCCCCCGGGGCATCCTTTGCTTTAAAGAACACTTTGCTGGCAGGGAACGTTACTTCATAGTATGTAGTGACTCCATTATACACATGCGCAGTGGAGCTAGAAGCAGCCACTTGATAGGAAAACAACGCCGATGCTTAGAGGGGAACAGGAGCACACCTCAACCTTTCAAATCTGGTTAAGTGAGGTCTCCGCTAAAATCCAAATGACGAAGACTCCTCGTGTCTTTGTTCACACGCTGAGACTGCCCTCGAAAACCTACACAGCACTCCCTATGGTGCGTTGATAATTTGGCTCACTCACGTCGGTACCTCACTGCAACCTGTGATTGAAGCGTTCCGATTCAACAATTGGCTAGTGTGGTGATCATCCTGACCACATACATCAAAGACTGCCTTCGACGAAGGATCATCAAATCTAGTAGATGGAGAGAGCACACAAAGGGGAGATGGCTGGACTGCCCCCTTCTCAGTAGTTTGTCGCCAGTGCTGTAAATTAGAAATGAAGAAGACCATGGAAGGCAGGTGTAAAACCTTCTTTATTCAGCCATCCACTTAACTCGTCTGTCAACTGACAAGGTTCCAACATTCCAGAGCAAGCTCCCTTGGAATGTACAACTGGGGAATGTTACAGGTGGTGGGAAAAGTGGCATAGCAAAGGGAAAGCAAAGGCAATAAAGCAGTGGAGGAAATTACAACAGACCATACATATCATGTTCCTTCAGGAACTGGAACTTCCGAAATGTTCATCAGGGACTGAACTCTTTGTTCATGGTGTGATGATACGTGTGGTTTTAATTCCAATGTCCCTTCGGAAGCAGAAAAAAGACAGTCACCAAACCAATCCAGATGGCCAGAAATAGTAATCCAATTGTAACCCACAGGTATAACCAAGAAGTAACAAAGTACTTATTTTTCAGCAAAAGATAGAGAGCATGCACTTGTAGCTTGAAAGGGAGAGGCAGGGGCAATAGTGGATCATGTTCAGATGAATCGATGAGAAGTCGTCATAGTCCACGAAGTAGCAAGATGCCATTTGGTTTATTTTTGGCAGCTCAGCAGGTTTTGTAGATGGGGAAGATGACTCAATCTTTAGTATATTGATGTAGATCTTATTGTCTTTGCATTGTCGAATCACAAATTTGTGTCTCTGTACTAGTTGATTGGACAGTGGCTGTTTCAACAGGGAGAAGAAATAATTTGTTGATGTTTACTGTTTCTTGTTGGAGAGGAATATTCTTTAGTTATCAAAGCTTCCATCTGAACTTCCTGTATGTTGCAAGAGGAGTGTGGTGGGTACCCAGGAATCCATGTGGCCTACAGTTGAAAACCAGTCACATAATCTGGTTTAATCAGCCAGTGAATCGGTGTAATCATAGGGATGGATAGCAAACACCCACACAGCGACCCCAAATTAGAAAATTAGACCATCTCGACAGATTAGGGCTCTTTGCTGTCCCCTGATCGAGACAGCATATCCTAACTGAGGCCCTTACCTAGTCTTCCGCAATTGGAGGCAAGGGGTCCCTCCATTTCATGCAAATTTCCCTCCTAGTGATAAGAATCAAATAAAAGAGCAATCTTTAATGAGGCCGCCTCACCAGCGTTTTTAGTGCTCCATAATTTCCTAGGAGGAGAAGTGTTGCATTAGGTTTGATCTCCCGATCGAAGATACCTTTTCAAGCATGTTCTATGCCGCCCCAAAAGTCTCTAAAGTACAGACATTAGAAAAAAATGTGAACATAATTAGCTCCTATGCAACCACACTTCATACACTTGGGGGGGGTTGAGGGGCGAACTTGGATATTTTGTATAGAGTCCAATAGAGGCGATTAGTAGTGAAGAAATGGTTCCTCTTCAGATTAGCGGGTTAAACAGTTGAGTACAAAGTCCTCAATGAATTATCCCAAACTGGCTCAATGTCCTCCTCTGAGAGGGTTACCCTCAACACAGAATAAGGGGACAGTGGCATCTTTTCCTCTGCCACAGGAATCTCTCATACCACCTTGCCACCTCCTTATTCTTAGGTCCGATGTCCTGGAGAGAAAACTCCAGTTCATAGTCACCCCCAATCTCCTTTTTTGATGCCACAAACCAGGAGGATAGTTGGATAAACTTAAATCTAGACAACTCATTACCAGTTTTAGATTGTAATACTTCCCAGGGGTGCACTCCCTCCGATGAGACCAAGTCTGACTAAGTTTGTACTCCCCCTTCCTTCTGAGTGGAAGGCTAAAGCATGCTTTCAACATTCTGGGGTTCAGGGGGAAGTTGCAGCTCCCCAATCTAACAGATGTGAGTAGTAAGGCTCTTGATGCCCCAATAACTAAGGAGGAGATCTGCTTGAGTATAACTAAAGGGAGTAAGGGTAAAGCTGCAGGTACCGATGCTCTGCCAAATGAAGTGTATAGCCTTCTAACTGAGGAGTTGATGTCATTCTTTGAAGTTCTGTTTAATTCTATCTATAGGCATGGTGGACAGGTCCCTATATCCTGGAAAAAGGCCTCTATAGTCCTTATTTTGAAACCCTTTAAGGATCCCACTAGGGCGCATTTCTATCGGCCAATCTCTCTGCTTAATGCGGACTATAAGATCTTAATGAGTATTTTATCGGGGAGATTGGCTAAGCTCGGCCCTCAGTCTATCCACTCAGATCAGAAGGGTTTTATTCCCAAGAAATATATACAGGAACAGACCCAACAGTTAATCGGCACAATAGATATTGCCATAGAACGATCTGCCCCCTTGGCTGTAGCAGCGTTAGATGCCGCTAAGGCATTTGACTGAGTATTCTGGGTCTTTCTCTGGGAGGTTTTGAGCTCAATGGGATTCGGCCTTAAATTTATTAATACACTTAGGGCGATCTACGAGGGAGCATCGGCCAGGATCTTTTTTAATGGTAAATTATCCCCCAGTTTTAATATACTAAGAGGGACACAGCAGGGTTGCCCTTTATCTCATCTCCTTTTTGACATCTATCTAGAGCCTCTCGCCCAGCAGAGGAGACTGGATGCCCTTGTTGTTCCATTTAGTTCCCCGCCTTATAGCTGTAAAGTCGCGCTTTATGTCAATGACTTATTAATTCATATATCTGACCCTCTGACTTCAATTCCGAGAGTCAAACAACTGTTGGTGGAATTTGGCTCTCTTTCTGGTTACCTAGTAAACACTGCTAAAACCGGAGTTATGTGTTAGAACATAACGGACTGGGAGGGGAAAGTTTGTTTCCAAGTTCAGATATTTGGGTATCACAGTAGTAAACGGTATAGATAAAATCCTGCATCTTAATTTGTTAAGGGTCACCAAAGAGATTGAAAGCCTATTAAGTAGGTGGAAAAATCTCCAGTTGACAATCTTTGGATGGGTTAATTTGATAAAAATGGTTATGCTTCCTAAATTAACCTATCTTTTAATGCTATCCCTCTTGGGTTCCCTAAAAAGGGCATTGATAAAATACAGGGGAAGGTGGTGAGTTTTATTTGAGCCCATAAAGGAGCTAGGCTATCTTGAGAAAAACCTAGATGCAAGTTGAACAAAGGGGATTGGCTTTACCTGATTTTAACTGGTATTGTGCTGCCTTTCAGATTAAACATTTTCGAATGCTCCTAGCAAAAACGGATGTCTCTACTTGGGGGAAACCTTTGGGGAGATGGTAAAGCATTGGAACGTGGAGGACTTTCTATACAAGTTTGTATAATGGTGCTCCCAGGTTTTTTAAGAAGGTTTGTTTAAAGGTGTTGAGATCTGCCTTGAAAATTTGGTATGGAATCTTATACACCTGGGCTACCAACAAAATTGCCCCCGTGAGTTTAGCGCTGAGAATGCTGTCAAATATCTGCTTCCAAGTGCTATATTTTGGCAGAAAAATCCATTTGCGATATTTAGTGTTTTGTATTTTTTCTGCACAATGCTATTCATTAGTGTAGCACTGTGTTCATTTTGTACTGCAAATGTGCGGGTAGATGGGTTTAAATGTCTAATCTAATACTAGACGGAATGAATTATCTGGTTTCATTATGGGAAACAAGGATTATTTATTGATGAGGTGCAGTTTTCTATTACATCTTGGTATTCAAGTTGTTCTCGGATTAACCTAACTTGTTTTTTAGCTGTCTCTGGGTCGAGGAGTTGACTTCAACAGGATCTAGTGATGAGGTGACTCATCATCCCACCCAACGTAATTTTGGCATAATGCAGAAGCTAGCGCTAACACCCATTCCTTGGAGTAAGAATGTTTCACTTAGTCTGGAACGAGGTCGGAAAAAGCAGGTAAAATTACAGTTTCCCCATCTGGGCATTCCATTACAAACTCTGGTAACCTGTCTTTTTCAGCCAACAGAATATCGTAACCATACGTCAAGTTCTCCCAAAAAAGATCCTTGATGTTTCTGGCTATATCTCCCTTCAACTGGAGTGTGATTTTGTATAAATGATGAGGAACACTTACTCTAGTATCAGGTGTTTCCACCGTGATATGTTCACTGAGAACTACTGCAGCCAGATAATCCATCAGGTTCCAGCGAGCTTTTGTGACTTCTGCTGCGCTGTCCAGCATCGTCACTGCCCATTCCCCGTTCAGAAGCAGAGTCCTCAGTATTCTGGTCATGCCTGATTTTAAGTCTGACTTTTTGAATTGAGGTTGAGGAATCTTTGATTTTTCTTTTTTTATTAACAATGTAGTTAGAAGACATTGTGACTCCTTCGGTTTCACGTGCTCTTTCGATCTGCGCTCAGACAGTCCACCTCTCTCCAAACGTGTTTCGGATGACTCCAGAAAAGAACCAGAGGAACGTGTATCAGTATATTGATATCTGTCAGTTTCTAAATGTGATTGCGGTTTCTGAGATTGTATCTTTTTCAGTGGCTTCCTGATGAGAAGACCTATATTGTGATCTTTGCTTGTCTTTATTTTTTCATTAACCCACTTCCTCATCGAAGAATTGAGTTCTGGCTTAGAGTTATCTTTTTCAGAATTACTCTTAAATTGTGGTTTTTCAGGTCCGGATTCCAAATTATCTCTACCTAGTCTTGTATAGGTTCTTCGATAAATGTTGCCAATTCATGCTCCTGCGGTGCAGAAGTGAGATCCCCTAGCGTTGGCGTATAGCTAATGCAACTGCTTAACATATTGGCGGACACTGTGGCAAAATTGCCCATCAGTTTCATCCCGAAGTCCAGGGCAGGTGCTGCCCCGTACTTATTCTGTTGGTGCCTCAACACATCTGTTAAAACAGCCAGAGAAGGGGTACCATGTGTTCTTGTATAAACGGCAGTGAAGATTGTACCACAAGTGATGCACTTTTCCACTGGGGGGCATTCCCAATCTGTAAGAAAATAGTTAGTATTCTGTGGTTTTCCTGTGGTCCCCAAGGGGAAAAAACGCTTAAACCTGGCTTGTTTTTTGTGTTATCCAGAACAGAATTGGCTCCAGACTGGTGGGAATCTTTCCCGTAACAGGATTTAGTGTTTGTGGGCTTATACCCGTAGAAGGCAATTGTGGTTGTGCAACTTGAGCAGTCCGCTCAGGGTTTACTGTGTGTTTGCATTATGAACTGTGTAAGATTTCTGGATATTTTAACAAAATCTCCACATAGTGTATACATTTCTGCTGCAGTTAAATTAGAAGTGTCAGGATGCGGTTTGCATGCAGATAAGACCGTCCAGGTTGCTCCTTCTTTGCTGAGCGGACCGAGTTTCACATTTTATACTGTGTGTGGGAGGGCACCTTTAATCCAATTAATATGTTCTTAGTAAGATAGAGGAACTTCTATGTCCACAGATGGAGTGTATTCATCTGGTGCTTCATCCTCAATGTAGGTCTGAAGCAATTGTGTACGAGCATTTGCAGCTGGGAATTTAACCCAGGAATAGAATATCTCTATACTGAATGCTTCTTGTCCCTCAACCATGAGGGTAACGTCTCCACCCGCAGCCGGACGACCAAAATCTAATAATTTTAGTGTAACCGCATGTCTGCAGTTCTTTGCTATGTTCCGTGCCCCTTCTTCCTTATTAGCCATAGTTTAAAAATGAATTTTGGAGATAGTTTAACAATTTTTTGGGAACTATATCCTTCAAGCTTGAATAACATAAAGCCAATACATAGGGTCTACCTAATCAGCTGAGGCGGAATTCCCAACCACCATCCGTGTCTCAGATTTGGTGGGGTGTAGGAATCTCTGAGAAGACACGATTGAACTACTCAGGCGATTCAAAAAATAAGAACCCAACCAGTGTTAGCAGTGCCATGTCAAGTAGTTCTCACTAATCCATAGACTCTGCGTGTTAGTGGATGACAAGCTTTGGGTGAGGTGCTTAGACTGATTCCATGTACCTCTGAAGGATATGTTGTCCTAGAGACCAGCTAGCTCACAGTGCCTCCATAAGCCCCCCAACCCAAACAGGGAGCGAATGGGTTCTGGCTAAAACTGAACATGACAACCCTGTCCCCTCTGGGATCGTGGTAACTGATTTAGAACCCTTTCGCTCAGTCACTCAGGCACTCTTGTTTTCAGTGAAGTATACAGAATAAACAATGGGACGTTTTCAATATGTTTAATAATCAGCACACTGAAGCATATGAAAGTGATTGCGAGCACCAAAGCAGATATAGTTCCACCGTGGTGCTAAAAAAGTGTATATATGCAGACATATAAAACAAAGTAGTAATCAGACATACTCCTACTATGCAATCCATACTCTATATGTGTATCTAGAGTGTATGTAGGTGTATAGCCAAGAATCCCTCACGGGATGATCCAACCCCATTACCCGGTGAGAAAGAATGTAGAACACTGTCTTGCACATGAACTGGACACCCTTAGCGGAGAGGTTAGGCAGCTGCTTGGCATACTGGGACCACTTGACATCAGCTGAAGTGTCTCCTCTGCTAACCCCCGGAAATGCTTCTTTATAATAAAAAGCATTCTTGCAATGTATATGCAGATTAGTATTGTTATGGGTATGCAGACAGCCCTGTTGCCCCCGCAGTAAAGATAGAACAACATTAGTACAGTATGCGTAAATGCCTTGTACTCAGTGTTTGAGGCATCATGATAATGTTGCAGAAAGCCAGATGTGTAAGCAAAGCAGTTTCAGAGAAACAAATCTAACACTGTCACACACGCAAATATGTGCAAAAGGTCACAGTAAAATTTTATTGTGCAGAAAGAGGACAATGTAAGGAAATGTGCGGTGTGGCTAGGTGACCTTACCCGGTCACATAACAGTGTTGAAGTGAGACAACTGTGCCAGCGTGGTCTCCAAGCCCTCAAGAGACTAGGTCCACTTTGGGTTCACCCCTCGTGAATTCCCAGACGTTGTCTGCAGCCTCTGTGTGTAGGCCCCTCAACTGCGAGTGCTCCTGGACAAAGAAACCCGACACCACAAAGACCCTCTGCAACTGGCCGGACCGGCCCAAGGAGAAGAAAACCACTGGTGTCCCCAAGTCCCCTAGCATTGCAAGATTTGAGTCTTTTGTGTGGTTCAACCCAACTGGCCTCCCAGTCAAAATCTGCAGCCTTTTTTCACAAAGACTGACCCGATTGACTAACCTGGGCACCCAGCGCTGTATTGCACCACAGCACCCGGCCGCCCTAGTGCCACAGGAGGTGACCTGCTGGTGCTGCCTTTGACCTTCCCCGATAATCACCTTAAGTCCCAGAGATTGGTCTTATAAGTCACTGTACTGTACTTAAATGCCGTACTTGGTTTTCCTCTCGTAGCATAACATTATGACTTCTTAAAAATGCACAAAGTGCTGACTTTTTAAAAGTCAACATATTTCTTTTGCGAAACGTACTTACCTGATCGTATTGATTCTGGTGCCTAAGCATATATAAAGATACATTTTCTTTTTATAAACTGGCGTGGATCTCCTTATTGAGTTGTACGCATCATTTATTGACTATTGTGTGTTTTTGCAGATGTCTAACACTCCTCTATGCTAGATCACACTACCCCCTAGAAGAGCACCTTGGGATTGCTAGAGCAAGCCCCTGTTCACTTACAAGGGAACACCTGGACCAGGGGTCTCCAACCTTTTCTTTGTTCAATGAAAAGAATCATCTTGAGCTACTAATAGTAGTGATGTAATGGTGATCATCCCTTCTAAGATTGTCAGCAGTGATAACATTGGTGCAGGGTTGCCATCAGTAAAAAGTATTATCGATTTGAAATGCCTTTATGTGGGAAATGCATAAAAGTCATAGCTGCAATCCCCCTGGCACCAATGTAATAATATGAGTAACATATCTCTCCAACTCAGATAGCAGGTTTAAATACATTTTGAAAATTCAACCAATTTTCTCCAAACATCAGCTTATGAGTTATGAAAATATGCACATTTTTGTTTCGAATACATGTATTTGTACTTTTGGTATACATATAATAATTCAACCAAGCAAAAGCTTCTATAATAATAGGCTGGGCTTCACCCAGTAGACCTACTCACAGGCACCTGGAGAGCTACTGGTTGCTCACGAGCTACTCGTTGAAAATGCCTGACATGGACTCTCTGTACGATACACCTCTTTTTGGTTTATCTTAGAAAGAGCCAGCTTCCTACACCTTGCCTATCTTGGAACCTGGCAGTTTGTGGCCCGCATCGATGTGAGAGTGATGCACTTGGGCAATGGATGTAAGATGCACAGTGTCCAGCTTCAAAAGTAGCATTGCTGCTACCTTCCCCCCAATGCTCTGAGCTTTTAATCATGCGGCACAGATGGCTTTTAGAGGGCTCACTGCACTCTGCTAGCCTCCCTATTCCTTGAGGGGTGATGGAGCACAATCAGAGCAATGGCAGATGCCGTCAAATACCAGCACAGGTGCAGGCTCAGAAAGGGGCAAGGACAAGATTTGTCCAATGCCAGCTTAGGTTGCTTGGGGTGCCCTTGAGTATGCTGTTAAGCATTACCAAGGCCCTTCTCAGTTCTCAAAACTCTTCTCAGAGTTTGTTGCAGAATTGTTAACTAAGCGGCAGGTCTAGGGCTGTAGCTGAGTTTCTGTGTGCTGAGCAAGGTCAAATAAGCTAAACACTGGGGCACAATACCTAACCATGATATGACAGACAAGCTGTTCCTTCAAGGTCAGAAATTGTACTACTATAAAATTAACACGTCAGGTAATTCAATGGAATCACGACAGCATTAGCAGGGCACCCAGGTATAACGAAAACCCTAAGGAATTGTCAAAAAACTTCTGGTGGAACAACATGCAGAAGGATATACAAGAATACGTATCTGGTTGCCCAACTTGTGCACAACACAAGAACACTCACACTGTTTTTGCAGGCTTCTTACAGCCTTTGCCTATCCCCCAGTTCTTATACCCCAAGTTCCTTGGCACACCATTAGTCTGGATTTTATTACTAACCTTCCAGCAAGCAATACCTTCACTACCATTTTAGTAGTAGTTGACATGTTATCAAATATTGCACATTTCATCCCCCTCAATAAGATACCCACCGCTGCAGAATGTAGTTAAATATTCATCAAGCATATAGTAAGACTGCATGGTCTACATACTAAAATCATCTCAGAACACAGAGTTCAGTTCACTTCTAAATTTGGGAGACCACTCTGTGATAAGTTAGGAATAGAGGTAGCCTTGTCATCTGCCTTCCGCCCACACACCAACGTGCAAACTGAAGTGGTCAACCAATCCCTAGAAACCACACTAAGATGCTTACTATCCATATACACAGGACAATGGGATCATGCCTTACCCCTAGCTTAATTCACTTATAATAACAGCACCCACTCAGCCACAAACTACACACTCTTCTTCATGTCAGGACAACACCATCTGGCCCTTCCCATTGATATATCAGGAGTATCTACCATGCTACCTTCTGTCACAGAAAGATTGGAATAACTACATGAGACTAAAAAACAAGCTAGGACAAGTTTAGAAAAAGCCAAAATGGTCAGAAAAGCACACGTTGACCTGCACGTTGACCTGCATAGAACCCCACCTATATATAAGGAAGGAGACAGGGCATGGTTATCAATATGACACCCAGAACTAGAAGGCACAAGCAAACTATGGCCACAGTTTATAGGTCCTTATGACATTCTCAAGTTAATTAATCCAGTCACCGTCAAGATACAGCTTCCCCCTGAATACACTATCCACCCATTGTTTCACTGATCAAGCCATACCACCCCGCCACACGTAAAGATACCCCCACCCATTCTGATTAATGGCCAACAAGAGTAGGAAGTTCACCGTCTCTTGAACTCTAAACGATCTCAGGGAAAACTATATTACCTCATAGATTGGAACGGTTAAGATCCTTCAGACTTCTCCTGGGAACCGGCCTCCTCGGTTCATGCCCCTCGTCTGGTGAGACGATTTCATGCCCTCCACCCCACCAAACCAAGACCTGTAAGAATGCCTTTGGGAGGCGCAACTGTCAGGATTCCTGCCACAACTCACCTCTCGTGACTATCACAATATACCAGCATAACTCATATCATTCCTCCCAACACTTATGAATGAACAACCGTCTTGTACCCTGATTTTTGACCATATTACACGCTGTTGGTAATAGCTATCTGCAGCTGGTGTTCCGCGGTTTACTTGAAAAGGCTTAATAGCTTTTACAAAGATTTTTCCATGAATATGCAAGGTCAGGTTTCAGGCGCCACAGAAACATCCAGAAAATCCACCACAATAAGCATCAGGCAACCAGCATAGATGACCTCAATTTGAACCTTCCGGAAGACAGCCCTCATCAAATTAATCCCCTGCACCTGTTCCTTGCTATATGCAATTATAACGCGACCTTTGTGAACATTCTATAACACCGTCTAGAAGACAGCCTCAAATTAATCATCTGCACCCGTTTCTTGCTATAAGCAATTAGAACGTGAACTTTGTGAACATTCTAAAGCACCTTCTAGAAGGAAGCCTCATCAAGTTAATTAATTGGACCTGTTCCCTCTTACAAACAATTAGAACGTGACTTTTATGAACGCTCTAAAGCAGTCTTATTTAAAGGCCGTCCACACTTCTCCCCTTCACTTACCCTCTTCATCTGCCACTTACCTGTTTCCCAGCTTCAAGGACTCTGTCCTGCCAGCTCCCTTAATTCTCCCACTTTTACCTCACCCCAAAGAACGTCCCGCATTAGTCTAAACCTGAATGGAAAAAAGAACATAAAGAAAAGGAGTGACACATTAACAGACTTGATTTCAATATGCGCTGAGCTCAGTGAAGCTAGCCCCGTCCAAATGTGCTTGTAGGTTTGATGCTTAAATCATACTGTAGGAAAGTGGGTTTCTGTTGCAGTAACCCCCCCCCTTTTTTGCCAGACTACTTATGCACTTTTACTTGGTGTGCCCTGGTTCCCTGCCAATCAGGTTCCCAGGGCCTGTGTTCTTTCCCCAAAACTAACCCAATTGGCATCTCTGGCCACAGGTCAGCCCCTGGTAAATGGTAAAATGGTACCACATGTACCCAGGGCACTGTGACCACAGAAGGCCTCTAAGGGCTGCAGCACTCATTGTGCCACCCTTAGAGGTCCTGTACAACTACACTCACACACTTCCTTTGCAGGCTGCGTGTTTTGGTGCCAAACATAGTGAAGAGTCGACATGGAACACATCTCTGTGTGCCCTGCCTACAACCCACTGCCCTGGCATAGGTCAGTCACCCCTCTAGCAGGGTGCCCTATACCAGTGGTGAGGGTACAGGTGCATGAGCCCTGTACCCCTACAGTGTCTAAGTCCCTTCTTAGACCTTGTAAGTACAGTGCTGCCATTAAGAGTATAACGTGCTGGGAGTTTGTCATTACGAACTCCACAGCACCATAATGGCTACACTGAAAACTGAGAAGTTTGGTATCACTCTTCTCAGCACATTAAACCCACATTGATGCCAGTGTGGGATTTAATGAAAAATGCACAACAGAGGGCATCTTAGAGATGCCCCCTGAAACTCAACCAACTTCTAGTGTCCCGACTGAGTGGCTGCTGAGGCTGCACCAACAGACATGTTTCTGGACCCCTGGGTCAAGAGCCTGCTGCTCTCGGGGGCCTGAAACAATGCACATCCTGGGACGAGGTGCCAAGCATCCTCCCCCAGGATGGGCAGGGTTCACGAAGGGGAAGCTTCAAAGGCATGCCGCCTTTGTGAGCTTCCCCAGACCACTTGCTGCTTTCAGCAACTGGTCCCCACTGGTTCTGACCCCCACTTTGGGCGGGAGAACCGGCGGGAAAAACAAGTGAGGGAGAGAGGTGTGCCCACCTCTGCCAACTCCACCCCTCAGGTGGGGGAGGCGAGGTGAAGCACAACCCTGAGTCCCCGCTATCTTGAGGATGGGGGACCCAACCAACCAGGGACAGGCTCATGCCCTCCTCCCAATAGGTGGTGTACCCTCCCCAGGGAAGGGACCCATTTGGTCCCTGCCTTCTACCTACCTATAACGCCCCTAAATCTCGTATTTAGGGGGCACCCTGAACCTTGCTTCCTCAGATCCAGAAACAAAAAGAAAGATGATAAGAAGAAGGACCGAAGAGCCGTGCAGAGCTAACAAGAGGACGACGCCCACTGACTTGGCATCAGCCCTACAGGCCTGGCTCCCCTCAAATCTGCTCCTTCGAAATCCTGGTGTGTCCTACAGCCAGCAACCTCAAAAACCCCGGAGGACCTGCCTGCCTACACTTCCAAAGACTGTTTCTCCCGTGAACACCGGATTTGTTCAACTGCAACCTCTGGCTCCGGCCGGACAACGCAAATCCAGCCCACTCTGCACCCGCCGAACCCAGCCCGAGTTCGAGTGGAAAAACACGATGAGGATGTCTCCCCGGCGATTGTGACCCAAGATCCAGAGATCCCAGACCAGCCTCAAGACCCCAGCCGATGCCTGCAGTCTCAATCCAGATGATCCCCTGTACGGCGAGCAAGAGCGGGTAAGACTTTCCGACGCCAAAAGGCACCCCTGCACCTGACGCCCCACGGCCTTGTGTGCCCCAACCAACGGTGCCTAACCAACCCAAGACATCCCAACTTACCCCTTGAAGTGGTGGTTGCACCCAGAAGATCTTCGTCCCCGAGCTTGCAGTGTTTCTTTTGACCGGAGTCTCCTCATAGCAAACAACAGGGCGCCCGGCGCCAAAACAGCACTCTGCACCCAGCCGCCCCAGTGCCTCTGAGGGTGCACCTTTTGTGCTGACCTGCAACCCCACCTGCCCTGAGCTAAACCCTAGGGGCTTCGCTCCCACAGCTGTGTGGCCTGCTTGCTAGCAGCCACCAACCGGAGACCCCCTATCCCCCGTAGGATAAAATTGGGCCTCAACACTCTGCACCCGGCTGCCCTAGTGCCGCTGAGGGTGTAACAAGAGTGCATCACTGACCCTGGGGGACCCCTGAGTCTAACCCCAGAACCTTAACTCCCACAGTCGATAACTTACCTTTGAACCGATAACCTGTTTTCCCTCCATAGGATTACAGTGACAATTTTCTCCCAAAATGTTTCTAAGTGTGGAGTTTTGAAGCCTAAAAATATTCTTTTAAAATCGCACGAATAACCAAAATGTATTTACTTACCTGTTTGCAGTAAATGTCCCAGTGCTGAATCTAGGTATCCAGCACTGAGTTAGAAAAGTAACGTAAAAAGTAACTTACCTGTAATCTACTGAAAAAGCCTATTCATTTTATTGTACTGTATTTGCTAAGTATTGCAACCTATTGCATCCCCTGTAAATCAAACAAAGTACAATTCCTATTCCATTTTCAAACTGTTCTACATTCAGCAAAGTATTACTGTAAAGTATGTAATGCTTACCTGTGCCAGGCTTGCTTGGTTCTAAAATAAAACAACAGTATATTTTTTATACAAAAACAATTGGCCTAGAGTTCAGTTCTTGAGTGTGTAAATTAATTTGCTGACTGAGTGTGTACATCAAATGCTTAACACTGACCTCTGATACTGCCTTACTACTCAACCACTCTACCACAAATAGAGTAAGGTTCTATCTAACTTTAACCTCTGCCTACCTCTGGGGTCACCTGGACGGGGAACAACCTTTACAATGCAACTTTTACAACGCACTACCTTTACAACGCATTTTTTACAACGCATAATCCATTACAACGCATGACATTACAACGCATGACACTACAACGCATTTTTAAAAACTACCTTTACAACGCATTCCATTACAACGCATACTACCATTACAACGCATACCATTACAACGCATAATATTACACTACACTATCCAACACTTACCCTACTGTTGCACCCCCTGGAGTTAGAATAGTAATTTTTACCCCTATACTATCCAACACTTACCCTACTGTTGCACCCCCTGGAGTTAGAATAGTAATTTTTACCCCTATACTATCCAACACTTACCCTACTGATGCACCCCCTGGAGTTAGAATAGTAATTTTTACCCCTATACTATCCAACACTTACCCTACTGATGCACCCCCTGGAGTTAGAATAGTAATTTTTACCCCTATACTATCCAACACTTACCCTACTGTTGCACCCCCTGGAGTTAGAATAGTAATTTTTACCCCTATACTATCCAACACTTACCCTACTGTTGCACCCCCTGGAGTTAGAATAGTAATTTTTACCCCTATACTATCCAACACTTACCCTACTGTTGCACCCCCTGGAGTTAGAATAGTAATTTTTACCCCTATTCTATCCAACACTTACCCTACTGTTGCACCCCCTGGAGTTAGAATAGTAATTTTTACCCCTATACTATCCAACACTTACCCTACTGTTGCACCCCCTGGAGTTAGAATAGTAATTTTTACCCCTATACTATCCAACACTTACCCTACTGTTGCACCCCCTGGAGTTAGAATAGTAATTTTTACCCCTATACTATCCAACAATTACCCTACTGTTGCACCCCCTGGAGTTAGAATAGTAATTTTTACCCCTATACTATCCAACACTTACCCTACTGTTGCACCCCCTGGAGTTAAAATAGTAATTTTTACCCCTATACTATCCAACACTTACCCTACTGTTGCACCCCCTGGAGTTAGAAAAGTAACTTTTACCCCTATACTATCTAATACTTACCTTAAATGTAATTTAATATTATGCGTTGTAATGGTATGCGTTGTAAAGGTAGTATGCGTTGTAATGGAAATGCGTTGTAAAGGTATTTTTTAAAAATGCGTTGTAGTGACATGCGTTGTAATGTCATGCGTTGTAATGGATTATGCGTTGTAAAAAATGCGTTGTAAGTGCATGCGTTGTAAAAGTGTGCGTTGTAACGTCATACATCCCACCTGGACTCTATACACACTATACCTCACTTTCGTGTAGTATATATAGAGCCAGTTTCCTACACATACTCACTACAGTTTTGAGAACTTTGATGAAGGGGCCTCTATGGACAATCTAAATGAAAACAAAACAACAAAACTAAAGGTTGGTTAAGATTTGAAAAGCTTTCGTGAGATGATACCTTAAGAGATATAGTTAATACTAGGCGAAAGCTTTACTATTTGCTTGTTTATAGGTACCATATCTGTCGGTACCATTCAACCAGCTGGTGTCAATGCTGCTGCAGTGTTGCTGCTGGGTAGCCGAGCCACAGCATCTTTTACTCTACACGCTCTTGCATCCCAACCCCTTCCCCCTGGTATTTGCCACCAGAGCAGTGTCTCCTCCTGTAAACAGAGGGCAATTTTCGGGAGGATTCGGGAGACAGCACCATCGCCCCATTGGAATCATCTGGGATTCAGGTAGGTGGCTTATGACAGTGTGTTGATAAACAATGCAATGAAAGAAAATGTGTTACTCGCCTGTAACTACGGTTATCCAGTATTGGTATCTTTCATAGATTCACATGCCTGAATCATTCCTCGTAATCGAGATGGGAGTCCCACGGTAAAATATTCAAGCAGTGCCTTAAATACTTTATAGGCTATAATGGCCCAAGGTCATCTAAACAGTAGCCTATCTATGTCCTTTTTAAAAAGGACCAAATGTTGGCATCCAGCCAATCAGCTGTTAGCACCCTCTAGAACACTCCCAGCAGAGGCAAGTTCTCCTCAGATTTTCTAAGCACAAGTGGGAAGTATGGATCCCAAAATTAATGTAGAACTGACTCCACGGGGAGGAAGATGGGTTGCATGTGAATCTATGAAAGATACCAATACTGGATAACCGTAGCTACAGGTAAGTAACTTATTTTCTGATGCAGTATTGGGGTATCTTTCATAGATTCACATGCCTGAATCAGAATAGCAAGCAGTACCAAAAAACTGTACTGTCGTTAGCGGAAGGTGGGAGATATGTAACTTTAAACTCCCAATGTAATAGACATATAACAGTAACATTTCCAACATTTATTCAATATCCTGTATAAAATGCTTGCACTAAAACATTCTAGCAGAATAAAAATTTTAAACCACTAAGGTTGAGGTAAATCTTCCAAGATACACAACTATTCACATATATTAAAAAATAGTCAAATACAGTTGTATCATCATTTGTCTATACATTTTCAGATATACAAAATACATTGATTAAAGTAAAGAAAGAGCTCCTCTTATCCCAAACAAAGAGGCTGACCTTATTTGAAGAGATGGCGCAGTACCACTTGGCCAACCGCTGCATCCTCCCGCTGCGTAGATTGCAGACAGTAGTGGTTCGTAAAAGTGTGAACATTGTTCCATGTTGCAGCAAGGCATATCTTGTCCAATGGCCCTCCAGCAAACAAAGCTGCTGATGGAGAAAATGTTCTTGTGGAGTGTGCTTTAGTTCTTGTTGTCAGAGGCTTGCTTGCCTTTGTGTGACAGAACTGGATCGCGGATGAGACCCACCTGGAGACAATGGCCTTTATTACTGCTGTTCCTTGTTTTCCTTGTTCATAAGTGACCAGGAGCTGATCTGGAGATACGGCAAAATATGCTCAGCAGGAGCTTGGAGTGGGTGAATGTTATTTTGTTCACACCAGAAACAGAATTGTATCCATTTCAAACGATATGTCTTGATAGTGCTGTCAGCTCGGGATTTAGCAATGATTTTCCTACACTCTTGCGGTATATCTAAGTCCCTAAATTCTAAGAATTCAGGAGCCATGCATGCAAATGAAGAGAGTGTGGGTCTGGATGATTCACTTGGCCCTTGTCCCTCAATAACATCGTTGAGGATGGCCGCAGGCGAATGGGCTTCGACTCCTGGGAACGCGTACTGCCTGGGCCAACGATGTGCTATCAGGATCAGACGACAGCCTTCTGATTTCATCTTGGTTAGTACCCTGGGAATTAACGAAATGGGGAAAAGCGTAGGCATATATCCCTGACCATCGTATTAAAAGGGCATTCCCCCTTGACCCTGCTAGAGGGAATCTGCTGGCATAGTACTGGCATTTGGCGTTCTCCTTTGTTGCAAAGAGGTCCAATGCTGGTTTCCCCCATTTTCAAAATATCTTGTCCAACTGGGACAGTTTGAGCTCCCACTCATGACAACTGAACTGAGACCTGCTTAGTGTGTCTGCTCGGGTATTGTGCAGACCTCTGACATGCTCTGCCTTCAAACGAGATCCCATGGTGTGCTGTCCATTCCCATAATTCCTGCGCTTCCTGAGATAGCGTAATGGATCTTGTTCCTCCTTGCTTGTTGACATAGTACATGCTGGTCGAATTGTCTGTACAAATCAATACGGAGGAGCCTGCTATTCTTGGCAGGAAAACTTGAAGAGATAGGAATTTGGCTTTGAGCTCTAAGCTGTTGATGTGCTGTTTTCTTTGCGCCGAAGACCATTTGCCCTTAATTTGTAAGTCCTGTAAATGACCTCCCAAGCCCTCCATGGAAGAGTCCGTTGTTAGAACCAAATCTAGGGTGCTCTGTAGGAAAGTAAGGGCCTGTCTGAGAGTTGTTGCCTGAAGCCACCACTTCAGGGCCTCTACCATCTGTGCTGTGATTCGAATTACATCTTCGAAGGATCCCGAAGCTTGTTGCCACTGTTTTTGCAGTTCCTCTTGAAGAGGCCTCATCTTCAGTTTGGCTAGAGGCACCAGATTTATCGCTGAAAAGCACATCCCCAGGAGCGACTTGTACATTTGCATGGAAACTGACCCTTTTTTTATATGGTCTTAGCAGGCATTTGCAGACGTAGCCGTCTTTCCTGAGATAAGAACGCTTTGCATTGGATAGTGTCTATGGACGCTCCCAGAAAAGATATTACTTGAGTTGGATGTAAAACTGATTTTTCCTTTTTTAGGGTGAGTCCCAACGTATTGAACATCTGAAGGCAAGTTTTCGTTGCTCGATTGGCCTCCTGCGCAAGTTGTTGCTTTGCGCAGCAAATTGTCGAGGTACGGAAATACTTGAAACCCCTGAGACCGTTGGGTCACCGCTACTGGCGCCAGGCACTTGGAGAAGATCAGTGGTGCCGATTTGAGGCCAAATGGGAGCACCTTGAATTGATAGTGGGTACCAGCCACCGTGAATCTTAGGAATTTTCAGTATTTCAGATGGATTGGGATATGAAAATATGCGTCTTCCATGTCGAGCGAAGTCATGAAATCTTCAGTGGTGGCTCGCAGTGGGAGTGCTGCTGGGCGGTGAGGCGGGGCGGGGGAGGGGTCGTTGGTGATGCAGCGCGCGCAAGATAAATAGTTTTATTTATTTATTTACTTACTTAACTCATGGACGTCGTATGTCTGACTCCACTACCCCCCACCCTGCCCCTCTCCCACCCCGCAGCACTTCCACTGCGAGCCGACACTGGAAATCTTCCTTGTTTAAGCAGCCCAGGATATCGGAGCGCGTTGCAGCGCGCGCAAGATAAATAGTTTTATTTATTTATTTACTTACTTAACTCATGGACGTCGTATGTCTGACTCCACTACCCCCCACCCTGCCCCTCTCCCACCCCGCAGCACTTCCACTGCGAGCCGACACTGGAAATCTTCCTTGTTTAAGCAGCCCAGGATATCGGAGCGCGTTACCATCCTGAAAGTCTGTTTCTTGAGAAACTTGTTGAGATTCGTTAGGTCCAGAATTGGTCTCCATTCCCCTGATTTCTTTTTTATTAGGAAAAAATGAGAATAAAAAACCTTTTCCCTTTTGAGTGAATGGTACTTTCTCTATTGCTTCTTTGACCAGCATGGCCAAGACTTCCTTTCGCAATAAGTGAAGACGAGGGGGAGGGGGACCCCTGGGTGGAGTGGTTGGCGGCCGCTGAAGGGACTCTAGAGTGTGACCTTTGGTGACTAGGTCCATCACCCAGCGATCTGATGTTATTTCGTGCCACCGTTGCACACAACTGGAAATTTTCACACCCACAGGCAGGGAGGGAAGAGGGGCTGGTACCCTGATGTGCTCATTGTTTTCTGCCTGAATCGCGGCCTTGTTGGGGTGCTCGATTGCGGCCTGCCTGGCCAGAGAAACCAGCTGTAGATGGTTGATGATAAGATGGAGGGTTATAAGATTGCCGATATTGAGATTCATATGGCTGATATTGTTGAGCCCTCTGGTATCCTCCTTTGTAAGTGGCAAATCCTCGCCCTTTAGCACCTCTGAATGGTACCCTTCTGTACTGCAGAGCACTCAATGACTTTGCGGTGTCTGCATCATTTTTAATTGCCAATAGTGCTTCATCAATGTGTTTTCCAAAGATTGATTCACCATCAAAAGCCATATCTAGAACCTTTGCTTGTACCTCAGGTCTAAAGGTGGTTGCTTTTAGCCATCCTTGACGTGGAAGCACAGCAGCTCCTGCTAGCTGTCTAAAACCAGTATTGGCCACGTCAAGGGCACAGTCAATTGTCTTTGCAGCTGCACGCTCACCTTCCAGCAGTATCTTGTGTGCATCTTGTCTGTTTTCTTCCTGGATGAGGTCTATTAGCCCTGCCATATCAGACCACATCTGGCGGTCATAGCGGCCAATAATGGCAAAAGCATTCGCTGCCCTGATTGTCACAGCTGCCATTGAAGAAAATCTTTTTCCTAGAATGTCCATTCTATGCCCTTCATTATCTAGGGGATATTAATCGGGGTAGCAGGATTCTTAGATCGCCTTTGCGCAGCCTGGGAGATGACCAAATCTGGCTTAGGATGCAAGATGAAGAGTCATCCAGAGTCCTATACTTCTCCACACGAGGCAGCACTGGTGGTATGGATGCTGGTGATTTCATAATCCTGGAATAACAAAGTCATCCCAAGGGTCAGGAGCAGATATTGGATCTGGCAGTTCACCTTCCTCTACAACTTCTTCCGAAGAGGAAGTGTTCTGTACTCCGGGGTCGACTGGCCCAGAGCCGGGCATATTCACAGATGTGCTAGGTGGTTGAGGACCTGTTGTACCTGCAGGTTCTTCCACTTGAGGTACCTGATTCTCTGACTGATGTTGCTGCGGAGGGAACCTTTGTCTATAATCCGCCAACATGGCTTGTAGATCCTCGATTGACTATGGCGGCAGGTGGGTCATGTCCCTTCGGAGTGGTTCTGGTCGAAAGTTAAATTGATAACTATGACGTAGAGCCATATACCCTTGTTGGTAATATTGCGCTTCTTCCTGATAGTCTTCATCCTCTTCGTCATCCTCCTGGTACTTCACATGAAGCTCAGATGGGCTGTGAGCCATCCTATAGAGGCCATCATCATCATCCTCTTCCTCTACATACCCTTCCAACAGATGTGATGGAAGCAAAGGTAATACCTTGCTATAGTCCTGCATTGACAGTCGTAAGAATGTCTTTGTTACTCTAGTGAGCTGAGTAATCCTCGTTGACGGAGGCGTCGACGGTGTAGAAATTATGGGGAAAGGCAATTTCATTGTCGAAGGTGTTGTCGTCAACGGTGTAATCGTCGACAGTATCTTCGACGACAGTGTCGTCAACGGTATCTTCATCAACGGTGCCTTCATAGACGGTATCTTCATCGACGATGTCTCTGCCATCGGCGGTGTCTTCGTTGACGGACCACCAGTGAACGAGTCAGTCGTCATCTGGATCTCCGTCGAGGGTGTTGAAGCCGACGAAGGGGCGTCGATGGGGTTTTCGTTGTGGGTATGGAGACGCCGGTAGAGAGAATAGGAGACTGGATCGCCGTTGTCGTCACTGTAGCCGTCGACGATGTCACACGGATTGTCATTGACAAGAGAGAGATTATCATCGGCGATGGCTTTTTCAAGGATTTCCTACTCAAAGGATCAGAAGAGGAAGCTCTAGGGTGATCTCTTTCCTTCCTGACAGGTGTAGAGGGCAGAGATAATGAGGGAACAGAGGCGTGTTTAGTTGCCTTCTCCTTACATGAAACCCTTGAGTCCTGGGAAGGCTTAAGATGTTTTCTTCCCTCACCTGAGGAACTGTCCTTGGAACTAGCCCTCTTATGGGACGTTGAAGCTCTGTCCTCTTCTTCATCAGACGAATGTGATTGTTGTTTTGTGGTTTGGAGCCACAATAACAGCCTTCCCTCTCTGTCCTTGAGGGTCTTGTTTGAGAAGGTGCGACATATCTTACAATCTCTCACCTCATGCCTTGGATAAAGGCAATAAATACAATCCTTTTGTGGATCATCCACATGGACCCATTTCTTCCCACAGGTTTTACAAGGGCGGAAAAGGCCTTTTTTGTCTGACATGATGTCCAGATTTGCTGAGGAGAAGAAACTGAGTAGCACTCAGGGAGACTCCCATTCACAAGACGTGCGGTGAAAATCTGAGGAGAACCTGCCTCTGCTGGGAGTGTTCTAGAGGGTGTAACAGCTGATTGGCTGGATGCCAACATTTGGTCCTTTTAAAAAGGACATAAATAGTCTACTGTTTAGATGGCCTTGGGCCATTATAGCCTATGAAGTATTTGAGGCACTGCTTGAATATTTTACTGTGGGACTCCCATCTCGACGACGGGGAATGATTCAGGCATGTGAATCTATGAAAGATACCCCAATACTGGATAATAGATACATTAAAGTTGCAGATGCAGCTAAATATAGTAATATAATGCCAATATAGACCCAAGTAACTAAGCTGCTTCCACCTGCAATAAGTACATATTAGCTTTGGTACTCTGAGCAATGTCGCCCACAGTGTTTTGTTTCTTCAAAATATCTCTTCAACACCAGAGGTTATCTGTTTTTTCTCTAACAAGCGATTTGGGTATCAGTGCCTCTTGTGTTTTTCTTGACATGGTAACTTTCCCATACATTTCCCATCTTTTTGTAGTCTTTGTATTCTCTATGATCTCTGGTCCACCATTGCGTAGAGCACCTTAACTAAACAGGAGCCACTTACAGGCAAGTTGCATAGTGATTGACTAGTATGAAATTGAATATACCTGTTGTACAAGTAGATAAAAGGGAGTTTTTAGCAGCTTACAAAGCCATTTGCAATGTGGTTAGTGAAAGGTATGAATAACAGAAAAGCACAAAAAGAGATGGTTTTTAAACTACTGCCATACTTTAAGGGTATTAAACCAGTATCTAAGAAAAGCAATGTTCTGTAGTCAGTGGGGGTCATAAAGGTTACCATGTCATCTTCTGCTATAGCATTAAAAAGGACATGCATGCAAAAGGATGTCTACCATGAGTGCAGCATTGCCGATTGGCATGTCATCAAGCAGATCACAGCTAGATTGGATGAGGCACATGTTCATGCATAATTGGTCAAAGCTGCGAGCAACAAAACACCTAAATGTTAAGTAGATGGTCGACATCCAGCCACAAGCTAATGAGCACATGGATCAGCCCACGAGCTATCAGGCATTGCTGAACTGTCTTTGAATAAAGCGAGTCTGGCCGTAGATGAAAGCAATAATGATAGCAGGTGGTTCAGCTACACTCAGTGCTCTTCAGTGAACCGACAAGAAACAATCCGGGGCTCCACCAGTAGATTGCTGTCCGAAGATGTAGGGTAGGTGTCACGGCTCCGTTTGTTGCTGAATGTGCAGCAGGGGCTTGGAAGGTGGAATCCAGCCGAATGAAGTTAGAAAAGCAGAGCTGGCCGCCGTGAAAGCTCCGTAAACAGGGACAGATGTACAAGTCCCTTACGCCTCTTTTGCGTCACTTTTAGCATGAGAAAAGTTAGCATGGGAAAAGTGACGCAACAGTGGCGTAATGGGTTTCTAAATCTGCCCTGTGAGTTCAGGTAAACGCAGCTCAAGCCTGGTCTGTAAAACTCGGTCGAGCATACACCCGCCTCTCGGAACGATACCAAATAGTTCCGAGTTGGTATAATGGTACAAACATGTTCAATCCTATGTTGAGGGCCGCAGGATCACCGGAGCTCAGAAGAGAGCTGCCATCTTGCTAGATTTCCAAGCCCCCCACATTCCTAATTGCAATTCATTATGGGCCGGTGTATCCATTTAGAAAGTCGCAAATGTTTTTCTGACTCTCAAAATGGGTTTAATACATCGGAAGCCCTGTGAGTTTGCGAATCAAAGGGTCTGTGCTGCCCTAAAATGGCTTGGTACAGCAGGCCCCAGACAACAAGACCACAAAGCAGCCCTCAGTTTACTTTTTGCACACCCCGATTCAGCTGATGCTACCTCACATGACTACAAAGCTGCCCGTGACATTTGGCTCGAATTTCAGTACTCCGAATTATCCATGCATACATTTTACCATGCGAGTACACCAGAAAAACTACATTTTTCCAAGGAGTCTTTGATGATACTACAAGTGAGGAAACATTTCCAAAGAGGGGAGGAGTAATCAAGAGTGCACATTTATTGCCCCCTCTAACTTTCGGAAATCAAGTGTATACATGTTTGCATTTCAACAATTTGAAAATCACTTTGAAGCACCCAAATAATGACATGTTCACAAATCATTTAATACAATCAACGCAAACTGCGAAATAGCTTGAGCAATTACCAGTTAGAAGAGCAAAAACTCCAAACATGGTCTTCACTTTTTCCTGGGAGTGCGCAGGGCTGTAAAACAGACAGCAAAGTATAAATAACAGAATGCCTCAGAATATACAGCCAGTTCTGTAAATTCACAAGCGTGATTGAGTTTTACAAAATGGTTGTACTTGCTTTTAACCACATCACAATCAAAAATGGTCTAGGTTGATTATGTTATGTTCTGGGCTCTAGGCCCACATACTCTCGGAGTAACAACACGGACACTTAGGTTCGGTACTGGAACACTAGCCACGAGCACGTGCACTCGGGCCCTTTGATTAGCGGGGTCACCTGACTGGTGACGTCCGTGTTGGAGGGGTGAGGGGGGGTGTGTGTGGGCCAGCCCTCGGGGAGTGGCTGGCAGAAACACTAGACTGTGTCCAGCAGGATACAACATTCCTCCCAAATTTTAATAAAACGAAAAACAACAAACAAAAGTCCAACCTATTGGAAGGAATGAGAAAAACAACTAAAATAATGGAAGTCTTATAGTTCAGAGATGTAGTTCGCAGGACAGCGGTGGACAGGTGCAGCTGGGAGCACCCAGACGTCTTTGCACATGTCCATACTTTAACAAGGCATATCTAGGGACGAACACGGTGCTGATGATATCCAGACCTTTCAGCTTCGCTTTAGTTGAGGGATGGTCCACCTACGTGATATTCATCGGTCCAGCGTACTCTTGCTGTGAGGCAATTAGTGTCTTATTGTTCAACATGGGTGCATCAGGAGCGGATAGATGAGTCCACTGTAACACACCGGACGATTGTGTCGCTTGATCCTTTGACAACAGTCTTGGCATTCTGTGACCTGTTGAAATTCTCAGTTGGATGGCCTGGCTACTTCCTGGAATCCATTGGTGGGGCACAGTAAAGTCCATCTCTCACGCTCTGGGAGGCCCCTGGGATGAGTTGCCCCGGGACTGCATATGGGCTCTGACTCTGGAGCCACCGCCTCGTCACTCGTGCAAACTTCAGGGGTGGATGTGTCTTGGTCAGAAACATGCTCTCGCTACCAGGATCAGGACATGCGCCGGTTAAACAGATGGTCACTGTATTTTCGGATCCTCGCTTGTTCTGGCAAGTGGTGTAGGACTCCAGTTATTGTACTTGATGCTCCAAGGATGGTAGTGATGCACATGACAGATGATGGAGTGGATGCCATGAGACGACTCGCCCAACATGTGGTGATGACTGGCAGTGAGTAGGGATGACTGGCGAATCTTTGCAGTCATGATACTCATTGGACACTTGGTGCAGCTCTTCTGATTTGGCATTTGTGTAAGCAGAACAGGGATGCCCTTTTCTTTACGCAGTCGGCGACAGGTGGCTGATGGTCACTGAGAAGAATGACGTCCCCGCACCCGAGTGGCTGGCGTGTGTTAAAAGGTGCACTCTGGTAAACGGCTTCCCTTTGTTGACATTCACTGCGCACCAGTTGTCGTCTGCTTTCTTGTAATATGACCGTTACCGTCCTGTATTTCTCCACTCCGTAGCTTTTCTGAAAATGTGGTGAGAAGGCCACACAGACTCGTAGGGATCTCCTGCTCACTCCGTCGTGTTCTCTGAGCTTTGTATTTGCTCCCGCCACAGACCTCTCACCGGTCCAGTCCTGTCAGAGAGGACGGGGCGTCTTCTCAGGTGCGTCCGCCAATTTCAGGGATGGTAGTGGAAGTAGGCGTGCTTTGAGGGATCCGTATATTCCGGCTGTAATTGATGGTTGCTGTGGGAGGTAAGTATCTCCCTTTTCTTGCGTCAGTAGTGGTGGCGTGCCACTCGGAGTGCTAAACTCTCCTCCTGCATGCAACGGACTGTTGCACACCAAAGTCTTAAGCCAGTATTGGGGGCACTCCCTGAATAATCTCTGGCCCACTGCTGGGCGACGTTGGTGCAGGTGGGGTGATTATGATCTCTCTTCCTCCTGCATTCGGGCCACCCGGGGCCCCTCTCCCTTCTGGGAATCTCCTCAGTGTTTTGCAGATGGCGAGTAATCGCCCTTCCGTCTCCTCTTTTCCTTGCCTCTGCTCTGGCAGCGGTGGCGCTGTATACTTGCTTTTCTTGCTGTGGTGGTCACTTGCCACAAATAGTGTGTATACTTGTCTATCTCTTTTCTGAGAAATATCAGCCAGGTTCTCTTTACTGCGACGGGACCATTCACCACAAGTTGGTGTGCAGTGCTCGCATTTCTCATTAGAGCTTGTCACTTGCGTGGCTTCTTCTCTCATTTCACTACACTTTCAGCTTTTCCGGGTAGGTAATTCTCTGACTGAAGGCATTGGTAGTGGCATCAGGGTGGCTCTGTGTGCATGGCAGCAGGGTGTCTCTCCCTCTCCTGGTTGGGGTCTCTCTCTCTCCACCGGCCAGGGGGACTCTTCTCTCTCCACCAGCCTGGGGGTCTCTTCATCTCTCTCCACTGGCCTGGGGGTCTCTTCTCTCTCCACCAGCCTGGGGGGTCTCTTCTTCTCTCCACCGGCCTGGGGGTCTCTTCTTCTCTCTCCACCAGCCTGAGGGGTCTCTCACTCTCTCCATCGGCCTGCGGGTCTCTTCTTCTCTCTCCACCGGCCTGGGGTCTCTTCTTCTCTCTCCATCAGCCTGAGGGGTCTCTCACTCTCTCCACCGGCCTGGGGGGTCTCTTCTTCTCTCCACCGGCCTGGGGGTCTGGGGGACTCTCCTGTGCGCCGTGTCTTCATGGGCTTTATTGTTTCTCAGTCCTGTCGCCTTCACTGGACCTTGTTTGGTCCCTTGATACTTCTCTTGTCTATATACACTTTTGCCCAGTTTGTTCTTTGTTGTAGTGATGACGTCCTGCTATCAGGATCAAGAAGTGCTCTTCCCCTCGGGTAGGAGAAACAGTCTGTAAGTTTCCTCTTCACTGCTAGGATAGCTTTCTTGGCTGCCAATGTTGGGCCTAGCAGTCAGGCGTGAGAGTTAGTAGTCTCTATGGGTAATCCAAATGAGCTCATCTGCACTGCCTCTTTTGGAAAGCAGTCTGGGTTCTCTCTCTCTGGTGCAGTTGTGCATTGGCTCTCCTTAGGCTTTACGATATGGCTGCTCTTGAAAAACTAGGATCCTTGGCAACATCCTTGTGTAGGTGGCAGACCATTGATAGGGGCGTGCACGACGCTCTCCTCACCCTCTCTGTTTTCTTTGTGCTCTCTGTGATACTGTGAATTTTTTTGTGTTTCAGGGTATCTGGGTCTGGTGAGGGAGAATGGTGCAGCATGCTCTCGGGGTCAGTCCTTGCCGTCACCCTTTCCTCCGTTTCAGGTGCAGTGCTGCTCATTGGCCACACAATGGCAGTGTTGCTTTTGTAACGCCCCACTGTCTGCATCTTCCCAACGCTGCTGGCCTCACACAGCTCCTCCGGTCCGGCACTACGCATGTGCAGGAATATTCTTCCACCGGCTCCTATCCTTTGTTTGCCAGCCTCACCTTCCGTGAAGCATGCTGACTGCTGGCCTCCACAGGACCTCCATCTTCACCGCGGTGAGTCTCTTATTTTTTCTCTTCTTGGGGGTGAACCGTCATGCTAGGTGCACCTTCAGTTAACTGGATGAAAGGACACTTCTTCCCCCTCTCCGCAGTATATGTCTTGGCAGCGCCTGCCGCAGACAGTCACTTTCGATTTTTCACAACCTTCTTGGCCGCATTTGCTTTGCCATGCACTTCCGCTCCTCTGCAGCCGCTTCACTCGCTGAGCTGGTCTTGCCGCTGCCCGAAGCGACTGTACGGGACTCATCATATGTGGCAAGACTTCCCTCCTTCACAGTGAATCAATTTAACCGGGCCATGCGGGGGTAACGTGTACTTTAAGTGCTCAGGGAGCGAGAGCTTCTCCACCTCCCGACTTTGCAGTGCACATTCTTCAGCGGCCCTGGCCGCACTCAGTCTCTTCACTCTTCACCCCCACCGCAGCAGCCTCACTTAGCTCACCTCATGCTCGCCGGGTTCTTTGTGCTGCTCACATGCAGGGTGGGCTCCTGCTTCCGTGGGCTCTTCGGTCAGGGCCTCACTCGGCCTCACGGCAGTCAGTAGCTCCGGCGGCCGGCGTCACAGCAGTGCGGTCCCACGCTCATCCGCTCTTCGCCAGCAGGCGCTTCGAGGCGGAGTGGGCTTCCGCCGCGCCACCTTCACCCTGGGGGCACTTCACACCACGGACCGCCCGCTTACTTCCAGTATCACGATGGGGGTCTCGCCTCGTTTTACTGCTGGCCGCGTCCGCTGGGTCATCGCGGCTGATGCGGGTGGGCTCCGGTCGGGCCTCAGTTGGGGGCTCAGCAAGTTGTTGGCAGGGCTCGCCACCGGCTCCTCTCTCACCACGCCGGAGCCTCAGCAATTCTTCGGTTGGGTGCCGCCACTTTGCATTGCCATACATTGAAGGGCACCTCCGGTGCAGGCTGGGCTCCCAATCACCACACTAACACCCCAGGGCTCTTCGCATGCCCCGCGGGACTTCCGCTGAGCTGAGCCAGCTGCAAGGGGTGCCCTAGACACGGGCAGCACATTCCTTTCACCCTACCTTCACAAGCGGCGGCTGCACACGCGGGCAAAACCCGATCATCGCCAGTGTTATGTTCTGGGCCCTAGGCCCACATACTGTCGGAATGACAACACAGACACTTAGGTATGGTACTGGAACACTAGCCACGAGCACGTGCACTCGGGCCCTTATATTAGCGGGGTCACCTGATTGGTGACGTCCGTGTTGGAGGGGTGACGGGGTGTGTGTGTGGACCAGCCCTCGGGGGAGTGGCTGGCAGAAACACTAGACTGTCCAGCAGCACACAACATTTTACAGCAAGCAGTACGCAATACATTAGTTGATGCAAGAAAAAGCTGCAAGTTGGAAAGAGGCTAAAGAAACATCACACAACAAAACATTTGTGTGACGTCTATTACACCCTACAAAAAATGTGACACATACTCATACCACTTGACTTCTCAATGGCCATCAGAGCAGTCATTCATGATGCGCTGCCTAATCATTGATCCAAAGCTATTGGAGTCAAGTGTTCCAACTTTAGTTGGTTCAGTTCCTATGTCATTGATCAACAATGGGTTGAGACAAGATATGCCCATCTTCTCCCTCTTCGGTCACAATGCTCCCGACCCCTTTTCATGGTCCAAATGCTTCCCTCCCCTCTTAAAAGACCTAGGCCTTTCTAAAAAATGCATATATTTTCGAGATAATCTTTAGTGTCAGAGGCTTCAAAGTAGTTAATTATCAGCTTCAGGGCAAATCCTATAGGACCAGATAACAACCAAAAGAACTGATCGGACAAAGGAATGACTTCAAACATGCACAGCCCTCTCTGGTTCTGAACTTTGCTATCAAGGCAAAAGAAGTTCACTGACGTCTTTCGCAAAGCCCATCTGTCCACAGCCTATGACTACCCTCTAAAGAACTTCCACACAGGGCCTTTAGTGCTGGTGGTAACCGGTGTGGCAATCATTTTTGGTGCCCCCACAAAACAAGACCGCCTCCTCCAATTCTCTCACTTCCACCGGGGATTAGTGCCCCTCATCTCGCCAATGATAAATTATTGCTAAACACAGCGCCCCCACCTGAGGTCAGCGCCCCATCCACAGGCCAGCGCCTAGTGCGGCCGCACCGGTCGCACTGCCCTAAAGCCGGCCCTGCTTCCACACCCAGAACCCCCATTTTAAACTGGCCGTGAACACTTGAGACCAGGCCCTACTTTACCCAATGGGTCTCACTCACTTTTTTTTAACTCAATGTACAGGGTTGGCAGAGGTGTTGTTGACCTCCAAACTTATGTTTGGATAGAAGTCACACCTCACTTAGCTTGCCCTAGAGACATCTCGCCAGCCTGTTGTAATATTGAAAGTGAATACATCATATTCTTAGTAATGCTACATACAGAAAAGGGATGTGGGTGTGCCCTCTTCAGCCATTGCTTTGTTAGACTGTAATTCACGCTTTAGTTCAGCTCACAAAACAGCATACAAAGAATCAGAGACTGGGCCTGTCCTCTCTACCATTAGTTTGTAGGCAATGTCAGTCACGCTTTGTACAGCCCAATTTGCTGTCTGGTTTATCAGGCAGTGAGTGATGGTATTTTACCAACTTGATGTTTGCTTTCCCGTCCGGAAGGAGACTGACACTTATGAGTAACGGAGTTTGCATCACCCTGTGAACCTCTGCTCCGCCTTGTTTGTCATTGCGGATGATGCAATCCCAGTTCCTGCTCTGATCCACAGCACCTCTAACCTGCTTGCTGTGCTACTCATTTAGTATGCAGAGTGCTCAGCAGCCAATCTGCATGATAATGATTATGAAACTAGTATACAGATCCAATTCATAACTTTTTGAGATCGTAACAACATACCTGTACCACTACCACACCACCCACTCGTACCACCAGTACAAACTGTATCCGTAGCACCAATATGACTACCTGTACATGTACCATCACCTACACAAGCACTGTCATCTGTAACTATCACTGCTACTGCAAATATAAGTTCCAAATAATTTTGTGCTGGTAGTATGAAAGCATGAATCATATAACGTTAAGCTCAATGCATGCACCAAAATGCACTATTGACAATTCCCGTTTTGAAAGGGTAAGTCAATTTGCGTGTATTACCTGAATGCTTGAGGTCATAAGGAGGGCACTTAGTGGTGAATTGCCTACAGAGTAAAAACCACCATAAAGATATGGCTATTCACCATTATCAACTTTTGAGTACATTCCACTGGAACTGACAGTGAGAAAGAAAAGGATAAAACCATTAGGCAGCTGTGACCTGGGCAATCCAGGTGTGAAGAACTTCCAGGCCATATATTTTAGAGCCCAGAAGCCTAAGGAGTGTAATGTCAGAAGAATGCATGTTGGGTAGCCACCTGGTATTTTCTGACAGGCACATCCCGATAGTCCACCGATGTTACCTTCACCCTGGTAGAATGGACCCAGTCACCTGATCGAGGATGGGCTCCTCCAAAGTAATGAGCAATACCTGGCGTTTTTCTCTCTACAACTGTGGCCTACTAGCCAATAGGGTTGCATCGGTCTTCAAAGTTACTAAAAAGTTGGTCCAATGAATGGAGCTGCCTTCTCGGCTAGCAATGCTGACAGATCAAAGCAGAATATGCTCCAACAGTACTACTGGCATGAAGGAGGGTAGAGCCTGGAACACCACTGTCCCTATAAAACACTGTGAAATGTTTGAAGAAAGTCTGCTGTGAAATCAGTTTAAGGTCGTTGGGGGAAACTGACTCAAAATGTTTATGAATTTACCTAACTAGTAACAATTTAGGTTCCCAAGACGAAATGGGACAACTTGAAACAAATGAATATGTCTCATCTATTATCAACTGCTGCCCTTGCGTAAGGGCATGTCAGACCTCAGAAAATAAATCTGGACGTACAAAGATTAGTTCTTCGAACTATGCACAGAAGATGTGTGAATACGTGGTCGCGCTTACACCCTTCCTCCATTACCATATTTCTCCTTGGGGATCATGTACGTATACGGCATTTCTATAGCCACAAGAAGGCCAAGCACTGTACATGGTCAAAGACAAGCGTAAAGTTAACAAGTAAGTGGAGAGGAAGCTGGCTTGTGGATTGTTGATGTAGTGTTCTTTAAAGATCTGAGTCTTCAACTCTTTTCTAAATAGGCGCAGCATAGGGCGGTCCAGGTGGATACAGGAATAGGTTGTTCCAGATCCAAGGTGTACGAATGAACATGTCTGCGCTCTCATATTTTCTTTTTTTTACACCTCTTTGTCTGCAGTCCAGCTGCAGGTGTACCATGATCCACCAGAGATGCGATATTGTCTGCAAGAGAAGCAGGGGCACTGCTTGTGATAGTTTCATAAATGATGCAACTGTTTTTTGAAGAATATGATGGCCAGAAAGGGAATCCAACAGAGTTTCATCAGGATGGAGTTGTTGCAATCAAATTTCTTCAGTCCCTGGATGAAGTGCACTTCATTGTGCAGGATGCCCCTAAGGGAGGCCCTGGAGTAGATCATTAGCACTATTCAGATGCCAGAGTATGAGGGCTGGAATAGAAATTCCGAAGTAGCTTTCTGGAACAAATGGTTTGGCTCAGAAGAGAGGCTGGTACCCGGCTGTCTTTCTTTCGCAATGTGTTCATGGAGAGTGAGGTTGGTATCCATAGTGAACCCAAGTGACTTGGCTTTAGGTAAAAATTGTACTACAAAGCAGTGAAGGCTCATGTAATTGAGCCAGGTTTGTTCTGGTTCTTGTTTATTGTTAATGGCAAATAACAGGAATTCTGTCTTGGTTGGGTTGAGCTTCAGGTAGACTCTTGAAATTCTGGTTTGGATAATGTGCAACCAGTGCCTGAGGCTTTGATTTCTGAAGCAATGGAGACATTCAAGTAGAGCTGGGGAGATGATGGAGCAGGTCTGAGGAGCACCGTGGACCCTTTGTGGTACCCAGACTGGAGGATCGGTGGAATCAGTAGTTGGAGGGAAGGTATACAGCAACATCCATCCCCAAACCCTAATACTACATAAAGCTTTCACCTAGGGGATCCAGGTCCTCTGATCACCCATATGGCCAATTGGTCACATGGTTTTCAAATGTGTTGTTAAGCTCCCTTATTTGGTCAACTCAAGGCCTCGGATTGGAGTTGGAGTTCTTGGTCACTTGTGAGGGGGAAAGAATGCCTAGCTAACTCTAATGCTGCTGATTCTAGCAGAAAAATGCCACACTGCAAGATCAACTGCCACAAAGTCATGCTAGCACACAGGCAACTAAGATGATGTGTTTATGTGAATCTTCACTGCTCTAATGTCACCAATGACAGAAGATGACCTTTAGCAACAATACCTTTATGTGCTGGAAAGAACTTGACCTTTTCTGCAAAGAACTAATGAATTTTCCTGAAAAGTGACACCCCTACCTATACTCTAAGAAGGCAGTGGCGAATGAGATGCAGATGAGAATAAGCGGAAGTGGCACCCACCAAGAAGGAGAAAGCATGTACCTACAATTGCAAAGATGGGATCAGTAATGGTCTGTCTAGGATTCACTGACTGGACATCCAGTGGGAAAACCATGTAGAGATTGACAAAAGGGGCATGCCCTGTGCAAGAGGCCTCCATTCTCGAACCCTCTAAACCTATCAGGTCTTAGTGAAAAAATATCCATTTGATAAATTGCGGTAATTTTCACTGAAAAAGTGAAGGCTTTCAGATATGAATCCTCCATAAAATGAATCCTTTTGGATAGCACCACTCATAAAATGAATCATTTTGTATAGACTCAAGTAGGAACTGAGACCATTCAATTAAATTCTAAGATTAAACAGGGACTGAAGCATCATGAACAAGTGGGGCTGGTGTTTCCTCACTTGATGGAATTTGGATGAGAATCACCCAGAAATGCTACCTAGGAATAAAAATCCTGTGAGGACTTGGCAATCAGTGATGACACCAAAAGGTAGTGCCTTGTACTGGTAGTGCTGGTTTCCAACTATAAATCAGTCACATTGTCTGGCAGGTGCACTGAAGTAACACAAGCAGTCATTATGGATATCTGAACCCTCCCCTCCACATGCCCCTCCTCCTGCTAAGCACCCCAAACCTCTTTCCACACCACCCACACCCCACAATTGTGAAAGTCAACATATGGAACTTCTGCAAGAAATGGAAATAATCATGGCTAGTTTCTGGGATCGAGAAAAGCAAGATTACTCCTTAAAGTAGGAAACCCTCTTCCTCCTTTAGAAGCGCTGGCATGCCAATTGGGGCTCACATAGATCATGATTAGTGTGGCCCTCAGATAAATACAAACACGGGAGACTCATTACTGTGATACTATTGTGATCTTGTGCTTCACGCAGTCCCTAAAGTAAAAACCTTGGGGGTTATCTGTATTCTTCTCTCTTGCTCCCTTAGAAGTGCTGGGATGCCAACTAGGGCACGAGTAGTCTGGATCGCAGAGGCCATAGAAGCAGCAGAGCAGCCATTTTTCATTACTGTCACTAAAAGGACCCATGCATTTATGGTCGTCTACATTTATGGTATGTAGTTGAAAGAAAGCCTACAAGCCTGAAGACACTCTTCTGACATGGATGAAGGTCAACAGGCGCAAGCCTTTGAGAGTTTTTTCTACACTTGGGGCCAGCGGGATTGGGCTCTTTCCTTCAGTACATCTGCTATTCAGCAACATGTTTCCTGAAGTCAAGGTCACACCCAGTGTCCTCGAATGAAAGGATGTACCTAGCTTTGAACACTGAAGACATTCAGACTGAAAGAGCAGGGAAAGACTTGGCAGTATCGCATGGATGGGCTCAGCAAATGTGTTAAGCCCTTTTCTCTTCTACTGCCGATGAACCTATTCCATTGAGGTACTGACTAAGTTCTCTCAATCAAAAGTTAGGTAAGCTACTAGCTTTCTGGCCTTCAGATTTATGAAGGTTGTCTTATGCCATGAATGCCTGCGCAGGGCCAGAACAGAGTTTGTGGTCGTGGTGGCAGTTTTAACAACGTCCCAAGACACCAGCAGAACCTTTTCAGCAGCTTCTCTGCTCAGGTTGAAAAGAGTGTACATGCCTGAGCATAGTTTGCGAGCAAGAAGTATACTGTGGAATCCTGCCAGAGCCTGTAACACACCTGTGTGGTAACCCACCACATGTGTTTTGAGATGTGTGTGCTTCAGGAAGAAACAGCGCAACTTGTAAATGTTCTTCTGTCTCCAAACACCTTGCCTTTGCCCATGTCACAGGAAGTCACTTTACCAGCAGAAAAGCCTTCTGTACCATCAGAGATGGTGCTGTGGGATTCCCAGGAAGAACAAAACTTTTTTTTAGACCTTTACCTGTTCTACAGGGACTTTGAGGCTGAGAGCAAGGCTTATTTCAACTCTTTATATTCTGCTGGAAGCCTTTTTTACAGTGACTTGGGCTACATTCACGGGCTACGTTGTTACAGCCACAAAGGTATAAACACCCTCATTCTACAGCAGGGGTCTCAACAAGAGCCCTTAAAGCCTTGCCTAAGACAATCTGTTGACACCTATTTGGATACATGTCACAATAGTCCTATGGTACCATCCTTAAGCTCCCTAAACAGTTTTGTGATCAGGCATGGGGAAATAGATCCACACAAAAATTGTCTATCCATGATGGCCCAGCTGAGTGCCAAGGCAATTTGGGCTGGGAACACCAGTGAAGTTGGGGACAGTGGAGAACCATATCTTGGACTAGGTTGTTGACACCACACTGGAGCATCAGGAGCTGAAACTAATCTGGTGGCTAAGAGACTATGGCAGTCTCCCTAGCCTTCAACTTCATACTTGACACATCCAAGAAAGAGACTGTGCCAGGAATTGAAGACAACATGGAGGTAACACATGCTGCTTGATCCAAAAGAAAAAAGGTTGCATTTTGCAACTCCTGACATCTGCATCTGGTCTGATATTGATGAAGGTGACATGGGGCATTCATCCTAGGTGGAGTTAAAAGGGAGTACTTGTAGCAAAAGTGATGGCCCAGTGGCCTGTGAATAATACTATCTCCTGCTCCTTTAGAAGCCTGAGATGAGTGATGTAGAGACTTAGAGGAGGCAAGATGGCATCTGAGTAACATCTCATCCGCGATGCTCCGCCGGTCAGACCCCCAGAAGCTGTGACGAAAGTACAGTATGCCCTCACAAAAGCATCAAGCGCATCAAAACTATTTCTAATGGATCGATTTCAATACCTGCACGCCGTGATCACACTCGTGATTCGACTCGAGCAACCCGGAACAGGCGAGGAGCATAATCAGAATCTCCCGCCGCCAACTCCCGTCTCAGCTCGGCTGGATCCGGTATCGCTGACGTCTCCTGCCCTGCAGCCGGATTCGCCCTCTGAGCAGCTGATCAGAATCCTCTTGGCGATCTCCAGAGCCCTGCTGGCTCCGAATGAAATTCCTTCCATTCCTTTATCACCCGAGCTATGCGGACCACTTGGGGGTGTGTTGTCTGCTTCCTGGTTTCCAAGGATGAGTGCTCGAAATGCTCTGCGGCTATGTTGTTGCAGAAAAGGACTGACAACAGACAAGTAAGGATGGCAGGACGGGGTGGGAAATCCGTAAAAGCCAAGAATAGTTAGCCTTCTCTCCCCACAACAATTCTAGTGACACAGCCCACCACAATGATTGCCGAAAATCGGGCCAAATGCACTGATACAAGTGGGGCAAGGTCAATGAGGCAGAACAGTCTGAAAAATGCGATAACATGGAGTTCACTCAGAGATCTGACATACTCAAGAAATCTCAGCCAAAAAACCCCAGGGACTCTGGCAACTGTCAAACTCTAATTACTAACATTTTCGGCCCAAGCAAGGGAAAAGTACACAGGGCCTTGGAGAATAGAAAGAAAGGTCAAGGGGGTCAGAATGATCAAACTGGTGCTTACATTGCTAACCCTGATACTGCCCCCATTTCGGCCCTGGTGCTAACACCAGGCTCTAACCCCCAATCAACTTCTACTCCTAGCCTGCTACTCGGCCATGAGGAGACAATCGGTAAAAACTCTATCCCTGGGCTCCAAGATGACCTACAAAAGTGTAAAGAAAACTCAGAAGAAAATTCAGAAGCAATTGGCAATGAATCCTCCTTGGCCAGCAAGGCCCCTGAAAATGAAGCGGGTAATACCCCTCGCTCCCTGCCCAGGACACCTGACACTTTGGAGAAGTTCTATTCTCTAACTGATGAATCTGACGTCTCAGACCTGAGCATGTCTACCTCCAGTGTAGGAGAGGGGCGAAACTCGAACAGCAGCTCAGACTCAGACCCACCCGCAAAAACTCATGGACAGAACGAACTCCAAATAAAAAAAGGAAGCCGGAGAAAGAGATGTGAGACCCCCGACCATGGAAGCGCTGGGGATCTCACAAGGGACTATTCTGCCTCACAACTCACTACCATGTCTGATTTACCCGTGTGTTCAGGGGGAAACCGCACAATCACAGGCAGCGCTGAAGATGGTGGGCTGGGGACCAAGAACAATCCTGTTTTAGCCGTGGTGCTACAATCAATCAAGAGCTTTCAAGAGGAGGTAAGACTAGACAACCGGAGATAGCGCCTAGTTGCTAAAAAACTACAAGGGGCCGTCAGGAAGGTGAGCAGAACGTGTGCTGAAATCGCAGACAGAATGGCCTCCATCGAAGTATGGACTGAAAATTTGGAGAAGCATCTTGTCACATTGAAAGCACAAGGAAATGAACATGAGAGCATTGTGAAGGACCTAATGTGGAAAATGGAGGAACATGAGAACAGACAACGTCGCATTACCCTTCCCAGTTCTTGGCATTTTGGAAGGGGTCGAAGGGAGCGGCCGCAGAATCAATATGATCACGTTGCTCAAGGGCACCTTCCCAGAACTACACACCTAGGACTGGGACAAAGAGATCCAGCGAGCCCATAGATTCCCGCTAACACCATCAAAACGTCCCTCATCTACTCCTCAGCACCCGCGCACAATGCTTCTATACTTTGGTAATTTCCTCCTCCGCCAATCTCTCTATGACTTGGCTACACCAACTGCCAAGAAGGAATTCAATTGAGTGACTTTCTTTACAAGACCCGATGTCGCCCATGCCACTGTGTAGAGTAGGTGGAGGCTTAGACAGCGCTTTTCTCCCTACCAACAACTCGGGCTGAAGTATACCTACATAACCCAGCTCGGCTAAGGGTTGTCTTTAGGGGGATCATGTACAGTTTTTGGGGGGAAATTCAGGCCCAGGCATATTTACACGAGATCACCGGCCGAAATGTGAACAAGACCTAGTGACCAACAGACTCAAAACTTTACCACCATGAATTCTCATTCTCCCAAAGACATTATCTTATTCCTTTTGTCTTTTTCTTTTTCTCTCCTCCACATCGTAGTGGTATCCTAACTTAAGAATCTTACAGTAGATGGTAGAGCTTAACTATTATCAATGTCAGTGAGTGGGGGGAAGACCTGCGGGGATATGACTGCTCAGATGGCATCATCCTGGCTCGGGCGGGGCCAGGTAACCTAAGTAATCGGCGGTGGGAGGGGGGATGGGAAGGGAGAGGGTGAGGGGGCTTCCAGGTGTGGAGGAGGGTTGGCACTACATGGAGAGATCTCACAAAATGTTGTTTTCCTTTTTCGTCTTCTCTCACATATCTTAGATGAGTAAACTGCGTATAGCCACAATCAATATCTGTGGCCTCAATAATCCAAATAAAAGACGGAATACTACAGTTGGACTTCCCTTATTGAAGGCCGACATAATTTGCACACAGGAGACACACATCAAAAGGGCTCACCCTCACTTATTAAAAACACTTGGGTATACATTGGTGGGGGAACGTCAAAATTCACGGACACGCGGGGTTGCGATCCTGACATCTAATATCACCCTACAATTCAGGCGCACATCAGTTGATCAGTTAGGGAGATGGGTAAAAATGGAATGCAGCAAGAATAACAGAGACCCACTCACCATATGCTTGATTTATGGCAACACCTTAGATGACCCAACAGTCTTTCTCTATATAAATAATGAACTAGCTGCCTGGCCACTCCCTATAATTATCTGCAGCGATTTTAACATTTACTTGCCTGATGATAAAAAACTAAGTTCAGAAACTGTCTGGGTATATAATGGCAGGAAACCGAAGGTGTTTCGGGCAGTAAGGACATTATGCCTAGAGCGCGTGCTCTCTGATCTTTGGAACTGGCAGAACACTTCTGACCCCAGTTTTACTTATTTCTCTTATCTCCACAATAAACATGCAAGATTAGATTATATCTTAGTATCTCACTTTCTTCTTCATGACTTTTCGATTGAGAAAGCCCCACGCATTCTAGCTGATCACAATCCCCTAACGGTAGAGATAAAGGTTAAATCGCCAAAAGGTGGGGGTGGTATCACATGGAGCTTTGAGCGAGCTCTTCTCATCAACGAAGATTACTGTGATCATATGAGAGTGTGGATCCCTCAATATTTTAAGGAGAATTTAGGGAGCACAGAAATCGAAATTGTACGGGAAATGCTAAAAGCTGGTATATGAGGGGAAACCCTAGGATTTTCCCTATCTCTGAACAACAAAAAAACGCTCTTTGACAAACGATATACAAGTCAGACTGGCCATTGCGGAAGAAGAACTGATCACAGTGCTCCAGACTGGGGGAACCCCGTAGAAGCACAGGCAAAAGAGACAGTTGATAAATCCGCGATTCTGGAGATAATAGCAAATACTGCCGCGGATAAACTTACAGTATGGTGGGAGGGAGTATATGAGTGCAGTGAGCAGGCAGGGCATCACCTGGCAATCAGAGCTAGACAAAAAGCGACTCAGAATACAATACAAGAAATAAAAGATCCAGAGTGAGGGATGATCACAGACTCAGATGGAATCCGAAATGTTTTTTATACATACTATCAAGAACTATATCATGAGGATTCATCTGGGAATCAGAGAGATGTTGCGGCACATCTTAACTCAATTCTAAAGGAACAATTTTCTCAGGAAGACCAGCTACAGCTGGATGAACTTCCGCAATGGATTGAGATATTATTGTGCATTATTAGTATCCCCAACGGTAAGGACACCGGCCTAGATCGCACACCTCTCGAATTCTAAAAGAAATTCTCGCCACAGCTTAAAGATTGTATGACAGAGCTATTCATACAAGTATTCAAGGGTGGCAGACCACCTGAATCCTGGTCGCAGGCCAAAATTGTAGTCTTTCTTAAAAAACATAAAACACCATCCGAACCCGGCTCATACCGCCCTATAACATTAAATAATAGCGATAGCAAGGTTTACTCTATAATCCTGGCTACTAGTCTGGCCTCTGTTATTCATAAGGTGATCTCTATCAGGCAACATGGGTTCATACCAGGGCGGGGGATGACGGACCATATATGAAGGATTATCTCACTTTCTGATGCTGCAAACATCTCCAGCGACCCAAATGCACTAATTTTGCTATATGCAGAAAAGGCCTTTGACAGTGTCTCCTAGCTTTTCTTATGGGAGAGCCTTTCAAGGGTCGGAATTGAAAAAGGAATCCTGCAGGCTTTCAAAATGCTTTACTTTCACCGTACTGCAAGGCTTTTTGTTAACGGAGCACTCACAGATACTTTTAAGATAACGAGAGGTACCCGCCAGGGATGCCAATCTCGCCACTGATATTCGCAATTTATATCGACCCCTTTTTACATCAATGAAAAACAACAAAGTTATCAGGCCCATCGTAACCCATGGATGGGAAACTAAAGTTTTGGCATATGCCGATGATATTGCTCTTGTGACTCCCGACCCCAAAACTACTATTGTCTAAATTGAAGTAGAAGCAGCGAGATATGGGACACTCTCTGGGTACTCCCTTAATTGTAGCAAAAACGCAAATCGTGTGCAATGAGAACTTAACTATCAATGATACTTGCGCAGTTACAAACACAACTTATCTAGGCCTGGACATCTCTGCTAACATTGACAATATCGTCAAAGATAATATGGAACTGCTAAAACAAATCCAGACCTGGTGAGACTACATAATTTACATCTGTCTATCATCGGCAGATGTAACATCATTAAAATTTTATTTTTCCCTAAATTTTTATATCTTTTGCGTGCAATCCCGATTGAATTTACCACCGACTGTTTAAAAATAATTGAAGATCTATTTTCCCGATTTATCTGGGCATACGCTAAGCCAAGAAGGGCATATAAATATCTTTCTTTACATAGAGAGAGGGGAGGACTGGTTCTACCAAATATAAGACTCTATTATTGGGCCACTACACTACTATACAATTTAGTTCTAAAACAAGGGAGGCCAAAACTTAGCGCGATCAAAGAAGTACTGACCCCCCTTGAACTTATAATGGGGGTGGAAGCGTGGTGCTGGGCTTGGCGATTCTTAAATGACAGCCACTACAAGAAAGTTTGCTTTAAAACTCTACAAGGGGGGGCATAGAATCTGGAAGTTAGTTCGAAAACTGATCGGTATGGGTCGGCTCAATTACTATACACCACTCTGCAATAATCCCAATTTACCAGAAATGTTTAAAGGCCCAATCATTCAAAGATGGTGCGACGCACGGCTGACTAAGCTCGGAGCTTTTTTTCTCTCCAATAGGTCTGGCCTCTTTCGATAATCTTAAAGAATGGTTTGAGCGAGATCGGAGGGATTTTTATAAATACCTCTAAATTAGAGATTATTTAAATAAGAAAGGTGGGGGGCCAATCGGATTCGCTAATAATGATATAATTGATATATGGAGAAGGAATACAGACCTATCTATGCAAGTAGTTTATAATCTTTTTAACTCACTAATGAAAGATGATATGAATGATCGGGCTTTAAAGTGGAAAGTGGAAACTGTAGTCTCGGAAAACCTATTTTTTCACCCAGTGAAATTACCACAGAATATTTGAATCCTGGCCCGACTCCAGGCACAATACTACAAAACATGCTTCTCGCTTTATTTTACCCCTAAAAGGATTGGGGACGGGGAGAGGAACCTTCTGCCTCCGGTGTGCGTTATTTCAGGCAGATCTGATTCACATCTTTGCCTCCTGTGATGCCCTTAGTAAACTGAAGCAAGAGATTACCAACTTTTTTAAGGAGTCCCTAGGAGTCAACTGCGTCCTCTCTCTAACCTTGATAGGACTTGGGGTAGTGCAGAACACTCAGAGGAAGCTTGGAGAAGAACTGGTGTTCATCGGCATGGGGATCCTCCGTTTATGTCTCGCATCCGCATGGCTGGATCCTAAGCACCCCCCCCCCCAGGGTTCCAGCAATGGCTCTCTTGCTTCTTAGCAAACTACAATCTGGAAAAGCTATATACGTAAGAAGGGGACTACGCTCCCGAACAAAAGGATTACAAATCTAGGCACCATTGACCAGATGGATTGAGAAGAATGGTTAAATTATAAAGTGGAAAACAAGCAAGAATCCAAACTAAGGATATCAAATCTAGGCCAACTCCCTCGGGGGTGGGTAGGGTGGGTGTTTGGTGGGTGGGTGTGAGGGAAGGCTCAACCAGGAAGGGTTAAAAGTGGGGGGAAAAGTCTTTGTTCTTTTTCTTTTCGGCTTCCCACTGACAATGAATCTTAATTGTTCTGTATACTATCATTTACATTGCATTATTTAAAAAATATACATATATATATATACATTTGGTAGAAAAATACAAAATACTTTTTGTGTAGGTTCTGTACTAGGTCACAAAATGACGGTAATTCAGTTTTTGATGCTCTGCACACATTTCTCACAATTTTTCTGTTAGGCTGCCAATACTTATTTTCATAATCAATACCTGTGCATTGTTTCATCTATTCTTGAGCATGGAGACTTCTGTAATGAAGACGTGTGCCCATTATATTAAATCAAGACAAACATTCATCCTCTTGCATGGTCTCGACTTCAAAGAATAGTTGACCAGTTAATTGCAACCCTGCAATCATAGGGCAACAATAAAATATTTTCTGTGCATTGATGTGATGATTCCACATAGCCTAATGTATTACTTTATCACTTCTTATCTACTCTGCGTGAACATCATTGGTACATATGGCATTTCACACAGAATATATCGATTCCATTTTGGTCGTTTTTGTTACAAACCCCTTTTCACTAAAAATGAGTGTCTTATTTTGCCTGTCTTTGATTACTTTTGTAGTGTGAATATTAGAACCAGGCAGTGATCTTATCGTTGCTGCATTCCAGGGCCATCTAGCTGCTGGGACCAGTGCACAGGGCTTATACTATATATCAATGCTACCATTTGCATCTCTATGTCTCTGGATAGTGGTTTGTGAAGCATTCTTGAAGTATCTTTGATTCCTTTGGTCATACACACCGATATGTTCCTTTCCTTTTTTTGTCTAATTCTGTTTTCACTTCTTTCTAGTACTGTGTGTAATAAAAGTTGTTTTACGTCGCATAATTAAAGATGTATATTTTAATAAAAAAAGAAAAAAAAAGAAACATGAGATGAGAATAGGGGTAATTTATTCCACAATGCAGTGTGACTATAGTGAGGAAGCAAAACAACTTCCCATATTACCACTGGGGTTGGGAATGCAGTGGAATAAGTACATGGGCTATTCACTTTCAGGTATCACACTTTTTTATGAGCCTCCTGTGATCAGGGAGGGATATTTGTGTGCCCAAACACAGATTGGCCTGCTTCCTGCATTCCATATGCAGAAACTCTGCTTGCCAACTATATGGCACTCACTGCCTACTTCCCAGTGAGAGAGCAGCTCAACCATGGGGGGTTAAAATTAGTAATGGCATACCTATTCATGATAGGACAGCAAGGGGCACCTACAGGAGAAAATCTCTTGTGTGTGATACTCTGTTTTTAATATACTCACCTCTTGCACTCCGCAGTCCACGAACAGCGAGCTCATCGCTGCAACGCTTGTCACTCTCCCACCGCCATTCTCGAGGGCGAGGCGCGACGAGAGACACGCCCACCTCAGGTGGCCACGCCCCCTGATAAGAGTATAAAGAGTGCGCGCAGCTGGAGAGCGCGACACTAAGACCCACGAGACTCCTGAGGCGGAAGCCAGGAGTGATTGAGAAACTTCTTTTAAAAGCTCTTGTGTGTGATACTCTGTTTTTAAAATACTCACCTCTTGCACTCCGCAGTCCACGAACAGCGAGCTCATCGCTGCAACGCTTGTCACTCTCCCACCGCCATTCTCGAGGGCGAGGCGCGACGAGAGACACGCCCACCTCAGGTGGCCACGCCCCCGTGACGCCTCTTCTCTCCCCATTATAAATTATGTGCCTCGCCAGGAAGCGCAGCGGACGAGCGCAGCGGGCGCGCCGATGGCGCGCCGAAGGCGCGCCTAAGGTAAGCCCGTCTGCGCCCGTCCGCGCCAGACCGAGCCCTGAGCCCATACCCCAGGCTGGTCACACCTGCCCTCGATTGAACTATTCACTAGATACTCTGTACCAGCTCAGGAAACCATTAAACACCAGGTGTAATGGAACTATCATTCTTGAAACCGATCCTACTGGCTGCCCAAACTGCGACTACAGATTGTCCCCATCCCCCCAACCCGAACCAGTATATATTGAGATGGCCCTGCTTAATTGTAGGTCACTCCCAAAGCACCAGACAGAAATTCACCTATTATTATCAGAGTCGGACTTAGACGTCCTGTTCTTAATAGAAACGTGGCTTTCCCCTAGCACGGATCCGGACATCAATCAAGCACTTCCTCCCGGATACCTCATTAAAACCCTTAATAGACCGAAGGGTATTGGAGGGGGTATTGCGATTATTTATCGTGACAATTTCTCATGCCAGTTTAAAGATAGCCCCATTTTAGATAGTGAAAATGTTCTGTTCTCCCTTCACTTGCCGCCATCTACGACACTATCTGGGGCCCTAATCTACCGACCTCCGGGACAGGTAGGGTGTTTCATAGACTCACTCATGGACGCCATCTCTTCTTTTGCTTGTGTGACCCCAAACTTCACAATCCTCGGAGACCTAAATCTCCACTTCAATGATCAAGGCAACAAACTCGCCACTGACTTACAAGCCGATTTGGCTTCCCTTAATCTTCATCTACTCAACAATGAACCCACCCATATGAAAGGACGGCTACTGGACCCCATCTTTTCCAACCTTTCCAAACTCTCCGTACAAACCCCTCTGCCCTTTCCCTGGTCAGACCACTTTTTGGTCCCTTTTAAACTTCAACTTCCAGGTAAACCGCCTGACACCCCCCTTCCCCGAGTCCCTTCTCGTCCCTGGAAAAAATTGGACACAATCCTATGGGATCACGCTCTGACTTCCACTCTACCTATAGTAGACCCTAACCCCTCGTCAGCTGAAATCCAACTTCATAACTGGATAAATGACTCCCTCGACTCAGTCTTACCATTTAAAACTCTCCCATCCAGTAGGAAATCGTCCAAATTACCATGGTTCTCTGAAGAACTACGCGAAATAAGAAGGAAGGGCAAAAGGCTTGAACGCCAATGGAGAAAGAACTGGAACACAGCTGATAAAAACGATTATAGAACCCATATTAGGTTTTATAAAAACGCATTAAAAACCGCGCAGGCCTCCTACTTTGAGGAGCAAATAGCCTCAGCTGCTAATTCCGCGAAAGAGACCTACCGAATAGTGAAACTCCTCACCAAAATACAAGACCCTCCATCATCCTCAGACTTGGATGGGGCAAAATGTAATCAAATGGCAGATTTCTTTTCGGCAAAAATTGCTAAAATTCTGACCTCCCTTCCAGCTCCTTCTACCGCACAAACAGGCTTTGGTTCCTCTCCCCTTCAAGACACCCCGAGATTAACCTTTTTCTCCCAAATCTCCACTGAAACGTTTCTTAACGTTCTACAGAAAATCAAAAGTGGTTCCCCATCAGACCCAGCTCCCATTAGTAAATTGAAGCTAGTTGCTCCCACTATTGCCCCCCTTTTTACCAATCTGATCAACGCTTCCCTTAAAACTGGTATAGTCCCGGCGAACTGGAAAAAAGCCACAGTCAAGGCTCTCATAAAAAAACCGCACTTAGATCCCACAGATCCTTCTAATTTTAGAGCGATCTCATTGCTACCGGCTATGAGTAAAATAGCCGAACGAGTAGCAAACCAACAACTTTCGGCATTCTTAGAGACCAATCATCTTCTCCGCATGTCCCAGACAGGCTTTAGACCAGGACAAGGGACTGACACCGCATTGTTAGCCGTGGTCGAAGAAGCTAGGGGCATAATGGACGCAGGAGGATCAGTGGCAGTGATCCTCCTCGACCTGAGTGCCGCCTTCGACACGGTGGACCATGCAACCCTTGTCCAGCGCCTTGGTCTGATGGGAGTGGCGGATTCCGCTTTGGCCTGGATCTCATCCTTTCTCAAAGACAGGTCCTTTCAAGTTGTTGACGGGTATTCCGTCTCTAATGTGCAGTCTCTTAAGTGTGGTGTGCCTCAGGGATCCTCCCTGAGCCCCACACTTATTAATGTCTACATGGCTCCCCTTGAGGATGTTGTCAAGCCATTTGTCATTAAATCAATAATGTATGCTGACGACACTCAGCTCGTCGTCTCCCTTAACCAACCTGACAACGCCTTGTCCAATCTGAGCAGTTGCCTGGAGAAGGTGCATCAATGGATGTGCGAATCCAGGTTAAAACTGAATGGGGAGAAATCTGAAATTCTCCTCTTGGGAACCTCCAACAAAATCCCCATATCCCTCCCTTGGCCACCATGCATGGGAACGCCACCAATTCCCAAATCCGAAGTCAAGAGCTTAGGGATATGGCTTGATCAGGATCTAAGTTTCAAAACTCAGGCGAGAAAAACGGCGGGAACTTGTTTCGGCCTGATAAAGATGGCTCGAAAGATTTTACATCTACTCCCGCTCCAGTCCAGGAAACTCCTGATGCAGGGGCTTGTGAACTCCAGACTGGACTATGGAAATGTCCTGTATCTGGGGGCCCCAGCCTCGGTTGTCCAAAGACTTCAATGCGCACAGAATGCGGCGGCTAGAATCCTCACAGGAACCCCAGCGAGGAATTCGGCCAAACCAGCTCTCAGAAGCCTGCACTGGTTGCCAGTAAAGGAGAGGGTCAAATTTAAGACCCTGTGCATTACGCATAGAATGTTGCACAACGAAGGCCCTCCGATTCTTAGGACACTCGTGACTCAACAACATTCAAGTCGACAATTAAGATCTAACTCTCTTTCCCTCGCTAATGTCCCTAGAATTAGGAAGGCCAGAACAGGCGGTCGCCTGTTCTCCTATAATGCTCCTAGACTGTGGAACGCCCTTCCTCTCTCCCTGAGGCAAGAACACAACCACCTCAGGTTCAGGAAACGTCTAAAAACCATACTTTTCCCTTGAGCTCGTCTTCCTGACCTTTCCTTCACTCAGTACCGTGGTCTTTTAGCGCCGGGATGCCCTAGGGTAGCTGCGCGCTCTAGAAAACCTAAAATCAAATCAAATCAAAGGCTAGACTGTCCATTGCAGGCCTCTGGAGACACAGGAACACTCTGACATATGTTTTGAGAATACTATACCTTGATAAGGAGCATTCTTCTGCAATGCAGTTGAGTGTTTGGGGGACGGGAGCGCGGGGGTGATTTGGTCACCAAACGGCCTTCAGCTCTCAGACTCTCCACACCCCTTCCAATGATTGTGACAACAGTATGGGGAAATATGGACTTGCGACCATTTTCTTTCACCTTGCCCAGGGTTATACATACTAATGGACCATTGACTGTTACCTCTACATGGGAAGGGTACTTTGGCACCTCATCAGCAGAATAAGTGCTCAATACTGCACTGGGGGATCAAGATCTAGACTGATGATGAAATTCACTGTCTTTATCTGCTTGAAAACCAGGTGGTTTCGGAGGCACCTCATACCGATAGTAGCACCGATATTCACTGAATGACCCATTCCCAGAGGTCAGCTGCGGAAAAAAAAGCAAGACAAAGGCAAAGTAATGCACCTTGCTAAGCTGAAGAAAGATCAGGGTAAAGCTGCAGACAAAAAAAGGACAAAGAGGGAAAGACATTATTAGAAATTCACTGAAAGAAATAGCATCTGATCCACTCCAGTTACCACACAAGGGGGAGAAGAGGGCGTACTTACATTCTAGGATTGGGTTGCGACACTTATAATGTATGCAAGTACACATTCTAGTGGTGCACACAACTATATTTTAAACAGCAATTGAAGAGGTTAACAAGACTAGTACAAGGTAGGACGGTACTCACTAGTTTAGAGAGGGAAAAGGCAAGGGCTTTTTGAAAATTGAGCAAACTAAGCAAGGTTTTAACATTTCCAAAATAGCTAAATGGCTGGCCAACCTCTAGTTGTAGAGTTCCTATAAATCTATAGAGAATCTGCGCATTTAGACTACAAATTGTGGGATTAGTGTCCAGATGGTTTCCAGACACCCCGCAAGGTATGTTAGCCTGTATACCAGCTAGCTCACAGTGCCACTGCAGACTACTTTTACCAAAAAGAGAATAGTTCTTGGCAACTATCGAACATGACAACCCTGTTCCGCCAGGGATCGTGGAAACAGTACAGTACTTTTCGTTCAGTCACTTGTGCCCACTTAGTCTCAGAGAGATACACAGAATAACGGTGGGGACGTTTTCATTAAGTATTTATTGAACCAGCATCATTCTAGTGTAAAATAGGTGTGCTGAAACAACGATAAGACAGAAACAGATATAAATGATTATAGGTACCAACAGTGTAAATGGATGGTAGATCCCTACCATAGTGCCAAAATAATGAATAAAGGCAAGTATATGAATACATGACAATAATAATGCGTACTTCTACGATGCAACCCTAACTAGATGCACCTAAGTGCACCTAGCATGTATGTAGGTGTAGAGCCAAGAATCTCCCTTGGATGAAGCCAACCGCATTAACTGAAGTGAAAAATTGTGGGACCCCTTCTTGGTCTCAAGATGAACATCCCACGAGGGATGTCAGAGCACTGCGTTCTGGAGTGTCTGTGTGCAGGAGCTTCAGCGTCTCGCATCAGTGTGTCAGCATGGAAGTCTTTCTGCTCTGCTTGCCCCAACAAAGATGTGGTGTTTATATTCCCATAAAGGTGCCCTCAGGGGTTCTACCATGATGTGTCATGTCGGTCAAGGATGACGTAAGGGATGACCCTTGTACATAGTTATTATGCAGAAGATGGTAGTCCTGCTGTGATTCCGAGTATCCTCATGCATAATAAATTAGGCTAGTTTTCGGAGAAAACCACACGACATTTGTGCATTTAACTAGGTAAATGGTCAGTACCAAAAACCGTTATGCAGTATAATGTCAGAAGAAATGTAGGTGAAAGGTTGGGTGACTACTTAGGCCTATATTGGGGTACATTTACGAATCATAACACTCTCATGTAGTTAGAGCGGGAAACTACTTCAGGACTAGGTAGCAAAAAAGAATGAGCTTTATTGACCTAACTAAACCTGGTTAATGAGCAGCACACTCAATAAACATGCTAGAGACTATTAAGCAAGTAGTAAGGAGCATTTAGTAGCGCCCAGTGAGCCAGATCAACATATACTCCATGGTTTAATACCCAGCTGAGACAATGAAAGTGTCGTAATTTACCAGTAGGAGATGAAGATGTTGCCAGACAGCGTTTAGCGGATTGTATTTTATAAAGTGGAACAGATGATGGCTGAAGCTAACAAGGCAAGATAATCTCCAAAAAAATGTCCCAATGCAGATGAAGTTTAAATTACAAACAGTTTTACATGCACCGATAGAAGAATCCCGATAAATCCCCAAGTTTACTTTAGGGACTACAGGAATGGCAAGATCATGTCAGAGGAAGGAGACTCCTAAGTTTTCATTTATTTGAGAGACACACAATTTATGAGTTACGTTAGACATCAACCTTATTTGAATGCAAAAATGTTACAATAAAGCCTGAACATATGAGGGACGCTAATGAATAATCACTGGTGCAGGTGACTGGATTGGGTGTTTATAGTTTAGGTATGAAACCATAGTTGTACAAACCTTTACACAGGGCCACTGGAATTATGTGGCTAGGGAGGGACAATTATAAGGCAGAGCCGGGTAAATTATGCGGCAAGAAAGCCCAAATTATGCGGCACATTTGGGGATAGTATTACTGTATTTTGTCATTTTAAAACTTCTTATCACTGTCTAGGCATTGGTTGCAACTTATAAGTACCAGTCTAACATCCAAACACAGCAATAAACTACAGAAAGGTGACCTTTGCGAAGGGCCTTCCACTGCACAGCAACGCGTCTAAGTTTTTTGTAACTTTTGATTCCTTTGAGATAGAATATTTTTTTTAAAATTAAAATCTGCAGATTATGCAGCAGATGATGGATCATGTGGCAAAGCTATATTTATGCGAATATTGCCGCGGCCGCACAATCGCATAATTCCAGTGACCCTGCCTATACTGTATTCCCGGGATGTAGTGAGAAGCCCTATATTGATTACATCTGAGAACGCTGAAGGGTTATTTGGATAGCTAGCTATGCATATCAGCTCTAATAACAAATGTATGTTCAGTAAGCGCTTAAACACTAGAGAAGCTTATTAAGTAAAATTCTATGTCTAATTTCCATAGTAAATAATGAACTTTTTGGGGCCATCAAAAGATGCTACGTTGCCTGGCTTAATGATATTTCATGCAATACTCGTTAAACGTTATTTACATGTAATCCAATGGCTGCATTGTATTCACCTTCATTGCATACTACATGCTAGACTTAACCAAGTACCAGAGATACAGAACAATTCGCAAATGAAAACTACATAAATAATGCATATGCATCTGGGCTTTATAAATGCAGACAACCACACTTCCGCCTGTTCAAGGCTAACATTTCTGAGATGTTTTGAAGAGTTATGACTCAAATTAACTGAAATATACTACACAAAGCAACATTGCAGCTTCTATCCTAACTTTTCAGCGATGTGAAACGAACGAAACCTGAAATAAAATGAAGTAAACATGCAGCCACATAGTCAGCAGTATAAATTAGAATACAAATACACACTTTCAGTAAGCAACCAGCAGTTTTCATATCCCAACATGCCTTGTACTGGTAGTGGCCTCACAGCGCCAGTTCATTTTGAAATTTGAAGGTTGTAACAACCCTTGAGAGGAAGCCAAGGAGGCAGAAGTGTCATTTATGACTTTAATGAAGATATCTATGATGCAGAACCAGAACAAGTAATTTTTTTCTCCCATATCATAGATCCTTCTTTGATAGTCAAACGCCAGAGTACCATGGCAAGCTCATCTCCAACCGACAAACTTCATACAAGCTGAAGTATGGACTTAATACATTACTGATCTGATCACATCACTTTTTGTGCCCTCATGGTGTGGCTCTAAATATGGATCAAGCAAGTAACAGCTTTAACCAGCTGGTTCTTAATGACTGACTAAAATGAGATCTGGCCACCACGATTTCCTGGTCAGGCCGTGCTTAATTTGAGCCAGTGCTTTCCGATGCTCAGCACCGGCACTTTATTGGTTTCTGGTGCTCGGCATCTAATTGTCAACACCATTCCTAGAACAGTCTACCACGTGGTGGTGCTGCTCATCTAATTTAGAGATGAGCAGAAAAACGGTCATTTAGGAATACAATATACATTAAAATTGCTTATACCTGCCTCCCCAGCCATTCCTTTAGCTTTGGGGACCTGGAATAATCTGAAATGTCGCATTTACATGTGAGAGAGATGGTTAGTAGTTGTTTTGGCAGCGAAGACAAGGGCGATGGGTGGTGCAACCTGCAGTGGCCTCCTGGTCAGAGCCCTGGCACTTTATATGTTACAAATTAAGCACTGCAGTCAGGCTATGCCAGAACTGTGTAGGAGCCCCGAAGTTATCTCCAGTTCAGCTATTGTATAGGCCCATCTTACTTCTATGTGCCAGAGAACGTACTGAATTTCTTACACGTGTGAGGAAATCACTTTTTGCAGGTTAACCCCGTTTTCTGCCCCCCACTTTTAAACTATTAGGTACTGTCTACTGACTATGTAATGCATTGGTCCCTGCTGACCAGGCCTCAGCGCATGAGCTCCAACATCCAAAAATATGACTAACTGGCTTACCATCAATTGGCATAAGTTAGCTTATTTACAAGTCCCTAAGTTATATTATATGGTGTACCTAGGGCCTGTAAGTTAAGTGTCCCTCGTGGATTGCAGCACTGATTGTGCCATCAAAATTGTGGCAAAGTAAAGCATGTCTTCGAGTCCACCACTGTAGGCTAGTAGAGCAGCTTTTAAACCGCTAACAACTTTGCTATTTGAACCTTTGGCAAATACCCAACTTTCCATTGCAAAATATATGTTACCAGCAGGAGAAGAAGATATTGCTAGACAGCTTATGGGCCCCAAGGTTGGGTATTGTACATTAACAAGCATTTGAAATGCAATACGTCTCACCTTTGTGAGAGTTGGAGCTATAAGCGTAGTAGATGTTTTTAACTTGTGTTTTGAAGTGGAGTGGAGTGTAGGAACATGGTTTTTTATGGAATTGTGTAGTCTGTTGTGCAGTGGAAATATGTGGATAGAAATTATGTGGCATTTAGTGTATGTGGTATGGTATTTTGTGCTGTGGAGTGTTATGTAGTGGAGTGTAATTAAGTGGTGTGCTGTATAATTTTATGGTGCGAGATGTATAATTATGTGGTGTGAATTGTATGCATGTGGTGTGTTATGTAATTGTTATGTAATTGTGCTGTAAATTTGTAGTGATTTCTTGTTGAATGATGTGGTGTGTAATGGAAATGTGTCAGGTGTATTAGTGTGGAATGGAACAGTGTGGTATTGAGTGAAATTATGTGGATTGTAATTATGTGGCATGCTGTGCAGTGAATATTTGTGGATTGGTATGTGGTTTAGAATGGTTTTATGAGTGGGTGCATTTATGAGGTACTAAGAATTTTGCAATGCTTGTTGATACACTTGTTTGTGCCACTGTATTTTAAACTGACATGTTTTACAGAACAAGTTAAACAAATAGTCCCTTGAACAATAGTTTCTGTAACAACGCCAATACCACTACTAGATTTAGATTTCTCTGTTACCTATCAGGCGACCACACTGGTATTACTTCCAGCCCACCCGACAAATAAAATCATATGCTAACTCAGTCAATTAGAAAATTACAAAACATGTTTTATTGAATTATTGTTATCACAATGTAAAACACATTTTTATAAAACAGTTAAAATCTCACAAACATATCTCAAACAATTCCTAAAAAACAATTAATAAAATAATCACAATATTACACAGAACATAAATCACAATACGATCTAACATGGACAAAAGAGAAAAAGAGATTTTTAGACAATATACTCTGTGATTAGACAAAACATATCCTATGGGAAAATTATTAAGAACCCGGCCTGGGTGCACTCCTTATCTTGCAAATACAGGACCGAGTTAACCCTGGGAATATGTAAATCAAAATGCGTTGACGTGTTTCGATGGTTTAAATTATTGTTCCATCTTTATCAAGACCATAGATTACATTTTCTCTGTTGTAGTTCCCGGTTTCTATGTCCTTTTATAAGAGGAGAGTCCAGTCGAACTTCAAACTATTGTAGTGTCAGATATCTCAGTCCTCTGAATCTACTTCTATTCAAAACCGCAGTCTGTCACTCAATTAGTTCAAGTTGTCTGTATGTGTCACCACACAGTCGCATTGGCTCGTTACATGAGTCGACACCTCAATTTTGGCTCGTACAAAGGTTGCCGTTTACATGCACCTTATTACCGCGTTCCTTGTATACGCAGTGCTCCCGAATCAATCGGTTGTTCTCCACGGGTCGAGGGGATTTAAAATACTCCACCTCCTCTCCCTTGTTGTGCTCTAATAAAATGCAGCAGTTCGCCTAGAAATACGTCCTCCTCGTTGTTAACAGTTGACAACGAGGAGGACGTATGTTTTACAGAAGAACCAGCATGGCAGGATCTGTACAAAATGGCTGGTCTGATAGTATTCAAAGGAAAGAAACCTTATCCAAAACTCCACCAATATTTATGGTGAAATGTGTTTTCAACTAATGCTCGGGGTATATGGGCTATTATTGTGCGTGTGCACCAGCAATATCTACAATGACTGGCACGATTCAGAATTTTTAGAGACTTGAAATAGAAATGGAACCTGCAACACACCACAAACAGCCTGTTCTCGGACCACTTGGAGACAGCGTATTCATTAGAAACAATGTTTCAAAACATTATAAAGAGTTCCTTTTTGGGGGTGTGGGAGATGGATTTGGGAAAACTCCCGGGCACCATGCAACAATGGACAACAGGGGGTTTGGGGTGATGAGAAATAGATGTGGGAGGAGGGGTGAAAGGCGCCCACTACTACAGTAAAAGCAGTGTATTGAAACCATAGAAACTGGTGCCTTGTTCCTGCTTAGATTTCTCATGAATTCGTTCCTGGCTCACCTTAGCTTTTGCCAAGAATTGCCAAGATTTCAGGGCACACCAGCTCCCACACTCCTGCCTTAAAATGTGGAATAAAGGTGACAGGTGCAGCACAGCACTGTTTAAGCAGCTAGTGATAAACTATAATGCATAGGCAAGTGCTTAAGAAATGTTTGCGTGCGCCACATCCATAAAACAGTGTTTATTTATTGGCCCAGGGAATGTATTGGCGCGTTGGGACCTTTGAGAGTATAGCACTCAAAGCTACTGAACAAGAGTTCTTGTGATTTGCCCCCAGTAGTACTTTATAAATATATTTGATTCTAACGTTTATGTAACTGTCCATGTGCTTTTGGACTGAAAGGCATTTTCTTTTTCTTTTGAAGAAGAATAGGTGGATTGCACATCTGCATATTCCCAGTCTGTCTGTCTGCACGCCTGCAGCATTTCAGTGTGCAGCATTAGGGAGGAATGTGTGCCCTAGAGGGAACACAGCTACTAAATTATGTTGCGGTCATTGGGCAACTGATAAAATGGCAATCGTGTTAATCCAGTGCTATGTAAGCCTCTGTAGAGAGAATACAGAAGACTTTGCAGATCCTCAGCAGGGCCCCACTTCTCATCCACCTAGTTCCCCTTCCAGCCTGAACTCCCAGAAACCAGCTGCAAAATTTCACAAAATCACAACTTTTAAAAAGTATAATCTGTACCAGCATAAACAAAAGAATCAATGACCACCAATGTTGGCACTCAACTCAATCGGTTTGCAAGAACGGAGGATGCTGGGAGATGACAGCGACGGCGTCTGTCATGGACAGAGGCAAAAGACTAAAACAAGGTTATTTCACATGGCCACCATCTTGGACAAAGCAGCTTCCTAAAGAAAAAGTGTTTTTTTTTTTTTTTTGCGGGCACTATGGAGACTCCTGCCTCTCTGTAGCACCAGGTGATTGCTGGCCCCACCCCCTGAAGTGGAGACTGCAATAGTGGACACGGTGAAAGCGGTGTGGAGTCTTAAAGGGCCTAATTAGCATGGCTGCGCATAGGCGCTGAATAAGACACGGGAGCCGATCTTTAGTTAACACACACGCGGCTCCGACTCCCGCGCCGAGGACACGCCTCTTTATTTAAACGAGCTAGCGTCTGACGTCACGCGTCAGCGCTAGCGCACCTCGGCAGCGCGGGAGGCTAGAACGCCTCGCGCGCGCCGAATACTACACTCCTTCCAACCTTTATAAAACATTAAGCAAAACATGAAACCAACGATGAATCTATTACCAGTCTGCCAGTCCTTACAGGTTACACCATATAGTCCGCCAGCTGGGATGACGGTGCCGGGTTCTTCCTCAGGTTGTAGCGGGATGGGCCGCCTCTGGCAAGGGCCACCTCGGGGGTTCTGCGCCTTGGGGTGTTCGACTCTACCCGGGCTGGGGAGCTGCCAGGCGGGTTACCCCCCGGGGTGGCTGGGACAGACTGGGAACCACCATTCTCGCTCCGACCGTCCTCCACCTCCTGATCTCCGCTTGGGTGGTCGGGATCCGGCCCCTCGGGCTCGGCCCCGGGGCGTGAGGGTGTTCCTGGGTGGACTTTTTTGAAGAAGGACACATCTCGCGTGACCGTTTCAGCACCTCTTTGAGCAGTCACCATCGTGCCTGTTCGGCGAGTGACAACCCATGGTTTTGGTTCGAAAGGAAGTCTGAACTTGCTGCCTGGGTAGCGGTCCTTCACGTACACTCGATCTTGCTGTTGTATCATGGACTCCTTAGCTCCCCTTCGCCGGCTGGCGTGGTCGTTCGAGCGCATCCGATTGGCTAAGGTCTTTTCGTTGGTGGCTTGTGCCGGAACCCATGTAGGGTGGTGTGGGATCGTGTCACTTACGATTCTCCCCATGGTGGCTGTTCCTGGCGCTGCCTCGGTTGTGACATGGGGGGTCAGCCGGTATTCCCGCAGAAAACTGTAGATCGCTCTCTCCAGTGGAGATCCGTCAGCCATGGCGATACGAATGGTTTTGTTGAGTGTCCTCATAAACCTCTTCACCTCTCCATTGGCTTGAGGCCACCGTGGTGTTATTTTGCGGTGATGGATCCCCCAGCTCTTGAGATACTCTGCGAACTCCTGCCCTTGGAAAGGCGGTCCATTGTCGGTCTTGACCACCCTGAATATGCGATGAGTGGCGATGGTTTTTTCGAACTTCGCGATCACTTCAGTGGCTGTTTGGCTCCCCACAATTTCGACCTCTGGGTATTTGGTGAAGTCATCGATAATGACCAGCGCGTACCGTCCATCGGGGAGATGTCCGAAGTCGGCACTCACGCACTCCCATGGTCGAAGAGGATTGTCTTCGGTCGCCACCGGGTGAGGGCGTTCCGGCTGTCCTGCGGCTTGGCACCACGTGCAGGTTCTCACCGTCTGTTCCACCATCGCATCCATGCCTGGGAACCATACTTTGGCTCGGAGCCTGCCCTTTGTCTTTACCATTCCTTGATGCCCCCTGTGGGCGAGGTCCACCGCCTGTTGAGCGAGGCTGGCCGGCATGACTAGTCTCGGACCCCGCAGAAGACATCCTTGGGCGTCAACGGACAGCTCACTTTTTACTTTCAAGAATGATTCCAGTGTCAGCTTGGCTTGGGGCGTCCTTCTGTTGAGCGAAGCTTGGATTGTCCTCCAGTCTCCCGACCTGACAGCCTCCGCTGCTGCTCTCATGCATTCATCACCTTCTGAGGCCTCTATTATTGCGGCCAGGCTCATTGGGAGGGGTCGTGACCGCTCTGTCACATACCGGACGTACTCCTCTGTGTCCTCGGCCTCCTGCTTCTCTTCTGTTGTGGCTTTCCGCGGGTGCCGTGACAGATAGTCCGCCGGGTTAGTGGCCCCTGGTTTGTACTCCACCCGGTAGTCGTACCCTTGTAGTTGGAGTATCCATTTTTCAATCCGGGGTGGCGGCTTCGAGGACGACCCTTGGAATAGAGGAATGAGTGGCTTGTGATCGGTTGTCACCGTGAAATGATGTCCATACACGTACACGTGAAAATGCCGGCATGCCCAGTGGATGGCGATGGCTTCTCGCTCGATTTGCGAGTACCGCTGCTCTGTTTCGGTCAGGGACCGGCTGGCGTAGGCGATGGGTGCCCACTCCTCGTTGTCCTGGAGTTGCGTCAGGACCGCTCCCAGCCCAAACGGGCTCGCGTCGACTGCCACGTTGGTGGGCTTTGCCGGGTCGAAGTATGAGAGGGTAGTGTCCGCGGACAGGGCCACCTTCGTTGCTTGGAACGCCTGTTCCTGTTCCGGGCCCCACTGCCACGTGGTGGACGACTTGGTCAGCTCCCTGAGGGGTTTGGTGAGGTTGGAGAGGTCCGGAATGAAGCGGCCGCAGAAGTTGACCTTACCCAGGAAACTCCGGGCCTCCGAGATGTTCGTCGGGGCTGGGGCATCTTGGACATCCTTCACCTTGTCCGGTTCTGGGGCCACCCCTTGGTCCGAGAAGGTGTACCCAAAGAAACTGATCTTGTTCTGCAGGAACTGACACTTCTCCCGGTGCAGGGTCAAGCCTGACTCCTGAATCCTCTTGAGGACCCCTCTCAACCGCTGGTGGTGATCCTCTATGGTTGACGCATATATGAGCAGGTCGTCGCTCACATTGAGCACGCCGGGGAGCCCACTGAGCACTTCTCTGATGGTATTTTTGAATACCTCGGCGGCACTCGAGATGCCGAAGTTCAGGCGCCGATACCGTCTGAGGCCCACATGGGTGGAAAATGTGGTGATGTACCTCGAGTCCGGATGAAGTGGTAGCTGGTGGTAGCCTGACCGTAGGTCCATCTTCGAAAACCACCTGGCCCCGTTCAGCTCCCCCAGGATGTCATCAATGGTGGGCGTCAGGTGTCGCTCTCTTTTGACCGCGGCGTTAGGGAGGCGCATGTCCACACAGATGCGGACTTGTCCTGGCTGCTTCGGCTTCCTGGCGATGACGATCGGGGATACCCACGGGGTTGGCCCACTGACCTTTTTGATGATGCCTTGTCTCTCCAGGGCCTCCAGCTCCTCCTCGACCTTCTGCCGCAGGTGGAAAGCAATTCGCCGGTGCCTCAACGCCACTGGTTGGACCGATGGGTCGATGTGTAAGGATACTTCCTTTCCTTTCAGGCACCCGATGCCGTTAAAGACTTCTCCAAACTCTTCCATGATGGTATCCAGTTCTTCCTCCAGGACTGCCATGGCAAACGAGATCAGTCTCAATTCTTCGGCCGATTGCCCGCTCAGCAGCATCCCGCTGCCCTCTTCCGTGACATAGACGGTGGTGTTGATGCTCCTCTCACCATGTTGTAGCTCTGTTTTGAAGCACCCGATGAGGGGAATGGGCGTCTTCTGGCCGTATGCGAACACCCGAATCTTCGCCTCTCTCAGCGGGGGTTTGACCCGCAGTTGGTGGTAGACATTGGCGGCCATCAGCTCGATGGAGGCCCCAGTGTCAATTGTACCTCTTATTGTTGTACTAGGATGCGACACTTCGGAAGTCTGCGCCTCTTCTTCTGTGGTTGATGGATTGCAAACACATAATGGACTGGGTACTCTTCGGTGTCGTCGTCCATGTCTTCACTGTCTGCTTCTTCGCGTACCGCATGGGCCGCCTCCTTCTTGACTCTGGTGGACCGGCACACCGCCGCAAAGTGGTTCATCCACCCGCAGGCGCCGCACTTTTTCCCTCTGGCTGGGCAGTCTTGCATGCGGTGGGGTTGGCCGCCACAGTACCCCCCGTCTTTCTTCTTTGCCTCCGGCTGCCGTTTCCCTCCGGCTTGCCTTCCTTTTGGCCGCACTACGTTCACCGCTTCCGCCACTTGCTACGTCTTGACAGGGCGATGTAGGGCTCCATCCATATGCGAGGCTCTCGCTTGCGATAGCTCCTTCGACCGTCCGAGAGTGAGGATGTCCGCCAGGGGCTTTCCTTCTTCCTGGAGGACCGTGACACGAAGCTTAGACGAGTAACAACCCTGTATAATCTGCCCTCGGATCTCCTCCTGTTCGTCGCGGAACCCACACGTGCTGGCTAATTCCTTCAGCCTGCCATGGAACGCATCCAGGGACTCATCCGCCTCTTGTTTGGCCTGACGGAAGATGAACCTTTCATAGTCTCTGTTCGCCATGGGCTCGAAGTGGGCGTTGAGCGCGTTCAGCAGTGTGTGGTATGTTTTCAGCGTGGCTTCCACGAGAGCTTTGTAGATGCGGTGGATGTCTTTGCCTCCTAGGTGGAGCAGCAACGCTCTGCTCCTTTCCCTCGCGATGCCAGCCCCTTCGAAGTAAATTTGTAGGCGGTCTGTCCAATCCCTCCAGCGCGGGGCGAGGGATGACGGGGCACCGTCAACGGCAAACGGCTCAATGGCGGGAATCGACGCCATCTTGGCACGTGCGCAGCACGCGGTGGAAGCTGGCTTCCTCTCCTCTGCGTCGACGCCACCAGGCGTGCACCCCCTACGGGTGTTGCGCGTAGACTCCCTTCGTGCTTCTGCACCAAGCAGCGGGCACACCTACCTCCAGACGTCATCCGGGGGCCCCCGTAGTCGCTTCTGGGTCGAGGCGATCACACCCGGCGTAGGCCTGAACCGTAGGAGGGCGCGGTCGCCGTCAGGCACCTCGTGGGGCAGGTGCGGCACCACCTGGGCGAGACATACCCCTTACCGGCTGTGGATTGGGGCACCAGGGCGCACACAGCGTCACCATCGATGGCTTGGGGGGCCTCCAGGGCACTTGCAGTGTTCCTCACCAGGCCTCACAGCAGGCTCAGCCGGGTCACCAGGAGGGGGGCAGCATACACAGGCTCAGGACACATGGGTGGCCAAAACGGTCACTCTGGGGCATAAAACAGCACATCAGGGCTCAATAGACCCTCGTCGCCAGTGTGGAGTCTTAAAGGGCCTAATTAGCATGGCTGCGCATAGGCGCTGAATAAGACACGGGAGCCGATCTTTAGTTAACACACACGCGGCTCCGACTCCCGCGCCGTGGCCACGCCTCTTTATTTAAACGAGCTAGCGTCTGACGTCACGCGTCAGCGCTAGCGCACCTCAGCAGCGCGGAAGGCTAGAACGCCTCGCGCGCGCCGAATACTACAAGCGGAAGCAGCGAGTTCTGTTTACCGCGAATATTAAATACTTACTACCATCGGCAGCCACAGAAACGTTTTGTGAACCTCCCGAATCCTCTAAATCCCAAATGAGAAAGAGGTCAAGGAGCACGGTAATAGACCAGCGATGCAGCTAAAACCATAAATCAAGGCTGTACTGGCTGCACGGAGCTCCGGTAAGAACGCGCTGTATGTGCAGAATGCAGAATGCGGCTTGGTGACAGCGAGGCATCGTGGATCGTCAGGCAGTGGAGTAAGCAGGTGGTGTGAGCAGACCAGCGCCCAGAGACCAGCGCTAATGCGGCACAGGGTAAGGGCGCGCTGATTGCTGAGTGCAGGGACAATACAGTGCTGAGAGGCAAGGTGCTGCAGCTCATCTGAAGTAAGGAGCAGGGAGCAATGTTACAGGATACCACTGGATATCCTCGGTGAATCAAGGCATATCATCAAACTCCTGCGCTGTTGCTGCTCTTGTGCTATGTGCTATGCTCTCTATGGACAACGTATAAGAGGTTTTTGAAGTTAGAGCTGCAACAACAACAAAAAAATTCAAATTGTAAAATCAGCTTTTTTTAAAAAAAAAAGAACTTGCTAAGTTAATTTGGCAAACACAGCAAAGGGGAAGACACAGATGTTCCCCTGGGAAATTGATTAGGACTTAATTGAAGTGACTGCAGTAAGGGGAGACGAGACATCTGTTCTGCAGGGTGGCACCGGATGTTTTAAGGTTAAAAGAGCTGGGCGAAAATTATGAGGAAGGCTAAAGTAATTATGACAGCGGATGTCAGGATTTGCTCAACTTTGGGAAACTGAAAATTGAAATCAGGTGCTGGCTGTAGTATAAATCCAGCAGAACTAGAGGGAAAAAACTAAAAGAAACAAATCCAGAGACAAAAGTGGAAAAGAAAAAAAAAAACAGGCTAGCCTCTAGCAAAATGTATGATTTGTTTGCTGTAACGAACTAAGGCACAGGATACTTGCCACGTACCCCCAGGACTTAAGGAAACTAAAGTAAGATGGGGAGACATTTAAAACACATCAATGCAGTAGCAAAAGTAGAGGCTGCGACTGGGCTGAAAGCGAAAAAACGTCTAATTTAAGCAAAAGGGACTGTATCTCTGGCCAAGGCATCCAACCCAGTAAATCTCTCAGGCTTGAACTCAAGTTTTGAGAGCCCTGCAGAAGATCTATCCGAGCCACAGTCCGAGTTACACCTAGAAGGAGATAACCCTATTCTTGTAACGGAAGGATCTAACGATGTAGAGAAGGGGCAAACTGCTGTCTACTACCAGGGGCAGGGGCAGAAAAATTGGAGCTGAAGAATTATAAAGAGTTTCCATTGTTTACAAAAAAAACTACTCAGCATTTAGTCGCTCAAGATTCACCACACTTAAATCTAGGCGGGTCAGTAATACCAGAAGAAGAGGAAGAAGCAGCAGCAGCAATTAATTCTTTGGAGATGTTACACATATCTCCACCTCCCCGAGGCATGGTTCAAGATTCGATCACTCACTCTGGGGAAGGACGCCCGTTGCACTCTCAGGCAAGCCCACTCGTTCCATCACTCCATCCTCTGCTCCCTGATCGATCCTCATCCGCTGACATTCTAAAACAGAAGCTGCAGAGCGGGCCGCAGTCTCAGGAAAAATCTCAGGAAATTTCTCGAGCACTAACAGAGCGGGGCCCGGAACCGTCAGGCCAAACAGTCAGCCCGCAGAACAAAAATCTACAAGATGATTCGGAATTGTTAACCAGCGGAGCCAACACACAACAGCTCGAAATTAAAACTTTACTTAATCTTATACTGGATGAGATTAGGAATATGAAAAAATCTCAAGAAACTGAGATAGCTGCTCTTCATCTCCGTCTGTAAAAAATTGAAGAATCAGTCGCAGTTATCCCCGCAAGATTTCAGGAAGCTGAATCAAGGATAGCCCACCTGGAGGACCAGATGGGTTCCATGAAATAGAAAATTAATTTGGTGACGGAAGACAAAATTGTACAGGAGAACAAGCACGGAGAACTGGAAAATCATTCACATCACTCTAATCTTCGGATTGTTGGAGTACCCGAGGGGATGGAGTAAATTAACACTGTTCGGTGGGTGGAGTCTTTTATCAAGCAAAAAGTGATTCCAGATTTCACAGGAGACTTAACGCTAACTAGGGCACATCTGGTTCCTGCCCACTCCACTACTAATTCCAAGTTCCCTCGTACAATTCTGACTAATTTTGCGGATTGTAGAGTAAAAGAGAATATTTTGTCCAAAGCAATTCAGGAGAGACAGTTTACCATCTACGAGGGGACTAAATGTCGGATCTTTCCAGATATGCCTGCAGTGGCGGCTCGCAGATGGAAAGAGTTTGTGAAGCTCCTGTATCTATTTAAAGCACAGAGAGGTCAGGCATCTATTGCGCAGCAATCCAAGCACAGGGGGCTCAGGCATCTATTGCGCAGCAATCCAAACTCAGGGTGTTGGCTAAAGGGAAATTTCATATGTTCTCTCGCATTGAGGAGGCCCAGGATTTATTGAAAGAGATTTCCACTGCAAAATGAATTAGTGGTTATTAGAGGATATTAATGTTTTTCGTTTTATTTTCTTCTTTATGATTATGAGGTCTTCACTGTTGTGTGGGTGGGGAAGATCACCTAGGGTGCAGGGACAGGGCACCCCATAGTGTAGTAGGGAGGGGAAAAATGTGGTTTGCGGGGATGTGGGGTTGACCACATTTTGGGGGGGGGCTTCTTCTTTGGGTTGGGGGTAGGGGGTGGTGGGTAGTATAGTAGCAAAAAATGAACAGGAAAAATATGGAAAGGTAAATAATGAGCAGGAAACATATAAACCATTTAGAATTAAGCTGAAAGGGACGAGAAAACGTTAGAGATTGATCTTGAGACGAAATGAGGGAGAAAATTGGATAAGATGGATTCAATATGGCAGGATATAAAAATTGTAACATGTAATGTAAAGGGATACGATTTTAATTTCCCAGACCCCCTAAAGGATTACAGAATCTGTTGAACAAATTTCTGTCCTATTGTTTGGACAAAAAGCTTGAAATTAATGCTTCCAAAACCAAGGTCATGACGATTAGCCCCCATAGAGGTTTTAATAAAGTGTTTACTGTAAATAATGAAAAGATCGAATATGTGAAAAATTTTAAATATTTGGGTATCACCCTTGACACTAAAATGAACTGGAGGCCACAAATAGAAAAATCAAGGTTAACCCTAACACAAAATCAAGCGCCCATAATTAGGAAGTTTAAGAAACGTTTTGCTAGAGCAGTAGCACCTGCAATTGAGCTATTTAAATATAAAGCTCAATCAGCCACTCTATATGGGGCAGAACTATGGGGCAATGCAGCACGAGACACTTTTCCAGTCTTTAGACAACTTTTAGCTGTCCCGGGCTGCACCCCCCAACCCCTTTATTTTGGGACTTGAACATACGTCGTCTGGATGATCATGCCTACTTACGTCCACTACTATACTGGGTTCGTCTGTGGTCCACTGATGAGTTAGTGGACTACAGAGATGCACTAAAAGATATAATGCAAATAAAGAACATTACCCGGTTGGCTTTGTTAGTGCACGTGGAAAACTGGTTTTTAAAATTGGGTCTACGTCGTTTTTGGACGGATCCCGATTCCCTTACCAACTCTTCCAAAAAATTGCTGAAGGCAAGATATTGGGAATATATCCATAACTGCGTATTACAAAACTCTAAATTAGGAACATTGACCCTTAAATTCCTTAATGTTAAAACCGAAAGCAAATTTGAATATTTTATGGATGAAATCGAGCCCCCTCTGGCTAAATCACTGTATTCAAAATACCGCTATGGCATTTTACAACTCAATTCCAGAAAATCGATGTGGGTGTGTAATAAAGGATCCGGGCACATTAATAAATCTGATCTGTGCCAATTGTGTGACATGGGCGTCAAGGAGGATGAAGCCCATGTTTTATTTATATGTCCTGCATATTTGCAGGCAAGGAAAAAGTAGATTAAACCCATCTGCCTCATTTTAGGCCTCCGGCGTATCCAAGATGGGGAAAGAGTGTTCAAGGGTGACACGTCACAGACTATAGTATTCAGCCTGAGCCGTTTTTTACTTGCTGTAGCGATAGTTAGGAGAAGAAATGGCTTAAAAATGTAATGATATTGCTATTTTTCTTTTTCCCTTTCTTGTATTATTTTAACTTTTTAACTTTTCTATTGTATTATTATTATATACATAAGTACTACTTTCCCTGAATGGTTGGCTCTGTTCAAAGGGCTGATGAACTTATATTGTCCTTAGAAGAATCTTTTAAAGTCTCCACATATTGTCTGCCCTTTTTGAATTTATGCATATATCAATTGTATTTACTACTAATGCTATACCTTCCTCATGGTTTTAAACATTGTATTGTACTCTTTTATGGTTCTTTAACCGAAATAAAGAATTGATTGATTGATTGCATGGATTACTTAACCCCCGGAAAAGTGCTGCTCTTTTAAACTGGATAACGTCCCTCTCTCCCAAGATTATATTTTTGCAAGAAACGCATCTCAGGACTGACACCCCAAAGATATCACTTCCTAAGAAGTATCAGCAGGCATAATTCTCATCTGCTAATTCAGCAGTTCACGGAGTAGGGATTATATTATCTAATACCTTTGATTGGCAGGTTAAGGATGTTCATCGAGAAGGGAACGGTAGATGGCTTTGGGTGAAAGTAAAGCTGCAGGAAACAGTCCTGAATTTGGTTAACTATTAAGGTCCTATTGAGGATGATACTGCAGCACTCGCATAAATCTATCATTTAGTAGTACCAATGGAAGGTATATTAATTTTGGGAGGGGATTTTAATTTTATTCAGAACTTGGCCCTTGATACATCAAACAAGGCAAAACGCCAACTAAAGCCTAAAACCGCAAAATAAATAAATAGTCTCTCTAATGATTTCTCACTAATAGATCCTTGGAGACCCGGGAACCGTTTGGATAACTTTTTAGTAGATAAGTTGGTTGCCAATGGCCCGACAGAAATAGTGGCTAACTCTTTTTCAGATCATTCATTAGTTTCATTCACATTGAAATTAGAAAGTGTTATAAAAAAAGAGGTCAAGATGGCAGTTTGATAAATCCCTATTACAAGATATGACTTGGCTGTCAGAAGCCAGAGGGTTTATTAAGGAACTTTTCCAGCATAATCTAAAACAGCTCCATTATTCACGGTATGGGAGGCATTCAAAGCCACCTTTAGAGGGCAAATCATATCATGTAAGGTAAAAATAGGTAATATTCGGAAAACAAAAAATTCGGCATTACAGACTGCCGTGGAAAAAGCTAGACTAAGTGTAGCTCTAACGGCTAAACCATTGTCTATTATAAAAGTGCAACAGCAAGAGTTAGATAGAGCCAAGGAGAAACTGAAGGATTGTTTTCTATTAGAGAAGATTATGGGCAGTAGGGCCTATCAGCAGAAGCTTTACGAGGAAAGCCAACAGATGGGCAGATTTCTGGCTTGGTCTACTAAATGTCAAAAAGCTGCACAGTAAATTACCCAAATTAAAAATCCATCAACGAGTATATTAGAGGATGATAAAGAGGCAATTGCTGAGGTGTTTCTTACACATTTTAATCAAATTTACGCAGAAACTCAAGTAACAGATGAGCTAGCATTGAGGAGTTATTTCGAAGAATTAGAATTACCTTTACTATCACAACAGCTTTCTGAGACATTCTGAGACATTAAATGCCCAAATAGGAACAATGGAGGCCTGAAACAGTTTAAATAGTATGCCCAGTGCCAAGGCCTGTGGTGGGGATAGGAAGAATTGCTTCCCTTTTTAACAAAATTGTTTAATCAAATTAAAGAATCTATAGACATTCCAAAACATTTTAAGGAATCAGTATTAATAATTTTCTTTAAAAAAGATAAAGATCCCTCCGATCCCAGCTCTTATCGCCCTATCAGTCTGCTAAACACAGATTATAAACTGCTTATCACAATTTGGGCAAAAAGGATAGCACCCTGTGCACAACAAGTAGTTCATAGTGACCCAAATGGTTTTAATCCAGGACGACTTATGGCCTCTAATACGTATTTTTAAACACAAGTTAAAGATTACTTTTCTATTCATAAGACCAAGGCGGTGATTATGATGATGGATACCGAAAAGGCTTTTGATTTGGTAGACTGGAGAGCTTAATTCTTTATTTTGGAAAAACTTGGTTTTCCGTCACAATTCATACAGATGCTAAAAAAGGTATATAGTTGTGCTGAAGCTAAAATCATTATTAACGGTTCAGAAGAAGGCAAGTATTAAACGTGGCACACGTCAGGGATGCCCGTTATCCCCACTTTTATTTTCAATTTTTATTTAACCCCTGACTGTTAGCATCCGGAAGAGCTGAATGATTTTGCCTCCAATTGAGGGGATGGCAAAAATTAAGCTATATGCGGATGACATTATTCTATACCTAAAAGCAGGGGTAGTCAATATACAGAATTCTCTTGATGAAATCCAGAAATTCACACAGGTTGGCGGATATAAAGTAAATCAAGCGAAAACTGAATTCCTAACATTTAATGTGATTCCCTCGGATATTCCATCTTCCATTCAGTTAAAACCACCACATCAAGTTAGATATTTGGAGATACACGTTACAAATGATTATGGGCAACTACTTTCTTTAAATTATACTAGCATGCTCACGAAAGTGAAAAAGCTATTAGACAAATGGTCTATGCTCCCACTATCATTAATAGGGAGGATCTCTATGGTCAAAATGTCGGTGCTTCCTTTGTTTTTGTTTCTTTTTGACAATCTTCCTTTGAAAATCCCAAATTTATATTTTAAAGAGCTAGCTCAAATAGTCAGAAGTTCGTATGGAATAACAAACATCAGCGGGTTAAAATAGCTACATTACAATTAGATGTAACATCAGGAGGCTTGGCACTTCCACATTTTCTTACGTATTACCAGGCTTCTTTAGCTAACTTAATCTCCCAACTCGGCGAGGAAAAGCCGTTTTTTGATAATTTTCTGCTAACTCACATGCTGAAGGAAAGTGCTATAACACCCCCCATTTTTCTATGGTTGGCGAAACTTCCGAAGAAAACAAGGTACAAGGTGATACTGACATTAGCCGAAATAATTCAGTTATTTTTTAAATCGCGAAATATCTCTATATTTCATGCATATACCCCTATACAGGATTGTGAAGCAGAAGGTTCCATATTGTCTAGAGGGCTTTATCAGGTATGGCAAGAGTTAGGTTTTCTTCAGCTAGGGAATGTTTATAATCAGGAAACATTAATTAACTGGGAAACGGTTCGACTTCGATCCAGTATACTGACTACTGGCCTCTTTCTTAGTTTCTTACAGCTAGTTAATTTTCTTAAAATCAATTATTCGATGATGGGCAAAATGGCACATCAAATCACTAAGCAGATGGCAAATAAAATGGTGGGGGTCGGATGTTGGTATCGGCTGCTTCATCAAAAGGCCCATTCTGATGAGATCTTGACAAAAGAACTACAAAAAATCTGCTCGGAGACTGGCTGTAAGTTTAATGTGAAAGAATAGAAACAGCTTAGTGAGTTAGCAAATAAAGCATTTAGAGGCGCTAACTATAAGAGAATGAATTTTCTATCAAGATGGTTATTATATTATACACCCGAAAGACTCTCCAAAATGTTTCAAACGAGCCCGAATCAATGTTTTCGATGTAACAAAAATGGTAATGGTGGCTGGGTACATATACTCTATGAATGTAATGATTTGCAGCACTTCTGGAAGGCGATTTTTGCCGAGATGTCTCTGATTTTGTCAATGCCATTTGAGCCATCAGCTATGTTCGTGTTATTTGGCTCATGAGGAGAAGTGAAGTGTTTCACAAAACATTAGCAGTATTTTATATTAATTTCTATCACAGTTGCTAGGTCACTTGTCCTTGAAAACTGGAGAACAAATAAACAACCTAGTATAGGACATTGGTTTAATAAAATATCCAGGACCTGTAGATTAGAAGAGGCCTACGCCAAACGTATAGGAGCAACTGTAAGATTAAGAGGTATCTGGCAAAATTTCTCTTTTAATGGGCTCGCGGAAGAAAGGTGATTATAGGATATAGGTGATTCTTGCTATTAGCACAATGCACTTTAAGTATTACATAGCCCTCGGTGGGCGCTAGAGGGCGCAACACAAAATGGTTGCCCTGTAGAGCAGCTCCACAGGCTGAGATGAACATCCAACAAATATCCTGGTTTCCTGGCGACATCGACCCCTCTAACACAGAGGTCCAGTGTGAGGGCTGCATTTCAGCACCCTGCGATGCCTGTGAGAAGCTTACGGAGAGCAGAGCCGTTGAACTTTCAGGCCTGCAGCACCAGCATGGCGGCCCGGAGCAGTGTCTGGCAGCGGTGATGCGGTGAGTGTGGTGCGGACCTAACTGCAGCCTGATCCAGGGGGGTGGAGAGTGTCGCTGGTGGCCGGGTGTTGTGGGGGCTACATGTTTGGTACTGGTTGGGGGGTGCCGGAGACGGTTGTATTGGCTGCCGGAACTGAGGCCTTCCCTACCGGGCCCCGTCTGACACGCAGATCGCGGGCTGCTGTGACTGCCTCTCTCCCATGGTGACTTCAGAGTCCGGCGGTTGACTCGTGGCAACGCACCTGCTTAGTCCCGCTAACGGCTGGCGGCAGCTCCGGGTGTGGATTGCGGTGTATGCCCCCCTCACCTATCGGCCTTCCTTGCTGTTTGCTGCAGCCTACGCACCTCTTCGCCGCCGGCTCACTCCTCCCGGTCGCCCATGAGCTCCCTGCTTGCGGACAGGTGCTGGAGTCTCCTGCTGCGGTTGCTCCTGGCTGTGCCGCTCATTGCACTTGCCCATGTGTGCTTGCTGGTATGGTGTGCTCCGGCCTGGGGGCTGAGATTCCTCCAGCCTCCTAAGACCGTCTGCTGTGCTGCCACATGCGCTGCGGCCTGACCTACCATCGGCTGCTTGTGCCGTGGACCGCTGGAGCTGTGGAGAGCCGTGACCTCCACCCTGCCCTGCCTGCCTGCCTGCACGACCTCACCGCACTGTCCATTGCCTCTCCAAACACAACGTTGGTGGTTGTGCCAGCCTCAGGCACTGCAGGACATTACCTACTTCCCTCTGTGATCTGCTACAATTTCATCTTCGGCTACGTGGCCCGGCCATATACTCCGTCAGCTTTTGACGGCCGAAGCTGGGTCTGGTGTCCGGCCCACACCCGTGGATCATCCCTGGGGGTGTCAGGGATCACTGAGCGCACTGGTGAACTCTCCCTGCCACATGTATAGATCTCCCACAGTTTACTGGTTCGGCCGCTGCTGTTCATCACCTACGACACATCTGCGGGCGTTGCGGGTGGATGTGCCCACAGCGCTATTCGTCTTCTGCACTGCTCTGTTTTCCGTGCTGGGCGCACTGTCATGGGGAACTCGGAGAATACTCAACCGCGTCTCACCTTTGAGCCTCGCCGGTCCACCAAGACGTACCAACAGGCAGTTTCGGACTCGGAGCTCAATGGTCCTAGCGACCGGCTGTCCAGCATAGACAAGACTCTTCTCACTGTTCAATCAAGTCTCCAATCCATTGATGGTAAGATCGACAATCCGAACCTCCGTTTGGACCACATGTCGCAGAAACTAGACAAGCATGCGCTGCGGCTTGGGAGGCAGAAACACGTATTTCGAATGCGAGGATGTGACCACGAAGACGGCTTCCATGGAGAAGGTGCTAGCTGTAATTCAAGCACGAAATGAAGATTGGGGGCCAGATCGAGATGCAACAATGTGCATCTTACTGATTTGCCAGAATCCATGAATACAGGCCACCTTGAGACATATCTTGATAAATTACTTTGTGATATTTTCCGCGCTGAACATTTCTCCAATGTGCTGATTGTCGAGTGGGCTCAGAGATCCCTGGCTGCTCACCCTCCACCTGGCGCACCGCCATGCCCCATCATAGCCCGTCTCTTAAATTATAGAGACCGTGATACCATCCTTCGACTGGCTTGTGAAAGAGGGGATGTCACCCATGAGGGTAATAAACTTGACTTCTATCCGGACTGCACGGCGGCGGTACAGGAAGCTCGTCGAGAATACCTACCTGTTAAAAAGCTCCTCATCTCCGCTAAAGTGTCTTATGCAATGCTCTATCCTGCGCGGCTGCGCATTGATGATAATGGTAGACGCAGGATCTTCAACACTCCCAAGGCGGCCATGGACTTTGTGAAGACTTTGACCAGGCACAGCTGCTTCCCCAAGGCAGCGGCAGGGAGTGATGACAGCTCAACAGATGCAGTGGTGAACAATTGACGCCAGTGTCAAGATTGGTGGGCTGGGAACTGCATTTCATCTCCTCATTGTGCTCTCCCTTGACTAGACAGCGTCTTTCCTGTTATATTGTTAACTTTCTCCTTTCAATGCGGTTTTAAAATTGCATATTGTACTGGATGGCACTCACGGGACCTGGTCATACTGTACTGCTCTTACTCCACCTATTGTAAACCTGTATCCTACCATGAGGGTTCTCTCTCTTTGTTCATTGTATTATTACGTGTTGCTCACCAGGCAATTTCACTGCAAACGCTCAGCCACCTCCCACCACACCGGGAGGGATGTTGTGTTCCTGTGCCCCCCTATGGGTGTTCCCCGCTATTGTTTCCCCCTTGTGCCGTTACTCAAGGTGCATCTTGGGAGGTTTGGGATGGCTTTGGCGTGTTGGGGCTGCTGAAGTGGGTGGGAGGTGAGGGGGCGGTGGGGTGTTGGGGGGTTTTGTTTCGTGGCCACATTTACGATCAACCCTATGATTACTGTATATGTGATTTTGTATTACACTGCATTGTCATGCTCATGCTATGTTCTGTTTCCGCATCACATCCTGACCACACTGTAGTTAAATGCCTAACTTGGAACGTACAGGGGCTCAATACACCGAAAAAGATCAGACAGGTCTTGGCGTTCCTGGACAGACATGAAGTCGCTATCGCCTTATTGCAAGAAACACACCTCACACCCCAATCCGATGGTCGAGCTGGGTCACAATGGGCGGGTTATCGCATAGCGTCCTACTACTCTTCTTATTCCCATGGCGTCCTCACACTAGTTAATAAACAACTGCCATTCACTGAGCTTCATGCCCGTGTTGATGATGCTGGGTGATTTGCTATGGAACATGGGAAGTTAGCAGGCACTCTTATCACCATTGTAAACACTTATGACCCAAACACCGATGACCCGGGTTTTTTTGAACGAGTCTTCTCCAAACTGCGTGCCTGGTCTGATGCGGTGATATTATGGGGGGGTGATTTTAACACACATCTTGATCCGGGGAAAGTTAAAGCAAGCAGCAGGGGTGGGTCACTCACCTAAGGCGGCAAAAATTATTAATGATGGAATGGCTGAATTGGGCTTGCTTGATGTTTGGAGACAGGGGAATCCAGAGGCGCGAGAAGCATGTGTCCACTGCACACAACAGTTGGTCCTGACTAGACTATTGGCTCCTGAGTGAGACAGCAATTGAGTGGGTCTCCAACACAGCTGGGCTGCCCCGCACTCTGTCCGATCACAGTCCTGTGCTGGTGTCCTTACACCTTCCCTGCATCACACGTCATGCTTTCACATGGCGTATCCGCACGGAGGCTCTCCCTGATCCTCTCTATGCCACGACCATTCGTGATGCCATTACACAATACTTTGAGGATAACAAGGGGTCAGTGGACAACACATTGACCCTCTGGGAGGCCTTCAAGGCCACTATCCGGGGCAAGTGCATTAGCACGTCTGCCGGTATTTTACAGGATTTGCGAGGACAGCTTAGCAAACTGGAGGACAAGTTGCATGCTCTTGAGAGGGACTATGAGATCCTGCCCTGCGCTCAAACGCTAGCAGCCATTAAGGAGATCACATTAGAATACATTGACATGGCTGAAAGGGAGGTAAAATATATTTCCCGGTGACATGTGGCCCATGCTTTTGGGGAGGGTGGGCGACCCGAACGGCACTTAGCTAGGAAAATCAAAGATCGCATTACCCAACAGGTTATTTCCAAAATAACAGATACCGCCGGACAAGACTATTAGACCACCTCAGAGATCCTGGAACAAATTAGGCTCACATACGAAGCATTATACACCTCACAAGGGGAGACAGAAGCTGCTGACTTACATGACTACCTCTCTGACATAGCCATAGCCTGGTTATCGGACAGGCAGCGGGAGTACCTCGGTCAGCCGATCACAGTAGAAGAAGTCCGCGCGGTTATTAAATCCCTCCCGAACAATAAAGCTCCGGGCTCCGATGGCTTCCCTTGAGAATTTTATAAGGAGTACGCGGAGGAGATAACGCCGCACCTATTAGAAACGTACGCTGAAGCCTTTGACTCTGCTTAGGCAGGTCGCCCCCCACGCCGCACAGCACCACCAGTGTGTTGCGCCCTTGAGCCCTGCTGCCGCTCTGCCGTGAGATCGAGGCCCTCCTCCCCCCGCAGGCTACCACCTGTGCCTCATCCCTGGTGGCCAGTGGTAGGCCGCAGGTTTGCTCGCTTGCTTGGTTTGTTGCCCGTATTGTATTGTAATTGTACCTGTATTGTATTGTGCCTGTATTGTATTGTAATTGTTTTCTGTACTCGTTTTTCCGCCCCTTTATTTCCCCTGTCTCTTCTGTGCCCCTCTTTTTTCCTTCTGTACCCTCCGCCGATCCCACTTTCCCACCGCTGTGTCCCCTGTGGCCCCGCCCCCTGCTCCCATTCGTCCGCTCCCTCCCACCTCCCAGCTGCTCCTCCCTCCCACCTCCCCTTCTTATGGCGGCTGCTGTGCGGCCGTGCGCAGCGGGCGCGCACTGGCGCGCCAAAGGCGCGCCTAAGGCAAGCCCGTCTGCGACTGTCCGCGCCTGGACCGTGCCCAGCGCCAGAACCCCTGGCCCCCGCGAACGCCACAACGCCCATCTCCGCTATGGTTCCAGCACCCTCCATGCACTCAACGCAGGCTGATCACGCACCTGCTGCCTGACTGCCCCGAAGCACACCCAAGGACCCTTCTCCTGCCGAAACTGCAGCTTCACCAGCATCAGACCCGCCAATCCACCGACCAGGAAAGAACCCAACTACCTCAGCTGCATTCTTCTCAACACCCGCTCCGCCCACAAACACGCCGTTGAACTCTGGGACCTACTCGACTCCACCTCCCCAGATGTCGCCTTCCTGACGGAGACCTGGCTGCACCCCTCCTCGGCACTCGACATCGCCATAGCCATCCCGGAAGGCTACAAGATCACCCGCAGGGACTGCACCAACAGAGTAGGAGGAGGAATCGCCATCATCCAAAGGAACACTCTCAGAGTCTCGACCAGCACCGACGACACCCTCAGCACCACCGAACACCTGCACTTTCAGATCCACACTGACCCGAACACCACCCTCAGAGGAACCCTCGTCTACAGACCCCCCCAGACCCCGACCACAGTTCAGCGACTCCATCGCCGACTTCGTCAGCACACACGCCCTCCCCTCCACAGACAACATCCTCCTCGGGGACCTGAACTTCCACCTCGAGAACAAAAATGACACCAACTCCACCACCCTGATCGACAACCTAGCCAACCTCAGACTCAGACAACTCGTCACAACACTCACCCACTCCGCCGGCCACACACTTGACCCCATCTTCTCTGCAAGCCACCACATCTCCTTCAACCACACCACGGAACTCCACTGGACTGACCACCGCTGCATCCACTTTACCTTCAAGAAGTCCACCACGCACCACTGCACCCAACAGATGCCTCGCCGCTGCTGGAGCAAAGTCACCGGAGACCAGCTAACCACCACCCTTGCCCGGAGCCCACCCGCCGACCCCACCGACCTTGACACTGCCACCCGCAACCTCAGACAGTGGATCGACGACTGCACCAACACCCTCGCCCCGTTAAAGAAACCCCCCAACAGTCACACCAGCAAGAAAGCCAGCTGGTTCACAGAAGACCTCCAGGCCTCCAAGCAAACCTGCTGAAAACTGGAGAAGAACTGGCTCCGCGAACGAAAACCGGACACCTACGCAGCCTACAATAACGCCACCCGCAGACACCATTACCTCATCAGAGCCGCCAAAAGGGCCACCTTCAAAGACCGCCTAGACAACAACGCACACAATAGCAAAGAGCTCTTCAACATCGTGAAGGAACTCTCCAACCCCAGCTCCAACACCAACGATATCCCACCTTTGCAAGACCTGTGCGACTCGCTGGTCACCTTCTTCCACCGCAAGATCGCAGACATCCATGACAGCTTCAACGCCACGACCGCCCCAACAACCACTAAGACCTCCGCCCCCACGACCACCACCCTCACCAACCGCATACTCTCCTGGACCAACATCGATGACGACGACACCATCAAGATCATGAACACCATCCACTCCGGATCTCCGTTAGACCCATGCCCACACCACATCTTCAACAAAGCCAGCACAGCCATCGCACCCCATCTCCGGAAAGTCATCAATATCTCCTTCGAGACAGCAACCTTCTCGGAGAGCTGAAAGCACGCTGAGATCAACGCCTTACTTAAGAAACCCAAGGCGGACCTTAAGGACCTCAAGAACCTCCAGCCCATCTCCCTGCTCCCGTTCCCAGCGAAGGTCATCGAGAAGATCGTCAACAAACATCTGACCCGCTACCTCGAGGAGAACAGCATCCTGGACCCTTCCCAGTCCAGGTTCTGCAGAAACCACAGCACCGAAACAACCCTCATCGCCGCCACAGATGACATCAGGGCCCTGCTGGACAACGGAGAAACAGCAGCCTTCATCCTCCTGGATCTGTCAGCCGCCTTCGACACAGTCTGCCACCGCACACTACGAACACGCCTCCATGACGCCGGGATCCAAGAGAAGGCCCTGGACTGGACCACCTCCTTCCTCTCCGGCAGAACACAGAGCGTCCGCCTTCCCCCCTTCCGCTCCGAAGCCACCGAGATTATCTGCGGCGTACCCCAGGGCTCATCCCTCAGCCCTACGCTGTTTAACATCTACATGGCACCGCTTGCCCACGTTGCCCGACTTCAACATCATATCCTACGCCGATGACACCCAGCTGATTCTCTCCCTCACCAAAGACCCCCACACCGCCAAAACCAACCTCCACGAAGGAATGAAGGCCGTCGCCGAATGGATGAGGAACAGCTGACTGAAGCTGAACTCGGACAAGACGGAGGTCCTCATCCTCGGATCCACCCCTTCGGCCTGGGACGATTCCTGGTGGCTGACCGCACTGGGAACTGCTCCAACACCCACCAACCACGCACGCAACCTAGGGGTCATCCTCGACTCCACCCTCTCCATGACTAAGCAGGTCAACGCCATCTCTTCCTCCTGTTTCAACACCCTTCGCATGCTCCTCAGGATCTACAAGTGGATCCCCACCGAAACGAGAAGAACGGTCACCCAGGCCCTCGTCAGCAGCAGGTTGGACTACGGAAACGCCCTCTATGCAGGAGCCTCGGCCAAACTCCTGAGACGGCCTCAACAGATCCAGAATGCCTCGGCACGCCTGATCCTCGACATCCCTTGCCGCAGCCACATCACACCCCACCTGAGACACCTGCACTGGCTCCCCATCAACAAGAGGATAACCTTCAAGCTCCTCACCCACGCACACAAGGCACTCCACAACACCGGACCAGCGTACCTCAACAGACGACTCAGCTTCTACACCCCCACCCGCCAGCTCCGCTCTGCCGACCTCGCCCTCACCACAGTCCCCCGCATCCGAAGAGTGACCTCCGGCAGCGGATCGTTCTTTCACCTCGCCGCCAAGACCTGGAACACCCTCCCCATCCACCTACGGCAGACCCAATACCTGCTGACCTTCAGAAGACTCCTCAAGACCTGGCTTTTCCAGCAGTAGCAGCAACCCCCACCCCCCAGCGCCTTGAGACCCTCACAGATAAGTAGCACACTTTATAAATGACATGATTGATTGATTGATTGATTGATTGATTGATTGATTGACTCTGGCACACTTCCGCCGCTCTGATCATCACGCTTCTTAAAAAAGATAAGCCCACACATAGTTGCGACTCATACCGGCCGCTTTCACTTATCAACATTGATGCTAAGATCTTGGCTAAAATATTGGCCACCATGCTACAACCATTGATGCAAAAGCTGGTCCTCCCAGATCAATCTAGTTTTATTCCCACTCGATCCACTTCTCACAATCTGCGTGCCCTTTTTGCTACTTTTCACATACTTGAACCACGTCTGCCGGCGGCGGCTGTTATGCTTGATGCTATCAAAGCATTTGACTCTATCGAGTGGAGTTATTTGTTTGGCATTCTCCGTCGTATGGGCTTTCCCCCAATAATTGTGCAGTGGATAACTTTACTGTACACCAACCCCATAGCACGTGTTCGGGTAGAGGACTGCAAATCCGACCCGATCCGCATTACCAGGGGCACGAGGCAGGGTTGTCCCCTGTCGCTTCTTCTATTCGCTTTGTCTCTTGACCCTCTGGCCTGCATTGTCCGCCAGCGACATAGGGCCGCAGCTCTGCGATTTGCCCACCGCCCAATCAGTCTTTCCATGTACGCGGATGACATGCTGCTATTTCTACAAGAACCCCGCAATTTCATGGCACCAGTGCTGCGGTAATTCATCCGCTTTGGTCTGTTTTCAAGGCTGCAGATAAACTGGTCCAAGTCGGTAGAAGTACCGCTTATGGAGTGCACTACGCCCTATGACCTGGAACAGCCACTTGAGTGGTCGTTGGATCCTGTGAAATATCTGGGGGTATGGGTGCACAGAGACCCCGACATGGTGATACGTGCAAACTACGGCCCAGCGTATGCTAAATTGGAGCAACAGGTAGATAGATGGGTGCATCTCCCATTGCCCCTGGCTGACCGCATCATGCTAATAAAAGTGATAATACTGACACAGTTCTTGTATCTTTTTAGTAACATGCCAATACCGCTCACTCAACACTTCTTTAGTACTATACGCACACAGCACCTTCGGCTGGTATGGGGGGTAGACAGGCCCAGGTGTCATGGAAAACGCTTATCATGGATACAGGCATGGGGGCTTTAGCGTACCCGACCCATAGCTGTACTATTTCTGTGCTCAAGCACAATATGCCCACTACTGGATTGGCATGCATGAATTCATCCCACACATTGAGATAAAGGACGGTGATACCCATCCTGTTCTGTTAAGCTCCATACTAACACACGCTAAGAGGGAGACCGCCATACACAAATTAACACGATTGACACCACTATCAAAGCCTGGCAAGCCCTAGGCTGCCTGGCCGGAAGCTACCACTGTACTCCCCTCTCTTACCTATTGCTTTTCATGCAGATCTATTGGTAACACACGAGACAGGGGCACTGAGCACCTTCCGTCAAGTAGGTATGGTTAAAATGCAGGACCTCTTTCCGGAGGGTTCCTTCTTGACGGCTGGAGACCTCGACTACATTCAGAACAAAACACCATTATTTATTTTCCTTGTTCATAGACTGAAGAGAGCGCTGCAGACGCTCTACCATACCTTCCCCACAGAACCCACGACCCTCAATACTCTCCAAGTTCTCCTTCTTAGCCCAACACACCGCCACCTACTCCCCAAACTATATCGCGCTGCCAGGGAGGAAAGACCGCAGCCCCCCAACCGTAGCTTGGATGTATGGAATACTTATTTGAACCCACCGTTGTCATTGCCTGACTGGGAGCGTTGCTGTCAGCTCACGGGAACCCTGACCTCGAACTGTAATCTTCCAATCATACATTATAAGTATCTACATCAAGTATACTATACTCCCAGTCGATTATTTAAATATGGGCTTCAAGACAACGACCTCTGTAAGCGGTGCGGTACACTAGACGCTGATTTCTGGCATTTGTCGTGGGTATGCCCCAGGGAGGCTCAATTCTGGGCGGGGGTGATCCGAATACTATCCACAATGGTTGGTTTGCAGTTACAATGCTCTCCGCATATCTGTTTGCTGCGTTTGGTGCCTGCTGTGAAGGGGGCTCTGGGCAGGTTGGTGAGGGTGGCTTTCCTGATGGCTAAGAGGCGGGTGGCAATGACCTGGGAGAGCATGGCAGCTCCAACGACTACACGATGGCTCCAGGACTTGGCGAGTTGTCGAGACCGACTCATTCTTTATGCAGAGGAGCGCCCCTCCTCATCTAGACCTGCTGATATATGGGAAACATTTCTACAATATTTGCGTTCTGTGTCAACAGACGAGCCCCCAATCAATGTAGCAAGTTAACTTTAAGATGTATGGACCAAAAGCATGACACTATTCTACTCATTGTGGCTACAATCACATGTCGATATTTTATGTTTATGTGTTATGAGACTGTTTTTATTGCTTTGTATATGACCGTTGCTGATGATATTGTGCATTATACATGCTTATCTAAAATCCCAATAAAAAATAAATAAAAAAAGTATTACAGGGTCCTCTTGTATCCTTCAAACAAATTTTTGCACATGGAAATTTTGAAGCGATTAGAAGTATATCTGCTGCTAGATTTGTATGCACTTTACCCTTTTGCACATTGCACTTTTTTAAGTGATTAAAGGGATATCTGTTGTAAGGACTGTAGGCACTTTAATCAAGTAAGAATGATTTCTACTTAGGTAGATTAGAGTGTATGCAATGTAGAAACTATAGGGAATTTCTATATCTTTTAGCGGTACCTTAATGTGGACCGTTTGGAACCATGTTTTAAATTACTCGGATAAGATCTGTTATGAATTTGCTAAGGAGTAAGTTTTATAGCTGGTATTCAGTGTGATTTTACAATTATGTTGTTTGGGTTTAGTTTGTACCTCGTCATTATTTATGTACTATATCTGATGCTATATATCCTGACTGTTTACTCTTGTTTTTGTGTATTTTCCTGTTCAAATAAAAAAAAAATGTTTATTTGTGAACAAAAAAAGTAGAATTAATAAGGCGACAAGTATTTATATTTGAAAAAAACAGCTACGCCCACATTTAATAAGCTTAGGAAATGCTTGTATACTTGGGCAGAAATTAGATGTGTGTCTAGTATGTTGCTCTGTCCTAAGCAGGACATCGATGCTCTCAACGTCTGTGACTGGAAAAGTGAAACAAGGAGTGACGGAATGTGGTGGTGGGGGGATGGCACCACATGACAACATTAGGCAGAGATGAGCGGGAAATTATGAAAAACAAAAAAAAAATGGTGATTACTAGCTAAACTCGCATGGAAACGAAGATGCAAACACAAGATCATGGCTTGAATGGGCAGCTGCTCAAGACTGACAAACCACAGGGTGCACGAAAATGCCTTCAATCTGGGATGAAGGGCAGCAAAGTAAAAAAGAGTTCTCCTACACAGAGAAGCATGGAAAGCATATGAAAACTGTACTTGGCCGGTGCTCCTCAGCCTTAAACGGATGTGAGGTATCGGCTGTAGAACCAGTTAGGAGGCAGCACAGAGGAGCGATGCTGGAGTAAGACAATGGTAAGCAGCAGGCAGGAATAAAGTACTTTTAGTTATTCCTGCAGGTCTTGAAGACAGCGCATGTGTGCTGCCTAGGCTTGACCTAAAAAGGACATGTGTTTTACTGTACATAAAAACAAGCATTTGCAATGCAATAGGTCTCGCATTTACAAGAGTTTGAGCTATTGGCATTGTAAATGACAATGCCTTTTATTTATGTGTTGTTTTAAAAAACACAAATTAAAGGCATTGTCATTTACAATGCCAATAGCTTAAACTCTCGAAAATGCAAGACCTATTGCATTGCAAATGCGCTTGGCACCCGTGTTATAAAGATTTTTTTTAAAGTGTTAGGAGAGAGCATGTCCCAACAGAAGGCAGGACAACACTATTTGAGAAAATAATGCTCGAAGGCTGTAATTAAAGCCTACTTAGTAACAACACACGTCACGGGGGGTCCTCATGGGAGATTACAAAATAAGACAAGGCAGTACTAAGGAGGAGCTACTAAGCCTATTGAGCAATAAAAGGTACAGTTTACAGTGGACAATGACACAAGCCAATGAAAAATATGGGTGGAGAGTGGGCAGGGATTCAAGTCCATACCTGAATACAGCATGCCTCGCGGAGCTCCAAGTCCATACCTGAATACAGCATGCCTTGTAGAGCAGCGCATGTGCTGCCCAGGCTTGACCTAAAAAGGGCATGCAGGGTTTTTACTGTCAGGAAATGTAAAACACATTTTAGTTTTTGCTGTAGAAAACTAGAAGCCCCATTGGTGAGCAAAGAGTTACATGTGGACAGCTACAGCTTACTAGCTTGCAGATGTGACTAAAAAATGTTGTACTTCAAGGTATCAAAAGAATCAGTGCATTAACTCAGACTTGTTTCTCATGTCAAATTCATTGTCACTAGTTTAAAAAGTAGAATTTTAGAAAATTGCCATGTTTTTGTCCAAAGTTGTCCACTATCCGTTTATGCTTGCATAAACGTTGCTGCCCTCGAGACAGCTTTCTGCCCCCTGGAGAGAGGTGTTAACTATCAGGATGCAAAACAAAAGTCCTGCCATGTGAAGAGGCATTATCTCTTCTTGGCAGAATGGCCAGAGTGGGTGTGGGTCCAAAAGGCGAGTTTCAAAGGGGAAGCCACCGTTTGGATTGCCCCCTAAGTAAATCCTAGAATGCCTCAGTTGTGGATATTTTAAAATCAAGTCAAATACGAGGTATGCTTTAGACTAGGAGTATCAAACATTTCGAATCCCACTAATATAGAGATTTGCGCAAAGCAATATGGGTGGCACTCTTGAAAAACGTTCAAATAAGCCTGAATTTTAGGCACTAAAAATTTGCATGAACTTTAATAAACTAGCAAAATTGTGGAACTAATTGGCAAGACATTGAGACACAGTGGCATTATTTTTCTGGTGTCTTATTACTGGACTCATACCAAATAAGGTATAGAGCAAGCAGAATTGGAGACAACAGGAATCTTGAAAAATGAAGTACTTCCTGGAAATATGGCACCCTCTGCTGTGGTTGGGGTCTGTGGCTGAAAATATTAGGGTACTCTGTTTCCTTAACCAGTGATGACAAACGTTTCACACCAGCAGCTAATTCATGCAGGACAACTAAGTGATTCCATGTCACGTGTGCTACTTTACATAATTTTCAGATTTCTTTTTTTTAACCGTTTGCCCTTTTTAAGTGAGGATTTTGTTACCCCATGATTACCTGAGGGGCAATTGGGGGCAGTAGCCTCCAATCTGCCCCCATGGACAGAAAGCACACTAGGCACCAGGGATTATTTTTATGAATACTTAGGGGTGGGGGCTGCTCTAAAAGTACATTATAATACCTCTACCCCTCTCAAAAATGGCCACAGTCTTTCTACCTCTCCTGGGGTGCATATGGGGGCAATAGACCCTGATCTGCTCCCCCGAGGGGCAGAAAGTCCACTAGGCATTAGGATTTTTGTTTTTTTTTAAGAAAAGAGGGGTGGGGGCTGTCCAAAATGAGCATTCTAATGCTCCCACTTCCAAAACAAAAGGGACAGTCTTTCTGCCCCCCCCACCCGGGGTCTGATGGGTGTTATTACACCCAATCAGCCCACTAGACACCAAGGATTATTTTTAATTATAAAAGCAGGATGGGGCTGCTCACAATTGGCAAAACCATGCCCCCACTCACAATTATAACAACAGAAGTCTTTCTGCCCCCCAGGGTGCAGATGGAGGTATTAGTCCCCAATCTGCCCCCCCCAGGAGGCAGAAAGCCCACTAGGCACCAGGGACTTTTTGTTTTGAATATGTAGGGGTCGGGCTGCCCAAAATGGGTATGCCAATGTCCCCACCCCCATACAAAAAAGGGACAGTCTGTCTGCTGGCCCTGGGTGTAGATGGGGGTTATTACCCCTGATCTGCTCCCAGGGGGGCAGTAAGCCCATTAGACTCCAGGGATTTTTTGTCAAAAAAAAGAGGGGTGTGTGCTGCCCATAATGGGCAATGCTAATGCCCCTACCCTCCAAAAAATAGCTACAGTCTTTCCGCCAAGGCAAAAGCCCCAGATCTCTCCCTGGGGGGCAGAAAGACCACTAGGCACCAGAGATATGTTTATGGGCAAGTAAGGGAGCGGCCCCTTAGGCAAGGGTTGCTCCCCTTTTATTTTTGTGAATACATTTTAGCTGCTTCTGCCGCCTTGGGAACAGATCAGTGATATTTTTAGGCACATCTGTCCCCAAGTGGGGAAGAAAACCACTAAACTCTAGCGTACGTTTCTGTGTGTATGTGTGTAAACTGGAGTTCAGCTGACGGTCTGTGGTACTGGCGTTCGGCTGGCTATGTGTGAACCTGCATTTTGCTGGCAGTGTGTGTGGACTTGTGCTTAGCTAGCAGTGTGCGTGGACTAGCGCTTGGCTGGCAGTGTGCGTGGACTGTCACTTGGCTAGTGGTCTGCCTGGATGCCACATGTCTGGTGGTGTGTGTGGACTGTTGCTTGGCTGGCGGTGTGCATTGGCGGTCGCTTGGCTGGTGATGTGCGTGGATGTTGTTTGTCTGGCAGTGGGCATGGATGGAGCTTGGCTGGTGGTGTACATAGATGGCAATTGGCTGGCGGTGTGGCTTGCGTGGATACTCTAGCATTTAATCACCACCAAGAATCCCCTGCAAACCTTACAGTTTGCTGAAAATTCACACTTTCATCACATTTCTGTGTGGAAATGTTGTGGGATCACCACACCAGCACAAATTTGCCACCACCAATTATTCTCCTCGGTCTCCTGATAAAATGTATACCTCACTTGTGTGTGTGCCCAAAGCAGAGAACCTAAAAAGATATAAAATGAAAAACTCTGGGGGAACCAAAGTGGGTCCAAAAAGGCACTTTTATTAATACGTTTTTAGGCTTACTCTGCTTTTGGCACTCACACAAGTGGGGTATCATTTTTCCCGGGATACTGAGGGGATCGTTGGGTGGTGGGAAATCTGTGCTGGCGCAGTGATCTCACAACCTTGCCACACAGAAATGTGAGGAAAAGGTGACTTTTTAGCTAAATTTGAGGTTTTCAGGTAATTCTGGGTGAGAAAACTTTGGAGGTTCCAAGCAAGTCACACATTACTATACTCCCATGGGTGTCTAGTTTTCAGAAATGTCTGAGATTGGTAGGTTTCCGTAGAAGGCTGCAGAGCCCAGGACCAAAAACGCAGGTGCCCTCTTTACAAAATGCAAAACATAACATAATGTGTATTTATAAAGCGCATGCTCACCAAAGGGTATCTTGGTGCTGAATAACAGATGTTTATTGTTACCCAACTAAATGGTACACTTTTCATCAACCTCAGAAGGATGAAAGGCTGAGTGGACTCACCAGGATTTTAACCTTTGACCATAAGATAGAACAGAGGCTCCTACAGGGGACACATTATTCCACTAAACCACTAGACCCCAGCATCACCCCTCCTCCTACCGTAGTTGGAGCAAGGTTATTGGAACGCAGTGGACACAAGCTCTCACCACCACCCAACCGGAAGCCTCAGCAGACCTTAACCAGGCCGTCCAGAACTTTTCCACCTGAACAACCAATTACGCTGATAGAGTCACCACACTGAAAACAACAAATGCCAACAAAACCTCCAAACAGGGCAGCTGGTACACCCAAGTGCTCAGGACCACCAAGCACAACTGCTACCAACTGGAGAAGCACTGGTGCGTCACGAAGAACCCCGTATATAGCTGCTCCCAAAACATCCCTCACAACTACCACCATAACTTCAAGGAAGCCAAGAGAGCAGATTATCTGCCTGGATCGACACCGCGGCCAACCACACTAAGGAACCCTTCAAAATAATCAAGGTATTCTCCAAACCGACAGCCAGATAAAACACAATCCACCCCTTCCAAGAACTCTGCGACCCACATTCAGACTACTTCCACAATAAGATTTGCAGCATCTACAACTTTGGACCCCCAGCCCACCACTCTTAACCTCAACGACCTCAACCAACCAGCGAACACCAACCAAACGATCACCACATGGTCTCCTATTACCGCACAGAGCACCACAGCCATCATGCCTTCCATCCAATCCAGGGTGCCCACCAACCTCTGCCCTCCCACATCTTCAACCTCAGAATGAACCTATTCAACTCGGAACTCACCAGCATCCTCAGCACTTCCATTACCACAGCAACCTTTCCGGAAAAAATGGAAACATGCAGAAGTCAGACCCCTCCTAAAGAAACACTCCGCCGAACCCAGCGATCTCAAAAACTATCAACCAATCTCCCTGCTCCCCTACCTGGACCAAAGACACAAGAAAGCCATCAACCAACAACTCACTGAATTCCTGGAGCAACACCACCTACTGGACACCTCAAAATCAGAATTTTGGGCGGCTACAGCACTGAGACCGTGCTGATTGCCACCACAGATGACATTAGAACTCTCCTCAAGGACAGAGAAACTGTGGCCCTGATCCTCCTCAGCCGCTCTGGGGCATTCAACACAATTTCCCACAACACCCTCCACAACATTGGCATACAGTAATACGACCTCAAGTGGAATGCCTCCTTCCTTACAGGACACACAGAGTATCAGGCTGTCTCCCTTCACTGCCGCACCCAAAAACATAATTTGCGGCATACCTCAAGGATCATCACTCAGCCCCAACATATTCAACACCTACATAATGCTCAAATCCCACTGGACTCTACATAATCTCCTATGCAGACGGCACTCAACTCATCCTTTCGCTCACCGAGGACCCCACCAAAACCAGCTTCTTCAACGCCATGACCAACGAAGCCAACTGGATGAGAGACAACTGCATCAGACTGAACTCCGACAAGGCAAAAGTACTGATCTTCTAGAACAACACCTCTGCCTGGGATCATAGCTGGTGGCCAGTGGTAGTTGGACCAACTCCTTTACCAACAGACCATGCATGCAACTTACGGACCAACCTCAACAGCCAACAGACCATGAAACAATAAGTCAACTAAGACGTGTCTGCCTGCTTCCACACTCTCTGCATGCTCCCCAGAATCTTCAAATGGATCCCTATCGACACCAGAAAGACCATCACCCAGGCCCTCTTCACAAGCCACTCCAACTATGGCAATACTCTCTGCACCGTATTCCCACCCATCTCCTTAGAAGACTCCAGACCATACAGAACGCGACAGTCAGACTCATCCTGAACCTCCCCAAATGGCCACACATCACCCCCTACCTCAGACACCTCCACTGGCTCCCGAACGAGAAGAGATGCCAGTTCAAGATCCTCAGGCACGCCTACAAAGCCATCCACGACCAAGAACCAGCCTACATCAACCATCGAATGAAATTCCATCGTCCATCCTGGGTTCCTCCTCACTTGCCCTCGCCCATGCCCTGTGCATCCGTCACAGCCACAGCAGGGGTCGCTCCTTCTCTTACTTCACTGCCAAGACTTGGAATGACCTGCTCACCTCCTCCGAACATCACCCTCCCTAACTGACTACAGGAAGAGACTCAAGACCTGGCTGTTCGACAAAGACATGGCATCCCTATCGCTCAGATACCCCTAGGGGTGACAGTGCTGTGCTTTCCAATGTTAATTGATTGATTGCAGCGATTTAAAAAAGTGACAATCCAGGTACAAAATGTGGAAGAGGACATAAACTGGCTATGGCCTCTAACAGGTACCAATGCAGTTGAGCTCGATGGCGACAAACGGCACTGGTATTACGGATTTCCAGTACTGCATTGGATATTTTCCATGACAAAAAAATAAAAAATAACATTACAGAACTTCCAATTCATATGTCGCTCAGCAGTGGATATTTTCCATGACAAAAAGATAAAAAATAACAGTACAGAACTTCCAATTCATATTTCGCTCAGCAGTGTGTTTTAAATTGGTGCAGGCCTTGGCACCCTTTGTGCGCGGACTCCAGGTGGGTGATGCGTAGCCACTAATGCTTTTCTATGCCTATGTACTGGGAAATGCAGCCGGTGTAGTGAAGATTAGGCCTACATATAAAGACACTGATGATTTTATCACAATGTGCATGAATTGCAATACGAACACACAGCATATTACCTGCTTCAGAATGATCCAGCCTGGGTCAGCCTGCAGAGAGGGCAGACATTCAGACTGCACAATTTTACATCTCACTACTGAGTGACAAATTTACATTGGAAAGGGTGTTCTCTCGCTCAACTCACTTAGACACCCGAGCACAGTCTGCTATTGGGCACTTGTCCTCGGTCACCGACCGTCTCCACTATCATATTCCTATCTCACCCCAGATAGTTGTTACCTCTCTGTATGCTGATGTCACATGCGTCCCTCTATGCCGATGGGGGCCTTACTCCTTCCACCTTGCATGCTGCCGAACCCACAGCTTAAATTGCCATGTTTGGCTCCCCCGGTCCCTCCAAATTAAAAGAGGTGACAGTGAGTTGAAAGAGGGTGGTGGACAGGCGTGGGACAGGAAACAACCAAAACTGCATGGTTCACAGGCCTTTCAACTTCCCTTCAGCACCTGCCAATCTGGCGCCCTGCACCTATTGAAAATATATACATTGTTTCAAACCAGAAAATAAAAGGACAATTAAAAAAAATGACTTGAAGAGTGTCTGTGACAATTTTACAGTGCACACTGAACAAACTGACACAGTCAGAAACCTTGCCTTTATTACGCCCTCCTGAACTTGGCATCAGGTGAGGTGGCACCAGTCGCACTGCCCTAAAGCTGGCAGTGCCTAAAATTCACCATCTTTATTGATATTGCTGTAAACACACCATTTCTTTTTCCCGTGTGGCCCAAATGTTTATCTTTATGGTCAGGTCAGTAGGGACCACAGATGAAGCCATCTGATTCCAGGACTATCTTTATCACTGATGTTATAGAGTCTATCTTGATTTGAGTTAGAAGACACGCTGCTGCTGACTACGAGCCTTTTTATTTTTTCCCTACCTGGATATAAAAGTAGAACCTGTAGCTGGATTCTGTATGCATGATAAATCTGCTTCGTTAAAGGTGACCTAGCATAGGCATAGCTTTCATGGAACGTCTAAACTTGTCTTTGAAGTCTAAGAAAAAGTAGGTCTTCTCCTCTGAAGCTGTCAGAAGATTTAACTTTTGTGTTGCCCTGTATTAAGTAACGTGTGGAAGTGATAGATGTTGTCAGGTATAGAGTCACTGGCTGCTAGGTCTGGCTTGGATCTTCAGACAAGGCATAGCTTTCCGATTCAAGGTGCTGCTGATTATTGTCTTATAAGTTGTGTGAATGTGCTGTTTGTGAATCAGCTTCTTTCAAAATGTAATCTTCTGAATCTATTGGAGCCGACTGCCTTCTTCATTGATGTGACTGCTAAAGTTGGCATGAAAGACCTGCTTACTTATCTCTAGCGTAATCTTTACTGGGCACCCCAAAGATAACAGAGGTAGTAGCACCAAGATCGGAGTCTGAGGTAGGGCCAAAGTTAGTATAATTAATTCTATTGTTAAAATGGCTGCCGTAGGCGACAGTACAGGTTTCTTCGTTTATAATGAGGCCTTCGACGACAGCATAAACTTTGTCGACAATTTGGTCATTGTCAACAGGGAGGCATTTGTTGATGGCGTTATCTTTATTGATGGTTAGGTCACTGCTAATGGGGTGGCCTTAGTCGATCGAATGGATTTCATCAGTGATATCTTTGTCAACAGTGTTATCATCAGTGGAACAAACTTCATCACTGTAGATTCTGCTGTCACAGGGAAAGCCTTATCGACTGTGATGACCTAGTCTCTGTCAGTGGTAGGGATGCTGATGACAAAGTGTTAGAGAGTGACTTCTTGTCTTTATCCATCGACAGGTACTGACACGTTTTTCAAAACTGAGCAAGCTTAATCCTCATCAGATGCGCATTTAGTTCTGGACTGTGATGTTGAATCACTAATCAGAACCTCAAGTCTCCACCTTCATGACGGGCACAGAGGGTCTTTTGATGGGGTCACATAGGACTCTGCTGAGGTGCTCTGACTGGATCCTTAGAATAGAGAAATTCCAAATTGTGATGTTTGGGCTTCAATGCCGAACTAAGGGGCTCATTACAATGGCGTAACGATCGCCACCACCGAGCCGGCGGTGGCGACCGTTACGCCATCGTAACGTGAAATATCCACGTCATATTATGATGGTGGGGGGCATCGCAGCGGATGTAAATTCCATCCACCGCTTTTCTGCCGGTCGGCAATCGTTCCGATGGCTGGCCGGGTGGTGCTGGGCCAGTAATATGGTGGCGGTGCCTAGCAGGCACCGCCAGCCATATTACAATGTGGGTGGTATACAGGCCCTTCGCCGCCATGGAAGGGCTGGCAGGGATTAGCTTTGGGGGCCCGTTGTGGGCCCCCAGAGGATGGGGGTGCACTTGGCAGGCACCGCGTGGTACAGGGAAATGACAGGCATGAGATTTTGACACCAGCAATCTTTATTTTCAGAGATATATTATTTTCAACCCTCGGTTTATTGGACCATACAAGATCACAAAAAGCATAAGTCCTGTAGATTTCCAGTTAGCATTACCTAATTCACCGCAATGTTAAAATGCGGAATGCGACCGCCAGGGTGGCAGTCGCATCCTAATTCGCGGTGTGGGACGGCTGCATGTCTGGCGGCCGGTCCCAATACCGCTAGGATGGCGGGCGGACTCAGGTCCGCCCGCCATCCTAATAGTCCCCAAAGACTGGTATCCTTTGTTGGAGTTCACTCAGACCAGTCAGTATTAAAGCACAAGGTAGACTATCTTCTTTGTCATTAATGGACTTTGAGCTAAATGTCCCACAGAGGCAACAGTCTTTAAGAACATGCCCGACTTGTGGAAACTGTAAATATATTTAGTGTGGGGGTCTTCTAGGAAGATCTTCCTCACTTCACACACTAAACGTGGGTTTAAAAGAATTTTGGTGCGAGAGGGCATCTCAGCCATAGGTGCAAGTACAACCAAACTCCCAGTGGTTCAGACTCCTAGTTACAAAAGGAACAGAAGGTGCCTACCTTCTGCAGATAGAGGTGAAGAAAAAATCTCACTTGGAAATATGATTAAAAAACAGAAGAGCAAAGCTCATGGGAGTCACAGTTGCTTGTAGACATGCTGTAGAAAATCTGACAATTGGTGCATCTGAGGAGGGTTGGAGCTCTGAACCCCTACATTTCACTGGCCGGATATCAGATCGTATAATGATTTGGACTGGCTACAAATACTCTTTGTTTACTATCAATATTACTTGCTATACTGAGACACTGCTGATGTAACAGTGACTACCAAGGGTTCCCAGCCTGACATCAGGAAATATTTCAAGCATGTGAATTTATCAAGGATCCAGTGCTGGGAATCAGTTTACATGCCATTGCATACATTGTACACAGGTAATCAGAAGCAAAGTTGTGCATTAGGTAACACCAAAAGTCAATGCCCCCTGCAGGTCTTACATGAATAGAATGTACATACTACTACAATGTTCCATGGTAGAATATTATACTAAATATGGCCACTTATGGCATTTGAAAAGCTGCCCCATTTGCATATATGGTGAACAAAAGTGAAATATGGTATTCAGACAAAATATCGAGTCAGTAATATCGACTGACACAATTATCGAATTGTAAATATTGTGACACAGAAATATCGATACCAAGAATAACGTGGACAAGAATATCGATTTCAAAATAAGTAACATCGATTTTTAAAATATAAAAGTCATTAATATCATTTACAAAAATCTAGTTGTTTAAAACATCGATTTTTTCAATTAGTGTTATGTATTTCAGTATATATTTTAAATGTATGTGATGTATTCTTTTGTAGAAGTATTGTTTATCTTTTTTAATATATAGTTTACATTTTTAATAGTTATTCATTTTATTTCAATTACATTGAGTGTTTTTTAGTTCCGTAGAGGGCTGTGGGTTTATAGGGGAATAGGGTTAGTAATTTAATTGTAAGAAATTAATGATTATTTTTCATTTATAAATATTTTATGGTATTAATTGTGCTTTTAATTTTTGGGGGGTAAAATTTATGTGTAGGTTGTGGGGTTTATAGGGGGCAAAAGATGGGAAGTAATTTATTTTTGAATAAATTATTAATTAGTTGTTCATTATTAATAATTAATTAATTGATACTTAATGATCAATTGTGTAATTTCTTTTTAGGTGAGGTTGTAGGGTTTATAGGGCTAAAGGGTGGGAAGTAATTTATTTTTATTTACTTCCCACCTTCGGCTCGGGCCTTTAACGCGGCAGCGGGCCTTTAATAGCCGGTATAGCCCGCTACGGCGGGCTATACGGCTATATTAATTAATAATTAGTTGATAATTATTATTAATTAATTAATTGAGAATTAATTAGGGTAATTGTTTAATTGCCTTTTTTGTGTGTGGATTTTGGTTTTATAGGGATAAAGGGTGGGGAGTAAATTAATTTTATATACTGAATGACTAGTTGTTAAATACTATTAGTTATTTAATTGAAAATACATGTATTTAACATTATAATATTGTTAATATTATATATATTTCTATTTTATTTTTCAACATATTTCTATGTATTTTTATTTTCTTTGTTTTAAAATATTTTTATTTTTTTGATGATAACTTGGTTTTCATTTTGAACTGACTGGAGTGGGAAGAGTACATTTTACCCCTCTGCAATCCAATATTTTCCCTACTGTTGTACTGACTGGAGTACAAATAGTAAATTTGATCCCTCCGCTATCCATCACTTTCTCTACTGTTGCACTCGCTGGAGTGGGAATAGTTATTTTTACCCCTCCGCAATCCAACACTTTCTCTACTGTTAGACTGACTGGAGTGGGAATATCGTGAACAAGAAGCGGATGCTTCGAAATGCGTTGGGTGACTTTCTGTGAATAAAATATCACACTTGAAGCAATTATGGGCTAAGGCTTGTTGTCTTCGTACGTTCGAGACGGCTCTTTGTGTGTGGATCTACTAGGGTTGGCGACCCTGCCACGGCCCGCCATTGTAAGCGGCACGGGTCCTTCGCTGCTACTAGTGTTGGAGATATATATATATTTGAGATGATTTACAATGTATATTTAGTGAACTCTACGCCCATACATTTATGATTGGCATGATCAGAATTTTCTGTCTACTATATGAGGACACCTCCGTCTATTTCTGCAGTCTCCATATAATTTATTATTGGTTACTGTACATGTATATATATATATATTTTTTCATATCTTTTTTAGAAATCGGCACTTATGCACTTCTTTAAGCACTTTAAAGATCGCACTAACATGAATTTATCAAAGTTAGTAGCGTAACATATACAACTATTGCATTTTTGCACATTTAGGAGGTGGTCAGTTAATATTTTATCATGGAGTTGCTTGCAGACTTTCACTTATATGTTGGACTTTTTACTATGTCGAATAGATGGTTTATATTCAACATATATGCACTAATATGTATGTAAATCTGTATTACATCCAAGTAGCCATCTTGCATTTATGCTGTTATTACGGATATATACTTATGTGTTTTTATAACTGTATTTATATTGAGATATATTTATTTATTTATTCATTTATTTATATAATATATATTTAGATGCATATTTATTTATTTATTGTAATAACACATATGATTCACTATATAACTCTGGTTATTAACAATGAAATTACTGCTATATGACCGTGCACTATTCGCCAGTCTGTCTTCCAATTGACATGCATTGTAATGAGTTTTCAAGTCTGTTTTCCATGTTTACTGATCATGTGACACAGGGTTTAGCAATTTAAAAAAGAATCTTTCCGCAAAGCCTACCATATGTGATCAAGGCCGACGTTCCGGCCGAAACACGTCATGACAGGCAGTTGAGAGATTAATAAATTCAACTTCTTTTGCCACTAAGAGGAGTTTGCTTCATTCCTTTTCGCCATACCAGGAGGTTCAGGAATCATTGTTTGCAGCGTCTTTACGGAAGGGAAGTGGGTCTTCTTCCTGTCAGCGAACCCCCTCCTCTAAAGCAGGCAGCCGCCTTCAGCCACATGAGCGAGTAGCAATCCTGAAGGATACTTTTGGCGGCAGCCCCCTGTGTAGCCTCAAGAATAACGCAGCAGCTGGGAAGGAACAAACGTACAGGTCGGAGGACGCGTCTGCGGTTTTCTATCAAACTAGCGGTGAATTTAATTCTGGCATTAAAACACAGGTGAGGAGGTATTCTGGCAATAAGACTTTCCCCGACGACAATATATTCTACACGGGGCTCTCATTAGCTACTGCAATGTCAAGGGACGCTTTGCGGGAGCGCGAGGCAGCAGCCGACAAGCTGTTCAATAATGCACAAAGCGCAACGTTACGAAACACTGTTCCACAAGGCAATGAAATTCAAACTGACGCTAAGTCATTACTCAAAAGATTGGAGAAATGTATTAGAAATGAAATCACAAAATGGTGGGAATACAAATCATTACAGAAGTATGAGGAGGCAGGACGTGTGCCTCGAGGACTACAAATTTTATTGGCACCTTCATTTGAAAATCCTAATCCGGAGATGCTTAAAGAATGGGCTACTAACAATTTGGCAGCATCCATGAATTTGGTAAGAATTCTTATCAAGTATGCTCAGAGTGACCGTGATCAGCTATTGAAAGAAATAGATGATATTAACGAACAATTAAATAAGCTGGAAGAAAAGGAATTCATTGACAAATTCAAAAAGTATATTGATGATAGAATGAAAAAACATGAGGATAAAATAAAAACACGAAAGGCATTCAAATATGCGCGAGATAAAGCGGATTATGAGTTGGGTCAGGTATTTAAATTTTCTCGCAAATACGATCAGGCCAAAAAAATCCGATCAGGAAATGTAACCCACAATGCAACGGTTCAGGAAAAAGAAACTGTGGCAAGTGGAGTCATTACTGAAGCGTCAGGCTCCGAAACAGGCTCATTAACTAGCGACAATGAATCTGAAGACGGGGCACAGAGAATTAACAATCCTGATATGGCCAATATACTGAGTCCTTCGGAAGAGCTTACTTTTTTAGTAACGGATCGCCTGCAGACCTTATGACCACGGACTTGGAATGTGGCAAAAGTACCTGGCAAAGAAGAAACCGGCGCCGCAGAGAAAGGCTCAGGCACAGGGAGAGGAAAATCAAAGAGGCAACAATGGCGCAGACGATAGAAGAAGACTCAAAAACTGTCATTAATTTATCTACTGTAGCTCTAACAAAGGCTGAAACTCAGTTGTTGTCTCTTGGTTTATCATATTGCCCTGAAAGTAACTTTAATTATGGTAAAACTCGAGTGGACATATACAAATACATTAGAAAGCTCAAGTTAAAAAAGTTCTTCAGGATCAAAAATGGCACCAAAATCACTGAAAAGGAGACTCAAATAGTCACCAATAGTCCAACCCTTCTAGCATCTGATGCCACAACTTTACTTGCATTACATGAATTAAATAATGAAAACTGTCCTGCAGAGGTGGGAGATAACAGCCAAATTTCCACTCAAGAACAACTGACAGCTTTGAATCTTGTTCAGCCAAGTGCAGGTATCAGCCCATTTAAAGTCAAATCTTCGTTTTACCCCATGATGCCTAAAGACGCAATTGATATATTCCATGAGAGAGTTACTGATGAAATGAAGAAACTAGATCACAAGATTAATCACAAGAAAGCAAGATTTAAACATTGTGACATTGAATATGAAAATCTCATCCATAAATTGCGCAATAATAAGGATAGAGTTATCAATAAATCGGATAAGGGTGGTAATGTTGTTATTTGGTCACGCAAAGAATACACTGAAGAGGCATATAAACAACTATCCGACCCGGCCTGCTATGTCATCAGTACCATGACAGAATATAACAAGGCAAAGGAAAGTCTGAAAAAAGATTTGATGAGTTGGAAAAGACAAGGGCTGATATCCAATCAAGAACTCAAATTCATGATGAATGACTTTCCAATTATTCCTACACTGTATCTAATTCCTAAGATACACAAAGAAATTTCTCCAACCCCTGGCAGACCCATCATCTCTGCAATAGGTGGTATGAGCGAACAGATTACACAGTATGTTGATTATTTTCTGCAAATACATGTACAAGCTCTCCCATCTTATGTTAGGGATACTGGTGATTTCCTTGACAAAATTAAAAACATTGTATGGGAAGACAAGTTTTCGCTCATTACCATGGACATTGAATCACACTATACGAGTATTAATCATCAAACAGGTCTGTCTGCCGTAAAGTATTACTTAGACAAAAGATCTCTTACTTTTCATAATCATAATGTGATGCTCCTTGAAATGATTAAGTGGTGCTTATTCAACAACTTCTTCATGTTTGACAACAAGTTATTCTGTCAAAAACGAGGCGTGGCGATGGGAGCCTGCTTCTCTCCCAGTTATGCGTGTTTGCACGTTGGCTGGTGGGAGGAGCAGGTTCTCAGGGGCTCTATGGGTGCAATATATGACAGTAATGTGGTACATTGGCTAAGATATATTGATGACGTGTTTCTGATATGGAAGGGAGATACTAACTGTGCTATATCCTTCATTGATAAACTCAATAATAATGACATGAATCTCAAATTCACATCATATGTTAGCCAATCACAGGTAGCTTTCCTTGATACTACCATCTATGTATCAGGAAACAAATTGGAATCCACACTTTTCAGGAAACCCACTGCGGGTAATGCTACCCTGCACGCTTATAGTTCCCATCCCAGCCACCTAATTAGAAGTATCCCCTATGGGGAACTTCTTAGACTTAAACGAATTTGTAGCACTGATGCTGAGTTCACCAAGTGTACCCAAGAGGCACTAGTTAGATTTAAGGCTAGAGGCTACAGTGAATCTATACTCAGACAAGCCAGTGATAAGGCGGCACTAAAAACAAGAGCTTCCCTATTAGGCAATGCCAGTAGGTCTTGTGAGATAGGACACAAGGGAGATGAGGATAATGCTCCACGTCTTATCACTACTTACAATAGGCAACATAAACAATTGAAGGCAATTATAAACAAAAACTGGCCTATTTTGCGAACATATGGTGTGTTGGCGCCTTACTTACCAGACAAACCGTCTATTACTTATAGACGTGCTGTTTCTATGAGAAGCCAATTAGTTAAAAGCAGCCCTCAGATCACTTCCAGTAACACTTGGCTGCAACCAAAGAAGGGCGTCTACAAATGCACCTCATGTAGGGCATGTAAATTTGGTATCAACCGTACAACATACACCACTCCTTTTAGCTCCAAGGAAATGCAAATCAAAGGGCACTACACATGCCGAACAGAATACGCTGTTTATGTTCTTACCTGTACTTGTGGTCTCTCCTATGTGGGCAGCACCAAACTGCAACTGTATGCCCGCATTCTCCAACATTTGAGAGCTATTGTGAATAACGATGCCACCTACCCGGTGGCCCGTCACTTTAAAGAAAGGCACAACAATGACCTCCAATGTCTCAACTATTTTGTAATTGATGCCATCCCTAAATTACGATGGGGTGGCAATAGGGAAAAGCTATTGAGACAACTAGAGACTCGCCTAATATTAGAACTCGATACTAAGGACCCCTTTGGTCTTAACACCACTGAGGAAATGCACACTTACCTGTAGAGGTTTTTTCTACCTGTAGCCTCCACCTCTTCTGCTTCCTCTACTTTCTATATTTGTAACTTTTTACATTCGTAACATTCGTCAGTTGGCGTTAGTTTTTTCCTCACCACATATACATTCATGTATATATTTATTTGAGTATGATTTACAATGTATATTTAGTGTATTCTACGTCCATACATTTATGATTGGCATGATCAGAATTTTCTGTCTACTATATGAGGACACCTCCGTCTATTTCTGCAGTCTCCATATAATTTATTTAATTTATTATTGGTTACTGTACATGTATATATATTTTTTTTTTCATATCTTTTTTAGAAATCGGCACTTATGCACTTCTTTAAGCACTTTAAAGATCGCACTAACATGACTTTATCAATGTTAGTAGCGTAACATATACAACTATTGCATTCTTGCACATTTAGGAGGTGGGCAGTTAATATTTTATCATGGGGTTTCTTGCAGACTTTCACTTATATGTTGGACTTTTTACTATGTCGAATAGATGGTTTATATTCAACATATATGCACTAAAATTTATGTAAATCTGTATTACATCCAAGTAACCATCTTGCATTTATGCTGTTATTACGGATATATCCTTATGTGTTTTTATAACTGTATTTATATTGAGATATATTTATTTATTTATTCATTTATTTATATAATATATATTTAGATGCTTATTTCTTTATTTATTGTAATAACACATATGATTCACTATATAACTCTGGTTATTAACAATGAAATTACTGCTATATGACCATGCACTATTCGCCAGTCTGTCTTCCAATTTACATACATTGTAATAAGTTTTCAAGTCTGTTTTCCATGTTTACTGATCATGTGACACAGGGTTTAGCAATTTAAAAAAGAATCTTTTCGCAAAGCCTACCATATGTGATCAAGGCCGACGTTCCGGCCGAAACACGTCATGACAGGCAGTTGAGAGATTAATAAATTCAACTTCTTTTGCCACTAAGAGGAGTTTGCTTCATTCCTTTTCGCCACACCAGGAGGTTCAGGAATGATTGTTTGCAGCATATAGCTATATATATATATCTATATATATATATATATAATATCTACTGGCGGTCGTCAGTAGATAGTTATAGTTAGGACCGTGTTTCCATAGGAAATCTGAAAATTCTATTTTGAATAACTTTGGCGTCGGTTGATGAATCCTCGCGAATTTTTCAAAATAGGTGGGGCGCTCCGCTCCGCTCCTACCCTGAAAGTCTCGGGGTGATTTGTCAAGCGGGGGCCGAGAAAAAAGGGGGGTCCCAAAACACGTTTTCCCCATGCATTTTTCCATAGGGACCTTTAGTCCAAGGTACAGCCCGAACGGCTGAACAGAATTATTTGAAATTTGGCAAAGAGAAAGTCCTCAGGTCAGGGATGTGCCTTTTGAATATCTGGAGTCAATCTGTTCAGTAGTTCCTGAGAAAATTTCAGTTAAAAGTACATATATATCTATAGGCGCGCAACGTGCGCGTATGGTAAGCATACCGTACGCGCACGCTGCTGTGCGCGAGCGTAATTCTGATTGGTGGTTACATGACAGTAAACATTCCAGTCGGTCGAAATCAGGAAGTGTCGGCCGCCATTTTGTCTCTCGCAGTCTGAGGCAGTGAAAAACAATAGTGGGGAATGTGAAAAGGGGGCAGGGTGGACAGTTCCTGACCCCCTAGCCTTTGTCAGGGGGTCACTGAAGGACCCCCAAGGATGAAAAAAATTATTTATTTATTTTTCGAAAAAGCGAGGGGTGTGCGCACTGTGCGCGCGCGGCACGCACAACGCATCGTGGGCGCTCGGTGCGCAAAGCGCACCGAGGGCCCACAGCGCGCGCACGGTGCCCTAAGCGCACCGTGCGCGCACGGTGCGCACACGGTGCGCACACGGTGCACACACGGTGAAGAGCCTGAAAAAAAAAAATATTAATAAATACATAACTTAGCATTTAAAAAAACATACATATTCACTTAAAGAACCATAGGTTTCACACACGTTATAGTTAGGAATTAGCATTTAAAATACCTTGCAAATTCACTTTAAAAACCATAGGTTTCACACATGTTATAGTTAGCTGGACATTTCCCTCGTAAAAAACCAATGAAATTCCCCCGTTATAGTTAGTGCAGGCAACTATAACTCACGCGACCGCAATCCTCTGCTGATGACGTCAGATATTACATCACTGTATTTAGACACCTATTTACCCATGTCTTCTTCCATTATTCTTTAGCTATACATATATTACAAATATTTATTTTTCAGAAAGACACATATTTAATCAGTGATGTAACAGAAAAGACGCAACAACTACTCTGAACTACAATATTTTAAACTTATTCATAAGCTACAAAAGCATACGGAAGTAATTATAAACAAAGCGGACAAGGGCGGCAATATTGTTTTATGGCCTAGACCCCTATATATGGAGGAAGCAGGGCGTCATTTGAATGATGCCAGCTGTTATAAGAAAGCCAGCTTTCAGGAATTACGTCAAATAAAAGACAACATATTTGCTGAACTTTTGCAGTGGAAACGAGTGGGCTTATTAACTAAAAATGAATATAATTTTTTGAAAAATGACCACCCAATGACTCCCTATTAATACTCCATCCCGAAAGTACATAAAAATTTAACACCAGTTCCAGGCAGACCCATTATATCTGCACAAAAAAGTTTACTGGAAGCTATGTCCAAATATATAGACTATTTTTTACATGAATTTGTGGAAAGTTTGCCGTCATATATAAGGGACACTGGACATTTTTTAGCTAAACTAAAAAATGTAAAATGGGAAAATGATTGTCATTTAATAGTGATGGACATTTGTTCATTATACACGAGTATTAACCATAGTGATGGTATAAATGCAGTTCGCTACTATTTGGACAAAAGGAGTATAAATATGTATGAGCACAACAAAATGATTATAAAAATGATTGCCACTTGTTTAACCAACAATTACTTTCTTTTTAATAAGGAAGTATTTCAACAGCTGCACGGCGTGGCTATGGGAGCATGCTTCTCCCCCAGTTACGCATGTTTACATGTGGGCTGGTGGGAGGAGTATGTTTTGATGGCCACCCATAAAATCATGTTTGAACAGCATGTGCTCCATTGGTGGAGATTTATCGATGATGTTTTTTTAATTTGGAAAGGAACCAGAGAGTCTGCTAACATCTTTATAGATGAAATTAATAAAAACACATTGAATCTTAGGTTCACTTCAGATATAAGCAATATTGCAGTACAATTTTTGGATGTTGAAATCTTTATTAAAGAAGACACATTACACACTAGAATGCACAGAAAAGTAACAGCCGGGAACTCTGTATTACACGCTAAGAGTTCTCATCCTCGCCATCTGATTCGTAGTATCCCCTTTGGGGAATTTTTAAGGACTAAACGGATTTGCAGCCATGAGGAAGATTTGAAAACCTGTCAAAATGAGACGTTTGAAAGATTTCTAAGGAGAGGTTATAAGGCCTCTGATCTACACACAGCTCAAGACAAGGCAAATAATACAGCTCTGGTTGCTTATCAACACATTGCTCCTAAGACCCAAGAACTGATAAGGCCTAGTACTAATGATACGGACTCTACTATCCCGGAATCAATAAGTAACATCAGGTTAATAACTAACTATTGCAGACAAGAAAGACAGATTCGTAGAATCTTATATAAAAATTGGCCAATAGTTAAGACAGATATCACCATGTCTCAAATTTTGCCAGAACTTCCCCTATTGACATTTAGAAGGGCACCCTCAATGAGGGATGCTTTAGTTAAAAATAGTCCAGAGGTGGTAACTTCCAATACTTGGTTAATGGCCAGAAATGGCTTTTTCAAGTGCAATTCTTGTCGCGCTTGTAAGTTCGGAAAAAATGTCTCAGAATATGTCACAGCATTTAGTCCTGATCCAGTTAAGATAAAAGGACATCTAACTTGCAGAACTGAGTATGCAATCTATGTTTTAGAATGCACTTGCCATCTATTATATGTGGGCAGTACGAAGTTGCAAGTCTTTAATAGGATCCTTCAACATCTTAGAGCTGTGGTGAATTCCGATCCCACATACCCTGTAGCGAGACATTTAAAATTGGTACACAAAAACAACCTCAATGACCTTAGATATTATGTCATCAGCGCAATATCGAAAAACATCAGAGGTGGAAATAGGGAGAAAAGACTGAGACAAGTAGAGTCTGAATTCATAATGTTATTAGACACTAAGATGCCAAATGGGCTTAACAATAATGAAGATTTGCATAACTTTTTATAATGAATTGTTGAATTCAAGGATGTTGAGGAATTAATGAGTTCCTGGTTGCTTTTGAACTGACGTTTTATTTTAATTTTACCATTTTTTGTCTAGGTTTCTAGACTTTGTTTGGTTTTATTGGATTTTAGTGTTGGTTTTAAGCTTCCAGATTTTATTCATTTTAGACATCTTTTTAAAGCTGTGCAAATTAGGTGTGGTTTGTGTCTGCTAACCACTGATCATTTAATGATGTTTACAAAATTATGCACTTTATTCAACTTTTCAAGAGTTTAAATATCTGTAGATATGTGTCCAAATTCTAATTTGTAAATAATTTTGACTTCCTCATTTTATCAGATGCCATCGATAAGAATGTTTTGGAGAAATTGTTGCGTGCTACTGTGTGAACATTGCACTTTTGAATATTGAAACATGGAAAAACTTGGAAACGTCAACTACAAGCTGCTATGTATTATACATTGATCATATTTATATATTTATAAGTTTACTTTGTTATGCACTTTACCATTAATAATGGGTATTACACTATTTTGCACTAGTTTTTACAAATCACCGCTACGTATGCCAAATATATTCTTTAAGAAATTGATGATTTAAAGATGCATTGTATATATAGAACTAAAACATGGGCAAACGAGTTAATTATTAGATGCCAACTAAAAATGCTTTATACCTATTAATATAAATTTTGACAGAAGTTATAATGGCTTCCATTATAGAGAAATCGATCATTTGTGAATCGTAAAATAAATGAACACTATGTTCTTATTGATAAATTATTCGATTGACAATGTTAGACGATATAATATTATATTTTGCGCAATGTGAGCACTATGCTCTGACTGGATGTTAAAAATTACATGTCGATGTGTATCTAGTTTAAAACATTTCTGCATTTAACAAAGTTTGGCAAAGATATTGAGATCGAGGGTAATATCTATATAGCTCAAAGTGAAGTCCCATGTTTATGTTTAGCAGCAAACTGTGTTGGCAATTGTCTAAGCGGTGATGTAATTGGTCAGCTTATATAAGGATATAGATTGGTCCTGCGCGTCATGTGATCAAGACTGCCGTGGGCAGTCGAAACGCGTCAGGCTGAGCTGAGCACTTGCTTGAAAATGCACTATGCACTTTAATTTGCACCATCAATAAAAAGAAACTATCTCCACGAAGTGGTCCGTACCTGCTTTCTTTGGATCCTATCGGATTGTTCCAGGACTTGTGGCTGTTTTATATATATATATATATATATATATATATATATATATATATATATATATATATATATTTTCCTCCACAAAAGTACAGTTCAGGCTACAAACGGACGCACTCACGGATAGATTCTCTGCATTCCCTTTATTGTGTGGACTCCCCCGCACCGACAGACGCGTTTCGGCGTAGAAGCTTTTTTTGATGTAGGTGTTTACAAACAACTTTCTTGTTAATATACAAGCCCATTTGGTGTCAAGTGATTAACATTAAAATAGAAAACGGTTTAGTGGCCTAATTCATGGCAGCCATCTTTAAACGTGCAAAAAAACATATATAATTGCAGTAATATGTGCAAAACCAATAATTAAACTAAAATAAGTATTTACAAATTAGGAATGTAGATGTCTATCGGACAAATTAATAAAGGATTGATACATATATGCATACTTTCACATAATTCATCATTGATAAATGCACTGAAAAATACCGACTTTTAAGTATGCAATTTTCCCTTCAGATTTGTGCCCTGAATGGACCTTTCTTTGCCCATGTCTAATTTTAGTTTGTGATAGCGATTTACGCCAGTTCACTCCTTGTCTGTTTCCCAAAGTGTTATAGACATCTGTCCTGTCCCGTGAAGCTACATCCTATTCAATATGTCAGCATGTATTGCTAATTTTCTAAAGGAGTAGCTTCATGCTGTATCTTTGTTGGCTATGGCTAGTGCCCGGAGTTAATACTTCAAACTGTTGTTCTCAGATCAAGGAATACAACTGGGGGCAGCCAGTATGGAATTACATGTAATGCGGATGTGAGGTATTATCTGAGGACCTATGGCAGATACAGTGACAGACCCCAACCCAGGTTGTTAGATCGTTAGTCTAGGTGAACCCACATCTCTTTGTCACCGTTCAGACACTGGGGAACCATTGTTTGGAGTTTTATGACATACCTAGACTCCAAAATACTGAGCTTTTTAATCCTGCCTCCCCCTCTTTCTTTCTTGTGTACTTGGTCAAGGCAAAAGAAACTCAATAAGTCTCTATTGCTGTGATGGACCTTTTCAAAGTGGCGGGCAATCGAATAGTTGTTATCCTTGTTTGCTGATTTCCCTCATATGTTCCAAGATACGCTTCTTAGCATGGTGGATCGTGCTGCCAATGTATCGCTTATTGCAAGGACATACTAAGCAATAAACGGTGTATTCTGAATTACAGTTAAGCAGCATGTTGATTTTCCACGTTTTGTTAGGGTCTTTCTCATCAATCCTGTAACTGGTGACTTTTTTGCTGTATTTGCATGCTTTGCACCTCATGCAGGGATAGAATCCAGTATTCGGATCTTTCCTCAGGGGCGTGGACTGAAAGTGACTGTGCACTAAGTGGTCGCCCAAGGATTTTCCTCTCCTATAGGTGATCGTGGGTCTGGATGGAAATTCTCTGCGCAGGACCTGGTCCGTTTGCAGGATCTTCCAATTTCTCTTGAAAATGTACATAATCCGAGCCAAATTGTTGTTAAATTGAGTAATCATCCTTACCGCCTTTTTCTCCCCTTGTTGGATAGTGCTCTTTTTATTTTTAGCCACTAGCAGTTGTGCACTAGGCACTATGTTCACCTTTTCTTCTGCAGCGCGGCGGTTACTGTCAGAATAGCCTCTCGCTTTTAAGCGCTCAATTGCCCCTGTCTTAGCTTGTTGGTATTCAGCTTCTTTTGTACAGTTGCGTTTCAGACGCAACACAATTCCCCATATAGGATGTTGGAGATCAGACTCTTGGGGTGTTGGCTCCTGCCATAGAGAATAGAGTTTCTGAGGTTGGTTTTCTCTACAGTCTGCAAAAACAACAGTTGATGGACAGAATGCAGAAAAATTTCACACATTCACCCCAGTACAGAGATCTGGGCCTAAATCCATCGTTTTTTTGCTCACAATGCCATTTCAGTTTGAACCCAGCCATATGCAAATCAGTCTGGACCCTGTGCCTCATGGGAACAATCCAGCCCGAACTGCCAAGCCAGGTCCTCCCTGGACTGAAAACAAGCATCCTACGACCGGTTTCGGGGTTTCACCCCTCTTCAGCCAGGAATGCTTGATTCCAGTGGCATGGAGTGCACAGGACCCACGTCTGGGCATACCCTTCCCACTCGGGGTGACAAATGCAAAAACAACAGTTGATGGACAGAATGCAGAATAATGTCATACATTCACCCCAGTACAGAGATCTGGGCCGCAATCCATCGTTTTTTTGCTCACCATGCCATTCCAGTTTGAACCCAGCCATATGCAAATCAGTCTTGACCCGCTGCCTCATGCTTGGCAGTTCGGGCTGGACTGTTCCCATGAGCCACAGGGTCAGACTGATTTGCATATGGCCCTGTCTGAACTGGGGTGGCGGAGTGAGCTAAGGAATGATGACGGATTAAACCCAGATCAGTTGACTGGGGGTGAGTGCTTGCAATGTTCAACACTCTGTCCATCATCCCCTTTGGTTTTGCTTTGTTTGCCCTAAGTTGGCAGGGTATGCCCAGATGTGGGTCCCTTGCTCTCTTTGCCACTGGATTTAAGCTAGTCTGGCTGATGACGGCTGATTAGCCAGAAACCGGTCCCAGAATGCTTGTTTCCGGTCCAGGGAAGACATGGCTTGGCAGTTCGAGCTGGACTGTTCCCATGAGGCACAGGGTCAGACTGATTTGCATATGGCCATGTCTGAACTGGGGTCACAGAGTGAGCGAAAGAATGATGATGGATTAAACCCAGATCAGTTGACTGGAGGTGAGTGCTTGCAATGTTCAACACTCCGTCCATCATCCCCTTTGGTTTTGCTTTGTTCACCCTAAGTTGGCAGGGTATGGCCAGACGTGGGTCCCTTGCTCTCTTTGCCACTGGATTCAAGCTAGCCTGGCTGATGACAGCTGATTAGCCAGAAACCGGTCCCAGGATGCTTGTTTCCGGTCCAGGGAAGACATGGCTTGGCCGTTCGGGCTGGACTGTTCCCATGAGGCACAGGGTCAGACTGATTTCCATATGGCCATGTCTGAACTGGGGTGGCGGAGTGAGCTAACGAATGATGATAGATTAAACCCAGATCAGTTGACTGGGGGTGAGTGCTTGCAATATTCAACACTCCGTCCATAATCCCCTTTGGTTTTGCTTTGTTCGCCCTAAGTTGGCAGGGTATGCTCAGACGTGGGTCCCTTGCTCACTTTGCCACTGGATTCAAGCTAGCCTGGCTGATGACGGCTGATTAGCCAGAAACCGGTCCCAGGATGCTTGTTTCCGGTCCAGGGAAGACATGGCTTGGCAGTTCGGGCTAGACTGTTCCCATGAGGCACAGGGTCAGACTGATTTGCATATGGCCAATTCTGAACTGGGGTGGCGGAGTGAGCTAAAGAATGATGATGGATTAAACCCAGATCAGTTGACTGGGGGTGAGTGCTTGCAATGTTCAACACTCCGTCCATCATCCCCTTTGGTTTTGGTCTGGAGTCTGTTCTTCTCTACATACACCTCTAGGTCCAAGTAGCATACAGCCTCCCTACTTATGGTGGCTGTGAAGAATATGTTCAGCTCATTGTCATTTAGCGATTTCACATACTCCTCAGCTGAAGAGCGGTCGCCTCGCCAAATGACAAACAAGTCGTCGATGTATCTCGCCCATAGTGTAATGCTATCAACCCATTTTACATTCCTCCCTGCCCAGGCCACGTGCTACTCCCACCAGCCAACAAAAAGATTTGCATAGCTGGGGGCAAAGCACGTGCCCATCGCAGTCCCCCATTGTTGTTTGTACAATTGCCCAGAGAATATAAAAATATTGTTCTCTAGGCAGAACTTTGTCATTTTGTGGTGCATGTGATTATGTTGCTGAAATTTCAGTGGCCTTTTCTCTAAGAACTATCAATTCGCATGAAGGCCCTGGGTGTGGTGAATACAGGTATAAAGGCTGGTAATATCTAGAATGATTAACATCATATCCTCTTCCATCACAATCCCCTCAATTAGTCTTAAAAAGTCCTGTGAATCTTGTACAAAAGATGCCAAATCCCTAACCATTGGTTCTAAAAACACATCAATATACGTTGAGGTGTTCTCTAAAAGACTTTCAATGGATACCACAATGGTCTCCTAGGGGGGTTGGTTAGGTATTTGTGCACTTTGGGGAGATGGTAAAATGTGGGCAGAACAGGATTCTCCCAGTGTAGGAAGAAGTACTCATCATGTGTTATCATTCCCTCATTTTCCCTTTGTAAGAGAAACTGATGGAAGGTTTGGATGCAATCCTTGATATTCTGATTTTTGCATAGGGATATAGCATTCTACATCTTTCAATTGTCTCTTGGCTTCCCTGTAATAGTGTTCCTTATCTAGGACAACAATATATCCTCCTTTATCTGAGGGTTTAAAGATTAAAGTGTCATCTGTCTTTAATGCTTGTAACAGTTCCCATTCTTTTCTGGTGAGATTGTATTGTTCTTTGTGATGTTTCTCTTTTTCTCGCAGAGATCGACATTTTTTAAAAGTGATCTGAGGATTACAATTCAAATGCCTCCGCAAGTTATCATCAGTCATTAAAACATGCCAGTGATGTCTTTTGAGATGTCATCAGTGATGTCATCAGTGATGTCACTGACCATTTCATGAATGATGTAATATGTGACGTCATCAGCAGTGCATTGCTGGGGCGCGAGTTATAGTTAGCACAACTAACTATAACAGCGGAATTTCTATGGTTTTGTATGAGTGAAATGTCCAACTAACTATAACGTCCCTGAAACCTATGTTTTTTTCAGTGAATTTCAAAGGTTTTTAAATGCTAATTTGTAACTATAATGTCCCTGAAACCTATGGTTTTTTCAGTGAATTTCAAACGATTTTTAAATGCTAATTTGTAACTATTACGTCCCTGAAACCTATGGTTTTTTCAGTCAATTTCAAAGGTTTTTAAATGCTAATTTCTAACAAATATCCTCACTGAAAGCTACTATTAATAATAATAGCGGATACTTGTATAAGTAACTAGTCCATTCCATCAGTACATGACTAGTAACTGGAATAATGACAGTGCTGCAAACAGAGTGCATGGTGAATTTATAAGTGCTTACGTATTGCCTGGATGGGTGATTGGAGAAGTGCATCGGACTCACAGGAGGATTCTTACACTGCATGGGTAATAAATTCGTATTTAGAGGAGTTTATGAATAGTATATAGGTGGTTAGAGATCTGCATGGATAGTGTACAGAATATTGTAGCTGTAGTTGTATTAGTAATTATGCCATTCCATAAGTACGTGACTAGCAACTAGATGATTATAGTGCTGTAAAGAGAGTGTATAGTGTATTTCATAAGTGGTTGGGTATTGGTGGACAGATTGCATTAGTATATTATACTGGCTGGGTGACTGGAGATGGGCATGGGGAATGCCCGTGTCGTTGAAAGGCTTCAAGGATAGTACCTGGGTGAATTCTTATTACCTGTTTTCAATTAGATATCAAATTAATAGTAAATTATATTCACTTCTTTTTTAATGCAAATTTAAAATATTTTAAACTTTAGTAATAAGATCTGTAGAAGAGAAGAAAAAAATCCTGTTATTACATATAATTTCATAGTTTTTGCAACACAACATAAGTATACAATTACATCACATATTCAATTTGCCTTTTTTTGCTGTCTTCAGATTGTATTGAATTTCACCAGAAACAGTGATTTCAATGTTAATCATCAGATGACAGCAGACAAAAAAATACAATCAATTAGATTGTTAAAAAAAACATATTTCTCTTCAAAATATCTACAACAAACGCAGCTTGGTATTTACATTTTCACAAATGAACATCCTTAATAGCATAGTATATAATACAAAGTTCAAATATATGACCACCTTCTTTCGAACACAATTTTCCAAATGCAATATGAAAGAACAGAATCAATAATTGAATCTGTAATTACCAACACCTTCCCATTTGGCCGAATGATGTTTCTGAAAATATTTCCATTTAATATATCTAAAATACATTTTTGAATTCATATACACACCTTCCCAACTGGCCGAATTATGTTTTCTGAAAACATTTGTAATGAGGATATCCAAGATAAACTTCTAAAATCATATTCACATGCTTCCAATAGGGTGAATGATGTATCTAAAATCATTTGTAGTGGAAATATCCAAAATATAGTCAGTAAATCATGTTGATATCTTCTCAGAATTTTGGCTTCAAAAATATTCAATATGAATTCGGTAATTCATTAGGCAACCAAAATGTATAGTCTAAATGTGCATCATTACATAGTGTCCATCCTTTATTGCATTTCAAATATACAGTATAGTGTCCAGATGTTGAAGCAGTTCCATTGTGGAAAACAATAGCCACTGTTTTAAAAGTTTTTTCTGAAATTGAGACTGGACCTGCCACAACATTTTTAATTTTGGTTTCCAATTTTTTTCCATCTGCTCTACAACGTTGCAGCATTAAAATAATATATTGTCCACATTTTTGTATAAATAATGTTGACAAAATTTCTGATTTGCACTGAGTACATTCCAGAAGTTGATTAGCTGATTTTACTAAATCATTGAAAGACACTGTTTTCAAATCTGGCATTGTCAAATATATGAATAGTTCAGTGTCTATTTTAGTTGTAGATGAAAATGAACAGCTGTCACATGTATGAACCCATCTGTAACGTAGTCCAAACAGATTTTCAATTTGTATACCTTCATCTTCTAATACTGCAAGCATAAACATAAGAAATTTCTAAGTATCTTGCTGTACATTCTGTGTAAATTGTGAAGATCCAGAACATATATCCAGAAGATTCCGTACATCAGAAGCAGTATGGATTTTCGTTTGATCAGTTTTCAACTTCTCAAAAATATTATGTAACAAAGAACAAAATCTTTTTTCTTGATTTTCCATAATTGCATGCTGTGGCTTTTCTAAAAAAAAAACGCAACGTTGACGATTACATTAGCATAGCAGTTGATACCCGAACTATTTTCAAACTGATATCCTACAATATTAGCAACCGTGTTCCCTTCTATTTTCTTTCCAGACTCATCATTCTTATCAATTCTTTTTTCTTTACAACCTCAGTAAAATCTTTATCATATTTGGACCCACCCACCCATGCCGTTGTGCTTCCTGTTTCCTCCGTAACCACGCCCTCATGAACGGAGCGCCGTAACTGCTGCTCCCTCGCTGGATGCCGAGCTGGGTCCGGGAATCTGCGGGGCTAAGCGGAAACCAAGCGGGAACCCTTCGGAGAGTCTCTGTGTTGGGCTCCGAGCGCTGTGCTGTGCAAGTCTGCTCTCCCCTGCCCTCTGATTCTTTAACAAGCGGAGCGAGTGAATTATTGAAGAGCTGCTGGCTGCTGCGGAGGTCAGCTGCCGGGGGGGCCTGGGGCACTGGTCGCTGGATGCTGGACGTTGTCTCTAAAGCTGGTTGGAGCCTGCAAGGGGTGAAGGGGTAAAAAGCAAAGCTGTCGGTCCCTTTTCGGTGCCTGCCCTGCCAGCTGGAACACGGAGTGATTAACCCCGCTGCACTAATAGCGGTGAACAACTGGAAGCTGGGGGGGCGTTGGCTGCCGGACGCTTGTCTACTGGTTCTGCTTGTGAGGTAAGGCACGCTGGGGTTTACCCAGTTCGTGCTCGCTTGCTATTCCGCACCTCTCTTGCGGTCCCTCTTCGGTGCATGTACTATAAATCGGATGGTGATTGCTTTGAAAAGACTGTGAAGGGGCAAAGCTGACTCTCCCTCCTCATATCCCACGACCCCACGATTCCTTGATCCTTGCTCCGCGCTCAGTAGCGACCTGAAAAGTGAAAACTCTTTAGAGAATATTCAGGCCATTTAAAAGCGTGGTTAAAAGATACATTCCAGATGGCGACAAGAGTGAGGGGTAAACAGCTCAAGCTAGAGCTGGGAAAGGAGGTTAAGCTCTCGACCCCGATCAGATCTCCATCAACAACAAAGGGAGAGAAAAAAAATAAAAGGAAAAATCATCAAAAAGAAGTCCCAAAACAGAAGACGCTGGAGTCCACTGACTTATATAGAACAAATAAGTATAGTGTGCTAAGGAAACAGGCTGAGAATGATGATTATGAGGAAAATGATCAAGAGGAGGGCAGTGAAGACGAAGAGGTAGAGGTAGAGACCTTGACTCTATCTGAGCTATCTGCAGAACTGAGCTTGCTTGCTGTTGGCGACAAAGAAGAGGATGAAGAGGATGATGTGAAAGACAAGGAGTCAAGAATGATCAAGAGGGGTAAAAATATGGAAAAAAACGACAAAATGGACATGGCTGCTAGTACGTCCTATACTGCTAGCCACGAGAGTTGCTCTACCCCGAAACAATACCCTCTCTTTTCAAAACCCCTTCTTCAGCAGGGACAGTCTTCAAGTACTCCTACGTACGGAGGGTTAAAGCAGGGGAGGTGTCACCTTAGAGCATGAAGTCTTTAACACTGAAGGTCAAGTAAGCAGCCCCACAATCCAGAAGACACCGACTGGGCTAGAAGATGTTGCATTACCCTCACCAACGGTTCCAACGGTCTCAACTGTGATCTCCTCCAACACTTCCCTTTCCCTCCATCCTCTACTGCCACCAGCTAAAAGGCCAAGCCCAAACTCAGGCCCAAGCAGCAAGCAAACCACGATAGCTCCAAGTCAAGCCCTAAGCCTAGAAACCCCCCCGTTACTCCAAGACGACGGCTTGCTTCCCCTCCCGAGTGCAGCAAAAGCAAGCACGATGGAAGATATCCTAGTTACTATCCTCCAGGAACTAAGAGACTTTAAATCCTCTCAGGCTCAGGAAATTTCACTCTTACATACCAGGCTTACGAAGATGGAGGAGTGCCTTGGCAACATTCCTTTGAGGGTCTCTGAAGCTGAAGTTCGGATATCTTCACTAGAGGACTCTTTAACTACAATTCAGAAAAATCTTGCGGAGGCCAATAGAGAGAAATCCCACTTAGAGGAAAAACTCCAGGACCTGGAGAATTTCAATAGGAGATCTAATCTACGACTCGTAGGCATACCAGAGGGCCTTGAAGATAAGGACGTAGTCAGGTGGTCAGACTCTCTATTGAAAAAAGCTATCCCTGGGCTGCAAGGTGACTTGACTATCACAAGGGCGCACAGAGTCCCGGCTCATAAACCTAATAACTCGAAATACCCCCGTACAATTCTGTTAATTTTTCAGACTTTAGGGTAAAAGAAAAAATTTTAAATACCGCATTTGCTAAAAGAATTTTTAATGTTTGGTGATATGTCGGCAGCATCTGCCCACAGACGCAGGGACTTTGTGAAGCTAATCGACTCCTTTAAGAGCAAGGGAGCCCAAGCCATGATAGTGCAGCAATCGAAACTTAAAGTCTTGGCTAAAGGAAAATTCTTTATATTCTCGGTCCTACACGAAGCCCAAACACTTCTCGACGGCCTCGGGGGGTAATTAAATCAGTTGCTGATTCTCGCTGAAGTTAATATTACCTTGGGCGGTTATTTGATGGAAACAGGAAGCACACAAGGATGCAATGAGATGGCATCCAAAAAGAAGATACAACAGAGAAGGACACTGGGGTTTCCGTCCACTCGAGGGGGAGGGAGGTGGGGTCGATGGGGGGTGAAGGGGGGTGTCGCAAGGGGGGAAAAAAGAGAGTTCAAAGGCAATATGTTTCTTCACATTTTAATGATTTTTTTTTTTTCCTGCACAAATAATATTTTGCACTCGTCAATTCTGTCCATATGGGTCGTGTTAAGATGACAAGACCCTACAAGTCTATCTGCCTATTTTGCACTAGGGGGGGCTTAAAACCTCCAAGCCCGCGCTGCTTTTTGCACTATTTTGCTGCTCATCTGCTTGTTACACTAGGGGGGGCTTGAATTCTTCAAGCCCGTGCTGCTATTTGGACTATTTGGACTATTTTTCTGCTCACATGCATATTTGCACAGACAAAGGTACCCTTTTTTTTCTATGATATTATATACCTATACGGTCTATTTTCTAGATAAGATAAGATTTTATAATGTCTTGTATAATGAATGGTATGTTTCTTCAAATAACATCACCTTACACTCTTGCTGCTTATTTGCATATTTGCACATTGAAACTTAGATTCTGCATGTATTGTCTTTTATTGTTATATATATATATATTATTTATTAGTTTCATATGTTGCTGCTGTTGTATGTCCATTTGCACATTTGCCCATTTGCACGCTTGCACTTTAGACAAGGGTTACGTCCTATATTTTGAACAACAAATAACATGGTGAAATTTATCTCTTTAAATGTTAATGGCCTAAATAACGTTCATAAAAGGAACGCTATTGAGTGCTGGTTGAAAAACCTTATACCAGACGTTATCTACTTCCAAGAAACCCATCATAAAGATCAGGCAGAGTCAGCTAAACTTTTCAAAAGTTGGGCAGGCTATAACATATCTGCTCCCGCCGGGATGGCTCAGAGAGGAGTTTCCATATTAATAGGGAGACATGTAGGTTTTAATCTCGAAGGGACATGCATAGACCCCAGAGGTAGATGGGCAGTTGCATATGGTAAATTAAACAATGTTAATGTTATCCTTGCCACAATCTATGCACCAATTTTGGACGACCCTCAAGCTATTCTACAGGTTAAGCAGACATTAACCGGTCTTTCTGGGCCAATAATTTGGGGGGGCGATTGTAATCTATTACAAAACCCCCGACTGGATTCTTCCAAGAAAGACCGTCGTCAGAATAAACCCCAAATTGCCTTAGCTGTCCAAAGTTGTAAAATCGACCTAGATGTTATGGATCATTGGCGTGACTTAAATCCCACCAAGTGTGAGTATACATGTCACTCAGCAAAATATAATTCTGCATCAAGGCTAGATTTTTTTTTATCATCTCATGATCTAGAATTATACAACTACGCCTTTTTACCTAACGCTTTTTCAGACCATGCAGGCCTTTGCATGGAGGTCAATTTGGGGAATTACGAAGCAAGACCCACAAGTAGATGGTTTTTTAATAAACTTAACCTTCTCGACCAACAATGGTGCACGGATATTAGTGAAAAGATAGAGCAATTTTTCTTACAGAATAGAGGTACAGCCCCATTAAATATAATCTGGGATGCATTTAAAGCCACTCTACGTGGAATAATTACTTCCAAAGAAATTCCCAAGCTCAAGGCAAGAAGGGAAGAGAAAACCAAACTCCAAACTGAACTCTCTCAGGCAACCCAAGAGCATTTAAGGGCTAGATCTAGTATCTCTGGACACAAACTCCATGAGGCGAAGTGCAAGATGAAGGATTTTTATTATGATTTAGGTGAGATAAATAGTAATTCCCAAGCACAAAAGATCTATGAGGAGAGTGAATATACAGGAAAGCTGCTGGCCTGGCAATCCAAAGAAAAGCGGGTGCGAAATAGAATAGATCAGCTAATTGATCCTATCACTAAAATACAAGTTAAGACCACCATTTCCATCGGTGAGTTGTTTTTAAAACACTATGAGGGGATATATCAAGCGACCGAGGGGGCTACATCTGACTCAATCACGGAATTTCTACAGTCACTTGAAATACCTAAAATAGATGTTGAGGGCAGGAATCACCTTACACAGGATTTTACACTATTTGAATTAGATGAAGTGATAAAGTCCTTCCCCAATGGCAAGGCCAACGGTGAGGATGGCCTTCCCATTGAATTTTTAAAAAAATTTCGGGGAACATTACGTAAGGAACTTTTGAAATTAATTAATAACTTACTCCAAGGAAGTCCCCCACCGGACTCCTTTCATACAGCGGTGATGGTCAGTATTTTAAAAAAAGGAAAAGACAAGGAAAATATAAATTCATACAGACCGATTAGCCTCTTGAACACCGATTACAAAATTTTACAAAACTTTTAGCAAATCAATTAAATAAAATAGTAGGATCTCTGGTAGCATATGATCAGTGTGGCTTTATTGCAGGCAGGCATCTCCATTCCAACACTACATTTTTATTGGAGGCACTAGATTATTTTAAAACTAATAAGGTGAAGGCCCAAATTTGGTTTTTGGATGCGGAGAAAGCCTTCGATCTAGTGTCTTGGGATTGCCTGTTTGCAATTTTACGTAGTTTTAATTTCCCGATTGTTTTTATTTCTCTTCTACGACAATTGTATATGAATTCTAGGGCACAAATTATCGTCAATAATACTAATATTGGGTCCTGTGAGGTTACTAGAGGCACGCGACAAGGATGCCCCTTGTCGCCAATTTTATTTGCATTATTTATTGAACCTCTAGCGATCGCTATCAGGAACATCAAAGCTGACACTGCCCCAATATTAGGAATGACAAACATAAAATTATATGCGGACGATATTGCCCTTTTCATAAACTCTAAACCCTCAAGCCAACTGAAGATTTTAAAAATCTTCTCTGACTTTCAAAAGCTTGGGGGTTATAAAATTAATGCAAGAAAAACGGAAATTATTCTTCTGAACTGCATTACAGACACTTTAGCTCCAGAATTTAGGCGGATACACAACACGGATCCAAAGAGATATCTTGGAGTACTTTTTTCGGATAGCCCAGATGATCTCTTTTCACTTAATTTTTTACCTTTATTAAAAAAGGTGAGCTCACTCTTAGATCGTTGGAATCTACTACCCTTGTCTCTTATGGGGCGGGCATCGCTAATTCGAATGTCGGTGCTACCCCTTTTTAATTTCCTTTTTAGCGCAATTCCCTGCGCAATCCAGGCCTCTTACTTTAAAAAAATAGAAGCTTTGATCTCCTCTTTCCTATGGGCAAAAAAATCTCCCAGATTAGCACTGTGCACTTTATATTTATCATCCACACAAGGAGGGCTGTCCCTCCCAAATATTAAGGAATATTATTTTGCGTCGTTTGCTCATTATAGCCACAGGTTTTTTTCCGAGTCGTATGAGACAGATAATTTCTTTATGAAAAGGATGTTGTTAGAATTGAAAATCCATGACCCGGTCAGAATTACGAAAGATCCAAAAAAAGTACGATATAAATCCCTTCAGTGGATTTTCAAGGTGAAAACTCAGTTTTTTAAATTCTATGATTTACCTATTTTAAGTAATAAGACGAATTTAATAAATTTTAGCTTGGGAGATGCTTGCTGTATGGACAAAAAAATAACAACACTTTGGAAGCAGAATGGTTTTGAGAAAATTGAAGACTTCATGCTGGGAAATAGGTGGAAATCCTGGGATGAAATTCATAGCCAGTTAATCCACTGGCACTCAACGCTGAACTGGTCCTTTATTAGGATAAATCCAAAACTCACAGAACTTGATATTGGAACTGTATCCAATAAAGAAAATATTTCCACTACCCTTAATCATAATATACAAAAGAAAATGAGTTTTTGGATTAAAATATTAAAAGAAAGTAAGGACCAGGACTTCTACAGCAAGATTACTGAAAGATGGAAAAAGAGGGAAGATATTACAATTAATCAACAGGTATGGGACAAAATAAATAAATTTAATAAAACCATCTTTCGAGGAGCAAATTTTAAACGTATGCAATTTTATAACAAATGGTTAATATATAGAACCCCATCCTTTTTACATAATATCTTCCCTCAAGTAGCCGACAAATGTTTTCGTTGCGATGAAAAAGGCACTTGGAAACACATTGTCTGGGAGTGTCCAAAAATCCAGGTTTTATGGAAGGAAATAGAAAAATATCTTTCAATCGTTCTCAAAACTAATATTGTATTTGATGATCTAATTCCCCTCCTAGGCTGTTCTTATATCCATACCCAACATAGTGAGTCCCTTTTTATAGCTTCTCTAATAGCTAAATCCCTTATATTACAGTCCTGGAAAACAGACCTTGTTCCATCCTTCCAGGCATGGAAGACAAAACTACTCCGAATCCAGGATAGGGAAAGAAAATATGCTCTTAGATCAGGGGCCCTTAAAAAATATGACAAATATTGGAGGGTGTTTGATCTTTAAATTTGTCCTGATTTTACTTAACTAGATTTATACTTTTTCGAGAACATCTATTTGTTTACTAGTTTATAACGATTGTCTAGATTTCGCACATTGCACTTTACAACTTAGCTCTGGATTATTAACTGAGAAGACGCTCATTGTATTCAAATATTGCGTACTGTTTTTATTCTAACAAAATCTCTTTTTTTTTTTGTTTGTTTTAATGACAGTTGACTGTTCGTTTGCTTCTATACAACCCTGCACTTTATAATTCAAATGTGATAATGATAATCTGTATGAATCTTTTTGGTACTCTCTTTCTCGCATTGTATTAATCGGATTCGACTGTATCCTTTTTCCTATATTGTATTGCTATACTTGAACTCTCAATAAAAAAATTATTTAAAAAAAATATATATATATATATTTTCGTTTTGGACGTATTAAATGTTTTTAATAAATAGGAAATTCACCTAAGCTAGGAGCATAGAGTCGTCTTAACCTATTGTACTCTTTTACACAATTTACATCTGCACTAATTTTTTGTTCATCAAATTCAATCAAATACAATCCGGATAACGTTCTTACTCAAGATAATGCAACATATGCCATACCCTCCTTAAACACAGAACTTCCAATATTTACCAAAGCACTGTCTACATACACTTAAACCTTGAGATTTATGAATAGTCACTGCATTTTTTCCATCCTTGGTTAAGACACCAATTCTAATATTTTGAAGAATATTTCCAAAATCTTCATCATTTGCTTGTCGCATGTTCTTGATAAGTTCCTTATATTCAAAATAACTCCAAATGTTCACATTTCAAATACTTCCCAAAGATTTTTTAGTGTCTTCATGAAGAAGAGTTTTAAAAACGGGTTGGTCTTTCACAGGTGTGAGTTGTAGTCGATCACCAAATACAATTACATGTTTTCCTCCAAATAAAACATCGTAATTTGTTTTTAAAATCTACTGCATTCTAAAATGTACAAACGCAAGCATTAAGTTTAAGACCATGCTTACTTCATCAATTACCAGAAGTTTCATTTTCTTCAGTACTCTTGAAACTTCAAAACAAGCTTCTCCAGATAGCTTGTGGTATTCCAACTTATTTTCATGTTCAGCGGCTAATATAAGTAGACGATGTAATGTAATCCCTTTAATGTTGTGTGCTGCTAACCCAGTTGGAGCAGTTACAACACAAGATAAATGTGAATCTGTTGTTTTCTGTAGATAACTTGACAAACATTTAATTAAGAAACGTTACCCCGTTCCAGCTTGTCCACTGATGTACATGAGAATAGGTCTAAATGATGTACATTGAAAATCATTCTTTTCATGCAGTAATCTATGTTGTATCTGTTGTGTAACTTGGTGATATATTTCTTTCGGTTAAGTATTCAAACGTACCTCCAAAATTTCCAAATCAATATTCTCCTGTTGTGCTTGCTGCATCACTGTTTCCACTTCACTCATTGCTATTGTCGCTTCATTTTCAAGTATGGCTTCTCCTAGTGGATCTTGACTTTGTGGAGCAGAACTCTGACTAACTTGAGAACTATCTCTAGCAATTTCAGCTGCAATAGTTATTTCTTGATTAATCTCTTTATTCAACGTTTGTAGCTAATTTGGAACAATTGTACATTCAATGCTATCTTTACATGCATTGAAAGAATCTTCATAGCAGTCAAAATCTCCAAGTAATTCCATTTCAGTCTGCCAAGGTTTGAAGAGTTGCAGAAGAGCTAAATAGAAAAACACTCATTTATCTGGAGTATCACAACTTAATTTCCTGTGATTAATCAAATTTCCTTTGTCATGCTTTACCAAACATCCGTCAGATCCAATTACAGCGTATTTTCCTTCATTTATTTTTTGTGTAACATTTTTTTAAAAACTATAATGCTGTACTATTTCATATAGACATATGTTTTCCAGGTATGGACTTCTATTTGAATAGTATGTATCCAACATATTTGATTTCAGAATTTCTGTACTTTCTGGTTCATTCAGTGCCAAGTATTCAATTTCTTGTACAGATTTCAAAACTCGATTTCGTGCTCCAGCAATGCCTAGGCTTATCCAGATGATTCCTCTTGACTTTGAATATAAACTTGCAGATGTCAATCGATCCAAACATGCGTAGGATCCAATTTCTCGATTTGAAAGCATCTTCAAGCTGAAGCTGTACAACTTTTTGCTAAGTGTCTTCACCTGTGAAATTTCCTCCCACATTTCTTTCACTGCTATCTTCTCAGATTTCGTAATATGACGTGACATAGCAAGCAACAGCAATTGAGTTATCTGCAACATATTGTAAGTCCATATTTGCATTCCACATCTTTAAAATCACTGGATTGTAATCATTGATGTATTTCGATTCTTCTGTTCTTTTTATATTATAAGTATTTTTTGGTGATTTTCGAGTGATAGTATGCCTCACTGCAGACATAAAACTGTTCACTCTTCCTTTGGAAATTACTGGACGTGGAAAACCAAATCGACATTTTGTGCAAAATTTTTCCTTTGACTTGTATTTCCGTCGACAATATTTTCCACATTGATGACTTTGAAATCGTAAAACTTGCTGTCTAAAGATATTTTCTCCGCCTGTTTTTGGAATCACACAGGTAACATAATCTTCAATAAAAGATAAAACAGTCTCATCTGAATCAGTTCCAAATTTGGGTGCATCCTTGATCCATAAAAGGATATGTATATGAGGAGCACCTCTAGCTTGATATTCCTTTCTCCAAAATAAATCAGTAACTTCACCAATAGGTGGATTCTTTTTATTACAGATGAAAGACATGATAGCTTCAAATCTATGATTAAAATATCTGCAGACATTTACAGGATCTAGGGATCACAGTTCTCCAGGTGTCTTCAATTCAATATTTTCTATATTTTGATTTGCTTCTCGTAGAAAATCCAGTAAATCATCCCTCCCATGCGTACTCAGCACAGCTAAGTGTAACAAACCACGTAGGGGTTCCTAAGTTTCTTAACATATATTTTAGTTCCCCATGACGTCGATACCAATATTCATTAGTGCCACGTTGACATGCCATAAAATTAATTAACTGTGATTCTAAATGTTCGTCTCTTTCTTCAACTTTGTCCATAAATTGCTTTGCAGAAACATGTGAAAGGTGCGTTCCAGTTTTTAATATATGGTTGCCTGCATATGAAAGTGCCAACAGATCACTCTCAAATAAAAGATGAAACAAATATGGAATACACTGACGAAATCTTGGTTCTTCTGAGTCGAGTCGTAAAGTACGATATTCTGAGGCTGGAATCTGAACTGGTCGTTCATCACATCGTCCACCTTTCCCAGTAGGGAACAGCTGTGGAAAACAACGAGCTTCCAAACTTTTTTCCCATTCACTAATGGGAGTTCCTTTTGCCTTTTTCATCTGGAACAATTCAATAGTATCTCCTATCAGTTCTTTTGAATGTAGAGGGTGTATAGTATAATGTTCATACATTTCTTCTTCTCTTGAATTCTCCACTTTTTCTATTTGTCAACTTGAAATATCTGTTTCATCTTCTAAAGTAATTTCTTCTTCTTCTACATTTACACTTTTATAGTAAATATTGTTTTGCACCAGATATAATGTAGCCTTTTGGACTTTCCTCACATCTACTAACTCTTGCCATATTTTCCGACTCTTTGTGGGTACACCATTAATAAGAATGACTACAGGTTCAGTATCCTCTCTTTCTACACCAACAGTTTCAACATTTTACTTAAAATCTAAAGGTAAATACACAACTCTTCCTTTTAAACCTCTTTGTAGATCTGTTGGAGGCAGCTTACCTGTTTTAGGCTCCATACAAATTATTGCCTGAAAAGGGTGCACAGATTGAATAAGGATGGCCTCATATGCATTTAAATCTTTAAGTTCAGGCGGTATAGCTATTAATTCTAAGTCATTGTGGACAACTCTAGCAGGCATTTTGTTTTCTTCTAATTTATTGTAACAATATTTACAAATACATTGTACAGTACCAAACTCAAAACGACCTTCCACAAACAGATAAGCAGCAAATTCTTTCCACTTATCATTGTTTTCGTTTTCACTTTTTAAAAACGCATCAACATTCCTAGTTTGAATTTTATAATGATTAGGTCGACAACAAATACAAACCTAGTTGGGATTTTCACCAGACACTACTTTAAACTTTGTTATTTCCTTTTCAAACTTCACATTAGTACTATCTTCCATCTCTTCTTCAACACCTACACTTATCAAACTCTCACTTTCTCTACACTCCTCTTGACCAGCAAAGAAAAGTAACTCTATATCATCACAAACTTTTTTTACATCCAGCTCTGAACCATGCAAAAGAGCTGTATTAATTTCATTTAAACATAATGCAAGACTTTTCATGTAGTATAATCTATACCTAACTTTCGCATTTCGGAATGATTTACTGCTAACATTCTTAAATGATGAAAGCGACTTTGACACACTTTCCTAGAAAGACAAGCCAGAGAATGACCTTGCAACCCTGTATATTTTCTCACTTTGCAAGGATCTAGTCCTTGTAATATCTTAATCTTCTGTTTAACAGTTTTTCTTCCATATTTTCTTAAGAAATCAAGTAAAATATCAATAGATTGTTGATGTTTACTACAAATACTACTACAATCCAATGTAAACACTGGAGCCTGAGTACGTCTCCTTTGAACTTCCTCAGCTATTACTTGTTCAACATTTCTAGGAACTATCTTTTCTTTTTCAATTGAAAAGCCATTTTTTACTTCATAAGAACGACCACAGGTATCAACTGCATGAAGTAATCTATTTTCTTGAAAATAGCCTTCTTCATTAAAAAAAGGTTCCGTACTAGAAGTATGCTTCCATTTCCTGGAAAATATTTTACAAAAATTAGTTCTATTTACAATTCTCTTCCTTTTACATTTGTCCTTCATACGCTGCATTATTGTATTTAAAGTCTTCAATCTTTTTATAATTAAGATAAATAATTTTCTTTTCAATTCAAAGGCTTTTCAATTTCACTTAGAACCTTCTTTTTTTGTCTGTAAAATGCTGATTTCCTTTTATATATTTTACATTTTTTTAGTAAATTTTGGAGTACTCTACTTTTATAGATTCTTTTTCGAATTTCTGAAAATTGTTTTTCCTGCTTCCAACATAATTCTTTTCCCGATAATCCAATTTTCCACTTTTTTATACATTTTTCTCTTCCTTTTGTTTCACTGTTCTTGTTGTATCTGTCTGTTTTTTATTTTTAAAATTAGAAACTGTTTTTACAAGTTTAAAAAAAAATCTTTACTTCTCTTACCAGAACACTTTTTCTTTAAAGATCCATGTTGTAGTTGATCTAATTCCTCTTTTCCTTTTTGTTTTAAATAAACCTAATTTCTGTGTTCTCTTACTCTTTGCTCTTTTCTTGTCATTTTTACTCTTTCTTAAAAATTATGCAAAACATCTGTAAAATAAGAAAAGTTTTCAAAACAATTTAATATAAATAAAATAATTATATATAGATATTCACATATATAACTATAAAAATACATAGAAAGAAACTAGATCAATGATTTCAGCAATGGAACAGAGCTACCTGCATAATTGTAGTAGTGTATGAGTAGTGTGAAAGATACTAGAGCGCAGCATTAATAGAACACATCTAATTATGGAACTGCATGGTAACAACATCTATCATTCCATGAATACATGGCTAGTGACTAAAAGATTACAATACTACAAGGAGAGTGCTTTAGTGCATTTGTAAGTGCTTAGATATTGGCGGAGTGATAGGATAAGTAGATAGTGCTGCATTGGTGATTGGAGAAGTGTATAAGACTGACAGGAGCAAACCAGTCCTAGGATGCTTGTTCCAGTCCAGGGAGGACCTGGCTTGGCAGTTCGGGCTGGACTGTTCCCATGAGGCACAGGGTCAAGACTGATTTGCTTATGGCTGGGTTCAAACTGGAACTGCATGGTGAGCAAAAAAAGATGGATTTAGGCCAAGATCTCTGTACTGGGGTGAGTGTATGACATTATTCTGTATTCTGTCCATCAACTGTTGTTTTTGCAATTGTCACCCAGAGTGGGAAGGGTATGCCCAGACGTGGGTCCCGTGTTCTCCATGCCACTGGCATCAAGCTATCCTGGCTGAAGAGGGGTGAAACCCCGAAACCGGTTCTAGGATGCTTGTTTCCAGTCCAGGGAGGACCTGGCTTGGCAGTTCGGGCTGGACTGTTCCCATGAGGCACAGGGTCAAAACTGATTTGCATATGGCTGGATTCAAACTGGAACGGCATGGTGAGCAAAAAAACGATGGATTTAGGCCCAGATCTCTGTACTGGGGTGAATGTATGACATTGTTCTGCATTCTGTCCATCAACTGTTGTTTTTGCAACTGATTTAAATCCTCCCATGCCTGTTCCCTTATTTAATCTTTCCTTGATTTCATGGCCATATTGTACGCTTTCCTACGGACTTTAATCAATTTGTGATCCCAAGGCTTATTTTTTAATGCAACAATAGGGGGCCTTATAGGTTTTAGAGCAAACTGAGTTAAACCATTTGACCTCTTTGTTGTCACCTGGACTTCCTTCACCAGTTACATTTATTGCAATCTGCTTAGCCAAGTTATCGAATGCCTCTAATACCTTGTCAGGTTCAGTATGAGTATTGAGGCACTGCTCAATGTCTTCCCTACCCTCAGTATACAGCTGGTTTAAAAAAGACTCTGGGCTGATCTTCCCCCACCTTATTTAATGGTCCTGGTCTGTTGGATAAAATCCTCCATTTGTGAGAGCCGTTGGCTCTGATCCCTGAAAGACCATCTCACCCTTAGATTCAAACATAGGGGTCGATTCCGATCCTGTATTTTTTTTTCCCCGTATGACTCGTATCCGTAATTTTTCCCGTACGAATCATACAAGTCCCGTCCCACCCGTGAAGTACGATTCATACGGGAAAAATACGTACGGATCGGCTCGATCCGTACGAATTCGATCGGGAAAAGTTGTACGAGATGGACCCAGACACTTTTCCGTACGAATCCAAAAAATACATGCCGACCGTACAAGTACGATCCGGACCGGCTTTCCGATTTAGGATTTGTACGGAAAACGTCCCGTACATGGGGAATGACTTTACCCGCTACAAAGCAAACTTTGTATGACTCGTATCCTGGGAAAAGTAGTTCCCGGGGTGCGAGTCGTACAGGGGTACGAGTCGTACAGGCCCCCCCATGCATATGTAGCACCTCACAACAACATCACGTATGTACACACCTTACAACAACATCATCGCATATGTATGGTGCGTACCCCAACATCGCGTATGTATGCACCTCACAACAACATTGCGTATGTACAAACCTTACAACAACATCATTGCGTATGTACGGTGCGTACCCCAACATCGCGTATGTACGCACCTCACAACAACATCGCGTATGTACGCACCTTACAACAACATAATCGCGTATGTACGGTGCGTACCCCAACATCGCGTATGTACGCACCTCACAACAACATCAAGTGTGTACGCACCTTACAACCACATCATCGCGTATGTACGCACCTCACAACAACATCGCGTATGTACGCACCTTACAACAACATCATTGCGTATGTACCAGGCCTGGGCGTAGTGGGGCTACATGGAGCAGCGCATAGTGTGCCCAAATCTACGCACACTCGCGCGCTCCGCGTAGCCCCACTACGCGCTGCCCGCCTCCTGCCCGCCCTCCTTTTAAAATTATATAAAGTATGATAAAAAAATGTAATAGAATGACTTACCTGCAGCGCAGCGTCTCCGGGGCTCCCTCTTCCTCGTTCACAACTTCTTTTCACAAATGCGCATGCGCGGACGCTCACGCATGCGCATTTCTCGCAAGAAATGTGCATGCGCGGGCATAAAGAGGAAGCCCCGGAGATGCCGCGCTGCAGGTAAGTCATTCTATTAAATTTTTTATTATACTTTATAATATTTTAAAAGGAGGGCGGGCGGGAGGCGGGTGGTGGGCGGCAGGCAGCTCTGCTTCGCCCTGGTGTGTGCGTAGCGCTGCCTGCTACGCCTACTTCAAAAACTGCGAAGCAGGCAGCGCTACATACACTCCGTGGGCGAAGCGGAGTACTACGCCCGGGGTTAGTATGTATGGTGCGTACCCCAACATCGCGTATGTACGCACCTCACAACAACATTGCGTATGTACACACCTTACAACAACATCATCGCATATGTATGGTGCGTACCCCAACATCGCGTATGTACGCACCTCACAACAACATCATCATGTATGTACGGTGCATACCCCAACATCGCGTATTTATGCACCTCACAACAACATCGCGTATGTACACACCTTACAACATCATCGCGTATGTACGGTGCGTACCCCAACATCACGTATGTACGCACCTCACAACAACATCATCGCGTATGTACACACCTTACAACAACATCATCGCGTATGTACGGTGCGTACCCCAACATCGCGTATGTACGCACCTCACAACATCGTTTATGTACACACCTTACAACAACATCATTGCGTATGTACGGTGCGTACCCCAACATCGCGTATGTACACACCTTACAACAACATCGCGTATGTACGCACCATACATAGGCAATATAAAACAGCACAAGGAGGGTCTATTTGACTCGCACAACACCACAAAACACGTCTACAGTGCACAAAACATGTAAATGACTGACCTGGCCACATCCAAACAGGCAAACAGCGGGCCAAACTCACAACCGCCCCTTTAACACACCCACCAAAAATTCAAACTGAGGCCCACCCACAAATGGACCAATAGAAAGGGCCCACACACACAAACCATGAGCCTTTGCAACAGACTCACTGCAGCTACAGAGCACACACCAACAACTGCACCCATCCACCTTAACATATACACCTTCACACAACCTTCTTTACACATACCCCCCTCTTCACATTCAGACCCACAACTTCACATTCAGACCCACACACCCACAACCATCCACACCCTCACCCAACACCATGCCCACAGACAAGAATCCAAAGTTCACAAGGGAGGAGCTGGAGATCCTTGTCAATGAAGTCATCAGAGTCAAGCCACAGCTGTTTGGAACATTGGTCAGACAGACCAGCATAGCCGAAAAATCACGCCTGTGGCAGAGGATTGTCGATAGGGTGAATGCTGTTGCACCCATCAGAAGGACCAGGACTGAATGCCAAGCCAGGTGGTATGATCTGCGGAGGGCAGTCAAGCGAAAAATGAATGATGACTACGCCCAGAGCAACATCACTGGAGGTGGTGGGCCCCGCAGACCAGTACATTTCCATCCCTGGGAGGAGAAGGTGATGGCCCTGCTTCCGCCGGTGAGAGTACATGGACTTCAAGGGGTTCCAGAGCCTGGTGAGTACACAAACAACTTATGTAACATGGGGGTAATGGCATCCACACCCCAACAACACAAAATGCACGCAACTACCTCCAAACACTCACTGGCCAGAACCATAGTCAAAAACAACGCCAATGCCACTAACATGTGTATGCCCCATTGAGAAAGCAAGGCCATGCTATGTCCCATGATACACGAAGCACTAACCCAAGAATGGATGTCCTGTATGCTGGGAGGGTGGGTGTCACAAAACTCATTGTTGAACTCCAAATCAGGCACAATTGCCCTCATCCCATATGGCCCAGGTAAATACCTATGCACCATGCTCAATGCACAGGGACTGTGAAAGTACTGACAAGATAGCTGACACTGGGCCCTGGTGTAGGCAGCACAAACACCAATACAACAAGGTCAGATATCTAGGACAGGAACTCACACTCACTGTCATGGGAGCATGCTCCATGGGGGGACAGCTACATCACCTGGGAGCCCCAGTGCAAAATCACACTACAGCCACTAGCAGGCCCTGTCACACACACCCCTTACACAAGCAGACACCCCCGGGACAGGCAATGGATTTACCCACTGTCACAATGGACATGTAACACAACAAGACCAATACATAGCCGAAGAAGCATCCAAGTCAAAAATCAACAAGTCAAAGACTCAGAAACACATATCAATCTGTCCCCCGCAACATACCCATCCACAAGTGAACATTGAGGAGAATGCTAGGCACATACAACTCCCTGGAGGAACAGTGCCAACTAGAATGTGTATGAAACATGGATGTTGCATGAAACACCATTAACATTGACTGTCTCTCACACACAGGGCAACATGAGGAATCTCCCCCCAACAATTGGGGTGAAGAATCACAGTCCCAGGCTCGGAGGAACCTGATCCCACCGACAGCGATGACCCCGACCGACCTGGACCCTCTGCTGTCCAAGTCCCTGCAGCACCTGGTTCAGGAACATCTGTGCCAACCACACCCCCATTCCTGCCACATCCCAGGAGACACCGAGGAGCCCTGCCCGCAGTGAACAACTGAGCCAGTCTGACCAGGAGGGACAAGGTTCGCCGGGCTCCCAGGAGGAGGCAGACAACACCACCCCTGCCATCCCTCAGGGGTCCCGTAGACCCGATGTGCCCACAACGGCAGGCCAGGCTCGTGTGGGCAGGGGTGGTGGGGGTGGAGGCAGGCAGAGGCCAGAACCTGACCAGCCAGCTGAAGAGACTGGTATGTCACACATACACAACATCATGGAGCCAGTCAACAAGAACACCAAAGACGGATGGAGGCAAGACTGGCTGAGCTCCTGGCGGTGCAAATGGACATAAGCCATTCACTCTGTCGGATCGCAGACAACATGGGCAACCCTCCCTGTGCCACCAGCAAAGAACACCACCAGCCACAGGGAGAGAGGAGGAGGAGGATTTGTCCGACGGAGCGTCCCAAGCATTGTCAAGGCCTGTATCTGAGGGTCCCCTGAGGAAGGTGGGTCATCCACGGAAAAGACCGTGAGAGGTAGCGGGCCATCCACATCTCCTAGGTCACCTGGACTGGAACCTGGCCTTCATGTGCAACAGCATCACCTCATTGACTGACATTCTCTGCCACATGGACTTGCTGGTCACAGTCTGACCAATGATGGCAAACACTGTGGTCTGGACTCTGCTGCTTTCAAATGCCAAGGATCCCACCTCCCCCTGGGAACTTTGGATTCTATGGTCCCTGTATTGCACCTTTTTCTTGCACAAATCACGCCCCAGACCTATAATAACAATAAAAAAAATAATTTGATGTTGCAGTCATTTCGCATGAGTCCACAACATAAGTGTGGGGATATGTCAAAGTATGCCTGAGTGTGGAACTAACTCCAGCCATCCATACATTGGGATCTGAGTCCGGTCGATGACACACATGGGTCACAATGTATCATCAAATACAGACATGGAGCCCAATACTCACCTGTGATGGCCTCAAGCTGCTGAGGGGGGGCTTGAAATACTGCTCGGACAGACCAATTTGGAAGAGTATCATGAAGGCGTAGAGGTCATGGGTCATGTGGAGGTGCCCGGGGAGGGAGTCCCAGGTCTGTTTGGCAATGTGGGAGATCTATCTCCTGCATGCAGTTGTTCTGTGGATGTGATGAATGGTGGCCACGGGCAAGGTTGTCTGCATGGAGTTGGGCCAACGGGGTGTTGGATGACAGACGTCCAAAGTCGGTTTTGGGTCTGGGGTTGTGGACTGCCTCCTGAGTGTGGGTGAGGAGTCTGAAGGTGATCCTGCAGCAGACAGTGAGCCATTGTAGCTATTTCAGGTGGACGGTGATGTGGCTAGGGCGGGGGATGTTGAAGATGAGGTGTGCGGATGCACCCTGGATGTGGACAAGTTCTCCTGCAGTTTTGCTGTTGTCCCTCCATACAGGGCGTTGCTGTAGTTGACACAGCTGGTGTCGTGGACCTGGGGGATGGTCTGTCTTGCCTTGGAGTGGACCTATCTGTGGATCATTTGCAGCATGCAGGGGGTGTTGCAGCATGAGGTACAGATGGTATTGAGTTGCATGGTAACTGTGAGCGATGAGTCCATGATGAACACTAGCTTGCGTGCGTGGCCACTGGGTGCTGGTGCGGTGCCCAGGCCGGTGGGACACAAGGAGTTGACCCAGCCATAAGGGGACAATCCTCAGATGATGATCTCAGTCCTGTCCAAGTCCAGCCTCAGGTGGCTGATGTTCAGCCATTCGTCAACGGATCTCATGCCTTCTTGAAGGTTGGATCTGGCAATGGCTGGGTCTTTGGTGAGGGTGAGGAGCAGCTGGATGTCAATGGCATACGAGATGATGATGAGGACGTGTGCGCATGTGATGGTGGAGAGGGGGGACATGGAGACATTGAAGATCGTCACGCTGAGAGATGAGCCCTGGGGCATGGGCCAGATGACCCCAGTGTACCACATGCGGAAGGGTGGAGGCCGACTTTCTGGGCCTTGCTGGTGAGCTACTTGTTGATTTAATCCTGGGAGATGTGTGAGCTGACAGTGTGGTAGCACAAATGGTGTACAATGCCATTGAGAGGTCACGGGGGGTGGTCTCACCATTGTTGAGCAGGGCAAAGTTGTCGTTGGTGGTGGCAATTATGACGGTTGCAGTGGTGTGATTACTGTGGAAGATGGTCTGGTGCCGGTTGCCTGGAGCTGTTTGCGTGGAGGAAGTTTGTCAGTTGCTCGTTGAGTGTCCGCCTGATGACATTTGCTGGGTAGGGAAGCAGGGTGATGTTCCAGGAGTTCCTGCGGTACTGCCGTCCGTTGTTTAAGAAGGGCCTGGGTCTCTGCATGCCTCCAGCTCCCTTGGAATGTGGCAAACTCAAAGGAGACATTCATGACGTGCTGGACGTGGGCTTCAAGGATGGGGAATGATGTGGTTGAGATGTTGTGTGGGAAGGGGCCTGATGGAGAGCCAGAGTGGATGGTGCACATGAGCCAGGTGGTGTATTTGCTGCTGACGGGAGTCCAGAACCTGAGGGGGGTTTGTCCCGTGGATAATAGTGCTGTCTGCCTCTGTGTGCCAAGGTTGTCGTGTATGTCCATGAGCTTGCAGTGGTAGAAAGTTGCAAGGGATTTGATCTGCCTTGCAAGGGTGGGGTGTCTTTTGGATGGAGAGCTGCTGTCAGTCCACTCACAATGCTGATGAGCTCCTTTATGTCGTGTGTTTTGGTGCCTCTGCCCTATCTGAAGGATCTCCACTTGTCCTTGCTGATGATATGGTGATGGCTGTGCGTGGCGTTTTCCAGGGCTGTAAGGTAACTGATGGTTCTTTGTGTTGCAAGGTTTGCACAAGAGTCCGGCTAGATCTGTATGAGTCCAGTAGGTCTGCCTTGTCCCAGGTGGCTTAACTGTTGTTTTGCTTCACAGGAAAGTCCGTCAATGTGGCAAGATTGTTGGATCAGTTGCTGATCCAGTGTGTGAGGTTGCAGGGTGTGGCGGGGGTGTTGGTTCGAGTGTCCCACACAGCTTGTCTGTGGTGACTTACATCAAGCATCTTTGGGGGATCGGTAGCGGGGTGTGGGGCAGGGTGTTACTTGTTGGAGACGTGGATGCAGATGTTGATGGACCAATGATGGATGGTGGTGTGGTTCTCCTCCAGCAAGAAGTTACTGGCCCCCAGCCACATGTATCCTGTGGAGGTGAGGACGTGCGTGCAGATGTACATGTTGATGGCTTTGGGGATTTGTGGATGTAGGCCTGGAGATCTGTAGATGAGAGTTACTCTAAGGGTTGCCAGGGGGTTGGTGCAAAACCGGATTTCTGACTGTGAGGGTGTACTTGTGAATAAATTGCAAGTCATCCACCGGGATTGTTGGTGCTGTCCCTGCGGGTGATCTTGTATCCGTCAGAGATGGCAATGAAGAAGTTGTGTGCTGAGGATGCTTTTATCTAGGTTACTGTCATGAAGGTGATGTGTGGGGCTGTTGTGTTGAGGAGGTAACAGAGTCCAATGGCGTGCTGGTGGACGGAGCGGGTGTGGAGTAGGAGGCACATGACCTGGTTGTTCTGACAGGGTCGGGTAGGCGGGGCAGCGCTGTGTAGGCAGTTGGAGTTGCACACTCAGCATGCAAAGGTGTCGTGTGTGTGCTTAGGGGTTGCCTGATAGCAGGCGGTTGCTTGTCTGGTGGACATTGCTTGGAGGGATGGCTGCAGCATGAGCCTGTTGTGTGACGTGGGTCATGCAAGGACCAGAGGGTCGTGCACTGTGCACGTTGCAGGCGCAGACGGTCCTGCCTTTGGCACAGCGTTGGTGCAACAGTGGCACAGACAAGCTGCTGGCTGCATTAAGAATGGGTGGAGGGGGAAGGGAGGAGCATTTTGGAGGCGTGTGGGTTGCAGAATCAGGGCACTCGGTCGGGCGGTGCCGCAGGTGAGGCTGCAGCAGGCGGAAGGGGTGAGAAACTAGGCAAAAAGTAGCACACAAAGACAAGGAGGTCAGAATGGCACAGTGCAACAGGTGTATGTAAAGGAAGGAGTGTCAGGTTACTCATGGGTCACTCCGAGAAAATGTATGAAGAATCAACAAAAATGACGGCCACAGGATCAGGCAACAAAATGCGGAGCTGCGCACAGGAGACACACCGTCAGCAGGCGTTGACGTCCCGTTGTGGGGAGCAACCTGCACAAATACATACACAACCAGGTACTTCATGCACAATAGAGATTATTAGCCATGAAGAACTGCATGCATGTTGCCGAAGTACACATACACTCATATGCTCAATCTTTGACAATTATGCCATAGATGACGCATGCAAACTGGCAAGAGATCTGCAGTGACAGAGATGAGGCACTTTGGATTTTGCTGAACACCTTTATTGCACAAACTCACACAAAGGGAAATGCATCCATACGAACAGACTCACAGGTCAGTTGACAGAACATGTGGGACATACGCTGGACCTCCCTTCACAACACGGATGTTGTAAATCCCAATGAACTGGCACAAAAGTTAAGGGGATGAGCCAAACACATCCTGCTGCACACGGAGAGGCTGCAATTCACCATAGAGCCTGTTGTTGTGATGTCTCACACTATGTCCACCCGTAGCATCCGCAATGTTTCAGAGGCAAGGTTTACGCACATTGATGCCTTCATCAGACTCCACACTCCACTACAGATGACTGTCAAGAAGGGTGACTATCATGTCATGGGAGTGATGCTACATGTTATATGCTCCATGGTGAGAAGACATGTATGCATGGTACCACAATATGCACAGAAGCAGTCCCCACACATTCCCAACCCGTACCACCACCAAAAAGCCTTTCTGCAATCCTCACCCAAACTGACATTTCCACATGTCCGTGCATGGAACGCTGATTCAGCACATGTTGCAATCCTCATGAGGAATAGCAGGAGGACAAAGATGACACGAGCAGACAACAGGCGCAAAAACCTGGGAATGACAGACACACAAGAAGTCACCTAAAACAAATCTCGCCGCACACATGGTCAGTTACGAAACATGAACAATGTTGGACACATGCAAATTTCAAAGAAAGTCTCTCCGCACAACTGTGTGGCATGACATCATCACTCGAATGACACATCAGTACACACATCAAAGTCACTGTGCATTCAGTCAGCTGGACACACACATTGCAACACATGCCACTCAATGCTACAAGCTTGCACACTCATACCCAGTGACTCGCCATTATGAGAAGAAGTTGCGTATGGGCTGACTCCGGATATCATCCTCCTCCTCCTCATCACTTGCCTCGTGACCAAGCCCTGGATCTTCCACGGGTCGGTGTTGCTGCTCATCAGGATCAAGGATGAGTGGCACTGCCTTCTCAACGGCCATGTTGTGCAGCATGCAGCACACAATGAAGATTTTGCAGACCTTCTCCGGTGCATATGGGAGGGACCCGCCTGTCTTGTCAAGGCACCGGAATCGGCTCTTCAGGAGGCCAAACGTCCTCTCAATCACTCACCTGGTCTGCCCATGTGCATTGTTGTACCGGTGATCGGCAGCTGTTCTTGGGTTGCGGAGAGGTGTCATTAGCCATGGCATGTTGGGATATCCAGAGTCCCCTACATGGAAACATCATGTAAATAAGTGGGTCAGGAGATGCCGTAAGAGCCAAATATACCGCAACACACAGGACCAACAGAGTATACCCACCAACAAGACATGCTCGTTCGTTGTGCAGCCACAGCATCATTTGTGGCACCCTGCTACGCCTCTTGATGTAGGCATTGTGTGCTGATCCTGGAAAACGTGCACAGACATGGGAAATCAGCATGTTAGCAAGAGACACCACAAGGGCATTTATTGAGTGGTAATGTTTACGGTTGCGATAGGCTTGCTCCTGTGCCTGTGGTGGTACCAAAGCCACATGTGCCCCATCAATGGACCCAATTACATGGGGCATCCCTCCCAGGGCATAGAAATCACCCTTCACATCTGTCAACTCCTCAGGAGTAGGTAATTTGATGAATTCATCAAGGTGCTCCAACATGGCTGCCAAAACATCACGCAGGACACGGCTGAACATTGTCTGTGACATCCCACCAACATCAGCTATGGTCAATTGAAACGTACCTGTGGCAAAAAAATGTAGGGCTGCCATCACCTTCATCTTTGGGGTCAGCGCAGTAGGATACCTGTGTCGTGGTTGGAGGTGTGGTGCCAGCTTGTCGGTCAAGTCCTCAATCAACTGTTGAGTGAATCTGTAACGTCGGATGCAGGCACGTTCCCTCATGGCAGCCAAGTCTGGCATTGGTCTTGGGACAGGCGGTGCCCTGCAAGACATTGTTAGGAATAATGAAGATAATGTATTGGAAGTAGTCTTGAGCGGAGCAATATGGCGGCCGCTGCTGTGGCCGGTTAAGCGAGTGCTCTCCACCTCTCCCTTCCCGTGCTTGATGTGGCTGTGGCGCACAAATTATCAAATTATCGAAATTGCAAGGCTGGATTTAGATATTTGTTCGGAGGGATGTGAACTGTAAATCGAATACCTCTGTGCAGTCTGAACCGGGGTTGGAGTCCCCCTTTCCGTCCGTGGGAGATTCGGCGTTCCCGCCTTGGAGCTGCCCGACGCTAATCTCGCTAACTCCGTGTATGCTGTGGAGACTGTCAACGGTCGCTCGCTTTGAGCTGGGGGTCTGGCTCTCCAGGCGCTCGTGGTTACTCGTTGCTGCTGGGCTTTCTGACGGAGGTATGGTTGGAAAGAACCGTCATAGAGGGGCTGGTAATCCCGCCGGTACACCAGTGAGGACGCGGCAGACAGCCGCTGCTACAAAACCGAACGAGAAGGGGGCTGGCAAGACCGGGAAGGCTCCATTCAATCAGAAGGAGGCGGGAGTAGAGATTCAGCCAGAGCCTCAGCCGGGTATTTCGCCACATATCCCTGCAATGTTTAAAGCTAAACATAAAACAGGCAACCCGGTAAATCCTGAGTCTATTTCTATTGAAGAGGTTGCCCAACAGGATTCACATGATTTACAAAATCTGAATCTGACTCTGAGTACTCCTGATAGAGGAATTCTGGGAGTTGTAGTCCAAGAAGGGCTAGGTCAGATTCAGGAACCAGAAATACATCAGGCAACACACCAGATGCAGCAACCACACAGTCAGCAGGAGAAGATGCCTTTAGTACCACTTATGGAGGGCATAAATGTAGCTAAGCCGTCAAGAGCTAAACCTGGACCTCTCGAGTTGCCGATAGGTCCGGCGGAGGTGCCGGATAAAGTATCCACTACCGAGGATTTTTTTTCTATGTCCGATAGATCCTCAGTGGACAGTGTGGTTCAAGATTGGTTGGAAGGGGCCAGTCTGGGAGGAGAAGAGGAGATCTTAGAGGACTCAGTTGATCCTCAGAGGAGCGGTGAGAAGATAGCCAGTGGAGGGGCCCTGAGAGGCTCAGAGGCATCATCTATGTGGGATGAGCAGAGTTCGCCGAATTCTATTTTGTCATGCTTACCTGGCAAATCAGCCGTGCCTTCACAGGGTCAACAAAGGGCGGAGGTTTCAACTCCTGGAGAAATTACCTTAGCCACTATCTACGATTTAATCATGACTCACCGGGCAGAGACTCAGGCTGGTTTAATACGCACCCAGAACGCGTGTAAACGGCTTCAAAACGCTGTCAGGCGAGTTGCTAAGACCTGCGTAGATGTGTCCACAAGGATGACTGAGGCAGAGACAAGGATCTCTACACTAGAGGATGAACTATGTGTCCAGAAGGAGCTAATGGAGTCCCTTAAAGCACAGCGTGATGATACGCATTGGAAGATTTCTGACCTTGAAAATAGGTCTAGACGTAACAACCTGAGGGTGCTTGGAATACCTGAGGGAAAGGAGGGATCAGACACGTTAAGGTTCATGGTGGGGCTATTAACGGAGGCTTTCCCGGAGTTGGGGCACTGGGAGTGGCAAAAAGAGGTCCAAAGGGCACACAGATTTCCATTTGTGCAGAAGAAGGGCCAACAGTCAGAATTTCCTAGGGCTATCTTGACATCCTTGAATAATTTTAGGGCAAGGGAGGAGCTATATGATCTAGCCCGCCCAAATAAAAGAAGAAATGCTGGGGGGTGTGAGTTTTTTGTACGTCCAGATTACTGTCAGGATACTGTAGAGCGGCGCTGGAGGCTTAGACAGCTTATCTCAGGGTTTCAGGCAAAAGGGGCTCAGGCATTTCTACAGAATCCAGCCAAATTAAAAGTTATTAAGGGTGGCCACAGTCAGTTTTTTACGTCCGAAATTAAGGCAAAAGAATGTCTCCAGTCAATCTGATTGTATTTTGTGCACTGTACAGTTTAGGAGATATTTGAGGGGGTGCATGGCGTCGGAGCTATAAGTGATTACTAGATATTATGTTTATTGCTATTGTGACATAGCTATAGTTATAGTTATAGTTATATGGTGAATTATGCTATGCGCCTCTCTATTGCTTTTTCTTTTTTTCTTTTTGGAGTGCGGGAGGGTGGAAGAGGTGGTGCTTGAGCTTGGGCTTTACCATCAATAGGGAAACTGTTTTTCCCAATGCTCGCTGAGGGAGGTTCAGGGTGGGTTGGGGTGGGTCACGGAGGTGGTGGGGGGGAAGAAGGGGGTGGTGGGGGTGGGTTGTATTCAATTCAGTGAGGTATAAGGAATGTACATTGTCTTTAAAAAATGCTGATGGTATTAAATATAAGCAGAGCAAGCTATCTGTCGAAATTACAGGGTGGGGGGGACCCCTCAGTGCTGTTTGCTGTAAGGATTTTTTTCTTGATTTGAATGATGAAAATAACCTGCTGTTCATTGAATATCTGTGGTCTAAATGACTTTAAGAAAAGGCGTGTATTAGCCAGAATTGTTTATGCAAGTTCATGGGACCTGCTTTTTTTACAAGAAACGCATATAGCATGGTCTAACAGGGCCTGGCTTGGTTCTTTAGGGCTCGAACTGTTGGCCTGTACTTCTCAGGCAGTCAATCAGAAAGGAGTTGCAATTTTGGCTAAAAGTGGATTGTTGGAGGTCAAAAAATATAAAGTGGATACATTTGGTAGGTGGGTGGTGATGGAGGTGGCAATCTCACAGCAAGTTATGACGCTGTGTTCAATATACGCACCAAATGTGGATGATCCAGATTTTTTTCAAGTGATTAATACAGAGTTATCTCACTATCCTCACCCTATGTTGCTCTGTGGTGATCTAAATATACATATATATTCGCAGCTAAATATAAGGACAGCCAAATTTTATACGGGTAGGAAACCAAGAGCATTTAGGAGCTTGCAGGCACTGGTTCAAGATCAAGGCCTCTATGATGTTTGGGAGGAGTTAAAATCAGGGCAAGATGGGTTTATGTATTTTTCTGCCCCACACAAGAAGATGGCACGACTCGATCTTTTTTTGGTCTCCGATGATATATTAGTAAGGGCCTCTATAAATGTACCGCCCAAGATAATTTCGGATCACAGCCCAGTAGTATTAGAGTTTGAATGTGCTGGGTTAAAGGTCAAGGGGAGGAAATGGACTTTTGATAGGAAGTTATTGATGAATCATGATTATTGTAGCTGGATGGAAAAATGGATCCCTGAGTTTATTCAGTCGAATATTGGATCTGCTAGGACGGAGATTGTGTGGGACGCTCTTAAAGCTGGCATAAGAGGTGAGACAGTAAGGTTTGTAGCAAGGAAGCGGAAAAAGGACCGCCTGAAATCTCTAAATGATTTGGTGGCCCTCTCTATGTTGGAGCAAAAGTTAGTCTCTGAGATAAAGTCTGCTGGGAGGGTCAGGGAGGTTCAAGCGGAAGTGGCTGCTTTTCGCTCAACTATATACCAAGGGTATGCTGATGAAGCAGCCGCCAAATACCAAGCACATAGAAGGGAGTTTTATGAATATGGGGAAAAGGTTGGGAGTGTACTGGCTAAAAGGCTACGACAAAAGGAGGTTTATTCTAGGATTCTTAAGATTAAGGATGTAGATGGGAATATTTTAGAGACTCCCTCCCTGATTCATGATTCTTTTAAAAAGTATTATGAAAAACTATACACGGCAGAACCGGTCAGAGGAAGACAACAATATTTAGAGGAAATGGGCTCTGTCGGATTAGAGGAGGTGGATAAAGATGAATTGGTGGAAAGGATCTCTTGGGAAGAGATCGAAATAGCTACGCTGTCACTAGCCGCAGAGAAGGCGATGGGGTCTGATTCAATTCCGTTAGAGTTTTATACCAAGTTCAGGAAGAGCCTAGCCGGGCTATTGACCTTGGTTGTCCAGGCTGCCTTTAGGGGGTCCCCTCCGGCCTCCTGGTCGGAAACAGTCATAATAATTTTTAGGAAGAAGGGAAAGGATCCCTGTGAGCTCTCCTCATACCGCCCAATTTCCCTTATAAATGCCGACAACAAAATATATTCGAAATGTTTAGCAAAGAGATTGGGGGCGGTTATTACACCCTTAGTCTCACTGCGTCAACATGGATTCATAGCTGGGAGGGGTACCACGGATCACGTCAGGCGACTTATTTCTGTCTTTGACTGGGCGCAGGCAACGGGGGCTCCCGTTGGGGTGGCCCTGTTGAATGCCGAAAAGGCATTCGACAGGGTCTCCTGGGAGTTTTTATGGGCTGTGATGAGATGGAAGTCCTTTCCTAATGATTTTATACGAGCAATACAATCTATGTATTGTATGCGGAATGCAATAGTACGACTAGGGGGAGAAGAGTCACAGAGGTTTATGGTCAGCAGGGGCACGCGGCAGGGGTGCCCCTGCTCCCCACTTCTCTTTGCTCTGTTTATAGACCCTCTTATAAATAGGCTGGAGGCCGATACTGAAATCTGTCCGGTCAAAGCGCATACATATTCAGTGAAAGTCCTGGCATATGCGGATGATCTTGCAGTGCTGTCTGCGGATATGAAGAAGGCTATGGAAAGAATTGTGGTTACCACTAGCAACTTTGGTACAGTGTCTGGCTATAAATTAAATTTGGACAAGACACAGGTGTTACATACGGAGGCTGGTTTTCCATTAGGGATGGACGTAGCCACGGAGGCAACGTATTTAGGTGTGCTCATTTCTAGTAAAATTCAAGATATACCAAGGATTAATGTTGAACCATTGATTATATCATCAAATAACACTTTGGAGCGTTTAAATAGGCTGCATCTATCTCTATATGGAAGGGGGAATGTTTTAAAAATGTCAATCTTTCCGAAATTTTTATATCTGTTTCGGGCGATCCCAATTATGTTTCCTAATATTTTTTTTAAGAAAATAGAGCGAATGTGCTCACGGTTTCTCTGGGGGTACCGGCGCTCTAGAAGGGCGATGAAATGGTTATATCTGCCGGTAGAGCGGGGAGGTCTGGCTATTCCTAACTTCTACGTTTACTATTGTGCTACGCTGCTACAATTTATGGGTGTGTTGGTATCTGGGAATACTGAGGTACAGGAGTCTGCTTTTTCCCCATCTATTTATGAATGGTGTTTGGGAGATTCGGCGCGAGGGTTATTAGTAAAAATCCTGGAGCCAAGTTATTATAAAAAGACTAGGTTTAAGATTATTCAGGCAGCATATGTAGTATGGAAGAGGCTCAGGAAACAACTAGCGATCCCTACCATTACGTGGTATACACCTTTTGATTTGTATATTCTGCCTTTCACTGTATGTCATGATTCAGTTATGAGGAGGTGGTCACAGCAAGGTATAAGAGTAATAGGGGACCTATTAGAGATGGGTAATATTCTCTCTTTTCTGATACTCCAAGAGAAATTCGGGGTTGGTAGGTTTGATTTTTTTAAATATCTGCAACTTAGAAGTTTCTTACAGGTTGAAATTGCAAGGGGGAACTGTCAGGTGTCTCAGATCCGGTTAGTTGAGTTGATAAAAGGGAAATCTAAAATAGGGCAAATATACAAAGAAATTATCTTGAAAGAGCCCGATGACATCCGTAAATTTGAAGCAACGTGGGAGGGAAAACTGTCATTGACCAATATCGATCTTCAGCTGGTATGGAGGACTGCTTATGTTATTTTGCTTTCTGGCAGTTTAAGAAGTCAAGCCTATATGGCTATGTTTAATTTATATTATACGCCAGCAAAGATCATAAAGTGGAAGGCTGGAAGGGGGACGAGATGTGCTAGATGTGGGTTATACGGGGCAGATTCGATACATATGTTTTTTTCCTGCCCCTCGCTCCATCAACTTTTATCGGATATTGAATGTTTTATTTTAGGGTCTCTGGGCATACCGATTTCTCTGACTGCACATTTGGTTTTGTTTGGGATAGAACATGGTATGGACTCGGGGAGGAAACTGGTACCGCATAGAGGCCTAAAGTTTATATGTATGGCGGTTCTGAGGCTATGTATAACATCCCAGTGGCTAGACCCCGAACCTCCGTCATTTGTTAATTGGAGGGCTAAGCTTATCTCATTGTATAATTTGGAAACCGCCCTTTATAAATTAAAAGGTAGGGCAAGGAAGAAACTCGGGGCTGCAATATGGGAGCCGATTGCTAACTGGGTATAGGAATATATTTTAATGATTAGTATTAGATTTATGTCTGTAAATTACGGATTATTTATGTTGCATTATGGCTTTATGTTTGTATATGTCCCTGATTTAAGGCTTTTTCTGTATGTTATGAATTTTGTTTAAGCATTTGGCCTCACTGAATTGTACAAAAAAATAAAAAAATAATAAAAAAAATAAATAAAGAAGAGCATGTATTCACTCTGTACTGTGTAAAAACAATTATGCTGTAACATATTAACATATTAGTAGGGATATAATGTGCCATCTTAGGATGTTATTCACTACTACTACTACTATGATTGTTTTGTCACACTAATCTTCTGTAATAAAGTATATTGTTATTATTCTCAAAAAAAAAAAAAAAAAAAGGAATAATGAAGATTGAGAGTCTGCCAACATCAATGTCAATGAACATAGCACATGCTAAACTGCTACTAAACATCACGTAACTATGGAGTCTGGTGTGTGCAATACATCCAGGACACAAATACGAAAAGCCAGATACCCCTGTTGATTGTCAAGTCTACATGACATGCCCTGAAATGAGCTGAGGGCAAGTCTGAGTGAACAGCCAGTGATATCACCGGAGTGACACACATCCACATAGCTGCATTGGAAGGATGTCATTTCATCCAGACAGTTGACTGCAAGGCACATGCACAGGTCACATGGAATGTGAAATGTACATATGAAACACATTGCGATGAAGGGGTACACGTGACAACAAATAAACACAGCCATTGAGACGACGCAGACATGTATGCCTGGGAAAATATGATGTCCAATGCACAAAGACCCTACAGCCGTGGGAATCCACATGTGGCATCGTGTGCGTAGATGTGTGCCATGCCCATCTCCACACAGACCCATGTTGGATGCACCAACAGCAGATGCAGTTGACGGAACACTAACAGCAAGCTCATGGGAACACATGACACACACCTGACATAGTCATATAGGGGCACGCTGATCGTGACATGTCAGTTGATGAGTGTCCCTGTCCCTGGCATCAGGAGACAGGTGCGGGTGGTGATGACTGTCCCATCCCACTGCTGCTGTGCATGACACAGTTGGACTACAGACACACATGTGGCAAGTGTCAAGGTGATGTGTGCCACATAGTGCCCCATCACACATGACATGTGTCCACAGGTCATCACACATCAATTGTGCAACTAGATGAGATGACCTGTGCAATATCACTGGCTGACACACCTAGGGCCTGCACATGAAAGTATGCAATGACAAGTACTTGAGGGACATCCTTGTGCGACTCGTAGCCCTCCATTCCTGCCGTGTGTACACCTCGTATCACTATTGTACTGGTGCCGTAGGGGTACATGTGAAACGCACCGTACACCCGCATTCATTGTGTGTGTACGGTCCGTATCACTGTTCTACTGGTGCCGTAGGGGTACGTGTGAAACGCACCGTACACCCGCATTCATTGCGTGTGTACGGTCAGTATCATTATTGTACTGGTGCCGTGCGGGTACGTATGAAATGCACCGTACACCCGCATTCATTGCGTGTACGGTCCGTATCACTATTGTACTGGTGCCGTACGGGTATGTGTGAAACGCACCGTACACCCGCATTCATTGTGTGTGTACGGTCCGTATCACTGTTCTGCTGGTGCCGTAGGGGTATGTGTGAAACGCACCGTACCCACGCATTCATTGCATGTGTACTGTCCGTATCACTATTCTACTGGTGCCGTACGGGTACGTGTGAAACGCACAGTACACCCGCATTCATTGCGTTTGTACGGTCCGTATCACTGTTCTACTGGTGCCGTAGGGGTACGTGTGAAACACACGGTTCCCATGCATTCATTGCGTGTGTACGGTCCGTATCACTATTGTACTGGTGCCGTACAGGTACGTGTGAAACGCACCGTACACCCGCATTCATTGCGTGTGTACGGTCCGTATCACTGTTCTACTGGTGCCGTAGGGGTACGTGTGAAACGCATCGTACCCATGCATTCATTGCGTGTGTACGGTCCGTATCACTATTCTACTGGTGCCATATGGGTACGTGTGAAACGCACCGTACACCCGCATTATTTGCATGTGTATGGTCCGTATCACTGTTCTACTGGTGCCGTAGGAGTACGTGTGAAACGCACCGTACCCACGCATTCATTGCGTGTGTACGGTCCGTATCACTATAGTACTGGTGCCGTAGGGGTACGTGTGAAACGCACCGTACACCCGCATTCATTGCGTCTGTACGGTCCGTATCACTATTCTAGTGGTGCCGTACGGGTACGTGTGAAACGTACCGTACCCACACATTCATTGCGTGTGTACGGTCCGTATCACTATTCTACTGGTGCCGTAGGGGTACGTGTGAAACGCACCGTACACCCGCATTCATTGCGTGTGTACGGTGCGTATCACTATTCTACTGGTGCCGTACGGGTACGTGTGAAACGCACCGTACCCACGCATTCATTGCGTGTGTACGGTCTGTATCACTATTCTACTGGTGCCGTAGGGGTATGTGTGAAATGCACCGTACACCCGCATTCATTGCGTGTGTACGGTCCGTATCACTGTTCTACTGGTGCCGTAGGGGTACGTGTGAAACGCATCGTACCCATGCATTCATTGCGTGTGTACGGTCCGTATCACTATTCTACTGGTGCCATATGGGTACGTGTGAAACGCACCGTACACCCGCATTATTTGCATGTGTATGGTCCGTATCACTGTTCTACTGGTGCCGTAGGAGTATGTGTGAAACGCACCGTACCCACGCATTCATTGCGTGTGTACGGTCCGTATCACTATAGTACTGGTGCCATAGGGGTACGTGTGAAACGCACTGTACACCCGCATTCATTGCGTCTGTACGGTCCGTATCACTATTCTAGTGGTGCCGTACGGGTACGTGTGAAACGCACCGTACCCACACATTCATTGCGTGTGTACGGTCCGTATCACTATTCTACTGGTGCCGTAGGGGTACGTGTGAAACGCACCGTACACCCGCATTCATTGCGTGTGTACAGTGCGTATCACTATTCTACTGGTGCCGTACGGGTACGTGTGAAACGCACCGTACCCACGCATTCATTGCGTGTGTACGGTCTGTATCACTATTCTACTGGTGCCGTAGGGGTATGTGTGAAATGCACCGTACACCCGCATTCATTGCGTGTGTACGGTCCGTATCACTATTCTACTGGTGCCGTATGGGTACGTGTGAAACGCACCGTACATGTGTGTGGATTTCAAATTTACATAGGGGACACATAGGGGACAAGTATTAGGCCCAAAATGCATGCTGGTTGTCATGGATACAGAGTTTTCATTTGCAATATGTCCATCAGGTGTCCTGGAACAGTCAGTTGGCCAAATAATACAACGTTGCAAAGTGGTTGTTGACTTGACATGATGCTCAAAATTTGAACGATGCGAATGCGTGTCATTGGTGTATGTTTAAAGTGATTGGAGTAAACGTATGATGCTAATGAGTCTGACCAATCACTATGTACTCCTCTAAATGAATGCCCCTCAGCAAGACAGATATAAGGCAGCCAGAACCCATGAGAGGGCACTTGCCTGCACAACTTTCCAGTCGACCACACTGCTGCTGTCTCTGCTTCCTCTGGACCATGTCGCGTACTGTGGAGAGGGCCCAGCCATTCACCCTAGCGGAGAATGAGGCGTTGCTGGACGTCCTCCTCCCACAGTACCCCAAGCTGTATGGGAGACCAGGGGAGCAGGTGAGTGCTGACTCCACTACCTTTCCCTATGCACCTGTTGTGTGACTGTCACTTCTGGCATTGTGTCCAGATGTGACAGACGTGCACAGTTGTTTAGAGTGGGTCCCAGGGGGGGACATGCTTATGTCTTTCATGCAGAGCATGAGGTAGTTCCAGTGTGCACTCCTCACATGCATTGAGCTTACTGTGACATTCACTGCATAGTGCATGACACATTCAGCCAGGCAAATCCTTGGGGGCATTTTTTCCTATTGTCCTGAGGTGATTCAGTGGTCCCCCCCGGTGTGATAGGTGACTGTGCCCACAGATGTGTATGAGTTGAGTGGACCTGTGGTGAGAGTGTCCAAATGATGTGTACGACCTCATGGACATTGATGTGTGTGAATGTTCCTTGTCATGTGGGTGTGTGTCTATGTGAAGTGTTGCACCACAGCTGCATGGAGGAGGCAACAGCTCTACCCATCTGATGTGACAAGTAAGCCGTGCTGTGTGTCTGACTTGCAGAGCTAGCACAACACCTGTGACACCCCACAGGCAAGTGGCACATGTGCAGAGTGAGGGTTGTATCCGCTGTTGTGACTGACAGGCGAGTGATATTTGCCTGGGTGTGTCTGTCTAGTCTGCTGAGGGTGCGTCAGTGGAGTGGGACATGTGACTGCTTGGCACGTTCTGTCCATCAGCCTGCTGTTACATGTGCTGCACAGTGTGTGCCATGATCAGTGAGTGTGTCGCACCCCTTATGCCACCTGTTGACTTTCAATGCCATGTAGTGCATTGGGGCTTGCACACAGACCAATTTCTCATTGAGAATGATGCAATTCCTGTCAGCATCCTATGCCCTGTTCAACATATCAAAGATGTTCAAATGTGTGTCTCTGGGACATGGAGCAGGTGTAGTGATGTTGTCTCACTTTGTCATCCTGACAGGTAACTGCCTACGAGAAGAAGGAGACACCCTGGCCTCCTAATCATGTGTGTCATCCAACACTGTGCACATTCTCTGTGGGTTCAGCATAGGTCTGCCTCTGTGGCATTGTTCTCTGGCCTAGTTTGTATGTTTCCAATGTATGCTACATGTGTCCACTGGACAGGGATACACCATTTGGCTTGTGCATACTCACACTGGGCAGTGCCTGTGTGGCTATTCACAACCACCTGTTGATGGTTGTTTGTCACAAATATGTGTTGGCAGCCCCACGAGGTGATGTTGTGTAAATTTAGCAATTGTTGCTGCACAGTTTTGGAAACCCTGATTAAGAGGTGTCACTTCTTGATCTGTATCAATCACATTGACTCAGGTATGGGGGGGTTGTGCGGAAGAGGCCTACATGGGCACCCCTGATTTCTCCTTGCCAGGTCTGACCTGTGTGTGAGAATTGGCTGTACAAAGAATCACCGTGCAGTGCCCCTGTGATGGTGGCCAGTGCTTAATGTTCGTGCTTTGCAGCCTGAGTATTTTTTTTAACAACATGAATACTGCTCATAAATTATTGGCACATGTGTGTGGTTCAGATGCAACGCAGTTTGGTCTTTGTGTGCTGACATCTGTGTGGACATTCTGGCTTGCGATGAGGGTGGCTCCACAGTACAGCTATGTTTTTTTACAACACAATTACAGGCCCATTAGCTTATGCATTGTCCTGGGTTTGGACATGTGTGCCACTCTACATGACAGGCAGTGGGTCATATGTGTAGCCAACTGTGTCATCAGGTAACGGATGGCCATGTGACAACTGACATAATTCAAGTTGTTAGTCAAAAATGTTTGTACCTTGGCACTCACAGCACTTGTCGACAGTTCTTCATGTTTTAAATGTGGTAATTTGATGATTTGTGTTAAGAACACTAATGTGCCTGCATGAAAGATGTCTTCCAAGGAAGTGCACACCAAACGACATTTCCACTTTCATGGAACACGCTGGCACCTTTTCAAAGAAGCCACTGTTAGAATTAAATGGTGTTGCAGATTCTCCGTATACATGTTCCCACAGTGGTCTTGATTTTGTGAAACTCCTTTGTTGTTGGTGATACAAACTAACGTGTGTCAAGACATTAAGACCTCCGTGGGCCCATGTATATGTACTTTCTGCAACACCATTTATTTCTAACAGTGGCTTCTTTGAAAAAGGTGCCAGCTTCTTCAATGACAGTATAAATGTAGTTTTGTGTGCACTTCCTTGGGAGACATCTTTCATGCAGGCACATGAGTGTTCTTTTCACGAAATGGCTGAGGTGGCATGCCTTCATTGTATTGCTGTGCTCACCTGTTCACAGACACTAGCTTCTCAGTGTATTTCTCATTCAAGTTGTGGCCTGGTGTGTTCTTTTTTTCCTCGTGTCCAAGTGGCATAGTGGGTCTACCAACTGGGCAGTACAGGGCTTACATATGTGTAGAGTAATCTAGCTGTTACTCATGATGCATTGCCTGATATGCACTGTGACCTATTGTTTTTGTGCTCATGTGTCAGATGTATATAGGTGACTGATGCATTTCTGTTTCTTCTCCTTTCCCACAGCATCATCATCGGAAACCGAAGGAGATACCTGCACGGACCTGGAGGAGGGACCCTGCGACAGTGCCACCAGTGCTGTAGAGTCAGAAGGAGGCAGTGGCACGGAGGGCGAGGGGAGTCAGTCCGAGGACCTGTCTGGAGGCGATACTAGCTACGACGCCGACGGGTCCGACGCTGACCTCCTTGAGGAGGCGGAGGCTGCAACAACACATGGCAGCATCCCCACATCTGTCCCCGCCTCCTCCGTTACCATCTCCGCACTCCCAGTTGCTCCCGTCCCTTCTGTCCGTGCAGAGGCCCACCATGTCTCCTTCGGCCCAGGCACCGCACCCCCTGCCACCACTGCTGCCCTCAGTGAAGAGTCTGTGGACATACTGCGGCAGTTGCAGGTTGGGCAGGCATCGGTGCTGAATGTCCTCCATGGCCACACTAAACTGCTTACACAGATGTTGTCGTTCATGGAGGGCATGTCAGCAACGATGTCTGACCAACGCAGAATTCTGCGGTCCATGGACTCTTCGCTGACAGCAGCAGTTACTCTCCTGCAGCGCTCCGTCCCCCCCTACCCCGGACCCATCCACACTTCCTTCTCCCATACCTGTCCAACGCACACCCAGACGGTCACGATCATGCACCCCACCAGACACAGGCAGCACACCCCCAAGTAAGGCAAAGCGCACACCTCCTGGCACGCACACTCAGGGGGATGTAGGCACACCCACAGGGTCTGGGGACAGATGACATACACGCAGCCACAGTCGCAGTCCGCAGTCCTCACAACCCTGTCCCTCCAAAACAACTCCACTTGGCTCCCCTGACAAACGCTCACCCAAGGAGCTCTTTCTGGGTGGGCTGGACCTCGCCCCCGCTGAGCCACCACCCCACAAGCTGGCGAGGAAGTACCCGGGCACGGGAGTTGAGTCCCCCAACACATCAACCTCCTCCCCCAGGAGCGCTGCACCCCATCCCTCGCCCACCACACCCTCCCTTGACCCTGGGGAATCCTCAGGTGCAGGGGTTCTGATGGAGGTACTGGCAGCGGTGTGCAGCACCGAGCTCACCTCCACCTTCGGCGCTGCCCCACCCCCTGTGGTGGAGACGTCCACCCCTGCACCCACCACACCTACGCTTCCCCCTCCTGTCCCTGCGGTGCCTGGTACTGCCACAGATGATGCCCCACCCCCGTCCGACGAACCTGGAGGTTCATTTGTGCAGGCAAGCTAGGGGTAGACGCGGTCCCCTACGTCCCCCCTAGGACTTTACGTATGGACTGGCCATTGGCCTCTGTAAATAGTCTATTTTTTTATATATTTGTTTTGTGCTGAATAAAGCCTTTAGTTTTACTTTCAACACTATAGCATTTCAGGTACTTGATGTTGGTGCTGAGGCTCCTGGAGTTGGTGTTCTGGTAATGTGTTAGGGTTCTGAGAAATGTTTTTGTATGATGGTCATGAGGTGGACCATGGTATCTGTGTACCATCACAATGTCTCTGCAAAGAATCATTGGTAGTGTGAGTTCATTTTGTTTTGAGACCGATGTCTCCTGCTGAATCGTCTGTGCCATCCTTGCTAGTCACTGTACTTGTGTTTTGAGTATGTCGAAATGCCTTCAGGGACAAATTCACCCTTTTCAGCACTATGCATGTGTGTAATCACAGCCTACCACACAAATGGTACTTGTTATGCAGGGTATTTGGGCACGTGACTCACAATTGTGGGCATTGTATCTAGGGCACTTCCACCCTATTCCTTCCATGAGAGACAACATATTGGTGGCTGGACCAGCACCTGGACATTCCTATCAGTCCTGGGATGTGCATGACAGTGTGTGTTCCCTTTGGCTATCTTAGTTTTGTAGGCAGTTACATGACTATGCAGTCTTGCGGCATGATATCAGGGTGTGTATTGTGCTGCATCCGCCATGGGTGTGTATGTGTTACTTGTACTCACACCCACATGTGGTGTGTCATGCAGTGGGTGAAAGACATCCATCCTCCTGGGAGTGGGACACTGCTGTCAGTGATGTGTTGTTATAGCACTGTCATCATAGTCCAAAGTTAGGGATGAGTACACACCACCATGTAGGTGTGGTCATCTGATAATGATGTACACCCCCCCTTAACTATGTCCACTGCTGGGAGTCCTCGGCACCCACCCCTATGTCTCTGTCCACTGCTGAGAGTCCTCTGCACCCACCCCTCATATTGCAGGCCACTGCTGGTTGTCATATGCACCCACCCCATGTCTCTGTCCACTGCTGGGAGTCCTCTGCACCCACCCCCATGTCTCTGTCCACTGCTGGGAGTCCTCTGCACCCAACCCCATGTCTCTGTCCACTGCCGGGAGTCCTCTGCACCCACCCCTCATATTGCAGGCCACTGCTGGTTGTCGTATGCACCCACCCCCCATGTCTCTGTCCACTGCTGGGAGTCCTCTGCACCCACCCCCATGTCTCTGTCCACTGCTGGGAGTCCTCTGCACCCACCCCTCATATTGCATGCCACTGCTGGTAGTCATATGCACCCCCCCCCCCATGTCTCTGTCCACTGCTGGGAGTCCTCTGCACCCACCCCCATGTCTCTGTCCACTGCTGGGAGTCCTCTGCACCCACCCCCATATGTCTGGACACTGCTGGGAGTCCTCTGCACCCACCCCTATATGTTTGTCCACTGCTGGTATTCATCTGCAGCCACCCCCATATGGCTGGACACTGCAGGTATTCATCTACAGCCACCCCTATATGGCTGACCACTGCTGGGAGTCCTCTACAGCCACCCCTACATGTCTGGACACTGCTGGTATTGATCTGCAGCCACCCCCATATGGCTGGCTACTGCTGGGAATTCTCTGCGTCCACACACCCACCCCCTTGGAGCAGTACACTGCTGGCCTGGACCTACACACACACCAATATGAAGGTAACATGCAGGGCCAGACCGTAACCCCACATTCGTGGTGTGTGTGCGCCTCGTATCCCAAATGTACTGGTGGCGTAGGGGTACGGGTGAAACGCACCGTACCCCCGCATTCATTGCGTGTGTACGTATCGTATCACTATTGTACTGGTGCCGTAGGGGTACGTGTGAAACGCACTGTACACACGGTTTCATTGCGTGTGTACGGTCCGTATCACTGTTCTACTGGTGCCGTAGGGGTACGTGTGAAACGCACCGTACCCACGCATTCATTGCATGTGTACGGTCTGTATCACTGTTCTACTGGTACCGTAGGGGTACGTGTGAAACGCACTGTACCCACGCATTCATTGCATGTGTATGGTCCGTATCACTATTGTACTGGTGCCGTAGGGGTACGTGTGAAACGCACCGTACCCACGCATTCATTGCGTGTGTATGGTCCGTATCACTGTTCTACTGGTGCCATAGGGGTACGTGTGAAACGCACCGTACCCACGCATTCATTGCGTGTGTACGGTCCGTATCACTATTGTACTGGTGCCGTAGGGGTACGTGTGCAACGCACCGTACACGTCCACTTCCGTTGTTGCAGTACGCAGGAGTTGCTGGCCACGCCCCCCTAAGTGACCAGACCCTGGTGGTAATGTATGGGCTCCATATTATAGGTTTGGATTTGGGTATGGGGTATGTTTCCTGCCCCTCACCCTGGCCCCTGGGTGTTGTTCTCACCTTCTGCAGCGTGTGCGTCGGGTCCGGTGCACCAGGTCGTAGGCTAGGAGGACCGGGATGACACGTACGATGGGGTTCATGGCGTGTACGTCGGGTACCGGGGCTCCGTTGCGTAGCGGTTCGCGTAGGACTCTGCTTTTCCGGCTGTGTTTGGCTCCCGTAAAAAAAGAGCCGTACGGAGTGACGTAGGGACGAATCGCATTTGCTGGGCCGGAAACCGTTGCTTGAATACGTCCGGACGTCGCGTACAAGCTGTTCCGGACCAGAATCGTTGTTTTTTTTTACCCGTATGGTCTTTTGTACGAAACGTACGGAAATAGGCTTTCTGTACGAATCGTACTTCCTAGGTTGTACGGAATGTTTACCGGGTACGAGTCGTATGGAGAAAACGCTCCATACAACGATTCGTACAGCCTTTTTCCAGGATTGGAATCGGCCCCATAATTGGGTTGTGTTCACTGTAACCTGTTCAGGATGAGCTCACTTTCAGTATGTTTTGAGACAACGGGCGGACACCGCAATATAGTCTATGGCTGAACAACTCCCCCTCCCATTAAAGGAGGGCACTGCTTCTGACTCGCTCATGTACTCTAAACAATGTAAATTGTTGTCGGCTAATATACTCTCTAACAGAGTGCCTTGGGGAGAGTGTTTAAAATGAGCCACCGGAGCCAAACTGTCCAATGTACCCCTATTCAAAATACAGTTTGAAGAGCAACAATGTACATTAAAGTCCCCCATTAAAATAAATTCACGGGGAATACGACTATCCTGTGCACCGTGCTCTATAAACGTCTCAAGAGAAGCTAAGTGCTCACTATCATGGTTCCTGCTAAAGGAGTTATAAAAATTAATTGACTACCATGATTAGGCTCCTGGGGAAAATTAATTCAACTGCTAACAAGTGTGGGGAAGAGCTGGCCATACTCAGCAAGATTAAAATAAGCAGACCTCCTTTTGCTAGTCCTGTAGCAGCAGAGGGGGAAGCGGCCTTTGAAAAAGAAGCAACACCATCCAAAACAAGAGTCAGACGTGTCCCATGTTTCTTGCAATGCAACAATATGGCCAGATTTTATTATGGCTAACTAGTGTTCATCATGTTTTTTTGCCCTCAGCCCAGCAATATTCCAAGACAAGAATTTGCTGACGGATGAACCATTCACTGCAGGAACTAAGTTTGGCTTGATCTCATTAACCATTCTAACTGGTAAGGGGTGACTGATATCTGTCTTACCATCATTTGGGGCTAATGGTCAGTCAACACTATCTAAGTCCCTCAATGGGGCGTATCTATTTACAATGGGTATAGGCCAGGACATATTTGGACACACTCCTGGGCCTAGCATCAACTTTCCCTGCAATATGCTGCGGGCTTTCCCCTGTGTGCTCCAATAGTGAACCCTTTGGGATAAATAAAGGAAAGCGGATGGGCCTGAATTCCTGTATGGGAATCTGGTTTGTTCTGGCTACAGGTCAAAGCTCTAGCATATGACGGGTGTGTCAGATTAACCACAATGCAATAACCCCTCTTGTCTTTGTATGCGGTTTCCCGCACCCAACCCACTCTTCTGGCCATAATGACATGGGGTGCTATGTGACGACCATTTACCAATGATCTGTCCAGCCAATGGGTCACCTTATGTATCAAATCTATTGTAGCCTCCTTGGAACCCCGCTTAATTGGAGGCACGCCCACTAAAACGGCCACTAGAGGAACTGACTCAGAAGGTAGATTTATGATGTCAGTTCTCTCTTATGGTTGACCAGGGGTATTAGTGGATCTGAGATCCTGTGATTCAGCCCCCTGGGTTGCTCGACGGTCTGTATGATCAGTCACTAAAGCTCTATACGGGGCCGCCCCTATGGCTTCACGTACCTCCCTGTTATCTTTTAAGGCTCTTACACTTCCTCGTGGACCCGTATGGCCTAGGGGTTGCTGGTTACAACCTGGGACTGATTGAGGGCTCTCTCTATGAGGTAAGTGCATGCCGCTACTTACTTGCAGACCCTTACTAAATGTGGGGACTGTGGGATCAAAATCACCCCGCTGTGTAGATCTCAATCCTCCCCTAGAACCCACCGATTCTGTCACTGTGCCACTTGGTGCGGAGCTGTGATGGGACTCTTTCCACTTACAAAGTAATGCTTTAATCTTTTCTAACCAAGCAATAAAAGGTTTTAGTTGTGTTTTAAAAATGACTTTTAGAAAAAGTTTAGTCAATATCGGGCTCGAGGCCAGAGTATCTATATCGACAACATCTAATTCCCCTTGGTTTTTTTAAGTCTGTGTAGGTTTTTTACCACAGCCTGTTTTCTTTTTAACTGGAGGTTCCTGCATAGAAACACCTTCCCCTTGAATGCCCTCGGTTTTTACTAACGAAGTGCTAGCAACTGTTGAAGTAGGCACAATGTCGCTGTGCCCATCCATTGGAGCAGGACCATTTGGTGATGAATAACTCTGCAGTAGATTTACAGGGTTTACTACACCCGGAGCGACTGCATAGATACGGGCTCCGGGAAACAGCTGAATGTGAATGCTGCAGAGCGAGTCCAGCAGGGTTTTTTCACTTAGCCTGGCTGTGTCCAGAAAATTCCACATTTCTGGGACTTGATATTTAAAGCTCTAGGAGATATCACATCCATGATGTTGACCCCAGACCCTCAGTTAGCGTTGTTAGGCTATTCTAATAGCTTGCCAAAGACAGTGAGATATTTAGTGTATATGGGGCTACTGCTAGCTGGGCGCAGAGTAGCTATTAACTGGGCCCGTGGCCCAACACCCACATTGGCGTGTTTGTGCAAAGGCATGGTATACTGCAATACGCAGACAGAAATTTACAGTGAATTACTTCCACCCCGGAGCCGGCCCAAAAACTTTTGGGGGCTCTATCAAAGCTACACGACCACAAAAGCAACAGACACAACTAACGCAGATAGCCCTAGTACAGGTGCAAACTCGACGCCGGATGTGATACACGGAAACAAACCTATGGCAGGAACCCCCTGATAAGATTATCACATCCAGTGCAGACTATAGAAGCTGCCAAATGGGATTTGCAGTCCGGTATTATTTTGCTAGAAATCTCTCTTTATTCAATTATGTTGTAAGTCTATAAATGCAGTGTAATCGATGGGCTGACTTGCCTCCACAGTGTAAATTATGTGAATGTTCATTATATGAGACAAACTAAGGATGATGTCATCCATGATGTCTTTATTTTCTATGCTAAAAGAAATGCATGTACTTTTTGTATGCCAATAAAAGTTCATAAAAATAAAAGCAAAAACTCAGCGGTAGATTTGTTAGTTCCAATGAAAGTCTCCTTTCCTTCAGCGCAATTTCATTTGACAGGACATTTGCTGCCCTGGCCAGAAATGAGTCAGGAGTTGTTATAGCCAATTGCCCCCACCCCTCCTGGCCCGGGCATGGTTTGCTTTTTCCTACCCACTGTTTTTTCCACCTGACCTGTAGTAGGAGACTTCACCCGTTGACTTGCAGAAAAGGTTCTTTCAATGATAAATTCCCGAGGTGCACAGCTTAGGGGAGTCGCTCGGTCTCCTCCAGGCCCTGACGGGCGCAGACGGGCCCGACCTTGGCCTGGGCACATCCCTCGCAGCGGGAGCCCTGTGTTGGTTTTGAAGCACCTCCTGGCCCTGGAAAGTGGCGGTGTTGGGTGAACAGCCGCTGAGCAGGCCCCCTGGCCACCGGATTAACCTGCAGCAGCAGCAGGAACAAAGCGGCACAGCAAAGCGGGCTTGTACAGCTGTTTACACAGATGGCAGTCTCTGTAGTTCAAAACACAAGCAATGGGTTAGTAACTTCGGTTTACACCAAACCCACGGACAAGAACAATGCACTTCACTATGAGAGTTTTCATCCTCCAACCTTAAAGAAACACTTGCCTGTATCTCAATTTATACGGATCAAGAGAATTTCATCGGATGATCAACAGGCTAATCAACAAATTGGAGAACAATTCATCAAGTACACCCAATCCAGAAGACATCTTAGAATCAGCACAAAAATCAGTGATCTCAAAACGACGACATGAACTACTGTCCAGCTGTCTCAAAAAAAGCAACAAACGGGAAGTCTTTGTTTTAAAATACTCCCAACAATCAACCCATATAAAAAAGATCATCTTAAAAAGATGGGAGGTCATCGAGCAAGAAATAGATTTCAAAATGTTTTTTCCGAATAAACCGTTATTTGCTCACACCAGATCCAGGAATATGTAAGAAATACTCAAGACCCCCATACCAAACTCATCTAAAAAAATCAAAGGAATGATGAAATGTTGGAATAGCAAACAGTGCGGTAATGTCATGACTGGGAATACTTTTAGTCATCCACTTACAGGACAGAAGAACCACTTAAAACATTCATCAGATTGTAAAACCGAAGGAGTAATTTACGCCATACCATGTCCATGCGGACTCACTTATGTAGGAAGAACAGCTAGAAAAATCAGAAGTCAGAATTGTGGAACACACAAGTATGATTCGCACAAAAAACAGCAACTCCAGTCTTGTGGCACATTGGCACAGGCCAGCCTGCTCCTGAGGATACCGATCAGGTTTACGGCGGGAGAGACCACAACTCAAAAGTTGGTGATGTAAAGGCTCTCCCGCCCCTCCCAGGAACAGATATATGAGCCATCAGACTGATTAGTGTTATAGCCATTGAGAGGACCCATATTACGGTCAGTCCTTTTTTGGCATACATAGTGTTCCTTAGCGCGAACACTCAAAATGACCTAATACGTGGTTATAATTTTTACCACACATTTTCACTTTCACTCATTAATTGAGAGATCCTGAAGAAAGCCCCATTTATTAGGTCTCGCCTGACCCAGCGCATGCGCTGGTCTGGCGAGACTTATTGAGAGGGCTCCAAAAAGTGCTACCAGGCCAGCCTAGAGCTACAGTGCATGTGCGCGGGCGCGCGCGCCGCGCTTTACCGCGATTTACTTTCACTTTCGCGGCCTCTTTGATGTTTGATCGCGATCACTTACACGGCCGCTTGGCATAGCCAATAGGTCTCGCTTTGGGGCCATATAAGTATTTAGTTATCCAACTGTTGCATGGCTAAACACTTATAAGGTCCCAAAGGCGAGACCTATTGGCGATGCCAATGCTTGTTTATTTTGTTAGTGGGCTGAAACATGTTGACCAATATTGGATAGTAATTGGCTACACATAGTATCCTTTATCCACTCTCCTGTTTTTAAATATACCCCGGATCACCAAGAATAAACTAACAGGTAGAATCCGGAGGCATTTTTACATTCACTTCACTTCATCACATTTCACCTACACCTCAAAACCTGCTCCACTGTAAACAGGTGTTGTAGCACATCTGAGTAGCATTCGGCTACTCAGCTGGGACCCGATGATGAAGCATGACACCAACCAGGTTGGTGTGTGAGGGTTTTCTTAAAAAACCAATGAGGTGCCAGACATTACCGTGTCAGACAGCCATTTGATGTGGCCGTCTTAGTTGTTTTTCAAAAACATTGGATAACTACACATCACACAATTCCACAACTAAAATGTATCATTTTAGAGAAAATATCCCAGAGACCAGGGATATAATTCCAAACTCTATTGGCCCAGAGAGAAACTTTTTGGATAAAATATTTGGCTCCCAAGGGTTTAAATGATCACTATGAAATGTCATGTTTTTTTAAATTTGTAATTTTGCTTGATTTTACATGGGACATGAAACATGTTACGATTATGTATCTTTGTCCACAGTAACCATTAGCACAGACAAAGCAATGCTTTTGAAATGCACTCTAAGGATTCTCAGTGTTAGGATGTTATGAATGATAGTAGGCTTCAACCATGGTATCGGATATCACATCAAGACATTTGACATACGATGTGGCTGCAAATCTCACTTTACTTTATGACGCAATTGACTTGTGTTATTTTTAACTTAGACATAAACTATTACCTCTTCTGGGCACCGTGCAGGCATCATAATTACTCGATGTATAGTGACATGGATAGACACACTGAATATACTGGCCTTTACAATTAGCCAGATACGTTTTCTCCGATTATATGTTTGCGCACTCGCATTGAATTTGATATCACATGATAGTAGTATGTTCATTTTCACTGCTTGAGCAATAACGTTTTTAAGGTTTCTACACGGTAGCAAAAGGGCATATCCTTAAGGAGGCCCGCCAGGTACATATATTACGCAACGGCATGAGGTTTTCACGTAAACAGGAAGCCAGACTGTTATGAACGCCATTCGGCAGCAGCATCGGTGAGTTGGACCGCATTCGGGATGCTTCACATTGAGCATGATTCTATCTAAATATCTTCATGGGCTTCTTAATAATCTTTTGCAGATATACATCGCCACACGCAGTTTTTAAAGTATCAGGAGGTAAGAACTCAACCACTAGCAAAGTTTTTTTTACGCAGTAGGCGGCACTTGCGTTATCTGGGATACGCATGCGCATTTGATTAAACGCATTTCTAAATTTCTGTTGTAGAAAAGCTGGGGACACATGACAGACATATTGACCTGAGCGGGTAAGCATTAACACGAGGCTATACCTTTTGCGAGCATGCACATTATATTTTATCAACTACTCACGAGGTTCATCTTCTTTACGCAGATTACACATTTTCCCGTTCCGCTCTGTGCAGTGATTGTTTTTTTTCAAGCCGGATATCAAGGTATAATACTGATTTTCGCTTTCTTCAAGCTCAAACATGCAAATTGTTCTTTTGGCATATGGTTGCTGTTTATAGAGTGCACGTGGTTGCACACATGGTGTCGAACAGGGTATGTTATCATAACATCGCAGGAAGCATGCTTTGATAGACTCTAATTTATTTGGGTTCCAGCACTTGACCTTTTGATTACTGCTCACACAGAAAAATCTATTCTATTCATATGTATATTTTTTGTAACTCTGTTGACATGGTTTGCTTTGATTTTGTATCTGCAGGAGGCTTCTGCAAAGGCATTCTAAACAAGCATTGGCATAGCCAATAGGTCTCGCTTTTGGGACCTTATAAGTATTTAGTTATGCAGCACAATATCCTTGGTGCAACAACATCAACTGCTGCATGGCTAAACACTTATAAGGTCCCAAAAGTGAGACCTATTGGCTATGCCAATGCTTGTTTTTTTATTTTAACACTGAGCACGGTGTCCGTGTAGCGGACGCCGCGCTCACTAATAAAGTTTTAAAGGAACAAAAATGAAACAAAGCACACATCTATTCTGGATCAGACGGTGCAGACTCCAGCCACGACTACATTGAAATAGAAGGAATCTTGTCCAAAGGTGGACTGTGATGCTTTTCCAATTTTCCACGGTGTGTTGCAAGAGGGAAAACTGCAGACTGTCGAGTTAGCCAACTCAGTTTTCGATGTTGCGTCACTGTATTTGGGTTCCAGGGTTTGTGCCCAATGAGGCGGGGTGTGTCATCTTGAAGGCATCCGTCCCATGGCGAGGAGTTCATTTGACCCACACATTGAGGCACGCTCATGAGTTTGGGTCATAGGAATAAGGAACAATATCAAGAGCTTTGGTTAGATTGTGCTTTGTGCTGCCTGGGATAAAAACAGTGCCCAAGGGGCTAGGGCCAAACTCCTGACCGAGTTGCTTTAGAAAGGTTTAATGTACGATCATAAATTTGTGTCACGCCCTGATCGCTCTAGGACCAATGATGGTGGATGATGCTTCAGCAGGAAGAGATGGCTCATTGAGTATTCAGTTAGACACCCATGGCTCAGGTAGCGCTGTGGCACGTGAATAAAGCATTGGATTTGTGGCATAGGTCGCTGCCTAGCAGGAGGTGCTGATGGAAGCCATGTATGTTGTGTTTGATGTCTTATGAGGGTGACAGGCACAGACGCCCTGAGGTATTAAGTAGTGCATAAGGGTAGGTTTGAAAAAAAAACAGGGTCATGCTGCTTCTATTTTTCACCCAAATTGCACGGAACAGTCCGAAACGCTTTTGTTTACTAGACATTAGGGCATCAGCGGGTTCCTCCCTGTGTGCGGGTTCTTTCTAAACCTATATTATGTGGTGGCTCGGATTTTGTGCGTTAAACAGGCAAATAATTCAGGCCTCCAGTTTTCACATTACATGGTGATTTGTCGACCAGTGTGACCATAAAAATCTAGAATTAAAAAGACAGAGGCATTTATTATCCTACCCTTCCTACATCCCAGGAAGTTATATGGCTGAGAATAGGTTTCATGGTTTAATTGATAAGCATTTGCTCTTTGTAGAAGGTTAATCTCCCCGAGCAGACAATGCGTCTATAATAAATATATATTTTTGTGGTAAATGTTCATTCTAGTGTTTTGAGAGTGAGCGGATTGCTTTATATATATTCGGTGTTTTGCCTCACATATTTCTTCTTCCAGAGCCTTTGGAGAGACGAGTGGGGTTTGAAAGCGCCTGCTGTTTTCAGGGCAGATAAACAGGAGCCCCTATTACAAAGTTCCGCATTTCAGAATGAGCTCTTTTGCGCTGTGTTACTGGTGTCGCTTAAAGAGCTGTAATAACCTCGTAAATATCCATGTCATTTTAATGTTGCTCTTTCGGTCACAAGGCTAGAAAAATGCCCATGCCTTATGCAACCGAAAGCATTCAGCAAGGTACCATCCCTTCGAAGCGCTATTAAAGAGGCACAACACGAACAGTAGAAGAATTAAAACAGTCGCTAAACAGCGTATTCGGCGTACAAAGGGTGCAAGCACGGCGGTGGGGAGGACGGGGGTCCCTCTCAGAACACCTGGGAAGGGGTGGGGTGTACTAATGGCTCCTGCTGGAGCAATATATATTAAACAAGCATTGGCCGCGCAAAACGCGATGGTGGGGGATAATGAACAGGCATTGAACGCGCGAGACGCGATGGTGGGGGGGTGGGGGAGAGAAGCGCGAGTAGAGATAAGCTGGTGTGAAATAGCAGCAGGGAAGGGGGCGGAGAGGGACTACGAGGGAGAGCGAAGTAAAGCCATATGGCTGCTTTGCGCGCGTGCACGCCTCGTGCACTGTAGCTCTATGCCAGGGGAATCACTTTTAAAAACCCACTACAAAATGTCTCAAAGAGACAGCTTTCGCTGTCTCAGCGAGACCTAAAAAGCATCATGGAATTATTGTACTACTGATAAAAATGTTCTTCCCCCTGAAGAAGGGTTTTTAACCCGAAATGCATTGGGGTTATTCAAGCTTGTTTTATGATTATTATATTTGTACTTGATGTCAGGGATACAACGACCCAACCAATTTAATCTTGTATAAAACTGAAGAATGTGTAAATATTAATCTATTCAACTTACAATGTTTGATTTTTTCAAAACATTATTGAACCAATGAAATAACAATTGATTCATTCAATTCTTGAGTAAAGTTTGTGATTTGGGATGAACATATTAAATAGTTTTAGAAGTTTAAAGAAACCTTAGGAGCATAGCTGTGCGTTGTGACGTGGGACAGAGTTCCTCTGTCTCCCAATTTTAGAGTCTCTGTAGTCCACCAAGTACCATTAGGGGGCCATGACCTTAGTATGAAAGGTTTTTGCCCTCTGCAAGGCACTTCATGGAGAGGCCATTTCCTCCAGACACCCAAGCTCGATTAGGTTGCCAAGTTACTACTCAGTACAGTCTTTATTTTGTGTACAGCTCTTCACAAAAAGTGAACTCCCTTCAGACAATCATGCTGGGAAGCCTCTACTACATACTATGTCATCCTGTGTACAGATCTTCAAGGAGAGGCCAGGCCATCCTGTCAACTATGCCCCATTACATAGCCAAGCACCTAAAACATACACAATTTACCCTGTGCACAGCTTTTTGTGGAGAGGCCAGTCCATTTTGACACCCAAGGTCCATTACATGAGAAAGTCCCTATCATGTAGAGAGCTAAGTCATGGAGATGCCCGTCCTTCTAAGCACACATACCCCTTTAGATGGACAAGCCTCTTCAATGCAAAGCTTTACCCCGTGCACAGTTCTTTATGAAGAGGCTAGTTTCTCTGGACAATGAAGACCCATTACGTGGCCAAGTCCCTATACACACATCATTACCTCTGTGTACTACTGTTTATAGAGAGGCTAATCTCTACACACATCCAAGTCCCTTTAGGTTGCCATGTCTCTACTACATACAGTCTTCATCCAGTTGCTCTTTGCCAAGCACCTCACAGAGCGGCCTGCCGTCCAGACATCCAAGTCCTATTAGGTGGCCACTACAGTACACTATGTACAGTATTTGCCATGTGTGCAGATGTTCACAAAGAGGCCAGTTCTCCACAAAACTAAGCCCCATTACAGAGCCAAGCAGCTACTATGCCCAGACTTCACCTTAGCCCTCTTACATAGAAAAGCCTCTACTACAACAGTGCTCTTCCTCTGCACAGCTCAGTCATCTAAAGGCCAGTCTTTCTAGACACACATGCTCCATAGATGGCCAAGCCTCTTTACTTCAGAGTTTTAAGGCTCTCATGAAGAGACTAGTCCCTCCATAGAATAAAGACTCATTAGATGGCTAAATCTTTGCTATGTATAGTCATCGCCCACTACATAACTGTTTATGGAGAGGCCAGTCCCCTCAGACGCCTAAGCCCTGTTTGGTGGCTATTTCCCTACGATGCACACTGTACACCGTGCATGGTAAGCTTCGTTGCGAATTCACCCCCTCCAGGTGTCCTAGTTCATTAAGGTTCAAGTTCCTACAAGGCACACCTTTTGTCTCTTATAGAAATCTTCACAAAGAGTCCATTCCCAGCAGATACCTCAATGCTGTTTATCTGGCCACGCCCATACTATATACACCTTACACATTATACAGACCTATCTTTTAAGAGTTTACAGTCTCCATACACATAAGTGGATTTACTATTTCTAAGTAGAGTTTCATCTTAAAAGGTGCTGGTACTAACTTACTGTCATGAAAACAGATTAGAATTTTCTTAATTTCAGTAAAGATGATTCTTTGTGAAGGTTTTAATCCTATACATTTTTAATACAGCTGTTTTTTAAAATGTTCTAATACTTAACCTGCAGGTCATTAAGTTCTACAAGAAAGGCAATAAGACAACAGAGTATACACAATGCTTAATTTATGCCAGTGGTGTTCGGTGCTCGGCACTAGCACTTGATTGTCCACACTGGCCCTTAGGGCTGTCTGCTACATGGTGGAGCTTTTTGTCTGATTTAAAGATGGGCACAACACCAGTTGTTTATCAATTCAAATTACATTGCAACCAACTAATACCTTGCATTCAAGCTATTCTTATAGCTTTGAGGCCTTAAAGAGTCTGAATTGTCACACTTCTAGGTGTGTGATTGTTAGAAGTTGTGTTGGTACTGTCATTGAGAGCACTGGCAGGGGCAATGGGTAGTGCGAGCTGCAGGAGGGCCCTGGTACTTATTGTTTCACAAATTAAGCACTGGTTATGCCTGGGTACAATGAAGAAGCAAGTGAAGGTTAAAGACAGAAACCCACAGGTATAACTGAAAGAAAGGAAAATACAGAATATTTGTAAGAGTACTCTTGCTCTTATTAAAAAGATATTTGAGAAAAGTTTTTTAAAAAGTGATAAAACCTGTTACTAAGTAGCAAGGACTATCAATATGAAAAGTTGGCCTAGCTACATTATAGAAAGGGGGAAATGTGTTGAATAGGAGAGAAAAACATTCTTGTGCAAAGGGCAAAAAGTTTAAGGAACTTTGTCAGACGTTCTTTCACAAATAGGGTAGTAAATAATATTATGATGTCTATATTTGAAGTAAAGAATCGACTAACTAGATATAGGTAGAAAGCGTATGTAGAAACTCTTAAAGACAAGGCATTTGCTCTAAAGGGTAAGTTGTTTATTCTTATGAGAATGAGAATGTTAGAAAGGTTTGTGACTTCTCTCGAAAGGAAATGACAGAAAAAACAACATATCAACAAATCAAACTTGTGGCATGTCTGAGGTAGACTGAATACATACTTTCAGTACAGAAGCTTTCTTTAATGAGGAAAGCTACATTCAGCAGAATAGTTTAGTGTTTGCAGTTGACAGAAGTGCACTTGTGATGTAATGAAAGAAGGTCCACCAATGAAGTACTGGGTATTTTAAGCCCAGCGGTGCAGGGGAACACACCCTATGACTTCGGGGTTCTTCCTGTTTCAGACCCACAGAATCACAGAGTCTTCTGGGTGAAGTCAAAGATCAGTTTATTGGCTGCAGACCAATTACAGGTATCCTAGAAGTACGACAGCGTGTATGTTCTCAGGAGACTGCTAAAAATCACAGAAACGGGCTTCTCCTTAAATACAGAATTTCCTGCCTCAGGCATACATTCTTAAGTTTATGGTATGGTCATTCAAAGTATACATTACAAAACGAAAAGGCAGAGTCATGATGACCATCCCACATTCCAGTTTAAGCAAGCCCGTAATTATTTACCCAGCAAGGCTCAGATCCCACATCAGATATCGATAGGCCCCAATAAACATGAGCATCTCCTGTTTTGGGAAACAAGCCATAAAGTAGGAACAGTCAGGTGTGAAAGAGATTAGCTGGAGGCTTGTGTAGGATGAAAAGACTTTATGGTGTGTCAAGCCCTGATGCTAATCACAGGTGGCCGGAGGACGGGGAACTCGTGAGACCAGTTTGACCTGGGGCAGCGGAGCCGAGCTGCCCAGGTCACAGAAGAGTCAAAGAAAGGCACATGTGCTCTAAAAAAAAACCAGTTTTCGCTTCATGCTATATAGCCTATGTGAGGGCAACCATAAGATGGCCACTGATACAAAATGGAACCCACGTAGTGATGTAAAATAGCGTATACACAGTGCATTCATAGCTAAAACGTTACACAAAGCACTTGTACATACCGCATTAACCATGCGCGGTTCACTATTACCGAGATAGACAGGGGTAGGGCCCTGCCTCCTACGCGGTCCCAAATTCTAAAGTACGACAGACCCTCCTTTTGCCCTTACATAGGCAATAACTACACTCATTTCAATCCGAGTCTAGGTCAATATTCACGAAGTCATGGAGATGTTGCTGTAGCATCATTCTATTACTTAGCTCGTCCCTCGATACAGGTTTCCTTACACACAATGTAGCACAGAGGCCACATATCGCAGGAGCACACTGTATGCACAGACAGAACAGGAAAAGGATGGCTAAGATCATTCCAATGACCATCAGAACTTTCCAACCCCAGGCAGATATCAGTTCCCAGAACCACCCCACCAGTGACCAATCTCCTTTATCCACGTGTATGGACTCAGATATTTTATGCAGTTTGGAGATGGCTTGATAAACTGTTGGAGCGTTGTCTGGTATGAAAATGCAACAACTGGATTGGATAACCTTACATACCCCACCACGGTCTGCAAGTATAACGTCTAGAACCATGCGGTTCTGCAAAGTCATGAGGCGATCCGCTTGGAGCTCAGCTGTCAAATTACCAAGGGCACCAGCCGTAACATTCACAGTGGATTCAACCACACGAGTCAGTTGTCTCAGGTTCCTACTATTAACCATAGGTCCCCAAAACGGCAGGAAACCCAAAAAGAAATCTCCCACTTCCTGACCGGCAGTATCCTCCTTACTGATCACGCCTCTCACAACTCTGGTCTTGTGATAGTCAGAGGCGGCAGTAAATGTTGGCGGTAGCAGATTTGCAATATAACATGTGCCCGAGAAATCAGGGGGCAACCATGTATATGCTCGGTCATTGCAGATAAAATATGTACCCTTGGCAGCCAAAAACGCAGGGGAAAACTGTGACGGAAAAGTGTACGTTTCAGTACAGTCACTTCTTCCCAGTTGAGCTCTAGGATTCTGACCATTACCTTGCAAACAGAACCGACCTATGTGGGGTACGACCCAGATTGGGGATGAGATTTTCCGCTGTTTTTCACCTAGACTAATACTATACCCCGTCGCGTTCCACCCTACATAAGCTCTCAGCTCTTCTTTGGGAATGGATGAGTATGCATCGATATCTCTGCTCATGTCGGCAACTCCTTTCATTAAAGCTTTATTATTGGTGCTAGGTCTGATGGAACGCGGTTGTCGCGGGGAGTACGCATCTAGTGCATAGAGAAACATGGTCTGGAATGCCCATGACGATTCATTGTAACTATACGGCAGCACCAAATAGGGAATACCCTTATTAATGGTATGTGGCATTAAACCGCACACCCAACAATTTGTTGTATTCATGACTAGTTGGTGCAGGAGCTGAATAAACGAGTTATTCACAAACTCTGATCGTCTAACTTGTTCATGTTCAGGCAGAGGGTGAAAAGAGTGTGAGGAGATAGTAGGAGGAGGTATAGGCTGTACAGTGGGGGCAATGGGCTCTTGAGAGGAGAAGAATACAAATCCTACAGTAAACACTACCATACTACATAACACAAACAGGCATAAAAATACAAAACGTTTGCTTTTCATTATTTTACATATTCGTGCTTTAAAGTTCATTTCCTCAGTGAGTCTCTCCATCTTACAAAACTCCATCCTCTAATCGTGCCGCTCGCGGCGGGTGAGTTTCTTCTGCTAAGGAGTACGCCTGTCAGTCCAGGGAACGCCCTAGACCAACCAGAACCGTCGACCTAACGTCTTCGGCCTGTACCCCAAAGTCTTGGCACCGCGACCCTGCGGCTGAACCCGGATGGTGGTTCGAAAAACAAAAATCAAGAAAGTCCTTCAGATGGGAGAGCTTTGGTATCAAAAAACAAAAAGGTGAGGAAAAGAATATTTATTTGTCCATAGGCCTTGGTCTCAGATTGTAGTGGAGACGACCAGGTACTGTTTGATCTTGAAACAAAAGTTCAGGCTCTGTAGTGTCCAATCGAATTGACGGTGGCACAGCTTCTTGCAAAATATCGTCACTTTCCTGTGCTGAGGTTGTGCCTTTTATGCGTGCATCACTGAACGGCACAAAACGAGGTACAGTGTCTGTTTCAGAGTCGGCGATACCCTCCTGGACCCACTGGTCATACGGCAGAGGCAAAGGGATCCTCTTCACGTGGGCGCCGTGGATCCAGTTCCTCTTCCCCTTTACTCGAACAGCTGATCTTGTAGACAGTAGCACGAGGTGAGGGCCAATCCAGCGGGGCTCATCGTTGGTTTTCCGCTGAAAATTCTTGATGAGCACCCACGTGCCAGGATCAATGGGGTGTCCTGGAGCCTCAGAGGCTGGAGGGAGAGTATCGTGCACCTGTTGGTGTAAAACACGCAGTTTAACCGTCAAATCATACAAGTAATCAAGCAGTTCTGGGTGTTCGATTTCACTGAATTTCGTCGGTCTTGGCACACCCCATACATTGGCCGGGCGGCCAAAAACAACCTCATAAGGACTAAGTCCCACTCGTGAGTGCACGGTCATTCTAGTGGACAGGAGTACTAGAGGCAGAGCGTCAGGCCATTTAAGACCCGAGCTCGCTTGGATTTTGGCCAGTTTGAGTTTGAGAGCGCCATTGTAGCGCTCTACTAATCCAGCTGATTGGGGGTGATTTGCAGCGTGGAACTTTTGCTTTACACCTAACCCCTCACACACATTCTTCATCACTTTACCCACAAACTCACTTCCATTATCACTCCACACCATTCTTGGCATTCCAAACCTAGGAAAAAATTCCTTCACAAGGGCTTTGGCTGTGGACAGAGCAGTGTTATCCTTTAGGGGATAGGCCTCAATCCATTTTGAAAAAGCGCAAACAACCACCAATACATATTTCAGGTTGTTGCACCTTTCCATGTGAATAAAATCTAGCTGCAAAACTTCAAATGGATATGATGGAGGCGCAAAATGACCAGCTGGAGTTGGGGTTCCCCTACCAGGGTTGTACTTCAAGCATACCATACAATTCTTGACCACATTCTCTGCACCCTTAGGGATTCCAGCATTCTGCCATACTGGAGCCAACAACTTACAGATTCCTTTCGTACTGATGTGTGCCATTCCATGTGCCATAGTAACCACTGGAAGCACATATGCATCAGGTAACAACCATCGCCTATGTTCTGACAAATCAATCCAACAACCATTCTCATCCAACTTACCCATACTTTCTCTCCACTTGCTCAACTCTTTCTCTGTGGCTTCAGCTTGAAGGGACTTTACACTCTCTATTGTGTTTTCACACATTCCAACATCACCAACCCATCTGGCAGGGCCTGCAACATACATTCGGGTCTTCACATCTTTTGCTGTTTCTTTCGCAACTTCATCAGCAAACGCATTACCACGACCAACATCATCAGTGATTTTCCTGTGCGCACTGCATTTCATAATCGCAACTTGCAACGGTAGGGTCAGCGACTCAAGCAGATCATTCACCAACTTGCCATTCTGAATCTTAGCTCCATGCGAAGTCAGGAACCCACGTTCTTTCCACAATCGCCCAAAACTATGAGCCACGCCAAAGGCGTACTGGCTATCTGTGTATATGTTAACTTTCATTCCTTCAGACAACACGCATGCTCTTGTAAGGGCAATCAATTCTGCTGCTTGAGCCGAATTCTGTGGCACACGCGCAGTTTCAACAATCGTGTGCAAAGGCGTGATAGCATATGCAGCAGTCGTATCACCATTCGGAAGCTTGAAACACGAACCATCCACCCATAAAGTACCTTCACACTCAGTCAGGGGAGTATCTTTGAGATCTACTCTTCCTTTCGTCTCTTCTTCTGTTCTGAACAGACAATCATGTTGCTCAATCTCATCTAGGTCTGCTGGGATTGGTAATAGTGTAGCTGGATTCAACGTGTTGCATCTCTTTATGTGTATATGGTTTGCTGACAGTGTCAGCTCATAACCAGATAATCGTGCACTAGTTAAGTGCTGCGTCTTAGTCCTGTTTAGCAATGTGTCCACAGCATGTGGAACCATAACGATCAATGTGTTATCCATCACTAGGCCAGCAGACTGTCGAATAGACATAGCTGCAGCCGCTGTGGCTCTCAGACAACTTGGCAATGCCCTCGCTACAGGGTCCAAGGTTGACGAAAAATACGCGCATGGACGCGCGGTCTGTCGCCAAAAGGCTGTGTTAACACTGATAATGTGCAACCATCTTTCTCATGAACATACAATGTAAAAGGCTTGCTGTAGTCAGGGGTACCCAACACAGGAGCTGAACACAATGCATTACGCAATTCCAAAAAACTTTTCTGACACTCTTCAGACCATGGAATAGGATTCGGTGTGTCTTTGCATGTCAATGCTAACAAAGGTTTTGCCAACAAGGAAAAATTAGGAATCCAATGCCTACAGTATGAAGTAATGCCCAAGAAAGCACGCACTTCTCTCTGTGTTCTTGGCACACTCAACTGTGCAATGGCTTGAATTCTTTCTGGGGTCAGTTTCCTTCCCTCCTTCGATAAGAGATGACCTAAATAGGTCACCTCTTGTCGACAATATTGCAGCTTTGAGAGAGACACTTTGTGATGGAAGGCAGACAAATGACGCAACAATGACAAGGTAGCGTTTTTGCAAATCTTTTCAGTATCCGCGGCGATTAGTAAATCGTCGACGTACTGAATGAGGATAGCACCACTGGGTAAAACCAGTGCATCAAGCTGCGCTTTTAGAGCCTGACTGTATATTGATGGACTTTCACAGTAGGCCTGGGGAGCGCGTTTAAAGCGGAAACTGCGACCTCCCAAACTGAAGCCAAAAATGTCTCTGCTCTCCTTTGCAATTGGGATGCTAAAGAAAGCATTCTTTAGATCGATTACTGAGAACCATGCAGCGGAGGCTGGAATCATGGTTAACAAGGCAGTTATATCAGGGACAACTGGAAACTGTGGCACAACAATCTTATTAACCTCTCTAAGATCAATCACAAATCTGTAAACAGGTGGCTGTGAAGGGTCCGTTCATTTTAAGACAGGTAAAACCGGACTATTGCAAACGTTGCCTCTTGTCTCTTCAATCACACCCTTCTTGATCAAATCGCTGACAATTTCTAACAACGCTTTCTGACCTTCATTGGAGATCTTATACTGGGGAATGCGTGGCAATCTGACATTGGCTTTTAAAGTTACCACATATGGCGGTATTTCCAAGAGACCCACATCATTGGGACCAGTGGCCCAAAGGGCATCCGGAAGGGATGACAATTCAGGTGGCATTGCATTTTTAGACAAATACATTGGGGAAATCACTTTCTTACCTAATGTAAGTTGTACTCCTGAGGGAGAACAATACAACATGGCATGCAATCTTTTTAGCAAATCTAAGCCTAGCAAATTTTCACCACAACCTGATGTTAGAATGAGGGGTGCTTTTAGCTCACAAGGGCCAACAGAAAGTGACATAGGACTAGAAATCGGGTTCCTAACTGGGGCGCCAGAAAAACCTACTGAGACATTTATTTCGCCAGACATAGGCGCGCCAGGGAGTTTTGAATGCATGATTGAACTCTTTGCAGCACCAGTGTCCAGCAGAAAGGGCTCCGTTACATTTGCTGTAGTTACTCTAACATAAGGTCCGCTCTGATTCACTGGCACTGAAACAACTCCCTCTCTCTGTCTACGGCTGTCCTAGTAATCATCATCCTCTACATTGTCGTTTTCCACATAATAATCATTATTGTAGTACTGAGCTGTATTACCAGTCGCGTTGGCTTGCTGATCAAAGCTATTTATGGTATTTTGAGGCAGAAGAGGACGCGCGTTCTGGGGAAGATTTCCACGCCCTCTGCCTCTAGGAGCTTGCTGACCACCTCTACCTCTTGCGCCATACGCATTACTGTTACGCTGCATCAATTTAGGGCAACTATATTTAAAATGACCTTCCTCTTTGCAATATGAACATTGGTTGGGACCTACAGGGATTCGTGGTTGATAATGCCCATTCATTTGCTGACTATTCTGAAACTGTTGGGGTTGCTGATAGATACCTTGTGTTTGCCTATAATTACTTTGTCCTCCACGTGGTGGATAGGCCTGTTGCAAAAGGACCTTTGTCTTAAGTTCTTTCGTTTTCTTATCTGTTCTATCCTTCTCATCTTTGTCTCTATTCTCATAATACTGTGCAGTAGCCAGTATTTGCGCTGAGGAGGAAACAGCCCAAGAACTTTCTGAATCTTTTAATTTCTTACACAACTCGGGAAGTAGATTCTGCACAAATTTATCAACAAATAAGCGTTGGCCACCTTCAGTGCTCATGTCTTGACCACTGTGGTCGATAAACGTTTCTTCAAACCTGGTGAAGAAATCAGACACTGTCTCATCTTTCTTTTGCTTACATGCAGATAGTTTATCCCAATTTACGCGCATCGCAGGCATTATAGTTTTCATGTAGGTAATAATTCTACCAGGGAGCGCTGCTATGAGGGGCTCAGGTTTTGCACCACCAACTTGTCTAGCGTCTGCAGCAACGATATTAGCCCACGTATCACCCAATTCTGCAGCGTGATCTACATTACGAATGGATCCCCATAAAGGCTGTGGAACCACATTCCCAAACAGCATATCTATGTCAGCCAAATTCATTACACATGATTCTGCAGTCTGCGACAACTCCTTATAATATCCTGCAGGGTTTTTACGGGGATCAGGCAATGTCTGTTTAAGTGCTAACACCTCAGAACGCTTCCATGGAACATGCACCCAAACACGCTGAAAATGAGCTGGAGCAGCAGCAATCCCTTGAACGGCATCAGCTGCAACAGCTTCCTTCCATACCGGAGGGACTTCTCTCATGGGGTATTGGCGCGCTTTTACCTTTCTCCCCACAGGGAAATCTGGTTCAAACAACGACTGTTGACAATCATCATTCCTCAAAGATAATAAGATCGCAACTGCTCTATTTATATCGGGGCCCACAATCATACCTTTTCCAAAATCGAATCTTACTCGACATAACTCCTGCGGGTTTGGATCTCTACCATGATCATCCAATTCCTCACAGAGAATTTCACACATTTTCTCGAACATATACCTCTGTTTCGGGGCATCCCATTGGTGAAAAAGTCAACAACTGACTCCACATCATAGAGTGAAGAAAAAATAATCCACCTACGCGCCATATGATCTAATGTCTTTTTCTCTTCAGGATCAGGCACCTGACTGCGCAATTGCTTACGCTGTAAGGCATGAGTCGCACTAGATGACCCAAAGAAAGGCGACATTAGACTAGTAAGTACATTAGTTAGTCGTTGTCGTGCTGAAGGAGAAGTTGAAGCGACAACAGGGGGATAAATAGAGGGAAGAAAAACAGATTCAGAGACAGGTACCGGGGTAGTGCAAGAAGGAGCACCAGAGGAAACCGCTGGTGTGCTAGGCAAAGTCGCAGAAAGCGCAGGGGCAACAGGTAGCAAAACTGGCGGCCATTGAGAGGGCTGCACTGCAGGGATAGGAGCCAGCTGAGGAGGAGCTGGCGGCTGCGGGAAGACTTGCGGCATATTTACTAGAGGTTGGGCATTTACAAGCTGTGGAGGTGCGGTGGCATTTTGCGCATATGGGGGTGGCGAACTTAACAAATGGGACATTAGGGAATCTTTTTCTTTCTCTTTTGTCTCATCTTGCACAAGGGGTGACAAAACAGGGTAACATTTATCAATCCCTAGTTTGCGCTGTCTGTGCAATTGCTCATTCATTTGTTCCTCCTCATTATCTTTAAATTGCACAGCTGCTTGCATCACTGACATACCTCTCTCTCTCTTATTTCTTTTCGCTAGCTTAATTTCCTTCTGTTTGGCTTCCTTTCGCCATAGGCGGAAAGAATCAAACATCGCCGGCCGGGCTTTCTTTTTAAACAATTTTACTTCCAAATTATCTAAGATATCTGTATCGAAACTACCATTTTGGGGCCATTTTAAAACACCGTCCTTTCTGGTGTATCGGATCCATACTTCATTATATGCAATGGGGCCCACGCCATGTTTTACATAAAGCTCATAAGTAGGAGTTCCAATTGGAGGAACCGGACATGAATCCTCCAACTGGAAATCCCTTCTACAACTCAAACAAAACCAATTACCAAATACACTAGCACCAGGCATCTTCGCTCACTAGTCTAGTTTCAAACGTCAAAGGATTATCGAATACGATAGTCTCGTGAATACACGAGTCCTCTGGCTTTGGGACTTGCAAGCACCAAATCGAAATGATCCCGAAGGATACCAAATTCAAACTGGGAGACGCTCCACTTATACTTAACTGAATATTGATGATCGATGGCGTCACCAGAAGACTCTCTCGATTGTTTCGCTCTACCAAAAAATCGTCAAGGGTCCAAAACAGGGCGATTAATCAGGGCAGCAGTCCTTCGTAGCCGTCGGGACGCGGAGAACCTCGCAGAAAAGACCTTCGGACCACGTCGACATGCAGGGGTCGATGAAGTGGTGGCCTTCCTCCAGAATTTCCACACGAAGCTCCTCACGAACCTCAGGCTTGGACCGGTACCGCTGAAATGGCCCAACATTGGGCGCCAACTGAAGTACTGGGTATTTTAAGCCCAGCGGTGCAGGGGAACACACCCTATGACTTCGGGGTTCTTCCTGTTTCAGACCTACAGAAACACAGAGTCTTCTGGGTGAAGTCAAAGATCAGTTTATTGGCTGCAGACCAATTACAGGTATCCTAGAAGTACAACAGCGTGTATGTTCTCAGGAGACTGCTAAAAATCACAGAAACGGGCTTCTCCTTAAATACAGAATTTCCTGCCTCAGGCATACATTCTTAAGTTTATGGTATGGTCATTCAAAGTATGCATTACAAAACGAAAAGGCAGAGTCATGATGACCATCCCACATTCCAGTTTAAGCAAGCCCGTAATTATTTACCCAGCAAGGCTCAGATCCCACATCAGATATCGATAGGCCCCAATAAACATGAGCATCTCCTGTTTTGGGAAGCAAGCCATAAAGTAGGAACAGTCAGGTGTGAAAGAGATTAGCTGGAGGCTTGTGTAGGATGAAAAGACTTTATGGTGTGTCAAGCCCTAATGCTAATCACAGGTGGCCGGAGGACGGGGAACTCGTGAGACCAGTTTGACCTGGGGCAGCGGAGCCGAGCTGCCCAGGTCACAGAAGAGTCAAAGAAAGGCACATGTGCTCTAAAAAAAAAAACGTTTTCGCTTCATGCTATATAGCCTATGTACGACACCAATTGAAAAGGAGAAGTTAGTGCCTGGAAACACAGAAGATGCCATTAATAATGAGATGTTACAATGAAGTTCTCCAGCTCCTGTGAATGAGTGGCAATGTAGGAATATTTGCAACATAAGACACAGGATTACTGATAAACTAAAGCCTTTCTGAAATAAGTACAGTAAACAAACTGTAAAGCAGAAACTGAGATGTTTGCGAAGCCTTGATCCCTGTAGTTAGGAAACTGTCAAAACTACAAGGGCAAACTTTAGCTTGCTTACCAAATCAAGTATGTGACAGTACTTCCCAACACATTTCGATGCTCTCTGTCCACCAAACCAATATGCATAATTTAGTGAGAAGGTGGAACTTTGCCAAAAGTCCAACTCTTCACTTAAAAGCCATAAATAATGCTTTGTTACATGGAACTCACTCCAGAATGACATAGATGATATTCAAATTATATGCTTGGTCCTGAAAGAGAGAATGAAGAAAATGAAGTGGTATTGGAGGTGAGCAATGAAGGGATGTCAGGAAAGAACGTGTTAGATGGTTTCAGAAAGGAAGTTGCTGAATTTATTGCAACATTAGCAGAAATTCCTCGCACAGTATGTATGAGTTGCCATCATACAAACTGCAAGGCCCAAACAAACAAGGTACATATTTGTTGAAAATCTGATGAGAGAGATCTAGTACAGTGGTTCAACGTAGGTCTGTACTTAATAGCTGAAGCAGGGTTTGATCCAGAGATGTTTTAAGGCATGGGCAAAGTGGACTCTGGCCCAGGGCCCTAGCTTTTCAGGGGGGCCCCCTGATAGAGCTAGCTCTGTTTTGCAGAAAACACACCCAACTATCTCTGAATATTAGATGTAAACACATTTAGAATTTGGACAAGTGTGCCTGTGCATGTCAGTGACCTGGCCAAAAATGGCAGGAAAGAGCTGGAACTGAATCGTGAATTCAAAGCTGTTCCTAACAGGACCCCCAAAATGTGTTTGGTCTAGGGCCATCAAAATCCTTAAGATGGCCCTAGTTTGATCTATGAATTAGCCAAGTGATGTGTAAGTACTGTATTAGCAAACTGGAAGAGGATACACATGCCTGTAAGAGGCATTTGCGATAACTTCCAATTCTTGCCTCGTTTCAGCAGCAGAATGTGTACGACGGTATTGTCATCCAGATTGAGCTCCCTTTATAAGCAATAGTATGTATGCAGCCAAAAATTACAAAGTTATCATTGACAGAATTACTGAAAGGCTTGAAATGGAAAGTGGTATATCTTCTAGTAGACTTGAAGGACAACATTTAAATTCTTGTCCTAGACCGGGACGTTGAAAAACCACCAGGGGTTTTAGTAAATGGTATGCCAAAGAATAAAATAATTTGGCAGGAGCTGGTTAGGATAGATAAGGTGAAAAAATTCACAATATCTGAAAGTAGAAAACAAATATGTAGATTTAGAGCAACATTTGAGTTCATTGGGCACGCACTCATCAAATTCTAAAGAATGGGGTCAGTTTGAGAGATTAGATTCTGTTAAAGGAGAATACATTTATGAAAATAATAGTGGTCACGTCTACACTTTAGGCATGTGATGGGTGTCCGAAATATATAAACTGAGAGAAGCAAAAGGGGAGCTTATTAGTGTGTTGGAAAAAGTTTGGAAGCCTGTTGTTTTCCAATTCCCTTTCCCATGGGAGAAATTCCTACTTCAAAGCACAAGTTAACTAGATTGCATTCTGAAAATCCTCGATTTAAACAAACTATTGGATATCTGTTTCATCTTCTGTTTGAACATGAACTGGCCGTTGTGTGCTATGCCCTAGCAAATGTTCACAATACAGGAGCACAATTCCAGAACATTACTGCCAGAGACTTTCTGGAACAAATTTATGGAAAAGATGAAATTCTTGAGTACAACCTCATACGTTTCGGTTGAGTACTCTGAGTTGTGCTAAGTATGCTTGGGATGATCTTCATGAGTTCCTCAGGCAAACTAACTCAGACATTGCAGAAATTAATTTAAAAACGCCTGGGGAATTGTGCTCAATGAAGCTAGCAAATGTCTGTAGGTAACTTAATCATAGATTTCTACCCATACTGCACTTTGTTTGCAACAAAAAAATCCTTCTATAGGTGACGACATTGGTTACTTTAGGGACAAAGAGTGCCAAGATAGAGGTGCTTTACATATACAAGTTACTGTTGGTAAATAGTACACTCAAATTTGTACAGGATACTGATAAGGCAGTATTGTCATTCATTGAGCAGTATGTTACCTGTGAGAATCCAAATAAGTCTTACAAACAAGCCCTCACACAGCTAGTCTTGCAATTCCAGTCCCACAAATGTGGAAAGTACTGTTGTCGCAGATATATTGTCAAATGGAAATGTTAGATTATGCTTGTTGATGCTCTTTCATGTCATGTATAATTTAGCATTCGCTATGCCATTTTCTATTATCAGGTCCCATTTTATGTACTGTTCGAAACTAATCCTCTTTGATTTCAAGAAACGCCTCTTGCTAATTTTCATTTCTGTAACAAGGAACTGTCTGTGCCAGTGCATAGCTTTTCCTTGATAAAGAACCTCTCCCAACTGTCTGTCCGTTTGATCGGAGCCCAGGGTGGAAAGGTCTTGAAAGTGTTTTGAGCTGTGCAAGATACGAGAGTAGAAACCTTTCTTGTCTTTACGCCGTTCGCCCACATCTGTTGGGAAAATTCCACTGTGGGCGTCTTATTAGTTGATAATGAAATGCATATAATATATTTTTATGCTTACAGTTTCTCAGTTCCCTCTGTAGTACTCTCTCGAGACTGTGCAGATGGAGCCCCGCTGTGAGCGCAAATAATAAATAATTATTAGTGTATATTCTCCACTGTATTTCTGACTCTTCATTGAGCATGGAAGGCTGAGAGGTGGTCAGTGGTAACCAGGGTGGCCCTAGTCGGGTCACTTCCTTCAGTTGGCGCCTGAACAGGGACTCCATCAGGGCATGACCCATCCATTTTCCACAGACGGAGGGGAGGAAGAGAACATCATCAGGTCAGACTGAGGTCTCAGGGATCCCTGCATGATGAAATAGTTTTTTTGCAGTTGCTGTCTCTATCCCACCGGAGGGTGTCTCGCCCAGCGCTCATCCTGAATGGAGTCCTGAACGGCAAACCTGTGATCTGACTGTTTGGTCCTAAGAGTCGTCAGTGGAGAGTCAGTGTATCGGTGCGCCTGACGCCAGGTAAGTCTGCTTCAATTTATGTGGTACCACCATAAATAGGTTTTGTTTCAATACTACGACTGTTTTTTGCAAATATTTGCAGGTGGAATACGGATTTTGTTTCTCTTTTCTTTGCAATGCCTGGTTTCAGTGAGATTCGGAGTTTGTGCTGTTATTATTGTTCTAAAGATGCACGGTTGGAAGAATCTCAGCCTGCGCCTTCCATGGCCTTGGCCCTATTATGTTTAGTACATTATGGCACATATATTTGAGCAACAATGCAGAGTTAAAGTAGCCTTTGACAGGCTCCTTTGACTAACAAAATATAGGATTTCTTCAGGAACAGTTGTTTAAAATACGCAGTAGACAGTCTATGTTTGACTCCCTTCATACTTGGCAGAAGGAGGCAATTAAAAATGGAGAAAGATACTAGAAAACGAAATATGCAGTCCCTTACACAAAAGGCTGTAGCTTACAATAAGGACAAGCAGCAGAAAGGAATAGAACGCGAAGACAGAAGATTTTTTATTTTTTTTTATATTTATTTATTGCTCCACAGCAGCATAGAAACAGAAACAAAGAAAAGAAAAAAAAACAATAAAGGAATACAGTACAGCTGTACATATATAAATTTCACAAATTCAAGTATGGTCACGAAATGAACCCCATATGCTCAAACCAATCTTAAGTTTTTTAGCCCCCTTAACAGAAAATAAGCTTAATTCTAAATTGAAAAGATTATACATTTTAGCCCGCCATAATTCAAATACAGGGGGGTCCATTTGGAGCCTATTAGAGGCGACACATAGCCGTGCAACTGTCATAGCTATAAAAATCAAATAACGGTGAATATATAGTGAAGTGCCTTTGTCAGTTTCAGGACCCATCCCTAATAACATTATGGCTGGTGTGATCGTCAGCGGTCTCCCAATAATTCCAGCCAAGAACTATATCTGCTATAAATCTGGACAGTTTACAACAATTAAAAAAGATATGCAGGCTATCAGCATTATCCCCCCGACAACGAAAACATTTTCCATCATACCCTCCCCCCCCCACTTAAACATACGAGCAGGGGTATAATACAAATCAAAAACAGTTTTAAAAATTGTACTTTCAAACTAGCGGACATTAACACAACCCGAGATCTAACAATGGCATCCTCAATGGATATATTATATACACCCAGAGTGCTAGCCCACTTGCTATTATGTTTCCCTAAATCATCTGTTCTATATGATAACAATATCTTATACAAGACGCCAATTTTCTCCTGCCGCCTTACAGACTCTATAATTAAGTTGGGAGCGGCGACAACTTTTCTCCGCATTAGATAATCCCGGACTTGAAGAAATTTTAAAAACTGAGAATTAGGCAGATTGTAATGTTTCTCCAATTCTTCATACGACATAAGTGACCCCCCCTGGGAAAAAAGATCCCCTAGTGTAGTAATACCTTTTTTCCTCCACACGTCAGCAACATTATCCCAGAAAATGGGAGGAAAGATCTTAGTTGCATTCATTGGTGTATAGTATGATAATTTCTCCAATAAACATAATTTCCATATTCTCTTCCATATTTCTGCATGAAGTTTATATGGGCTCCTGGTACACCAAGACGAGCGGTTAGATTTATGACGCTACCAATGGAGAGAGGTGGCTTAGCTATACCGGATTTTGCCTTTATTTTTTTGCATGTTTTTTGTTAAAAATGTGGATTCTATTGACTGGGGATGGAATGGCTAATACTGCCGAGGCCCCGTCGATTTTTGAGATCTTGTTGGGATCTGAGGCCCGACATTGTTTGTTTAAAGAGATTGATGGCAGTTATTTTAAGCAAACAAGATTTAAAGTGGTGGAAGGAGCCTTTAAAGTAAGACAGAAGATTTTGGTTGCAAATTGATAAGTCCTATATAGCTCAGGAAGATGGTGATCCTTTTATGGAGACCTTATTAGATACCCGACCCCCGCCACCATATAACCCAGAATGGATATATCCTGTTGTTCCCCATCAGCAACAACAACCCACACCAGGTGCATCAGTCGCTGAAGCTGCTACACCTACTGCCCCAGGTAACGTACCCCATACTCCTTCCCTTCCATCACAACCTATGACTGCAGCAATTCCCGTTACTCCCATTACAGTCACTCATCCTTCATTAACACTAGTTACTGACACACCAGCGCACAGTCTGGAAGATAGAGATTTAACTGGATTCAAGGAACGGTTAGGTCCTGCGATCTGGTGTGGGGGAGGAGGAGAAAAAAGTAATAGCAGAACAGGCAATACAGTGGGCTCGCAACCCAATTTACAGTCTTGAGGACATATGGCAATCAATGAGAGACTTTGACCCTTTTATACAGCAACATGCCCTTAAACAAAAGTCCGCCACACTAATTGATCTCAGGTGCACACACATCGAAACGGAAGCACCCCAAATACTATTTGATATTAATAAAGCTGCCTATATAATTAACATGGAGCCGGCCCAAGTGTTCAGGAATATTTCTCAGTAGCGGCTCGTGGAGGGAGTTGTGCGGGACAGTAAGGCGGGGCGGGGCAGGGTGGGGGGTAGTAAACTACAGCATACGGCCAAACAGAGTTAAGTAACTAATTAAATAAATAAAACGAATTACATTGCGTGCGCTGCATTGCCAAATGCGATGCAGCGCGCGCAACTAAATGTGTTCAGCTAGGACAGCCAAGGACCGAGTAAGGGACCAGTCCACAAACCTCTAGATCAGCGTGCCCTAATGTCAAAGTGGATCTGCAAGGATCTACTAAGGAATTCTTGGTTGATACAGGTGCCACAAAGAGCTCTATTTCCCGACTCCTGGTCCCTGGGGCGGCACTGTCTGGCCATAATAATGTTTCAGTGAGTTTTTCAGGAGTGTCGATTGTAAGCCCCATCTCGTGCCCTCTTGCTCTTACTGTTGGCCCTTTTTCTGTGGATTCCCCATTCCTTTTAACATTTAATTGTGGTGAAAATCTAATGGGCTTGGACTTACTAAAGAAGTTGCATGCTATCATATATTGTTTGCCAGATGGTGTTTAGATTACCATGGGTCCTGACGTGGGTAGTAGACAATGCCTATCTAAAGATGTTCCCCTTCCACCTGAATTTGATCCAGTACCACCCACATTCTGGGCCACCAGTGACACTGATGTAGGCTTATTGCACATACCCCCAGTTTCTATATGAGTGAAAGACAACGCCATACTACCACGCAGTCCCCAGTATAAAATACCAAAGGTAGGAGAACAAGCTCTCCTTAATATTGTTCAGGACCTCATACATAAGGGAGTTGTCGAGGAGACCACTGGTAACATATGCAATAGTCCTGTTCTTCCGGATCAAAAAGGGCGCCTCTAGACTCTCCCAACAGTGCTGGTGATGTATATCGTTTTGTGATTGATTTGCGCGAGGTCAATAAAATAGTGGTCCCGCAATTCCCAGTGGTTCCTGATATCACCACATGTTTAAAAATGATTTCATCTATCGCTAAGTTTTTCATTGATTTAAAAAATGCATTCTTTAGCATTCCCATACCCAGGATTTTTGCTGGCTGGCAAATGTTTCCGATTCTGTAGAGCTCCTCAAGGGCTTACTGAAGTCCTATCATTTATAGTCAAGCACTAAAAGGTCAGTTGGATTTACTCTCACTTTCTACAGGCAATGCATTGGTACAGTATGTCGACGATTTGTTAATTGCTTCTGATACTGAACAAGGTTGCAAAGATAGTACGGTGAAGATATTGTTCCACCTGGCACACCATGTTCATAAAGTTCCACTTTCAAAGTTTCAGTACTGTCGACAGGAAGTCACCTTTTTAGGTCACCTTCTGTCGAAGGAGGGCAGAAGATTAACGCCAGAATGCATCAGTACCATTGATAAAATGCTCTGTCTACAAACTCAAAAGGACATGAATGCTTTCATAGGCACCACTTCCTACTGTCGACAGTGTATCCCTAACTATTTTTTACTGATCAAACCCCTGCTTACATTAACAACAAAAGACGTCCATGAACCCTTACCTTGGATGCCAGATTGTCAGCAATCTTTTGAAGAATTAAAAACTGCGCTTTGCTCTGCTACAGTATTAGGCACACCTGACTATAACAAGCCATTTGTGTTATAGGTCCAAGAGATGGCTGGTTGTGCTCTCTGTCTTGACCCACAAATGTGGCGATAGACAGAAACCTTGCATTTGTTTCAATGCTTTGCTCGATCCTGTCGCAAGGGCCATCCCGAGTAGTCTGCGTGCGGTCACGGCCACTTCCATCCAACAATCGGCTGGACTCATACTCAATACTGACCTCACAGTTATGGTGCCCCATGCAGTAGACACACTTTTTAAAAAACACAAGGACACAGCACCTCACCATTGCACGTCTAACTGGCTACGAATTGACATTGTTTGCCAAACATATTACGATCAAAAGCTATTGCCCTCTGAATCCAGCCATGTTTCTACCCCTGCATTCTGAGAATGATTAACAAGTTACTTACATTCGATAATGATAGATCTGTAAGAAACATTAGTTAGTTATAGATTCCTTACCATAGAATTACCCCCAGGCGTCAGACTGGATCTGGAAATATTTTTCGTCAGCAGTACCTCTGCGTGCCGGAAGGTGGTGTTGGTGGGCTCCACGTCCGCCGTTGGGGTCGTGGTACCCGGGATGATGTTGCGGCAGCTACTTAGAAGCCGCCCTCGCGCGCTGATGTCAGTTCTGTACACGACTTTCCGTGCCAGCGACGCAGAGCCATGCAAGACACTGACCACTGGTGCATAAAACTAAGGCCCTGAAAGGATATCCTTAACCCTAGAAATCAGTTAGCAGAATGGGGAGGATGGCTGGGGGGGTAAGGAATCTATAACTAACTAATGTTTCTTACAGATATATCGTTACCAAAAGTAAGTAACTTGTTCATCTGAAAGAAACTCGTTAGTTATAGATTCCTTACCTTAGAATAGATACCCCAGCAATACCAACCCAAAAGGTGGGTCTGCGAACCAAGATCACACCAGAAAATCCTGGAGAACAGAACGGCCAAAGACTTGACTTGACTGTCAAGGCAGTAGTGTTTTGTAAATGTGTGCAATGAGTCCCACGTAGCTGCCTGACAGATGTTGTTTAGAGGAACTCCTCGTCCCAAAGCAGTAGTTGCTGCCATCGCCCTGGTGGAATGGGCGCGCTGCCCCAATGGAGGCTCCTTTCTCACCAGAGAATAACAGGCCTTGATACACAAAACAACCTATCAGGAGATAGTCCACTTGTGTACGGCTGACCTTGCTTGGCGCCCACATAGCCAACAAAGAGCTGGTCATCCACCCGGAACTGCTTGGTGCGATCCAGATAAAAGGAAAGCGCACGTTTTGGGTCCGGACGGTGGAGCCTCTCTTCCTCTTTCGAAGGATGCGGAGGCAGAAAGAAGGTGGGAAAAGTGATGGTCTGCCTGATGTGAAAGGCAGTGACAAACTTGGGAAGGAAGGATGGACAAGTCCTGAGAACCACCTTGTGCAATGGACAGACAGGAAAGGAGGCTTGTAGGAAAGGGCCTGGAGCTCACTCACTCTTCTTTCAGATGTGATGGCTACCAGGAATGCAGTTTTAAGCGTCAGAAGGACAGTTGTGAAGCAGCTCAAAGGAAGCGCACATCAAATAGGTTAAGACTAGATTCAAGTTCCACTGAGGCATAACGAAGGGAATAGGAGGAAAGAGATGAGTTATGCCTTTCAAGAAACGATTAACAACCGGGGACTTGAAAAGAGAGGGCCGATCTGGAAGCTGAAGGAAGGCAGAGATGGCCGAAAGATAGAGCAGAGCCCGCTGGGCTAAAGAAAGAAGAAACAAGAGAACCTCAGAAAGAGGGGCAGAAAGGGGATCCACAGCCTTTGCTGTGAACCATGCCGCAAACTTGTTCCACCGGCAGGCGTATACCGTCTTAGTGGAGGGACGCCTGGCTACCAAGATTTCATCATAAACATCGGGAGGCAGGTGAAAAGACGTCAACTGCTGCCGCTCAATCTCCACTCAAGGAGGTGGAGGCTGAACATGTTTGGGTGGAGGACCGTCCCCTGTTGCTGCGACAGAAGATCCTCCCGAAGAGGCAGACGGGTCGGAGGATTGATGGCCATGTTGAGCAGCTCAGGATACCAGACTCTTCGTGCCCAATCCGAAGCCACTAGGATGACTTGGGCCCGGGCACGCCTGATCTTCTTCAGCACTGTGGGCAGAAGTGGTATAGGAAGAAAGGCGTACAACAGACCGCAACTCCACTCGCGACGAAAGGTGGCGCCGAGCGAGAGTCACCTTGGAAATTTCAACACGCAAAACTGCTGACATTGTGCGTTCTCTTCGGTGGCGAATAGATCTAACCAAGGCTCTCCCCACTGTGGAAAGAAACCTTGCACCACCTCCGAGTGAAGACACCATTCGTGATCCATCATGCACCTTCTGCTGAGTTTCCGCCCTGACGTTCAGGGAACCGGCCAGGTGTTGAACCACCAGGGAAATGCCCTGATGTTTCAGCCATGTCCAGAGGCGGAGGGCCTCCGGACATAGGGTTGACGACCCCACCCGCTCTGTTTGTGGCAGTTCCACATGACGATGTTGTTGTCCGTTAACACCTGCACTACACATCCCCGGACAGAGGGAAGGAATGCTTTGTGTGCAAAACGAATCGCCCGGAGCTCAAGTAGGTTGATATGGAGACCGGACTCCGCCAGAGACCAGAGGTCTCTGATCTCCGCCTTCCCCATGTGGCCGTCCCATCCCAGAAGGGACGCATCTGTCACCACTGTGTGGTCTGGTTGGGTAAGGGAGAGGGATCTGGCCGTTGACCCAATCCTGGTTCGTGAGCTACCACTGCAATTGGGCAGACAAGACCTGATCAAGCGTCAACATCTTAAACTTCTCCTTCCGGAGGAAGCGGTTGACATCCCTGAGATCCAAGATAGGACGCAGGCCCTTGTACTTCTTGGGTACCAGAAAGTAGTGGGAGTAATAACCACTACCTACTTCTGGGGCAGGAACGCGCTCAATGGCTCCCTTGGGTAAGAGAGCCAAAACTTAATGTTGGTGAAGGCCCAGGTGATCCGACATGCGGTGGTATTGAGGCGGCATGGCTCAAAGGGTAGCCTTGAACGGGAGGGAGTAGCCTCTTCGGACTATTTTCAAAACTAACCTGTCGGCGTGATGGTGCGCCAGTGGGGGAGGTGATGGCAGATCCTGCAACCCACTGGCGTTTAATGGGCCTGAAAGGTCGGAGTAGGAGGGTTTGGAGGCTGCTGCAGAGGGGGGTTGGTGGACTGGCCCGCCCGCTGGCTCCCTGAACCACGGCGGTGGTTCCCACGTCCCTGGCCGTGCGAAGGTTGGGAAACTTGCTGCGGCCTGTGGCTCTGGGTGGGACGTAGTGGGGCACCCATTCCGTAGCCATGAAAGGGGCGAAAAGCAGACTGCGCTGGGCGGCTGGAGAGGCCCAAGGACTTGGCCGTAGCTCGTGAGTCCTTGAAGCGCTCTAGAGGGTTGTCCGCTTTGTCGCCAGAAAGGTGACGGCCATCAAAAGGCATGTCCATGAGGGTGTTCTGGACATCACCCGAAAAGCCAGTCAATCTCATCCAGGCATAGCGACGAAGGGCTACTGACGTGGAATTTGTCCTGCCTAGAGAGTCGGTGGTATTGAGCCCACAATGGATGGTAAACTTCGCCGCATCTCTCCCAGCAGCGACAGCCTGGGAGAGTACTGATGCAGCACCTGCGCAACTGTGTCCCACACAGAGTTGGAATAACGGCCCAATAGACATGCGGTTTTTACCGACCGCAGTCCCAAGCTGGTGGAAGACAAAATCTTCTTCGCAAGATAATCCAGCTTCTTGGATTCCCTTTCCGGTGTACTGGTAGGGAAAGCGCTTTTGGAAGTGGAGGCTTGGACCACCAAGCTCTCCGGGGTGGGGTGTTGGGAGAGGAAAGTTGGGTCGCCCGGAGGCGGGCGGTGGCATCGGGCAATAATCCTATCCACGGGAGCCCCCTTGTTGGGCCAGGACCAGGTGCCCAACAGGACGTCGGTAAGGGCCTCATTAAACGGCAGCAGGGGCTCCGAAGAGCTCGCAGCCGGCTGAAGCACCTCTGTCAGGAGGTTAGTCCTGACCGCCACCGTAGGAAGCTCGAGGTTGAGAGCCTCAGCTGCCCTACGCAACACCACTGTGTATGACGCTCCCTCCTCTGTAGCCACGATAGGAGAAGACAACATGCCAAGGTCAGGGGAGGTGTCGAGACCACTGGCATCCCCCAGTTCCTCTCTCCAGTCATTTTCAGATCCCAGCTGATCAGTCAAAGGGTCACATGACCCCTCCCAGTCCTCCTCCACATTTTCAGGTTGCCAATCTGGATGAAAAGGGACCCTAGGTGTGAACAGGGGCACAAAAAAAACCCTTTCGGCGCCGGGTCCACATTGGGATGGAGGCCGGGATCGACGCCGGCCGGGGACACGACCGGCGTTGGTTGGGGTTGCGGTGCGGGAGGAAGCAGCACCGGTGGAGGTGTAATAAGGTCAACTGGCACCGTTCCGGATCCAGGCCTGGATCCACGGGGGGCCTGCGGTGCCAGGGCCAGAGCCAACGATGGAGAAGGCCCAGGCCCCCAACCGAGTCTGCGGGGTCTGAAGGGACACCGGCGGGTTCGGGCTGCCCAAAGATGGCGTGCATCACCTCATACAAATTACGAAGCTGGGCAGGAGTCGCTCCGGGTCCCGGGAAGGGAGGGAAGCCCGGAGTCGACTCTTCCGGTTCCGCGCACGGAGCCATGTGAGTGGCACCGTCGGCATCCCTTGTGGCATCAGCGGACCAACGGGGAGAAGTCGAAGAGCGACGATGCTTCTTCGACTTCTTCTTGTGCTTCGACTTACCTGACCCCGAGTGCGAAGACTTCGAAGACTTGGAAGAGTGATGATGGCTCTGCGACCGGTCCCTCGACCTCCCTCAAGACCGGGACCTTGAACGGCGTGGAGCCGACTGCCAGCACTCAAGAAGCTTTCGGGACCGTTCCCGCAAAGCCTTTGGAGCCATGGACCGGCTGTCGGATCACGACTTGGGGTCGCGGTCGCGCTCCAGGCAAAAGAGGCACAGAGGTGGGGATCCGTAACCGACATCAGTCGGGTACAGGAACCGCAGGCCATGAATCCGGGCATGCCTACGTGCACCAGGAGTTATAGACACGAAAAAGACGTTGAAAAAAGTCGCTCAAAAAGTTCAGTAAAAAGTGACTGGAGGTACCGCTCTCTCCAGATCTGCACTGGCTGGTGCGGAAACAAAAAGAACTGACCTCAGCGTGCGAGGGCGGTGTCTAAGTAGCTGCTGCAACGTCATCCTGGCAACCACGACACCAATGACACTACCTTCCAACGGGCAGAGGTACTACTGCCGAAAAAAAATTCTGGATCCAGTCTGACGCCTGGGGGGAATTCTAAGGTAAGGAATCAATAACTAACGTGTTTCTTTCAGATGCAGTTGACAAACATAATTGTATTTTCCAAACAGAGGAAGAGACGAAAGGACGGGTAGACCTGATTGATGTTCCCTTATCTGATCTTCACGGTGAACTATATGTCAATGGCTCTTGTTTTAAATTATCAGATGGCACCACCACTGCAGCTTATGCTATCACTACATTGCGCACAGTGGTAGAGACATCACAAGTCCCCTATCAATCTGCCCAGGCAGCAGAACTTGTTGCCCTTATACAAGCTTGTGAATTGAGGGAAGGGTTAGTTATCACTATTTACACAGACATCCAGTATGCATTTGGGTTGCACACACTTCGGGCGCCTGTGGACAGATAGAGGGTTGCGTACCTCGCATGGTACTAAGATACAACATGGATACTTGATATCACGATTACTATCTGCACTAACACTTCCTAAGTAAATGGCTTTTGTAAAGTGTAGTGCCCACAAGAAAGTGACAGATGATGTAGGTAGAGGGAATGCGTTCGCTGATCAGACAGCCAAAGAGACTGCTCAGAGTAAGATGAAGAGAATGTGTGTTGCAGGCCCAGCTAGATGGATTCCCGAGAACACTATGTTTGAAAACACAGTTGAGAGTGTGAAAGAGATATAAAGCGAGGCAACAACAGAAGAATTAGCTGTGTGGCAAGAGAGTACTGCACGTTTAGATGAAGAAGGATGTTGGATTGATTTGTCCGGAAAACAGAAATGGATGTTACCTGACGCATGCGTACTCCCTGTGTTTACTATGGCTCATGGCCCAGCTCATATCAGTGCAAAAGGTATTTGTAAACTATTGGCCCCAGTTTGGTGTAATGATAATATTTCCAAAACAGCTGCCCATTTAGTAAAAAATTGTATGATTTGTTTGATGCACAATCCTGGGAAAGGTACCCCCACACCATCCGGTAACTTTGCACCACCTACATTCACCCAGAGTTTTTTGGAGTGAACATGGCTCTAATTTTAATGGGAAAGTGATTAAGGTAATATGTGAAGGCTTCATACTAAACAAAAATTCCATGCCGCTTATCACCCGCAGTCAGCAGGATTGGTTGAGAAGTATAATGGCACACTGAAATTGAAATTGGCCAAAATTCAGGAGACGACAGGGTTGCAATGGTCAGTTGCTCTTCTTTTGGCCCTTTCATCCACTAGGACTACAGCACATTCTAGAACAGGATTGTCACCTTAAAAAATTGTCTCTGGCCGCCCAGTAAATGTCTGAGGGGTCCCTAGGCCGAGAACGTTTTCTGATATTGAATATCCAGTATTGCTTGATTACCTTGGGCAATTGACGGAAAGTTTATGTTCAGTTCACCAACAGGTACAAGACTCCTTACCTCCTAAGCCAGAGGGTCCTGACCACAGCCTGGGGACTTCATCCTCACCCGAAACTTACAGAGGAAGAAAAATCGGGAGCACAGATGGAGAGGTCCTGGGAAAGTCCTTCTGGCTACACAGACGGCTGTAAAGGTTACTGGTCGAAAGAATTGGGTCCACGCGACCCACTGCAAAAAAATACCTTCGCCGTTGCCTTATGACCAGTGGGCCAAGGAGGGAATAGAAGACGTTGAATGTGAGCAGGTGCCCAGATTCGGCCCTTCCAGTGATGCAAAGCTGGTTTGGGCACAAACAGACACAGCGAACGACTATGTTTTGAATGAGGCTGTCTCACCAGAAATACAAACTATCCAGCAGCCCCTGTTAGTGATCATACATTGCCTGGAGCTGCCAGGTACAACTTACGTCCTCGGCTAAGGACTACCAGGTCCAAGAAAATGAAAGACTAGGGATGGACTGCACAAGAGAGGAAAGTGCTGAGTAGCAGTACCAACGAGGGAGTGGATAAACAAAAGAGGTGCATCTGTTTTGCTCTTGTTGTTTGAACAGTAGTCAGGAAAGTATACTTTGAAAAGTATACGACCTTTATTGAGCAAGCTCCACCGCCGGTACTCAAGAGTGCCAACTGATGGACGATAGGAGCCTGTACCAGTGAGGCTCTGACGGACACTGGGGGCACTTATATTTCTTATCATTTTTGCACTTCATCCTTTGTTCCATTATGAATCCTTTTGGTGGCTAATTAATGAGGAGGGTCAGCCAATTGCCCCTAGACAATGCAGTGCGATTTGGTCTATACAAAGTAATATTGGTTGTGTCTGTTCTGGTAACGGTGGTAATAATCGTAAGTGGGGTATCATTATTCCTTGAAGGTACACTTAGGTGCCGATCACGATCCGGTAAAAAATGACCCCGTACGACTCGTATCGGGTCTTTTTACCGTACGAATCGTACAAGTGCCGTACGAACTGGCAATCACGATTCGCATGGTAAAAAGTCCATACGAACCGCACTGGGAATCATTCCCCACACGTCCTCGGGTCGGAAAATGTGTCCGACACGTCCTCGGACGATTTACCTTACAAACGTGAAAAGCCAAGTCCGACCGAGGAATCACGATCCATCCCGTGCGTCCGAGCTTACAACCGTATGGAAAAAACACCGTCCGCACCGAACTCCTATAGCAACCATGGAGACATGTGCCCGCATACGCGCCCAACACTCCCCCCAGCCCCCGTACGTCCGACACGTACCCCCCGTGTATGTATACCCCCACCCGTCTAGGTACACCCCAGTACGTTCAAGTCGTACCCCCACCCCAGTACGTGTCGTACCACCGTCTATGTACACCCCAGTACTTTCGAGCCCCACCCCCACCCCTGTACGTGTCGTACCACCGTCTATGTACACCCCAGTACGTTCCAGTCGTACCCCCACCCCAGTACGTGTCATACCCCCGTGTACCTACACCCCAGTACGTTCCAGTCGTACCCCCACCCCTGTACGTGTCGCACCACCGTGTACCTACACCCCAGTACGTTCCAGTCGTACCCCCACCCCTGTACGTGTCGCACCACCGTGTACCTACACCCCAGTACGTTCCAGTCGTACCCCCACCCAGTACGTGTCGTACCACCGTCTATGTACACCCCAGTATGTTCCAGTCGTACCCCCACCCCAGTACGTGTCATACCCCCGTGTACCTACACCCCAGTACGTTCCAGTCGTACCCCCACCCCAGTACGTGTCGCACCACCATGTACCTACACCCCAGTACGTTCCAGTCGTACCCCCACCCCAGTACGTGTCGTACCACCGTCTATGTACACCCCAGTACGTTCCAGTCGTACCCCCACCCCAGTACGTGTCATACCCCCGTGTACCTACACCCCAGTACGTTCCAGTCGTACCCCCACCCCAGTACGTGTCGTAGCACCGTCTATGTACACCCCTGTACGTTCGAGCCCCACCCCTGTACGTGTCGCACCACCGTGTACCTACACCCCAGTACGTTCCAGTCGTACCCCCACCCCAGTACGTGTCGTACCACCCTCTATGTACACCCCAGTACGTTCGCGCCCCACCCCCACCCCTGTACGTGTCGTACCACCGTCTATGTACACCCCAGTACGTTCCAGTCATACCCCCACCCCAGTACGTGTCATACCCCCGTGTACCTACACCCCAGTACGTTCCAGTCGTACCCCCACCCCTGTACGTGTCGCACCACCGTGTACCTACACCCCAGTACGTTCCAGTCGTACCCCACCCCTGTACGTGTCGCACCACCGTGTACCTACACCCCAGTACGTTCCAGTCGTACCCCCACCCCAGTATGTGTCGTACCACCGTCTATGTACACCCCAGTACGTTCCAGTCGTACCCCCACCCCAGTACGTATCATACCCCCGTGTACCTACACCCCAGTACGTTCCAGTCGTACCCCCACCCCAGTACGTGTCGTACCACCGTCTATGTACACCCCTGTACGTTCGAGCCCCACCCCTGTAGGTGTCGCACCACCGTCTATGTACACCCCAGTACGTTACGGTCCTACCCCCAACACAACCTCCTAAGTACGGAGCGCACCCCAGGCCCCAACATCACAACCGCATGTACGAGTCGTACCAACCCACACACAAGGACAGCACCGTACAACCAAATGGCCCATCTACACACCGTACACATGCTCAAAACGCACATACACAACCAGGACAAAACAAAACAACACAAGAAGACACTATTCGAATGGCACAAAGCCACTAAACATGGCCAACAAACACTACAAATACACCTTCACTGACCTGCAACTGCCAAAGACAAACAGAGGGCCAAAACACCACCACTACTTATAACACACCCACCCAAAATTCAAACACTGCCACACCCACCCATGGACCAATAAAAAGGGCCCACACACACAAACCATGAGCCTTTGCAACAGACTCACTGCTGCCAGACACCACAGAACCATACAACAAGCTACACCACACCTTACACTTGCACACCTTCACACAACCACCCTCACAAACACCCCCTCATCACATTCACACACACACACACACACAACCATCCACACACCCCCCCAACATCCACACCCCCCCCCACCATCCCCACCCACACCACTCACCATGCCCACTACCAAGAATCCAAAGTTCAGCAACCGAGAGTTGGAGGTCCTTGTTGATCAAATCCTCAGAGTCGAGCCACAGATCTTTGGAACATTGGTCAGAAACACCAGCCTGGCAGCAAAAACAGCCATGTGGCAGACCATCGTCGATGCTGTGAATGCTGTTGCGGACACCAGGAGGACCAGGCAGGAATGCCAGAACAGGTGGTACGATCTGCGGAGAAGGGTCAGAGCCAAGAGGCAGGAGGAACACGACCAGGCCAACGCCACCGGAGGAGGGCCCTCCCTCAGACCCGTACAGTACCATCCCTGGGAGGAGAGGGTGATGGCCATACTGCCGGTGGAGGCAGTCGAAGGATTAGAAGGACTCCGAGACCCGGGTGAGTACACAAACAACGCACCTCACATGGGGGGAACGGCATCCACAACCAAAATCACTAACAGGCACGCAACCACCACAAGCCATCGCATTACTCAACCACACTCCATGAGCACACACATGCCACTGCTGCCACCATGCCCCATGCACCCAGCTGGACAATGGCAAGTCACAGAAGACAACAACACATGACACGGTAACCCGGATGGCGGGAGGCTGGGCCCCAAAAATCACATAGTGCGACTCCGAAGCAGACAACAATGCACTCTGCCCATATGGCCTAGGTCACAGCCAGACAAACAGTGTGTCCCAACACAGGAATGACTTGCCAGCAAATGGCGGACGCCTTGCATCAACACATGGGGGTGAAGGCACTGTTTTGCACATGACAGCAGCTAATGAACAGCCAACATTGTGAAAGAGTGGCAGCACACACCACCACAGCAGCAGCGCACAGACACACATCACACCCAATGGGTGCCTGGAGATCAGAAACAAACTCACATCAACAAGCCAAGGGCCACTCAAAGATCTGCTAACAGTGTGTGCCCAGGAAGCTGGGCTGAGGTGACAGAGGGTGACACACAGAGGGAGGGAGAGGGGGACAGAGAGGGAGGGAGACGGACAGAGGGAGGAGGCTGACACACGGAGGGAGGGAGAGGGGGACACAGAGGGAGGGAGAGGGGGACAGAGAGGGAGGGAGACACAGGGACACGGACAGAGGGAGGAGGCTGACACACAGATGGAGGGAGAGGGGGACACAGAGGGAGGGAGACACAGGGAGACGGACAGAGGGAGGAGGCTGACACACGGAGGGAGGGAGTGGGGGACACAGAGGGAGGGAGAGGGGGACAGAGAGGGAGGGAGACGGACAGAGGGAGGAGGCTGACACACAGATGGAGGGAGAGGGGGACACAGAGGGAGGGAGACACAGGGAGATGGACAGAGGGAGGAGGCTGACACACAGAGGGAGGGAGAGGGTGACAGAGAGGGAGGGAGAGGGGGACAGAGAGGGAGGGAGACACAGGGAAACGGACAGAGGGAGGAGGCTGACACACAGAGGGAGGGAGAGGGTGACAGAGAGGGAGGGAGAGGGGGACAGAGAGGGAGGGAGAGGGGGACAGAGAGGGAGGGAGACACAGGGAGAGCAAATCAGCCGTGTGGTGTGTGGGAATGTCTGCTCGTCAGCAGGTAGACTGCGTGCATGTAGCCAAGGGTGGCCCGTGCCAGAACCCCCCCTCTTCTCCATGGCAAAACACAGGGCCATGTCACAACCTGTGCACGAGCACAATGACAGCTACCTGCATCACATAAGTGTGTGGAACAAATCCATGTGCACATGTACAGTGCTACACGGAAGGCGCCAATGCATGGCTCGCAACACCTGCCCACTCCACTGCTGACTGCAGTCACACTTGACGCAGCAAGTAAGACTGTGCCACACATAGTTAAAGGTGCCAAAGTGGTGCCCAAGGGACACACCCATGCACAAGTGCACTGTGAGTGGAATGCAAGACAGATCCTAATTCCAAGAGGAAATGTGCCAACTTAGGAAATGATGCAACATGGATGTTGCATGGACCAAAATTAACATTGTCTCTCTCACACACAGGTCAACGTCGTGGTGCACCCCCCAACACTGGGGGGGAACACTCACAGGACCGGGATCTGCAGGAGCCCGATCCCACCGGCAGCGACCACTCTCACCCCGACCGACCTGGCCCCTCTGGTGTCCAACCGCCTGCAGCACCTGCGTCAGGTACAACTGTGCCAACCACCACCCCCACTCCTGCCACATCCCAGGAGACACCCAGGATCCCTGCCCCAACACCACAATGCAGCCAGGCTGGCCAGGAGGGACACGGTGTCCCGGGCACCCAGGAGGAGGCAGCCGACAAAGCCAATGCCACCCCTCAGGGGTCCCGGAGACCCGATGTGCCCACAAGGGCAGGCCAGGCGCAAGTGGGCAGGGGTGGTGGGAGTGGAGGATGGCGGAGCACGAGCCTGACCAGTTGGCTGGGGATCCGGTATTTTCCCATGTCCGTAACATCCTGGACTCATACCGGCAGGACACCACGGGCATGGCCCAGGTTGTGTCCACCCTCAATGAGATCAAGGGGAGCCTCGATGAGATAAAGACCCAGCAGGCCCAGCAACATGCGGAGCTACATGCCTGTCTACTGGTACACCAACGGAGGATTGAGGACAGACAGGCTGAGCAAGTGACGGCATTCCAGGGGATTCACGCTACACTCCGTCGGATGGCCGACAACATGGCCGACCCTCCCTGTGCCAGAAGGCGGAGAACATCACCACCCACAGGGAGGGATCAGGAGGAGGAGGAGGAGGAAACATCCGACGGAGCATCCCAGATGTCGTCACGGCCTGCTGGTGAGGTTCCCCGCAGGAGGCCGGGTCGTCCACGGAAAGGACCGTGAGGGTCGGCGCTACATCACCATCTCCCAGGACACCTGGCCTGGCACCTGGCCCACTGGAGCAACAGCATCACAGCATCAAGAGACATTCTCTGCCACATGGCCCTGCTGGTCACTGGCTGACCAATGTTGACAAAGACTGTGGCATGGACTCTGAGGACATCCAATGGCAAGGACACCAACTCCCCTACTGAACTTTGGATTCAAAATTCCCGGAAAGACACTCACTTTGTTTCCCCCCCCCCCCCCAATAATAAATCACACTATGAAGAGTAGATGCCTGCTGGTAGCATTATTACCTAACATGTGTCTTGTAAAGTCAAAACATGCCTGAGTCATCTTTTGTCTTCAACCACCCACACCCTGGGGCCTGAGTCTGGCACAGGACACATGGGTCACAGTGTATTAGGCAAGACAGACATGGAGCACCATACACCCGTGATGGGCCCAACAAGCTGAGGGGGTTACCGAACAACCGTGCTGACACACACATTGAGTACAGCAACAGTCATGCGCAGAGGTCAGGGATCCAGTCCAGTGTCCTGGGGGCACCCAGGTATGTGTAGACAGGTGGCAGAAACATGTCCTGCAAGCTTGAGTCCGGTGGATGCAGAGAATGGGGGCCTGGCCAACGTTGGATGCATGGGGATGGCACATGTCACAATACCCACACAGTCATGGACATCATGCCCAATACACAGTCTCAGCCCACACACACAGCTTGCATCTTGCCACTCGACACATTGACACATAGCCACAATCAGGGAATACCATGCCAGACAAGCAGGATGCACCGTGGCAACACACCAGCATTGACTGAGAAGAGGCACCTTGGAGGCATAGGGACACCTTTATTAGTCATGTATTCGGGATTGCAGAGGCAACTCGAAGTACACATGAACACATCATGTGGAGTAACATGTGGGTCCAACACTGGCACCCCCCTTCAGCAGCACACATGCGTGTTCGCCATGGAACTGGCACACAAGCGTCGGCTAACAGCTAAATACCCACAGCTGCACACGGAGAGCCTGCCATACACCATAGATCCGCGGATGTCGAAGTCCCACACCATGTCAAGCCAATGCTAACCGAATGTGTCCGAGGGCAGTGTCACACACATTGATGCCATCATCACAATCCCCTATCCCATCACTGATGACTGTCAACCAGGCAGACCATCTATTCAGGTGTACACAGCTGCATGTCGTGGCCATGGGGATGCAACATGGCTGCAGAGGAACCAAACACCGACAGGGGCAGTGTGCACACATCGTGAACAACTGCCACACCCAATACACCCCAGATGCATCCCTTACCCCATGGAGACTTCCAAACGTGTCCGTGCCTGTAACGCTGAGTCAGCCCACGATGTCATGTCCATGAGGAATAGCAGTGCCACAACAATGCAACCAGCAGACGGCATGCGCAGGTACCTGGGGAAGAGAAACACACAAGAAGTCAGCCACAAAAAGCACAGCCACTTGCATGTGCATTTACTCGACACATGTATGGATGACAACATGCTAGGTCACAATTATGACTGAGGAAGTACACCCATCACTGGCACCATCACTCCAGTGACACACCCACACACACCTCTGACTCACGTGCCATACATGCAGGTGGAGACACACATCACAACGCATGCCACACGGGGACCAATGCGTGCACACTCAGACACTGGTACTCACCACTATGCAAAGAAGTCGCGTATGAGCCGAGTCCGGATGTCCTCTTGCGGCTCCACATCCTCCACATCACTAGCCCCATTGCCAAGCCCTTCGTCCTCCACGGGTGGATGGTCCTCGTCATGTTGATTCAGGATGAGTGGCACTGCTCTTTCAACTGCCATGTTGTGCAGCATGCAGCAGACCATGAAGATCTTGCAGACCTTCGCAGGGGCATATGGGAGTGCGCCACCAGTCTTGTGGATGATGAACACTATTGGAGGAGGGCTGGGAGCAGTTAAGCCGAGCCTGTAATATATAAACAATTGGAGTGCTAAAGCTGCCCTTCAATTAAAGCTACCATATTATTCTGGAGCCCACATTTAGAAAGAGTGAAACAAAATGTGTCAGAAAAATGAATTTATTCTTTTGTTTGATTGAATCAATATTTTAATAATCTAATTTATAGATCTTTAGAACCTTCCTGTTGCCAGAGGGGCTGAATTTTTAGAAAAAGTGATTAATAGAATATTTACATTACAACATTTATACATTCAATGCTAACATATCACAAACACATCTCATGCATTCACATCCATTCCTACTATCACACAGGCTTAATTCACGTTGAAAAACAGTTTTACAGTCAAAGGACCACAGAGTCAATTGTAAGAGCGCCAAGTTTGACTACAAACAATTCTTAAATTTCAGTATTTTAGCCTCTTGTGGTCACGGTATAAGGTCTACGCGTTTCGAGACCCATAGATCATTGGGTCTCTCCTCAGGATCTGTAAAGTAATAAGAAACCTAAATAAGTTTGGGTGCTTCCCCTATGCCTCTCTCTGAAATCTTTTTAAGGAGCTCAATTCATTTACCTTGTATCAGATGGAGACGGACGGGATTAGTCTAAACAAAGAAGAAATAGTAAAAGAGTGTAAGGACAACCATACCTTTTTAAAAAAGTGCATTCAGAAAATGAATAGGTTCGGAAATGACTTACTGTTGTGTGAGGTTGCTCAACCGACGCAAAATGCTTGTTTGTTTAGTAAAAACAGGAAGGGAGCGTGTTGGGCTGGACCTGGTTGAAAAACTGGGAAGGCAACAGACATGGCATCAGATGGTGCTTAATGTATTAGAGGGAAACACCTGGGTCCGTAGCATGTAAAAGCCAGGGTTTACCTTAGGTAGAAGTCTCTTATGGTTGATTTGAGTCTGGGCGTTAGGTGTGAGGACGCCGCTTTTCATCAGGAATGGTAATAGTCAACTCTGTAAAGAATCGGCACAATATTAAGAAACGGGGGGGGGAAAAAAAGACAAAGGAACTGATCAGACCGTAGTCTAAATCTTCCGGCGCTTCATACCTGTCGAAGTCAGAGGATTTTCGAAGCGAGGTATCCGTTCGTTTCCGTGTTGATCTGCCGATTTTCGTCGCAATGATATTCCCCTGTCGATGACGTTTTATGCGTCTGGTAGCCAATTGGTTGAGGGATTAGGCATAGAAAGAGGACTGATGGAGGCGGCTCGTATGTAATAGAGTGTTGTTTGCTATACGTGTCTCCTCACTAGGATAGCGTTTCATACAAGGCGAAGAGGGTGATCAAAAACGGTGAATCTAATTTCATTAGTTGCGTTAATTGAGTTTTGCGCAGAATGATGATAAAACTCACGTACTTGATTCGAAAAATAAAATCCATCTCAGTCCGTGAAGTTTTGTTGTTCTCAAGCAGACAGTTTAGATGTAGTCTTTCCCTGAAAATAGTTTGATGAAATACTGCAAAGAAAAACAACGTAAATGTTGTTTCAAAGGGTTTTTAACTCTCTTTGGATGATGTGATTGTAGGGTAATATAGTGCCTGTAATGTAAATTTGCGAGACCTCGTGAGTTGTGGTTCAGAAAAAGGGGGGGACAGGATAAAGTTATACTCACATGATGTCATTTTTCAGCCCGTGAATATTGGTTGTCCCAATGTGTGTTGTTTCGTGCAGGTTGGTTGTCTTTTTGACACTCATTCTCTTTAGGAGGTGGATTTGGAATGGTGGTACTTTAGTTTAGAAGTAATACGATTCGTGTTTCCAGTAAATCCGATTGTGTTCAAAGAGATCGCCTTCAATAGTCGAGTCACAACATGCGCATGAGCCACATTTACGATGGCCCTGAATGGGTTGTAGTCCTACATAATCCCGCACCGTCGGTGGTTTATTTTGTGGCATAGCTGCTCGAATGATTTGGTTAGCAATATTGCGATCTTTTTTGAATGCAAATAAGGGATTTTGTTTCAGTGATACGTCAAGATTTTTTATTAGATGCCAGTTCTGTATAATACATTTTTTCATTAGATTGGAATTAGGACAAAATGTCGAGACACAGACAATCCTTTCAAGTGGATGGCTCTCTTTCTTTTTGAGTAGATCTTCTCTGGGTGACCACCAAGCTCTTTTCATTGATCGTTTTAGTAGTTTCTTGGGGTATCCTCTCTTCTTTAGATTGTCGCATAGTGTAGTAGCGTGGGCCATGTATTCATCCTTGAATTGACAGTTCCTTCGGATCCGTAGAAATTGACCGAAAGGTAAGTTGTCACGTAAATTTCTCGGATGATAACTTGAGTAGTGCAGGGTTTTGTTCCTGTCTGTTTTCTTTTTGAACAAGGTAGTGGCCAAGCTGTTGTCAGAGGGATAAATTTCTACATCGAGAAACGCAATTTTGGTTTGAGAGTGGTTAAGAGTAAATTGGATATCGGCAGTGCGAATATTCAGCCAATGATGGAAATTTTTAAGGTTTTCAAGAGGCCCTGTCCAAGTCATGAAGACTATTGAAGGCGATCTCTTTGAACACAATCGGATTTACTGGAAACACGAATCGTTCACCAACTGTCGAAGTAAATCAGTGATCTATGCCATACGATGCCCGTGTGATTTAGTCTATATAGGCAAGACCAGCCAAGAAATTCGAATCCGAATGTCACAGCATAAGTCTAGGATCAACAACAATGTTATATCAGCCCCTTTGGTCAACCATTGGCGAACCAACAACCACCAAATCAAAGATCTAAAATGGACAGTAATCGCCAAAGTAAATAGAGATGCAAGAGGTGGCGACCTTGAGCAGAAACTCTCAAGAACAGAAGCCATGCTAATTCTCAAATTCTATGCCTAATCCCTCAACCAATTGGCTACCAGACGCATAAAACGTCATCGACAGGGGAATATCATTGCGACGAAAATCGGCAGATCAACACGGAAACGAACGGATTCCTCGCTTCGAAAATCCTCTGACTTCGACAGGTATGAAGCGCCGGAAGATTTAGACTACGGTCTGATCAGTTCCTTTGTCTTTTTTTCCCCCCCCCGTTTCTTAATATTGTGCCGATTCTTTACAGAGTTGACTATTACCATTCCTGATGAAAAGCGGCGTCCTCACACCTAACGCCCAGACTCAAATCAACCATAAGAGACTTCTACCTAAGGTAAACCCTGGCTTTTACATGCTACGGACCCAGGTGTTTCCCTCTAATACATTAAGCACCATCTGATGCCATGTCTGTTGCCTTCCCAGTTTTTCAACCAGGTCCAGCCCAACACGCTCCCTTCCTGTTTTTACTAAACAAACAAGCATTTTGCGTCGGTTGAGCAACCTCACACAACAGTAAGTCATTTCCGAACCTATTCATTTTCTGAATGCACTTTTTTAAAAAGGTATGGTTGTCCTTACACTCTTTTACTATTTCTTCTTTGTTTAGACTAATCCCGTCCGTCTCCATCTGATACAAGGTAAATGAATTGAGCTCCTTAAAAAGATTTCAGAGAGAGGCATAGGGGAAGCACCCAAACTTATTTAGGTTTCTTATTACTTTACAGGTCCTGAGGAGAGACCCAATGATCTATGGGTACCACCTCCCGTGCGTGTGGTGGTACCAAAGCTACATGTGTCCCATCTATGGACCCAATGACATGGGGCATCCCTCCCAGGGCATAGAATCCACGCTTGACCTCAGTCATCTGTTCAGGGGTTGGGAACTTGATGAAGTCATCCAGGTGAATCAACATGGCCTCTAAGAAATCATGCAGCACACCACTGAACGTGCTCTGGGACATGCCACCAACATGAGCTATGGTATTTTGAAAGGTACCCGTGGCAAGAAAATGTAGGGCAGCCATTACCTTCAGCTGGGGTGTCAGTGCCGTGGGATACCTGTGCTGCGGTTGCAGGTGTGGTGCCAGTCTCGCCGTCAACTCCAGAATCAACGGTTGGGTGAAGCGGTAGAGCCGGATGCTGTCATTATCCTGCATGGCAGCCAAGTCTGGAATTCTTCGGGCAAGAGGCGGCGCTCTGCAGTAATTTGGAAGTGACAACGAAGAGTGAGTGCACTACGACAACAACTCATGTGTACTGAGCACATGTTAATCTGGCAATACACACATGCTACATAGGGAGTCAGGTATGTGCTACATGGCCAGGACACGTATGGATGCAAGGTGACACTCCTTCAAAGACCCAGCTACACACGGAGATTGAGAACCTCCCCATGCCACGCCATGGGAATAGCTGTGTCCCAGTGCAAGTGAACAGCCAGACGCAACACAGGAGTGACATACGCCCACACATCAGCAGAAGTAGGATGCCGATTGCAGAGATTGGTAGCGGAACACTGGAGCCACAGGTCACATGACATTACACTAGGCCAGCCCACACACCTTGCCATGAAGGTGCACATGTCATGACTCACCACACATACCTTGTGAGGATGCTGACATGTCCTTGTCACGCTACTCCGTGTCCCATGCATACATGTGCACCTCACATCCGATACCACATGTGGCATGGTGTGCGGAACAGTGTGCAATGACAATCTACACACAGACACATGTTTGTTGCTGCAACGGCTGCAGCTTTTGAGGGTGCTCCAACATCAACCTGATGGGAAGCCCCCACACATACATGACATAGTCACATTGTGCACCGTGGGTAGTGACAAGTCAGGTGTCATAACCCCTGTACCGGGCATCAGGGGACACTTCCGTGTGTTGGTGTCCGTGCCATGCCAGTGACGCTCACCCCAAGTGCGCAGTACGACATGCACACATGTCAAAGGAGTCAAGGGCATGCCTGGCACACATCGCACCATCACACAGTACATCTGTACACATCTCATCATACATCTGGTGCCTTCTCGACTCAGGAGTAATGTTCCACATCACAGGCCTTTCACACCTGTGCCCCACACATGTAGTGATGCACAGACGATGCCTCGATGTCAATTAATGGACAAGTATGTCCATCCATGGACAAGTATGTCCGCCCTATCCCTACCTGTGTGCCGCCTGTCACCACTGTGATGTGTGAATACCGCTGTACTGCTGCAAAGAGGGCCTGTGTACGTTCCCATATCACTATGGGAGTGCTGCCGTATGTGTACCCATCGTGATGGCGAGCGTACAGGCATGTGTACGGCCCGTACCACTACGAGTACGCATACGCGAGGCCACACATACTGATAGGGAGCGTACAGGCGTGTGTACGCTCCCTATCAGTATGTGTGGCCTCGCTTATGCGTACTCGTAGTGGTACGGGCCGTACACACGCCTGTACGCTCCCTATCAGTATGTGTGGCCTCGCGTATGCGTACTCGTAGTGGTACGGGCCGTACACACGCCTGTACGCTCCCTATCAGTATGTGTGGCCTCGCGTATGCGTACTCGTAGTGGTACGGGCCGTACACACGCCTGTACGCTCCCTATCACTACGAGTACGCATACGCGAGCCCACCCATACTGATAGGGAGCGTACAGGCGTGTGTACGGCCCGTACCACTAGGAGTACGCATACGCGAGGCCACACATACTGATAGGGAGCGTACAGGCGTGTGTACGCTCCCTATCAGTATGTGTGGTTCGCGTATGCGTACTCGTAGTGATAGGGAGCGTACAGGCGTGTGTACGCTCCCTATCAGTATGGGTGGCCTCGCGTATGCGTACTCGTAGTGATAGGGAGCGTACAGGCGTGTGTACGGCCCGTACCACTACGAGTACGCATACGCGAGGCCACACATACTGATAGTGAACGTAGTCACGCGTGTACGGGCCGTTGCAATGCATTTGGGGTGCCCTAGGGCCCCGGAACGCACCGTACCTGTGTGTGGAGCTCAAAATTACATAGGGGACACATGAGGGACAAGTATTAAGGCCTACATGCATGCTGGTTGTCATGGAGACCAAGTTCAAAATTCGAATTTCTTCTGGAAGGTGAACAGCAGAAGTCAGTTGGAATAAAAATACTTTGTTGCAATGTGTTTGTGGAGCTGACATCATGCAGGAGAATGAAACCGATAGAGTACACACAGACTGCTAGGTTTGAAGGGATTGGTGGAAACATAGGATGCAAATGTGAGTGACCAATCACTCTGTACTCCTGTGCATGAGACAGGGCAGAAAGGCACATATAAGGCAGCCAGGTCCCATGAGGGAGTACTTGCCTGCACATCTTTGAATTCGTCGACCCAGCTGCTGCTACTGATTCCCTGGAACCATGTCAAGGGCTGTGGAGAGGGCACAGCCATTCACCCTGGAGGAGAACATGGCATTGCTGGATGTGATCCTCCCACAGTACCCCATGCTGTATGGGCGACCAGGGTATCAGGTGAGTGCATAGGCCACTGGCACAGACTGTCCCTATGTTGTGACTGTGACTTCTGCCATTGTGTCCTGGTGTGACACACATGCCATGTACTGTTGGGGGGGTCCCGGGGGGGATGCCTGATGTCTCCCAGCAGTGCCCTGAGACAGGAGGGGTGTGTGCCTATCACTAACAGCTGTGCCCTGAGACAGGAGGGGTGGGTACAGAGTGCTCCCAGCAGTGCCCTGAGACAGGAGGGGTGGGTACAGTGTGCTCCCAGCAGTGCCCTGAGACAGGAGGGGTGGGTACAGAGTGCTCCCAGCAGTGCCCTGAGACAGGAGGGGTGTGTGCCTATCACTAACAGCAGTGCCCTGAGACAGGAGGGGTGTGTGCCTATCACTAACAGCAGTGCCCTGAGACAGGAGGGGTGTGTGCCTATCACTAACAGCAGTGCCCTGAGACAGGAGGGGTGTGTGCCTATCACTAACAGCAGTGCCCTGAGACAGGAGGGGTGGGTACAGAGTGCTCCCAGCAGTGCCCTGAGACAGGAGGGGTGGGTACAGTGTGCTCCCAGCAGTGCCCTGAGACAGGAGGGGTGTGTGCCTATCACTAACAGCAGTGCCCTGAGACAGGAGGGGTGTGTGCCTATCACTAACAGCAGTGCCCTGAGACAGGAGGGGTGGGTGTGATGCACAGTGTGAGCCTTGATCATTGATTGTGACATTGCCATCATTCCACCTGTGTACCCACTACGGCACGTACTGCTTTTTCCCTCACCAGAGGATCATGTCCCTATGACAAAGGTGCAATGCGTTGGCTGCATGACATGCCTTGTTGTTACCAGCTAATTTGTTATCAAATGTCTCTCTGTGACATGTGGCTGGTGTATTGATGTGGTGTCACTTGTTCTCCCTCACAGGTAGGCGCCACTGCCAAGGAGCAGATCTGGCTGACCGCCGTCAGTGCCGTGAGGGGTGTGGATGGTCGGAGGCGGAGCCTGTCCCAGGTGAGGAAACGCTGGCAGGATATCCGGTGTTGGACACGGAGGATTGCACGGGTCCTGCTGGAGGACTCACCTGAGAGCCACAAGAACCGCGGGCGCCGCCGTCTGAGCCACCTCCACAGGCGTGTGCTGCCGGTGGTCTTTCCAGACTTGGATAGGCGCTTACAGGCGAAGCAGCAGCCGGAAGGGGGTAGGTACATGTGTGTGTTGTGTGTCACCGGCATTTGTAAGGGCACAGTAGCATGAATTCACTGCCAGGGTTTAAAGGTGCTGTGCAGATCCATTTTGCCCCAGTATAGCGCTGCGCCCCTGCCACCCTTCCCCTCCTTGCAATGTGTTCCCTGGTCTGTGTGTAGTCACTCCTTCACAAGGTAATGTAGGCTGGCGCTTTGTCCACGAGAACTATGCCTGTAGCATCATGTGTGGGGGTGGTGTGTAACAGGTTTTGGGACCTTGGCTGTGCCCTGTCAAGTTCACTGCATGTGGGTTCCATGTCAGTTGGCACTGATGCTGACTCCAGACATGGGAGTTGGTCTCTCATGTGTCATGCCTTACAGCGCGCATGTCCTATGTAGTGGCCTGTGACATGATGTGCATGAGTGTGCGATACGCATAGTGCAGGGATGGTGGCGTGGGTTGCAGTCATTACCATTCAGGAGCATGGAGTTGCGTGGCCACTACTGTCCCCTGGGGCACCTTTTCATCGGTGTTGTATGTGTCATAAACGTGGACACTCTCAGTGTCTACAGCGTAGGTTGTGCTCTGTGCCATTGTCCCCTGGCACCATGTATATAGACGTGCTATTTTGTACAGGTGTCCACTGTGCAGCCTGACCTGAATGTCCTTCTTCATACTCACAGTTGCTAGTGCCTGTGTGTCTTGTTATACTCATCTGAGGATGGGCACTGGTACCTCATTATTTGTACAGGCGCACCTTGGCTGTTTGGCGTCCAATCTTGCATTTTGCCTGCCCCTGTGTTTATCACCCAGACTATGAGATGTTGGTGCCACCTGTGTCTCAACTATTTGCCTCGTGTAGGGGGTGGTTGGGGCGGGCAAAGCCTATATGTCAAATCCAGATTTCTACTTGCTGGGTCTGGGCAGTGTGTGATGTTTGTCTGGACACACACGCAAGGTGTAGTGACCGAGTCATGTTGTGCATGTTTTCAGCATTACCTATGCAGCATGTGTCTCAAGTTCATGGATATGGTCCCTGGTCATCGGTATTTTCGCCAACGCTGTGTGGTGCAGATGCAGTGCTGGATTGTCCCCAGGGCCTGGGTGGTATGTCAGACTCCGTTTCCTGTCTTTAGCTATTGTCTCATGCTCTCCATGGTATTTCAGTGGCATGGTGGCTCAACCAACTGTGTGTTTCATGCCCTACATCGGTACCTTATTTAGTAGGTGTTAGGGATCTTCCTTTTCAGGCTATGCAATGTTACCTATGTAGATTGGACTCATGTGATAGATGTGTACAGGTGTCTGATTAATTTCTGTCTCTCCACCCTGCCCACAGCATCGTCGGGGGACACAGAGGGAGACATGGACACAGACCAGGCGGAGGGACCGAGCACCAGTGCCAGCCGTGACATCGGGGCTGGCACATCGAGTGGGACAGAGGCGGAGGAGAGTGTGGCCGAGGACCTGTCGACTGGCACATCAGAATACGAAGCTGACAGGTCCGAGAAGGATGTCTCCGAGTGGGCGGAGGCTGCACCAGCAGCTGACAGCGGAACAACACCTCGCACCGCCCCCTCAGTTCCCATCAGCCGCCTCCCACTTGCTCGTGTCCCTTCCCAGCGTGCCCGGTCACCGCATGTCTCCTTCATGCTAGGCACCGCACCCCCTGCCCCTGTCTCCACTGCTGCCGCCAATGCTGAGTCTGTGGACATCCAGCGGCAACTGCAGGTTGGTCAGGCTGCGATCCTTAATGTCCTCCATGCCCACGGGCAAACCCTCAACAACATCGAGGCATACTTGGAGGGCATTCATTCATCGCAGGCTGACCAACGCAACTTGCTGAGGTCCATAGACTCGACACTGACTGCAGCAGTGGGTCTCCTGCAGCGCGACCTCCCCCCACCTACCCCTGCCCCATCCACACTTCCCACTCCCATGCCTGTCCCACGTACACCCAGACGTCGGCATGCACCCACATCAACAGACACAGGCACCACACCAGCAGGGAAGGTCCACCGCACTCCTCCTGACACGCACACACAGGGTGAGGTAGGCACACCCACTGGGTCGGGGGTCAAACGTGTGACACGCAGCCATAGTGGGAGTCCGCATTCCACCCAGTCCACTCCCTCCAAATCCCCTCCCCTCAGCTCTCCTGGCCACATCTCCCCCAAGGACTCCTCATGGCCGCTCTGTCCCTGAGCCCCACAGTGACACCACCCCGCAAGCGGTCAAGGAAGTCCTCGGTCACGGTGGTTGATTCTCCCCCCCTGTCTACGCCCTCCCCCGGTGGCGCTGCGACCCATCCCTCTGACCCCCCCCCCCTCCTTGGGGCCTGTGGATCCTTCGGGTGCAGGGGACTCCCTGGAGGACCTTGCAAAGGTGTGTAGTGCCATCCTGGCCTCCGCCTTTGGCCCTGCCCCACCCCCTGTGGTGGAGTCCTCCATCCCTGCACCCACAACGCCTCCCCTTTGCCCTGATGTCCCTGCGGTGCCTGGTGCTTCCCCCCCGCCTGATGGCCTCACCCCTGTGGAAGACGACGGCATGTAACTGTGCAGGCAAGCTAGGGGACACGCATCCCACTGTGTCCCCCATCCAGCTGAGACTTATTGACTGCCCTATGGGCTTTGTGAATATTTAACTGCCTGCAATCCACGGACACTGTGATCATGCTGAATAAAGCTTTATTTTTTTTTTCATTCTGACACTACTGCTATGCTGGTATTGGTGTTGGTGGTGCTGCTACATGGTTTTGGGTGGTGTTTATGTGTTGGGTGTGTGGGAAATGTAGTAGTGGGCTGCTCATTGGGGGGACCCTGGGATCTGTGTGCCATCACAAGGTGTTAGCTAACTTTCTTTGTTCATGTAAGCAGTTACTGCATGGTGCAATTGTCCCAGGGTGTATTCCTCCCTCTGTGTACCCTGATATCTTCCCTGCAGGGTGTTCCCAATCTTTAGCGCAGAGCTGTGTCTACATGAGCTGTGTGTGTGACGGAGCCCTTCTACTTTGGCCATGCATGCAGGGCCATGTCTCCACCTGCAACATTCGTGGCATCCTTGGTGATCACTGTAGTTGTGTGTGGAGTCTGTTGACATGAGTTCATGGGGACATTTTCCCTTGTAGGCAGTATGCATGTGGGTACTTCCAGCCTCACACACATGTGTTGCACACCTCCTGTCTCTGGGCACTGCTGGGAGTGATAGGCACCCACCCCTCCTGTCTCTGGGCACTGCTGGGAGGACTCTGCACCCACCCCTCCTGTCTCAGGGCACTGCTGGGAGGACTCAGCACCCACCCCTCCTGTCTCAGGGCACTGCTGGGAGGACTCCACACCCACCCCTCCTGTCTCAGGGCACTGCTGGGAGGACTCTGCACCCACCCCTCCTGTCTCAGGGCACTGCTGGGAGTGTTAGGCCCCCACCCCTCCTGTCTCAGGGCACTGCTGGGAGGACTCTGCACCCACCCCTCCTGTCTCAGGGCACTGCTGGGAGTGTTAGGCACACACCCCTCCTGTCTCAGGGCACTGCTGGGAGTGTTAGGCACCCACCCCTCCTGTCTCAGGGCACTGCTGGGAGTGATAGGCACACACCCCTTCTGTCTCAGGGCACTGCTTTTGAGGACTCCACACCCACCCCTCCTGTCTCAGGGCACTGCTGGGAGGACTCCACACCCACCCCTCCTGTCTCAGGGCACTGCTGGGAGGACTCTGCACCCACCCCTCCTGTCTCAGGGCACTGCTGGGAGGACTCTGCACCCACCCCTCCTGTCTCAGGGCACTGCTGGGAGTGTTAGGCCCCCACCCCTCCTGTCTCAGGGCACTGCTGGGAGGACTCTGCACCCACCCCTCCTGTCTCAGGGCACTGCTGGGAGGACTCGGCACCCACCCCTCCTGTCTCAGGGCACTGCTAGGAGGACTCAGCACCCACTCCTCCTGTCTCAGGGCACTGCTGGGAGGACTCTGCACCCACCCCTCCTGTCTCAGGGCACTGCTGGGAGGACTCTGCACCCACACCTCCTGTCTCAGGGCACTGCTGGGAGGACTCAGCACACACCCCTCCTGTCTCAGGGCACTGCTGGGAGTGTTAGGCACCCACCCCTCCTGTCTCAGGGCACTGCTGGGAGTGATAGGCACACACCCCTTCTGTCTCAGGGCACTGCTGGGAGGACTCCACACCCACCCCTCCTGTCTCAGGGCACTGCTGGGAGGACTCCACACCCACCCCTCCTGTCTCAGGGCACTGCTGGGAGGACTCTGCACCCACCCCTCCTGTCTCAGGGCACTGCTGGGAGGACTCTGCACCCACCCCTCCTGTCTCAGGGCACTGCTGGGAGTGTTAGGCCCCCACCCCTCCTGTCTCAGGGCACTGCTGGGAGGACTCTGCACCCACCCCTCCTGTCTCAGGGCACTGCTGGGAGGACTCTGCACCCACCCCTCCTGTCTCAGGGCACTGCTGGGAGGACTCCACACCCACCCCTCCTGTCTCAGGGCACTGCTGGGAGGACTCCATACCCACCCCTCCTGTCTCAGGGCACTGCTGGGAGGACTCTGCACCCACCCCTCCTGTCTCAGGGCACTGCTGGGAGGACTCAGCATCCACCCCTTCTGTCTCAGGGCACTGCTGGGAGGACTCCACACCCACCCCTCCTGTCTCAGGGCACTGCTGGGAGGACTCCACACCCACCCCTCCTGTCTCAGGGCACTGCTGGGAGGACTCTGCACCCACCCCTCCTGTCTCAGGGCACTGCTGGGAGTGTTAGGCACACACCCCTCCTGTCTCAGGGCACTGCTGGGAGTGTTAGGCACCCACCCCTCCTGTCTCAGGGCACTGCTGGGAGTGATAGGCACACACCCCTTCTGTCTCAGGGCACTGCTGGGAGGACTCCACACCCACCCCTCCTGTCTCAGGGCACTGCTGGGAGGACTCCACACCCACCCCTCCTGTCTCAGGGCACTGCTGGGAGGACTCCACACCCACCCCTCCTGTCTCAGGGCACTGCTGGGAGGACTCCACACCCACCCCTCCTGTCTCAGGGCACTGCTGGGAGGACTCTGCACCCACCCCTCCTGTCTCAGGGCACTGCTGGGAGTGTTAGGCACACACCCCTCCTGTCTCAGGGCACTGCTGGGAGTGTTAGGCACCCACCCCTCCTGTCTCAGGGCACTGCTGGGAGTGATAGGCACACACCCCTTCTGTCTCAGGGCACTGCTGGGAGGACTCCACACCCACCCCTCCTGTCTCAGGGCACTGCTGGGAGGACTCCACACCCACCCCTCCTGTCTCAGGGCACTGCTGGGAGGACTCTGCACACACACCTCCTATTTCTGGATATGTACGCTTGGAACATACACGGTGGGGGTACGCTCCATGCATACGAGGGTGAGGGTACGGGTCGTACTTACACTGTTGGGATGGGTGTACGGTACGTACATACGCGGTTGGGGTGGGGGTACGCTCCATGCATACGCGGGTGAGGGTACGGGTCGTACTTACACTGTTGGGGTGGGGGTACGCTCCATGCATACGCGGGTGAGGGTACGGGTCGTACTTACACTGTTGGGGTGGGGGTACGCTCCATGCATACGCGGGTGAGGATATGGGTCGTACTTACACTGTTGGGGTGGGGGTACGCTCCATGCATACGCGGGTGAGGGTACGGGTCGTACATACGCGGTTGGGGTGGGGGTACGCTCCATGCATACACGGGTGAGGGTACGGGTCGTACTTACACTGTTGGGGTGGGGGTACGCTCCATGCATACGCGGGTGAGGCTACGGGTCGTACTTACACTGTTGGGGTGGGGGTACGCTCCATGCATACGAGGGTGAGGGTACGGGTCGTACTTACACTGTTGGGGTGGGGGTACGGTACGTACATACGCCGTTGGGGTGGGGGTACGCTCCATGCATACGCGGGTGAGGGTACGGGTCGAACTTACACTGTTGGGGTGGGGGTACGCTCCATGCATACGCGGGTGAGGGTACGGGTCGTACATACGCGGTTGGGGTGGGGGTACGCTCCATGCATACACGGGTGAGGGTACGGGTCGTACTTACACTGTTGGGGTGGGGGTACGCTCCATGCATACGCGGGTGAGGGTACGAGTCGTACTTACACTGTTGGGGTGGGGGTACGCTCCATGCATACGAGGGTGAGGGTACGGGTCGTACTTACACTGTTGGGGTGGGTGTACAGTACGTACATACGCGGTTGGGGTGGGGGTACGCTCCATGCATACGCGGGTGAGGGTACGGGTCGTACTTACACTGTTGGGGTGGGGGTACGCTCCATGCATACGCGGGTGAGGGTACGGGTCGTACTTACACTGTTGGGGTGGGGGTACGCTCCATGCATATGCGGGTGAGGGTACGGGTCGTACTTACACTGTTGGGGTGGGGGTACGCTCCATGCATACGCGGGTGAGGGTACGGGTCGTACATATGCGGTTGGGGTGGGGGTACGCTCCATGCATACACGGGTGAGGGTACGGGTCGTACTTACACTGTTGGGGTGGGGGTACGCTCCATGCATACGCGGGTGAGGGTACGGGTCGTACTTACACTGTTGGGGTGGGGGTACGCTCCATGCATACGAGGGTGAGGGTACGGGTCGTACTTACACTGTTGGGGTGGGGGTACGGTACGTACATACGCGGTTGGGGTGGGGGTACGCTCCATGCATACACGGGTGAGGGTACGGGTCGTACTTACACTGTTGGGGTGGGGGTACGCTCCATGCATACGCGGGTGAGGGTACGGGTCGTACATACGCGGTTGGGGTGGGGGTACGCTCCATGCATACACGGGTGAGGGTACGGGTCGTACTTACACTGTTGGGGTGGGGGTACGCTCCATGCATACGCGGGTGAGGGTACGAGTCGTACTTACACTGTTGGGGTGGGGGTACGCTCCATGCAGACGAGGGTGAGGGTACGGGTCGTACTTACACTGTTGGGGTGGGGGTACGCTCCATGCATAGGAGGGTGAGGGTACGGGTCGTACTTACACTGTTGGGGTGGGGGTACGCTCCATGCATACGAGGGTGAGGGTACGGGTCGTACTTACACTGGTGGGGTGGGTGTACGTTCCATGCATAGGGGGGGTGGGGGTAGGGTCCGTACATCTCTATCCCCACGCTATGTGATGCTTGTGCGGGCCGTACCCAGGCCTTTGCCACGTGGGTAAGATCTGTCCCGCCATTGTTGGGGTGACGTGGGCGTGGTACGTCTCGTACCCACGCTCTTGAGGCGTGGGTACGGGACGTACCGGTCTGGTTGTGTTGCCGGTTCGCGTGGTGACGGACTTCCGTTGTGGCGGTCGCTGGCTTAGCTGGACACGCCCCCACCCCCTCGTAGTGACCAGGGCATGGGTGTCAGGTATGTCCTGGGCATGTGTGGTGTGTGACTTTGGTGGGGGTTTTGTGGCCTGCCCTGGTCCTGCCACCCCCACCCCCCCCCCTTTCCCCCCTCCCTTAGTTGTTATGACCTTCTGCGCCGTCTGCGTCGGAACCTGTAGAGGAGGTGGACTGCTATGAGGGCCGGGATGACACGTAGGTTCGGGTTCATGTCTGTCCGTCGCGTACGGGTCCTCCTTGTTTGCGTCGTCCTGTGTGTCCGTCGCGTACTGGTCCTCCTTGATCGCGGGGTCCTGTCTGTCCGTCGCGTACTGGTGGTCCTTGTTCGCGTCGTCCTGATTTCCCGGCAGTTTTTGGCAGCCGGAAAATATTCACCGTGCGGGATGACGTCGGTGCGAATCGTGATTCCTGGTTCGTGAATGACAGGCTGCGAGCGTCCCGACGTCAGGTCGGCCCTTTCCCGGATCGCATTGGTAGGTTTATTTTGTTCGGTCGGGCTTTTTTACGAATCGTACGGAAATGGTGTTCCGTGCGAATCATAATTCCTTGTTTGTAAATTTTGACGACCGGGTACGCGTCGGACGGAGATTTTGCTCCGTCCGACGGTTCGTACCCGGTTTTTACCGGATCGTGATCGGCACCATAGTGTACCCACACTCAACTTAGATGAACACTTTCCACTGAGACGCAATAGGAGGGCTGTCACGAATAACCTGTTTTTGAAAACTCATAGGAGATTAATTGGGAAGGGGACCGCCTGCTATCCTATCCGAGCTGGACTAGCCTTTGGATTGCATACCCACTGTCACTTGTGAACTACACATACATCCGGTCACCACAGTTTATGGAGGTAAAGGCAATGTTCGGATTTGGTTACCCCGGACCATGTCTGAACCACCGAAAACTACAGGGTGAGGGTTACCCTTGCTGTGATAACAACACATATTGTGATAATTTGTATATGGATGAACAGAATATAACTCTCGTGGGTTGGCATTATGAAGAATTGACAGTGCCCCGAGAGGCTGGTTATTATGCTGCATGTTGCCCCATAGTGAACTTTACAGATACTTTTTTGTACACTAATTGTTCAGGGACAATACTGTATAAAAAAAAACCTTTCCCTAGTAAATAGATCAGATCCAAGCACTTCTGGAATGAATTCCAGATATGATGCAGTGATTTATGGGGGGCCGATATATGCCCACCTAGGGTTTTTCTTTCTGTCCAATGGGACTTATTCAAATGTCTACAATGGTACTGATGATGTGGCTCTCGGAAGGTACTGCCTTTAGGTGTTCCATGTAAATACGTCCAACCTAAAACAAGATCGGTAAAAAGGACACTAATAAAAGAATGTTGTGAAGGGGTAACAGAGTTGGAAATGAATAGCTAAAGCAACAGCACAACATTTGGATACATCCTGTCCTCCATATTTACCTTGGGTGGCACTGCTATGGCCAGGGGTGAGAAAGCTAGAGAGTATTTCCGATGAAAATTGCAGATTCTATCCAACACTACAGTGGCTGCCTTGATAGATATTACTACTCAGTTAGAAAGCATGCAGGTGTATTCAGAACAGACTAGATATGCGGTGGATTTTATGTTGGCCAATAGCGGTGGTGTTGGAGCAATGATTTGCGACCAGTGTGTTATGGGTATAGAGAATTTGGAAAAGAACATAACACAACACATCCTGGATATCATTGATAATATCAAAGGCATGGAAAGCAGAAATAGGTGTTGGTCTTTCTTAGGTAATTGGGGTTGGATCCTTAAGGAAATAGTTTATTTCATAGCAGTATTAATATTCTGTTGTGTTCTCATTCAATGTCTCCCACTTTGTTGTTCCTATTGTGCCACTGCTTTAACACCCAAACAGAAAATATCTACCTCTGTTACGAATGCCACTATGATGTTACAGAATGATATCGATGATCTTATGAATATAGATGAAGGGATATTTGAAGACACATCCCTCCATGCTGTCCCACTATCTGACGTCAACTGTAAACAGTGCCCACAGCTCCACCTTGATCACAGGTCTACTTATGATGCTGTATCAAATAATGATAATGTCACAGTTGCCCCTGCATATGTGGCAGTCTTACCTACTTTCTAAATAGAATATATCTTTTAGCTCATGCTAAAATGAGGGTTTGTTAAATTATGCTCGTTGATGCTCTTTAATGTCATGTATATGTTAGCATTCACTACGCTATTTTCTATTGTCAGGCACCATTTTATGTACTGTTCACAACTAATCCTATTTGATTTCAAGAAATGCCCCTTGTTAACTTTTGTTTCTGTAACAAGGAACTGTTTGTGCCAGTGCATAGCTTTTCCTCGATAAAGAACCTCTACCACCTGTTTGGCAGTTTGATCGCAGCCCAGGGTGGAACTGCCTTGAAAGTGTTCTAAGCTGTGCAAGATACAAGAGTAGAAACATTTTTTGTCCCTACCCTGTTCGCCCACATCTGGTTGGAAAATTCCACTGTGGGCATATTATTAGTTGACCATGGATTGCATATAATATATCTTTATGCTTACAGTTCCTCAGTTTCCTCTGTAGTACTCTCTCAAGACTGTGCAGACGGAGCCCCGCTCTAAGCGTATATAATAAATAATTATTGGTGTATATTTTCCACTGTTTCTCTGACTCTTCATTTAGCATGGAAGGCTGAGAGGTGGTCAGTGGTGACTCGGGAGGCACTAGTCAGGTCACTTCCTTCAGAAATACTACACAAAGTGTCACTTTTGATTGTTTCCAAAGTAAGAGTGAGCAAATCTCCTAAGAATCAATTCAACATTAAGAAAAATGAGGCTTCCAAACTAATTACTACAGCCCTGTCATTTTGTTGAATTGGATTGCCAATATGAACATATAGTTTGAGATGGCCAATATAAAATATCCTAACTGGCGTGAAGAAAAGTTTATATTCTAATAAGGAAAGGGAGGCGAGGATTATGCTGTACTTTCTTCATTTCACAGGACTCCAGCAGCTCCAACAACAACAATCAAAAACTACATTTCCTATTGAACATGGGGAACACAAGGTTCAAACAATCACAATGCTGGAGTTCTCCGGAAAGGCTTCCCGACTTCCCGTGCCTCCTCTTTCTTTAACAACATACATGTATTATCCATGTTTGGTTCCTCTAATCTGGTTTCTTGTTGCTTCCTATGAATACCCAAAAACCATCATTTTATCAATGTACATATTAAAACATGAGCTATTGTCATAATGAGCAATAGCTCAACAAAGCGTTCAGATAACCCAATTCAATCATAACAGTGTTATTTACTCTGGTACGGGTAAAACTCGCTTCTCTATGAAACCATCAGGTATATGTATAATCCCAATCTGGGATTTTTATGATCTGAAGTAAGGGACAATCCTTGCCTCCATTCCCTTAATTAAATTGAAATTTTCCTTCCTGCCAGCTAGGAAATGTTTTATTCTATTCCAGGACCGGATACGAGGATTATGCAGGTCACCACCAGAGAGGCCAAATCACCACAGGTTTGAAACGGAACCTTTCAAAAGTAGAATCTACCAACCAATTGGCCGAATTCATAATATCCTTAAACTATGCCCCTAGAGCAACGGCTTTGAACACCATGGCACCGCTTGCTGAATGTGAACCAAATTTGTTAACATCAATGCCAGCCTCTTTCATCACCCACTTTGCACACCAGGCGGTGGTAGGAAATGAAAGCGCATTGAAAGGCTTCTTCAGGGATATTAGGAGCTGCCTTTCCCCAGGAGATTACATCGCCAACATCATTGCTTCTTACACCTGAAGACACTAAAACACCAAGATTCGGGGTGAACATCCTCCTTGAAATGTCCAGGGCCCTGACATGCGATACTAGTCTGCAAATAATCATGCATAACAGCTTGGCAGGCTTACCTGATAATTCCTTCCTAGAAAGGAATTTATTCTCAGGAATTTTCCATCGTTCCCAGTAATCTTCCATGCCACTGAATGCAGGGATCCTTCCGATACCAGACAATACTGTTGTTCTTCTGGATTTGTAACAATGTTGTTGTCAGCGCTATGGCGTCGCGCGTTCTAGGGCCCGCCCCCACCACTCATTGCCGCATGGTAACCACTGTGTTTTGTTCTCGTGCCATGGTTTATCCTTGTTGTGGCAAACTCCATGATACGACCTCTGCACGCTGGTGGTTATGTTACCCTGGGACTTTGATGTACCTTCTGTTTAGCAGTTACTATTGTTCTATTTGTGATTGTCTTTTGCAGCCTATTTGTATTTTGTGCTGGGTGCTGTTGGGCAATGGTGCTTTTTAATATTGTACATATGCTCTTTAACATTGCCCTTATGTGCTGTTGCACAATGATGCCTTTTAACTTTGCCCATATCCCTATTGCAGTGCCAGCACTACAAGTCTCAAGTGCCTTGGGGCGATTGGGTGTGGCCTTCTCCTGACGTCAGCGGCCCCACCCTTCTACTGCTGCTCACTATTCAGTATACCTTGTACGGAGCGGATGCTTCGTTTCCCGTCTCTGCTTACTAAGGAATTCTTCTCGTTCCCGGGCCTCTGGCGGTCAATTCCTGATTCCGGCCCACTTCCTGCAACCCGACTTGGCTTTCGGGGTTGCCATGATTACGTTTCCCGGGCCTCCGGAGGTGATTCCTTGAACTCCGGCTCACTTCCTGCAACCTGACCCGGCTTTCGCGGTTGCTGTGGTCACTCTTTCCTCTGTGCAGAAACAATCACACAGGTTCAGAGTGGGTCGGACTCTAAGTGGTAAGACGCATGTTTTCACTTGTGTAATTGACAGGCAAGTTTTGTGGAACCCATAATCGAACGAAACTCGATCATTTCGGGCTCAAGATGATTTAATATACATATTACAGAAATCAATGTGAACAAACAAAAGATAAAGAACAATTCATTACAACTCTGAAAGAATTGCTTATTTAAAGCTATTGAATAATTCATAGTTCATTCTTTGATTCCTCCGGATTGGAGATATTATTGGATGGTATTAAGTCATGATTATTGTTTGCTAAGGTGCAATTTAATTACAGTAAATAAGGCACTTCTTAATTCCAATGATCATTTCCTTTGAAATGTTATGCAAATAAGGTGCAATTGGCTATTGTCATACATTTACATACTTTGTTTATTTTGTATTGTTTGTCCTTTGTGTATCTTTTGGTTTCACAGGTCTCCTTCCCAGCAGTCCCCTTCCCATTCCCTTCACCCTATCTGGCCACTCTGACTCCTGGTGCTATAATAGCATACCAGATCAGTGGTGCCTGAAGGTGGGCCATTAAGAGCATCACACAGATCCTGAGGAACTACCAAGGCCACTTCTGACAGCTGTGATGCTAGGGGCGAGGGATTGGAAAATCCCAGGAACGATTCATCAGAATCGGAACACAAACTTCTGATTTCCATGTTGGCTAATAAAGACTATGTCTGCTTTCTTTCTCCTGATGAGTTATTGTTCTCATGATCATGGCAAGGAACGGCAAGGTGTACCCTTTTTTTCATGCTCCAATCCTGCATAAACACGTCTGCGGCTGCCTCTCCAGGTTCCAGCCTCCAACTGAAATATCTTTGGATCTGAAAATCGAGACGGGATGCAGACAGGAAAACGGACCCAGCTTCCATAGGCTCCAGTCCTGAATAGCATTGAAATGCGAATCTGCCACTACATTCTCCGTACCCAGCACATATTTTGCTGTCACCACCATCTCATCTAGAAGAATTGCCAAAAGTCCTTGACCAAGTCTGCCATAATCCTCAAGCGTCTTCCTCCTAAGTGGTTGATATATCTCACCAATGACATGTTATTCATTTTCAATAAGACACAACATTGAGCTTTCTCCCTTGTCCAGCGTTTCACTGTGAATGAACCCACCAGAATCCTCAGGCAGCTAAGATAGAGATGCAATTCTTCTTCTGATCACTGCCTTCCTGTAGACAGTTTTCCACAGCATGCGCCCCAGACTTTCCTACCAGCATCCAACTTTATGACCAGAGTGGGATCAGTCCCAAAGTCTGTCCGACCATTCTAGGTCTCCATGTGGGCCAACTCTTACCCTATTTAAGTACAGTATTACAAGGAAACACAAACTCATACTTATACCATACGTAGATGCAGAACACCTCCATTCTTATATGTCTGTTCAACCGGGTGGGAAAAGAGACTGATAACCTCAGGAAACTCCAGACGGGAATAATCCTCGCCTCTGTGTCCTTAATAGGATTGAAACTTTTCTTCATGTTTACTTGGAAATTTTTAATTCTATGACAGGACCGGAGGCAAGGATTAAGGTTGTTCAAAGCTTATCAACCACCAGGGAGGCCATGTCTATGACTGGTTTGAAATAGAATCTTTTGAACATGGAATCTGAACACCAGTCCGCGGCATTAATTATATCCTCGAGGCAAGCCCCGAGAGAAAAGGCTTTGGAGGCCATCGCTCCTCTGACTGAAGGAGCACCAAAGTGTGAGATGTCAATGCCCGCCTCCTGCATGACCCATCTGAGCCATCTAGCTATGGTGGGAGAGGAAACAGCCTTGAAGGGTGTCCTGAGAGATCAATAACTGGTTCTTCCCGTGAAGGCTGTTTTTGTCTGTCATACTTTCATAGGCTTTCAGACAATCCACTACACATAGCTTAGGGTGACTGTCAAAGGCAGGATACGAAATTATCTTGGAGCCCGACTTTGTGCGCCTGGAAATATGGAAATTAACTCCTTGAGGGGTGAAGATCCAACCAGGGAGGTCCAGGGCCCTCACGTCAGACACTCTCCTGCAAGAGACCAAGCACAGATGCATGGCTAGCTTCGACGATAACTTCTTACTAGACAGATACTTATTTGCCTGCCAGGCTTTAAAAAGGGTTAATACCTTGTTGACGTCCCATAACTTAGAATATCTGGGTTGTGGGGGAAGCGACAGGCAAATACTTCTCATAAGTTTGCATACAAACGGGTGCTGGCCCACCGCGTCCCCTTGAACTGAGGCATGGCCCGAGGAGATCGCTGATCTGTAAGAGTTAATGGTGCGATACTCCAAGCCTTCTGTGGCCAGGGATGCCTGGAAATTCAATATGTGGACTACTTCGCACCCCTCGGATCTTGATGCTTCCCAAGTTGGTTGGTGCTCTTTGCCCATGCTGCTGACAGGATGCTCTGAGCTCCCCCTGATAGGCCCCAGAGTCTCCAACGTTGCCAGAAATCTGCCAGGCCGTGAGGGGTTTCTGATTCTGTAGGATCGGGGGATGTGGATTTCCATGGGGATCCCGGAGTACCATCCGATTTTGGGGTAGAAGGATCGGAGAATCCCAGGAAAGTTCCAGAAGAACTGGAAACCATACTTGAGATCTCCAATATGGCGTGATCAACACCACTCTCGCTTGCTGTCTGCGGACCTGAGCCGACAGATGCATTATCATGGCGAACAGAGGGAAGGCATAACCCACCTCCTTTGACCAATCCTAGAGAAAGGCATCTGTGGCTGCCGCCAGGGGATCCAGCTTCCAGCTGAAGAATTTGGGAAGTTGATGGACTAGGTGAGAGGACGAAGAGATCTGTTGAGAACGGGCCCCACAGAGAGTGCAATCTCCGGAAGACTGGGATCCAGCTGCCAAAGGCTCATGTCTGTCCATGCTCTGGAGCACCAATCTGCGATCACATTGGATGCCCCGGTAAGGTATTCCGCTGTCACAGAGACGTTGTGATCGAGGCAAAAGGCCCAGAACTTCTTGGCCATGTCTGCTAGTGCCTTGGATTTTGTGCCGCCCAAGTGGTTTATGTACCGGACCGCTGAGACGTTGTCCATCTTGAGGAGGATACAGCAGCTGACCTTGTCCTTCATTCAGCACTTGATGGCGGAGGAGCCTGCCAATAGTTCTAGGCAGTTGATGTGAGGCCTGCTGTGCATACTGCAGGCCTTTCCTCAGGTGGGGGGGTCTTGAGTCATTGGAGGGCTCTGTAGTGGAGAGGGCCCGGAAAGATGGCCTATATAGAGGACGACAGGAGGCCCACTATCCTGGCGACCTGTCGGAGAGAAGTGGTAGGTCTGGCTAGGGTTCTCCAGAGCTCCCAATGAATTTTTGAAATCTCAATGGTTGGTAAACTTAAGGGTTGGCTGACTGAATCTATGACAAAACCTAGGAAGGTAGTCTGCCTTTCCGGTTTAAGGAGGGACTTCTTCTAGTTTATCACAAAACTGAGGCCCTGTTACAAAGCCACGGTCATCTGTAGTTGGCTCGTAAGTAAAGATGGGGACTGAGCCAACAGGAGGAGATCGTCGAAATATATGATAAGGCAGAAACCCAGAGCTCTGAGGTACTCTACCGCGGGTTTGAGGACCTTGGTGAAGCACCAAGTGGAGGCGGAAGACAGGACAAAAGGAAGGGTAGTGAACTTGTATACCTGTCCTTTCAACTGAAACTGAAGAAACCAGTGGTGTGGGGGAAAGATGGGGACTGCCAAGTACACATCCTTTAAATCTAGACACACCATCCAGTCGTCTGGGCGCAGGAGGTCGCGCAGCAGGTGGATCCCCTCCATTTTTAAATGACGGTACACAAACCAGCTGTTGAACTCCTTTGGGTTGCTAACCGGATGCTGGCCACCAAAAAGACGTTGCCAGGAAGCCCCTTGGGTGGAGGAAGGAGCAGGCGATCACCCCTTTGCGTAGCAGATCTCCCACTTCCCTGTCTACCAGGCTGGTCTGGGTTTCGGCAAACACTAGCGGACGTGGGCGGAGTTCTTGCACCGGGAATCTGTAGAATTCTAGGAGGAACCCCCTGATGGTCTGGAAAACCCATGAATCTGAGGTAATAGCCTCCCAATTGTGCGCAAACAAAGCCAGCCTGCCCCCTAATTGTAACTGGGGGAAAGGCAAATTCTCACCTGATTGGGTCTGGAAGTGCCCTCTGGCGTTGCCTCTGGAGCCTCTGCCCCTGTAGTTTTTTCTCGACTGGAAAAACTGTTGCTTAGGCTACTTCTGCGTTTTCTCGAAGCCTCTGGAAGTGGCGTGGGTGTAGAAACGGCCGGTCGAGGGCCCCTTGCCACGACTGGCCCTGACAAAACCTTTGGGTGGAACACCCTCTTTATGGAGACCTGCGCCTTGTCTAAGGTGGCGAATGTTATCACAAATTTGGGTAATTCCTTAACAAAAGGCTCCCCGAAGAGCCCCAGTGAGCCACTGCATCAGCCTCTGAGGAAGCAAGGTCCCCTAGTTTGGGGTCTACCTTTAGCAGTAGAGAGCATCTCCTCTCAGTTGAGAGGACGCAATTAGCGTTGCCCAGAAATACGATGGCACGTTGAGCCCAGAATGACACAGACTCAGGAGAGAGCGGGTATTAAATGCTTTAGCCTCGTCTGCGAGGTCCAAGATCTTAGTGAGGTGCCCGCAAGCGTCAAGGAGCTTGTCCTGGCATGCTATCTATCCCTTTCTTGGGGTCGCGGATGTGTTTCTGCAGGAAGGTGGCCGTTCTAGAGTCTATCTCAGGGGTGACCGCCACTTTACCCGCTACGGCGGGTCATGGCCATTCTGCCTTAAAGCAGGCCCTGACCTCTTTCTCCAGAGGTTTTCTGAAGTGGCTGGCTATGAACTGAGCAACCTTTTCCCCAGGGATCCACTCCGAAGAACATGGGTGGAGGAGGTCTTCTGGAACCAGCATATCTGAGGGGGGTCAGCGCCACTCGCTGGTGGGCGCCAGGGTCGCAAGGGGCCTGCTTCATCGGTGGACTCAGTGGGTGATTCGTCACCATCGTCCCCCTGCCTTGCAGGGATAAGGGGGCAGCTTCGCTCAACAATTCGGAGGGTTCAAGGAAGGGGCGGGCTAGAAAGGCCTTTTTAAGGTGCTCAAAGATGCCCAGGTCGACAGCTGACTCCTGCTTGCGCTTAGGGGTGCGAGTGAGGGGGGTTGTGACCCCTTGAAGGGGGGCTATCAGCGTAGGAATATGCTGTTGCCATAAGACGTCTTTTGAAGTGGGCCCGTAGCCGCCGCGACTGTCTGGTGGATGGAGGCATCCACCGCACCATAGAACTCATCCTCCATGGGTAGGACCTGCAGGGACTCCTCTTCAACATAATCCCCATCCATGTTACTAAAGGAGACTCACCAGGCTTATGGAACAATGGCAGGAGACACTAAGGGAACCCAATGGTGGGCTCCTTGCCCCACAAGTTTGGCGAACATGGGGTTCTGGAAGGTTTCGGCGGATTTAAAAGCCCTGAGTTTGGCCGCCCAAGCGCAGGAGTTGGGGAGGCTAGAACTCCTCCGGGGGCGGACTCACTAATTTGTAAGGGGTACCCACAACTTGTAAGGGGTATCCACAACACCTGGGCCGGCCCCAATTGCAGCCTAAGGGAGGGACACACAAGTGATTGTTGCAGGCACCAAAACAGGCTGCCACATTGATTTTACCAACCTAATATAAACGGGTGTCAGGCTGCCGGATTTTCACTACTGACCCGCTTTAGACGGGCGTAAAGGCTTCCCGGCGGCACCGGCTCTGGCTCGGCAGGGGGCGCACTTCTGACAAGTTTGAACCTGACAGGAGAGTACGCACGACCCCCGCGGTGCAACAAGGTGCGGCCTGTGCTCCATGCGTGCCCTCTGGAGGCTCCCGGCGGCTACTGCAATGCCCGAGAATGCGAGATGCCGCGAATGGAGCGATGAGGAACCGCAGGACCTAGAATTGCGGCGAAATCGCAGCGCGCTACAGGCAGAAAAAACACCGCCACAAACAGAACTTGCAATATAAATAACAGCAACACATCAGTATATCATAAAAGGAAACAGAAACTGCTGTGGAGCAGGAAAAGAAAGAGGATGTATCCAAGCAGCCCCGTGCCTTTCAGGACGTCCAGTGCTGCTGTTTGGTTCACCTTTGTTGTTGACCTTTCCCTAGACTCATGGGAAAGATAATTTTTTTATATTAAAGATGAACACTGCTGGTTATGGAAAATAAAGAAAGTAGGGCATGATCATAGCCTCCGGTCCTGCCATAGAATTAAAAATGAATATGAGACAGGCTGCAGATGTGAAGTATGGCAACATGTTGGAAGATGTAAAAGTAGATGTCTTCACTAAAGTAAAGACGCCAGGGCTGCTATTGAGAGTTGTACATTAGCTACTCGATTTCAAAAACAGAAAATAGCTGCAAGTGTAATGGAGGAGCTCCTAAAATCTTGCAAACAGATTTTGTGCCTTATGCATTTGCTAGATGAGTGTGCACAATTTAATGAAGAAAGGGTTCAGTTAGAAGATTGTTAAACTTACATATATTGATACGGTGGAGCATCAAGATTTCAACTTACCAATATGTCAAAAAGTGGTAAAGAAACTTGATGGATTAGTGAAATCTCTTTCACGCACAACAAGTTTAGAAAAAAAGAACTATACACCTCCAATAATTGCAGAATTATTTTGCAACATAATTTGAAGGGGGCCTAGTCAGTGGAGCAATGGGAAATGTGGTTGATTTCAACACAAAAATCCCCACAAAACTGAGTTTGAATCAGCTTTGGTCAAATTTGACAATATATAACAACCAAATCATAGAGGTAAGTGCTGTGACTATTTTCTAGAGAACAGCTTCCCCAGTGTTTGAACTATGCTATCACTATTAATAAGTCACAAGGATTAAGGGCCTCATTTAATATTTGGCAGATGGTGTGTCCTCTTCTAGACGACAGGGCAAATTATTGGCCGAGATGACATTTCAAGCATTGCCACAAACCACTGTCACAGCAGTTCCTGCCAATGCATTATTAGTTTGATGGATGGCTCTGCCATGTCAAACTTACATTTTTTTATTTTCAAAAAGAAAACCCCAAAGAAGGAATTTCTTTTTGAAAATAAAAAAAGACAATGCCCCCTTACCAAGGGAATTTCCTCCAATAGGAAGGGGGCATTGAGCACTTTCAGTGTCCCTTACTGCCAGGTTTTTCCTGGGGGTGACGGGCACTGAAAAACAATTGTATATTCACTGTTATCTGCAGCTGCAACAGAATTCCACTTTCGCCAACATATAAATAGGGCCCCAAGTCGGGATGAGGCAATGATAAATATAGGGCAAAAGGTTTTCAAAGAGGGTATGCCTTATGTTGCCATGGGTGTGTCACTTTCAAGGCTATACTTTCTTGATTTTAATGAGAGCAAAGTAAATGCAGACAGCTAATGTATTAGAGAGTAGAATCAGCTGAGAAGCCTGTATGCTTCTCATCTTGTTCAATAGCCAATCAATAAAAGGTGTGTTCTCTACCAAAAAAGGTCGGATATACATTCAGAACATAGGAAAGGAACAAAAGTTAGTAAGCTGAAGCAACAGCAGAACAAAGAAGTTTAGTAGAAGAGGGAAAGGATTTGGCAGGCTCACAATTTTCAAACTTATCTTAAATAAACTATTATTATAACTTAGTCCTAAATGTTCTATTTCAGTTATCGCCATTTACTGAGAAAATTGAGGGAAACTCAGACAGGCCCTCAAGTAGAGCACATCAATTCTACTGAGGACAGTGCCTGTTTAGAAACATGCTTTTCAGTGTCGATATCTATACAGGTGTGACACAATTTAATTTAAATTCTCAACAAATGCCTAAAAATTTCTTATGGTAGTGTTAAATACGCACAGCATGCTCATGGGTACAATCCATCTAAAACCTCAGCTGCAGCAGTAAAATTTGCCAGAAGGTTACACAGAAAACTGTTTTGGAGCAACAGAAGGAAAGAAAGGATAAAGAATGGCCTACAGTCTTTCAGTAATTAAAGGACTCTAATCCAACGCGATTCTGGGCCCTTATAAATACATTAAAAATAGTAACACGATTAGGGAAAATTGAGTTTCCGAAGCAGCTTGTGCGCGACATATTGAGCTGTATGTGACGCAGATCGACAACCCATCAGAGGCTAGACAGTCTAGTACTTCAATTCCAACCTTCAAAGAAAACTTGGTGGCATCTGAGCCAAGTCCACAACATCAAGAGGATTCGGTATATGAGCTAGGACAGCTCGAGGAAGACACCCAGTAGGACCAGGACAATTTAACAAACAGTCGGAAGGTGACAAAAGTATTAAAACAGCTGAAATCCGATGGAGCCCCTGATCCGAATGGCCTGCAAACCGTTTTTTTCAAGGAGGCACATATAAGTTGAGCAACAGTGTTGTCAGCAATCAATAACCATTCTTTTAAATGCTGATATACCAGAGGGCTGGAGAGGATCCATTATGTGCCCTATATTTAAGGGTGGTTGCCGTACTTGACACTGAGGCAAAAGTTTATGCCCGAATTTTCTTAAAACATTTAGAAACCGGGGTGGTGGAGGAGGATATTTTTCCATTTGTTCAAACAGGATTTAGGGCTGGGGCATCCACAGTAAATGATATTCAAGCTCTTTCTGTCCTCGGGTACCGTACTCTTCAGAGGAATAGGCCACCCCTCCTGTGCTGTTTTAGAGACCCTTTTGAAGGGTGTTGTCCGAAATGCATTGGGCACAGCTTTGTTTATGGATTATCATCTTTATCAATATACAATCAGGATGGATTCTATAATATTAAGAATATAAAGAGTAATGAAATTAAACAATAAATATCCCATGATAACCTGAATACTTTGAACAAGTATTTTTCACAAGTGCGGATTGGGGACGGTACCTACTGTTTTAGGGAAACGCTACCACAAGGATTATTAGTCACCTCATACTCAGGAGGATTTACCATCTGGCACCACCTAAGATTAAAACGGTTTAAAAGGGAGTGCGTCGGTCTTACCAAAATGCTACATAGTCAATATAGAGGACAAACAATAGTGGGGACAACGGCAGCCCTGACAAGTGCTCCTAAAGATACCGAATGAGGATGAGGTATACCCTGCTAGGATTAACGTAGCTGTAGGACTCTTATATAGAGACCTAACCCAGGAGAAGAACCTACTTCCAAAGCCAAAAGCTGACAGAACTGACCATAGAAAGGACAATACAACCCAGTCGAAGGCCTTCTCCGCACCCAGTAATGTCATACCCGCATTGCTCTCCGTAGTTCTAGCCATATTGAACACAGCCACAGCAGTGTTTGCATGACTGGTAGTGTTCCTGCCAGGAAAAAATCTTTGCGGGTGAGGGGAGACAATATACTGGACCAGAGAGGCCAGTCTAGCAGCAAGAATTTTAGCAAATATTTTAGCATCTGAATTGATCAGATATGGGTGGTAGGATCTGAGGGTTTATCCTTTTTAAGAAAAATTATAATATTAGTGGTCTGCCAGGAGTCTGCAGCATCACCCCCACCATCATTTTGCAAAATCAGAGTCATAAATAAAGGGAGGATTGTTTTACTAAATACCATGTAGAACTCCAAGGGGATAGTATCATCTCAGCTGCCTTTCCTGAAGGCAGGGAATTAATTGCTAATTCAAGTTCGCTAATGAATATATACTCCTCTAATATTAACCTCTGATTTTGCTCCAGTCGAGGCCGATCTGTCCTCAATATATATTTGTCAATCAGATGCTTATTAACTAGAGCAGCAGGAGCATACAAATCTCTATAGAAGTCAGTAAACAGCTTACCAATATTTAGTGGATGGGAATGCAAAACGCCATTTTTATCTTTAACTGACTTAACGGGACTCCTATGCCTTTTTTCAGCAATACGGTAAGCTAGGACCTGTCCAATATTTTCATTATATTCCTACTAGGGAGCTTGATTATTACGGTACTCGGTAGCCACCTTTCCCGAAGATTCCGATCAAGTGGTGAGCATAAATGGACCAATTGGAGATAAATTGGGTACTCAACCAAACAGCATGGGAATACTGAAATTATGTCACCAATAATTATGTACAGAGCTTAGGGGCCAGCTCCTTGGCCTGCTTACCTAATTCTAAATTAAACTGAACAGTAACCCCCTGGATGAAAGCTTTCATGACATTCTATACAACTTGGGGCAAAGCAGAGTCCTGATTTACCACCACAAAATCCTTCAATTGGTAAGTTATACGAGTTATATAAGTGAAATTGGATAAAAGCACACATGGGAAAGTAAAACGTCCCTCTTTACTGAAATGGGGTAGCACCATTGTTACCAGGACTGGGTTATGTTTTTTGGGACACACCTCAATTTTAGCAGATTATTGTCAACCGTGGATTTGTAAAGACCAAATCAATGCTGGAATATTGTTTATGAGGGGCAGAATGGTATGCGAACCCAGGTTTCTCTGGGTAGAGGGTCCTCCATAAATCCACCAGACCATGAACCGGAAGGATCTTAAGAATTGAGGCCCGAGTTTTAACCATGCAGTGGTAGAAATTATAGTTAATAGTATCAATGGAATAGTTAATTATACAGTTAAAATGACCCATCAATATGATATCCCCGGGCCAGTCCAGTAATTCCAGACTCAGCTGATGAAACAGCCTATGGTCATCAATATTAGGGCCAAATATTGTAGAAATAGAGATTTTTCCCTGAAGACCAGCGCTGGGATATCACCCACCTACCTCTAGGATCAGAGGAAACTTTAACAACAGTGCAATCCAGATGACAAGTATGCAGTGTAGCGACCCCATGAATTGATGCTGTTTGAATAGTGGAGGTGACATTATTATACCCCAACTGCCTCATCAGAGAATCATCTTTATATGTGAGGTGAGTCTCAGTTAAACATACTATGTGGGGTTTATAGCCGGCGATTTCCTCCTTAACAATCCGGTGCTTGAAGGGTCGATTAAGGCCAGCTACATTAAAACATATTACCCTAAATTGTGTCATGAAACATAATTATCAACAATAGCTATGATGTCTGCTAAATTCAAATAATATTAAAAAATTACATTTATATAATAGAAGAACAGTAGGTACTGCAGCTCATTTTTTCAGACACTCCCTCAGAACAACCTACCCTGAAGCAAGTGACTTAGCACACCAGCAGCACCCACAACAGCACCCACAACAGCACCCACAATACCACACTCCCCTACAGCTGTGGAGGAAAAATCATCCCAACCTAGGGACCTGTCAGATCACCATGATAGCCCATACAGGGCTCTACAACCCCCCCAACTGGCCCGCCTGCCCAAGCAAAAAGAAAACCACAGAAAAATCAGCGAAGTATTACTGTGTGTACCCAAAGTGCTAATGATTGAATGAATGAAAGACAAACCAGGACATTTCAACTAAACAAATACTGCAGAGTTACAAAGCAGTTCCATAAGTAGTCTCCATAATCCAAAATACATTATCCACTATCCCTGCCACTTTCTAAGAACCCTAGGTTCAGTATGACAAAAAAGTGTTTGACAGTCACTCATAATCTTCAGCCTACCTGGCTCCTGGAGAAAAACCTGAGCCCCTACCGCTCTTAAGGGGTCAATCAATTGTCTAAGCTTCCACCTGCAATCCAATGTTTGTTTACATAATTCCAACCTCACAAAAAAGGACACAGTCAGCTGAGATCAGGATGATGGACGAGCTTCCAAATAAATCTTGTCTAAGTAAAAGATTGCCATTGAATATCAGGACAGGCTGAGGCAAAGCTTTGTTACTTTTGGAGCTGTCCCGGCGCAGTGGAAGTCGATGGGCATGTTGGATTTGGGAGTCCATGTCCCAGCCCGACAATTTGAGAAAAGCTCTAGAGAACAGTTGCACAGCAAATTGCCGCTGGTCATCCCCCTCCTTTCCTTCGGGAGTCCCAAAGACCCTAAGATTGTTGCGCCGCTGGTGGTTCTCCAAGTGAGTGAGCACACCATCATGTTCTCTGACAATCTTAGCCGAAGCCGTTCCAACATATTCTGTGTCAGCAACTCTTTGTTACAGCTCTGAGACCTGGGTGGTAAGTGTTAAATCCTTCCCTACAATAACAGCTAAAGATTGTTGCAGAAGGTTGTTTGCTCATGCCTGAGTATAATAATAATGTAGCGCCTCAGAACGGTGAGTCGGCAAAAGTTGTAGTATTGTTGATAACGTAGGCTCGGAAGCTGGAGTGGCTATGGGACCTATATTTACTGAGTCTACATAACTGACACCCCAGACAGGGTAACTGCAGGACTTTTGCTGGGTAAGAGAGGCTCCAAGCTGTTAATTGATGATTCAATTCCCCACTCAGGTTTGCTCAGGACCTTAGAGTGTGCTTGTTGTAAAAGGGTGGGTCAATTAAACTGATTGGATGGAGCAATGTCCAAGATACTTGATTCAAGCCTGGACTCCTGCTAATATATGCGACTCGCAGATAGTTGGGTTGAATAAGGCAGGATATCACCAGCATTACTACCCATTGCTGGGGGCATCAATTGCTTCTTTAAGTTAGGGATGACCCATTGTCATAGAGGATTGACTGTAAAAGGAGCCTCAGCTGGGTCACACTCCATACCTTTTCGAGGCTTCATCTTCTGTTTGGAAGTGGATTTGCCTTTAGGAGCACCACTACCTCCTCCCTTTCTCCTGTTCCAAGAACAATCCAATATAGATTGGGGAGGGACCAGTCATTATATCTGGTACTGTACTTTCCAACAAGGTACCTTGAAGGTTTTTATCTGGTAGGGTGGCAGGATTAACTTTACCACGTATAAAGGAAGCACGTGCCTTCGTTTCGCCATTATTATTAGCAGAGGAAGCAGAATTGGATAGATCAGCAAACAAGAGCCTGCAAACTCCCTGTACACCCCATTAAAGCATTTACAGCCAAGCTACTGGACCCAGCCCTATCGGCTCTCTCTGGAGACACAGCCTGTAAAGCGCCTGCTACATCAGTAACTGTCTCAACATGTCCTGTAGGCAGCACTGAGCCAATAGTAGGAACAATCTTACCTTGCAGAATAGTATCTGTTTTGTTAGCAGTTGATACATAGTTGCAGTCAGAGGTTTAAGCTGCAGGAAAATTGAGGGAGCCAGTTTCTCCCTCGGAGAGTCTCAAGCAGCCTGACAGCCTCGGGTGTCCGGTAGAACTCCCAGCTCCAGCTAATCCTGAGGGAGCAGGGCGCCACCGCTCTCAGTCGCCAAGAGTTTGGAAACAGTCTGCCCGGTCATCGACAGCCTCCCCTCCTCACTATGGGCCATATGTAGGTAGCTAAATACCGGTCGGTAACGGCCGAAATTCGGTAAATATCACGTTACCGACCGGTATTTAGGCGATTGAGATGTAGGAGGCCAAAAAGCAGGATTCGGTAATTATGAATCGGTAAATACCGATTCATTTTTACCGAATTCTAAATTACCGAATCGGAATTACCGAATTCTTATTTACCGAATCGGTAAATAGGAAATGGTAAAACGAGAAAAGAGATGTAGGTAAATTCGGTATTACCGAATTTAATGAAATTTAAGAGTCGGTATTTAACACTGAGTGAAAGCAGGTGGTAATCAACTACAGTGCATATAAGCAATCCCAAAATGCAACAGCGTGATCACCATGGCGGCTCTCTATGTGATTGCAAGGCGCCTACGTCTACAGGCAGCAGGTGTGAGGATTTGGAGACGGGAGGAGCGCATTTACAGACAGCGCATCACACTCTTCCAACAGACTGAGGCTGAGATACATGAAAGGTACAGGCTACACCCCCAAACCATCATGGACCTGATAAGGGACTTGTACCCACTCCTGGACCATCCAACAACAAGGGCGCACGCCATACCACCACATGTGCACGTGCTGTGTAGCCTCCATCTACTCGCATTTGGCAGTTACCAGGGGGTGATAGCTGCGGTAGGCGGGGTATCCCAGAGTTGCCTGTCCCGTTTCTTCAGGAAGTTCCTGGATGCCATGATGCAGAGAATGCAACACTACATTAGCTTCCCAAACACACAGGCTGAACTGCTGAAAACCAAGACAGACTTCTACCAGATGGCACAGTTCCCGCATGTCATAGGCTGCAGCGATGGCACACACATTCCAATCTGCCCACCAGCAGCCACTGAGTATATCTACAGGAACAGAAAGTCCACCCACTCCATAAATGTGCAGGTAATCTGCGATGCTGCCAACATAATTACTGACATCATAGCCAAATTTCCTGGGAGCACCCATGACTCCTACATCTTCCAGAACAGTGGAATCTACACACGCCTGGTTGCGGGAGAATTTGGAGAAGGATACCTGCTAGGTAAATCACTGTGACACTCCCTTATACTTACCGCAGATGAATGTGTATTGGTGTATGTGACTAATGGCACCCTCTTTCTCACCTAGGCGATAGTGCATATGCCGTGCGGTCATTTATCCTCACTCCCTACCTACACCCATCAACCCTGAGTGAGAGACGATACAATGTGGCACACAAATCAACACGCAACGTGGTGGAGCGCACGTTTGGACTATTGAAAAGCAGGTTCCGCTGCCTCCCCAAGAGCGGAGGCGCACGCCAGTACACACCCATCATCTGCTGCAAGATCATTGCTACTTGTGCAAGGCTGCACAACCTTGCCACAAAGAAAGGTACAGAATTGGAAATAACAGATTTTGAGGAGGATGATGATGATTTTGCACAGCCAGAGCCCAACGCAGCAGGAGTGCCAGCAGCAACAGATGGGAGAGAGAGACGGGCAGAGATCACATGCAACTATTTCTAAGTAAGTAAGGAGACACATCCAGTTGTTGGATGCAATGACGTAGTTTTAATTTGTGGCCACTATGCCACAACACAAACGTTCAAACTGGGCTATCAAATTGGTGACATCCATTGTAGGAAGTCATGGGTTACTTCACCCAACTCTGTCCTGGCAGTGGGTGCTTCATCAGCATCTGCGGCCACGCACTACAGTGCGGGATGCGAATGACTGACTGTCCTCACTGGCTGTGGGACCAGTGGCAGCCCCATGCCGTCTGCTGCTCCTCCGTGTGTCTGTGACAGGGGGGGTAATGCTGCTCCGACTGGTCGTGTCCTCGCTGTCCACAACATCCACAGCACCAGTATTGGCAGACTGGCTCGTAAGCAGCACCTCAAGAGCAGTGGTCACCTTAACAGTCCCCTAGAAACATCAGTGCTGCAGTGCGCAAGCCCCTTCTGCATGGCCACGGAGCACCTGCAGAGCAGAGAAGTGGCAGTATCTAGTCGGTTCACTGCCCTCGTATGGTGCTCCATTTTCTGCCTCTCCCTTCGCCGTGTTGCTCTGTCCTCATCCATTTTACTGCACAGCAGCATCACAGACTGGGACATGTCCCGCATGCCCGCAGCCATTTCCCTCATGCCCTCAGCCATTGAGGAAATGCCCCTGTCAATGTTGCTCATTTTATCATTGAGGCACTTCATTTGTCGTTGTACCTTGCCTTGTAGGTGCTGTACCTTCACCATGGTTGCCTCCAGCCCTCCGAAGACACCATGGCTCTCACCCTGTGGAGGTGGACTGCTCACATGAGCCCTGCGGCGGCGTCTGGCACCTGTGTGTGCTCCCTCAACGGTGGACAGCACACCAGCATTGCTATCATCCAGTGGCACAGTGGTTGATTCATCCCCCCTCGAGTCTTCTGAGGAGGACTCGGACACATGCAGTCTGGCAACAGCATGCCTCCTAGGTCTCATCACTGCAGGTGGTGTTGATGCTGGTGAGGCTAGCAGTAGTGGTGATGCTGGCTGTGGTGGCGTGGCTGGCTGTGGTGGCGTGGCTGGCTGTGGTGGTGAGGCTGGCTATGGTGGTGAGGCTGGCTGTGGTGGTGAGGCTGGCTGTGGTGGTGAGGCTGGCTGTGGTGGTGTTGTGTGCCCTGCACTCGTGGTGGCCTTCTCGGTGATGTGCTTCCGGGGTGCCCTCTCTCCCTTCTCCTGAGCAGGCCTGCGCGATGTCTCGCCTGTGGACAGAAACTTTACATTAGCTCAGTGTACCTGCAGCCCTGCATTGCTCACATCATAATACATTTCTGCAATACTATCTCATTGTCCTCTGCCTGATTATCGCAGATGTGTGTCACATGCCTTGTTGTTCTGTGCGATTCCTGTCATGATTGGGGTTTCCCTGACTACATCACCCATAATGCATTGCTGGTCTGAACAAAAACCTGTACTAGAGTTGGAATCACATTGCCCAATTGGGGATTTGGGATAGGGGAAGGGGGGGCACAATGCTGCACATGCTTCTTGCCTTTTTTGGTAGCAGCTCTGGCTGAGCTGTCTGCATCCCCAATCCCAACGACACTTTCAGGCTCTATCGTGGACTCGTGCTGCTCAAGTTCTGTCAGGGCAGGTGCCCTGTTCCTTCCTCCTCCTGTCTGGCTGGCCTGTTTTTTCAGATCAGCCATCCTTCTCTTGGTGATGATCCGGATGTCATACCACCGCTTCTTCAGCACATCAATGTCCCGGGGGGTCACTCCAATGGCATTTACCTGCGACTGGATTCCTTGCCAGATCCTTCTTTTTTCCGATTCTGCAACTTGCAGGGACTGCTTTGCAAAAAGCTTATTGTGCTGCTTCACCACCTCCCCCACAAGTACCTGCAGTTCCTTCAGGCTGAATTTCATTTTCCTCTTCCTTTCACCTCCATCTGTGTCCTGGCTGGCCATTGTGCAGGATCAGTTGACAATGTTCAGGCACTGGCTCTGTTGCACTCCTCAGCACTCCCAGCCTCTTCAGAGGGTTCTGATTGTGTGCACCTGCCTGGGTGTGGCCACTTCCTGGTTGGGAGGGGTGTGGGTTGCACATGATTGGCTGATTCCTCAATTGATGTGTTTTTGAAAATCCGATTCGGTAAATTCCGAATCGGTAAATATCGATTGGGTAAATACCGATTCTGGAATACCGGTCGGTATTGTGGAATCGGTAACCATTTTCCGAATTTTACCGAATCGGTAAAATTTACCGAAAAATTAGGTACATACGAAATACCGATTTCTAAATACCGATTCGGTAAAATTCGGTATTTATGAATCGGTAAATTTAACTTACCTACATATGGCCCTAAGTCTACTCGGGCCAACAGGCTGTATTACGCTATTTGTGGGCTACCCCCGCTGCCTACTCGGGACAAGCTGGCAATCACAGGCTTGCCTGAAACCATTACAGCGTTACACAGTGATCGTTGGAACCGAATGGAAAATGCGGTAACTGGCAACTATAATCACAAGAATCAGCTGCATCAGCTATGGTAAGTATCAGCTAGCCAGGAGTCTTCAGCTAAAGGCGGGATAGTGGCTGGTGACGAGAGGTGGGGAGAAAGCAGAGCACACTCGCCGCTACATCTGCCAGCCTCCATCTTTTCCTCCCGATGCACGCAATGCAATCCAATACATGACTTTCAACATTAGATGAGCAGCCTGGTTTCCTTGAAGTGTAAAATAATCCAGTGTGTGATTCTTTATTAGAAATAGGGGATGGACATTGAGGGTTGTTTGGACCCCGCCTCCTAACACCTGCTCCCACACATGAGTTACAAAAGATGCTACTGATGGCTCATTACAGGGTGGCTGATGGTCTCTCTGTTTTTTTCACTAAAAGCACAGCATTGTTTTCAGCATGATGCTCCTCTTGGCCAATACCTGGCACTCCCCCTGAGATCAATTATGGCACCCTCCAGGGGTGCTGGTGTCGGCCATACGACAGAGGTTAAACCTAGCAGGCATCTCACCACAACTGTCAGATCAGGCCGAGTTCCTCTCATTCACCCTCAACATGGACCCCTCATTGATAGAACCTGTTGACAGGAAGGCCAGACAGTGTGATTCCAACTGTCCCACCTGAAAAAAATTAAACCATATCTTTCCGAATACTTCAGAATCAGAGTACAAGCTCAACTCCTCTCCTACCTCAAAGAAGGCAAGGCTTTGTTCAATAGTTACCACCATACCTGCCCTGAAAGACATTCTTCACATAGCAGCACAGCTCATCAAGAACTTGAAGAAATACAACTATATAACAGCATGTTAGAGAATCTGTACTGGCTCCTACTACACACCTTCATTATCTTCAAGACTTGCTGAATCCCACAGAAGGCCTTGTACACCAGACCCTAACTTACTTAGCAAAGAAGCTAAACATATCTGGAGGACTACAACAGATCTTTAGCACAGACATCAACACAATGGAGAAAAAACCCTGCAAGAGGATAAGAACCAAAGACAGGTCATCTCTGTTCACGCACATATGATTTGAAACAACATCCCATCCCATCGACATCAGAATGTCCACAACTCTTATCCAGTTAAAAAAAAAACTGACATCACATGTTGAAGGAACATACCACTGAATATGACTGCATCCTCACCTCTACTCGGAATGCTACCACTAACCCAACACCTATAAATATCATCATACCTCCAATTATATTTTATATGAGGCTTGCACCCTGTCCAGGGTTCAACTGGTCCGCAGCTAGGTTTGCATTCTAAAATATGGCCAACACATACATGCACATAAAGTGAAACATCCGACCTTCTGCTGCAACTAAGAACATTGTTTAGTTTTGCAACCTTTTTGAGCCCAACTGTGTACAGCATACCCCCATAGTCCCATTGGTATAGAGAATACTATATAGCTGAAAGTTGCTAGACCTCAACTATGGTCATTGGTCAATGCAAGGTGAAACTTAAGTTCTTTGTCCTGTCGTGTCTTAGCCATGAACTTGAGTTATGCTCCGAAAACTACCCTCAGAAATTCATTATTTTCAATTGGATATAATCTGAACGATCAATTTGTAATTATCCTTACACATGAATGGTAACTCAATATATTTATATTGATAACTAGGGTCAGAAAAACTGTGCTCCAACTTTTTGGAGCCCAAGTGGGTTGAAGGTCCTGGCCCATTTTAAACGCTTGCGACCATGCATAAGGTTCAATTCCGCACCACTCACACTTCAGTTGACTGTACTTTGGTACCGATCATTTCTAAAAGCGGTCAGTTTGGCTATAAATCAGGCTCACCATTTGTTCCGGCTAATTCAGGTTCACAGAGACTTTTCTGACTGCAACAGATAACCTCAGCAAACTGCGTCTATCAATGCTGCTTTATGCATGCCTGACTGAGAAGACACAGCAATCAGTTAAACTGCTATTCAATGCAACCCTGTGAAGGAGCAGAAATGCTGCACTAACCAACTGCAGCAGAAAGTTCACTGTCACAGAAATCTGCTAAATAACAATTTTTGTTTAAAAGTGAAAGTAGCTGATGAGCCAACAATGTGTGAGTTAAACTACAACTGCCAGTACACTAAAATCAGCATTTGGTCTGTCCATTGATAACACATGTTAAGAATAGTGAGGTCAGTTGAAGCGGTACTTGCGGTCCTCATGAATGTGCTGGACTCGCTCGTTATTTGTGCCAAAACGTTTATGCATGTATTTGTTGATACATGCAACAAAGATTTGCAGTGTGTTTTTTTAATCTGGTGAATGGCTTTCAAATATAAAAGTTAAAAAGCGAAATTGGATAACTTGAAGACAAATGTCACAATTGCAGTCTTTACCTTAGTTGAATGCCCACCTGAAATCTGTACCGAATTCATGGTTTGTTGACTTCAACTGTTGGACCATGAAAAAAAGAAAAAAACAGAGGTCTATGAATTTGAGTGTATGGTTGGAACATCACTGACAATGTGTTAATAATTTACCAACTACAATCAATGACACATAAAAGATATAGGCAATAATGGTGAAAGAGTCATAATGAGGAGAAAGAATAAATATATATGTTCTCTGAGTGTGTCTTTGCAGACCTGGTTTACACTATCCTCTGCGATTTTGTCATCCTTCGTGTAGGTAAAGTGGATGATGAATCTTGTTTACTTTTTTCCAATTACCTGGTGATGAGACGGAGTGCTATTTGACAAGGTCATGATGCCATCAGAGACTATTATAGATGAGCAACTCTAAATACCTGGGATGTTTTCACTGAGGTGTTCTGATTAACATCAAATAGACAAGGAAAGCAACGCTCAAGTTGTCTGTGATGTCACCCAGAACCCCAAAGTGAAAAGCACACCTGTTATTCAGTTACCCATCTTTAATTTTATGTAATATATTGTCCACCTACATTTTTGCCCTGCTTTCAACTGCTATGAGCCCCGTGTGAACAAACTGGAATTTCTTTCTGATGTAGCAATTGTGCTAAACAGCTTTTGCTTCCCATTATTGCTATATAATAGCAGTAAAAAAACGGATTTAGAATTTGGTATTCCCACAGAGGCTTCCAATGGAAGCCATACATAACATATATAATTATAACTGGGTAACGGAGAATTATGGGGATGCTTTTCATCGAGGGATTCATAGTAATATCAAATAGGCAACAAGGTTGAAGCTTGAGTTATCTATTTATTTATTTAAAAAGTTTTATAAAGCGTGAACAAGACCCAGACGGGTATCAGGGCACTGTACAAAGTGAAAAATAACCATTGACGAGAAGGGACAATAAAAGTACAATACAAAATGGCAACATAAGAGGAATCTGAGTTATAAAATTAAATGTGGGTGCTAGGGGGAGACGAGGTAGCAAGTGATCAAACAGGTAAAAGCCCTACTAGACGGGGCCATGCAGTTTTAGCAGCTCACTACATCCAAAGAACGACAAAATACATTTCAAATCCTAAGTAAAAATGATTATCAAGCACATATTTCAAAACACTACGAGAAAATGATTGTCAAGCATAAATGTCAACACACAAAGTAAAAATGATTTTCAAGCACTAGAGGGAAGTGTCTATCACATGGCAAAGAAGCTATTGCTGCTGATGTTCTTCCAAAAGTAGCCATTTGACCTGTTTCTTGAATGAAGCAGTTGAGGGGTTGGCTCTGATCTCCATTGGTAGGGCATTCCAGATTCTTGGAGTCAGCCTTGAGAAGGTGCGATTGTAAGTTCTTTTTTTGTTGAATATAGGTAGTTTCAGGAATAGGGTATTGAAGCTTCTTAAGTTTCGACTGGAACCAGAGAGCCCGAGATTCTTTGCCAGGTAAACGGGGCTATTGAAGTGTATAGCTTTATGTGTCAGACAGGCTATCTTGAAGCGGATCCTTGCTTCAATGGCAAGCCAGTTAAGTTGAATTAAGTCAGGTGTAATGTGATCATGCTTTCTGGAGCCTGTGATTAGTCTGGCAGAGGTGTTCAGAGTAGCTCTTAGAGGAGCTAACCTAGATTTAGGGAGCCCAGCTAGAGTCACCAAGCCATATTCTACTTGCAAGATAACTAGGGATTGGACTGCTGACTGGATGTCCTCAGAAGGTAGGAAAGGTTTGATTTTCCTAAGAGTGTTGAGCTGATGATTGGCACTCTCAATGGTGGCACTGATGTGTCCTTGCATGTTTAGAAATTTGTCCAGGGTGACGCCTAAAGAACAATTGGAGTCCACCATATGCGGGGTGCAGTTGAGTGCAGAGTTTTTTTGATCCAATTTTGCATTGGGGCCTCGTGGTTGCGGGGGGTAATCAGGAGAAATTCTGTTTCAAGGGAATTTAGTAACAGATGGTTATGTGTTAGCCATTGTTGAGTTTATTGGAGTGCTCCATTAAGTGTTTTAATGTCATCTAGAGAGGAGATCTTCAAATACAGTTGAGTATCATCCGCGTACATATGGTACTGAATGTTTGACCCATTTAAAATAGCAGTTAGCGGTTCCATGAAGAGATTGAAAAGCGTGGGCGAGAGTGCAGATCCTTGAGGTACCCCAATAGAGACCGTGGTGCTGGCAGCCAAAGATTGGTTGACTATGATTCTGTGTGTTCGGTTATGCATGAAAGAGGAGACCCAATTTAAGACAGGGCCAGATAACCCCATCCTATATTGAAGAAGGTTAATCAAGTTATCATGTTTGATAGTGTCAAAAGCGGAGGACAAGTCCAGAAGAATTAAAAGACAAGGCGTATCTTGGTCAAGAGCTCTCAGGGCGTCATCAACAATGTGATTTAGAGCGGTTTCTGTACTATGACCTGATCTAAAGCCTGACTGATGTCGGTCTAGGAGCTGAAATTTCTCGATGTGGTCGCAGAGCTGTGTGTGAACGCATTTCTCAAGCAATTTCGCTATAGACATGATGCTGGTGATCGGCCGGTAGTTATTGGGGTCTGTTAGGTCAGCATAGGGCTTCTTGGGGATGGGTGTGACTTGCCCCATTTTAAGGCAGTCAGGAATCCTCCCCTGTAAGAGAGATTGTTGGATGATCCTGGGCCAGAGAGGCAGAATGGCCAAGTTGAGATCTTTGAGCAATTTGGCGGGGAGTGGATCACTGAAATGGTTGGATGGTTTAAGAGATGTCAAGGAATGTGAAAACTCATCCAAATCCGGGAGTATGAAGGTATTCCAACAGGCATTGTTTTTGGGTGTGTACTCTGTGGGGTATAGCGGAGTACACACTGCTGCAGATACTGTCGAACCCAAGGTGCTCATAGACAACAGGTTAGCAGCGGCACGTTGCAGCTCCCGATCAATATGTCTAGACTTTTCAGAAAAGTGCACTGAGAAATCCTCCTCACTGGGACCAGCGGTTTTGATTGTTGGAGTAGGATTAGTCTGTTGTTTGATGATATCAAACAGTTTCTTGGGACGGTTTTTAGCGCTGTCCATCTGCTCTCTGATATGATCTGATTTAGCAATGCAAATGTGTTTGTTATAAGAGCTTCTCATCTTCCTTAACTGTTTGAGACGTCATTCAGAAACCCAAAGTGATGAATATTCCCATAATTCACTTTTTACCCATCTATAATTTTATGTTGTGTCTGGTGTACAAAATCATCTGCAGTTGGGAGTAATGGGAAAATCATACATGACATGGCCTCTCCACCCTGTCCCAAAATTTAAAATAAAATACAAGGCCTCCTGACACCCATCCCCACCACCCTCTGTGCCTTACCTTCCCTCTTCTCCAGAAACTGTGCTTACTGCTTTACAGTGTTACTCAGAGAAGCCTGGAATTCCTTTATGGCATAGCAACAATGGTTAACAAGTTATGTTACCCACCGTTCCTATGTGATAACAGGGAATTACTGGATTCACAATCCGGTCTTTCACACTGATGGCTCTCGATGACAGCCATTTATGACCTGGGGTCCTAGATGGGTAACAGTGAATAATGGGGATGGTTTTCACTGAGGGGTTCCGAGTGGCATCAAAAAGAGAGTGAAGTTCGAACTGTCTATGATGTCACTCAGAACCACGAGGGGAAAAACATTCCTATAATTCACTGTTACCTGTAAATAATTCTGTCTATAATTTTATGTTATGGAAAGCCAACGTAAATAATCCGCTCTTTCTTTCAAGGATTACCTAAGAACAAAGGAGTGATAGGGGAAAAACATATAACATGGCCTCTCCCTGTTGTAAAGAAAACCCTACTGGCCTCCTGCCATCACCACCTTCTGTGTCTTCCTTCCCCCTCCTGTCCTCTCCTGGTGCACTCTCTGCTCTGCCAATGCAGCGTTGCCAGGCTCTTTTAGATTCATAACATATAGTATTATAAGTTGGTAACTGAATAATGGAGGTGTTTTTCCACCAAGGGGTTCTGAGTGACATCAAATAAACAATGAGAGCGAAGATTGAGTTCTCTATCATGTCATTCGGAAACCAAAGGTAAAAAATATCCTCATAACTCACAGTTTACCCATCTATAATTTTAGGAGGGACCTGGTTCCCTCAAGTCAGCTGGTCCTGCTTCCAACATGTACGCAGGGGCAAAGGCGTAGTGGGGAGACATACATAACATGTAAAAAAAAGTTTAAAGAACCCTGGCCTCCAACCCCCCATCCTCCCCCTATACCTTTCCCATCCCCAAATTAAAAACTAAATACCTGGTTCCCTGCCACCCATAAATACCTGGTTCCCTGCCACCCATCCCCCCACCATCATCTGTAAAGACCCTCCCAATCCATCTCCAAATATAAAACAATAAATATTTGGCCTCCTGCCAATGCATATTCCCCCGCCCTTACAACCAAATTGTAAAAAACATACCTGACTACACCCCTAGAAATTTGGATATATATGGTACAAAAAAGAGGGAATTAGCAGTGGTGGCAATTCCATTTATTAGTTCATCTATTATAATGTTCCATTTAATACCTAGCATTAGCCACATTATTCAAACATTAGTTAATTGCTCAAATTAAGAACGTGTAAAAGAAACTAGTTTATTAACAAGTTTAGCAGAACATAAATATTTCTATCTAAGAATAATATAATACAATAGACAACAGTTTAGTCTTGGAGCGCGATTATTTAGGAATATTTTGCTTGATCAATTCCTGCTCATTGGGTGTGATACTAAGACCTACTTAAGAAATATGACTAACCGAGTGTCTTGCGAAAAACGTGAAAGTTTAAAACTGCATCGTAAAGGCATGCAGAAGTGTCACAAACTGGTTTGAGGTTAAGTCATTCATGACAGAGAGCGATACCTGCTAATGGGCAATGAGAATAATAATGCAGTTTGTAGTTTTTCTAGCAAAATATGATTATGAAAATGCTTAAGTAAAATGATTTCTGCTAATATTTTCCTTAACATGTAAATATACGAGAAAGAACTTAATCAGATTAAGCTTATAAGTATAATGAGATGGTGTCCTTATATAATTTCTTATGCATCTTTATTTCTCTAAATTGTTTTCAACTGTAGCGTGTTTATTCATTCGAAAATGATGATTTAGTGGTTTTCCATCGTATGCCTCAAAAATGTATTCTGTCCTACATTATTTCCTTCCAATAGACTAGAAAATGCTGACCTGTTTGTACTGTAACTACGTGTAATATAGCTAAAGTTTCGTTCCTACAGTTTGAATAATGGACATTTTCTCTGTAACTAAAAACTGTATCAACCTTGTTGCAAGATCAGTGTAGAGTGTGTGGAGCGGACATGTTAAGTTAGAAGTGTATTTTCCTATTTCCGAAGGGAAGTGATATTGTTTGTTCATAGAAAACAGCGGACACTAAACAAAGACATTACGTGTGGGTTCCTGACGATTTGGGTTAGAGAACGATCATACTACGATCGCACCATGGATTTGGACCAATAGAATCATGAAAACATTGCAAAAGTTACTTTGTTGGCGGGAACTGTGAACAGTATTACTTCCCTGTGGTAAAAGGACGTGTGCGGCTATATTCCTTGCAAATCCTGGGCCTGACATGCTGTCAGTCTGAACTCTGATTTCTTTGAACTGAACTCTCCTGATTTCCTCTGTACTTTACCGGCTGGTGAAGTCAAGCAGACCAAACTCTTTCGACTGAAGGGTTAATGACTTAAGCTTGTGCACGCTGTGTTCTAGCATTCTAGCATCCTACTGGGTCTATTCCTTGTGTCCTGGTCCTGATAAATCTACAACCGAACCTTTGGCTTGTGTGATTCTCAATTGCATGCTGTAATTGCATTGTGTATTTTCTCTCTCCCTCTCCACTTTCATCCAGGTATTAAATTGTCATGTATTTGCTCTGAGAACTGGTGTTTTGTGATTTTACCTGTACACAAATGAATAACCGTTATTAAATGATTCTAATGTACTTTTATGCTTTGATCATTCATCTTGAAGTTTGATAAATGTATCTTGATAACTATTGCATGAGTTTCTCCTTACTTATTAATGAAACTTTGGTATTATATGAATCTTATTAGCTAAGCACTTCTTTATTACAGGTCCTCATGAAGGAGTGACTTTCCGTCTCTTGTTATCTGAGTCCCTATCAGCTCATAAAAAGATCTATCGGAGAACCTTGTGGTTTGTGAATGTTTTATAGAGTTGCTATGGGCCATCCTCTGTTATCTTGAATTGGGTAGCTGTGAATAGAGTTTACAGTCTGGTGAGAAACTCATGTTTGAGCCCACAAATTTTACACCGCTTCGGCTGGATCAGTTTTCTGGTAGTGTAATCGGATGGTTATTTTGACTAAAAATACTAGGTACTGAAGAGACGGAGTTAGGAGACATTGACAGGCTATAGAAAGTTTGTTCTTTGTGTTTAATGTTTTGGTCCATCGTTGACCTTAATGGAAAGCAAAAGGGTCCGTCATTATCCTAAGATCCCGGGATAAAGCCTAAGGGCGGTCTTATTGTGGCATACACTAAGCGTGTTTTGTTTGCTGTGGAAGTAGTACTGTGCATAGGCCTTGCCGGTGCTAGCATAGGGAACTTGAAGTGTGACAAGTGCAGATTCTTGAGGTTTCTTCAAAAGAGCGCATTTGGAGAGATCTTGAAAGTTTTCATTTAAGTGAGGGTGAAATTGCGCTGGTCCAGATTTTGCTGAAAGCAAAAGAAATTCTCAGGTTGTGTGGTTCTATCGTTTTTCTTTTAGCTAAGCAGACAAGTTGTTTTATGTCATTTGTTTTGTTAAAGACTTTGTAAAGACAAAAAATGACTTTGTGAAGGGAGAGTCGGTCAACGGAGTTAAACTGCTGTCACTAGGTGCCGCACTGGCATTGGTTGGATGGTAAGAGATCGCCATCAAGTGTCGCGCTGGAATTGGTTGGTTGGTGTGGATACGTGCTGGTATTGGACAGTGTGATCAGTTTTGATTGTTGGCAGAAAATCATAACATGGAAAAGAAATTGTTGAAGATTTTTTTTTTCTTGTTAAGATTTGACAGCAAGAGCAATAAATAACGACGTTTGTTAAATAGATAAAAACCCGGTTTGAAAAGATGAGCCGATACCAGTTAAAGGAGGAGTTCCTGTGGCTCCGGAAGGAACCTCTGCTTCAATTATGTCATTGGAGAAGAGCTAACTCACATGTACGTGGTTGGAGAACTGGATGAAATATACTGAGCAAGATGGCAGTTTTGCATTTCCAGAGAATGGGACTTTTAATACTAGAATTTTAGGGAATGTTAGGAATCAAATGAATAGCCTGAGACCAAAGCCTAGACCTATGCAGTATGAAGCTCATGAAGAGTGGGAACATGAAGCATATACAAGAGAAAGACAAAAGCATCAGAGTAGGTAAAGGAATACTGTGAGTCGATATGCTGAGGCAAAGTGGGATGCACAGAAGAAAATGTGGAGGAAGGACATAGCTGAGGGGAACAAATGTTTCCAATCATGGTAGCTGAGACCAGTGAAGGAGAGAAATATAAAGAAAAGAAGAAGTATGTAAAGGAATTGAAATCTAAAAACGCTGATATAAAACTGTACAGGAAGCTGAAGATATAGATGATGATTTCCTGAATGAATTAGTATTGAACAGACCTCTACCTTATCAAGAAGAGCAGAACTATGTGGAGTCTAAACCTCTTGGGTTACAACCAAATGCCCCATTAGTGTATGTTGATACAGCATATGAGAAGACATCATTTGTAGAGAATCAGACTCCAGTTAGAGAAGAGCTGCCAAAAATAATGACATCAATTAACCCAGATGCTTTATTGGTCCTAGTAACTGTAGGTCCTATTGTTCCATTATATAATAATGAACAAGGAGTTTCACAAGTTCATACTTTAACAGTACCTAATGGAAATATGAATGCAGTTCACACTGTCTTGGAAAGAATGGGTGTGAAGAATCAGGGAATGACAAACAGGAATGGGTCAAATGAGAATAATGGAGCAGATGCTATTATGGAAAAAGGGTTAGAGTCATTGAGTCGTATTTCAGACAAACCAGTTGAAACTCCGAAAGAGGTTCACTGATAGATCCGAGAAGGATGGATTTTGCAGATGGAGAGGTTGATGACATTGTCATCAGGAGGGTCAAAGACAGGTGGAATTAGTGAAGAAAGTCAGAGATCAGCACAGGGTACATCTGTAGGAACTTCCCCAGAAGAGTTAGATGAGTGTATAAAAGAGATTGCACCCAGTTGCAGCATACAGAATAATTGTTCTTCCCGAGAGTCGAGCATAGATGTGAGCAAATTAAAGGTGGAAATAGAAGAAATGATACTGTGAACAATTAGTCTAGAGAGGTTAGCTAATTAAAGTGATGAAGAATTACTTTTTATGTGTAAGGATATTACTCTGGAAACAAGAAATACACATAAGCGATTTGCTGAGATTGCACAAAGGTATGGAGTTGACATAGAGAAGTCCAAAGCTTTACAAAAGACATGCTGATTGGATTTTAATGGCAAGGATTTAGAGAGTTTGAATGTTTCAGGATAGTATTTGCAGATGAAGGAGTTGATTAACACCCTAAAGCGGAGGGGTGATGTGGATCGACGGGAAGGCAGATGGGGAAAAAAGGAAAGAAGACATGGCAGTAACTTTACCTCTGTATCCTGTGAGGGAGGCAGAAACTGGAGAAGTGAATGCAACAGTATTTCCTATGAGAGAAGTACCAGGAGGTGGGTTTGTTCATATACCATGGTCCAGGCAGGATATATTATCATTTACAAATGATTTCTCTAGGTTAAGAGAGAAGTCAGTAGAGTGGTACAAACAAGTGGAGAGCTTTGTTAAGGTTTCTAAAGTCTTGTGGGAAGATTTGGATACCTTGTTTGAAATTGTAGTTCCGACTGATTTGTGGGTCAAGTGCAAAATTGCTATAGACTGCTCAAAAGAAGAATATCCGAGGGATCCAAAAACAAGAGCTCCATCAGAAGTCATGAAAAAATACAATCGGGTTATTACTTATTTGAAGGGAAAAACGTCACCAAAAGAATCAGATTGGGTGAAAATAGACAGGACTACTCAGGAGTTGAAGGAGTCAGTCCATGCGTATTACGAAAGGCTTTTTCAGGCATTTAAACAGCATTGTGGTATTGAGAATGTCTCTGAGAAAGATATGGGACATTTTATATATCTATGTGTGTACGGTTTGAGGCCAGAAATAAGTGCCATGATACAACAGCATCTGATTTGTTGGCAACGTAAGTTGATTGACGAAATTCTTCATTATGCAAAATATTGTAGAGATGATATTGATTTGCGTCACAAAAAGTTAAAAGAGAAATTGATGTTGGCTCAGATGAAAGCAGCAAAGAAAGAAGGATTCATGAATATGAATACAGATATTACAGGAGCTTATCAGGGAAGTGGTCAGACTACTACTGGAATGAAAGGTGTAGTGACAAATACAGTGTCCAATTTGATACCACAAGGGAGTGGTTGAGGTGGTAAGGAAATGAAGAAGAAGTTTCCGTGTCATGGGTGTGGCAAATTCGGGCATTGGAAACGCGAGTGTAGAAATATTCAGTCAAATACAGGTGGCGTACAGTTGATAGAAACAGAAGTAGGTGGAATGAGAAAGATGCAAATGAATAATGAGATAATGAATCAACAGAATCAGCAGTTGTTGGTTGGCAGAGGGCAGGGTCAGAGAGTGCCCCAAGCTCCTATGTAAAATGTGAATGGTCAAGTGCAAAGGTACAATACAAATATGGGTTTCCATACCAATAATCAATTGAATTCAAATATGCAGGTGTCTTCACAGTACAGTACTGGATGCAGTTGGATGAGAGCGATTCAGATACATCTCAATGATGGTGCCTAAGGGGGAAGGAGGAATGCATGCTTAGCGCATCCTTGGTGGTAGACCAGAGTGGTCCCTATGTGGATGGCGAGGTTGATGGAAAGTCTATTACATTGCTCGTAGATACTGGTGCTACCCGTTCCACTGTGAGAACTGTGAAAATTCCCAACTTAACCTTCTCGGGAGAAAGTATCCAAGTTGTAGGAATTTTAAACAAATTAATTAGAACCCCAATGAACAAACCTATGTAAGTACAAATTGGAGGTTTTGAATATTTACACAAATTTGTGGTGTGTAACACAAGTCCAGTTAACCTGTTAGGTAGAGACCTATTGTGCAAAATGAACAGTTCCATTTGTTGTATATCAGATGGAATAGCCTTTCATATGAAAGATGAGGATGTGGTGTTTAAAATGACTCGACAGGAAATGGAAGTGAATAGTCTATATCTTTTATTTACAGCAAATGATTTAGCAGTTGAATTGAAAGATACAGTGTTGACTGATGTGTGGGATTTTTCAGGAAAAGATATTGGTCTGATGAAAGGACTCGCTCCAATTCCGATTACTTTAAACCCAAATGCAGAATTTTTGAGAACACCAACTTACAAAATGAGTCCTGAGACAATTGCAAGAGTAACTCCTGTGATTGAGATGTTAATTGAACAAGGTATTCTGAAAGAGATTTTAGGAAGTCCATGCAATTCGCCTATCATGGGAATTCGCAAACCTAAAGAGAAATATAGAATAGTTCAAGACCTTCAAAAAATCTATCAGATGGTGATACCTTGTTGTCCAATAGTGCCAAACCTAGCAGTGACTCTGTACCAAATTCCATGTGAAGCAGAATGTTTTTCAGTGATTGACTTGTGTCAAGCATTTTTCTCGATACCCTTGCATCCGTATAGCCAACATTTATTGGTGTTCCGGTTCGGAAACCGTGTCTTGGCATGGTGCTGAGTTCCACAAGGGTATACTGAAAGCCCCTCAATCTTTAATCAGATTTTTTTTTAAAAGTCTGGAGTCATTGATAATGCCTAATAACTTAATATTAGTGTAAAATATTGATGGCTTTTTGGTTGCATCAGGAACCAAAGAGGCTTGCATTTCTGATACGATTGCCTTACTGAACCATTTGGCAGTAGGAGATCATAAAGTGTCACCAGCAAAGTTACAATTTTGTCAAAAAGAGGTCCTTTACTTGGGACATAACATCAAGATAGGAGTCAGAAAAGTGTCTCAAGATCGGATCAATACAATATTGCAAATTAATCCACCGAGTACACAAAAGGAGGTTCGAATGTTCCTGGGAATGGTCGGATATTGCATGCAGTGAATCCAAGATATCCCAGCCATTGAAAAGGCTGACACACAAAGAGATGTCAGATACTGTTCATCTGGATAAAGAATGCATGAGTTCATTTTTTTTTAACTAAGAGACAATATGTGTTGAGCACCAGCATTGGGAATGCCTGACTTTAACAAGAACTTTGCACTGTTTTACAGTGAACGTGATGGTTGTGCACTTTCAGTTCTGATGCAAATGCACGGAACAGCACGCCGTCCAGTGGCATATTTTTCTGCCACATTGGATCCTGTAGTTGCTGCCTTACCTGGTTGTTTGAAAGCAGGGTGAGTATAGAACAGAGTGAAAAGATTGTGATGGGACATCAATGGAAAGTGTATGTGCCACATTCAGTTGAGATTTTGTTAACGCGAACTCGCTCACAGCATCTTACAAGCAGTTGCTTAACAAAATATGAACCGATGATTTTGGGTGCGGAAAAATGTGTCTGTGACAAGATGCACAACTCTGAATCCAGCTACCTTGTGCTTTAAATTCACATGAAATCAATGGGGAATCATTGAAAGAACAGTCTGATGAATCGAATACAGACTAATGTTTTCAATTAGTGAAACATGGGAAGAAATTAGAGAATTACAAGATTCACTTAGTGAGGCAGAAAAGGAAGAGTGGATCAAAGCAGGATATACACGTAGACAAGAAGACGAAGAGTGGGTTTACACAGATGGGAAACCTTTGTTGACAGATAGTTTGCTGTCACCAATGGCAAGAGTCTGCCATGGTCCAACTCATGATGCTATGATGAGACTTTTTAAACAGACATGGTACAATGCCACGTTCAGAGCCATTGCAGAGAGTCTGTGCCAAAGATGTGTAACGTGTCAGCAACAAAATGAAGCGAGCAAAACAGTTGTTAATTTGGGTCAAACTGGAAGAGCAGGTAGTCCATTTACTCGCATGCCGATGGACTTCATAGAAATGCCTCCTTGTAATGGATTAAAATATGTCCTTGTGATTGTATGTTTATTCTTACGTTGGGTTGAGGCATACCCTACATGACGAAATGACAGCTTAACTGTTGCTAAACTACTACTTAGAGAGCTAATACTGAGATTTGGATTTCCAGTCTCGTTGGAATCAGATAGAGGAACACACTTTAATAATGAAGTTGTGCCGATGCTTTGTGCCACTTTACAAATCAAGCAAAAATTGCATTGTGCTTATCGACCAGCAGCATCAGGCGTGGTCGAAAAAGTAAATTGCACAATAAAATCACGATTAGCAAAGGTTTGTGCGTCCACGTCACTGAAATGACCTGATGCATTACCACTGGTGTTGATGAGTTTGAGAAGTATCCCAGAATGAAGAACAGAACTGTCCCCACATGAAATTATTATTGGTAGGGCTATGAGACAGACTAAAGTCCCAGCATATCAGCTTGTGAAAATTTCTGATGATTTAGTGCTCGATTATTGTAAAGGACTGGCTGGTGTAGTGCGTTCTGTGTCTCACCAGGTTGGAGAAATCGCCACTACTGTTCAACATGAGCAAACACATGACTTGTGCCCAGGTGACTAGGTGCTTGTAAAAAAACATGAAAATCCTGTTTGGCACCTCGTTGGCATGGGCCATACTAAGTGATTCTTGTGACAACAACTGTAGTTAACTGTGGTGATCTACCTAAATGGGTGCATGCAGTATACACTCGTCGAGTCCCATTTCCACTAGACAAGTACAGTGTCAGTTGAAGGTGAACAAAGTCAGCTTGAACAGACTGAGCATCAAGTAAAGTGGGCGCCAGCCACTGGGTTATGTAAAACTGTTGAAAATGAAAAAGAATTAATCCCTTAAGAAGCTGAGAAAAGTTTTGAGACAAATGAAATAGACAGTGTGCCAGAAAAATGAGTGCGAAGAGGTGACCAATGGCCTGGAAAAACTGAACAGTTGAAAAATACTTTGGCCAAAAGAATCCCAAACACTGTAGTCAAGGTCTCTAGTCAATTTGAACAAAGTGATACTGACGGAAAAGAAATTACAGTGTGCAGAACGAAAAGAGCACGAGTTCCAAGCAAGAGGCATGCAGCATCTGACTGGACATATCTGGCTGCTACAAACGACTAGGAGAAAGAATTAATTGCCTTTTGTTTCGAGGACAACTCATCATACGAGCCACCCTAAACTAACTGTGCACGAGAAAGAGGGTGCTGAAATAAAAAGCAAATGCTGAAATAATGGGTGAATTTTCTCACACTACTAAGCCAATTGATACTGTATATGCGCATAGAAATAATTTAACATGAATTTTACGAACTGTAGAAAAAGAGTTTATTAACACCGTAGAGGATAGACGAGAAGAAATTAAAAGAAAAGCCGTAGAACAGAAATCTAGAATACCTCCTTGGGCTCATAAGGCGGGTGATTACAAGAAAGTGAAACTTATGCTGCAATGACTCTGGACTGGCATCAAAAGGTAAAGCTTTGCATACTAAAACAAAAGACTGAATCAAATAATATATTCATTGGTTCCAGTGAGTGTGAACACACCTTCCTAATTACGGGGGGCTGGGGATTAAAAGGTGGTACTGATCCAGTTTTTCCAGGAGTGTATTTTATGCGTGGTAAGAATGCTTATAATAAATTGCCTAAACATTGGTATGGATGTTGTTATATTGGTATTGTTTTCCCAAAAATATACCATGTGGATGATCATCATGGAACGAATTAAAAGAAACTAACACGAAGAAAAAGGGGAATAAGTGCTGCAGAAATTGTGGGTGATGTATTTGGTGCAGTAATACCATCAGTGGGAGTGATTTTGAGCTCACATAAAATTAGAAAGCTATCAACAGTGGTTGATTGTTTATCAACGGATACCTCTGGTGGGTTCTTAGTGATCCATACTGCACTGCACTAGCCCTAGCGATAATGCAGAACGGGTTTGCATTAGATGTATTGTTGGCAAAAGAGGACGGAGTCTGTCACACGCTGAAAATTGAACAATGTTGTACATTTATCCCTGACTAAAGCAGAGATTTACAGGGATATATAAGTAACATTACTAACCTGAGTGGGGATGTAATCCCTATTTTAGACATACATATTGGCCTGTTTACTGCCCTACAGGACATTTTTTATCAAAATTGTACTAATAAGACTTCTTATTCCTTGAAAGTGGAGAAATGGTTCAATCCGGCTTGTAAACTAGTTAAGTCAGCTCTGAGGAAGGCTATAATAGTGGGGAACAGTCTCAATGTCAAAGCAGCAAGATTTCATTATAAATCTACTTTGATTAAAGCTGAGAGGAATTGGGAAAATAATTTATGGCAAGATATTTTGGACACTGGAAAATATAATGACATTAGACTATTCTGTCGCCTTGTCACCCAAACTAAGTCAGAAAAAATGAATTTACATCACTATATTATTCCCCCGGACAAATGGGTGTCACATTTCTCTACTCTCTATGCTTCTGGTGACCCTCAGGCCCCTAACAGCACTAGTACTTTACGGCCTATACTAGATTTCACTCCTCCCATTTTCTTTACCATATATGAAACAACTAGAGTGATTGATTTGCAGAAATCTGCTAAAGCCCCTGGCCCAGAAAAAATACCCGGGGATTTATATAAATCTGAGCCTTTGATATGGTCCTCCTATCTTAATATGTTATCCAATGCTATTGCAGCTGGGGGGAAGATACCAGACTCCTGACTTGGGGCTAAACTTATAGCTATACACAAAAAAGGTGACCTAAGGGAGCCGTCTAATTATAGGCCTATCAGCCTTATCGATAATGCTCCAAAACAAATTTCAAAACAAGTTCTGATGAGACTTCTTGACTGGGTTGATACCCAAGGGATTTTATCTCCCCTCCAGGCAGGTTTTAGATCAAGAATTAGTACAACAGATCAGTTTTAGATTTATTGTTTCATATTGAAATTTGTTTTACTTCAGAAACAACAACTTTACATGGCATTTATTGACCTCAGAGCGGCGTTTGACCTTATACCACGACCCGCCCCTTGGCAAGCCCTGATAAACATGGGGGCCCCAGCTAACTTAGTGCATCTAATAAATAGATTACATGTGAATAACTTTGCACAAGTTTGCTGGGGCCCAAATGGCGAACTGACGGATCGTATTCCCATAGAGAGAGGAATTCGCCAGGGCTGCGTTTCAGCACCTACCCTATTTTCATTGTACATTAATGATGTTGTTGATACCTTAGAAAATTGTAGAAATGACTCTCCAGTTTTGAACAACAAAAAGGTATCTGTTTTAATTTTTGCTGACGATTCACTTCTCATATCTAAATCTCCAATAGGCCTCCAAATCTTAATTGACACATTTTTTAAATTTTGTAATTCTACAGGCCTAGAACTAAATATAAACAAAACTAAGTTTATGGTCTTTGGAATGAGGAACAAGGGAAGTCGCAGTATCCATACAGGGGGTGAAGCCCTTGGTAGAGCACATAGTTTTGACTATTTGGGGGTAAGACTTAAGAACAATCTAGAGTGGACAAACCAATTGGAGAAATCCAAATTAATTATTGAACATAGATACTATGCTATTTTAAGGTTTTATAATCAAACCAAGTTGTGTGCTATTTCCCCAGCTGCGGAAGTTTACCGAGTTCCAGTCCAGGGAGCTGCTCTTTATGGGGCGGACTTATGGGGTTATGGTAATTTACACTCGTTAACTATTGCCGAGAACAGTTTTTTTAGAAGGTTATTAGGTTTACCATCCAGTTCTCCATTAATCCCCATGCGCCTCAATGTTGGGATAAAAAGAGTTGCTAACCTGGCTATCCTAAAAACTTTAGTATATTGGATCCGACTTTGGTCTACACCTGAATTTGCAGTTTTTAAAGACTCACTGGTAGAGGTACTGAATCTCTAAGGAGCCAGGGAAATCCCATGGGTTAAATCCGTCTCTGGATGGTTTTCTAAACTCGGAATGCAGAACCTGTGGGATGAGCCTAACACTATTTTAAAATCTGATAATAAATTGTTATAAATCCGGTATTGGGCTTATATAAATGACCAATATGCTATGAATACCCACAATGGCTCTGTAACCATTATGTTCCTGGCCCATAAGCATTCTTCATTATTTGAAGAATTCCTAGATTAAATTTTTCCATCCTCAACAAGGAACTTGTACATAAGATTTCGTTATGGGTAACTATTTATGGCAGAGTAAATCTTGTAAAGATGGCAATCCTCCCCAAGTTCACTTTTCTGTTTCAGAATATCCCTATGGCCTTTAAAGAAAAATGGCTTAAAAAGGCCTAATGAAAGATTACTAGCTTTATCTGGGTCACAAAAGGTACGAGAATTGCTTGGAAAAAGCTTAGAAGGCAATATGACAAGGGGGGCCTACGACTGCCGGATTTATCTTATTATGGCTGTGTTTTTCTATTGAAAGGAGGGAAATGCCTACTAAGCAAGCCAGACTGTTCTGATACTGGGAAAATGTTTAAAGCTATGCTATTCGATGTGCAAGAGGGCGAGTACGATTCTGTTCATTAATATGGTGACCCAGGCTTTTTTTTTAAAAGTACGGTTTAAGACCCTGCAAGGCTTTGCAATAACTTGCCATAAAATCAGGAGGGAATCTAATATTAACTACTATAGTGGATTAGCACCTATCTGGGACTCTCCTGGATCTCCGGAGTGGTCCAAGGACTGTTTGGTTTGTCCATTAAAAGAAGCAGGGATAACAACCTGGGGTCAATTGATGGTAGACAGAGTATTAATCTATTGGGAAGAGGCCCAGGAGATGACTAATGGGCAACTGTCAAGATTCTAGTATATCCAAATAAAGAGTTGGAGCCTCACTGATGGGATAGGTGCGGGACTTTCTAATGAAGTAGAATCTTCAATAAAATCTGAAGGAACGTTGGAAAAGAGGTGGCAAGATGGTACTGGATCTTACTGGAGAGCCCGGGTGGAGACTTTAAGCTACCAGTTACGCTGTGGGAGAAGAGCTTGCCGGGAGAGCAGTTGAAAGACCTGTGGCAAGTATCTTGTGACTTGTTATACTCCATGGTACGTGCCGCAAATTTAAGGCGGAATCACCTTTTTTGTCTCCACAGGGTTTATTGGACGCCATATAAATTGGAAAAATTTGCGAAAGACGTCACGCCAAGGTGCCCTAAATGTGGGAAAGAAAAAGGGGATGACGAACATATGTTCATGGAATGTCCGATGGTACAAGGGTTTTGGCGGGATGTGAGTTATACGAAATCCCTAATACTTGAAGGGACGCTCCAGGTAAGCAAATCTCTTGTTTTTTTTGGGCTCCCGGATAACTATAAATCTTTGTCACAAAGCATAAAAAACTGATTTTCTATCTAATTTTGCATGCCCGCAGGGAAATCTGTAAGAATTGGATTAAAGCCAAGCCCCCGAATAAAATAGAAAGGTTGGCCTCAATAAAATACACTGTTCTGATAGATAGAGCTTCTAATCTTAAGCGTAATGAGTTCTGGCTTCCCTATGAGAACTAGGTATATTCCTTTGCGTATATATAGTCCGATGATTAGGCCTTTATACCATATTGCGTGATTGCTCCTCTGGTGGCCTCAGAGAGGGTCTGGTCATTAAAAAAGGCTACCTATGGTTGAAGTATGAAAAGCAAGGTACAGAGTGATCCATCTTAGGTCTAATAACGAAAGGGCTTCGGACAGTGCTACATTGAGGGAGACCCCGGAGTACGGATCATTACCTTTTGTTGACCTGGGCAGATGAGGACAAACAAAAACAAAAAAAGATTTTGTTATGGAATTCTACTATTGAGGACCTTTACAAGTAAATTGTCCACAAACCAAGTCATTAAAATTTGCCCCATCTGTGATCTGGCTATTGAAGATGAGAAGCATGTATTGTATTGTTTTTTTGTAAGGAGTATTATTATATACACCGCAAATGGCTAGTTCCTATCTGTCATGGCCACAGGCAGTCACCTAGAAGCCTTTAGGATCCTAAAAAGTGATACACCACAAAAAATAGTATTTGCTGTAAGTACATTTTTAGAAGCAATTTGGTACAAGAGATCAAAAGTTTTAAAGGCAGTTGAATTATGTGCCTTACTAGTTGACTTTTCCTATTATGTACTGTAGTTTAATTTTTTATTGCATTATGCACTATGCACGGACACTTTTTGTGCAGCCCTTACATTATAGGTGAGGGCAGAATCTGCATATGTATAGGAGGCAAATTGCTGTTGTTTTTATATAAATAATCCAAAAAGTGAATCTTGAGGCCCTGGTTGTTTGATAGCTGAAGCAATACATATTTTGGCTTGTTTTGTACTCTTTTTTTAAGAGGTTTTTACTGTTTTACTTATGAATATTTATTGATATTATGAATGTTTTATTGAATTGACAGAAACATTTTATTTCAATTGTGATGATGTTGTATACAGGTCCCCGTCTACTTTTATACCCCTGTGAATTGATTGTGCTCTGTTTTTATTTGTTGTGTGTACTTTGATGGCTATTAAACCGAATAAAGTTATACTACTACTACTAGCCTAAGTAATGATTTAACCAAATTAAAAGTTCATGATGCATGGGAGAAGCTTGGTAAGCGTTTTTCTTCATTGGAAAATTGGCTTGCAGCACCGGGTAAAAGTCTAGTGGGACAAATCCTAACACCATTAATAGCTGTTGCTTGTGGCATGATAATTATAGTACTGATATATAGATGTTGCAAACGCAAAGTAGAAACAAAACAAAGTAGCGGTAGGAAGAGGAAAAGGTCCGATATAGAATTAGAAGACAGAAAAGGTACTTATTATGAAGTGATGAATCACGTAGAAGGTGTTAGGCTGAAACAAATGAAACAAGTGCATTCTAAAATAATCAGATTGTAATCAGATTATTAGAGATTGTGTGATGGCTTGATTCGCCATCAGATGGGGGATTGATGGAGCGTGATTATTTAAGAATATTTTGCTCGACCAATTCCTGCTCATTGGGTGTGATACTAATACCTACTTTAAAAATATTACTAACAGAGCTCGGGGTAGAGTACGTTACGGCCTTAACGGCAATTGTACCCAGCCATTTAAAATAAAAAGAGGGGTACGACAAGGGTACGTACCCTGACCCCTTTTTGTTCAATCTCTATCTCAACAGCATAGGCGCCACTTTGGCAAGCAAGGGTGTAGATCTACCCCAAGTGGGTCATCATCCAAATCCGGCACTTTTTATGCCGATGATGCTGTTTTAATGGCCGGTACACCTCTTGGTCTCCAGCACCTAGTTGACGAATTTGCTAACTTTATGCAGAACCACGGCCTAAAAATTAACATTAGCAAAAGTTTGCAATGAAAATCGGGAATAGGGCCTCCCGTTGTCGTGATATTTTTATTGAGGGTGCAAAAATTGAATCCACAGCCTCATTTTCTTATCTGTGGGATTGTATTTAGTCAAACTGGGAAATAGCAACGGGTGATAAAATCAAGGCAACTCCATTTTGTTAAAACTACAAGTGCCCTGTTGCATTTCGCCAATAAACAAGGAATCAAACACCTGAGGGAACTGATGACTAGCTACAAGGCTAAATGCAGACCCACTGCCATGTAAGGGTCCGAACTTTGGGCTTATGGTCAGATTGATAGGCTCCAATTGGAAGAAAACGCATTCTTTAGAAACCTTCTCACTATTTCGAAAAGCAGTTCTATCTATGTCTGTCACACGGAATTGGGAGCCCCTTTGATAGTAGATTTGATTATTGTTATTATGGCATAAAATCTGGTAATCGGAACACACTACACTTAATCGATCCATAATTGCGGATTGCCTTAGATCTACGTCAGCGCTCATAATCCCCTCGCTCAAATTCGTGAACAACTTCCTGGCAAATATTGGTCATCCTAAGTACTTTGATCATCCTGAGACCTTGGTATCTGTTTAAAGTAAAGTACTCAAAATGAAATGTCTATCATTACTAGAGGACACAAGACTATCATCTGAAATTATGAAACCCTCTGTCTTGAGGAACAAGATGATTTTGACTACCTACCACATGCAATTTTATTCAGCCAACATGTACAACATACGCCATAGGTTTGTGCTGACCCGGTTTCGCTTGAATGTTTTTCATCACATAGTTAGGTTTCCCACCATCAATAACTGGTCATCTGACCTGGGGAAATGCACTTGTGATGATATTTCCTCGCAGAGAACACATCACAACAGACCGAGTAGGACGCAGAGACGCCGCCGGTTCCTAGATTGTTAAAACCATTTTAAGCTTTATCTTTATGACGACATCCGCTTCTTTACAAAAAAAGTCCGTCGTTGCCATCATTTCACGACGTTAAAACGCCAGACTAGTATATCTAGAATTTTATCTGTTACCGAACAACATAAAAAAAGAAGAGATTATTGTACTCAGAGAACAAACCATTTACCTAGAACCAACCACTAACGAAGTAAAGGAAGCATAGCTACTAGAGTGTGAGAAACGTATCTAGATCACAAACAACGTTAACGTGTGGCTCCTCCTGATGAAGACGCAGCTTGCGTCGAAACGCGCGTCGAGAAAGAATCTACTCGTCAGCCACTAAATAATGTGTATTTTGTAATCATTACGTGATGAGATAAAAAGTGTAACATTTCAGATTTTTTAACAATTGTATTTTATTTTGTATGATGAATTGTTTTTAATATGTCATTAAATGAATGTTTTTAAATATAGTAAGTGTTAGTTGACTTTATACGAATTGCACTCCAATATCTCAAAGAAACTAAATGCACTAATTGGGCATATATTTACCAACAGACTACAGACAGTTTAACATTATTTGCCTAGGGATTTATACCTCACTTGATTTCCTCGCAGAGCACCATGCACTCTGTTTTCTTCTGTAAACACTTTTCTAGGTTGAGGAAGAAATACATGAAATCATTGTTATTGCAGCTGGGTTTTGTACAATGCCGACCAGCTTTTATGTGTCCGCAAACATTACTGAATATTTACATATGTACTGCAATGTCCCGATTTTTGCTGGCCATCATCTACAGCAGGAAGCAGGTGTCATTTGAAACTGATAGTGTAACTGTTGCTGTATTTGTGCTCCACAGCCCTTTTTAGCTTTTTAATGTTGTTTTAACTTTTATATTGGTTTTTAAAAATGTTATTATGGATGTTTTTGGTAGCTTTTATTATTCACGTTGTGAGTTCGAATAAAGCTTATTTTGACTTGACCCACAGAGTGTCTCGTGAAATACGTGAAAGTTTAAAACTGCATTGTATAACCATAAAGAAGTGTCACAAACTGGTTTGAGGTTAAGTCATTTATGACAGAGAGAGAAACCTACTAATGTGCGATGACAATAATATGAAAAGCAATAATGCAGTTTGTAGTCGTTTAGCAAAATATGATGATGAAAATGCTTAAGTAAAATGATTTTTGCTAATACTTTCTTCGACATGTAAATCTAAGAGAAGATGCTTCATCATGTATTAATGAATTGTAATCAGATTAGGCTCATAAGTATAATGAAATAGTGTTCTTATATTATTTCTTATGCATTTTTTTCTCTTAATTGTTTTCAATATTAGCGTGTTTATTCATTAGAAAATGATGATTTAGTGGTTTTCCATTGTATGCCTCAAAAATGGATTCTGTCCTTCATTATTTCTTTTGAATAGACTAGAAAATGCAGGCCTTGTACTGTAACTACGAGTAATATTGCTAAAGTTTCTTTCCTACAGTTTGAATAATGGACATTTTCTCTGTAACTAAAAACTGTATCAACCTTGTCGCAAGTTCAGTGTAGAGCATGTGGAGCAGACATGTTAAGTTACAAGTGTATTTTCCAATTTCCGAAGGGAAGTGATAGTGTGCATTCCTGGAAAACAGCAAACAACAAACAAAGGTATTACGTGTGGGTTCCGGACGATTTGGGTTAGAGAACGATCATACCATGATCGCACCATGGATTTTGACCAATAGAAATCATGCAAACAACGCAAAAGTTACTTTGTGGGCAGGAACTGTGAACAGTAGGAAGTATAAATGCCCCGTGGGAAAAGGACATATTTGGCTATTTTCCTAGCAAATCCTGGGCCTGACATGCTGTCAGTCTGAACTCTAATTTCACTGAACTGAACTCTCCTGATTTCCTCTGCGCTTTACCGGCAGGTGAAGTCAAGCAGACCAATCCCTTTCAGCTGAAGGGTTAATGACTTATGCTTTTGCACTCAGTGTTCTAGCATTCTACTGGGTCCATTTCTTGTGTCCTGGTCCTGATAAATCTACAACCGAATCTTTGGCTCATATTATTCTCAATTGCATGCTGTAATTGCATTGTGTATTTTCTCTCTCCCTATCACCTTTCACCCAGGTATTCATTTGTGCTGTGTTTGCTCTGAACAGTGATGTTTTGTGATTTTACCTGTATACAAATGAATAACTGTTATTAAATGATTCTAATGTACCTTTATGCTTTGACCATTCATCTTGAAGTTTGATAAAGGTATCTTGATAACAATTACATGAGTTTGTCCTTACTTATTGATGACATTTTGGTATTATATGAATGTTATTATCTAAGTACTTCTTTATTACAGGTCCTCATGAAGGAGTGACTTTCCGTCTCTTGTTATCAATGTCCCTTTTAGCTCATACAAAGATCTATCGGAGGACCTTGTGGTTTGTGAATGTTTTATAGAGTTTCAATGGCCTAACTCTGTGTTATTGTGAATTGTGTAGCTGTGAATAGAGTTTACAGTGTGGTGGGAAACTCATGTTTGAGCCCATAAATTTTGCACCGCTTCCGCCGGACCAGTTTTCGTACACAGCATGTTTTAAGAATGCATACCGGAAAAAGTGTGAGTGTTAACACCATATGTGAAAAGAAACTTTAAGTGCCATAAATAAAATCGGACAAACAAAGGTCCTGCTGCACATAATTCAAAAGGTGAACAATTCTTTAAAAAAATTATCAAAAGGATTGCTTGCATACTAAGGGCCTGATTTAGAGCTTGACAGGCAGGGTACTGTCCACCAGTGTCATAATTAAACTTGAAGGGGCCCCCTTGCAAGGTACTTGGAGGGGCCCCCCTACAGCCACTGTCAGGAGCTGTCAGGCCTGGGTATTGTGCTGAGGGGGCCCCCTGTAGCTCAGGGTGAGTGGGCCCCCCGCACCGCGGGGGCCGCGGGGGCTTATGTCACATCACTGCTGTCCGCAACTGTGGCAAAGTACCATATCCACAAATATTCGGATGGTCTGCCCACTCTATTTAGCATCAGGTGGACCATCATGTTGCCAGTGATGGTGCCTCACTGGCTCCACTAGCCAAAACTCGAAAATCGATTGACGACCAGAGTTTGTTGGGGCTGCCAGTGTGGGTACACCATACTCTCTGCCATATTTAAAGCTGATTTGTTTTCTGTTCGGCACTACAACGGAAAACCTAACGGTCCCAAACACAAAAAAGAACATACCCTGGCAAAAAACTCCCAGGGTGCTCAGGACATTAGTATTTTCTTCTTGAAAAACAAAAATATGCGCTGAGTGGCTGCATGAAATACGACGGCCACTCAGCAAACTTTCACTGCTTTCAGAGGATCCGCCATGGAGGTGACTCCCTTGAAGTCAGAGAGATCTCCAACGGTCTGGTGCAGATCTGTAAACATGGTGGGGGGTAGTCCGACCAGGGTGCCAGAGGTAATCAGCTCCAACACCCTGAAAGACAGAGGGCCACCCACCAGACAGTAAAACAGGCCCTAAGTTACATCAGGTACACCTAATGTCAGGAAGGTAGCTATAATGTTTCAGGTTTTCTGGTGTAGTAAATATCTAAGACCATCATAAGAACAACAAAGTGAAAGCTGCCAATTAATAAAATGAAACAACAAATATTCTGACCCATGTCAAATAAAACCAAGGAATGCCTCTGCCTTAAAAGAATCATATTTGAAAAAGGAAAACTACATTTATTGGCTCCCTTACAAACGTTGTTCATACCAGAGGGAACAATTCAGTTCCAACCGAAATCTGCTAGGAAGAGAGACTGGAGGTTCCGCTTATCACTTTGTGTGGCACATACAGGTGGAGACTATAGTTCAAATCTGCTCACACTGGGTACCTTTCAGTGATGGACAGGCTAGCGGTCATTACAAAGTGCTTGTACTGTATCAAATGAAGCTGCACATGTGTGGAGGACATGGTGCACAGCAACATATTGGGCAGTGAACTACGATTCATAGCTGGCCACAAACTCTTGCATGTTTCCACAAAGCCTGCATGAATGTTGGATTATGGGGTATAACTACTTTATGGTTCACACTTATGTTTGCTTGGCAATTATGATCAAATGTTGCTGCAGCCAGGATCTCGCTGCATGGATTCCAGATTTCCCTCAAATAGATCCATTATTTTTAAAGGATATTTTTTATTAGCAACTGGAACATCACAGACTTATCTTGAAGTCTGTTGTTAATAAAACACAAACTTTAAACTATTGTCTTGAACATTAATCAGAACTGTTAAGGCTGAAGTTATATTCTACTAAGGTGCTATGTTAATGGACAGGGAGGACACTTAAAAAGGATTATTTAGTATGTATTTAAAAATGTCATGTTTAAAATATTAGAGCTCAACATATTTTTAGTGGATTACGGAACGCAGTTTATTAACAGAACTGGAATTGTTTCAGACTTACAAAAGTCAAGTAAAAACTATAACTTATTTCCAAAAGAGAGAGTGTAGTGATGGAGCTTGAGATAATTATCCAAAGTACAGGGAGAGATATTAGTGCATACGTATATTTTGAGTCACTTATTTTCTGTATGTTTTGTATGTTTAGTATTACCTGTTGCATATTGAAATACTGAGAGTTGGTATAGAGCAAGAGAGTTCAGGTATATCAAGTCACAATTGCAGTTCAGTTTAGTTCTCTGACAATCCATATGCAAAACACATATCCATTGCTGTGCTTGAATTCACTGGAATCGTCACACCTCATTAAGCAGCAGAGTGACGCAGAAGTGGTGAAGGCTGTTGCTTTCATTATTCTCTTATACCATTCCCCTTTTCCCACTAATGCCACTGGCCCTCATACTGTCACAAAGTTTTTTTTAAAACATATTTTATTTTCATTTTCATGATAACATTTGTCCATTTACATATAAATTTGTTTTGCTGGCTTTCCGCCATTCTTTCCTATCGCCATTGTTTGGTTTAATTAGTTGTATTTTCTATTAATCATACATCTATTCTTAAAACCCTACACCTACCACAAACCCCCCCCCTCCCGTGCCCTCACTGCAGGTCACTTAGAATCTATCAATGTGTGCATATGCTGGCCTTATTGGTAACTGTGGTCGAGCCCCCTCCCCTTTCGGTGCTCTCCATCTTCGAAGTCCCCTCGAGTCTTCCCTGTTTGTCTTAGGGTGCCTCAACTGGTGGTGCGTGTTCTAGGGCCCTTTCTGTTCCGTGTCGTAATGGAATTTCCTGTTGGTACTGTGTCCCTGGCGATGTCCTACACAACTCCAGACCCTCATGTTGCATGCTCTCTACCAGCGCCTCCCATGCCCTGGCCCTCTCAATTTTGCCTAGTCCCCGTTGTGTGTTCCTGAGCAGAATCCTGCCCTCGCGGCACACCCATTTATCCAGTTTCCGCTTCCATCTGTCTATACTTGGCCCTCCTGGTGCTTTCCATCTGCTAGTAATTTCCCATTTGGCAAGAATAAACACCAAGTCCTGAAACATGTCAGTGACCTTTGATACTGTCACAAAGTTGATGCTTGATGGAGCGTCTCTGGCTGCGAGTTGGGACGGAGGGACAGATTTTCACAGTTTTTGACTGCAAGAGGTATTGGGCGACCCCTTCCAGTAGCCATATCAATGCTGACACAGAAATAGCAGAAGCAGAAGGAGCCTTCTGGGATTCGCCCCAGGAAAGAGGCAAAAGCCTGAAGGCAAAAACCCTCAGAGATTACATTTGGGAGTATTTGGAACTTTAAGGCAAGAAACAAGGCTGAGGACCCAACCAACATACGATAACTGGAGATTCTAGAAGGAGCCAAGGAAAGTTTGGAGCGCTTGAATGGCTGAAGAAAAACTGCCAGTTAACAGGAGAAGACAGAAGATTCCTGCAGGAAACAAGGCAGGACTGGAGCGCTGGAACACACCACCGGAGACCTGGAAATTTCGGACGCAAGGAGAGATTGAAAAACCCTTCCTTATATAGGTCTAGGACAGGTTGTTAGGCCACCATATTGGATTGGAAATATCCTATTTTAAGGAATGGACAACACGCCTTCTTGGAACAGGCAGTATTTCCTATCCCAGAAATCCTCTTCAGAGGATTCTAGGAAGAAGAATGGGAGGAAACATGGAGACGCAAAGACTGTCATCCAGCATGTCCCCAAGGAGAGGCCTGCCGCCCATGACAGCACTGGCATGCTGGACGCCTTGAGGTAAGTCCCTGCAGAAGTACAGGTGGCAGCCCACAGGTACCTCTGGGGTCTCTCCCGCTATAGCGGGAGCATGGGTCCCGCCCGCTGTTGAGAGGTGGCGAGGGGCAACACATATTTCGGCATAAAGTATAAGTGTCTATTGCTGTGGATGGCAACAGCTGGAAAAAAGCTTAACTCAAATTTGATGCTGCGCAAATGGAGAGTGCACATGACAGATTGCCTAACTCACATTATCATCCAACCCGAGTGATGGTTTTGGGCACTGCTCTGTCTAAGATCTTGGAGGTCATAATTAAATTACAACATAAAATCATGCAGATAAATCAGTAAACAAATCACTTCATTTAAACTTAGTTTCAATTAAACAGAAGAACAGTAATTTATGGAAGAGACAGAAGATAGATGGCAGTCAAGTACCTTTGCTCAAGGGGTATGAGAACTTACATCCATGGGCATTGTCAACACCCTTGAGTGGTAACCCATCTTTTGTACATTCTTGTTCCAGAAGAACACCAATTGCACCCTTAGCACCCTCCGAGACGGTTTTGGGAAAAATCCCGCCGAATTTAGGAAAACAGAGAAAAATGTAATAAACAGTTTGGCACCAAAACAACACAAATCCAATCAGTAGAACAGGAGTTATGAATTTTTAAAGTTGAAACAGAAAAATAGTGCTTATAAGATCAAAGCCCCACCCAAGGTGCATCGACGGTTGGCCTGGCTTCACAGTAGTTCCTGGTACATTCTTCTCCACAGCAGAAAAATCATATTCAGTGGCTCCTTCCAGAAGGAGTATTTGGCCTCATGCAGCTTTTGTTGGCTACAGCCTGCAGCTTCGCCCTGCAGGAGATTTTCGACATAAGAAAAAGACCAAGTCCAATGGTAGAAATCTTCAGCACAACTTCGTCCAGAGGCTCTTCACCACTGGCACTCCCTCCTCACTCGCTTTCTGCAGCCTTGCTCAACTGAACTTTACCAAAGTCGAGAGTTAGGGCCACCTGCAAAGGAGACTGTTTAGGATACACAAAGTGGATTGGGTCCAGTCTCAGCTTACCTTCAGACTTAAAAGACAGTTTGTCAAAAGTTGTCTGAGATAGCCTAGTACATGCACCAGGAACATATCAAACTAAAATCAATGGGGGTCCTCACAAAGGGACTCTCATTGACTTTGGTTTGACCTGTTCCTGTTGCGGAAACTAGGCCATCCCAGACAAGTGGGGCAGCATTTTTATCTGGACAAGTGGGAAAATGCTTTGTGGTAGGAATTAAATTCCATTCAGTTCACTTTATTTCTGTCACAAATGTGGCCATAAAAACACACATAAAAAAGTAGCAATCCATCACTTCAAAAATATAAAACGAAAAATTAAAAATACAGTTTTAATAAAAACCAGCAGCAAGCAATGCCCCACAACTGCAAAAGCTGTATACATGACAAAAACAATTAATTACACACTAGATGCTATCTTGCATAGCAGACTGGTACATATAAAGTGCTGAGAATAGTGCCATGGTTGCATAACTGTTTCAATAAAGTGCATATATCTTACATCATAAAATAAGACCTCCAGTCAAAACATTAGTGATCTCCTTCTACTTATTGCACATTTTAGGAAAGAACAAATGTTAACACAATTAGATAGGGAATCTAGTTGTCGCAGATACACCAGGGCCAATCAAGAGGTTCTAATCCCCCGCTTTTGTATAACCGGAATTTAGAACCTTTTAGTAAGGTCAATAAAAATGTTGCAAAAGAAGGTATAATGCAACAGGATTTGTGGGGAGGATTCATCACTGGGACATATTGCTGAGGGCTTGGATTAGCTAAGGAGGAAACCAAGGTGCCATCTCACAAATCCTAGCGTAAACCTAGTAAGCAATAACCTATCCCAAGAGCCATCAATCCACTCTAGATATGGCTCCAGGGATGGAGAGGTATGAATCTCTGCATACTCTTTGACAGACTGTTTATTAAATTTGTGGTCCTCCCTCAGGGCTCTCGAACATTCCTTAAATGTGGATTTGACCCAAGCCACTGTGGTAGGAATTTTGTGGATTCTTTCTGATTCTAGAGGTTTAGTTTGCAGATATTTAAGGAAAATGTACAATTTTAGTCAAAGTTTGAGGTTTGCAAAGCACTGTAGGTAAGAAAACATTGTGAGATCCACGCCAGATACATCAGTCTGGACTCAACTGCGTGTCCAGTTTTCAGAAGTGTCTGGGTTTGGTAGGTTTCCCTAGGTGGAAGCCGAGCTCAGCCTAGGCCCAGTCAGTTTTCAGTGGAAAAATGTGATGTGTTCATGTTGCGTTTTGGGGCTTTTGCTATCGTGGGCACTAGCCCTACTCACACATGTGAGGCACAATTTTTATCTGGAGACTTTGGGTGATGCCAGGGGATAGGAGATGTGTGTCTCTGCCTGTCTCCGCCAGCTCGCTAGGCCTCCCAGTCGAGCCTGCGGGGCCCGAAGGCGCGCCGGCAGGCGTCAACGGCAGAGCCAGGCTCCTCATGGCCATGAAGAAGTCTCTGATCTCCGCCGGAGTCGCATCAGACCCAGGGACCGGAGGGTATGGGGTCAGACGGGACTCCTGCGGCTCCAACGGAGCCATGCAGGTGGTGCCACTTGAACCCTCAGCCGAGTTGCGCGACCGGTGAGGGGAGCCAGAAGAGCAATGACGCCTCTTCGACTTCTTGTTGTGCTTCGACTTACCGGAATGCAAAGACTTCGACCCCGACGAGCGGTGATGACTGCGGCTCCGCGACCGGTCCCTCGACCTCCTCCTCGACCGGGACCTTGAGCGGCGTGGAGCCGACTGCCGGATCTTGAGCAGCTTGCGGGACCGTTCCCGCCTTGCCTTCGAGGTCAAGGCCTGGCAGTCGAGGCACGACTCGGCATCGTGGTCGGCCCCAAGGCAATAGAGGCACCGGTGGTGGTGATCCGTGACCGACATCAGTCGGTGACAGGCGTCACAAGGTTTGAGGCCAGGCATCCCTACCGGCACCAGAGTCGAGGTCGACTGGAAATGGAACCAAAAGAGTTCAAAAAAGTTTAGTCAAAAAGTGACTAAATGGGTATGCTCTTCCCGGATTGGCGCTTATTGGCGGGGAAAAAAGAACTGACGTCAGCGCGCGAGGCCGGCGTCTAAGTACTCTGATGACGTCATCCCTTCAATCAAGATGCCGACGACGGAAGCGCAGACGACGCCTAGCGACGCGCAAGGGTATTGCTGACGAAAAATCTTTCCGGATCCAGCCTGATGCCTGGGGATATTCTAAGGTGAGGAATCTAACTAACGTGTTTCTTTCAGATATATGTGTTTTTAGTCAAAGTTGGAGGTCAGTTTTCAGAAGACAAAATGTGGTGTTCGTGTTGTGTTTTGGACCCTTTCCTGTTGGGGACACTAAGCCTACCAACACCATTTTATCATAAGATATGTGGAGACACAGAATAGCAGAAAATGTGTTATTATCAATTAAGTTTCTCAGCATTTGTGCATTCCAAATGTAAACCAGTGTGTAAGAAAGAAGACATTTTGATAAATGCCCTATGAAGCACATGCTAGTGTGGGTACCAACAAATTCAGAGATGAACAAATAACCACTGCTCCTAAACTTCAAATCTGGTGTCCATTTCAGAAATACATAGATTTCCTAATACCCATTTTTCACTCTTTATATTTTATCAAACAAATTGCTCTAAACCAGTATACAATGAAAATCCATTGTAAGGTGCAGTTAAGTTGTTGTACAGCACAACCTTCCTGTGCTAAAGAAAGAGAAAACTCCAAAATATTAGACAAGCGACCCTTCAAAGGGTCAATGTCTCTCTCTCTCTGCACCACTTAACAAATCTGGACCATCTGGAATAGTAAACAGATTTAGTGGAGTGTCGCCTGGATGATAATATAACGTCCACTATCTCTGGCGGGAGAGAGAAAGAACTCAGGTTGCCCTGTTCAATCTCCAGGCATGAAGGCCCAAGCTCTGGAGGTGGGGGTGTAAAACCTGCCCCTGCGACTGCGAGAGGAGGTCTGCCCTGAGAGGGAGACAGAGCGGAGGGTGCGACGAGAGGTGAAGTAAGTCTGTGTACCACACCCTTCTTGGCCAATCCAGGGTGATCAATATAACTTGGGCCCGGTCTTGGCGAACCTTCCTCAGAACCCGAGGAATCAAGGGTATGGGAGGAAACGCGTAAAGGAAATGTGAGATCCAATCTAATTGAAAAGCGTCCCCCAGCGCTCCCTGCATCGGATACTGGAGACTGTAGAATAACGGGCAGTGCGCGTTCTTGTGAGTGGCAAACAGGTTCAATCGAGGAGATCCCCACATCTGAAAGATGCAATGGACCACCTCCGGATGAAGCCGCCACTAGTGATCGGCCAAGTAACGCCGACTGAGAATGTCCGCATGAACATTCAGCACACCGGCCAGATGATTTGCAAACACACAAATCCGTTGGCCCTGAGCCCAGGACCAGAGTCACAGAGCCTCTCGACAGAGGCGAAACTACCCTACACCTCCCTGTTTGTTGATGTACCACATCGCGGTAGTGTTGTCCGTCAGGACCTGAACAAACTGACCGCGAATGGAAGGGAGAAAAGCCTTCAGTGCCAAACGAATCGCCCGCAATTCCAGAAGGTTGATGCGAAGCAACCTTTCCTCTGGAGACCAAAGACCTTTGACCTCCATATCCCCCCAGATGAGCACCCCACCCTAGAGTGGAGGCATCCGTGATCACTGTGCCCACAGGTGGAGGAGGCTGAAAGGTCTTTCCTTGAGACAGGTTGCCCTGCACACTCCACCAAGACAGCTCCGCTGCAGCTTCTCTGGAGATTCTGACCTCCTTCCCGAGATCTCCGTTGTGCTGATACCAGTGCCTGCGGAGGCACCACTGGACTGCCCTTTTGTGCCAGCGTGCGTGGTTGACCAACAGAATGCAGGAAGCAAACAGACTGAGCAGGCGAAGAACCTTCAGGACTGGAACAACCGCTCCATCGTGAAATAAAGGAATCATTTCCTGTATGTCGAGAATCCTCTGCGGAGGCGGGTATGCTCGACACACAGAAGTGTCCAGTATTGCCCCTATGAACAGGCTGCGCTGAGAAGGCACCAGGTGAGATTTGGGTACATTTATCGAAAGACCCAATTAGAACAACAGATGAGTTGTCATTTGCAAGTAGCGCGAGCCCAACTCAGGAGACTCAGGAGACAGCCAGTCGTCCAGGTAGAGGAAAACAGGAACCCCTGACCTTCTGAGATGAGCTGCAACCACCGCCATCACCCTTGTAAAGACTCGAGGAGCGGAAGTAAGACCGAACGGAAGAACCACAAACTGGTAATGTTGCGACCCTACCGTGAACCGGAGATACTTCCGATGCGACTTCAGGATGGGAAGATGAAAATACGCATCCTACAGATCGATGGACACCATCCAGTCTTCCTGTTACAGCATTTTGAACTTTTCTTGGCTGAGGTAAAGGTTCAAAATCCTGAGGTCCAAGATTGGTCTCAAGCGACCATCCTTTTTGGGGATCAGGCAATATCGGGAGTAACAACCCTGACCCCTTTGCTGCTCCAGAACCACCTCTATCGCACCTTTTTGAAGTAATGTAAAAACCTCCTGCTGCAAAAGCAGCAAGTGGTCTTCTGAACAACCACCCTGGCCAGGAGGGTAAGGAGGAGGAAACTCCAAAAATGGGAGGGCGTACCCATTCTCTACAAGCTTCAAGACCCAATGATCTGATGTGATCAGTCTCCAATCTTGTAGAAAGTGGGACACCCGACTTCCAACTGGACCAACATGTTCTAAGATGGGGGATCTAGAACTGCTTTCCTGATGTACCAACGGTGGCGGGAGGGGAGGTAAAGGAAGAGGAGGAAGTCTGTTGTCGATTTGCACCCCTGAGACCTCTCTTATTCTTCCCTCTGTATGATTTGTACAAGGGATTCTGTTGTTGTTGGCTCTGATGAAATTGTTGGCGGCCACGAAAGGAAGCAGATCTTCCAAAGCCCCGATATCTTTTGTAACCATAACCTCTAGGCTGCACCTGGAGGCCCAAAGATCTTGCGGTAGCTCTGCTGTCTTTGAAACGTTCCAAGGCTAAATACGCCTTTGAACCAAAGAGCCTTGACCCACCAAAGGGCAAATCCAGCAAAGTCGCCTGAACATCTGGTTTTTCAGCTGAAGACCTGAGCCATGCCTGTCTCCTTGTAGCCACAGAAGACCCCATCACACGAGCCACAGAGTCAGCAGTGTCCATGCCTGACTGAATCACTTGATGTGCTGCGGCCTGCGAACCCGAAAGGACTTCCAAGAAGTTGGCATGATCCTCCTCAGGCAACTTAGGAGCCAATTGTACAACAGAGTCCATCAATGCATGAATGTATCATCCAAGAAGGCAGTTGCATTAGTTGACTTTAGAGCCATACTTGCAGAAAAGAGCACCTTCTTCGCAGCTTGCTCCACCTTCTTCGAGTCTCTGTCACCCAAAATGGTAGGAAAAGCACTAGAAGACTGCTTTGAGCAAGAAGCTTGGACAACTAAACTCTCTGGTGTCGGATGCGATGGCAAAAAAGCCGGATCACCAGGGGCAGGCCTGTACCTTCTCGAGATAGAACGAGATACTGCCGGAGCAGACAAAGGCTTCTGCCACACCTCCAGTATTGGATCTGTTAAGGTATCTGTAAAAGGAAGTAAAGGCTCAGAAGTTGATGAAGAAGTATTTCGAACTTCCGTTAGTATGTTGGACTTTATCTCCACAGAGGGAAGTTTAAGGCCCAATAAATCAGACGCCTTCCTTATAACCACATTGTAAGGTGCAACGTCCTGTACAACACATCCACTTGCAGATGGAAAGTCATACTCGGGGGAAGTATCTAGGGCACTAGCTTCTTGAAGGTCTTTAAACTCATCCACAGAGTCCACAATTTCTCCTTCCTCCTGATCTTGTAAATACTCCTCCTCCTCAAGCAATCTCTGGGCCTCTCTCCTGGAGCGTTGCTTAGGCAACGGCATCGGTCGAGCCACACGCGGCACCGGAGAAGACACCAACGGCATCGATTGAGGAGCCTCGAATTCGAACCTCGATGTTGATAGAATTCGAGGTGGAGCCGACTCAGCAGCTGAAGGAGCCGGAGTGGACGATCTTGGTGCCGGGAAATGCCAAGCCGGAGTCGACAGCAAAAACGGCCTGGGGATAGAAGTGAGGCACACCCAGGTTGAAAGCCAAAGGACCCACGGGGCCTAAAGGCGTGCCGGATGGAGTCGAGGCTCTGGTAAATAAACCAAACATCGCATTGAGAAAATGCGAAGAGTCAGCCCCAGGAGCAGGAAAAGGAGGATATGGATCCGTACCTTCCTGTAGGGGAGTCACCTGAGGCCGCACTCGAGCCTGCGGAGCCGGAGACGGCGCCCGCTCAGGTGAAGCCACACGGCCTGGAGAGGACCCACCCGGTGCTGGTGACGTCGCTGGAGCCGGTGAATCTTCATGTAGCGAAGAAGCCTCTGAAACCGGCGACGCCGCAGCCAGAGATGGTACTGGCGTCGCTTGGAGAGAAGAAGTTGGAGAGATAAAGTCCCTCCTCCGAGGTCGCTCAGCCGGAGTAGGCGACCTCGATTTCGACCTCAAGACCCTGGCCTTCGAAGAACGATGGCGAGAGGTATGTCTTCTCTTGGATTTCTTGTGCTTCTTCGACCTCGAAGTGTGAGAAGACGAAGACTTCGCCCTCTTCCTACCTCTCTTCTCCTTCTTGGCTTTCACCATAAACAACTTGGCTTCACGTTCTTTAATCGCCTTTGGATTAATTTTCCTGCAGCTTCTGCATTCTTCGACGTCGTGGTCCGAAGATGAGCACCAAAGGCAGTCATCATGCGGGTCCGTAATCGACATGTGCCCGCCACACTCTCTGCAGGGTTTGAAAACGGTCTTCCTGGACGTAGCCATTCTGAAACAATTTAAGAGATACAAAGTTTTTCACAATGAAAATGGAGAGCCCTGAAAAAAACGTTAAGCATCGACGGCGCTGAAAAAAGGGAACTGACGTCACCACGCTGACAAGGTCCTTTTGTGGCTCCAGTGACGTCATACGGTGCCGCGTGTGGAGCCTGTCCATTGTGACGACCTTGTCCACGTGGGAGAGCTAGGAAATAATTTTCCCGTGGAATGCTGGAACAGGGGGTATTCAAAAGGTGAGGAATCCACAGGCAGAATTATCCATCAGAAGATGTAGTTACTTACATTTTGGTCCATTCATCACAGAAAAGATTATACATCTAATTGCTGTTGATTGAAAATTCCACAATCTCTGAAATTTCACCCAGTTTTGCATGTTTCTTGCTTTGCAAATACACTTCTTGCTTCACATCCCAAGCCAGTGGAATTGAATTCAGAAATGAATTTTAGATTTCTGGATGAAAGAATTGTGAGAAAGTTGCAGCACTTGGTGAACTGGAATGGGTTTGTTCCTAAGAAACTATCATGGAATCTGCTCTACACTTGTCACAGGACATTTATTCAAGAAATCCTGACAATCCAAGAGCCAGAGATGGCAGTGTTTTGGTGGCGAGGCAGGATAGGAGGCACGGTTAGGAATTGGGCCTGGAAGCTCTGTTTACCACGCTGCGTGGCTTGTACGGGTATAAGTGGTACTTCAAATACATTCATGCTGTATGCCTTTCATCGAAGGAAAAGTCATCACAGAATGCTGGTGCAGCCTAGATTGAAGCTCCACAACCAAGAGGGACACGAAGAGCAACAGCATGTAAGAAATTGGTGTTCTAGCTGTGCAGGATGTGAGGCCTGCGCAAGTAAAAGGTCCACAATTTCCCCTTACTGGGAACCAAGCACCTCATAGTAATGCCTGACTCTCTCAGTGTAGCGCAGTAGAGCAGTCCAAGGTCTACTCACAGGTGGGGTGTGGGCTAGTAATCGCCATTCGCTGGTATGCAATAATAACACTCAAGATATGATTGCGCAGTCAATTATATTTCTTTAGAAAAGGAAAAGTACATTTATTACACACGCACTACTAAATACTATGTATTATTTACAAATATATACATAAGGCAGATATATAATACCTATGGTGACACTGAAATTACAGTTTACCCCTAAGGGGTCATGACTCCCAGAATCACAATACCCCCCTACGTATACCAAATAGAACATCTCAACATATGAGGGTATCACTTCAAGCAAAACAGGCTTATTGGCGTTATCAAGGAATCATCATAACAAAATATAAGGCAAGCCTATTGCCTTTGTCAGGAAGCACCAGCCTACTCGCTTTGCCAAAGGTGCACTACATCAAAAGACAAATGATTCACATGTTAAAAACCACTATCATTTCACTGCAATCATTAATGTCACTACAGAATGTATCTTTTCCTTTTTAGGTCGTTTAGCGCTTTGAATCCTTCACCCATGTCGGTGTTTAGTCACGGGGGTATGGGTGTTATTTCCTCAGCACACGTTATTTCATTTTATCATCGCGAATACACAGCATTATCCTGCATCTCACTGGTGTTCCTCTCTTGACCTTCCGAGTTACCGTCAACTAACACATTAGTTCCTCGCTTTTAATTAATACACGATCACAGCTTTTCGGTTATTCCGACATCTCACGATTAACATTAATGTCATTGAATAGGTCGCCTCAATTCACTCCTATTTTTACGTTCTTTCAGGATTCCTCCTGATGAAGGGTAATTATATACCCGAAATGCATTGAGGATTATTTTCCAGTTGCTTTCAACAATTTGAATCTTGGAAACTTTTGTACCACTGAAAATCTCATGATTGCAATGAAGATTATCGTTTGGTGAATTATCATCAATAAACCATTTATTTTCAACTTATTTGAAACTCTTGACTTATATTGAACTGCAACTTTGTTGCACATTAGTGGCTGTGCTACAGGAGGGACACCACTCATTGCAGATTGGTGCAACTGATGCGTATAACACAAGTGGTCTGTTTGGTGATCCCTTCATAAAAGAACCAAGGAAGTTTGTAGCCACATTTACTTTCCTAGACAAGAAAAAGCCCTCCATTAAAATATTCTTCGCCCCAAAGATTTTCCCAGGGACTGGTCATGATAGAGGGTGCTCAGCTAGATGTGTTGCCTTCCAGGCCCCCTCCTGTCCTGAGGTCAAGGCTCCAGGCGGGGAAAATGGTAAGACACAACCAGATTTGGCCACCCCTTGGAGTTTCTTCCCCTCCAAGGGATGGCCATGCCACCACTGCTCAAGAGACAGTTTCAAAGAAAGCAATGCACCAGGAACATTCAACTGTAAATGCTACCCCTTCTTTACAACTAACAGTAGGGGGAAGGTTGGCTCTCTTCGCACTCAAATGGTGTGTGCTCATTACCCATGCATGGGTATTACAGTGATGGCTAGAATTCTACAACTCCCCCAATAAGTTCTAGCAACTCCGCCCTATCGTATGCTCTCAGAATACGTGGCCATGTACCAGGAGGTTACAGCCTTACTTACATAAGGGGCCATATCCTCGACTGCCTTACACTCTGGGAGATTCCGCGGCAACTTGTTTCTGGTGGAAAAAAGGGATGGGGGTCTTGGCCTTGTAATCAATGTACAGAACTGCAATGAGTAGCGGTGTTCCGCCACTTCAAGATGAAGGGTATTGACCCCTCACCAAGCTTTTGTGCCCCCAGGTTTGGCTAGTACAGCTGGACATGAAGGAAACCTACCCCTCAATTCCCATTTGCCAACCATCGAACAGGTATTCGAGTTCATGACGCTGCCATTTGGGCTGTCATCAGCAGCCTGATGCTCCTGCAACATGCTGAAGCCAGTGATCAAATACTTCTGGGTGAGGGGCATCTGCCTAATCATCTACCTCGACGACATACTCTGATGGACGAATGCCCCAGGAAGTTAACAGAACACCTGCAGATAGTCAATCAATCAATTAGCATTTGTAGAGCGTGGTACTGTCAGCCCTGTGGGTATCTGGGTGTATGAGGCGCAAGATCTCCGTCGAAAGCCAGGTCTTGAGGAAACAGCTGGAAGAGAGAAGGATCAAGCAGAAAAAGGCCTAACAGATGGCAGAAAAACCAGTAGAAAAGGCAAAGTGGAGGGCAGAAAAACTACCAGAAAAAGTAAAACAGAGGGAAGAAAAACTAGCAAAAAACAGCAAACTAGAGGACAGAAAAAGAAGCAGAAAATGCAAAACAGAGCACTAAAGTAGCAGAGGAGGCACAAACAGAGGGTAGCATGTAGACAGGCAGCAGAGGGTAGGTGGATTGTGGGCAAGCTGGGCAGGAGGACATTTGCAGGGGGAGCTGGCACGAGGACCTGCTCAATGGGTTCGTGCTGAGGCATCCAATAAATAGGTCCTGGGGCAAGGCAGGACATTGGGTGGCAGGTGGAGGGAAAATGTGGGAGGAGGGAGGAAAGAAACGAGCAGAAAAGGTATAACAGAGCAAAAACATGAGCAGGAAAGACAAAACAGAGGACAGAAAAACTAGCAGAAAAGTTCTTGAAAATGGCGAATCAGGGGGTCCATAGCCAAAGTAAATAATAAAGGTGAGAGCGTGCAGCCCTGTCACTTGCCCCGTGATAGTGCAAAGGGTTCAGAGAGTGTTCCGTTCAGTCTGAGCCGAGACGTGGGGCGGCTATAGAGCAGTGTCGTGGTAGCAAAAAAGCAGATAGGCATACCCATGCGATGCATGATGGACAGAAAAAAGGGCTATTCCAATGAATCAAAGGCCTTTTCCGTGTCAAGTAATATAGCGGCCGCTGGCACCTCGGGCTTATCCTATGTAGGGTGGAGAATAATGTTCGTAATTTGAACGATGTGGAACGGTGGGGGATAACACCAGATTGGGCTGGGAAAATTATAAATTCCATTAGCTGGGAGAATAGACCCGCAATGATCTTGGCCAGAATTTTGTAGTCTAGATTTAATAGCGAAAGGGGCCGGTACGAGCCACAAAGCAGCGGGATCTTTACCAGGTTTGGGGAGAAGAATTATAACCACTTTGCGAAGGGTGGGCAGTAATACTTGTTTCTCCAAGGCTTCCGCGTAGACCTCTAGGAGTTGCGGCACCAATAAATCCTTGAAGGCCTTGTAGAAGTCGCCCGTGAAACCGTCCAGACCAGGGGCGGAGGAAGACTGCAAAGCGTCAATGGCGGCGATGACGTCTGGTTCCGAGATGGGCACAGCCAGGAAATCCTGCATACACTTCTCAAGGTAGACAAGCACAACCTCAGACAAGTGAGATTCCTGTTCAGTGTGGTCACACCCAATTCTGGAGGTATATAGTGTTTTAAAATGGGACAGAAATTCCTTTTAGATTTCCATTGTGTCCGTAAGCCGCTGGCCCATCGAAGTCTGTAATTCGGGAACATACGCCTTGCTGTATGGAGGCCTGATCATCTGTGCTAGAACCCGTCCCAGATGCTCGCCCTCCCCGTATTGCTTTGCATTGTGGTATTTCCGCATGAATAAGACCTCCCGTTCAGCCGTGGTCTGTATTCCGATAGCAGGCTCACCCGTTTTTGTTCGACTTCAGGGTTGTGTGTATGCAACAGCCCGGCATCTAATTCGGTTAGTTTGCGTTCCAAATGGGATAAAGTTTTGCATAAATCACGGAGTACTCCAGCATGTTTAGAAATGACCCCCGTATGCATGCTCTAAAACCCTCCCATAGTACTGCAGCCGTGTCCACTGAGCCAGTGTTTATGGCAAAATATTCCTCAATTGCTTCCCGAATTTCGTGTTGAAAGAGATCATCGTCTAAAGCGCAGCTAGGGAAGCGCCATTGTCTCTCAAAGTCCTCAGGCCGAGGAACCCCAAGGAGCAATTATACAGGTGAGTGATCGGAATATGTCTGAGGGAGAGTCTGGGTCGAGCAACACCAACCGAGGATACAGGGGAAGGTAAACCAGAAGTCAATCCTTGTCCAGGTGTTGTGGCAGCTGGTATAATGAGTGAAGTCTGTGTGTGTTGGGTTACGCGCCCGTCCCACATCCCCTAAGGATAACTGTTTGCGCAGGGACTTGAGAGCTCTACGCGCGCGCGATTTGGGATTCGGGGGCCAGTGAAGTGCTATCCAGAGCCTGATTGGGGGCAATGTTAAAGTCTCCCCCCAGCAGGAAGGTCACAGGGCCGAGTTTTAGGAGCTGGGAGAGCAGAGAGTAATAAAAATCGGGAGCGTCGTTCGAAGGGCCATAAACACACACCATCACAACACCATGCCCCATTAAAGTTCCAACTACGATTATGTATCTACCTTCTTTGTCACGGATAGTTGTGTGGAGGCTAAATGGGACCCGTTTGTGAATTAGAATGACAGTGCCTCTAGCGTAATTGCTAAAATTTGCAAAATATCTATGGGCTCCCCAGCTAGAAGCAAAGCGGGAAAGATCAGACATGGGCAAATGAGTCTCTTGTAAGAAGGCAACGTCCACCCTATGACAAATCAAATAGTGCAATACGTGGCGTCTCTTGCGTGTATCATTTAGGCCACGAATATTCCACATCATCAGTGACAAATCTAAGGGACCATAAATGCTTCCTAACTGGGCCATGTGTGGACTAGAAAGTGGGGGTTGAATAGATGTGAGCGTATACTGATACTATTCATGACTGTGTTCAAATGCAAAAATAACCAAATAGAACTAAATATAAACAAAATACCCCACTCCGCCCCCCCTCCCAGCCTCCCCACCCAACCAGAGAGGCAATACCAACATTATCAAAGAAAGCCATAGTACCAATTGGATTATCGAAGAAATGCAAAAAGCCCAAAAAAAGCACACTAGTGATTCACAAAACCAATTCACAGTGTACACCAAATGGGGGTGGCAATGCCTTTACAGCCACCGGCAATCCGGAATGCTTCATGCAGTAGAACGAAATCCCAATGTTTCCACATAGCAATAGGAAAAAATGGCCAATTAAGGGAATTCAACCAGGGCCCGATCCAGAGAAAAGTTCCATACTAGCATCTGAGCCGCTGCGATCTCCACCAGGCTGCTGATTGTTCTGTTTGTGAGTTCAGCAAAATTCTTGTACCTCCGTAGGACTGTCGAAGATGTGGGCCCGCCCATTGATCTCGACCCGCAATCGTGCAGGGTATAGCATGCCATATTTCAAGCCGAGATTGCTGAGCGTGGCTTTGATGCCGTTGTACTTGCGGCGGGCTTCTTGGACCATGACGGTGAAGTCAGGGTATAGCGACAGTTTGGAGCCTTGCCATGTGGTTTTGCCACGATCATGTGCCAGGCGGAGAGCGGTGTCATGGTCTCTAAAGTTCATAAGGTGGGTGATGACAGGCCTGGGTGGGCAACCAGTATTGGGTCTGGCCCCCAATGTATAATGAGCGCGCTCCACAACGAAGCCAGGGGTGAAGGAGTCTAGGCCAAAAAGATCAATGAGAATCGTCTCGACGAAAGTGTCCATACGGCCTGTGGCTGTGGACTCAGGCACTCCTATGATTCAAATATTGTTCCGGCGACTGCGTGCCTCCAAATCTTCATTCTTGATGGCGATATCTTTAAGGATACGTTTCATGCGGTCAAGCCGTTTGAGGGATTGCGCAGTTCCGTCTTCCAGGTCAGATATACAGGATTCCGCTACATCAAGGCACCTGTCATGTGTCTGGATCTTTGAACCCAGATCAGCAATATTTTTGTCCAGGGTATCAAATCTCACATCGAGGGCCTTGAATCCTGCTATCATCTCTTGTAGGAGTGAACCGATTTGGTCTGTAGTGTCCTCGGAGTGAGCCGCACTCTGTCCACCTTCTGCCATAGCGGTAGAATCCTCTGGGGCACACTCCTTTCGAAGGGAAGGAGCCTTTGTTTTGGATCTTTGCGGCCCATGCCGCTGTTCCGGCGAGACACGCAGGTGATGGCACGAGTGTCAAGGGCAGTCAGGCAGCAGGGGGTGATGACGGGCACCGGTGGCTAGTGAGAAGAGCCTGGGGGCCCTATGACGGAGTGGTGCACTGGCACCCGACTGCCGCAAACACCGGCCAGGAGCACGAATGTGGGGCCTCCGAGCTGTGGGGATTGTTGAGGGCAGATCCGCTCCGCTCGCTTAGTGGTGTAGTCTCCGGGAGTCGCAGGGCTTGGCGCCAGGTGAATCGATGGAAGTCAGGGCGCCAGCCCGAGAAGTGGAGACAGGGGCCCACACACAACAGGCGGCCGGTGCTGGAAGGCCCGCAGGTAGATGGAGGCAGTAAGGAAGGCTCAGGGCTATCCGCGTGTCTGAAGGAAGCAGCAGGTAAGAGCAGTCTCGGGGGGAGGGGAGAGGCAGAGAGGCGGTCAGGCACGGGCAGGACCCAGCAAGGAGCGACCCCAGTGATCGAGCGCTGTGTCGCGATTGTAGGCCCGGGGGCCGCAACTAGGGAGAACCCGCAGGCCCTGTCCCTACGTGTTCCAGTATATCACTGGGGGGAAATCACAACGCGGCTTGCGGGTGGCCAAACGGGCCACCGCGCTGCACTTTGCTGCGATCAGTGTGGGAGCCGCAATCAGACGTCCCGCCCCACGCCCCCTGCACTCACCACTCCTCGCCCCGGTAGCCAGTCTGCGTAGCACCGCTTCCTCCGCCTCAGTGCCGTGCCCAGTCTCTGAAGGCTCACGCCGCCGCCATCATGGATCTGGAGCCCATTGCGTCGCCGTCGCGTAACTCTGGACTCAATGCCCCGATTTTTGAGCTGCAGGGCTCATTAAGCTCAGGAGTCGCTCATGGATCCAGCGGTGCTCATTTCCCGGCTGGTGGCTTCATGGGTACGTGGGACATTTTAGTGAATGTCGGATCGGATTGTGGAGCTTCAGAGCCGCACGGCCATCTTGGTCCGCGGCTTGGCCACGACCTCCTCGCACTAGTTCACAATTAACATATACAGGTTCAGGATCTGATCAACAATGCCCCGCCCTGCCCTAAACCCATAAGGGGCTCCTGACAATACATAATTTTCGTTCACCCAGGTGGCAGGGAGCTCTAGTAGGACCCTCCCTAACACCTTAACCTGACTGGCCTCCAAGGAAAATGGGGCGTAACAGGCAGAGTTAGCCCTAGTATCCTTCTTGAAGTTCGGGACAATGATTAATTGTTTCCAGCTAGGGGGGACTAGCCGTGTTAAAGTGCTGAGTCAATATAGGGCCCCAAAGATCAACCTCAGATTCAAAAAGGTCCCCCGGGAAACCATCTGGACCTGGGGCCTTGTCTTCTGGGAGAGACATGATAGCTTTCCTAACTTTTTCCCACTGAAAGCAAAGACCAGACACCTCCTGACCTATAGGCAACAGGACCTCACCGGGCTCAAGTTCCTAAAGGGCTCCAAAATGGTCTAACCAAGCCCACGGGGTGATTGACAGGGTCTGCATGCTTGCAAAGTCTGGCGAGAAAAGCAGATGGTTTGCTATTCTCCAAAACTCCATGCTGTCCTGTGTGTAGTGATGGCATATAAGGTTGTAATCCACAGCATAGTGTATATTAGTTATCCTAAGCATGTGTATATTAGTGCATATGTATATTTTGGTACACTTATTGTTTATTTTTAAGGAATAACCTCATATATTGAAGAACACAGAGTTGGATATACAGAGTTCAGGTACATCAAATCACAATTTCAGTTACATTTAGTTCTCTAAACATATTGATACTTAAAATAGCTCCTTTGCTTTTTAGGAATCTACTACAGTCGACTGAACTCACTGATTTGCAGACTGCTGAGCAGGAAGTGGTGGACCCATGTGTCTCTGTTTTATCCATTACTGTTTCCCTTTACTGCTTCTACCACTAATCCTCATATTCCTGTACATGTGGTCAATGGTGGGGTGGTGCATAACCAAAAAGAGCATCGCTCCTGTTGAAACCTATTCACAAGTTTAGTGAAAGCTGACAAAATCCACCTCTATCAGTGCATCTTCATTGTACTACACTACAAAGGAGTAATTCAATCTTGAAAATTGAGTTGAGGTCATCGCCATTCAGTCTATAGCAGCAAGGACTCAGCTTAGGATAATTGATCATGGAAAAGTATTGCATGCATAAGACTGTAAAACTATACATGACTCAAGTTTGACTTGGCTGTATCAAGTGACTGCTGATGGCCAATGACTCCAACTCAATTTTCCAGATTGATCAAGGTTAGTCAGAGCACCCTACACTCATAGTAACGGAGTTACTTGTGCATGATCTACCACTGTTAGCACCTCTATGTTCATAGTAACATAGATGTTGGAATGTGCTGTAGCACTCACAGTATCCTTAAAAGAAACAGATTGAGCATGCAGTAGCAGTCATTGCGCCCCTATGCTCCAAGAAAATGAAAACATACACCTTAAAGATATTGTGGGCTATTTACAAGGGTAACTTACACCTATGAGTAATTTAAATGTGAAATTACTACTTTTGGCTATTCACAAAATCTGAGTGTAAAGTTACTCAAATGTGTAAACGTGTATGTCTCCACCCCTTCAGTTTAGGAAGTGGAGTGAGAATAATCATAATTTACAAATGCATAATTGCTACATGTAACTTATGACAATATTTGAAGTCTGCCTATACCTCCAAACTTAGTGTAAAGCCTCCGCCATCAGGGTGAAGTCTTTGCATGGTGCTGATTAGGTAACCTCTGCACGTGGTGGAGAATCTCTGCACACAGGGCATAGACCTCAGCATGGTAGTGATAGGTTATTTACACTGAGCAGTGAATTGGAAGATGAAATATACCTGTATGAAATCAGACACACTTGACACACATTTCCTTAGGACCACATAAATATTGCCCACACCATAGGATCTGTTCCTTTCCTCTTCAGCTTTTGGGTTCTGCAGTCGCTACTGTGTCTTTCTACTTCAAGGATGCTGCCCATTTTGGATAGAAATTTCACTGAGGAGGAGTCAGCTCTTGTGGTTAAATTTGTGGTGAAAAATTACATACTGCAAGCAACTACATAGGCTGCCTTCATTCTCCCTCGGTGTTACCCAGAAAGCAGCCTTATGGTAGGAGGTCACAGTCTCAGTGAATGCATTAGGGAAAGGGGTCTAACCATGGGGTTTAAAAACCTGAATCAGCCAGAGGAGAGGATTCAGCTGGCTCAAGTGCTTCCTGGGAGGCCAACTGGATCCTGTCTCTATCTCACCCCTCTCGAGAAGGACCTGCTCTCCACAATGCATCCCCACCTGCTATACGGAGTGCCAAGTCAGGACAACATGAATGTGGTGCCAGAAAAGATCATATCCTCGCAACCCACCCACACTCTATACAGCTGCCAAGTCTCCCATGTCTATGCTTGACTAGGGGAACCAGTCCCTGTTTTTTCTTTGAATTCTGGGACTGAAATTCCTGGTTTCATACTGGGTTAAATAAGACTACAAGTCCCAGAATTCTAATTAAAAAAACCTGGACAGTCCTACCTAGTCACACATTAGCCTGGAAAACATGCCAGCTATGACTCTCTCTTTAAAATCAAACCTACAAGCACTTATCTACATCAGCCCTTTACTCAAACCTGCGTTGTTAGTTGCACATCATATATATAACCTTCATAAGCCCCCTCTAACACAATCCCTACAAATGTATTCATGTTGTGTGAATGGGTATTTTACTAGTCTTTATACAACCGGATTGGTTGCTCCAGCGGGAGCACAGGTCATTGCAAAACTGCAACAATGTAACACATAGGGCAGGTCTTGCAATGCAAACCACCTACACTGATATGCATGCCCCAATGCTAACAAGCTCATTAATACACTATAGATGATTATTCTCTTTTCTGTTTTAAATCCAAAAAGAAAGTGTCAATATGTCTTTAAATGGTGCTCAAATCTAGCCTTACGTTGTATACTGTAACACTAATATATACTATTGCTTTTATTTTTAACTTTTAAGGCCCTGCGTTGCTGTCCCATCCACCACCTGCCACAAACGTGGCTCCTAGCAAAGCTGCACAGCCTTGACTGGCACCACAGAGAAGATGAATTCTACACACTGATAAGTTCAATCTCAGTCATTTTGCCTGATGAGCTCATATATTTGATTGATGGCCTTGGTTTAACTATCTGAATGTAATTTTTGTGTCTCTCAAAATGAGTAGTGAAACCATCTACCGAGCATCTTTGTCTTTGATTTGCAGTTATCTACTCCCCTGTGTATGTCTCTCTCACTCCTGTCAGCATCTGTCATACAACAGCCCTGGTTGTCAACCTTCAAAACACCCATAACTCGAACTAAACAAGACTGACCTTTTGGCAGCAGCAATAAGGTCCTGTAATATTGGTCCATCAGTTACGTCTGGGGACCAATGATCTTAACTTCCACAACTCATCATTAGTTCTTTCAGTAAATCTTCTTTTGTTATTTTTGAAAGTGTATTAAATGTTTGCAATTTTATTTCATGATGGTAGATAAGTTACTGTATGTCTTGCTAATGAATCTTCATGTGTGGTCATGACAACTTATATATAAGGAAATACCAACTGAACCTACATCTTATCTTTATAGCTGCTAGATCTGGAAATGGTGTGGAAAAAATACAACTACATGGTCCAAGGGTCATCAGCTGACCTCAAGGTGATCTCCAAAACAGTCATCTTTGTGCCTGTGTTGACATCCTAAAAAAAAAAAAAAAAAAAAGCACTTAAAAACCAAAGGTTAAATTACATTATAGTTAGGGACTTACTAATATGTTACTATACATTGCAAAAACCGTAGAAGTTCAATTAAAAAAGCAAATGCTAAAGGGATGCTATAGTTATAGGTTAAAATATGAGTTGTTATACCGTTTTAAACAACAAAACCACTGAAATTCACCAGTTATACTTATATATAGTAACTATAACTCAAGTCCTAAAAAAACTAGAACTATAATTGCAGCACTCACCAAGCAATGCCAATTACCTCCAATATTACTTCAATTACATCACTGAGGAAACCACAGTGCATGAGGGGGAGCGTGAGTTATAGTTACTTCAGAGAACGAGTTATAATTACTTGAGTTACCTATAACTAGTGAATTTCAGTTGTTTTATTTAAAACTGTATGTTTTAATTAACATTTTCACCTAACTATAACATCCTTTTAACCTTTCTGCTTTTCAGGGAAATCTGTCCTTGGGAAGGGTCAAAAGGAACAAAAATGCATTCTTCACTCAGAGGGAAAATGCTAACTTGGAGGGGGTTGGGTAAATAATAAAAACACATCGGGAAGAGTCAAGGGAATCAGTCTATATTCTCTAAGGGCCAAACCTGAGAGTTCACTGTTCAAACTTATGATAAAATAAGACCCCCAAGTCAGAGGGTGCGCCTATTTCAGATAACTGCCTTGAAGGCAAAAGTAACTGTCCATCCTCACTCTTGATTTTAATCATGATGTGGAGATACTACTCCGATTTGGATGTAAATTGGCTAACAGTGGCAGGACAAGACACCCCACAGGAAAAATATAACAGATATATAAAAATATAACAGAGGGGTAGCAGAGGAAACAGTGATAACAGATGAACTTGGAGACAGAGCTACAGGAGGTGGTGCGGATTGGAGAGGTAGACATAAGAGCTGCTGTCAATTACGTCATAATCCCACATAAGTTTGTAGCTTCCCTGAGACTGTCTCTCAGATCATCCAGGCCTCCTGAACTAAGTCCTGGATATCTGGAGAGAGCTCTCCCTGAACCCCTACAGTTGACGTCATGCCCTCCTTGAGACCAGCTACTGATACATTCGGAGCAAAGGACTGGGCAGCAGATGAAGGATGTGGGTGTTGAGGCAGAAATGCTCCTCGACTAAAGTTCTGGGCAGGCACTGGGAGAAGGAGGTGATGCAAGGGCGGAGGTGCATCTAGAGCCGTCCATGGAACGTGGGCCTCAGGAGTTAAGATGGAGCTAGGGCAAGCTCAGATGGTGTTGTGGCCTACTCTGGGGCCAACACAGGTTGGTCTTGCTTAATGCCATAAGACTGTGAGAAGTTGGCCTAGTATATACTGGTCACTAGTTAAAGTGGCCACCTTGCACCAGTACAATTCGACTCTTGTGGTAGATAGGTTTAAGACAACCTTTTAAAGAAAGCTATCCTAGTGGTAGCTGTGGAGAGCAACCTTCAGGCTAAGTCTCAGAGGAATGTAAAGCAGTTTGTTTTACCTTATAATCTCTTGAATCACTAAATGAGAGGACACCACACAGGTATATATATAAAATATATATGTATTTATTACTAGACACACTCTACTAATCTCTTTATGAGATTAGAAGTCAAGGACATATGCACAAATCAACATTTCACAACAAATTAAGCACGTATATGGCTGGGGCCCTAGGGGCGTACCAGACCATATACTAAAAAAGAGGTATAAGAAGAACGACTTGAGAAGGGAGAAGGCCTATGGTCTTCAGAAGCACTGGGGCCTCACTAATCCAGCCAAGGCAGGGAAATAAAGGAGCCATGGGAGACGCATGCAGTGTGAGAACACAGCCGCGGATCCCATTAGACTTCAATGGAGCAAGTCGCGGTTGGAATTTTAAAGTTTTAAGATACTTCGGGAGAGTCTACAAGCAAGTCACTTACAGGGTAAGTAGTTCTAGAGCCAACACACACAGGAGCACCGGAGTACTCGAGTTACCTCACCCAGGGAAGCCGGGTGCACAGGTGTCTTTTGGTGTCGGGTCGCGGCGTCGTTTTCAATGGGAGCCAAAGAAGACTTGCTGCTTGTGAAGACAGGAGAAGTGTCCGGTGGAATCCAAGGCTGTATTCAGAAGAAAGAAGACCTGAAAGCAGAGGAGACAGTGTTCAAAGTCACTTGCCAGTGACCCGGGGCCAGGAAGATGGTTGCCCACAACAGTCGGGTGATTTCAGGTGATCACAGGTGTCTTGACTCTTCAGCCACGAGGTCCAGGAGGCGTCGACGACGACCAGGAGCTGGATTTGGAGTGTCCCATGAAGTCTGCAGATTACTGAGGTGTCGGCAACCAGATTGGAGCCAACAAGACTTGGCAACAGCAAGTCTTGTGCAATGTGAAGAAAGTCAGCGGTGCAGACCAGCAAGGTCTGAGGGACTCACCCAGCGAGGGTAAGTCAGGGCAGGCCTGGATGTAGAAAAGTCTTCAGGGGACCCACAAGCCAACCGGCAGGGATTGCAAAGACGCCTCAGGAGGATTCACTTCACAGGAGCCCACGGTCACTCGGGATGAGGTAGGCCACTGATTTTCAGTAGAAATCCTGCTGGAGGCTTGGACCATACGTGGTTCAATGCACACCTTTGTAGAACGTCGTGAAGGGGTTGCACTCGACAATAGTGCACGGTACCCGGGTCACTCGTGGGGTCCACTCGCCTCAGGTTTGCTGGGACTCACAATGGCCATCGAGAAGTCAGGAAATCCACTTCCGGGGCTGCAGGAACTTCGGACTCCGGAGGGAGCGGGAAAGTTTGCGACCATTGATGCAAAGTTTTGGTGCCTGCCAAGCAGGGGAGTCACTCCTTGACTCCAAGGGAGATTCTTCAGTCTTCCAAAGGTAGTGGAAAGTCGAAGGTCCAGGATTCTTCTTCAGAGCGTCATCCAGGGATATCTAGTTTGCAATGGCAAGGTGTTAGACCTGTCAGCCCTTTGGGTGGTCCCTCCTCATCATTATTTATTTTGTCCCACTTTTGCCTCAAACCCTGTTTGAATTTTTCCTTTTTGGGAACCACCAGACTTTTTAGGGTTGCTGCAGATTCAGGGAGCCATTTTATCTACCCCTGAAACTTCTGTCTGAGGGCCTGGAGCACAAAATGGTGGCCACCTGTGACATCACCAGCATCCACTGGAACCTACCAGCACCTTCCAGAACATTCCAGAACCCTGTGACAGTTGGAGGCGGTTTAGAATGTTGGGAAGCTAAGACAGAGAGTTGGCAGTTGGAGCTGGCAGTTGGCACCTGACTGGTGAAGGGTGAGCAGCAAAAACTTGAAGGAGGAAGGAGTGAAGCAGCAGGGGTGGAAACTTGTGCCTGGAGTGGGGTCCATAAACCCACCCTTGATACTAGTCCCTACTGACGGAGCCCAGCCTAGAGCCCTGTGTGGGAAGAAGTCAGAAAAACCATCCTGAGGACCTGGACAGCAGGAACAGGCCTTAGAAACAAGAAAACAGCAAGATCCTGACCTGGAAGCTGGTTTCCCTGAAGTCCGACGTCGAGTAGCCTAAGACCTGGAGCCCGAGGTGGAGAAGCGGCGCTGACTGGAGAAGCAGACGCCGTACCCGGAGCCGCCAGAGGTCGAGAGAGGGCGCCGTCAGAGGTCGTGAGGAATACCAGAGGTCGAGGAGGAAGTCACCCGAGGTCGAGTGAGCGGCGTCATCGGAGGAGTGAAGTCCGCCCTCCGGAGTCGTCGGAGACCGAGGTGAAGTGTAACGGAGGTCGGGAGTGAGGATCGCACTCCGGAGTCGCCGGAACCTGTAAGAATCGTGCCGGAGGTCGGGAGTGGAGGTCGCACTCCGGAGTCGCCGGAAACCTGAGGAGAGGAGCACCGGAGGTCGGGAGTGAGGATCGCACTCCGGAGCCGCCGGAAGTCGACATCGAGGCAAGGCCGGCCGACGTCATCGTATCCGAGGTCGCCATCGGACCGGAGCGCCCGAAGTCGACATCGAGTAAAGACTGCCCGACGCCATCGAATCGGAGGTCGAGATCGAACCGAGGCCGCCGACATCGAGACCGGAGCCGCCTGCCGGCGTCGTCAAAGAACTGACATTGTGCCGAGGCCGCCGACATCGAACCGGAACCGCCTCACGGCATCGACACGACTCCAGCGGCGTCGGAGCATCAGAAAAAGGGCAGTAAGTGGAGTAGAGGGCGCCTAAGGCCCTGTGGAGACCTGAGAGACTGCTCTAAGGTGCCAGGGGTGAACTGGGACTAATCTAGAGAGGTTGTGTGGAGAGAGAGAGCCAGGTCTCTGGTATTTCCCCCCTTTATCTACCTCAGTTTAGGCCTCAGCCTTGTCCAAGCCAGGGAGTAGACACCCTCAAGCCTTCCACATCCCCACAAGCTGTGCCTGGGCCAAATCAGCCCTTAGGAATCAAAAGTGATCTGATTCCATGAGTGTCACTGTCAGCTTTTAAGTATTTATTAGGGGCACTGTATTTATTGTATTTAACCTATTTATTGTTCCACTGTATTTATTGGTCCACAGTATTTATTGATGCACAATATTTATTGGTTACAGTATTTATTGCCTCAGAATATTTAATTGCCTGTCTGTATTGCACTTGTATTTATGCCTTCAGTATTTATGATCACCCCTATTTATTACATCATTAAGCCAGTATTTAATTGACCTGCACTTTCAAAAAGTTTGTATATTGTGATTGTTATTTATTTTATCCAATCAGCAACTAAGAGAAAAAGAAGATAAAGAAAGGTATTTTCATAATTTTTACGGTGTAGAGTCGTTTTTGGAACGGATGCACGCATGGTTATTGTTTGGGTATGTTGTATGCTTAGCACGGAGCCTGATTCCTGACCACTCGAGCCAAGCTACCACAGTGTGTCCGGAAGACCACCACCACCCCTTCTAGTGTGGGAGTGGTTTTCCAACACAAGGGTTCCCTAACTTATACTACAAGGAAGGGAGGGACTAGCTCTATGACCACTCCTATGGGAGGGTCAGGGGAGTGGGTGGCTAAACCCACTTCCCTTTGTCCAGTTTCGCACCAGAGCAGGGGCTGGTAGCCCAATAACCGGTTTGAGCTGGCATATGCACAGAGGAGCCTACTGCTCCCCCAGTGCAGGACTTCAAAGCACTCTAGAAGTGCACCCACCCAGCCCCCATACACTAAATCCTGTCTGGAAGGTGGTTACACCTCCCTGTGACAGGATGCGTATTGTTGGGCCTCCTCCACTCCGAGTTTCGGTCAGCAGCAGGAGGGCAGCCCAGTGTCTGTGCTGGTGGCATCCATTTTGTGATGCCAGGGCTCTTCAGGATTCTACCGTGTTTCCACAGTAGGTACATGTCTATTCCTCTAGAAGGGTGGGATTATACTCCCACACCAGTTACTGGTGTGGGGGTATGATTCCAAAGCGTTTGACACCAAACAAGACATGTTTTGATGCAGCCATCCCAAAGTTAGCATTTACCGCTAGGTTATAATGCACTTAAGAGTATATGGTTTAAACGCATCTACAAACAGTTACAGAGAATAGACTCTGAGAGCTGCAGAGGGGCCCTGCTCAGGCAGAGGTACCCCCTCACATGGAAACCAAGCAGCCTGCCCTCAGGATTGTTAGAGCCTGCCTTAGGGGTGACTGATAGGTTTATATGTGTGTGTAAGGAGAGATATAGGGAACCTATACCTCAGTGAGGAGTGCTAACACTACCTCACCCAGGCTGCAGTAGCAGGCCTGTGGTGTCAGATTTAGTCTGCTTCCCAGGGGTGGCATAATAAATGCTTCAGCCCCTGGTAGGCCTGTGAAGTACCTATGCCCTTGGTACCTAAGGTACCATATACTAGGGGCTCATAAGGTACCACAGTATCCAATCACTAGTGCATTTAATATGCACTCCAAGTTGTTTAGAGAGAACAGAGAGGCTGGGGCCCTGATTAGCAGGGACCCAGCCAGACTATAGCCAGAAACCAGTGTAAACATCAGAAAATAAGTGGGGGCAACATTAGTGCAGATCCTACTCTCCTACACAGACCCAAGCAATTCCTTTCACAGGCTGCTGATATTCACACTTTCTGTCGGAAAGGTGACTCTCTGCCTGGAGTCTCCTGGAAACAGATCTTGTTAGTATCCAGGTAGACGCACTACACCTATGGGTGGTTAGTTTCTCCTCTTTGCTGGTGGTGTCAATCGATTGTGCTCACCTCCGAGCAAAGGATCTGTGCTGTTGCGCCTGGCCCTGCTGTGGTGGTTGTAGGTCAGCCCTGTCCACTGAGAAGGAATGTGAAGAAAGGGAGAATTTTTAAATGTGTTGGATTAGTAATACATAGCTACATAATTGTGGCTAAAAGAGAATATTATTCTGTTTGTGCACATGCTAACACTGTGAACATTAAAAGAAATCTAATTTGTCTCTGCTTTCATATCCAAGTTAAACTAATTATAGCTATGGAATTATCCATTCAAAGGAAGTGAAAGGGTTGGTATTAATAGAGGTATGTCAAAAACTATTTTAACCTATTGAAAATGTAGGTTCACAACTGGTTCCAAATATTGGTTATTTGAGAGAAGACAGTTATACCACGGGCTACAAAGCATTTTAAGGGAGTGTGAGCTTGTCTATACTTTAGGACACTAAAACTTCCACACATTATTCAATAACTGCATGAACTTTGAAGGTTTAGAAGAAGGGTAAAGGTAAACAATGTCACCATCACATAATGTAAACTTGGGAAGATGGCAATGATACAGTATTGTAATGTATAATGTGTCTTCAAATGTTTATGTTTCCAGGAATTCTGATTTTCCTTATAACATTTCCAAATGTCAAAAACAGATTAGTAGTCATGCCAAAGAAAACAAACAATAAACATGTATGTAATTGAAGTAGAGCTTCCAATGATTTCACCCAAGGAAGCATGTTAAATAGAACATGTTAGAATATAACAAAGCTCACAGTGAACACGACAGGAGGCACGTAACCTAAGTGCCAAATACCAATACACACTTACATAACTTCTCGCTGCTGCTCAAACTCTTCCAGCTGTGCACTTATAGTTGGCCAGGCAGCTTTCAGGACCCACTGGTACAGTGGTGTCATTAGGGGATGATGTGTATGTGGCTGGGAGGACAAGCCCATAATATCCTGGGCCTTATTATGGGCCCAGCGACGAAGGGGCTCCCATCCCTTATGACACAGATTCCTCTGCCGGCTGTGGAAACCCACTGCACTGCGTGTCCAAGTCCCGCCAGATTTGGGTCCATGCTGCATTGCTCAGCTAAAACTAAAGGTACCTGTCAACAACTCCCCCAGTGATGACACTCAGTTAACTGTCTGAAAATGGGGGGGACCTTCTTCTCAATTCACTCAGCAATGTTGGGGGCAAAATTGTGCAAGAGGAGCAGCAGGATGTAGGAGGATGGTGCATGGAGAAGATGATGGCCTGTATGTAATTTCCTCTCTGAGGTAGGCAGAGATCTCCATTACAAGTGTGGTGTCTCCAACCCGAGTGTAGAATCTCCACTCTACGTGCCGAGGAGAAGCTCCGCACATGCTGAAGAGGACTTCACATATGGGTGGGAGACAACCTACATGTACTAAAAGAACTCCAAACGAGCAACAGTAACAACATCAAAGCAGGGATGAGTTGTGTACCTAATATATGTGTGTTTAGTTATGGCTTTATAATATTGACCTAAAACATACGAGATATTGCGGTTGAATGTTGGTAACAATAAGTGTTACAATTTTTCAGTAAAGTAAACGTTTTTAAAACTTGACCACAGCATGCTAGATGACAACACTGTGCAACGTACACAGAGTTGTCTCTGCACAGTACGTAATGACAGTGTAGTGTGTTAGATGCCCACCATTTGTCATTAGGGCAAGAAGTCTTAGAGAGAAAGTGCACTACTACATACACTCAGATGAGTTATATATTATACATCAGCTAAGCTATCAGACTGTCCAACCACATAAATGCAGTAACCAAACTAACAACTAAAGATAAAAAAAGAGTTGACACATGGTACCTGCATGTGACACTTCCAGATACAAAGGCAGGTCCAGTGTGAGGTGTTTTTATGTACCAATAAGCCACATCTCACCAAACCCCCACAGCAACCAAGTGCAAGAAGTGGCTGTTGGAAAATGTAGCTGTTCTGTGTGGTTCCAATAAAGGCATCATACTCATCGGTGAAGCAGTCCTTGGCATCTTGGACAGCCTGCATGTGTATGGAGTGCCAGCTTCTGTCTGTAGATGAAAAGATGGGCTATGTGGTAAGTTGGATAATGAGCCACGTGGGTTCAGTCAATGGCACCCAGCACACAAGGGGAATGGGCACAGGTATAAAATCGCCTTGCCTCCCTTTGTCTTCCCACCAGTAACTATGGCATGGGGATAAACTGGTTAACTCTTCTGCTGATGCATCTAGTACCTGATGCAAACATAGGGACTGCGTTGTCTCTGAGATGCCAATGTTGTCAGAGAAGATCCTCTGGAAAGATCCAGTGGCCACTGAATGGAATGCTGTCAGTATTGTGACATAGTCTGGAAGCAGGCTGTAGGCGACTCCAGCTGCCTGTCCCAGTCAGGAACCATGTCCAGGATCACATAATGTTAAATCAGTATCCAGCAATGACAACTTCACTGGGCGGGCATACCAAAGATGTTGATCCTTTGCATGTAAATCCCCTCTCTCCTCCTCCTGATCAAATATGTCCTCCTTAAAATAAAGGGCAAGCCTAGAAAGTTATTTAATGATATAGGTAGAGCAGGAAAAACATTTGGTATGTGGGTTCCTTTATTATGTGGTCAGCCTGATTTTGGTTGATAGTTTTTTTTAATGAGTTGCAGCTGAATATGGGTGATGAAGCTGAAACCAATCACTGATTTTATTAGTAGGTGTGCTGCACGTGTTGTTCTCCTTGGAATGTATCTCTGCAGCATTTGGATCTGAGGAAAAATTGCAAAGGTGTACAAACAAACATTTTCATTGGTTCAGTCATTAAACAGCCTTTAGCAGTGGAATCTCCCTATGGTAAACTGCAGGGAAAGGTAAAAAACAAAAAAACCAATAAACTATATTAGATAAGAATTAGTAACAATAAATTAGTGTTAAACATTATTGTAATTTTTTCAGTAATGTGCCCTATTGGATACAACAGAGGTGTGGGAGAGAGTGGTGACCAGTCTTGAAGAGGTGGCCCTCTGCTAGGGACCTCATCATTTGGACGTTGCTGCCCTTTAGCCGTATTAGCATAGACATTTCAGTAGTGCACTAGAGGGAGGGAAGATGTGAGACATTGGGTGACCTCTACCCGGGAGAGAAGTTCCTCACTTTTGTGGAGGCATGGGAGGACTTTGAAGTAGGGCATGAACAATTTTTGCAGTATGCTAAATTAGCAATCACTGTAAGGGAAATCTGGACGGATTTTCAGAATACGCCCAAATAGATGGAAACTTTGCACTTGATGTTGAATGCCGGGATGGGGAGACATCTGGTGACGAAACTTTATAGAACACTTAAGATGGACAGGGTCCGGACTGAGCCCACGGCGTGCCAAGCATAGGGGGAGGAGTGTGCAAAGCCCTTGATAGACAAGGATGGGATGCGTCTTGCGAATGAGTGAAACAGGTTTCATGCAATGCTAGGTTTAAGCGGGCGCACTTAAATAATGTTCATCGCACATTTCTTTAACCTGTTAAATTTAATCAGATATATAGGGACAGGAGTACAAACTGCCCGAGATTTGGAGAAATGGGCTAGTCCTTCTTACACATGGCATAGATCTGTCCCAGAGTGCAGGCATACTGGTTGTCTGTTGTCACACAGCTGCAAACAGTGACGGCGATAGCAGTTGAGATGACACCTCCCGTATGTTTGCTTGATATTGTTAAATGGCCACTAAGGAATAAGATGCACTGGAAGTTCCTACAGTTGGCCTTAGTGTTTTCCAAAAGGCAAGGGGCCATAGGGTGGCTGAGTATTAGGGCCCCTTCAACCTCATTGTGGTGTAAAGACGTCACTGAGTGGACATTAGCGGAAGGAGCTCACATTAAACTTAATAAAAGGGATAATAACTTGCTGGATGACTTAGAAGTTTGGGCCACATTGATGGAAGCCATGCAGACAGTGATGGGGGGGGTAGTGAGCAGGGGTCACACTCACAGGGTACTAAACGTTCTAACACACAGAGGCGGCAGTCAGAGGACACTGGGGGGGGAATGGCCCAATCTTGAGGGTTCTATGTGGTGAAGATAGGTTATGAGAGGTGAGGAACAGAAGCTTACATCACATACAAAGTCATCGAGAAGACCGTCAACAAGCAGCTGTCCGCCTTCCTCGAGAAGAATGGATCCCTCGACCTCTCGCAGTCTGGCTTCCGAGCCAACCACAGCACCGAGACCGCCCTGATCGCAGCCACCGATGACATCAGAACCCTGCTCGACAACGGAGAAACAGCAGCCCTCATCCTCCTAGACCTCTCCGCAGCCTTCGACACGGTCTGCCACCGTACCCTAGTGCAGCGCCTCAACAACGTCGGAATCCAGGAGAAGGCACTGGAGTGGATCATCTCCTTCCTCACCGGAAGGACACAGAGAGTCCGCCTCCCACCGTTCAGATCAGAAGCCACCGAAGTCATCTGCGGCGTTCCTCAAGGCTCCTCGCTTAGCCCAACCCTCTTCAACGTCTACATGAGCCCCCTCGCAGCCATCGCACGCCAGCACAACCTCAACATCATCTCCTACGCCGACGACACCCAGCTGATCCTCTCCCTCACCAACGACCCCGACACCGCCAGAGCGAACCTACACGAAGGGATGAAAGAGGTAGCCGAATGGATGAAGAACAGCCGCCTGAAACTGAACTCGGACAAGACGGAAGTCCTCATCCTGGGTTCCTCACCCTCCGCCTGGGACGACTCCTGGTGGCCCCCCGCCCTAGGCAACGCACCCAAACCAACAGACCATGCTTGCAACCTGGGCTTCATCCTGGACTCCTCCCTCTCCATGACCAGACAAGTCAACGCCGTCTCCTCGGCGTGCTTCAACATCCTGCGCATGCTACGTAAGATCTTCCGGTGGATCCCCACCGAGACCAGGAAAACGGTCACCCAGGCCCTCGTCACCAGCCATCTGGACTACGGCAACTCCCTCTACGCCGGAACCACCGCCAAACTCCAGAAGAGACTCCAGCGGATCCAGAACGCCTCAGCACGTCTCATCCTGGACATCCCCCGCCGCAACCTCATCTCCGGACACCTGAGAGACCTGCACTGGCTCCCGGTCAACAAGAGAATCACCTTCCGTCTCCTCACCCACGCACACAAAGCCCTACACAACCAAGGCCCAGGATACCTCAACAGCCGCCTCAACTTCTACGCTCCCAAACGCCAGCTTCGATCGACCAGCCACGCCCTCGCCGCCGTCCCCCGCATCCGAAGAGCCACCACAGGAGGAAGGTCCTTCTCCTACCTCGCCGCCAAGACCTGGAACTCCCTCCCGACCCACCTCCGCCTTACCCAGGACCACCTCGCCTTCAGGAAACAGCTCAAGACCTGGCTGTTCGAGCAGTAGCGGACCCCCTCCCCTAGCGCCTTGAGACCCTCCGGGTGAGTAGTGCGCTATACAAATGCTTTGATTGATTGATTGATTGATTGATACTATGGGGTTCGAATGTTTTCATGGTCGAGGACTAATGATACAAATTGTAATGCACTAGCTGGGAGAGGGGATGTGGTGAGACTGGGGGGGTAGGGAAGGGAGGGCTAAAACTTTGCAGCTTCATGGAATCAAAGATGAAGTGCACACTGTCCTACTGTAACATTTGATGCATTGTTTTTGTTCTTGATGGTTGCTCTAAAAAACAGATAACCAATAAAAAGAATTAAAAAAAATATATATTACTGTAATTGTATTTGATATTAAATTAATGTAGAATAAAATAAAATAACTGAAACAGGATGGTTTACTAAATTAAAAATAAATATTTAATTTCAATAATTATCTGAAATGATGTTCTATATCTTTTCCTAAAGTTACATTTTGAAATAATACTAATTACAAAATAAGGAAATATAAAACTTATATCCATTACAAATTAATAGAGGTGATGTATAGAATTAAAATACATTTCTTTGTATTGTTTTAAAATGTTCACTTACATTAATTGGCAATTACAAAACCGGTTACGACCATATAAATAAAAACATATATGAATTTTATATATTTCGTTAGCAAAAATAAATAATCTTATATTTGTATGTATTCAAAATGATTTATTTTAATTTAACTATTTCCTATGGGGTTTTATTTTAGGTGTTACCTCAATTATTTTCTATGAGAGGGTGTTGAAGTGCAAGTGGTTGGCAATAGTGGTGCTGGACTTTACCTTTGAGTTGGATTAATTTACTCCTGTTTTGGGCCCTTTTTTGGCTGTAGTAACTTTAGAAGTGCATTTTGTGAATAACTATGGGGTTACTCTTTTATGGATTGGTAGACGTCCTTATGAAACCCCTCTTGACTCTTCCTAAGCCCCTCCAAACTCCTCCATTAGCATCTCCCATTTAGTAGTTAGTATTCCCCATTTTCCAGCCCACATTTACTACTAAAAGGTACTTAGGCAGAAACCTCCAAAATCAAAAAATAGGAGAGGTGGAGGCAGATCCTCTGCATGTAAGTATTGTAGAAGATTTTAAGTACTATAGTAATATTTAAAAATGTACTACAAAATGCTGTTTGTGAATAGGCATTGCTGTGGTAAAGTCTTAATTGAAACACATTTTGAAAAAATGTGCATTCTAATGTCTGCCTTAACATGGAACATGATTATTTTTCTGCAGACTTCACTTGTGTGATATTTGGAAATAAGGCATAGATCAGCAGTCTTGTAGGAGTACAAAGACAATAAACCTTGGCTACAGATGATGCACCTTATCCCAATTCTGAATGGAACGTTTGCCTGAATCATTATCTGATGTGGAGTCAAAAGTCAGCATAGAATAACATTTGCCGTACCCAAAGGTGTTTGAATGACTAATGAGTGAGTCTCTAAGACACACACCCTACTGGTTAAAACAGTGAGGCAACTGGATTCTAAGTGAAAATGACTAAGAATGTGATGGCAAAGTCCAAGATGAGCCCATTATTAATTTTAAAAGAGAGGTAAAGAAATGTGCAGAAGGGTCCAAGTAGTCATCTGGCCAGGCAATGAAGATAACCAAGGGTGTTGTGTATGACAGGGTCAAGAGAAACAGTGCTTCAATGTAAAGATAATTTAATATGTTGCTTTGCCTCTGTGTTACTTGGAAACGTTCCATCTGAGACTCTGAACATTCCTGAGAACCAAAGGGTATGAATGCCTTGTGACTTTTCAAAATATGTTGACAGTAGTGATACATGTTGTGCTACATCTTTTTCAGGAGTTTCAGGAGTTTAAAAGTTCTCCTCTGCACAGGACAGCTATGCTTCATTCTTCGTTCAAAGAACATGGGCAGACCCCTAATGACGCACCCTAGTCAGGATTTGCCCAACCTGCTCTTGCATTGTGCGCAGGCCGAGCGAGTCCTGAATGAAGCACTACCCATGTAGTCCTTCCTGATGGTTGCTGCGGTTGTGCATGAGATATCGCAAGATTGCGTACTCTCACGTGAGCTGGTGCCATCTCAGATGTGGAATACACAAAACCCACGTCTGATATAGAAGCCGTGTCCGGCTTTGTGTCTGGCTACCAGAGGTTTATGTCATGCCCTGTCCAGTCTAATTTAGTTTCCATTGCCCCCGCTCCCCACATACAGTCCTCCCTGCCTCCTTACACCTATCTGGAGTTCCTACCCTTCCTTGTTGGTGCGCTCACCGCATCCATTTTTAAAAATCCTTGCTATACTTACCTGGATTCCCTTACCTGAATGTTCTCCTGGCTGGCTCCGCATTGTGCCCCAGCACTCTCTCACAAGCCAGCATTTTCCTGGATTCCCTGACCTGCCTGTGCTCCTGGCTGGCTCCGCATTGCGCCTCCAACGTGCCCTCATAAAGCCAGTACTCTCCTGGTGTCCTTTACCTGCTTTTCACTCCTGATATTCTGTGCATTTCGCTCAACGTTGGTTGAGGGGTCCTCCTGTTATCGGCGTCCTTTCTTGGGACTGGACATCATCAACCAGGTCAGTGCACTGAGCCTGTGGCCCCAATGAACTATATATAGCATGAATTGCTAAACAATACAGAGACTATAAATAATGGACACAACAGGAGGGCGATTCCATCCATTATTTCACATAAATTCAATACAGATGTTACGTGGGGACTGTGACTCATTGGATTATCATAAACACTGTGACAAATGTTCTCCATTAAAAAAGTAAAGGAAAAAGATATTGGTTATACGCCTTTCAATTAATGGGTGGGTGATTGCTGGGGGGGGGGGGGGTAAAATTCATATATGATTCCAACTCTATTACCTCCAATCAGCTTACCTCCCTCCAGCGCACCTATACAGCGCCCGTATGCGGCCCTCCCGACCTGCACGCGTTGCAGCCACGCCCCCGCGGACTTCTACCACATGATTTGGCAATGCCTCGTCCTTGCACCATTTTGGGCGGGGGTGAAGCTAGAACTTACACAGACCCTGGGGTGGACGGTTCCTCATGATCCATTGCGCTTGGTCCTGGGTGTGTTTGACGGCGTCGATGGCTCCCGGGCCGATAAGCACTTCTTAGGATCAGCGGTGGCGCTGGCAAAGCGCGATGTAGCAGCACTCTGGTCCCAGGCCAAGCCCCCTACTATGCGGAAATGGAGACGGGGAGTGTATTGGTGTGGAACTCAAGAGGAGCCCCTGTTCAAGGCCCGGGGTTGCCCCAGGCTTTTTGGCAAGATATGGGGCAAATGGTTCAATCTAATGCCCTAAGGGGCTCGTGTGTGTCTTGTACAAGAATGATCTTAGGCAAGTGTTTTTATTCATTCCAAAAAGTGCCTTACAAGTCTCTGTCGTCTCTCCTTCAAATGTATTTTATCCAAAGAATGCGCTTGATTTTGCTGCCAATGTATCTTGTGATTTGTTCTTTAAAAACCAATAAACTTGATTATCAAAAAAAATATTTGATGAATGCATGCATTTCTAACATACTTATGACACTTTTTCTGTATTTACATAGGAATCACAGACACAGGAATACTGGGGTCTTCAGACTGAGATGCATATCCATTGAGGTGTTAAGTCCAGGAATTTTGTCTTCTCTTCCTATCCCCTTCTATTCCTTATCCCCCTATTGCCCTCGGCCATAATCTATAGACACTGATTTAATTATTTTGGGAGTTGGAGATTGTTTCATGGAGGTATTGGGGGAACTATCTTTGCTCCTACAGATTTGAGATCTAAGGTGAATGGGAACTGGTTTATAGAATGTCACCAAATAGATTGCTGTCCAACATTCACTATAGAGATCCTCAAAATTGTACTAGAAGTAAACAACTTTGATTTTAATGGTACTCTCTATAGACAGATTAAAGGAGTAAGTATGGGGGCAGCATGTGCCTCCACTGTAGCGAATATATATATGGCGCATTTTGAAAGTATCCATATATATAATGAAATAGATCCCTTCTTTGAATCTATCCAAAATTGGGCACGCTACATAGATGACGTCTTTTTTATTTGGACTAATGAATCCAACATATTACATGAATTTTTAGCTTGGATTAATCTGTGCGATCAGAATCTTAGATTCACATCTCACACAAGCTCCAAAAGTATCGAATTCCTTGATATCCAAATCAAAGAAAACAACCAGGCCCTAGAGGTTGACCTCTATGTGAAACCAACGACAAGAAATACTCTCCTGCATTTTAATAGCTTTCACCCCACAAAACAAAAAGACAGCATACCATTAGGACAGTTCCTCGGCCTGTGGAGAAACTGTACAAATATTACTGATTATGATAGCAGATCAGAAAATATGAAGAGTAAATTCATTACACGTGGATATCCCAGACGTGTAGTAAGAGAAGCATATAAGCGAGCAAGATTCTACGATAGAGACCATCTCCTATCCAATCACACAGAAGAAATGACACCCCCTTTGGTATGTGTAACTAGGCATTCCACAGCTAATGAACAAATACGTCAAATAATATGTGCCAATTGGCACATTTTGAAAGCCAACTCAGAGGAAACAGACTAACTACCACGTCCGATGTTTGCACATCGGTGTAATAAAAATCTGAAGGACCAAATCGTTCACTCACGCATCAATACTAAACCGCCATTCATTCAAAAAACCATAGATGGCGGTGCACCTATCTGTGGGAACAATAAAGGCTCCCATTGCAAGGCATGTGATAGCGCAATCATAACCAAAACATATGAACACAATGGATGTTCTGTTGTGCTCAAATCATTCACGAACTGTAAAACAAAAAACATTGTTTATCTGTTGTTCTGTCCGTGTAGACTAGGGTATGTCGGTGAAACCTCGATAGCATTAGCCACATGACTCAATCAATCAATCAATCAAACAAACATTTGTAGAGCGCACTACATACCCGTGAGGGTCTCAAGGCGCTGGGAGGCGGGGCGCTACTGATCGAACAGCCAGGTCTTGAGTAGCCTCCTGAAGGTCAGCAGGTCTTGGGTCGGACGTAGGCTAAGTGGGAGGGTGTTCCAGGTCTTGGCAGCAAGGTGGGAGAAGGATCTCCCGGCGGTGGTTGTTCTTCGGATGTGCGTGACGATGGCGAGTGTGAGGTCGGCAGAGCGGAGCTGGCGGTTGTGGATGTAGAAGGAAAGTCGTCTGTTGAGGTAGGCTGGGCCGCTCTTGTGGAGTGCCTTGTATGCGTGGATGAGGAGCTTGAAGGATATCCTCTTGTTTACGGGCAGCCAGTGCAGGTTTCTCAGGTGGGGTGTGATGTGGCCGTGGCATGGTATGTCGAGGATCAGTCCTGCCGAGGCGTTTTGGATGCATTGCAGTCGTTTGATGAGCTTGGTCAGGGCTCCCGCGTAGAGGGCGTTTCCGTAGTCAAGTCTGCTGCTGACGAGGGCCTGGGTGACTGTTCTTCTTGTATCTATCGGGATCCACCTGTAGATCTTGTGGAGCATGCGGAGGGCATTGAAGCAGGAGGAGGAGACGGCGTTGACTTGCTTGGTCATGGAGAACGTTGAGTCGAGGGTGATTCCCAGGTTGCGTGCGTGGTCGGTGGGTGTTGGGGCTGCCCCCAGTGCCGTTGGCTACCAGGAGTCGTCCCAGGCTGAAGGGTTGGAGCCGAGGATGAGGACCTCCGTTTTGTCCGTGTTCAGCTTCAGTCGGCTGATCTTCATCCAGTCGGCGACGGCCTTCATTCCTTCATGGAGGTTGGCTTTGGCGGTGATGGGGTCCTTGGTGAGGGAGAGGATCAGTTGAGTGTCGTCGGCGTAGGAGATTATGTTGAGGTTGTGCTGTCGGGCGACGTGTGCGAGCGGGGCCATGTAAATGTTGAACACCGCTCAGCGATACGGACACATAAGATGGCAGCCCCTTTAGTGAAACATTTCAGGGAGAAAGAGCATAGCCATGAAGACATCCAGTGGCTAATTTTGGAAACAATCAACTCCAAAATAGACACTGACACTGACAATGTTCGAAAAAGTCCTTTGGATTTTTACTCTAGACACGGTCAAACATGGATTAAACCAGGAAATCCCATGGGAGCAGGCCATACGATACAATACTGGATAGATTGCCATTATCTACACTACTATTACTGCTTCCAAAAATTCCTGTTTTTAAAGCGTCCAAGCCTTATTCCTCCAACACTGAATTAGTGAGACCGTTTGTTTGCTGTGATTCTCTGGCATTTAAGGTAACTACTAGCCAGATATTCAACAACACGATTAATACATTTTAGGAAATAGGAAATTTGATGTACACTCTAAATATATGTACCATTTACGGTTTAGATTCGTTTCAAGACTCTGCATATCTCCAATGACCAGTTTATCCAACAGGTCCCTCAATTTCTGCTATCTATAGGTATATTCTATATTTAAATTTTTCCACAATATGTAGGAAGTTTGCTAATGAGGACACAAGCACGGGTGACTGTTACATATAGACACAAATCGCATGGTGTCTTTTCTTTTTTCTCTACACTTTATCAGTTTTCCTATATCTCACGATTGGCCTATCCTCACTTTTATAATACCCCATGTTTCTCCTAATTGAAGCATACTTTTTACATATCTTTTCTGCTTTACTATACTGATGTTTTCTATCCCTTGTCCAATGCATATTTTTGTAATTATATTATCCTATGCTGTCATTATAGAACCTTTTTTATTGACAAGACAACTATTACTTTCACAGACTCTACATCGTTCTCTTTCTCGTGGCCCCTTTTTCCTGAAGAAGGCACTTCTGGTGTGCCGAAGCACGCGTAGAACACATCTTGTCAACTAAATTCGGGCCACATTGTTTTTAACTGAAATTGTCCTCTATATAAATTGTTAATTTGTCAATTATGAGAAATTTGTCAACAAGCTGAACAATTTCTTTTAATAATCCTTAGTATGTCTGGGAGTAGGCATGATGGACATGCAAGTGTATGAATGAGTGTTACATTTTTCTTGATCTTTCTATATTCACTAAAAAGTTTATTTTGTACTTTTTTGATAAATAATTTGTTGTCTTTGGTTCTTTCTGACAGTGCATTTATCATACTTTATTAATGTGTTTATAATTGGTTACCTTAATTCTGTACACTTAGGGGCTACTCGGGAGACATGATTTACAAAGCCATCAGAAAAACTGATTCAATATCTAGATCAACGGCCTTGACTGCTAAAAAATCAGCCGAGCAAAAAACTGCGCTGTCTCCCAATACAGATCCACCTAGATTAATTTTAACTAACAATCGTCAACACCGTGCCTTGCAACAAAAATTGGGTTGTAGTGCGTAACGACCCGGTAATAGGCGGAACTCTTGCTGATTCTCCTAGCATAGCTTTCAGAAGAGCATGCTCGATGAGTGAAATGTTAGTTAAGAGCAGTCCAGAAGTCGTTACTTCTAAAATTTGGCTTCAAACAGTGAAGAGATTTGCAAGATGCCCCACGTGCAAAGCATGCAAGTATGGCAAAAGTAGAACAACTTACAGCAGTCCATTTCAATATGTTCCCATCACCATATCAAACGACTCACCTGCAAAACAGAGTTTGCTGTATATGGGCTGGGGTGTTCCTGTGGCCTGCAATATGTGGGCAGTACCAAGTTGCAGGTCCACAAGAGGATACTCCAGCACATAAGGGCAATCAACAACAATGACGCATCGTACCCAGTACCCAGACATTTCAAGGAGGTCCATGGCAATTGCCTGAATCACCCAAGCTACTTTGTGGTAGATATGATTCCGCTTCTCAGACGCGGTGACAATCGCGAGGCTCTTCTCAGAAAATTGGAAACTAGGTACATCCTGGAGCTGGATACCAAGGTGCCCAATGGACTCAACTCCAGTGATGACCTATATACATGTCTATGTTTCCAACCAGCCCTGTAACTATTCTTGATGCCCTTGTAACATTTCGCACTCTACCTCTTACGATATTTTTATATATAATTTTTTAACACAATTGTTAACACATTTTTTCATATTTTTTGTAGCACTATGCACTTTCACTTTGTCTTAACTAACATAGAGATGCAGCCGCAGCCCACTAGGGCTATATCTCTCACTCTTGAATGCAGCAATAGTCTAACGTAGAGACCAATTCAGCACCTATGCTGATAGTAGCATCCAATTGGTGGGGTAATTCCAGCAAGCCAGGTTAGCCTCTAACAATAAAATGTTGTTGATATCATGCAGCTGTCTGAAACATAATTGTTTTCCTGCATGACTTGCCTATTTGCATGAACTATTTTAATTATTTATGAATTAATAATTGTTTGAATTTTTATGGTGTTTTAATATTTGAGGCTAGCTTGTACACTTGCAAGATATTTACTTTAAACTGGGGATTAAATGTTTAGGCACCATTGGATGTTAATATTCTTGAATTATTGGTTTTATCTGTGCATATTTACACAGTAAAATTCGCTTTTTAAGATTGTTCTTTTTAATGTTCATAAATCAATGCGCATTTTAAAAATATCTGATATGGTCTATGGTAATTTTCGGTTGTTGTGGCACTTCTAACAGTAAATTTGTACACCCACTTGGGTTACATTCGGTAAATTACCTTTGAACAATGACCATGGATAATTGGATCTCTTGTCATATTTGTTTACGTAAGATATTGCTTTTAGTCAATTTTAAAATGTTCATGAATTAATATACATTTTTAAAGTATTATAATGTATTTATTGCTATATTTGCACATAATACTTGGATTGCTGCTGCTCATATGCTACTAAGTGACTGGTACACTCAGTTATGCATACTTTTTCTATGTTTATTGCACTTTGCCGCAAATGTCACGTGCTGCTATACTGTCAAAAACAAGGTCACTCCTCATGGCGTCATGTGATCAAGGCCTCTCCGAAGGCGGAAACGCGTCATGGCAGTAGTGCTGGGTATATGAATCAATAAATACCTTGCACGAAGACTTGGGTCGGTATTCGTCTTTCCTGCACAGCTGGATTGTGGTGACGAAGTTCTTCTGTATATATATATATATATATAGTTATAGTTAGGACCTCGTTTCTATTCAAAAAGCTTTTTTTCTTTTGCCGCAGTTTGACGAATCTTTGTGAAAGTTTCAAAACTAGTGGGGCGCTGCGGTCAGCTCCTGTCTTGAAAGTTTCGAGGTGAATCATCAAGCGGGGGCCGAGAAACAAGGGGGGTCCCAAAACGCGTTTTAACCATGTTATTTTCCATGGGAAACTTTAGACAAAGCTACGGCCCGAACTGCTGAACGGAATTACACCAAATTTGGCAAAAAGGTAGCCCTTGGTTCAGAAAGAGCCCTTTTTGTTAAGAGGACCGGGAGAACCGAGTCACAAGAAAACAGTAAAATAAAGGTTAAAAAACAAGAAAAGGGGGAAGGGTAGAAACACCCTGACCCCCTAGGCCTGCTCAGGGGTCCCACAAGGACCAAGCAAACACAAGGAGATGATAGACGGAGTGCTGAAACTTTTCAAACACTCACCCCCAGTCACAGATCTGGGTTGAATCCATCATTATTCTTTAGCTCACTTTGCCACCCCAGTTCAGACACAGCTATATGCAAATCAGTCTTGACCCTGTGCCTCATGGGAACAGTCCAGCCCAAACTGCCAAGCCATGTCTTCCCCGGACTGGAAACAAGCATCCTGGGACTGGTTGTATTAGTCACTAACCCAAGCATTCAGTACGACACATTTAATCACTCACTTATACAGTCAGTCAGGCACCTACTAAATCATCCATTCAGACACTTATACACCCACTCATTCGTCAATACACCTTGGCCTATATATATATATATATATGAAACTTATTTAAACTTTACAGAAACACAGAGCCACTGGATCATGTCATCAGTGATGTCATCAATGATGTCATTTGAGATGTCATCAGTGATGTAATTGACCATGTCATGAATGATGTAATATGTGATTCATCAGCAGTGCATTGCGGGGGTGCGAGTTATAGTTAGCTGAACTAACTATAACGGCCGAATTTCTCTGGTTTTGTACGAGTAAAATGTCCAACTAACTATAATGTCCCTGAAACCTGGGGGTTTTTTCAGTGATTTTCTAAGGTTTTTTAAAGGCAAATTTCTAACTATAGCGTGCCAGTGAACATGTATATATGCATAACCCAATATATATATTCCAGCAGCTCCCTGCATGTAGCAGCAATACTGACTCCTGCACGAAGCGCGGAGCAGGCTAGGACGGCAGGGCCTTGAGGATCTCCGCGCATTCCCCAACCAGCACACTGGGTGCCCTGGCTGAGACCAGGGCATGCAGAGACACATGGCTGGGCCCAGGAGATGGGGTCCTGAGGGCAAAATCAGCCCAGGGAGGGGGAGCCGCACAGCACCCCTCTCCCATTACATTTTGGTGTGGCCCTGGCGGATGTGCCTTGGGATTGAAATAAGTCAGGTGAAGGGGGTTGCATGGCCCCCTCCACTTTTGAATGAATATATAGATTAATGCCGGGCCCTGGTGGGTCTCTAGGGCCAAAATGGCTCGGGTTAGGCTCAGATTTCCCTCATATAAAACCTGTGAAATTCAGCAGTTATAGTTACCTGAGCTAACTATAACTTACAACCCCGCAATGCACTGCTTAAGACCTCACATATTACATCACTCATGACATGGTCAGTGACGTCATTGATAACATCTCAAATGACATCCCTGATGACATTGTCAAGTGAGTGTAAGTATTTCTCAGAGTTTATGAGTGTTAAACATATAGTAACCTACTACATAAGTTAAATTAGTATACTAGGTGCACTACTATGGAGTGATACTACTTCTAACATATATTATGTGAGTGGCTGTGTGACTGTATCCTTGTGTGTATGGGTGTGTAACTGGCTGTATGGGTGTATATGTAGATGTGTGAGTATTTGTGTGGGTGAGTGATATCCTGTGTAAGTGACTTTATTGGTGAGTGAGTGAATGGGTGAGCCACTGGCTGTATGGGTGAGTGGGTGTCTGAAAAGTTGTACAAGTGAGTGACTCATTGTGTAAGTGGCTGTATGGGTGTGTGAGTGCTTGTTGGAGTGAGTGTTTGGTTAAATGAGTTGGTGTGTGAGTGGCTGTATTGGTGAGTAAGTGTATGTGTGAATGGCTGTATGAGTGAGTGAGCAGATATGTGAGTGCTTGTATGGATGTGTGAATGGATATGTAAGTGATTGTGTGGGTGTGTGAGTGAGTGCTTTTATGGGTGAATGAGTGAGTGGGTGTGTGATTGTGTAGGTAAATAAGTGGGTATGTGAGTAACTGTATGGGTGAGTGTGTGGCTATGTGAGTGGCTGCACAGGTGAGTGACTGGTTGTATGAGTGGCTGTATGGGTGAATTAATGGTTGTGTAGGTGGTTGTACGAGCGGGTATGTGAATGTCTCTGTGGAAGAGAGAGTGGGTATGTGAGTACTAGTATGCGTCTGGCAATGCCTATGTGAGTGGTTGCGTGGGTGTATGCAAGGTTGTATGGGGGTGTGAGCAGGTGTGCGAGTGGCTCTGTGGATGATGCAATTAGAGAGGTCATCAGTGATGTCATTTGAGATGTCATCAGTGATGTCACTGACTATGTCATGAGTAATGTAATATGTGAGGTCATAAGCAGGGCATTTAAGAGACATAAGTTGTAGTTAGATCTTGTAACTATAACTCCTGAATTTCACAGGTTTTGTACAATGGAAGTACGAGCCTAACTATAAAGTCTCTGTAATCTTTGTTATTTTCAGAGAAGTTGTAAGGTTTTTCAAATTCTATTTCCTAACTATGACGTCTCTGTAACCTTTGTTTTTTAAGTGACTTTCTAAGGTTTTTCAAAATCTATTTCCTAACTATAACATCCCTGTAACCTTTGGTTATTTAAGTGAATTTCTATGGTAGTCGCGTTTGTAGAGTGTTGGAGAAAGGGGGTGAGGCCTCTGACCAGCTTTCAGGAATACTGCTGTAAGGGACTTACTGATGGTAACAGGAGGGCTTCTTGGCCCCCAAGGTCCCTCAGCATCCAAGTGGACTTCGTCCCCATCCAGTATTGTGCCAGGATGTGTGTTTGCAGAGTGGTAGAGCAGGGGGCGTGGCCTCCAAAGTCCTCACATCAATCGCTCTGTGGAACTTATTGGAGCTAACAGGAGGAGTAGTTGACCCCCAAGGACCCTCTGGAGCCAAGGGGACTTCATCCACCATTCAGCAGTTCACCGGGAGGCATGTTTGCACAGTGGTGGAGAAAGGGGGCGTGGCCTCCGACAATCTCTCAGGAATCTTGCTGTGTGGGTCTTACTGGAGGTAACAGGAGGGGTAGTGGGCTCCAAGGATCCTTAGCAGACAAGGCGCATTTGCAAAGTGGTGGAGAAAGGGGGCATGACCCTCGAAGTCCTCTCAGCAATAAGGCTGTGTAGGACTTACTGGAGGTAACAAGAGGAGAAGTTAGCCATCAAGGACCCCTAGCAGCCAAGGGGACTTCATCCCCTCACCAGCAGTGATCAAGGAGGCAAATTTACTAAGCTGTGGAAAAATAGAACATGGCCTGCAAAGTCCTCTCAGCAATCAGGCTGTGTGGGACTTACTGGAGGTAACAGGAGTGCTTGTTCACCCCAAGGACCCTCGGCATCCAAGGGGACTTAATCCCCCAACCAGCAGTGTGCCAGAAGACGCATTTGCATAGAGGTGAAAAAAGAGGGCAGCGCCTCCGGAGACTTGCCAGTCTTTTAAATCGTTATCAGAGAAGGGGGCACGTGGACCCCCTTTCCTCAGGGCGAAGCCTATCTTGAATAGGGGAAGAAGGCCATGAGGCCACCCTCCCCAGGCCGATTTCCCATCTCCCGGGCCCGGCCTTTTTCCCCTATTTATTTATTTTTATTAAAGGGAGGGGGGCTGAGCAGCCCCCTTCACAGGCTGATTTAGGCCCCAGAGACCCCATCCCGGGGCCCGGCCTCTAGTGTGGGAGCCCTGGTTTCACCCACATTATAGTGTTGGGGGCCGCAGGGGGAGCCTCAAGGCCCCTGCTGGCTCCCTGCCTCCTGCGGAAGCCAGCATTGCTTTGACAGAGAGGGAGCTGCTGGCATGCAGCTCCTTCTCTGTCAAAGCCATTGTGCTCGTTTTCAGCAAGAGAGAGCATTTTTAATGCGCTTGCTCACTGAAAGAAAACAGTTTGCTATGGCTTTGCGGGAGCTGTAAAGCTCCTGCCAAGCCATAACAAACAGCTATGTCCCAGGGGGAGGGGACCTTTTGAGGGGTGGCAGTCCCCAGGCCTATCTTTGGCTCCAGGAGAGCGGTCTCCTCCAATCTTCACTTTACCCCCAGGGAGGTGGTGGTCCCCGGGGCTGGGGGTCCACAATGGACCTCCTCCATTATATTATTTGAGCCCTGGGGAGGTAGCAGTCCCTGGGGCTGCGGTTGGCCGCATGAGCCCACTGTATTTTTTATGTTGATTGCCTTGGGGCACCGCATTTATAAAAGTCCCAGGGAGATGGTGGTCCCTGGGAGGGCTTGCAGCCCCCCACATTTATTTTGGCTAAAGCCCCATGGAGGTGGTAGTCCCCAGGGAGTGCACAGGACCCCCCCGCATTATTTAAAGTTAAATCCTCAGGAAGGTGGTGTCTCCTGGGGCTGCGGAAGAGTCTGTGCACCCCAGCTTTATTTATACATAAAGCCCAAGGTAGGTGTTGTACCCGATGCTGAGGGAGGGCCACTGGGCCTCCCTCACACTAATTTAATAAATAGCCCGGGGAGGTGATGGTCCCCGGAGATTCGGGGGGACCGTGCAGGTTTACCCCTGGGAGGTGGCAGTCCCCAGGGTGTGGGCACCCCGCATTATATAAAACACTGCATGAAAAAGATGTGCATCTTTTTTATTATTATTTTGCTGTGGAACAATACCAAGACTCATTGTCAGTGAATTTACTCTCCCACCCTCGCAGCTCTACCATTAAGTGAGGCCTTCCCCCGAGCCCCTGCACTCTCAAGTGTTGGTGTTCGAGGCCCTCCTCCACCCAAAGGGTTTACCTGCGCCTCATCCCTGGTGGTCCAGTGGAACTCTGTCTCCTTTCTCTTGCTCCGCTTTTTCTCTCCTTTTTCACTCATTTTTTCCCTCATTTCTATCTCCCCCTTCACTCTCCTTCGGTCTTTCCTCCATTTTCACTCGTTTTCCCCTCATTTCAGGCTCCCCTTCACTCTCCTTCTGTGTCTTGCCTCCATTTTCACTCGTTTTCCCCTCATTTCAAGCTCCCCTTTCACTCTCCTTCTGTGTCCTCTGTGTCTTTCCTCCAATCTTCCTGCACTTTTGCTGCCTTATTTGCACATTTCCCTCTCTTTTTGCCTTTTTCCTACTTCCGCCTGTTTTTCCCTGCCGCTGCTGCCCCTCTCCCCCAGCATGACCAGCACGACCGGCCCAATCCATCTCCCCTCCCCGCTCCCGCCTCCCAGCTGTCCTGCCCTTCCCGACCCCTACTTAATGCCGAAGGCATGCCAAAGGCAAGCCTGTCTGCACCCATCCGCGACCAGCGCCAGGAACCCTGGATCACTGCACCGCCAACACTACGACCCAGCGGCACTCCATGCTCTCAACCCAGGCAGCAACAACAACTGCAAGCTAACATCACCTGCCAACACCCATGGACCCTTCAGCTGTCACTGCTGCCGGCACACCTGCAGCACCGCCAAGACCACGGACGAAGCGCAACCCGCCCGCAAGAACACAACCAAACCGAAGACCCCGCAATGCATCGTCCTCAACGTCCGATCCCTCCACAAACACGCCACCGAAATCGGGAACCTCCTTGACAGCATCACCCCGGACGTAGCATTCCTTACTGAAACCTGGACCAACACCCCCTCGGGACCGGACATCGCCATCGCCATTCCCCAAGTATACAAGATCTCCAGGAAGGACCGCCTCACCCGCCTGGGAGGAGGAATCACCATCATCCACAAATCCACCCTCCGCCTGAGCACACTCCCCGACCAGCCCACAGACCTGATGGAACACCTTCACTTCAAGATACTGGCCAGCCCTACCTCCACCCTCCTAGGAACCCTCATCTACCGACCCCCTGGACCCTGCAGACTTTTCGCCAACTCCATCACAGACATCATCTCCCAGCATGCCACAGTGTCCACCAACTACACTTTACTGGGAGACCTCAACTTCCACCTTGACAACCACACCACCGTACTCCCATGGACTGACCATTGATGCGTGTACTTCACCTTCAGAACACCCACCATCAACAGACACCAGCATCTGCTTTCACGAAGAAACTGGACCAGAATCACTGACGACTAGCTAACCTCATCACTCAGCATCTCTACCCCAACCATCGCGGAAAACAAGGATCCCAACACCGCAGCCCGAATTCTGCACAGGTGGATCTCCGACAGCGCCAACACCATAGCTCCACTCAAGAAAAACAACAACACCCATGCCAAGAAAGCTAGATGGTTTACCACCGAACTTCGAGAGTCTAGACGCACTTGCCGCAGCCTCGAAAAGGCCTGGAGGAACACCACATCCACAGAAGCCCACAACAACTTCAGAGCCGCCACCAACGCCCACCACCAACTCATCAGAAAAATGAGGAAAAAAGCGATTGCAGACAGAAGCTCTACTAATGCACACAACAGCAAAGAACTCTTCAGCATCATCAAGGAGTTCGCCCAACTCACCAGTGAGTCCACCGACATCCCTCCCTCACACAACCTCTGTGACAAACACAGCATCTTTTTCCACCACAAAATCATGAGCATCTACGACAACTTCGCGAAGACAACCAACACACTGAACCCCCACCAACCACCCCGACACCGTGAAACCAGCGATCGACAACTGGACAGCCCTCACCACCAAGGACACACTGAAGACGATGAAGTCAATCCACTCCGGAGCCACCACGGACTGCTGCCCCACCACATTTTCAACAGAGCCACCGACACCATCGCATCCATGCTCTGCCACACCATTAACCGCTCCTTGGCAACAGCCTCGCTCCCCGATGACTGGAAACATGCCGAGATCAACCCCCTCCTGAAGAAACCCTCGGCGGACCCCACCGACCTCAAAAACAACAGACCCATCTCCCTGCTCCTGTTCTCAGCGAAAGTCATTGAGAGAGCCATCAACAGCCAACTCACCACCTTCATCGAAGAGCACAACATCCTCGACTCCTTCCAATCCAGCTTCAGAAAAAACCACCATCCTTGCCGCAACAGACGACATCCGCACCCTACTGGACAAAGGAGAAACAGCAGCCCTCATCCTCCTCGACCTCTCAGCGGGGTTCGACACAGTCTCTCACCGCACCCTAATATGCAGACTCCATGACGCAGGGATCCAAGACAAGGCCCTCAACTGGATCCAATCCTTCCTCTCTGGCAGAATGCAGCCGGTCAGACTCCCCCCTTTCCTCTCGGACCCTACACCTACCACCTGCGGAGTCCCCCAGGGGTCCTTCCTCCGCCCTACAACTAAACACCAACAAAACGGAAGTACTCATCATGGGCCCAAACTCTGATGCCTGGAATGATACCTGGTGGCCCCCCGCCCTCGGACGTCCGCCCACCCCCACAGACCACGCAACTCCGTCTCGTCCTTCTGCTTCCACACCCTCGCCTCCAACGTAAGACCTTCAAATGGATCCCCCTCAAATACAGAAAGACCGTCACTCACGCCCTGGTCACCAGCAGACTTGAGTACAGCAACGCACTCTATGCCGGAGTAAACACAAACCTCTCCTGCAAACTACAGAACATCCTAAACGCCGCCGCAAGACTGGTCCTCAACCTGCCAAGACACTGCCACATCTCCCAGCACCTGCGCACACTCCACTGGCTCCCCACCGAAGCTAGAGTCACCTCCAAGATGCTCACCCATGCTCACAAGGCCCTCCACGACACCGGACCAGCATACATGAACAGCCGACTCACATTCCACGCACCCCAAAGGACCCTACGATCAGCCCAGCTCTCCTACGCCGTGGTCCCCTGCACCAGAAAGACCAGATCGGGAGGTCGCTCCTTCTCCTTCCTCACGGCCAGAGCCTGGAACGACCTTCCGCTCCACCTCAGACAGACAACATCGCTCCCCATCTTCGCAAGAAACCTCAAAACCTGGGTCTTCGACAGACCCCCTCCCTGATGGACTGGAACCTGCAACCCCCTCAGCGCCTTGAGACCCTTGGCAGGTGAGTAGTCGCGTTTACTAAACACCTGATTGATTGATTGATTGATTGGATCCACCCGCAAATTTTCAGTAGAATTCCATTCAGAGAAACACTGTGGGACCCACTCCCACCATATTCATATCAGGGTGTTTCTACCCTGTCCCTTGACTTTATTTTTTACTTTTTTTGTGGGACTCACCTTCAAACCGAGTCCCAAGATGGCTGCCAACTCTTCCTGGTTGAAGTTTTGGCTAACCAATCAAATTTCAAATTTCAGTAGGATCCACAAGTCCATTGCTAGGAGTCACGTACCCAGAAAATCTAGATTTTATAACTTAACTATTGGGTTGTAGTTTGGAACTAATTAATCCCCAAAGGACGCGATCCAAGTGTTTTGGCTAGTCCGAACCTTGATCAAGATACAAAACACCATTGTAGCTTCCTTATTTAAATATAGAAATGGCTTCAGTTGCCAACATTAACAAAGGACTACATATTACATTAAACCAAAAAGCTGTCAGCCATATTGGCCTGGTCACGATCCAGGAATTCATACAATAAAGAAAAGAAAACAAGTCTTAATATGCACACCATGTAATTTCAGCATATCTTGCCCCGTGACCGCCGTACCTGTATGTTCGTCAACATAATAAACATACTTTTTTCAGTGAATTTCAAAGGTTTTTTAAATGCTAATTTCTAACTTTAGCGTCCCTGAAACCTGTGTTTTTTTCAGTGAATTTCTAAGGTATTTTAAATGCTAATTTCTATCTATAACGTCCCTGAAACCTGTGTTTTTTCCTTGAGTCAAGAGAGGTGCATAAAGAGGCAAGAGAGGTGCAGAAAGAGGAAGAAATGTTCAGAAAGAGGCAATCGAGGTGCAGAAAGAGGCAGGAGAGGTGCAGAAAGAGGCAAGAGAGGTACAGAAAGAAGAGAGTGAGCTGCAGAAAGAACCAAGAGAAATACAGAAAGAGGCAAGAGAGGTGCAGAAAGAGGCAAGTGAGGTGCAGAAAGAGGTAAGCAGTGTAGAAAGAGGCAAGAGAGGTGAAGAAAGAGGAAGAAAGGTGCAGAAAGAGGCAAGTGAGGTGCAGAAAGAGGCAAGAGGAGAGATGAAGGAGGCACAAGAGGTGCAGAAAGAGGCATGAGAGGTACAGAAAGAAGAAGAAAGGTACAGCAAGAGGCAAGAGAAGTACAGAAAGAGGCAAGAGAGGTACAGAGAGGTGCAGAAAGAGGCAAGAAAGGTGCAGAAAGATGAGAGTGAGCTGCAGAATGAGGCAAGAGAAGTGCAGAAAGAGGCAAGAGAGGTGCAGAAAGAGGCAATATATGTGAAGAAAGGTGCAGAAAGAGGCAAGTGAGGTGCAGAAAGAGGCAGGAGAAGAGCAGAAAGAGGCAAGAGAGGTACAACAAAGAGGCAAGAGTGGTACAGAAAGAGGCAAGAGAGGTCCATTAAGAAGAACGGTGCAGAAAGAGGCAAGAGAGGAGCGGACAGAGACAAGAGAGGCACAGAAATAAGAGAGTAAGCTGCAGAAAGAGGCACAAGATGTGCAGAAAGAGGCAAGAGAGGTGCAGAAAGAGGCAAGAGACGTGCTGATAGAAGAGAGTAAGCTGCAGAAAGAGGGAAGAGAGGTGCAGAAAGAGGCAAGAGAGGTGCAGAAAGAAGAGAGTGAGCTGCAGAAAGAGGTAAGAGGTATAGAAAGAGGCAAGAGAGATACATAAATAAGAAGACTGGTGCAGAAAGAGGCAAGAGAAGAGCAGAAGGGGGAAGAGAGGTGCAGAAAGAGACAAGAGAGGTACAGAAAGAGGAAGAAAGGTGCAGAAAGAGGCAAGAGAGGTACAGAAAGAGGCAAGAGAGGTCCATTAAGAAGAACGGTGCAGAAAGAGGCAAGAGAGGTGCAGAAAGAAGAGAGTGAGCTACAGAAAGAGACAAGAAATGTGCAGAAAGAGGCAAGAGAGGTGCAGAAAGAGGCAAGAGAGGTGCAGAAAGAGGCAAGAGGTGTACATAAAGAGGCAAGAAAGGTGCTGATAGAAGTGAGTGAGCTGCAGAAAGAGGGAAGAGAGGTGCAGAAAGAGGCAAGAAACATGCAGAAAGAAAAGAGTGAGCTGCAGAAAGAGGCAAGAGAGGTTCAGAAAGAGGCAAGAGGCATGCAGAAAGAGGCAAGAGGGGTGCAGAAAGAGGTAAGAGGTATCGGAAGAGGCAAGAGAGGTACAAAAAGAGGAAGAAAAGCACAGAAAGAGGCAGAGAGGTACAGAAAAAGGAAGAAAGGTGCAGAAAGAATAGAAGTACAGAAAGAGGCAAGAGAGGTGCAGAAAGAGGTAAGAGGTGCCGAAAGAGCCAAGAGAGGTACAGAAAGAGGAAGAAAGGTGCAGAAAGAGGCAGAGAGGTGCAGAAAAAGGAAGAAAGGTACAGAAAGAAGAGAAGTACAGAAAGAGGCAAGAGAGGTGCAGAGAGGTGCAGAAAGAGGCAAGAAAGGTGCAGAAAGATGAGAGTGAGCTGCAAAATGAGGCAAGAGAAGTGCAGAAAGAGGCAAGAGAGGTGCAGAAAGAGGCAATATATGTGAAGAAAGGTGCAGAAAGAGGCAAGTGAGGTGCAGAAAGAGGCAGGAGAAGAGCAGAAAGAGGCAAGAGAGGTACAACAAAGAGGCAAGAGTGGTACAGAAAGAAGAAGAAAGGTGCAGCAAGAGGCAAGAGAGGAGCGGACAGAGACAAGAGAGGCACAGAAATAAGAGAGTAAGCTGCAGAAAGAGGCACAAGATGTGCAGAAAGAGGCAAGAGAGGTGCAGAAAGAGGCAAGAGACGTGCTGATAGAAGAGAGTAAGCTGCAGAAAGAGGGAAGAGAGGTGCAGAAAGAGGCAAGAGAGGTGCAGAAAGAAGAGAGTGAGCTGCAGAAAGAGGCAAGAGAGGTTCAGAAAGAGGCAAGAGAGGTGCAGCAAGAGGTAAGAGGTATAGAAAGAGGCAAGAGAGATACATAAATAAGAAGACTGGTGCAGAAAGAGGCAAGAGAAGAGCAGAAGGGGGAAGAGAGGTGCAGAAAGAGACAAGAGAGGTACAGAAAGAGGAAGAAAGGTGCAGAAAGAGGCAAGAGAGGTACAGAAAGAGGCAAGAGAGGTCCATTAAGAAGAACGGTGCAGAAAGAGGCAAGAGAGGTGCAGAAAGAAGAGAGTGAGCTACAGAAAGAGACAAGAAATGTGCAGAAAGAGGCAAGAGAGGTACAGAAAGAGGCAAGAGAGGTGCAGAAAGAGGCAAGAGGTGTACATAAAGTGGCAAGAGAGGTGCTGATAGAAGTGAGTGAGCTGCAGAAAGAGGGAAGAGAGGTGCAGAAAGAGCCAAGAAACATGCAGAAAGAAAAGAGTGAGCTGCAGAAAGAGGCAAGAGAGGTTCAGAAAGAGGCAAGAGGCATGCAGAAAGAGGCAAGATATGTGCAGAAAGAGGAAGAAAGGTGCAGAAAGAGGCAAGTGAGGTACAGAAAGAGGCAGGAGAAGAGCAGAAAGAGGCAAGAGAGGTACAACAAAGAGGCAAGAGTGGTACAGAAAGAAGAAGAAAGGTGCAGAAAGAGGTAAGAGAGGAGCAGACAGAGACAAGAGAGGCACAGAAATAAGAGAGTAAGCTGCAGAAAGAGGCACAAGATGTGCAGAAAGAGGCAAGAGAGGTGCAGAAAGAGGCAAGAGAGGTGCTGATAGAAGAGAGTAAGCTGCAGAAAGAGGGAAGAGAGGTACAGAAAGAGGCAAGAGAGGTGCAGAAAGAAGAGAGTGAGCTGCAGAAAGAGGCAAGAGAGGTTCAGAAAGAGGCAAGAGAGGTTCAGAAAGAGGCAAGAGAGGTGCAGAAAGAGGTAAGAGGTATAGAAAGAGGCAAGAGAGATACAGAAAGAAGAAGACTGGTGCAGAAAGAGGCAAGAGAAGAGCAGAAGGGGGAAGAGAGGTGCAGAAAGAGGCAAGAGAGGTACAGAAAGAGGAAGAAAGGTGCAGAAAGAGGCAAGAGAGGTACAGAAAGAGGCAAGAGAGGTCCATTAAGAAGAAGAACGGTGCAGAAAGAGGCAAGAGAGGTGCAGAAAGAAGAGAGTGAGCTACAGAAAGAGACAAGAGATGTGCAGAAAGAGGCAAGAGAGGTGCAGAAAGAGGCAAGAGAGGTGCAGAAAGAGGCAAGAGGTGTACATAAAGAGGCAAGAAATGTGCTGATAGAAGTGAGTGAGCTGCAGAAAGAGGGAAGAGAGGTGCAGAAAGAGGCAAGAAACATGCAGAAAGAAAAGAGTGAGCTGCAGAAAGAGGCAAGAGAGGTTCAGAAAGAGGCAAGAGGCATGCAGAAAGAGGCAAGAGGGGTGCAGAAAGAGGTAAGAGGTATCGGAAGAGGCAAGAGAGGTACAAAAAGAGGAAGAAAAGCACAGAAAGAGGCAGAGAGGTACAGAAAAAGGAAGAAAGGTGCAGAAAGAATAGAAGTACAGAAAGAGGCAAGAGAGGTGCAGAAAGAGGTAAGAGGTGCCGAAAGAGCCAAGAGAGGTACAGAAAGAGGCAAGAGAGGTGCAGAAAGAGGTAACAGGTATAGAAAGAGGCAAGAGAGATACAGAAAGAAGAAGACTGGTGCAGAAAGAGGCAAGAGAAGAGCAGAAGGGGGAAGAGAGGTGCAGAAAGAGGCAAGAGAGGTACAGAAAGAGGAAGAAAGGTGCAGAAAGAGGCAAGAGAGGTACAGAAAGAGGCAAGAGAGGTCCATTAAGAAGAAGAACGGTGCAGAAAGAGGCAAGAGAGGTGCAGAAAGAAGAGAGTGAGCTACAGAAAGAGACAAGAGATGTGCAGAAAGAGGCAAGAGAGGTGCAGAAAGAGGCAAGAGAGGTGCAGAAAGAGGCAAGAGGTGTACATAAAGAGGCAAGAAAGGTGCTGATAGAAGTGAGTGAGCTGCAGAAAGAGGGAAGAGAGGTGCAGAAAGAGGCAAGAAACATGCAGAAAGAAAAGAGTGAGCTGCAGAAAGAGGCAAGAGAGGTTCAGAAAGAGGCAAGAGGCATGCAGAAAGAGGCAAGAGGGGTGCAGAAAGAGGTAAGAGGTATCGGAAGAGGCAAGAGAGGTACAAAAAGAGGAAGAAAAGCACAGAAAGAGGCAGAGAGGTACAGAAAAAGGAAGAAAGGTGCAGAAAGAATAGAAGTACAGAAAGAGGCAAGAGAGGTGCAGAAAGAGGTAAGAGGTGCCGAAAGAGCCAAGAGAGGTACAGAAAGAGGAAGAAAGGTGCAGAAAGAGGCAGAGAGGTGCAGAAAAAGGAAGAAAGGTACAGAAAGAAGAGAAGTACAGAAAGAGCCAAGAGAGGTGCAGAATGAGGCAAGAGAGGTACAGAAAGATGGGAGTGAGCTGCAGAAAGGGGGAAGAGAGGTGCAGAAAGAGGCAAGCAAGGTGCAAACAGAAGAGTGAGCTGTAGAAAGAAGCAAGAGAAGTACAGAAAGGGGTGAGAGGTGCCGAAAGAGGCAAGAGAAGTGCAGAAAGAGGCAAAAGAGGTGCAGAAAGAGGCAAGATAGGTGCAGAAAGAGGCAAGAGAAGTGCAGGAAGAGGCAAGAGAAGTGCAGAAAGAGACAAGAGGTGCAGAAAGAAGCAAGAGATATATATATGTACATATTCAGTCTCAGACTTTGCCCCATCAACTTTCTACTATCCTCTGTTGTCTGAATCCATGCACTATCCTCCTCTCTCCGGTCATGCATGGTCTGATGTGCTGCCACTGCCCTCCATTTAGCATGATGTCCCAGTCCACTCCTCCTGCCCATCATTGCCCTCCTGCTTAGCCCATGTGCTTAGCTTGCTGCCCCTACTCTCCTTCCCCCTGCCCTCTGATGTTTATGTGCATGCCCCTGATCCATCCTTTTTGCCCACCATGTTCCATAGACCTGCCCCTCCTATCTACTCTGAGTTTTCTGTTGAGCTGCCACTCCCCTCCCACCTGCTTAGCATTGTCAGATGACTGTAACCTCTCCCTAACAATATCAAGAGTCTCTACAACTCGAACCTCTGTGCACTGTTGCTCGGGTAAGATTACCATAGGTACAAATATTTGGGTCAACACATTAGTTCAAAACACATTCAAAATCAATAGTATCACGAAAAATTATGATTTGATTTAACATTATTTCAATGATTTAATCTTGAGCATCCATTATTGTGGACACATAACATAAATGTAATGGGAGAATTCAGTGTATTCCAAGAGAATAAACACATTAAGTACAATTCAAAAATTCAATCCGATTGCTGTTGAAGCGCCCAATGCATTTCGGGCCCGACTTGGCCCTTCTTCAGGGGCTAACACTCTATGAAAATGAACAAAATTACAATATGTTAGAAAATTGATAAACATCCACACTCAGAAAAGCATCATCACAGACAAGGGTAAAGCTGCACATTTGTTTGTCAAGACGTCCAAGTTTGTTTTGTGATTCATGGTAAAACTAAAAAAACTGAGAGTGAAAGAGACCCTCCACCTTTGTGACTGAACTAAAAAAATACTTACTTCGCAATTCTTCAAGTTTATTAATCTACAGAAAAAAGACCACACAAAACTATCAGACACAGTCCGAAAGACGAAAATCAACTTACTGGCTACATAGAAACACTCATACCTTCTACTGAACGAACGAGGCTCAATCACCGGAAAGTAGACGAACAGTCCTACAAAGAAAGTCAGACTTCAGTTGAACACCAAACAATTCTCTAGCGCCTGGGAATAAAGGTTGCCTATTTAGTAACGCTCGCTTACCTTAACTTAAAACCTTAGGTCCTCACCATATCTCTCTGAAACAGCTGCCACTCTTCTCAACGCACTACCCCCACCGAGCGATTATGAAGACGCTAAACTTCAAAACACGCCGTGAGCGGAGGTCGCGTACGGCGTGGGTAACATAAACGAAGGACTACCGTGCTTCCAAAGAGAACAGCCGGTATGTTTGAAAAGGATCAAAACAATGCTGGGAATCCCGACCTACACCACAAAAACTGCTATAACACCTAGCCGATTAAAGTGCAATGCGACTGTTGTCCATAAAAATGAATACTGTAATAAAAGGCTCATTGAATACATTAAGAACACGACTCAACTTCAGACTGCAATCTCGTTAGACACACATAGCTCTGCTGAAAGCACCTACCTCGTTTTAGTGCACAAAAAAATCCCAAGGTCTCGCATATAGCGTTGCAGTACAACGTGGTGCCATCGCTCTGCGGGGCATGCTGTATACACTATACCGGGGAAGCTTCATTTAAGCTCCGCCCACTTTCGCCCATCTTTTTAATTGGGTTACATCATAAATACAGTGTTCTCATTGGTTTTCCCATTGTTAGTCCCTCCTCTTCACTGCCATGTTGTCATTTGTAGACTTCCGAGGCTATCAGCCTCTTTACTGTAAAGCTATTTTTTCCTTGTGTTTCCCCCTGCCCCCTCCCGCAGTCCGTCACTTTTCACCCCCCTTCACCCCTGCCCTCCCTCCCGTTCGTGCCTTTTTCGACTCCCGCACTTTTGTTTAAAATGCAATAGGGCTCGTGTAAATACGAGTCATATTGCATTTATAAATGCTTTTTTACCCTGGGATTGGCTGACTCAATTCGCACTCTATTTTGCCTGACCTGTCCAGCATACATGCGCAATACAAACGTTACCCAGAAGCAGAAGCGTAGCTGTAACAGGGTCAATATCAGCAGTAACAGCATGGTTGCTGTAATAATAATGCGTGTTCTGCGGTACGCTTTACGGAGGGCAGGCAGGAGCCTTAGCCTTTACACACGGGGATGAGGGAAGGTTACTTTCCGCCGCCACCGTCACTCGTTAGTTCTTGCTATGTCCTGCTAAGATATTTTTCCATGGCAGTGAGCTAGTGATAAAATATGTTACTCTTACTTTTTTCTTCACGATGCACTATAGGAGTGAGACTTATTATTTTATCATGCAAAGTTAACATATTAATCCACAGATGGTTTGGCACCTCTGTGTATAAAAAACTAAATTAATATTCTTGTGTGTCCTTCCAGTAGTCGTTTCAGCAGTGACAGTTTCTATTTACTTCTACCGATATCCAGCAGAGGGTACTGGGCCGTTATGTGATATGAAATTCACAAAGACAACATGACATTCAGCAATTTACTGCAGCTGACACAGATTCCATCTCTGCTAAGAATATGCCTGTGCGTCCTTTGCAAACACATTTCAGCACTGAAAACGTAAACTTCCATCACACAACTCTGTTTACTAACACACACAAACAAGAGGCAAAATACAACACACACGTATTTACCAAAAATCAACGAAGTCCACACCTTGATCCCAATTATGAATTTATTAACTGTGCCATTTTACTGAACAGAGATGAATGGTGTTTTCAAAAATGCGAACAATTAATTCTTTGAAGTCCAGGGTCTCTGAAAAGCCCATGGAACAGTGGTGTTGCATCACTGGGGAGCCCAGCACGCCACCTTGCCACATTACTCCTCAATTTCCAATACCGCTGGACTATCACTACACTGGCGATTTGCTCACAGTGTGCCCGCCTCTGCTGTGGACGGATTTCAGAGGGACGCCGGTGCCAGGGCAAGAGAAGGGACCTGCAATAATGAGCGACAAGGAAAACCAGCAGACACACATAGGAAGGAAAGCTGAGAGGAGTAGAAAACTAGAAGAGAGAAATACAGAATAAAAATACTGGAAGCCGAGAGAGATAAAATAGAAAGAGGGGCCAGCATTTTGCGAAAAACACAGACTTTCGCTAGGAAATGCTGCAGGAGAGACAGGCAATGAATATGGGGTGGTAGGATGGGTGCACTTTTGTGGTTAAAGAAGATGTGTACTGATGTCTCAAAGATATTCTGTGAGGGCCCCGGGCAAGGTTCTGAAAAGTGAGGACTACTAATGTTTTGTATCTCTTGTACAGACAGCTTTTAACTTTCTTTTGTTGAAAACAATACCAAAAAATATGGCGGACTTGGCCACCACGTTGCTTTTTATTGGTTCGCTTTTATGTCAATCTCATTTGGTTGCTTCTTATTTGATGCAATCATTTCTCTTTTTGTGTTTGTCTCTCTCAGAAGTATAGCTTCTTTCCCATCCTTTTGGTTGACAGGCTAGTATCCATCCAATGTTTACATTATCGGAAATACTTTTTCAATTAGCACACTGTGTGAGTGCTCGTGTCCCTCATGTGCGGCTTCCTCAATGAAATCCCATCCTTGTTAGGTCAAGCATTTGAGACCTCTTGTATATACTTTAGTATATACTTATTATATACTTACAGGGCTTTTAGTGGGCCGGGTCTGTCCGGTGTTGAGCACTGGCAGTTTTTTAAGAGGGCCTCGAAACGGGTCTCTACCGGGCTCTGTTTTCGGGCCTCGCACAGACGGTCCGTTTTTTTCTGGACTGCAGTGAAAGCATGCACATCGATATGCGCATGCTCATTTTGCTCACTTCTGAGTAGTGGAGGTGGTCGCATGACGTAATGCCAGGTGAGCGTAGTAGGAGGAAGGGAAATCCTTTAAAGAAAGCCATTTTCTCTCAGGATTTCCCTTCTCTTCTTTGTACTGCAGGAGCAATATTGTCGCCATGGTGCACCAAAACTGCTTGCATCACTTAATGCTCACTTTACATGTAAATATCATTGTTATTTTTTACCTTCATGTAGACTAATTGCGTACTAAATTGGAAAGTGTTTGGCAGCTGAATATTATCCCTTAGTGTGAAGTTGGGGCAAGGATTCCCTAAACTGACTCTTGCATTTCTTCATCCTCTTTCTGCAAGCGGGTTCTTCCAATGACTGCTGTAATGAAACACTCTAACCAGAAGCCTTGAGGGGCAGAGGCTGACTCCCTAATTAAAAGCTGATCGATTTGGTAATCAGTCAAATCAGTTCACTCTAGTTTTTCCTCGTTCACCAGATTTTCTATTTTTTGCGCTCTTCATCTGCTTTGTTTTTATTGTCCACCTAAGAAAAAAACTGATGAGGTGCAGGAAAAAGCCAAATATAAACTTGGCAAATGAAGAGGTTCAGTGCTAGAAAAAAAACATAATGATTTGCTACAATGCCCTTTGGTATGCGGTCTTTTATCGGACCTTTGCAAATTCACTGGGCCCGGGGTATGGAGGAAGGTCGGAAGAGGGGTTGATGCTGTTCTTCCTGTGCAGAAGGGTCAAAGCAAGCTCATAGTTTTCAAAGAACGGTACAATTCTACGTAAAAGCGTAGAAAAGGGAGGTCAGATAACAAATCAAACGAACTCATCCAAAATAAATTGACTTTTATATAATTTACTAAAAGTAATAGCTTTATTGACAGTCTTCTTCTAGCACAAAGAGGGAGCTGTGAAAGAGACAGGATCACCAAGAAGCACTTACTTTACCACCGGGTATAAAATAACATTAATAATGTCTCTCTCTCTCTGGAGATTCAAGAACCAGATCAAAGCAAAGGATACATGGCCACAAAAGCATTGCTTCTATTCTTGGTTTACTCTACCTTAACTTAGACCTGCCAAAATATTTTCACAGTGTGAGAGGAGGCAAGATCTTAAAGGAGGCAATGCTTTGAGACAGTCACTGACTTAGCCGCAATTGAGGGGTGTCTTAGTGGGTGGGGCCAGGAGACTTGGCGGTCATAGAGGACAGCACTACTTTAACCAGCACTCCTCCACAAATTCTAACTAAGGGTTCTGGGCCTGCCACCCGTTTCCCAGGGAGGTTGAAAAACACCTGATGGTCCTCATCTAAGCAAAGCCTTCACACACAGTGGGGCTGGTATCTTGTTAAAGGCTCATGGAAATAGAAAGGAGCCTCTTGATTTAGACCACGCCCCTACTTGGATAGGCCACACCCTTACGAGGTTTGCCAAGCCCCTTTTAGAGCACCCCCAGGTTTTTTTCCCACATAAAGCCCTGTATACTTATATGTATATGTACTTTGTGGGCTCTGGAGATCAGACCTAGGACTTGTCTGCTTCCACGTAGGGACTTTTTTTTCTGTTTAACTGCCCCTATTTAGCTGTCTTGATAGAAAACAACCAGCAGAGGTCAGTAAAATACCAGAATTTTTTCTGTTGAGGAACTTTATTTTTTTAATTTTTCTGGCAACTGCCTCTATTTAACTTTCTTGATATAAAATGATCAGGAGAGGTCAGTAAAATACCAGAATTACTTTAGCATTCTCTAGGTTCCATTCTATAGAAATGGTCTTCCACGAGCACCCGTAGACAATAATATTTTTTTCAAATCTTGTATTTTCATTGATATGACCACCAAAGGCCCTGATTGTATATTAAAAACAGAGCTTTGGACTATACCGTTTCCCACTGAAAGGCAACATTTCTCTCCATGTGTTCCCATACCTGGTGTTTCATGTAGTTTGGTGCTTACTTTCCCTCCATGTTAAAGAACAGTAGATGTTTCAGCACCCAGGCTAATGTGCTGCATAGCTAAATACATATAACGTCCCAAAGGCGAGACCGATTGCATTGCAAATGCTTGTTTTCTCTGGTGGCCATCTTGGGAGACTTATTTGTTATGAAGTTTCCTAATTTCCTCATTTACTGCAGTCTCCTCAGTAGGAAATGCTTTCAGTTTTTTACTTTGATTCCATCAGGAAGATATTCAGATGTGTCACACATTTGCCATAAATTCAGGATGTTAGCACTCTAGTTGCTCATTAGATCACTGTAATAAAGCTATTGCTCACCAGGGAGTTAACTAGAAGTCTGCTGTTGGAAATTAAAGTGATTGTTTTAGTCTGCATGTCAGAATTTTCTAATGCAATAGAAGAGGATTTGAGATCTCACTTAAAACATTCCCTAATTTTTCTTTCTGCAGCACTAACCATAGTTTTGTCATAAGTAAGACTGTTAGCGCTTTAGTTGTTCTTTAGAACACTCTGGGAAGCTGCACTCGAACACAAAGGAATCAACTGACAGGCTGCTCCTATTGAAGTGTAACAGGAACATATTTGAGATCTCACTTAAAACATGTCCTAATTTTCCTTTCTACAGCATTGACCATAATTTCTATGACAAAATGAACCCCCTCATTTTGTTCCTTTTTAAATTAAATGTTTTAAGTGTTATCAGTTTATTCCAATCAAGATGGCTCACGGTGTGCCATACTTCTGTCATAAGTAAGACTGTTAGCTCTCTAGTTGTTCTTTAGAACACTCTGGGAAGCTGCAGTAGAACACAAAGGAATCAACTGACAGTCTCTGCCCTTTTTGGATGTACGTTTTACTGAGAATGTCAGACTTCATTCTCACATGACTGAGAAAAATAATGTGAATTTACAGAAAATATGCTCTCATTTTAGCTTCTGGAGCACCTTCCAAACCTCTACAGGACATGCATGAGAAAATAGTTTTCAATCAAACATGATTCATGATATCCCAGCAGACGGTTTTTCACAGGGTAAAATCATCTTAGAACACACCACAATTCCTGAAATTAGTATGGTACCATCAACAAATGAATTCTAATGTAACTAAAATCTGTTATCACCCTTTATATTTCTCCTTTTGGTGACCCTCAAAACCTTCTATTCACTACAATGCATTTCAATGGGATTCTATCATGTATATTGGTCCCAAGATGGCTGCCAGCAATTCCAGGATGAAGTGCTGACAGCCAATCAGATCTCAGGATGAGATGTGTGGTTAGGCTCCGCCCAAATATCGATACTTTTTTATTTTTGAATTTCTTAGAAACTACTGAATGGATTTACACCATTTTAAAAAAAGCATGCTTTCTAGACCAAGACCTACCTTGTTTTTGCCAAATTTGGTGTAATTCCATGCAGCAGTTCGGGCTGTAAACCTGATTCAAACTTCCTATGGAAATTAACATGGGAAAAATGCGCTTTGGGACCCCCCTTTTTTCTCGGCGCCCGCTTGACGAATCACCTCGAAACTTTCAACACAGGAGCTGACCGGTCTGCCCCATTAGTTTTGAAAACTTCGCGAAGATTCGTCAAACGGCGCCAAAGAAAGCTTTTTTATAGAAACGAGGTCCCAAATATTTTATATATATATATATATATATATATATATATATATATATATATATATATATACACATACATACAGCAGGAAAGGCTGAAGCCCAATTCCAGGATGCACAGTGTTTTATTCGAGAACAGCAGCACATTTTCTGTTCCTTTTCCTTACGCGTTTCGGCTTAAAGTACAGCCTTGATCACAGGTGAAAACAATTCTATGCAAACTGCATTTGCGCATGCTTAAAAACCATTCGTCACACGACTCGGTTCAAAAATACATTTCCCATAGTGCACTGTAAAATTCTTTTCAATGTTGAAAAGTAAAATTCTTTATTGATGTCCTGTGTTTTCAATTCATTGTCTTTCAGTGCACTAATGTTCAATACGGAATTATTTTAGTCGCAGTCTGGTTTACTTGTCGTATTTGCATGGTGCTCTGATATGACAAGTCTTCGGAAAGCACTGGCATTCTGGAAAGATCAGGAGGAAAAGCTTTCCTCTCCGAATCCCTTGCTCACCTTCACATTTGAATGTATTGGGATAATCCTCTTCTTTCCACATGGAGGAAAGCAGGTCATGCTCCCGAATTAGATCCAAACAAAATCTCCGAGCCAAAGGAGCCCCTGACCCTACAGGGCGACTTCAGTACAATGGGTACGGAGCAACCCATCAATCACATACACAGCAGAAAATATATATGGGGCAGTATTGGTCATTTACCTGTTATTCCTCTAGTACATCTAACAGGGTGACAACAGGGTACAAGCGTAATCTGTACAACATGATATTGAATATTTTGGGTTTTGATATTGTTACAATTTGATGATATCAAGATTAGAACTAGGTATTTTACCTGGATGTTTTCTTCTATTGTTTATTCTTTGTCATTTCCTATCAATGGTTCACATATTGATGTTATTAACATGGAATACTATGTTTTAGAATGTGTCCTGTTTTTGATATGATGATAACGTTTGTTTAACCCCGTTTGACTTTTAAAGTATATTTATTTATTTATTAGTCACAATATGAATTGTCTGAACAAATTCTTGGTATTTAGACCAAAACTTTGCGATATTTTGCACATATCAAAGTTAGAATGCACATTTGAGGAATTCAAGGCATTATATGAAGCACTTTGCTAAATTTCTTCCGTTTCCATGATGATGAAACGGAAGTGTTTGTTTGTCTTTCCTGAGCACTGTCACTTTAAATTGTGTGAAATGAGCCATGTGATGTATCATGTGACCAAGGCCCCTAGAGGGCTGAAACGCGTAATGGCGGCGGTGCAGGGCACGGAATAATTTCTAAAAGCACTTAATTTGGGTTCGCTTCGTCCTTTCCAACATTCTGGATTGTAGGACGAGTTCTGGATATATATCTATATATATGTCCCAAACATTACTTCAGCAGATGAAGCCGCACTCCGTTACAGGTAAGGAAACATCCTTTATTTGCACAAAGACAGGCAGCTTCTAATCCCGTGTTTCAGTCCTCTTGGCTAACGCGTTTCAAAGAAATCCCTTCTTCTTCCTCAGAGCCAAAGTGAGCAGTTGGAAATTCTGTGCGTGACCCCAGGACCCTGCGTGCTCATTAGATTGCAATTAGGCCTCAGGTGTGCCCCTCAATTTAAATACATTTCGCATTGCACGCTGGTAACTGAAGTCATTAATTATGCATAATATATATATATATATATTCTACAATATACCATTGCTGGTATAATTTAGTCGCACTCATGGGTGAACATTTCTTCAATTGCTTTCTCATATATATATATCAAGGATGATAACGTACAGGCAACGCCCAACATATTTCGGACCTATTGGGACCATATTCACGAAATTACATTCAACATATGTTGTTTAAATATTTTTGGTTACTTCCATATGACCACACATAGCGGTTCAATTACAATAGTTTCAAAGTGTTAAAACGTGTGATAAAACAGTGATAAATATTATTCACAGCTAAAAGGTGGTTATAAGTCCAGTCTCCAAAGCTTTGCTGGTCCTATTAGTAATTTTCAGTCTATTGTAATTCCTCTTCCAACTCATTCTGGAAGAATCCATTTACCTGTCTTCCATTACATTTTGCATATTGGGACTAGTAGCTCCATTTTAAATCTTTTATTTTCCCCAGTTCTTTAATTTTCTTAGATTGTATTATCTCTACTCAATATTTTTCTCGTAGGTGTGCATGCATCTCTTTGTCCTGATTTAATCCATGAGGGGTTAATGTTCTTAAATTCAGAACGTTGCAAGATTCTTTTTGATGTAGTTGTTCTTACCTATATACTCCTCTTTCATTGTTTTCAATCTTCTCAATTGCATAGAATTTATTGTCAACCAGTCACTTTGATGATGCATTACTCAGTTTTTTGTGTTACATGTTCTAATATCCATTTCTTTAATTCACAGATGGTACACATATTTAGGCCACAAGGGCATTCTATTACATATACCACAAACTGGCTTTTACAAGCAATGTGTTGTTTAATTTTATATATTTTCTTTGCTGCGGTGATTATTTCTTGTTTCTTCATTGCAATCTGGCACACTTTGGATTTGTTATTTTCAAAAGCCAGAAAAGTCTTCCAGTTTTTTTATGTTTTCTCAAAGTGAGTTTTAGCTCTATGAAAGGATATGTTTGGGTGACTACCCATCATTCTTGACAATGTCGAATCCAATTGAAGGATTCCCCAATGTTTCCTTAATATTTTGTTGACTTTTTTAGCCTCTGCTGAGAATGATGTTATTAGACAGATTGGATCCTCCTCCATCACTTTTTCTTTTTTATTTAACATAGAAGTTCTGTTCATTTGTTTTATTTTCATCAGTTCCGTCTTTATAACATTTTTCTGGTATCCCTCTTGCCTGAAATCTTCAAGTTGTTTCCTGACTGTGTTTTTCTATTTCTGCTTCTTGGGAACAAAGCCTACCACTTCCCAAAAACCCACCATATGGGATACTCTTTATTAAACATTATTGGTGGAGTCTCTCAGCATGTAAAATTGAATTTGTAGCGGTCTTCTTTCTGTGTAAGGTGGTTTGGATTGTGTTATCCTCATTTTAGATCTCTGTCTCCAAGAATGTTACCTTTGAGATGCTTAAATCATAAGTAAATCTTAAATTAGTTGAAGTATCTTCAAGATTTTAAAATACTTTTCAAATTCTCCTACAGTTCCATCCCGGATCATAAATAGTCGACAAAACGTAACCACATAATAGTCTTATATACATATGTAAAGGCTGGGCCCAGGCGGATGGAGTCCCGAGACTGAAATTGGCTCAGGGACGGGGGCCGTGCATCCCCCCTCCCCTATTCAATTAAGCGCAGACATGAGGCATGGGGTCCCGGTCCGAAATCCAATGGGGAGGGGGTCCGTGCAGCCACCCTCAATGATTAAGTCTTGGCCAGGGCCCAGGGAATGGGTCCCTGGAGCATTTTGGCCCTGATGCTCATTTCACATAAATCAAACCTAAGCAGTAAGCACTTACACATGTAAACATAGCAGGTGCCCCCGTTGAAGCTCTACTTCTGTCAAGGACATCTGATCCTAACACCTGGGCTTTGTGAAGGCAAAGCAAGGGTATTTTCTCTGCAATTCCATTTAGAAAAACGACCTGAAATACTTCATGGAGGTGAATGCATCATTGATCTATTGGATCGCAATCTGTATGTGAATGTGACGAGTAGGTTGTTTCTTGTTCTGTGCCTGTGAGAGCAGAGTCCATGGTTCCCCCTTTAATGACTATGAGTTTTTCACCCCGCCCACCTCAGTAGTACGCAAAGGTCTTCCTGCCTTTTGCCAGGATGATGCACAGCTAAACAAGCGCCCCCCAGCGTGTTTCCCGTCAATTTTGGAGTGGAGTTTTTGGTGCATAGAAATATGAGGACATCTCCAACAAACAAATAAGCACTTACTTCATATAGGTAAGAGGAACGACCCTTGTTTGGTGGTGATTTACCTCTTTGTAGGTTTGTTGTCTTCTCTACAGGAGGATTCATGTTATCACATACCTCCAGATAAGGATGCACCAAGAACAGTCACACTGCCTAAATGCACACAAGGTCACTGGTGACATTCCCACGTGCTCCATTAAGCAGCTGTAGTGTAGAATACGTAATGGACATTTACTCAAGGAGGTAGTACTTAGTAATTAACAAGTAGAAAGTACTCCACTTGGGAAGATATTTTATGAAAAACTGTGGACTCTTGTTGAATAAAAGGGCAGGTGCATTTCCTTTGTGGCTAAGTCATTCACACAGACACTTATGCACCCACACAGACACTTATACACCCACTCAGCTACTCACACACTCACAGACTGACTCGTACACTAACACTCGCAAATTCACTCAGATATTCTCACCCCCACTCAGACCTATTGAGATACTCACTGTTGAATTCCTTATTTTTTATCCAGTATTTGTTGCCCATATCTAGTACTCCTATATGTTAGTGTGATTTGGTCATATTTAATCTTATTTTTAATTTTCAGAGGTGTATCTGTTATTCTCCCCGGTTACCCCCCCTCATTGTTTGTTTGCTCTCTTCCCAAATCATGACGTCTTTAAGGTCCGGTAGGAAGGTGGCCCGGGGTAGCATAGGGGGTCAAGTAACAGGGACCCTTGATAATTTTATTACTAGAGCTGCTCGTGTTCTCGAACATGAGATTTTATTAACGGAAAAAAGATTGTCCCTCGAACTGTCTGCCAAAAGATCATCCCTTGGCAACATTATGATAGCTGTCTCGCCTGAAAACCGTCAGCCCCAACGTTTCCCCGGCATGTCAGGTAATACCCCAAATGCACCGCCGGACACATCTGTTCACCGCCCGCAGGTTGACCTGCATGAGATAATTAGCACCCCCGAGTCCAGTGGTGAACCAACTATTGCTAACACCAGCATCCCACAGTCCACCCATGATCAGCTATCTACTGTAGCATCGACCCAGGCCCTCAAGCCTAGGCGTATCCTGAGTAAAAGGAAATGCACGGGAGCCCCTCCCAAGGGGAAACGTGCTAAAACCACTAAAGTGTCCATCTCTCATAAATCTGCAAATACCGGTGATGCTTCCAATTCTACTATGTTTGATAGTCCCCATTTGGTAACCGGTAGTTTGAGATCCCCGCACCCTTCCACCCTCGATCCCAACGCAGACTCCATTACCACTGATTTTCTGAAGCCAGTAGAGAAGTTATTTAAATCATTACTCCTTCCTCTAATAGAGCGAGTCACTCGACTCGCTACTTCGCTTGAGAAGATAGAGGGTATGGTGTTTGCCAACATGTCTCTGATGGAAAAGATTGCTGTGTCTTCTATTGGTCCCACAACCTCTTCTAACTTAGATATAGTTGACAAAACTAGGCTTGCTTCGACTGCTAACGCACTCTTGGATGGAGCATTACCCAATATCCCTGCTCCTACCGAACAGGCCGTGGAAGCACCCAGCCTTCATGTCAACATTAATGTCCCGATAGAATCCGATCGTAATATCAACACTGCCACCATCACTAACAATATCTCCATCAGTAAGCCCAACCTAGAGGATGTTGATTCCCTCCATAATCTCCCTTGTATCAACCTTCCTCCCGAGTCCCAACCCTATACAATTATAATGGCCGGTGTTCCTCGGCTCTCGCAGGCAAAGCCCGAGTGTCATAGTGAGCTGAAGAACAAAGTCACTCACTGGTTAAACAATAATAGGCCTTTACCTGTTGGACTTCGGGCTGAAATATTAACTGTACGTAGGGTATGTTGGTTGGGCTATAGAGCCAAACAAGTGGAGGGTGATTGTGTGATTATACATTTTCGTGACCCTAGGGTGGTGAGGCATATTCGCTCTTTTCCTAATAACTCAAGAGCGACTGGCATATCCACAGTGGATTTGTCATACTTTTATCCTCACAATCCCCTTGCATCTACACGTGATTTGCCCACTGCCTGGGAAAGGGTTAATAGGAATTCTCACCAGGGAGAGGTGGTTTACGGGGGGCACAAGTTGGTTTGGACACCATGTCTACTAGTACCACATTTTTTTCAACATTTAGCACACCCCCCACCCTCACTGATTCTCGCCCACCCGAAAGTGAAACTAAGGGCCCCATCAACATTGCAACTAATCCAGCTGCTACGGGCTCCGCCCCTGCTGCACCGTGTATCATGCCTTCTAGTTCTCTTCCCTTGACCCTGGTCTCGTGGAATGTTGCGGGCCTCAGCAGTAGGGTAACCTCGGAAGATTGGTCAGGTTGGGTAAACACCCATGATATCCTGGTATTCCAGGAAACCTGGGCTGTGGACCCGATCTATTTTTCCGGGTATGTTAATTTTTCCAAGGGGGCTACCCGTGGTATCAGGGGCCGTCCGTCCGGCGGGCTCTGTATATGGGTCAAGCAATCCCTTGGGTATTCCCTCAAGGAATTGGCCATCGATAGCCCAGATCTATTGATTATTTCTTTGCAACACCCCAATGAACCTGAAGTTTTAATTATAAATGTCTACAACAGAGGCCTCCCTGGTGGACGTGGTACTAATACCTTTATACAACTAGATGGGTTTCTGGACACTATTAATATACATACGATTGTTTACATTGTGAGCGACTTAAATTGCTGCTTTGAACCCCTGCTCCTTACTTCTGACTCACTAACTTGGGAGGTGGACGCGATCCTAAATATCCCCCCTCTCGATCTCCCTCCTATTAAGAGGTGGACTGAGTCTGCCACTCAGTGGATGGGATTATGTATGGAGCGGGGTTTCAGGGCCGCCAATGGGCAGACCGCCTCTGATAAGGGTGGAAAGATGACTTTTTCAGATGGCCGACGTTGTAACAGCAGAATTGACTATGCCCTTGTTAAAGTGGAGTTCTGGTCCACATTATGTGATATGGCGGTATTCGACCGCCCCGAGAGCGACCATAACCCGTTGGTCTTAAGTCTCTCACTTTGTCCAGCACATAGAATCAAACCCTCTGAAACAGTGACTGCGGAAGCCGTTTTAACCAATGACCAACGGCGTGTACGCTGGGACAAGGTTGCAATGGATGTTGCATTATTATCCGAGATCAGCTCCAAGGTATCCTGTGCTCTGGTTGAATTACAGTCTCTCCAGAGCACTGAGGACGTCGTGGACAATGCTACACGCGTACATGACCATCTTTTCTCTGGCCTTAAATCTCTTTTTTCAAAACCCTGTAAGGCTAAGAAATCTGCTATCCTAAAACCATCTACTTGGTATAACAAAGCTTGCCGTGAATCATTTAGTAATTTAAAACTCGCTATTGCCAACAAAGATCCAGACAACATCAGATTGGCTAGAAAAATTTATAAAAAGGCTAAAGCCAAGGCCAAACAAGAGTGGGACAACGATCATTGGAACGACCTTCTGGCTGCCAGCAAACACCGGAACCTAACCCAGTTCTGGCACATTGTTAAGTGGGGCAACTCGCAGAATAGCCAGGTCCCTACCAACCACGTACCCCCGGACGCCTGGGTGACACATTTTGAATCCCAGTTTTCGGATTCCTCACAGGTCGAGGGGCCTGCCCCAGCAATAATCAGGGACCTGTCCCTTTCCTCGACCTTAATTTTTGACTGTGTTGAGGTTGAAAAGGCTTTAAGTAAGGTTCCAAGTGGTAAGGCGCCGGGTATGGACTGTGTTCCCACGGATCTCTTTAAATCTGACCTTGGGAATTGGGTGCCTTACATCGCTCACTTTGTCAACGCCGTAGCCAGAGGGGCCGATATTCCAGATTCCTGGGGGGGGGGCCGAGATTCTCCCTATTTTCAAAAAAGGTGACCGCTCTTGCCCGGGGAACTACCGCCCAATTAGTCTTATTGACTCTGTCCAGAAAATTATCGCTAGAATGATTCTGGCACGAATCCAGGCCTGGATTGAGCTGGAGGATGTCATCTCTCCCCTACAAGCCGGTTTCAGACCGTGTATCAGTACCATCGACCAGGCATTCAAATTTCAACTGATTGTCTGGAAAACGGTATATCTGTGTGGCGGTACCTTATATGCTGCTTTTGTAGACCTTCGGTCAGCATTCGACCTAGTCAATAGGACGAAACTTTGGAGTGTATTGGCTGAGCTAGGGTTCCCAGCCGATCTTTTGAATATAATTATTAGGCTCCATGATAATAATTTTGCACAAGTTCGCTGGGGGAAACAGGGCCAGGTTACAGATCGATTTAGGGTCAATAGGGGTGTCAGGCAGGGGTGCGTCCTTGCTCCCACTCTGTTTTTACTGTTTATTAACAGAGTTGTTCAGTATTATTCCAACACTTCGACGGACGCTCCAACGCTGGGTGGTACCAAAATTCCGCTCCTTATGTTTGCCGATGACACCCTACTCCTTTCCCAGACCCTGTCTGGACTACAGGTGGCTTTGAACGTTTTCACGAATTTTTGCTCTGATTTTGACTTGTCTGTCAATGTGTCCAAAACCAAATATATGGTTTTTAACAAAGGGAGAGGTGTGAAGGGTCACGTTTCCATGGACAAAGTCCAGCTTGAACGAACCAATGTTATGACCTATCTAGGGGTAGTTTTTGAAAATAAGTTGGATTGGAGGCCGCAAATCGATGTTTTATCTCTAAAATTTGCTCAGCTCTCTGGTTGCCTAGTTAAAGAACACAAGCAATCCCAGTCGAGAACGATAGGCCCCCCCATCAAAATCTTTAATGTTAGGATCAATTCGGCGATCCTTTATGGCGCTGAACTTTGGGGTTATGCTGATCTTTCTCCTCTGGTTAAGGCACAATATAAATTTCTCAGAATGCTGACGGGCCTTCCTTGCTCTACCCCTGTCAAACCACTCCTGTTGGACCTTGGCTGCCACTCGTTTGATGATATTGCTAGGTTCAAGCCATTGGCTTTTTGGAGGCGATTATGGACAGTCCCCGAGTTGGACCTCTATGCCAAGGCCTTTCTTGATGTGCGATCCATCCTGGGGGCTGGTAACATCCCCTGGTTCAGACAGACCAAACAACTCCTGAATTCTATGGGGTTGGGCAATCTATGGACCGACCCAGCCAATAACCCTTTTCCCTCCAAGAAAGATTTTAAGGGTCTTTATTGGTCAATGGTGCAGCAAAAACATTTAAATTTAGCCTCTGCCGAGTCCTTGACAGGAAGGTTCCTAGTCCAAAAAAGAATCCCTCTCCTTGAAGCTTACTGGGATACCATCACCAGACCTTGTGACAGAAAACTCTACCACCAATTTAGGGTAGGTACCCTTCCGACCAACTCTTTTATTAAAAAATGGAAGGGTGTTTCCTGCGACTCCTGTAAAAGGTGTATTGACTGCACAGACTCTGTTGGTCATATCTTTTTCGTATGTCCCGCTTATGCTGCACCCCGAGCTAAATGGCTCAAACCATTATGTCGTACTCTGGGAACAAGACAAGGGTCAGAAGCACTTGAAATATTGCGATTTGAGCCTAGTGAATATGTTGTTATTGCTGTTGCTAAATTTTTGGCATGGGTTTGGTTTATCAGAAATAAGAGGTTTTAGGTTACTGAAATATTATTATGTATTCTGTTTGTGTTTCTTTTTCTTTTTATGTACTCTTTTATGTATTGTAATCGTCTTTTATGATGTAATACATCCATAATAAAGACTAATAAATGGAAAAAAAAAAATGGAATGGAGATACTCACTCAGACACTCATGCTCATACTCAGACACTCATGCACCCACTCACAGGCCCACTGAGACACTAACACACACACTCACATGCCCAGAAAGTCAACTATGCAGCCACTTTCAGACCAACACACTCACACACCAATTGAGACACTCACTCACACACCCACTGAGAAACTCACACACTCGCTCTCAATGGTAACAGGTTACAGTTGTGAAATAACATTTAAAAAACCTTCTAAATTCACTTTGAAAACCAAAGGTTACAGGACGTTATAGTTAGGAAACAACATAAAACAACCTTAGAAATTTCACTAAAAAACAAAGTTTAAAGGGATGTTATAGTTAGGAAATAAAATAAAAAACCTTAGAAGTTCACTGAAAAAAACAAAAGGTTACAGGGATGTTTTAGTTAGGCTCACATTTCACTCGTACAAAACCAGTGAAATTCAGCATGTACGCCTCCACAATGCACTTCTTATGCCCTCACATATTACATCACTGATGACATGGTCAGTGACATCACTGATGACATAACTAATGACATCCACAGAAGCACTCACACACCCATTCACACCCCTATACAACCTTTCATATACCCACCAAACACTCACATACCCCTTCATAGACCCATACAAGTACTCACACAACCACTCATTCACCCAAAGAGCCACTCACATACCCACTCATTCACTCACAGTCACTCACTTACCCATACAGCCACTCACAGAGCCACACTGACCCATACTGCTACTCAAGCACCCACTTATTCACCTATACAGCCACTCACTCATACAGCCTCTCATAACAGCCACTCACTCACCCATATAAGCATTCACATATTCACTCACATACCCACACAACCACTTACATACCCATTCATATATCCATAGAAGCACAAACACATCTGCTCACTCATCCATACATTCATTCACACAAGGGCCGATTCACAGAACTAATCTGAGATAAAATCCTAAACGTACTACTTTTGGTATTCACAGAGGGCATTTAGTAGTAGTAAAGTTAGGAGTCCCAACTTTACTACTACTAAATGCCTTCTGTGAATACCAAAAGTAGTACGTTCAGGATTTTATTATCAGATTAGTTCTGTGAATCGGCCCCACTGACACTTACTCTACAATACAGCCACTCACACACCAACATACTTAACCAAACATCCACTCAAACAGCCATTTATTCACCCGTACAGCCACTTACACAGCCAGTCACTCACTCATACAGCCATTTAGTAACCCATTCACCCAACCATGCAGCCACTCACTCGCCCACACAGCTACTTACACACCTACGTTTACATCCATAAAGTCACACACACACTCACACATGCATAGAGGCACTCAGACACCCTCTCACACACAGATACACACGGTCAAACAGCCACTCACATAATATATGTTAGAAATAGTATCACTCGTTAGTAGTACACAAGGTATACTATTTTAACTATTGTAGTACCTTGGTATATATGTTTAACACTCATGAACTTTTAGAAAGCACTCAGACTCACTGGATGATGTCAACAGTGATGTTATCAGTGATGTCATTTGAGATGTCAACAGTGATTTCACTGCATGTCATAAGTGATGTAATATGTGAAGCCATAAGCAGTGCATTGCAGGGGCATAATTTATAGTTAGCTCAGCTAATTTCACTGCTGAATTTCACTGGTTTTGTACGAGTGAAATTGGAGCCTAACTAAAATGTCTCTGTAACCTTTGCTTTTTTCAGTGAATATATATAAAACCTACTGGCAGTCACCAGTAGGTAGTTATAGTTAGGATGTAGTTTCCGTAGAAAAAACATTTTTTGACATGTCTAAAACTTTGGGGGCAGTTTGACGAATCTTCACGAAATGTTCCAAAACGGGTCAAGTTGGGTCTTGTTGTGCATGGAAAGTTTTGGGGTGATTCATCAAGTGGGAACTGAGAAAGGGGTGTCAAAAAAGTGTGTTTCCCATGTTAATTCTCCTAAAGAAATTTTAGACACAACTACAGCGTGAACGACTGAACGTAACTACACCAACTTTTGCAGTAAATTAGAACTTGGTGCAGAAAGCATGCCTTTTGTGACTGGTGTAAATCCATTCAGTAGTTTTAGAATTATTAAAAGAAAATCAAATTTGAAATTTTAGGGATGCAAAACATCCACGAATCCTCCCGATCTCGTGCAGAGATCTGATTGACTGCCAACACTTCAACCAGGAAGCGTTGGCAGCGATTTTGGAACTCGTCCCCAGCTGGGTACCAAAAAAAAGTGAACAAATAAAGAAAAGGGGGTAGGGAAGGAATAGAATATCCACAAATTTGTGGTAACATTTTTAAAACAAAGCATCCCCCTGCTTGTTCTTATTTAAACCCTAAGGTGGGTCTGGTCCTGGGTGCATGCTTTAAAATAGGTAGAGGGCGTACACAACCACCCTCCTGCGGCTCTTTTGAACTCCGGGGATCACCAACTCACTGGGGCTTTATTAATATATTGGAGTGGGGCTGTGCAGCCTCCCTCTCTGGCTCTTAAGAGCCCCAGGGACCCTCACCTCCTGGGGGCTTTACTAATATATTGCAGGGGAGCCGAAGAACCCTCCTCCTTGGCCAATTAGGGCCCCGGGAAACACCACCTCCCTGGGGCAAAAAATACTAGCTAGCGGGGAGGAAGGGCAGCGCAGCCCCCCCCCCCCCCCCTCCCTGGGCCGATTTTGATCCCGGGGACCCCATCCCCTGGGACCTGGTCTCTTCATGCTGGGTGGCCTGGAGTCCACTCAGGACACCCAGTGTGCAATGTTGGGGGCCGAAGGGGAACCTCAATGCCCTGCGGTCCCTGGCATTGCTCCCGCATGCAGAGAGCTGCTAAATATGTAGCTCCCTGTGTGTGGGAGCAATCATTTTACCTGTTTCCCTGCCAGCTTGACAGGGTCAGGGAAACAGAAGAAAAGTCCACTCCCTGCGGGTGGGATCAATTTTCCTACTGCTGCCAGCTGGGAGAGGACTTACTGTTGGTCTCCCTTGGTGGGAGCTGTCATAGCTTCACCAAACTAGAGAAAACAGCTTTCACCTGGGGATGGGCACCCCCGACACAGGGAGCCAGCCCACAGGGTGGCTGTTCCCAGGGCTACTATTGAGTCCGGAAAGGAGGGCCGCACGGCCCCCTCCTTTATGTTTGAAGGGAAGGGATGACGTCCCCCTGGATGCTGAGAGTCCTTGGTGGCCAAGAACCCATCCTGTTACCACCAGTAAGTCCCACACAGCAGGATTGCTGAGAGCTCATCAGAGGCCCCACCCCCTTTCTGCAAACAGGCCTCCTGGTGCTCTACTCATTGGGGGATAAAGTTCCCTTGGATGCTGAGTGTCCTTGGGGGCCAAGAACCCATCCTGTTACCACCAGTAAGTCCCATACAGTGGGATTTCTGAGAGCTTGTCCAAGGCCCCATTAACTTGGTCCACCACTCTGCAAACAAGCCTTCTGGCATACTACTCACTAGGAGATGAAGTCCCCTTGGATGCTAAGAGTCCTTGGGGGCCAATAACCCCTTCTGTTACCACCAGTAAAGCCCACACAGTGGGGTTACTGAGACATCACCAGATACCCCATCTACTTTTTCAACCACTCGACAAATGCGCCTCTTGGTGCACTACTTAGTGAGGGATTAAGTCCCACATAGTTACTCACACACCCACATAACTACTCACACACCCAGTCACAGACCCATACAGTCACTCACACACCCACTCACTGACCTATACAGCCACTCACACAACCACTCTGAAAGGAAATATAATTTAAAAAACCTTCAAAATTCGTACAAAGAACCCCATAGGTTACAGGGACGTTATAGTAAAGATATAGAATTAAAAATCCTTAAAAATTCACTGGGGATAAAACAAAGGTCACAGGGACGTTATAGTTAGGCTCAGATTTCACTCGTACACAACCAATGGAATTCAGCAGTTATACTTACCTGAGCTAACTATAACTTACGCCCCTACATTGCATTGCTTATGACCTCACATTATACATAATTGATGACATGGTCAGTGACATCACTCATGACATCTCAATTGACATGACTGGTGACATCAGTAATGACATCATTCATAGAACCACTCACATACCCACTCATACCCCAATATAACCTCTCATACACCCACTCACACCCCGACACAATCACTCACATACCCATTAAACTACTGATACACAGCTACTTGCTCACTCATAGAGACACTCACACAACCACTCACTCACCCATACATCCAATCACCCATCCACACATCTACTAAAAGAGCTACTAACTCACCCATAAAGCCACTCATACACATATTTACTCTTTCGCAAAACCACTTACAAACCGATTTACACATCAAAAAAAGCACTAACATGCCAAGTCACTCATTTATACAGCCACTCATACAGAAACTGATTGAACAATACAGCTGTTCACACAGCCAATCACTCAATCATAAACCCACTCAAAAACAGACCCACTCAAACAGCCACTCACCCATACATGCACTAACATTCCCACTCACTCACCCATAGAGCTACTTACACAGCCACTGATACAGCCACTCACAGAACACACTCACCTACCCATATAGCCACTCACTCATACAGCTACTCACACACCTACTCACCCACCAATGCAGCCACTCACACTAACTCACCCACTCAGACAGCCACTTACCCACCCATACCCACTCACAAACCCACTCACTCACCAATACAGCCACTCACACACTCACTCACCCACAGAGCTACTCACACTCACTTATTCACCCATACAGCCATGTACACACCCACTCACACACCCATAAAGCCACTTCAACACTGATACAGGCAGCCACACAGTCACAGATAAGTTCGAAACACCACTGCATACATTTAATTAGTATTCTTTCTGTAATATTAATGTGTGATACCATTTCTAACATATGTCATCTGAGTGGCTGTGAGACTGTCTAAATCTATGTGTGAGTAGCTGTATGGGTGCTTGAGTGGCTGTATGAATAAAAAAAAAGTGGGTGTGTGACTAGCTGTAGGGGTGAGTGGCTGTGTGACTGGCTGTTTTGGTGAGTGAGTTGCTGTATGGATGGGCGAGTGGCTATTAGAGTGGCTATATGGGTAGGGATGTGTATATGTGAGTGGCTGAACCAGTGACTGAGTTGCTCTATATGTGGGTGACTGGGTGTGTGAGTGCCTGTATTGGTCTGTGAATGGCTTTATGGGTGAGTCACTAGGTGTGTAAGTGAGTCTATGGAAAGGTGAGAGCTGTTTGAGTGGGTGTATGGGTGAGTAGGTGTGTGACTGGCTGTTTTGCACACTGCTTGACTGGATGTATAGGTGAGTGAGTGGGCATGTGAGTGTTGTGTGGACGTGTAAATGGGTATGCAAGTGGTTTTGTGGCTAAGTGAATGGATGTGTGAGTGGATGTATGGGTGAGTGAGTACCTGTTAGTAGCTAAATGGGTTAGTGAGTGGTAGTGTGTGTGACTATGAGTGAGTGAATGGGTGTGTGAGTGGCTCTATGGCTGAGTGAGTGGGTATGTAAATGCTTGTGTGGGTGGTTTCTATGTGTATTTGAGTGGCTGTTTGAGTGGATCTGTGAATGGTTCTGTGGATGATATAATCAGTGAAGTAATTTGAGATGTCATCAGTGCTGTCACTAACCATGTCATGAGGGATGCAACATGTGAGAGGAAAGAAGGGGGTGAGCCCACCTACCAAGTTTAGTCTACCCAGCTTAGTTTAAATTAACACCAACACCTTAGAAAGAAACAAAAGACCTGATCCGGCCAATAATTTGCTTGGATCTCAGATGTGAAAAAATTAAATTTTTCACACTGGAAAACTTTCAATTTAGTTTGGTTCATTAGGTAAACCTGGGCTCCTTTTGCTTGAAAGGCCGGTATTAACTGATGCAGCGACCAGCGGCGCTCAAGTGTAAAATAACAGAAATCAGGACTGACAAAGTATCTGCAACCCTCCTGTGTATGTTTCTGATCTGGAAGAGCCAGATCTGAAATTACCCGGCACAATATAAAATTTCCCAGATAGATCAATATCACTCTAGGTTTAGATAGATAGGTTTACATATTTACCGGCATCATCTCCCTCTTGCCCCTCTGGAATACCCAAAACCCTTAGGTTGTTTCGTATTAACCTATTCTCAAAATGTTCCAATTTCTATTGGGTATCTGCCATTTGAGCTTCCAGAGTCTCAGTTGTCTTTTTATGAATTAGTGCCCCACTCTCCAAAGTCACAATCCTATCTTCATCTATCATTCTTACTGCAAATTCATGTTTTGGCAACCCTTTGGTTAGCCCCATGCATCTTACGTCAAACTGATTGAGTTCTACAGTTTTCAGTGAGGGTCTGATTTTGATGAGCCATTGTGCTCTGATATATAGCTTCCAGTGAAACTGTCTCCAAATGCTCAATTGCTTCACTCACGCATCCCTGACCTTCTAGGGATGGCAAGATAGAACAGTCCCAGAGAAGCCCCTTTGACTCCATCTTAAGCCTTTTCCATGGGTCTGTCTTCTTCCTCTTGACTGTGGTAATTCCCTCACTGGGGGTCCAGGATATACATCTCTTTGATTCTTATCCTGGCTGTTTACATCACTCAATATACAGTCTCTCTCGTGGCTCTCATAGTCCGACCAGCCAGAATGCTCTGTTAATGAGAAAACGTATCCTCCGAGACGATGTCCCGACAGAGTTTGGCACTGACACCAACTTGCTTTCCCAAAGAGGGTGAGTTCCGAGGCGGAATGATCAGCTGACTCTAGCAGAAGTCGAACTCATAGAAAAGGTTGCTAGAGGGCTGAAACGTCAGGACTCTCAGTAGCATATAATAATGCTAAAATCTAAGATCAACAAGCATTTGGGTTCTGAAGTGGCTGCGAAATGTCAGCAATATAAATCAGAATGCTACGAATATGGCTGCTGGCTAAGTGCATTCAGAAGAGAAAAGTCACAAATTGAATATTGGTTAGAGAAGATCAGGCAGGACAGGTGTTTGAGTCTTCAATGTATATTCTTAGAATTTTTAGGGAATTCTATGAGCTATTATATACCAAAGCGGCAGACCCGCTGGAGGATGGGTATAGGGAGTTTTCTGGGGATTTGGACACGGCTAAAGTTAAGAAGGAGGAAGAAGCTATGTGAGAAGCCCAAACAACGCTGGAAAAGCAGCAGGGAAGGCCCTTGGCCCCAATAATATTCTTCGAGAAATCCAACAAGATATGCTATTGACTTTTCTGCAGGCTCAAGCTGGGACAGTTCCTACTTCATGGAAAATTAATAGCATTATTGATTTTAAGAAAAGGGGAAACCAGCTGCCTTACCAGGATCATATAGGCCAATTTCCCCAATTAACTACAATGGTAAAATTATGTGAAGGTGTTAGCTAATAGGTTAGGGAAAGTCATTGCTCTTTTAGCCTCCCCTCACCAACATGGTTTTATGCCAGGAACAAGAACAGTAGATCATGTTTGGAGGGTAATTATGCTATTCGACATTGCACAAGTCACAGGGTCACCACTTGGTCTTGCCTTATTAGACGCCGAGAAGGCGTTTGACTGTGTGTCTTGGCAATTTTTGTGGGCGGTTTTACAGTAGAAGGGCTTCAGTGATAACTGTATCCAGAGACCCCCACTATGAATTGATTTTGGGGCATGAAGTTAAAGGTTGTCTGGCTAAAAACATAGAGCTTAGCTATTACAAGAAAACTAGGTTTAAGGTTTTAAATTCTGCATATAAGGTTTGGCTACAGATTAAACGGACAGCTGGTATCCCTGAAGTGACCATGTACACTCCTATGACTGGTTCATCAATTCTCCCAGCAGTTTTTCAAGATCAAGTAGCATCTAGATGTGGAATCTGGATATAAATAGACAACTTTGTTACTTTGCTGGATTGCATGAACAATATGGATTGGCCAGGGGTGATTTTTTTAAGTTTCTTCAACTTTGGGATTTTATTCTTACAAACATGAAGGATTTTAATGCTGTAATGCGAATACCTCTGGCGGAAGCAATAAATAGACAGCCAAGATTGGTCTAATATATCAGCTATTGCTCCAAGAGTTACCAGATGATGTGGAGGTACAAAACCCCAAGTAGGAGACAAGATTAGGGGTCGGGGTCCCTACATTTATGAATGTTTAGTTAGTTAATAGGGTCAGTTAAACAGCCAGTCTTAAAAGCCAGCACTTTCTGACAATCTTTTACTCATATCATACTCTGGCAAAGGTTGCGAAATGGGGAGGCAGTTTTGGGGGTAAATGCAATAGATGTGGGGCTCAGTTGGCGGATTGTCTCCTATATTGTTTTCATGACCCAAACTAGATATCTTTTTACAGGAGATTGGGAAGTTTTTGGGATCAAATATAGGGGCACAGATTCAAATGACACCTGGACTGATGATTTTCAGGGTGATTGATTACATGTGCAATAATGAAATGGTTTGGTGTGAAGCATATTTATTATTTGTGGCTATGGCAGTCACCTGGTTATGGATCACGTCTCAGTGGCCTAGTCCAAATTACCCTACCTTTGCAATGTGGCGAGCCAGGCTGTTAGCAATCTATAACATGAAAGTCTCTTTGTATGATCTCAAAGGGTCTAGGAAAAGAGGTTGGGGAAGCAGGATTTGGGTCCCGGTTAACTCTAAGATGAAGGGGTAAGGAGAATGAAGCCTAAAGGGATATGTTAGATTTAGGGTCATCATCTGGGACTATATGCCTGCTATGAACTTTTAGGAATTTAAAGTGTTAGCTAAATTATGTAGATGTATTTGCACTCTAGAGTGGATGGTTTCTTTCTCTTTCCAACCAATGTTGCTAACCCAAGCACAGCTGGGGTGTAAGGAAAGCTTCTGCTGCTATGTATGACATTGTATTAATATGATATTGAGGTCTTATTGTTAGATTAGGAATTGAATTAATTTTGGAGATTTTGATGTGCCTATTTATTTACTTTGGATACTATGAACTTGTATAATTAAAAGCCATAAAAAACATTTTTTTAAACATATATACATGATATAAAATTATTGTTTCAGGTCAGTGCTTTACTAATATGACATAAAAACTTAGATTTTAATAAGTAAATTTATGTTACAGGACTGTTTTATTACATTTCCTGAAATTGCGATTACATAGCCATTCGTGAATCCCACCCGACTAAAGAATAAAGGGATTTCATTGGACAAAACACTTTTAATGAATCTAGAAAGGAAGTCCACACCCACTTTTCATTACTTTTTATCTCTCATTGCTGAAATTGGAGGTATCTTTGGTACACCTCCAGTTTTGCTAATAAAATTACTTTATTTGGCTTGTTTCAAGTTTTTTTTATATAAAAATGGCATCAAAAGGAAATGAAGAACAGCAGCCGGAGAGAGATGCCAGTTCTGCTTCAGAACAACCTGCTAAGAGGCAGTCTATTGCTTGGGATTTTGTTTACCATCCCCTTGGAGAGAAAAATGTAATAGCAAAATATGTCAAGTGCAACCTGTGTAACAAGATCCTCTCCAGGGGAACATCTATAAAATATTCTTGTGGGACCACAAGTATACTGAAGCATTTATAGACAATGCATTCAAAGCACTTGACAAGGGCGGAGAGTCAGTGTTGTGCATCTGACTCATCTACATCCTCTGCGACGCCAGATGCTCCCAGGCACATCTTTCCAACCAAGGCCTAGAAATGACTCCCAGAAAGAGTGCCAGAACTTGAAATAATTGGGTCATTTTGTACCATTGTAAAAAGGGTTTGAGTGTTGAAGAACAGTCTGTTGCTACAGTTCCGGAAGCAGCCAGAAACCACAAGTGTTTTTTTTTTTTTTACAATGACACAAAGTATTTTGTTTTAAAACTTTATTTTTTCCAGTTGCCATTTTAGGTGAAAAACAAAACTACTAAAAAAATAAAATGTTAAAAAACACAAAGAGAACCTTCAAAAATGTTTGGAAGAGTAAAAAAAACAAAGGCTCTTCTTAGAACCACCTTTCGTGGTTTAAAAAAATTGTGTGTGTCTAGATGTACAAGTCAGTGTATGAGTAAGTGAGTTTCTATGTAAGTGGATGCGTGAGTGGTTATCTGAGTGGATGTGTGACTGGCTATATGGGTGAGCGAATGGCTTTATGAGTGTATGGGTAAGTGAGTAACTGTGAGAGGGAGTGTATGGGTATGTGAGGTCTGAGTACATCTGTGATTGGGTGTGCATGTGAGTGAAAGTATTGATGAGGGAGTGGATATGTCAGTGACAGTATGGGTGAGAGATTGGGTGTGTGAGTACCTGTATGGGAGAGTGACTGGGTGTATCAGTTGTTGTGTCTGTGAGTGACTGGGTGTCAGTGGCTCTATTGGGGAGTGAGCGTGTTAGCTATACGGGTCAGTGAGTGATTGTGTTAATAGATGTATGGGTGAGTGGGTGTAACAGTGTCTGTATGGATAAGTGAGTGGGTGTGTGAGTAGTTGGAGCCCATACTTACTTGCTGTTGCTGACACTTGCCACATGCCAATAGCCTGCTAAACCCACCAGCGTGCAGTTGGACGCACGCCATAGCAACAGACTGCTTCTTTGGTCCCACGAGGGCGGAGGACCACAACACCCAGCAGCCTGAGCAGCGCACACACCGTGCTCGTCACCTGCGTGCCAGGAGGCGCAGAAAAGGAAGCCAGGGTCCCACAGCATGGGATGCGCGCGGGCCAAGGGCGGGCCCATCCAAGCCCGTCAGAGGCCAAAGGAGGATGGGCTGGGCCCAGTTATTGACATTCATAAGACTAGTGGACGCCCATGGATGCTTGCTGAACTGTGATACCAAGGTACTGGGGCTTAACACACACTTCATACCACTTACAACTAGAGTTTGCATTATATTGTATTGAGTGTGTGATGGGGAGTAAATCATGAGTAAGTGCAAATCGCTAACGGGGCAGGGAGTTGTAGGGACTTTGGACGCTTTCCTACTAAGGCCGAGTCGGCTCTAATACATGAAATTGCCCTAACGGAGTGCAGACTATCATTAGAGCCAAGTTGCTCCCCAAGCCACTCGGTTATAAATGTCCCCATAGAAAATATCAACTTCAAACCTAATTCTCCAATTCCTAATGAACTGCACATATCGGCATCTGACCTGGAGATCACTGACGTCAATGAGACATTTGACAGACTAACCAGACCGAATGTAGTTACTAGGGGCCAGAAAGTTAAAATCAGCCTAGGGACTAACTCTGCAATGCCATCTAAGAAAAGAAAGGGGCAGGGTCCTAATAAGCAAAATGTCCCCCCTTCAAAGGCGATGGGACATAACCAAAAGATTGTGAGAGGGAGATTAGTCTAGGACATACTACGGCCCAAAAGGACTCTGTTCAAATAGCCTCTGTTGCAACCCAGGACACTGATAATGTGGAGTTCTGGAAAACATTGGAAATGACTGTTTCAGCCCTGTTGAATCCACTGGTGCTTAAATTATCCTATCTGGAGGCAAGCCTAAGCAAATTGGAAAATCTCGTTAGTAGCTCCTCCCTAGCCCCGCCAGAGACCTGTCAATGCAGAACTAAGGCTGCATTGTCCAGTAGGAATATGGGCTTTAAAGTTAGCGAGCCTGAAGGTAATCTCGGGACTGGGATTGCGCTCCAGCAACACCAACACGACCCCTCACACAAAACCAACACTCCGGCTGGGTCTCGGACATCACATCTAAGAGAAGAGCCTTTCACCAGAGTTCGTACAGGGTATGATTAGAGGGTGTGACCGGACGTTAAACACTCTGAAAGAGACCCTCTCTGCTAGGGATAATCACAAGCATAGAGAGGGAGTTCAGACCCTAAGCGACTCACGACACCAGAATCTAACCAGGGGCAACTCGCCAAACCCAAGCAACCTGCATCTTCCTCCTGAAGTAACTCCATTCACTATTGTGCTGACCAATGTTCCCCCTCTGTCATCTGGGGAGGTGGAGCACTGGTCAACACTGAGGAATAAGTCACGACACTTATTAAGTGCAAGGACAGGTATCACAAACTTGTTATTTGCACAGTTCAAGATGGCGCGGCGGATTGGCTGGGTAGGAATAGGGGTGGGCGGAAAATTTCGTTCCGCCAGCGTAGAATAAAAAAGCAAGCCACCCCGGCTCACGGGCCCGGTCCTTGCTTCTGAAAGCAGCCAGGCCGGGGAGAGCCTCCCTGGGCCCCGGTGGACCCCTGTCTCCAGCGCCCGGACCCTCGGCTGGCTTGCAGGATGGGGGGCTCGCGCACCCCGGGCCCTGCCGGACGGAGCACGAGCCCCAGGCCCGGTCCCAGCTTCAGACCCCTAGCCAGGCCGGGGAGAGCCTCCCCGGGCCCCAGAGGGCACCCTTTCCCCAGCGCACGGACCCTCGGCTGGCTTGCAGGACGGGGGGCTCCCGCACCCTGGGACACTGGAAAGGAGCACAAGCCCCGGGTCCGGGCCCAGCTTCCGAACCCTAGTCAGGCCGGGGAGAGCCTCCCCTGGCCACGGTGGACACCCTTCCCCAGCGCACGGACCCTCGGCTGGCTTACAGGACGGGGGCTCCCGCACCCTGGGACACTGGGATGGGGCACAAGCCCCGGGTCCGGGCTCAGCTTCTGAACCCTAGCCAGGCTGGGGAGAGCCTCCCGGGGCCCTGGTGGACACCCTTCCCCAGCGGCTGGACCCTCGGCTGGCTTGCAGGATGGGGGGCTCCCGCACCCTGGGACACTGGGACGGAGCACAAGCCTCGGGTCCGGGCCCAGGTTCAGAACCCCAGCCAGGCTGGGGAGAGCCTCCCCACGGGCCCGGTCCATGCTTCTGAAAGCAGCCAGGCCGGGGAGAGCCTCCCTGGGCCCCGGTGGACCCCTGTCTCCAGCGCCCGGACCCTCGGCTGGCTTGCAGGACGGGGGGCTCCCGCACCCCGGGCCCTGCCGGACGGAGCACGAGCCCCGGGCCCGGTCCCAGCTTCAGACCCCTAGCCAGGCCGGGGAGAGCCTCCCCGGGCCCCGGTGGACACCCTTCCCCAGCGCACGGACCCTCAGCTGGCTTGCGGGACAGGGGGCTCCCGCACCCCGGGACGGAGCCGCACTCTGGGACGGAGCTCCAGCACCGGGCCCAGCTTCCGAACCCTAGCCAGGCCGGGAAGAGCCTCACCGGGCCCCGGTGGACCCCCTTCCCCAGCGCCCGTACCTTCGGCTGGCTTGCAGGACCGGGGGGCTCCCGCACTCTGGGACGGAGCCGCACCCTGGGACGGAGCTCCAGCACCGGGCCCAGCTTCCGGACCCTAGCCAGGCCGGGGAGAGCC